>NC_048601.1:86564420-87806920 GCF_003668045.3 Cricetulus griseus
TAACATGGGGTTAGCTTGTTAAACAATTGCAATAAAGCCTCTTGCTGTTTGCATCAAGCTTTTGACTTCACCTGGTGATTGGGGTCTTCTCAGTCGTGGGCCAAGATCCTGGGGGCCTGAGCCTCTGGGGGTCTTTCAGTTTCAGATTCCTGTTTTCATATCTCTGTCTACTGATGCTGGAATTAAAGGCATTTGTCACCACACTGGGTTTCCATAATGTTCTTTTTTTTTTTTAAATCAATGGTAACTTTTTTTTTGTCATGAAGTCTTTTGTATCTGAAATTGATTTTTAAAAGCACTTTTTTTTTGTGGCATTAGGAATTAAGCTAAGAGGCTTGTGCATTTAAGGCAAGTGTTCTACCACTGAGTTACAGCCCATATGCTGGGAGCACAGAGGTCCTTGTGTCCATAGATCACCACAGGAATGTTAAGCATGCCAGATTGTCCTTTCAAAGGAAAGGACATATAACCTGTTTGTCTACCCAGAAGGCTGTGAATTAGAGGTGATTAACAGTCTGGTGATCTGCCTTTTCTTTAGGGCCAGGCCATTTCAAATTCCCACAACCAAGACTGGAGGTGGCTGTTAGTCTAAATCACCCTTACATTATCCGTATAAATAGAGCTTCCTCCTAGCTCCCACAAACAGGACCTGAAGTGCCCAGTAGCCCAAGTGATCTCTATACTATCTATATGACCAAGACCATGCCAGAGCCCTTCTTAGGCCCTGAAGCTAGTACAGGTAGCCTGTCTCTAGAACCCATCTTTTTGGAAATAAATGAGATAAAACTCAACTTTGAGTTGAGTTTTGATATAATTTGATATAATTTTTTTAAAGATTTTATTTATTTATTATGTATACAACATTCTGCTTCCATGTATATCTGCACACCAGATCTCATTATGGATGGTTGTGAGCCACCATGTGGTTGCTGGGAATTGAACTCAGGACCTCTGGAAGAGCCGCCGGTGCTCTTAACCTCTGAGCCATCTCTCCAGCCCTAATTTGATATAATTATACCTCTTCGTGCTCCAGGGATTGTATTACAACAGGAAACTTTTTTTTTTTTTTTTTTTTTTTTTTTTTTTTTTTTTTTTTGCAAATTGTACTGTGTTTAAATATACTGACAATAAACTGCCTGGCACTAGATTCTCTAGAAGTTTGGTCCAGCCTGGTTAACTAAGTCAGGCTCAACTAAGTTTTCATTCATACCTCTTTGCAGTTCCTTTTCCTATCTACCATGATGCATACAGGTATCCCTGTAAGTACATCCTTTAAATTGTGTGTGTGTGGGGTGTGTGTGTGGGTGTGTGGGTGTGTGGGTGTGTGGGTGTGTGGGTGTGTGGGTGTGTGGGTAGGAGACATTTTCTGCTATACATTTCACTGAATAGAATAGCTACTCTTTTAGACTTCCTTTCAGCTCTTTCTTTGGCCCCATAGATTCTTAGCTCTGGTTGATTGAGTGTGTCTCAGAGTTCCTGAAGTGTTGATCAATGCATTTTTGTCTTTGTGTATGTCTGAGCCTGTCACCATCTTCCCCTTGCCCTCTCTCCTGGCAGTCACTGCTCTGCTTAGTCTTGTCTGTTGATCATGGCTCTGCTGTGTTTCTTGTTTGGCTGACTGATTCTTTCATTTCCAGAGTTTCTGTTTAGTTTTGAAGGGACCAACCAGCTCCCCATGTCAGCAGCCATAACAGCCTAGCATGTGCTTGCCTGACCTTGCCTTGGTCACTAGGTCAGATGCCTGCCTCGTGGCAAGGAACCAATCAGAAGTTAGCTGGTGGTGCTACGCTTTATGGCTCTGGTGTGCTTTACGGACAAGTGCACAGCAATGACATGCAGAGCATAGCAACCACTCTGGGAGGCCTATGGGCCATAACAACCAGTTGACCAATCAACACAGGGCAAGCCCTCCAAGCCTGGAGGCACACCAATCGTGAGCCTGTGCATACCCCTAGACACTCCCCTTACTCTGCCCTATAAGAGCTCTATGTTGTAACTTCGAGCCATCTTTTCTAGCCATCTGCCATGGTGGATGGATGAAAGTCCCGAGCTAACATGGGGTTAGCTCGTTAAACAACTGCAATAAAGCCTCTTGCTGTTTGCATCAAGCTTTCGACTCTGCCTGGTGATTGGGGTGGCTGAGGTCCTGTACCGAGAACCTGGGGCCTGAGCCTCCAGGGGTCTTAAAGTTTCTTTTTCAGCATCTCAATTTCCTTGATCAATTTTTCCTTTACACTTTTTTAAAAATTTTTCCTCCATGTTACTGTTGGTTTCCTCCAGACTGGTAACACTCTTTTCTAGGTCCTGAATTAGTTCCTTTACTCCATTCATCTTATCTGAATCTCCTATATAGCCAGCAGTTCTTTTGAAAGGTAGGATTCTGAACCTTCCTGACACTTCAGGTTTCGACATTTTTGGTTTGCACTGTGGAGTTGTGAGCCTGTGCAGGTGTTACAGTGTGTCGCTCTATATGATTTGGGGTTTCTTCTTTGTGTTTGGTGGGTTTATTGGGATGGCTGTGCTCTTCTGTTTGATCTTTCCCATTTCTTACTCTTTCTATTTGTTTCATCTTATGAGTCCTTCTGGTGAGTTGCCTTCTCTTGGGGTTCTGCTGCTATTTGTGGGGAGGAAGCAGCAGTAACACAATGATTTCCCAGTGTCCTCGGTGTTGGCAGTAGGAGACACTTGTAGACTTCACTTGTGTCCCTGATAAGGTTCAGAGGCACTGGTACCTGGGTGTTTGATGAGGAAAAGGTAGTTACAGCTTCTTTAGAGACAAAGATGTGAGTATGTACGCAGTGAAGTTGAAGGGACCAGCTCCCCATGTCAGCAGCCATAACAGCCTAGCATGTGCTTGCCATAACCTTGCCTTGGTCACTTAGAGGTCAGATGCCTGCCTCATGGCAAGGAACCAATCAGAAGTTAGCTGGTGGCGCTATGCTTTACGACCCTGGGTGTGCTTTATGGACAAGCGCACAGCAATGATGCACAAAGCATAGCAACCACCCTGCGAGGCCTATGGGCCATAACAAGCAGTTGGCCAATCAACACAGAACAAGCCCTCCAAGCCTGGAGGCACACCAATCCTGAGCCTGTGCGTACCCCTAGACACTCCCCTTATGCTGTCCTATAAGATCTCTCGGGAGGCCCTAGGAGCTGTCTTTTCTAGCCATCCGCCATGGTGGGTGGGTGAAAGACCCGAGCTAACATGGGGTTAGCTCGTTAAATTACAATAAAGCCTCATGCAGTTTGCAGCAAGCTCTGGAATCTGCCTGGTGATTGGGGTGACCGAGGTCGTGGCCTGGGACCCTGGATACCTGAGTTTTCCGGGGGGTCTAACAAAGTGTGGTCAGAATGAGAAAGCAGGAGGTGGGGGATGAAGCATGAATGAAAAGGAGAGGTCAGAGGTGTGAATGGTGGAGAAACAAGATTTAAGCCTAGAGAAGGAGGAGGCAGCCAGAAAAGTCTTTTCTGATGAGGCATAAATTAAAAATTCACTATTCTAACAAATTAAACTACAAAGTTGCAAGTAAATTAATAAATAAAACAAGCAGCAACACTAGAAGGCGTTGAGCTTCAGCATTTCTTCCTCATCAGGATGTTTCTCATGCCCTTGGACTGTCCTTTGTGGGGGTCTCCTGAGTGTCTGCGGGCAGGAAGCACTGCTAGCCTTAGTAACTCCCACTAGTTAGGTCAGCCTGTCCTTCCGGATGATGGTCCCTGGTCTGAGGCCACCTGCCAGCAAGTTGTAATCTCTCCACTCTGCTGTTTGAGGGTTAGTCTTTCTACACTCCAGGCTTTGCGTGATAGAGTCTGAGGGAACCTGGAAGGCTTGCCCACGTGACCACCTTTGTGACCCTCAGGCCACTGCACTGGGTTCCACAGCAACCTCTGGCACTGGTTTGGGCAAAGGTGTTTGTGGGGAGTGTTTTCTCTGGATAGCATCTCCTCGTCTCAGCTTCAAGTTTTCTGGCCACATTTCTGCTACTTACTCTGACACTTCCTCTGCCTTGGTTTGCTCTCTGTGCACTCCTAATCCAGTCTCTGGTTGCTTCTCCACAGCCCAGACCTCTCTTCACAGCACTGTGCTGGTGCCTACTGTTGATGTTGGTCACCTGGAGCTGCATCCCATCTGGTCCACCTCTTCTACAGAGGAATTCCCCCGCCTCTGCTTATTTCTGTCTTTCTCTTGGAGGAAGAAGATTTATGTTGTGTTTCCAAGTTAATCCTTTTATTTAGTTTTGTAATCTGCTTGTTCAGATGCAGCCTCTAATCTGCCATTTTAATTGGAAGGAGACTGTAGCAGGGTCTTGCTATATAGCCTAGGCTGGCTTTCAACTTGGTTTGGTTTGGTTTTTGTTTTTTTGAGACAGGGTTTCTCTGCAGAGCTTTGGAGCCTATCTTGGCCTCGAACTCACAGACATCCACCTACCTCTGCCTCCCAAGTGCTGGGATTAAAGGCGTGCACTGCCACCCAGCTGGCTTTCAGCTTGCAGTCGTCCTCCCTGGGCCTTCCAAGTACAGACATGTACTACCACATACCACCATGGCCAGCTTGTTGGAAACGAACAGCTTCTCTTACTTTGATTATTGTTAACATGCTTTATCTTTCTCCATTCTTATTCTTTTAAGCTGAATGCATCTCTATATTTAAAGGCACGTTTTTTATGGGCAACCTATAGTCGAGGCTTTCTGTGCGATCCACCCTGATAGCTCTGTTTAATTTAGGGCATTGCCTGTGACAGGAGAGCAGGAGGGGGGCTTATTTGGAGGAAGGAAGGGGACCAGTGAGGCAGGGCAGGGAGGACGGGGGAGGAGTACAAACAGCATAATGGCATAGATTTGTGAAAACGCAATAATGAAGGACATTACTTTGTATGATAACTTAAAAATAACATTATTATTGACACAGCTGGGCTGATATCCACTGATATTTCCTGTTCTTGGGCAATTGCCCTGTTCTTTGTTTCTGTTTTTGTCTTCCACTCTTTTTCTGCCTTTGACAGTTTAAATTATTTTTATTACATTTATTTATTATTTATTTAGAGAAAGTGTCTCTCTGTGTCTTTGTCTCTCTCAGTTTGTATGTATTTGTGTGTGTGTGCTCACGGGCCTACCAGAGAACAACTTCCAGCATCCTTTCTCTCCTTCCACACTGTGGTCACAGGGATCAGACTCTGGTGGTCAGGCTCAGAGAAAAGCACCTTTACCCACTGAGCCATCACCTCACCAGTCCCCACTGAGCGCCTCACCAGTTCCCACTGAGTCATCACCTCTGTTATGTTTGTGTTTAAATTAGATATAAAGAAAAAGAGGAGGTGCAAGATGAGACATATTAACCTGTTTATTATGGCCCGGCAGAGTAGGGGAACTAAGAGAGTTAATGGCTGACCGTCATGGCCGGTCGCCACAGAGAGGCAGAGAAAGCATGTAGATGGGAGAAGAGAGAGCAAAGAAGAAGCAGAGAGAGAGTGAAACAGGGAAGTTGGAACTTTTAAGGGAAGACTGCCTATGTGCACTGAGGTTCCACGCATGCCCAGAGTCCTCACGCAGGCTGTAATGCGTGGTGGGTGATGTGGTGCTGGCATGTCCCTGTGCGTGCCCTGACTGTTGTCAGGGGGTGGGGGTGGGGTCTGTCTCTTAAAGAGCTAGAGCCGATCAGCATTAAAGCCTCACCAGTCCCCACTGAGCATCTCATCAGTTCCCATTGTGGATATTTTCTTAGGTTTATTTTTATTTATGTGTGTATCAGTGTGAGTGTGTGCCAGATGTGCCTATATACTCAGGAGGCCAGAAGAAGCTCGAAGAGGCCTGTGGAGTTGGAATTACTGAAAGTTGTAAGACACCAGATTAAGTGCTGGGAACAGTTTTCAGGTTCTCTGGAAGAGCAGTACAAGCTCCTAACCACTGATCCAGCTCTCCAGCCTTGTGGTTTGTTTGTTTTTGTTTTTCGATACAGGGTTTCTCTGTGTAGCCTTGGAGGTTGTCCTGGAACTAGATCTGTAGACCAGGCTGGCCACGAACGCACAGAGATCCGCCTGCCTCTGCCTCCAGAGTGCTGGGATTAAAGGCGTGCGCCACCAACACCCGGCTTTGTTGTGGTTTTTAATTGAACATTATATGTGATTCCATTCTCTTTCCTTAGCATATCAAAAATAATTTAAAAATCGTTTTGGTGGTTGTTCTGGAGCTTATAATGCATTTTTCTTTCCTTCCTTCCTTTCTTTGTTTCTTTCTTTCTTCCTTTCTTTGTTTCTTTCTTTCTTCCTTTCTTTGTTTCTTTTGAGACGGGGTCTCACTATGTAGCATCTGGCTGTTCTGAAACTCAGAACCAGGCTGACCTTGAATTCTCAGAGATGTACTTGCCTCTGCCTCCAAAGTGCTGGAATCAAAGGAATGCATGACCACGCCCACCTGTGCAAGGCATTTTCAAAGAATTCAGGTCCCTTCCCAGAACAGTACACTACAGAATGAGGTGGTAGGGACAGGGGGTGGAGGCAACCAAGAGATACTGTTTAATGAGTAGAGAGAGTTTCTGTTTGGGACAATGAGTGATCTCTGAAACTAGATAATGGTGATAGTCGGATACATTGTAAATATGCTTAATGGCCCTGAATGATACTTTTAAAAATGATTTGAAATGGTAAATGTCATTTAGTGTTTTATCTTTAATATAAAAATAAGTAGGAAAAAGGAAAAGAAAGGAGACAGGTCAAGAGAGAGTAAGAGGAGGGAAGAGAAGACAGCAGGCTTCCATCTGGGGTGCTACTTTCTGCTACAGCAGCAAAACTGGGTGTTACAGGAACCCACAGAAAACAAAGCCACTTCTCAACCTCAGAACCGTGAAGTCAAAGCTGAATAAGGAAGTGCTTCATCTGTTTAATTAGCATACTTAATCCAATGCAAATAACGGAGGGTTAGGAAGTGGGGTGAGGAGAATGCTGCCCCTTGGGCAAATCAGCTACCACAAAAAGTCAGTGCTAAGGGACAGAGATGACAGACAAGGAGACACAAGTGCTGATAAAAGTCAGAGTCAGTTCACTCCAAAGATCTGAGGACAGACAGCAATGTGACAACAGACATGCCACGCGCCAGCAGGCTAAGTGGGTGTAGAGTCGCGTGCCTTTGTTTAAAGTTCATTTGAGATAGGTGTCAGTAGAACAGCTGTGACAGGAAAGGCCCAGGAGAAACGCTGACTCAGTCACCCCAACGAAGTGAGGCGCCTGACAGGCCTGAGGTAAACACAGGCTTTACTGTCCCTGAGGGTCCTGCTGCAAATTAAAACACAACCTTTAGCAGGCACACTGCACCAACTCTTTGTTTCTGTAGACACTTTGAAGATCAGAGTGCTGTGTCAGTCTCTCTTTTTTTCAAAAAAAAAAAAAAAAAAAAAAAAAAAAAAAAAAAAAAACAAAACAAAACCACAAAACTGAGTTTTCTTTTTGGCTGGGCAAAGATTTCTGTCAGTTACTCATGATCTTGTCTTCCCATGCTGCTGATCCCAGCCTCCGGGACAGAATGAGTGAGTGCTCACCATACTTTCCCTGGTCATTGTGACCTCCCCTAGCCTGGCAACCATCTCCCACGCCTGGTGGATACTACTTATTTTTCATGCCATATAATTTTTCTAATGGGTCACTCTTCCTGGCGCCTACTGAACACTTGGAGAAAGTATAACCCGTGGACAGACTGAGGAAGTTCCGAAGTGGAAGCATGCTTTGAAGAAGCTAAGAGGTAGGAATCTCAGGCATTGGCAAGAGCCTGAAACACAGGTGTTGAGAAGTTCCCCAAACCTGGTCAGTCATATCTGCAGAGGCCAAGCAGTCGAAGAACCACCTCTTTGTGAGCCCTGTCACTGTTTCTTACCTTCCAGCTGTAATCACAAACAATTTATTCTTGTCTAGGGTCCAGCTTCATCCAAAGTGAGTGTTGTTTCTGACGTTTGGCCTAAGAAGTTGACATAGGCAGAGTGGCTCAAAGCAGCCAAAACCTACTTCCTCATGGTTCTAGAGGCCAAGATTTGCAGGGAGTGAGTCTAACTCTTGATGGAAACTCTCGGGGGCATTTTGCACTGTGTCCCATTGCTTCTGATGTGCCCAGCTGGTCCAAGTATGTCTGGGCTTGTAGTCTCCATCCCTTCTGTCTTCCCATCATGCTTTTTATAAGAATACTAGTTGTATTGTATTAGTGCCTCACCCTATTCCCAGATGGCTTCACCTTAGCCAATTCTAACTGCAATGACTGATTTCAAGTGAGGTCACTGGTGAGGTCAAGACTTCTACAAACCAACCCACGAAAGGGACTAAAGCTGAATTTTTGGTGAAGATAAAGCTACTATGGTGCAGAAGGGGAATTGCATTGGAGTCTACTTTTTCTGTTCTTGGGAGGAAATCCAGGAGGCTGAAGAAATGCTTGGATTTTCCAAGGAACTGAGTGTGCTCTGGGTTCTGAGAATGGAGGACAGCATAATCTCCAGACTCCCAGGCTCTGGAATTCAGCCTGGCACAGCTTGAAGATCCCTCTGATTCCTGTTTCCATGGGCACTGTGACAAATGTGTACCACAGAGAATCCCAGTATTGCTCTCAGTCCTTAATAAGAGCAAAAGAAACGAGCATTGCTACAGACTCAGACAGGCCTGGTTCAGAGTTTAAGCTCATGGCTGCTACGGTTTGAATGGCAACCAAAAGTCTTTGGTTGGAAAAAAAAATCACTGAGTGATGGCGCTAAGAGGTGTGGCTCTTTAGAAAGAGATTAAGTCTGGAGGATGGGGCTCTGGGGAATGACTGGAGACTGTAGAACTCTGTTGTCATGCTCGCTGTCGGGACTGGGTACTTCTGGGACAGGGATATCTTTTTTACAAGATTGAAGAGGTGCACACAAATGACAAAGTAACAAGAAGTTTTATTCAAAGATAAACTTGAAGTACAGAGCAGATGCACCACAGGGAGCAGCAGGCTGCTGAGAGGTAGTGTTCAGAGTATCCAGCATCTGGTTACTGGGGAGGGCCATGGGGGATCTTTCTGCAGGGGTTAGGAGGAAAAGGAGGTGATTTCTGAGAGTGAGGTGTGTGTGCTTTTCTGTTTTGATTGACATGTTTGGGTTATGGAAGCCTTTGTTCACTGTACATGTCCTTCCCATGATGCATCTGATTTAATCGTAAGTATACCCAACCATGCACATGCCTACGACAGTAAATAGGGAACTTTCCCTGAATGTTCATTAAAAGACACTTTGTCTTGCCACACTGAACACGTACCCAAAACCAGTTCGGGGTGGATCCTTTCATTTTCTTTAATTTTAGGATGTGTTTAGTCAAATTGACAATTGAAGTCAACCATCACAGGAAATACGTTATGCTTGGATATGAAGAATGATAACGCATAGAAGCTCCTGACTTGGTTCTAGGTAGGACTAGCCCCAGGAGTCCTGGCCTGTGTGGACCAGATGGTGGGCTAAGACTGGTGTGACCATGGTCACTGTGGAACAGGCTGCTGGTTTAGACCTCAAGGAGCACTGCCTACTGTGCGGCCCTGGGACAGTCTCTGTCATCCCTGGCCCACTGGGCCGGCCAGAAAGCCTTGTTTTTAATATGTTAGATCTACAACAGTGCCCAGGCTACAGGCTCATCATTTGATAGGATCAACAGTCTGACTCTGGTAGTGGACAGTGTCATGCAGAAGTGTGTCACTGCCCTAGCTTCATGCAGTGATCTTGGTCCTTCCATTTTGGTGGGTAACTTCCAGGCCTAATCTCTTGCTTTTCTCTGGCATTGTTGAGTTCTCCCCAAACTGTTGGAATTAAGTAAGTAAAACCTCTAGCTGTACCTTCCTACCTCATCTTTTGTAAAATCTGTGAACAATTCATCAATTCCTTGCCAAGTTGGTTTTCAGAGCCCGTTTGATGGATGTTTGCATATTAAGCTCAGCCTCCTGTGGCAATGTAGATTAAACTGAGCAGAAGGTCTGAGAATCTGAAACTGTGTGGCATGTTTTCTAAGGGAGGAGAGGTGGTGCCCTGTCCCTATTGCCCTGTTCCCTGAAAAGTCCAGGAGAGATTGGGGCGTGACTCCATGGCAGAGCACTTGCTTAGCACACATGAAGCCCTGGATTTAATTTCTAACACTGTCCCTCCCCAAAGTAAATTTGTCACTATTTAGGATATATTGTTTAATTTAATTTTATTTTGTGTGTGTGAGTGTTTTGCCTGTGTGTATGTCTGTGTTCCACATGTGTATATGGTGCCGAGGGAGGTCAGAAGAGGGTGTCAGATCCCTTGGAATGGGAGCTACAGATATTTGTGAGTTGCCATGTGGATGCTGGGAATAGAACCCAGGTCCTCTGTAGAAGCCATGCTCTTAACCAATGAGCTACATACCCCATTCCTCTAATCTCTTTTAATTGGAAAATGTGTACATATCTATGGGAATGAAATGCTTTGGAATGTTTGTACACTGTGGAATGGCTAGCTCAAGCTAATTAGCATGAATCACCTTACATGTTTACCAGTAGTTTGTGGTCTAATAATAAAATTTTGAGTTGACAGTAGGCATCTGTAAGATATAAGCAGTCTTGAGTCTAGGAAATGGTGGCCCATCTCTTGCATTCTTCACAGGTCCTTAGGAATTTCATTTCTATTTCCATTTATAAATAAGAAAATTGAGGCTCAAAGGCAGTAAGTAGCCCACTTAAACACACACAGCTAACAAAACTCAGACCTGGGATTTGAACCCAGGCTAAGAACAGCTCCCAGCCCATGGTTTCAGCTGACTCCATAGCCAGCACTCGGGAATGCTTAGTCTTTCCTGCCTGAGTCCTTCCCTACATTGGACTTTTCAAACTCTTCGAATTTAGAGGGACCCAAGTAAGGGAAGGGTTCCCAGACAAAGGGTTGGATCTCAAAGAGAACTGGCTTAGGAGCAGTCTGTGGATTTTGTGAGTTGTCCTAGGATGTATCATTACAATCTAGTTTCTACTGATAAATATCTCGTAAGTGCCAAAAGGCTTTTAGAACCAGCTCAGTGCCATCTGACCACCTGTATGGGTGTTAGGGTGACTGGTTAGGTACTTGTTAAACAGACTGTGGGCTTGTGGCAGACTAGCTTTCTCTCTTGGATATATATATATTTGGTTTTTTGAGACAGGGTTTCTCTGTGTAGCTTTGTAGCCTATCCTGGCACTCACTCTGGAGACCAGGCTGGCCTGGAACTCACAGAGATCCGCCTGCCTCTGCCTCCGGAGTGCTGGGATTAAAGGCGTGCACCATCAATGCCCAGCATCTCTTGGACATATGACAGACACACTGTTCCAATAATTCAGCCTGCTACTGTAAAGATGGGTGCCTGGGGACATGAAGGGTTCATACAGGTTCCCCAGTACTCTTTTTATGGTGAGAAAGACAGATTCCATTTAGAAGACTAAGGATATTTAAATTCAAACTAAACCAACTGGGCCATAGTGCAATATACGGTGTGTGTATAGTCTACTTTGCACTTCTGAAAGTCCAGAGGAAACCTTTTGAGAAGGCAGTAGGCACCCTTGGCTTCACTCCCTGCATAATGACTCTTCAGCTTCAGCTCTACAATAGTGAATGTCAGGATCTTTGTGGCCAGCAAGGTCTAACCTCAACTATAGCAAAGGTTTTACCCCCCTCACCTCCAATCCAGAAGAGACATGGTATACTATGAGAAATAGCTCCAGGCAGTGCCTCGGTGACCTAGGCTGTTTCAATCTTGTGGCTGTGGTATCCCCTAGGGCCTCTGAGTCTTCTTCCTCTAGCTAATGAATAAAGGAGATAATGTGGGGTTTGGGAGATTGCTCCTTTGGTAAAGTGTTTGCTTCACAAGCTTGAGGGCCTGAGTTTACTCTCTAGCACCCATGTTAAGAAAACAAAGAAAAACAAACAAACAAGAAACCGGGGAGAGATGGCAAATGCTTGTAATCCCAGCACTGGGTCACCACGATAGGAGGATCCCCAGACTTGCTGGCTGGCTGACCAGCCTCACCTAATTGGCAAGCTCCAGTTTCCAGTGAGATATGTTGTCTTAGGAAAAAAACAAAGTTCATGGCTTCTGAGGAGTGACACTTCAGGTTGACTTCCAACCTCCAGATTGTAGAGGCTGGATTAGGTTTGGAAGGGCCGGCAACACCCTTAAATGGCTAAAACTAGTCTGAGAGTTTTTCCTGCATGCTCAGTGGTTGCAAGCTGCAGGCTAGCCTAAGGAACAGAGCACACAGATGTGGGGGCAGGGAGCACAGAGCCTATCAGAGGGCTCAAACTCCTACTCACGAAGTGTTTTCAATGCACATTGACCTTAAGTGGCTTATGTAATGGTTCACTGTGACTCTCCACCAGGTTCCTAGCCAGGTGAAGACTGCTGGGTCTCAGGCTTCTGTTCTCAAAGCTACCAGGTTTCCCGGGGCTATTTCCTTCAGCAGTATAGAAAGCAGTCTGTCCAGTTTTGAGATATACTCCTATGGGGACCAGAAGGCCTACACAGCACGTCTCTAATCCAACAGCCATCCTACAATCATACCCCAGAGGCACATCTGGCTTTACAAAAACATGCCCAGCTCTGCTCTCTTAGAATGACTCAAACACTGTCCGTGGAACAACAGAAAGGCACGCCATATCTCACTCTCAGGCTAATCCTTTCCCCCAATCCTGTGCCCTTTCTCCCCTTCTTAGACTGAGGAAAAGGTTACAGGTCCATCAAAGAAACCAATAGAAACTTCTGGTTCTGCTGGCCTCCGCAGATCACAAAGTCAACCTGGACAAGTCTGAAATCCCTTGTTTAAGGTTCAGCAAGAGTCACCTCATAATTACTTAGGTCTTCTAATGGCATACAGCTACAGGTGGAGAGAAATATGAACGGGTGCATGAGCATGGCAAAATCAAATGCTGTGGGCCATAACACAGCCTAGCACATGGAGCCGTCTGGCAGAGGGTTGCGACTGTGTGAATGTTTGAAACTAAGAATGAGACAGGCTCTGGCATGAAGGACCAAGGGCAAGAAACCTCATACTCCTTATGCTTGGGCACCAAGCCTGCTGATGGATGGGCTAGGCGGAGCCCTTGGCAGAGGCACATCTATTGATCGTGAAGTTCCGTGCCTGAGCTGCCTTGAAAGCGCTGGTGCCGATCCAAGTCTGTCATCCCTGTTGATCCCCACTTCCTCTTCTCTCTTCTGTTTGTGGCTTGTTGCCCACACAGGTTGGGGAGGGCTCGCTTGCCTGCCATTCTTCACAGAAGCAACGCAAATGTTTTAACCACAGTGAAGTCACTTCCTAACATTAAGAGGCCCTTTGTTCATTTTTGAGCAGGAGGAAAAACCCCCTAGTTTTCCCCATAGACCTTAATTAGGCTTGAACAGAAAAATCGTTTTTTATGCTTTTCTTTCACATTTAATAAACATCATACGATGGTGCCATTTCTCTAGGGGCCCAGATGACTTGGCTCAACAGAAGTGGGAAGGATGTCTACCCAACTGTCTATTTTCTTTTTTTTAAGCACTGATCTCGTACTGTCCTCCTACGCATCCACTCCCAAGAGAAAGATGCCCAGAGCTGTCAGACAGACATCACAATGGTACCTTTCTTAAACAACTTCTCAGAGCTGTCTTCTTGCTACATGGCAAATATATCACTCAGCAGCCGGTCCCCTTTCCTCACCTGTATAATGAAGCTTGCAGGTTTATTATAAACTTGGTCCAAGGCCTAATTTCTAGTCATGAAATCCTGTCATCATTGTATGAAGAAACATACTGTTTAAGGGCCAGTATTATAATGAAACCCTGGCTTGGCAGGTCCCAGCAGCGGGGGCTGACAAGTATGAGCCATGTTGTCTGCAGGGGTGAGCCAGAAGGTTCAAGTCCTTCAGCTTTATTGTCCCTGAGCAGGTCATCTCCCTTCATTCACTGTCCCAATGCTTTTGGGCCTGGATCTATGCATATTTATTAAGAAGCTGTGTCCCTTCTTCCCTCCCTCCCTCCCTCCCTCCCTCCCTCCCTCCCTCCTTTCCTCCCTCCCCTTCCTCCATTCCTACCTTCCTTCCTTCCTTCCTTCCTTCCTTCCTTCCTTCCTTCCTTCCTCTCCCCTCTTTTTGTGTGTACATGTTCATCTGTAGACAGGCACAGATAGACGCAATGTAGAATGTAGAGTGCGTATGTGTGTGGAAGTGAGAAGGTAGCCTCTGGTATCATTCTTTGGGTGTTGTATTAGTTAATTTTCTCTTTGACCACACACCTGACAAGAGGTAACTCAAGGATGGAAGGATTTACTCTGGCTCCCAGTTCAGGTGGATACAGTTCATCATAGTGGGAAAGGCACGTGCCACGTTCCTGCCGTGAACACGAAACATCTTATTGCATTTTTTTCTTCAGTCAGGAGACGACAGAGGGATAGATGCTTGTGCTCAGTTAGCTTTCTCCTTCTTATTCAGTTTCAGGCCCCAGTCTATTGAATGGAATCTCTCATGATTAGGATAGGTCTTCTTATCTAACTAGCTCAATCTAGATACAGCGGTTCTCGACTTGAGGGTCACAACCCCTCTGACAACCCTCTATCTCCAAAACTACTTACATTAGAATTCATAACACTAGCAAAATTATAGTTATGAAGTAGCAATGAAAAAGTGTTATGGATGGGTTTACCACAGCATGAGGAACTGTATTAAAGGGCTACAGCATTAGAAAGGTTGAGAACCACTGCACTAGAAACTCCTTCATAGACATGCCCAGAAATGTGTCTCCTGCGTGATTCTGTGTCCAATCAGGTTGACAAAGAGATAAATTATCACAGGCACCTTCAGAATTCTATTTGAGACAGGGTGTCTCGTTGTCTAGGAACCTTGACACCTAGGCTAAGCTGGCTGCCAGCAAGCCTTCAGGAATCCACCTGTCTCCACTTCCCATCTTGGTGGCATCATAAGAATGTGCCACCACATCTAGCTTTTTTTCTGGGAACCCAAACCCAGGTCTTTACTGATGGCCATCTCCCCACTCAGTTTGTCTTGAGATCAATGCAAGGCTCTCATTTCAGATATTTCAAAATGCTACCTATTCCAAGAAGTTCAGCAAAATTGAGCATCAGCGACACAGTGGTTGTCTTTCCCTGCTGCATTACCTAGGGACCTTTCCCCACCCTACAGTTTCAAAACTAGGAGAGTTACACAGACTTCATCCATCTCCACTTGGCCTCTTTACCCAATGTGGATGTGACATTTTCTGGAGCATCAATGATTAACAGCATCAGATAAGATTGGCACAGAAGACATGAAAGGGTGTTTCAACCTTGTACGTTCTATAGGAACCGTATCGAGCAGGAGGTGGATAAACTGACTTAATAATCGAGTTTCTCATGGGAAAAGACGATGAGGTGATTCATATCTTCTAGAATATTGAAGTTTTTATATTTCAGAAAGGAAAGCAAAAGTGAAGAAAACATCTCGGGCCTTAGACCAATAGTAACAGTAGCAGGAAAGCCCCGCTCTGAAATGAGTGGTGGCAATAACCGAGCCACTGATTTCCAAGTATCAGGAAATTTGCAGCAACGGTGAGTTTCTGTCTCAGCAGTGATTCTAAATTGCTGCTTCTCAGACATTTAGCTTTGCCAAGCTCAGATCTTCTCTAACCCCAAATCATAGTGGTTAGAACCACAAAACATTATACTGTAACCGGAGAGGTGTGTGTCACCACAGCGTTTCTCAAAATGTGTTCTGCCTGGCAACAATCCCAAGATACAGTGTTGAAGCAACAGATGGCCACGAGAATTTGCTTACAGCACATATTATTGTACATGCTATAATCTGGAGTTTTTATAATGCATAATCGTACATTAAAGATTCTGAGACAGCCGGGCATCGTGGTGCACACCTCTGATCCCAGTGCTCTGGAGGCCAAGACAGGTAGATATCTATGAGTTTACAGCCAGACAAGTTTGTATAATGAGATCCTGAACAGCCAAGGCTACATAGTGATATCCTGTCTCAATAAATAAGTAAATAGAAAAGAAAAAAAAACAAAAAAAAAACTATGAGACACTGGGGACTGGGATGACTCAATTGTTCAAATGCATACCCCACAAGCACAAAGAATTGGGTTTGAATCCCAGAACCCATATAAAAGCTAAATAAAATGGAAATCTGGGCGCTGAGGAGGCAGGGATAGGCAGATCCTGGGGTCACTAGCAAGCTAGCCTCACCTAACTGGCAAGCTCCAGGTCAGTGAGGAATTATGGCAAAATAAATAATTAAATAAAGGAATAAATGATGAAAAAGATGGATGGCATCTGATGAATGACACCCTAAGTTTACCTGTGACCTCCGCATACATGGACACATGTGTACACTTTTGTGCTTGTGAAACAGATGTGCGGATAGCAACACAGAAATGTCACCTACACCCCATGTCACCAATAAATCTTCCCTGCTCCTAAGAGATGGCCTTGATCATCTTCCCTGAGAGTTGATGTCACATACTCTGCAAGTGAGGTTTGGCAGACAGTCCAAAGGGAACAAACCAGAAGCACACACAAGTGGGAGCCTTGGTCCAGTGTCTTACATAGTCTGGCAGCCCTGGAGTGGAGCCACCATGCCTGGTGTGGGATAACTGTGCACTTGATCCTAGAGCCACAGGGATGCTGTGTTGGCCAGGACACCCAGAGGAGGATGACAGCCCTGGGAGGCCAACTGACACAGCAGTGGCCGATCAGAGACTGGCACCTTTCTTGCCAACACTGGATTTGAGGGATATTATGGCATTCCCTATTACTTTTCAACTTCTTTTCTATTATTTTACTTTGAGTGCTTGTGTAGTATGTCATGAATGTGTGTTTCATGTGTGTATATGGTTGTGACTGTGTTGAGTGCTTTTGCACAGTGCATGGGTGGCACTGGAGCAACTTTGGGTGTCATCCTTACTGTCCATCTTGTTTTCAGATGGGCTCCTTTACCAAATACACCAGGCTAGCTGGCCTGCAGCCTCCACAGATTCTCCTGTCTCCACCTTCTATCTCACCATAGGAGCCCTGGGATTACAGACTGCTGTGCCTGGCTTTTTTCTAGGGACTCCGGGTGAGGTCCTGGGGTTTGTACAG
The DNA here is from genome assembly GCF_003668045.3 of Cricetulus griseus. NCBI lineage: Eukaryota > Metazoa > Chordata > Mammalia > Rodentia > Cricetidae > Cricetulus > Cricetulus griseus. Next base: position 86,581,512 of record NC_048601.1, read on the forward strand.
CAAGAGCTTTGGGTCATCTGAGTCATCTCTCTAGCCCTGGTTATTTTTAAAAGTGTCACAATCTGTACATAGTTTCTACAAAACCCAATTCTTTTGGAGGTTTTAAAGATGCCTAGGGGAAAACAAAAAACAAAAACCTCACACCAGAAACAGGTATGTGAAACAGGTTCTTAAATCCTGATGGCAGCTAATCTGTGACTTTTCTTGTGTGGTCAGGGTCCCAAACTGTGATGGCAGTGTGTGGCTGTCCTGGTGAGGTCAGGTGCTGATGGTATATTTAGGGATGTGTTTTTTTTTTCTCTCCCCACTCTATGCTTCTACACTGTCCTTTTCTATCAGTCAGGCTGACATGACATCCTCACCTCTGGAATGAGGAGACACTGCAGAGAGCCTAGAGAGAAAAATTTTAAATGTGTTTTAATTCTCAAAAGCCCAAGACTCAAACCAAAAACAAAACAAACAAACAAACAAAAAAAATCCAGTGCAGGGACAATAGATGATGAAGACACCTAAAGGGACATCCTTTGCCCATAACAGTTACTTACCTAAATTGAAGTTTTCCAGGAGCAGAGAATGAAGCAAGAATGGGGACATATTCAGAGGTCACAGGGGGATAAATGCTCTACTAGTGACTCCAGCCTAGAGTTCAGAGAGAGAGCTAAGGTGATAGAATCTAGAAGGCTGAGACATCAGAGTATGGAGGAAGCTTCGGGAAGTGGCAGGATGGCAGAGGTGTCTGCCAGGTTTACTGACTTCTCCATGGGAACAGCTGTGCCCAGGGGTGGCAATAAACTAGTGCTAAGAGAGTAGGGATCTGGCAAATAAGGATCAGTGGGCAGTGAATCATCCCAAACAACCAGCTACTACACTGTGGCAATGGGAGGGACAGCAGAGGTCACCAGGGGATCCCAAGGGTCTATCAGCTCTCTACAGCCTGGTGGACCAAAGCCCCTTCCAGACCTCTGACCATAGAAGTTGGTGCTTGCCAACTTCCTTGTCCCTTACTGTTCCCAACCCAGGCCAACACAGAGATGACCATGCACACCAGATGTGACTCTCCCCCGCTAGCACTAGGCAAGTCATTTGGATCTGAGCACACCAGACAGAGAAAGGGTCATCAGAAGAGCAGGGGACATTGGATTCAATGAGCTCCCACCTACCTCACACTCCCTAGAGATGGAGGCTTGTGATAGAAGCAGCCCTTGCAATCAAAGTTTTATTTCATGTGCACCTGTGCTTGAGACTTAGTGTGTTAGAACAGTCAGAGTGTGACTTAACCCTGCAGTTACTGTTCTGAGAGTGCAGGACAAGGCTTGGAGGTAGATACACGTACACACAGCACACACATGGGCAGACTCAGATATGCATATATTTCCTACATGTCGTTGCAAACACCTGCAGGCTCAGCCTCCAAGACTGGTCCAGAATCTCACACTTAGCTTTACATAATACAGATACACAGCACACATGCACACAAACACATATACCATACATGCCATACCTCTCTCTCTCTCTCTCTCTCTCTCTCTCTCTCTCTCTCTCTCTCTCACACACACACACACACACACACACACACACACATACACACACACACACTCATACTCTCACACACATAGGCTTTCTCCTTTAAATGCACTTGGCTTGTCTGCACTACCTATGGCTGATGATTTTCTCACTAGTAGAAGTATTAATTAGCATTTACTACAAGAGCTGAAACTTTGTCATGTTCTCTGATTATCCCAGCAAGGCTCAGGGGTGGAGGCCTTTCGGTCTCTACTACTGCAGCAAAGACTGAGTTGACATAAGACAAAGACATATCTGAGACTTCTTTGAGGTCCTGCCAGCATCCTAGGCATGATGAGGAAGGCCCTTGAGCAGCAGCTAACATCAAAAAGCATGACTCTCATGTGAGAAAGGATATAAACCCTTTACTTAGTTAAATCGCTGCTACTGAAAGTCTGTCAAAACTGCTAATAAGGTGTTGGAGAGATGTCTCACCAGTTAAGAGCAGTGACTGATCTTCCAGATGTTCTGGGCTAGATTCCCAGCACCCACACGGCCTTGCACACCTGTCTGTAACTCCAGTTCCAAGGGATCCAGTGCCCTCTTCTGGCCTCCATGGATACCAGACATGCACCTGGTGCATAGACATGCATGCAGGCAAATACCCACACACATAAAATTTTAAAAAAATAAAATAAAAAGCAAACAAAGGCCTACTAATAATTTGTCCTGATTAACACAATACTCAAGGGACCTCAGTTTTGGTGTCTTCTGTGAATGTCTGGGTTACATCTAAAATAGTTAAAACCAAAACCTCTCATTAAACTGTATTCCTGCCCGTCCCTGTTGTGTGCATGATAACACCCGTTCATCTGTCCCCTGCCTATCTCTAACCACAGGCGGCTTTGAGCTTCTGCTGCTTGGACAGTGTGGTAAGAGAAGGGCAGAAAGCTGTCATAGGCCTGTGATACCCCTAAGATATCAGGTGGAATCAGAGGCAGAACTACCCTGACAGGACAAGTCTGTCCCCCACACATCACAGACAAGGACCAACTGTGGTAAGGTTAGGACGCATACAGGGAGCCAATCCACCCTGAACAAATGGAGAGAAATACTCAGGGAAGGGCTGGACATTAGGCCCTGTTCTTCTCAGGGTTGTGCTCTTTACCCAGGCCCAAAGAGACTGCCATGCCACCTCAGGCAGAGATGGTGAATGGACTCCAGCCTCTGGGTAGGTCATGCATGCCTCCCTCAAGTCTTGATGCTGAGCTATAGGGAGCAAGCTGGTAAGCAGTTCCTCCACGGTCTCTTAGCCTTCAGTTCCTGACTCAAGAACCTGCCCCAACGTCCCTCAGTGATGGAGTATGATTAGGACAGCATGAGCCAAATAAACCCTTTCTTCCTCAGGTTGATTATGGTCAATGTTTTATCACAGAAAACAGAAGCCAAACTGTAACAGTACCTAAATGAATTGAATGACACTGTTCTTCCCACACAGTCCTGGCTAAGCCCTGGAACTTGATGCTACACAGCAAGTCCTTCTTGGCTCCACAGGCTTTGGGCCACTTTCCTGTCTCTGGAGAAACACACATTACCATCCCCCTCACACATACACACCACACATGCGCGCGTGCGCACACGCACACATCACTAATGTACACACGCACCACACACAGGAATGCACACACACACACACACACACACACACACACACACACACACACCACAGACACATACACACAAATGCATGCACACATGTATATATGCACCCATGCAGGCACACACACCACATTTGAACAATTTAATTTTTCTAGGATCTCTTATCTTCTTTTTGTTCAGCACTGTAAAAGAGGCACTTACCCCCCCACTCTTCTGATATATATCCAAGATCAAAAGCATTCCCCCAATAAATTAATTGTCTCTAAAGAAGGCATCTTCAGATTCTTTGAAAAGGATTTAATCTTCTGTAATGATAGATCCAGAAGAGAAGTGAGTTGTTTCCGAGTGGGGTATCTCTCTCTGGTTAGATGTGGCCCTCTTCTTTACCTCGTCCTTAGCATAAGGCAGTTAGGAATCATTGCCAGAAGACAGGAGACAAACCTCAGGGTCCTCAGCACAGTGTCCTTAAAAGCCTGGAGTGTGTTTTCTTCTGCCCCACCCTTGAGCTCTGCAGCTGGAGCAGTAGGAGCAGCTGGGGCACCTGAAGTCCTTCAGGCAAGATGATGACTGCCAGTTAGCCCTTTGCCAGGACTGTGTGGGAAGAACAGTGCCATTCAATTCATTTAGGTGCTGTGCTAGTTTCACTCCTGTTCTCTGTGAGAAAACACTGACCAAAATCAACTTGGGGAAGAAAGGGTTTGTTTGGCACATGCTGTCCTAATCACTGAGGGACATTGGGGCAGGCACTTGGGTCAGGAACTGAAGGACAAGAGACCATGGAGGAACTGCTTACCAGCTTGCTCCCTATAGTTCAGCTTGCTTTCTTCAACAGCCCAAGACCAACTTCCAAAGAGAGCACCATGCCTTAGAAGCTGGGACCCCCCCTTGTCAATCATTAATCAAGAAAATGTACCCACAGATTTGCCTGGAGGCCAGTCTGATGGAGCCACTTTTTTCAGTTGCAGTTCCTTTCAGGATGACTCTAGTTGACAAAAGCAAAAACAAAAACAAAAGCGAAAGCACCTAATCAGAACAGTTGCTCCTTCTGCACTTGTCTACCCCTGCCCAGGACCACTTATTGTGGGATATCAACTTATCAAGACCTTGGATATAGGAAACAGTGTCAGCATTCCAAAATATTTCCTCTCAGGGTGTCTTCTAATTAGAGGAAATTCAAATAGCCAGCAGCATCACTTGGCCCCAATATGCTCTCAGAATAGCCTACCAATAGCTCTATTACTCTGATGCCTATAGCTAAATCATTGCTGCAGCAGGCATGGGAAAATGAGAAGAAGTTCCTTATGGAAAGGATTTTCTGACTCTTTCTTAGGAGCCTAGGCACTCCTGTAGAATGTGCATAGCCTCCATCTGCAGCAACCCTCCATGGAAAGAGACCGACTTTCTAAACACCCCACTGCACCAGCCCACCCTCACCCAAGGCCGACTCAGATCACCCTACCCTTCTGCTTCTCTGATGCTCTCACCTTTAGTCCAGTGCCATCTGGGAGGCCATGCCTGACTTCCCTTAAGGGACTGAGCTGGGGCAAAGTCAGAATCAAGTACTGGAATATCTCAATCAAGGGATGTCCCTAATGGGGAGGGGACAGAAGACATGTCTGCTTTTCTATACCCAGACTTAAGACTACACACACACACTGGGACACACACACACACACACACACACACACACACACACACACACACACTGGGACACACACACACTGAGACACACACACACTGGGACACACACACACACACACTGGGACACACACACACACTGGGACACACACACTCACACACACACACACACACACACACACTGGGACACACACACACTGAGACACACACACTGGGACACACACACACACACACACACACACTGGGACACACACACACACACACACACACACACACACACACACACACACTGTGAAAAAAAATCAAAAACAAAAAACCAAAAAAAAACAATAAAGTATTTAATAGTACAGACTGGACAGAGAAAGCTCAAAGATTGGCTATTTAGACCCAGCTTTTCGATGTCTTAGTTCAGTCACTTGAGGTGACCCTAGGAGGACACTCATATACATTTTGGTGGCCAATGAGGTCAGCTCTTGGGGTCAAATCAGTGTGTCTTCTGTCCCTGGGAGGCTCTTTGGCAGTTGGACTACATGATCTTCCCTGCCCAGGATGACTAAGTGACAACTGAAGCCAAAAGTTGATGGTTATGCCTGAGATGCCCAAGAACCAATGTTACTATAGAAATTGGGACTGATATCATGCCAGAGTTGCCCTAGGTCACCCTTGATGCCACAGGTCAGAAAACAGAATTCATTCTTGATGCTGAGCTGAGACTCCTTCTCGACTCATCTGCTGGGCCTTAAACCAAGGGTGTTTGATAATGGAGTAGACGATAGGCCCACGGTAAAAGGCTTCCATTGGCCTCTAGCTTGTGAAATCACTTCTCAAATCTTCTCTCATTTCTTTCTTTAAATGCCAGAATGTTCCATTTCTCTGTTAGGAAGGCACCTAAAGACCAAATTAGCAATACGTGTCTTGTTACCTGGGAACCAAATTTAGGTTGAGGTGCCCCCAGAGTAGGTACTCATTTATTAGTTCTTTTAGATGAGGGATATGTCTGCCTTCTAGTATTCTTCAAGAAGCACTTGACTTAATAAAAGCGGAGTTTGGAAAACCGCAAGCCTAGAATGTGATGTTAATGCCAGCTCAATTCAGATAAAACTCACACCCAGGGTCACACCCAGGGTCAAATACTTTTAGAAAAGATAGTAACATTTGGACACCAGAAGTCCTTCAAGAACCACAGCCTTACTACAAGAATTCTCAACTCTTCCTGTCACTGAGCCATGCCAATCATAGTGTTCTATTTCTGTGAAGAGACACCGTGACCAAGGAAACTTATAAATCTTATTTATTTGGAACTTGCTTACAGTTTCAGAGGATGAGTCCATGACCATCATGCTGGGGAGCATGGAGAGAGAGAGAGAGAGAGAGAGAGAGAGAGAGAGAGAGAGAGAGAGAGAGACTGGGCTGGTATGGACTTTTGAAACCTCAAAGCCCACTCCCAGTGACGTGCCTCCTCCAACAAAGCCATGCTTTCTAATCCTTCTCAAAAAAGTCCCACCATGTAGGGACCACCCATTCAAATGTATGAGCCTATGGGAGCCATTCTCATTCACACCATCAAACCTATACTGTAAAGAAATTGGAGGATGTCTGTTCACAAAGGACCTCATGGCTGAAGATGAAGATGTTGTTCTCCTCTAGTCTATAGTTCCCTCCCAAAACAAAAACAAAAACAAAACAAAACAAAACAAAAAAACAAAAAAAACCTTCACTTATTCAAATACTAGGAAAGATTTAATATTTTACTGTTCTGATGTCCAACTTGTGACCCATGGGCCACATGCTGCCAAGTAATTTGCAGCCTATGCAATATCACAAGCTTATTTAAAGCATTACAGAACGCCACCCCCCCCAACTCAATGATATGATTCTTAAGCTTGAACTTTTTTTTTTGAGACAGGGTTTCTCTGTGTAGCTTTGTAGACCAGGCTGGCCTCAAACTCACAGAGATCCTCTTGCCTCTGCCTTCCAAGTTCTGGGATTAAAGGCATTAGCCACCACCAACCAGCTACTCAAGCATGAACTTTGTAGATGACAGCATCATGTTGCAATGTCAAAAGATTGGCCTACCCTTCAAGGATAGTTATCCTGCACACAGTTTGATTCAGATTCACAGAGTCTTTTTGCATTTTAGTAGAGGGACCACAAAAGTTAAAAGGTCACTCATTATCCTGCACAATGTTGGCTTATGGGTTTAGGGACAGGCCCTCCCTTGTTTGGTAATGCCTTGGCCCAGGACTTACAAACATTACAGCTTAAGAGTGGGATTTGTTACAGTATTCATGATCTATTGATTCCCAGTATCACCAAAGAGATTGAGGCTCCAGTACCGTGGAAGAGCGGGGTGAATTAATCCAGCAGTGGAAGGAGTGAAAATGACTTGATCTGGTCCTTCCACTTGGGCTGGAGCTGCCCCTCTTTTAGGATTCCTTTCCTGCATGCTAAGCATAGCCCTATCCACTAGCTTTCCTCCTTTGGAAGGACAGCCGGGTCTCAAGGTAGATCTGGCAAGAGTTGGTTCCCATGGTCTAAAAGAGCCCACTATGGTTTACTTAGATGCGTTGTGCATTGTAGGTGTTGCCTGTGTCTTCAATTCAAACAGTGGCAGCCAGAGGGCCTTGGAAGGACTCAGGTTTAGGGGGCGCCTCGGGATGCTCTGGGCACAAAACTGCTAAGGTTCGCTTATGGGAATGGTTGGCATTTTCTCAAGGATTGGTGATGCCAAGCTAAATGCAACTTATACTTAATTGCAAGGGCTGTGGAAAGTTTTGAGTTACCTTAGCAGCAAAAGAAGACTGATGATCTTTTTGGAAGGATGCCAGAAACCCAGGTTGAGGAATAATTTAAGAGTCATTATATAGTTTCTATAATCGTTTCTGTTCTAGTAGGATGATGTCTATCCATCCTATAAAGGTACCTACAAGTACTAACAGGAACTTATGTTCAACTTTAGATTGTTTATGGGTAAAATCTAACTGCTACTCTTCCCTACACAGGTACCCCAACACTGAATAGGCTAAAAGGGGACACTGAATAAGTGTTTATGTAAACTTTGCAGCCTTGAACACCCTGCTGACTACCTTGTGAAATCCCTTTCCAGTAAAAAAAACATAGCTCTTTTTTAAAATATTTATTTATTTACTATGTATACAGTTTTCTGTCTGCATGTATCCCTGCAGGCTAGAAGAGGGCACCAGATCTCATAACAGATGATTGTGAGCCATCATGTGGTTGCTGGGAATTGAACTCAAGACCTCTGGAAGAGCAGCCAGTGCTCTTAACCTCTGAGCCGTCTCTCCAGCCCCAAAAATAGCTCTTAAGAGAACTCAGAGAGTGAACTTTCTATGGCAGGTGGCCTTGTGTAAGTATCTGATAAGTTTCCATTGATCAGCTCCATAAATCTCATTGCTCTATGAGCTACCCTGCCTCATTAACACAGTACACCATTTATCTTCCTTTTGTATTGCCATGGATGGATATTTGAGCAGTTTAATTAGACAGAAGGATCTGAGACCGGAGCTGTAATCTTATGAAACCATGTGGGATCTTCTGTGAGGGTTGAGGTTGGGGTTGACACTCCCATCATTGGAATGGTCTCATGGAGGGTCTGATAGTGCATCAGTCTTCTCCTTGTAATCTAACAGTATTATTCCTTGATTTCTAGAACAGTCTGCATTTTATGAGGGGCCTATTTACTATCTTTACTATATAAAGGTTTTTGCTATTAGACCATTATTTTAGGTCAAGATCTGGCAAAAAAAAAATGGCTTATAGTCTCAGAGGCAACAGAGAGTCAATAAGCCAGCTTTTTGTTGGGGTGAGGACAAATTACAAGTGTTGAGCCTTGGGAAAGGAGAGCTCCACCTCTGTCCCTGAGACCTAAACCCAAAGCAGCAGAAAGAAGAAAAGTGACTACAGAGCCCTTGTGAATTTGTCTTCTACACATGGAGACCTCAAAATGAGGATTTGGTTTGGGAAGTGATCCCAGGGATCCCTGTGAGGAGCCAGGGAGTAAGAGGCTGAAGGAGAAGAGCCACAGTTAATACCCTCTGTTAACCTTCTGAGGGGTTGAAGAAAACAACCGCAGGTTTATTCCACCCAGGAGTGAGGGAGCTGGGGGCTGGTACTCTGAGGGCCACTTCTTTGTTGGAGGTTGGTGCTCAGTCCAGTGTTACCATCTCCTTGACTGACTCTCTCCAGTTGTGTACTTTCCTCTTTAGTTTCTCCTAAAGTCCCTAGGGAAGATTTCAATGGCCCAGCTCAGGTCCCAGGGCCATTTCTGGACCAGTCATTGCATCCATGTCTGCTCATGTGCTCATCCCAGAAGCCAGGGTGTCATCACCAGACTGACATTAGTTGTGATAAGGTTGTCCTCATGAAGAGCTGACAGAACAGGAAGCATGCGTCCACTTCACAAGCCAATGGCACTCTCCTTTGGGCAAGAGGCTTATGTCTGACATCACAGCTCCTTGGGAATGTATAGAAACTGCTTCCTGAGGCTGAGGGTTTGAAGAGGAAATTCCACAAGGCAGCCCAAGGCTGTATGAAGGGGTAAGAGGGAGTTCTGAGGTGAGGTTTCTTGCCATTTTTCTCACCTAATACAAGTAGCCTTCACGTTCCTGCCTGCTCCTGCCACCCCTCCATCTAGTCCCTCCTCCCTTGTTTTTCTGGAGTGCTTTTCCTTCTCTTTTTGCATGAGTAACTCCCACATATCCTTTCTTGGTGACACAATTTCTTCCTTCTCAGGATAAGTTCCTCCTGCTACAGGCTCCCAGCACAGCTCATCCTTTCCCTCATCGGATACATCACCCTAAAGGAATTGTGTCTCTTTATCTTCCCTGCCCACCATACCCTTACTGGAGTGAGGAGAAATTCATGTTTTGTGGCACCAACTAGTTCTCTGACATCCGAAGTATCATACAGTTCACTTGGATTCTAACACTAACTACCCAGAGAGAGAGAGAGAGAGAGAGAGAGAGAGAGAGAGAGAGAGAGAGGCCCTGATAGGTTGAAGTTCCACCAGTGTATTCTCTCTTGAAATGCCAGTCACAAGCCCAGAGTACCCACAGTCTTCCTGACAGAGTACAAATCAGGGGTTCTCTTCAGTCCTTCCTCCTGGAACATCTCCCAGATAAATTAGAGAAATTTAACTTCCATCATGTGGTTTATCATAAAAGACACTAAGGACCAACCAGCTGAAGACCTACATAAGCACACTCTAGAAGGTCTCAAGTGCAAGAGCTTTTGCCTCCCTGGAGTTGGGGTGCATTCACCAGTCCATAAGCTCACCACACTTCCTTGTTGACGTTTCTGTAGGACTTAGCCTTCAGCTCTGACCCTTTCTGTGGGCGCTGGTGGAGGGATTGGTGGGTGGCGCCAAACTTCCCAAGGTCTTTTTAGTCACCAGAGCCATCCTGAGTCTATCTAGGGATTGCACCCCAAGTCACTTCAACAAACGGGGCACATTGGCCACTGTCACAGCTGTGTCCCCATGCCTAGCACAACGCCTGGCACACAGTAGGCATGCAGTCTATGTTTGCCACATGAATGAATGAGCTAACAATGAACTCATTATTTCTTTCAGGCATGTGAGGTGTTCCCCACCAGCTGAGCTGTGGCATCCACATGGGTAACTGCAAAGTTTCCATCAGTGTCTTGGGTGGGTTTGTGAGTGTCTCCCCCGATGGTTATGTTAATGGAAGCCAGGAGAGGCAGTAGTCTGTGGGACAAAGGTGACAGAGACTGCCTTGTTTCCACTATATATACATTTTGAATATATCATCATGCAGCTATAAAATTAAAATGAATGCTCAAAAATCCAAAAATTAAAATCTTCCATATCTTCACAAGTACATTTTCTTCTAAGAATTCAAAATTGACCTTTAAATTTCAAGAAGCAAATTATAAATTGAAACCCATACTTGTGGAATGTTCAGGTCAAAATTACCTAAATAAAATTACTATAGAAAAGGAAAAAAAAAAAGAACTATTCTATTGTTCAATGTCCATCCAGTGACCAGTTCAAGAAACGTGGCATCCTTATGTTGGGTTCCAGAAGACTGTTTTCGGTATTAAAAGTTAGCATTGCAGAAGTTTCCCAGTTGTCACTTGTATCTATGTAAATACTGTGTCAGTCTGTGACCACTCCAGATCCAGCACCAGGAACTGAAACCCAAAGGAGAAGCAAGAACATTTCCTCCATTGAGGACAGACACTCTGTTGTTTGAGGGTCTGCATCTGTTTAAGAAGGACTTGAAAAATTCATTTGCCACTTCTGTTTTCTGAGCACTTTTTCCTGTTCCTAGCTTCCTTCTATCTTTAAAACTGTGCCTGCCCAAGTGAGCAGCAGCGCAAGTTCCAAGCTCTCCTGGTGTGCACAAGTCCTACTCTCTAGGTGTTACATGACTTTCCCTGGGGAGATCCACAGAAACCCTATTCTCTGCAGATACAGCACCAGCAAACCAAAGAAACAATTCTACCCAGGTCCAGCTAGATGAACCAGTGAGTTTACTCAGGTCACTTATAGGAGGAGCATGGGCAGCTCAACAGCTGGGCCAAAGGTTCGATAGAGCTACACCACAGTTAACACCCTCTGTTAAGCTTTTATCTCCTGCATGATTTAACAAACACCCCACCCACCCAGGTCCACTGCAGCTGGGGCTGGATTACATTCAGCAGGAGTGGCTGCAATCTCAGGTGTAAGTCTTAGGATGCCCCCTTCTCTGAGGGAATGTTATTACAGCCAATCTTATAAGGGTTTCATGTGAATGACAACAGCTGTGCAAGTCCATAGTCTATCACAATAACACATACAGCTATGTAGAAATCTAGGGCCCAAAGGCTTAGGTGTACTGGTCATAATACTAGTAGGTGCCTAGTATTGTGGGCCCCACCCTTCTAATAGCCAGAACACGAGGACCGAAGGACTGCGTTCTTTAATGTATTTGGGAAGTCGCAGACAGTGCAGATTTTTGGCTTTGCACATCACATGGTCTCTAGTGCAGTTGCTCAACTCTGCTGTTGTAGTGCAAAGCAGTCAAAGGCACATCCCAAGTCAATGAGTGCTCTGTGGGGCAATAAAACTGCACTTACCAGTGCAGCTGGATCTGACCCAGTCGGCTGTTGATTGTTATAACTAACAAGAACCTTGGAAAAGAGCCTCTCCTTCCCCGTGTAAAAGGTGGGTGGGGCTTCTCCCCTTACAGTTTTGTCATTTTAGACCTTTCTAGAGCAACATATCTGGAAAAAAAAAATGAAACTATTGAATTCACTGGGGCAACTTCATCCAGTGCTCTGTGGTTGTGATGAGCCTGCTGGTCCTCATGACTGCCGTCTAGGAAAATACCTGATGATGGTGGCAACTGTCCCTTTGCAGATTGCTCCATGGTTTTCCATTCAGCCCCTAAAATCGGCTGTGAGATGGGCAATATTGCCGCCTTTACACATGCAAGAAAGGGAGGACAGAGCATGTGAGGAGATTGCTGAAGGCATCCCAACCGGTAGCAGACAGAACCAAGGCTCAAAACCAGCTCGGAAATCCCAGTGAAGGACAGCTTTAACTTCAGTCATGTTCAATTTGTGTTCAACATTAAGTAACATAAAATCAGTGCTTTTTCATCTTGGACTCTTACCATCTATATCATCATTTTTACATCACTTAAATATACGATAGTTAGTAGACATTCGTAACACATATGACACATTTAAGGTGTTACCGAACAAGCGTCATTTATACTAATATCTTGGGTTGCGCCAACAGGAACAAAACACATGACACCTTTATCGGTTTCTCCTCATGTGAGTTTTTTCATTAGTCTGTCAATGGGGAGCTCACTGCACTGACATTGCTTCCTTGGTCACAATCCCCTAAAACTCTCTCAGTTGCCCAAGTACAGTGTCCACTGAGGAGAACATTCCAGAAACTCTTCAGTACACGTTGGGATTCGGTGATCAGGTTTGATGCCGGGCCATTGCTTGTTATGCCCGTTTATCAAATGGCACACATTTTGAAAATTTCAAATCTTTTTCATTTCAGTAGAATTTATAGTTAATCAAACAGCCCTTGGAATCAGACTATTTGGCTTCTAAGACGAGGGTTATTTCATATTTTGCTTATTCATATTCTAGCAGATATAAGAAGAATTGTGTTAATAATGCATTACAAGTTTGACTCTTTCAAACTTACTCAGTCCTACCAGCTCTAAGCATCCCTGTATCTCTGTTAATGATCCTATCACAATGTTGGCCCCTCTTTCACAGATTTTCATCTCATAAATCTGTACCATCTAACATGGTAGCTAAACACTATACGAGGACGGCTACTTAAATTTAAATTCATTAAATTTGAATGCCACTTCCTATAGGCAAACTAGAAGTGCTCAATAGTTCCATGCAGTAATTGATGGCAGCCAGCATGGATATAGAAATTTCTATTAATGCTAAGTGTTGCATTGGACGGCCCTACATAATGCATAAGGAAACTGATTCTAGCACTCATCATAATTTGGTACAAATCCACATAAGCACTGCTCTTTTAAACCACTCTTGCTAACAAGAAACCTATGACCAAGACAGCCAATAAAAACGAAGAACATCTCTGGTTACATGTTATGTGTAGTGTGTGTTATCCCATCTCAACTTGTTTGTTTGCTTTTGATTTTTGAGACAGGGTTTCCCTGTGTAACAGTCCTAGCTGTCCGGGAACCCGCCTCTGCCTCCTGAGTGTTGGGATTAAAGGCGTGTGCCATCCCAATGGCTCCCATCGTAACTTTCTTAAAACTTAGCTGTGTTTTATTTATGTGTGCCACAGTGCATAGCCATGTGCCATCTGCATGCAGTTCCTGAGGAAGCCAGAAGAAGATGTTGGATCCCCTGGGACCAGAGTTACAGATGGTTGTGAGCCGTCCTGTGGGTGCTGGGAGTTGAACCCAGGTTCTCAGGAAGAGTAGCCAGTTCTCTTAACTATTGAGCTATCTTTTAATAAGCTCGTGTGGGGTTGGGGTGTAGTTCTCAGTGACAGGGTACTTGTCAATCCTGTGTAAGGTCCTGAGTTCATTGCCCAGCACAAAACAAGAATAACAGCAACAATAAATTCATATTATAATCAAGACTTACACACGGAGCTGGGGGTCAAGGCTCACCTAGTACAAAGTAGATTTGAAATTTGAATTCAAGCCTTTCTGGGCCCAGATCTAAAGTCCTTGGGCATTCAGCTATTCTAGCTCCCTCTCCTCCACCACCTTCCATTCTAATGTGGACCAGACCAGGAAACCTGGGGACAAGGCCAAAGATGAATGCCATAGTGTAGGAGGATCCCTGCCAAGAGGAAGGGCAGAGCTGGGCATGAGGCGGCCTGAGCTATATTGGTGGGGTAATTCAGTCCAGCCTAATTTGTGTCTTTCTTAACAAACTGCCGAGACAGCATAATTTTTCAAGGGGAATACCCGAGGAAGAGTAATCGCTGCTAGCTGTGTGAGGCTGGTGAGTAAAACTTGACATTTACCAAAAGAACTGAATGTGTAGGCTTATTGTTGTATTATAGGCGTTTCTTTTTTGCAAGCCCTGTTTCATTCCACATATCCTATGTGCCAGCAATCATGACAGTCTGTGTTTCAGAAATGCTCTCTGAGCCAACTCCAGGGGGACGAGTAGCTGTTGCCATTGGCTCAAAGCAAACAGCCCATGTGTCTGCCCAAATGTTGAGCCTTTGAAGCTTAGTGTTAGCTTGGACTCCAGTGTAAAGGGACCTGCAGAAGCGTGGCAGGAATGAACACCCTGTGGGGACAGCATCCAGCTTCTCCTTTACGCATACCACAAACTGCGCGTTTCCCAACAGTCACAGGTTTGTTGCCAGGGTCTTTCCATTCTTCTTCCTTTTCCTTCCTCCTTTCTTTCACATGAGTCAAAGCTCCTTGAGAAGTGGCTTTCTGGTTGTCAAGAGTCACCCAGTGGAGCGCTACACTTTAAAACAGAAAGAGTTTGCCAAGATAAGTGCATCTAACACGAAACAAGTTGGAATGAGAGTCTGGGGCTTGGGTGTAGCTCAGCAGTAGAGCCTTATTCAGTATGTTCAAATTCCCAGCACCACAGAAACCAAACGAAACAAAAAGCAAAAAACAAAGAGAGCTGGAGTGTTGTGCCCAAAATGAGTTTTCACAATAAGCTCAAGATCCAGGGTAAATACATTTCCTTGGAATTAGAAATAGCTGGACGGCCATCAGAGCCTGGTTCCCCAAACCTCTAAAGGCAAAAGTGCTGCTGACAGAACAGAGAATACGCAACTTGTCTGCCTTCCAGGAACCGGAATGCATTTCTGCCTAGGCATTAGATCATCCATTAGGCATTCTCCTGACCTGTCAGCCGCTTTGGGTAATTAACAGTAATGAGTAAGAATACTAGAGTAGACCAATTAAAAAACCTCCATCGGCTAGCCACACATGCAAGTTACCAATGATCAAATCCAGCTAAAATCCTGTCTATAGACAAGAAATAAACGAACAATCCCCCAAACTCAAACAGCACCCCCCCAAAAAAAAAAACCCCTAAAACAAAACAATACCAAAACAAACAAAAACCCAAACACCACCCATGGACAGGCTTTTGATATCATGGTATCAGAATCTGGTTGTACTGGATGAGTCAGAATGGAAATTCATCAGATCAATAGACAGAGTGAATAACACAAGATAACAAGACTCGGACTCTGAGCCAAAAGTGTTGGCACAGAAAATAGTCATGGTTGCCGCTGAAGCTCAAGAGCTTGTGACTTTGGCAAATCATTACTTGGCTGCAATGCTGTTAAGCATACTGTGAACTTTGAGGGGCATAAGCAATGTCTGCTTTTATTCTGGTTACAGACCTAATATCAGATAACACCCAGTTTATAGTAGGCATCCATTAACTGTTTTGTAAATTAATAAAGTAATAAGTAAATGAACGAAGTGAGGTTTGTCCTCTTGAACTTTTCTACCCCTTTCTCCAGGACTGAGTCTCTGGGTGAATTATCTTCAGGGCCATTTGGCTGAACCACCATGCAGATTGTGTGCTGTCTGGGTATCCCTGCTTTGGCTTTCTGATCTTCATCAATCTCAGAACATATATATTCAGCAACAGTTCATTTCATAAACTGACTTGTATTGCTTCAGTGGATGAAAAAAAAAATGTCTCATGTTTCTTTCTTCCCAGCATTTTAACAGCATGATTAAGAATGAGGACGTAAACCCGGTGTTGGTGGTACACGCCTTTAATCCCAGCACTCAGGAGGCAGAGACAGGCAGATCTCTGTGAGTTCGAGGCCAGCCTGGTCTCCAGAGTGAGTGCCAGGATAGGCTCCAAAGCTACACAGAGAAACCCTGTCTTGAAACTGCCCCCCCCCAAAAAATCTACTATAAAAAAAGCGGGGCGTTGGTGGTGCATTCCTTTAATCCCAGCACTCGGGAGGCAGAGGCAGGAGGATCTCTGTGAGTTCGAGACCAGCCTGGTCTACAAGAGCTAGTTCCAGGACAGCCTCCAAAGCCACAGAGAAACCCTGTCTCGAAAAAAAAAAAAAAAAAAAAAAAAAAAAAAAAAAAGAATGAGGACCTGGAAAGGAGCTTAAGTGGAGTTACTGTACAATGGGGAACACAGTGCCCTAACCAGACATCATATGCTACCAAATACAATCCCCAGTACCAGAAATGGGTTACATCTTTTTGAGTTATTGGCCAAAGGGGCAACACAGCCCCTCTTAAACACTACAGATTATTATCAGTGTTACTGGTTACCCTTCAGAATCTGATGGTAAGACCTTACTGCTGAAGATACCACATACTTATGCTACAGAACATGGAGAAATCGAGAGGATTCAACTGGAAGTGTATCCCTACTGAGTAGCATTCATAGTGCTTTAAAGTGCTATACATGCTGCCAGAGTACAGAAGTAGTCACCAGTTTACCCAACTACAAACCCTGCAAGCTACAGTAGTAACCTATCTGCAAGATATGACCACAGGTGTAATAATGGCACAGCTGTTAAGAGAGTAACCAACCACTTTTCAGTTGGCGTTAAGGCCTACTCCATGAAATGGAACCCATATCTGACACTGTTAGTGGGACCCTGAGGCTAAATAGGTCATGGGCCCTAAGGGAAAGCCTACTGCTATTATTCTGTTAAAGGAACATAGCAATACAATGACTCCTAATGACATATTTTTATACCCATAGATTAATGTGTTACTCAACCCCCATTGGAGAAGTTTCTTCTTGCAGTAGATAGTAATTAACATAGAGCTCCACAAATGGAAAATGTGCAGAAAGTAAGACTTTAAAGTACTCCACATTCTTTGGAAACTGTGCTAGGTAAGGTACCTCTTATCTTACAGATGTGACCATTAAGTCCTCACAAGTTTCCTACTTTTTGATGAAAATGTAAATACATTGAATGTTTTGTCCAAGGTCACACAGCTGTGGGGCTGAAATTGAGATTTGTCCTCAAGCCCTGGGAAAGGCTTCTGGCCAGTCTGAATACACAGAGGAAGCCACCCTGGAATGCTTGACAACCTCTGCAAGGATATCTGAACATAATCTGAGACCAGCAAGTATTAGGCAGGTGGTTTGTGTTCTACACCTAGCACCAAAATGGTTCATGATGACAAGGAATTAAAAATCCCTCCCCACCTTGTATCTGGAGTTCACAGGGATCTTTCCTTGCTTGCTAAATCAATCAAGATGAGGGGGTCTTAATGTGTTGACTGTATAGGAGTAATGAGCTGAGAGTCAAAGAATTTGAGCATCACCCCTGTAACATGCCAACCCTGTAACCAGATTTATCCTTGGTTCCAGGCAAACCAAGTTAACCCTTCATAATGCAGCCAAATACCCAGGTAAATGGTCAGTCCTGTTACTTATCAGGCAAGGTGGACTTTGAAACCAAATTAGGTAGCACTGAGAGATCTTTGAGCTCCTGAGAAAGTTACGCCAGATAACTATTTTAGTTATTAACCACAGCAGTAGCACTCATTCATTTATTAACCCATTTGACAAATGTGTATTAAAGACTTATCACCTGCCAGAACTTGTATGGGGTATTGAGGATGTGAAGGTGAACAAGGCAGACATAGCCAGCCTTCACAGAGCTCTCCATATGCTGGAGATGGTGAAGTGTTAGGTGCTTACTACTGGCATGGTGCTAAGTGCTCCCCTGGAATGAAATCACTTAATCCTTGCAAGTGTCTTTGCAAAGGAGAGAAATCATTCCCTTGTCATAGAGGACTGGGCTCAGAAAGTTGAAGCACCATATCATGCCAAAGTACAGGTCACTGCCAAAATGCTCTCTGACTTCTGGGCTGTGCTCTCAGCTCTTATAGTCTTGGCATCTACGTGAATGTCTATCTGTGGGCATTCCTGTCAGTGCTCGGAGGGGCATCTGCTCACTCATGAATGCTCTGTAAATAACTTATTAACTCTTGAGTCATGCTAAGGACACAATGTGCTACATAAAGAGATGACTAGGTTTGGAGAAAGAGAGACCTTCTGAGGGGCGAGGTGGTGAAAAATCTGGGACTCAGGCTTTAGAGCCTGAGAGACGCCCTGCAAGCGGGTCAGGAGCCACCTGCCAGGTAACCATGCCTGTCAGAAGCAGTCAAGAGTAGAGGACTAGTGGCCATGAGTGACAGAAGATCATTTTCCTGGCTGCCACTGAAGGGAAACCTTCTTTAGTCTGGGCTTGTTTGTGTCCACTCTGGTGGCTTAGAAGGTGGCTGGCAGAAAATGTTATATGGTGGGTGCTGGTTGTCTCCTATCCTCAGATCCTTATCCTTTCCCAGTGTGGCAGTTTGCGGGACTGTGCCCATGTCTTAGTTAGAGGGTTGGGCTGAGGCTGCCACCAGCTGCCTTTACCAGCAGAGCATCACCAGATTCTTCTGTCACCTCTTCTGCTATTGGGTTCTAAGTAGCTCTGTTTTGGAAAGCGTGCCAATTGCTTTTTTGGCATCTCTTAATAAAAGCATTTTTACGAAATGAAGTTACCTGAGGTAAACAATACTACTGTTATCATTTGGGGTAGGCCAGAGCAGGACACAACTAGTAAGCGTCCAGGCACTAAGTGTGACTTCCTATGGTGGGCTAACTCCAATAGCCTGAAACCCCTCTTCCTGCTATTAAGCCCTGTGCAGAGCTTTGGCTTGAATGTAGTGCCTGTGGCAATTTGCTTCCATCCCACCAATGCAGCCAAGGTAGATGGAGTCACTCCTGGATTTGCTACAAGAGCTTGCAGCCTGTTTCACTTGTGGGCTCTCAGCTGCCGGCTCTGCTCACAGGTGCTGATGAAGCTGGAAGAAAACACACAGCTCAGAGTGTAACGGAAGTCAAGCTCAAGAGCTCCTGGGAGACGAAATTCCATCAACAGCCACTGAGTCATTTGGAAGCTGGTCCTTGCTCAGTTGAACCTCACAAGAGACCCTAGTTTGGCCGATGCCCTGACCGAGGCTTTGGGAAAGACCTGATGCTGAGGATCTAGATAAGAACCCCTACGTTCCTGATACCCAGAAGTCCTGAGGTCATGAGTGTGTGCTGTGGGTTGTTGAATTCATGGTGGCTTGTCACACTACATAGAAGATAAGGTGCGGCTCATCTGATACTCTCTGCTTCATATCTCTCGAGAAAGCAGAGATGATAATAGCAGCAATAACACCCACAACTACACAGCTGCCGTTTGGCAATTAAATGAGAAAACATGAATAAAAGGGAATAGATGAAGTCAGGCAGTGGTGGCGTATGCCTTTATCCCAGCACTTGGGAGGCAGAGAAGGTGGATCTTTGTGAGTTCAAGGCCAATCTGGTCTACAGAGCTAGTTTCAGGACAGTCAGGGCTACACAAGAAACCCTGTCTGGAAAAAACAAAAAACAAACAAAAAAAAACCCACCAAAAACAGGAAGGAAGGAAGGAAGGAAGGAAGGAAGGAAGGAAGGAAGGAAGGAAGGAAGGAAGGAAGGAAGGGAGGGAGGGAGGGAGGAAGGTGGAATAGATGTTGAAATCTCCTTACAGAGCAAGGGGTCTGGGCTCTGCCTGTGCAGGACTATGAAGAGCAGAAGTGGGGTGGGGATTATTCAGGGGCTGCTTTGCACCATGAAACTTGGAGTCAGGACGCCAAAGCAAGGGAAGCTGCCAGCTCCAAAGACCATTATGACAGTTCAGCCTTCTGGGGTCAGATGGTGGATTAGAAGCTGTCTCCATGTGACATGAATTCGAGTTGCCTAGATAGCAAAGACCAGACTCTATTCCCAAGGGAGAAAGAGTAGAAGACAGGTAGTCACAAGAGGGTGTCAGGACAGGTGGAAAGTGTGGGGAAATGGATTAATGATTCAGCAGAAATGAGCAAGAAGCAAAGGCTCTACTGGCATGACTCATCAGCTAGCAGAAATAGAAATTGCATCCCAAGGTAATTCCAGTGGTATTGGTGAGAAAAGATCAGCAGTCCTATCCACAGGACAAGCCCAGGGCTTTTGCACTGCAGTGGTCAGACAGTGACTCATCCTGTAAGGGTTATTCCTGGAGAAGAGACCCACCCTGTCTTAGAATGGTCATTCTTCAAGACTGGAACCTAATAACAAGCAATTCCAGGTCAGCTGCCTTCCACAATCTCTGGGTGGAAGGTGGCAGTCACGGATCGGGGATGGCCTCGACAGGGACACATCATGAAGCTCAGGTAGTAGGAGGCTTCAGCTGTGCTGTGCATAGCCATTGGTCCCCTGCACACTTTGGCAAGGAGTGGGGTAAGGGTGGAGCCTGAGAGCCCTAACCCAGGGGTCTGCTGGCAGCTTGAACTCCACATCTACCTCTGGCCTGCACTTTTCCACTTGGACAACAGAGAACTCTAAAGTGAGAACAGTGGGGTCTCCCTGAGGCCTTTTCCTTCCCACATGGCACGTATTACCCAGCAGGTTCAGAAAACACGGAGACAGGTTCTCCAGGAATACATCATAGTGCTCTACCTACCTCATCCATACCCAACACAGCTGGGGGACACCCTTTGGACTGGACATTAGCCTACGTAAAGTGTACAAACTTGGGATGGAGGAAGGGAGGGAGAACCTGCCTCCTCCTCAGACTGGAGAGATCAAATGGTCAGAGTAGCTTCTGGTACATAAAGAACAAAAGTCCCTAAAGTGATTGTGCCACTGTTGGGCAACCAACCCTTGACCACTCAGAGCTCAGAACTAGTTTAAATATAACAGAAAAGAAGTTCAGCTCCACCCCAACTTTAACTGATCACACCTTCTACCTGGCAGATTCCAAAACTACAGAATTCAGAAGGCAGTTGCTCCAACGCTTGGCTTTTCTTGTTTCCTTTTCTTTTGCCAGTGGTTTTTTTTTTTTTCTTCTTCTTCTTTTCTCATTCACTATGCTCTTACTATTATTGATTTGTAGATTTGATTTGTATCTGTGTCTATAGAGTGTGTCTAAGTGTAGGTTGGGTGAATGACGGCACTGCCCTCTGAGATCACAGGAGTGAGTTGACTCCTGGGGAGTTGGCATCGCAGACAGTGTGAGCTGCCTGACCTGAGTGCTGGGAACTGATCTCCAGTCCTCTGCAAGACCAGTACTTACTCTTGACTGCTGAACTCTCTGGCTCTTTTTACTATTATTATTTTCAAAAAGTACCTTACAGGTTTTTAATCCCCTTTCCTATGTATGCGTGCACATAGAGGACAAGGGACAACCTTGGGTACCCTTCCTCAGGCGCCCTCTAACTTTTTATTTGATACAGTGTCTCATTGTCTTAGCACTCACCACCTGACTGGACAGCTGGCCATAGGAATGAATATGCCTGGCTGTTTTTTATGTGGGTTCTGGGGATCAGACTTAGCTCCACATGCTTGCCATGCAAGTACCTATGACTGAGCTAGCTGCTTGGCCCCTGCTTTTGTATTTAACTTTATTATACAGCATTAAACAAAACAAAAAAAACTTCTTCACCTTTTCTCTTCCTAAATTGTTCTCTTGTCTTCTGCTCATTTTTTTTCAACTTAGACTCTTCTTTCTTTTTTCTCTTCCCAGGCTGTCTTCCTTTAATTTATTCAACTGTAATTTCTACTTTTATACTAATACATTTTAATTAGATTTATTCATTTTACTTTGTGTGTTGTGCTTGCATATATGCAAGTGACTACATCCATGCTTAGTGTCTGTGGACATCAGAAGAGGATGTCGGGTCCCCGGGAACTGGAGCTACACGTGGTTATGAACCACCATGTGGGTGCTGGGAAGTGAACTTGCGTCCTCTGCTAGAGCAATAAGTGCTCTCAATCACTGAGCCACCTTTCCAGTCCCATTAATAATCTTTTTAACCTCCTAACTTACTTTACATATTCTTTACCACTTTCTTTTTTATTGTTATTCATGGTATAGCTAATTGATTTCAATTTATTTAAAGTCTATTTCTACATCTGGTTTGGTTGTTACATCACTTTCTCTCCTCCTCTCCAAGTGGTGTGAGGATTGAGCCCTCAGTTGAGAGCTACTCACTAAGACTTCCAAACAAAAGCTGAGAAGGCATCCACCCCGATAGTGCACACTGCACCCTCTTCTCAGAGAAGGCATCCATTAGAACAATGCACACTGCACGCTCTTCTCAGCATCCTCTAAGAGGGACCATGTTTTGGCACATCCCACAGTCTTAACAATCACATGAGAATGATGCACATTATGCTTTTACCAGGTCACAGTGGGATCAAGATAGAACTGACTAGCAGTAACCAGGGAGACAGTACAAACATACAGAAATTGAAAACTGCATCTAATATTATTTTATCCTTAGTACGTGTCTGTGTGTGTTTTTGCACACATGCCATGCGGAGGCCAAAGAACAACTTTGTGGAGTTGATTCTCACCTTCCATCTTTACATAGATTCCTGGGATTGAACTCAAGTCATCTGGCTTGCAGAGCAAGCACCTTTATCCTCTGAGCCATGTTGCCCCCACTCAAATGCATTTTTGAGTGACTGCTATGTCTATGAATAAACTAAAAAAGAAATTTAAAAATCTTTGGTCAGGGGGTAAAGGACAAGAAACTATGGGCTGTAGGATGAAGAAAAGCTCACTGACTCCACAGAGGTACAGTGCTTCTTGATTTTCCTGAACCAGTCAACAGTAAGATGTAGTTCCCTGAAGTAATTTGGGTGCTGCTGGCCATCGCCTAGCACTCTAGAATTGGCTAGACAGGTGGGGCTGGCCCCTCAGGCCACATGACCCATCTGGCCATGGCTGCAGCCATGTGTGGGCTCCTACTCCCCATTCACTGCCTTTAGCAATGGCATTGGCCCTAAAGATACAACCAGCCAGAGCTAAGTATGTCCTAGTTTGTAACCATTTCCCACAGAGACAACCACAGCCTTTTACTGTTCATTTTTCCTAATTCAAACACAAAACTACAGACTGCTCCCCTGGATTTGGCAACACCCAAATGGAGACGGGACATGCCGGCATCTGCTGCTGTCAGCTCATCTTACACGGTGCCAAGGCTACCTCCATTGTTTGTGATACACAGTGCCCTTATTTGCCAGAGACTGCAGTCTTACCCTTTGGCTTCTGCCAGGAGCTCCGCCAAGAGAGTCCTCAACAGAGAGCTGTGTGTGCCTGAGGATGCCTTCCCCATAAATAGACGTTGCTGGCAGGTTCACCCTCTGAATAGTCCCACCACCTAGTTATATATTCTGCACAAGACCAGCTTTGAGATGACAGTAAAAGTCAGTCCTGGAAGGGAGCTGGAACTGCTGTGTGGCCACTGTTCAAGTCCAGGGGCTTATAGACATCACAGACCAGAACCCACAGCTGCATTCACAGGCAGGTCAAAGATTTTTGTTGACTGACAAGAAAATGAATTTGATTCTCTTTATCACTCTAGGCTCAAGACCCATCTTGGACATTCATTTCAGGAGTGTCTTTACCATACACTGGGGTGATAATTGTTTATGATCTAACAAACAAAGCTTGCCTGAAGATCAGGGTGCAAAGATAGCCACACTAGTTATCCATAGAGGCCAGGGGATGGTGGCACACACCTTTGACCCAAGCAGCCACACTAGTGAGCATGGAGGCTAGGCAGTGGTGGTGTACACTTTTAATCCCAGCACTTGGGAGACAGAGGCAAATGGATCTCTGTTAGTTCAAGGCCACCCTTGGCTACAGAAAATTGATCCAAACTAAAAGAGAAACAGACCTCACATGAAGGTGATCCCAGCACTAGGGAGGTCGAGACAGAAAGAGATATGGCTGGACAGAGAGAGGAATATACGGTGGGAGGAGACAGGAGCTCCAGTCAGTCTGAGGATGCAGTCTGAGGGTTCAGTCTGAGGACAGGATTGCCTCTTCCGTCTGAGTATTGGTAGAGGTACGAACTCTAGTGGCTGGCAGCTTTGCTTCTCTGAACCTTCAGCTTTCACCCCGACAGTTGACTGTGAGTTTTTACTATTAAGACCAAAGAGAATTGGTGCTACAGTACAGCATAGAATCAAGGCTCCCTGAGGTCGACTCTGGCTGTGGGGATGATGTCTAGACAGAACGAGGTTCCTATCAGAACCTATTTCTGCACCCAGAGGGGAAGGTGGCTAGTGCCCTGGGGAAGTTTCCTCAAAGCCAAATTCTGATCTTGGAAGTAACTTGGGGAAGCCACTCAATCCTCTGGTATCTGAGTGGCCAAATGTATGCTTGGAGGTGACCATGCCTGGTAAGCCAGGCCTGCTAACCGTCAGTCACTGGGAAGGAGCAGGCCCATTAGCTACAAGGGGCAGTGCTGGGAAGGGAGGCAGGAAACTAGAGGTTTGAAAGGAGTGCCTGTTAGCATTAAGAAAGCACAAAGAGAAGGCAAACAGCAGTGAGATGCACATGGAGCATGGTCCTGCAGAGAAAGCCTCCAAGACTAGCTGTGCTAACAGCACTGGGGATGCCCTGTGAGCTCTTCAGGAATGCAAAACACCCCTTGACAATCATGATGGAAGATGATGAGGCTCCCTCGAGGACACTGGGGAAGAAATGAGAGTTTGAAAAGAGGGCTGGGGGCCGGACGTTGGTGGCGCACACCTTTAATCCCAGCACTCAGGAGGCAGAAGCAGGAGGATCTCTGTGAGTTTGAGACCAACCTGATCTCCAGAGTAAGTGCCAGGATAGCCTCCAAAGCTACACAGAGAAACCCTGTCTCGAACCCCCCCCCCCCAAAAAAAAGAAAGAAAGAAAGAAGGAAAGAAAGAAAGAAAAGAGGGCTGGGCTGGGGTTTTATGGTTCCTGTGAATCTGGGGACAGGTGTCTGGGGGGCTGGATACGGTCATAGAAACATAGGCTACTTCATTTAAGTGATGGCATCTCCCTGCCCCTACTACTGCCTGGGAAGACACAGGGAGCATTTTCTGGTCACTCAGCCTCCATGGGAGCTTCTGAGTCTTCTGAGTTGTCACTGGGCAGCTGTGACAAGCAGCTCATGCCAGCAGGTGCTCTTGAGCCTCCTTGGCTTCTCACTGAGTGGGAAAGCAGGAGGAAGCCGCAGCAGATGCTCTTGCCTTCCAGCCAGGATGTGTGGGAGGCGACTCAGCTTCCAGGTACTCCAGGCTGTTGATGACCTTTCCTGATCATGTTGATCCCTGATGGGGGTCGTGGGGTGGAGCACACACAACTCCTGGAGACATGGAATGAAAGGCAGAGGAGTTGGAGACTGGGATGTTCTGACTTCCAGTGCCTCTGAGTGAATATGAGCAAGACAGAAACCCTCCCTTCCTCCCTCCCTCTCTCCCTCCTTCTCTCCCTCCATTTCACAAAGGTTTCTTAAATGCCAGTACTGTGCTAAGCACTGGGGATAACAAAAGAATAGAATACTTGTCTCATGAAGCTCAGGCTCCAGTGGGGCATTCCCTTGTGGCATAAGACCACGTTCTTTGGCAATGGGAAACAATGAAAAGTATCACAAAGGACTGAGGGCCTATGATTAGGTTGGAGGACTCCCTGAGCTTCACCACACTGTAAGATGACTGCACAACCAACATGAGCAGCAGACTGAGCAAGCCAGTAAGCAGCCCTCCTCTTTGATCTCTGCATCACCTCCTGCCTCCAGGATCCAGACTTGAGTTCCTGCCTTGACTTCCTTAGACGACAGACTATAAGATAAAATAAATCCTTCCCTCTCTGAGTTGCTTTTGGCCTTGGTGTTTTATCACATCAAAAGAAACTCCAACTAAGTCAGGGTCCAAAGGTGTGGCCAACCTCATCTCAGGAAGACTGCAGCCTTCATATATCCCATATCTGTGTATAGAACATGATGCATTTTATTTTTATTTTTGTGGGGCTTGAAATGAAACCCATGGCCTTTGCACTTTCCAGGAAGGTGCTCTTCCACGGAACTATTTCCCCAACCATATTGGCAGGTCAGGAGGTAGACTGGCCAGGAGCATGTTTACAGAAGGGTGTAGGCAGGCACACAAGGCTTACATACTGGGTTCTTGGTTCCAGTGACATGACTGGATAAAAGGGTGGTTCTGTATATTACATAGCAATGTCCAGCTACTTCACACCCCTTCATAGGAGGCTGGAAGAAAGATTAACTAAACGAGCTGTTACTAGGATGTCACCGTCCCTGACACTGACACTCTGGTCACTGCAAGCAGCAGCCTGAGACCATATATCAAGGCTCACTGCCTCACAGTGCCTGTCTCAAGAAACACTGTCAACACCTGTGCCCTTCTGCGGACACTGGTGACACAGATGCCATCTGGGGTACTGCAGCCCTAGTGGCCATAGAAGGGACCAGGTGCCTTAGAATGAGAGCCTGGGAAACATGTATGAATTGACACCCGTGGGCCACCCCCCAGAATATTCGGGAAGCATTTGAACCAGGACTCTTGAAGCCAAGAGTCGAGATGTGTTTCTGTGCCTGCCTCTGGCTCACTCTCCCTACCAGGCTGGGCCTAGGGTTAGCTAGGGAAGGGGGTGGCATTAGTCAGTTTGCAGATCCTGGAAGACAGAGATACTGATAGGCATTGGCCCCAGAGAACAATTTCCTTGTCCCTACCTCCTCTCAATTACAGCCAACTGAGATGTCCAGTAAGACACTATTTACAGGAGATCCACAAGAATACTATTACTGTGACAATGGACCCTAGATGAGGCCCATGGTCTGTACTAGTAGCCACTCAGTTCCCAGGCTCGGCAGCCAGTACCTCACCCTCTGAGCATCTTTCCAGCCTGCTTTGGCCAAACTTTTAGCTGCAGTTGCCAACAGCAGATCAAGGTTTTCAAGAGCATGTGGCCATTTCTTTTTTCTCTCCCCAGTCCCCGAGCACTGGGGGAGGGTTAGGGCAAGATTTCCAACATCCCCGGGGAAATAGTCTTTGCTGTGCTAAGCGAAGGGTTGGCCCGAGTTCTGAGGAGCCCAATTTTGCAAAGGAGTTAGATGGGTTCATTGGCAGCTAGCTGGGTGGTGCTTTGGCTTGCTTCTAAATAACAGATAAAAAACAAAACAAACAAAACACCCAAGTCTGTGGGGTCCGTGCAGACAGGCTTCCCTACCCACCAGAGAAAGGGCACTAGTTTGGTTTCAAGAACTGAATCACTTAATTTTCCCTTTTAGCCCTTCTTACAATCAATTGCAGGAACCCTTTAAGAGGTCAACAATGGTATCTTTGACGAAGGGGCAATTAAGAAATGAGGTTTAGCTCTGCCACCAAGTGACCTACCCCTCCACACAGGACCTGCTTAAACTGGGGGTGAAGGATAGCAGGAAGCGGTGGGGTAGGGTGGTTCAAAGTGGAGGAGAAAGAAAGCAAAGCTCCTCGCAGCTGTTCCAAGGGCTATGGTGAACTCTGCTTACAATTGCCCAGAAGAGAGAGCTGCGAAGGACATCTAGAGCCTTCTGCTGTCCTCACTCAGAACACCTGGTTCTAGCGCCCCCCCCCCATGCCACCAACTGGCAATTAGATGGCTTGGCACACCACTCTAGCATGAAAACGTCACACAACAACAAAGACACAGTGTAGTTGGCACAGGACTTCATTCTTTCCTTCTTACACGGCTCCATTGCAGGCTACCGGGGAAGGCTGGCAATGTGGGTGTCCTGGGTTCCTCGAAACTGCTAGAAGCTGCCAAGTCCAAGCCATCTGACAAACAGCATGGGCTGAGAATCTTCTTCCTTCTTCCCTCTTCCCCTCTCCCTTTCCTCTCTCCAGTCTAGGCTGGTTTTACATCACAGCCCTCCGGGTTCAACCTCCTGCATGTAGGGATTTCAGGCACGTGCCCAGTTGTTTCTCGTTTGGGAGTATTATTTTAAGGTGTCTGACGTTTGTTTATGCTGCATTTGTTTAACTCTGTGAAGCTGTGTTACTGTGCCTGTCTAAAACACCTGGTGGTCCTAATAAAGAGTTGACCGGCTAATAGCGAGGAGGCTCAAGGATAGGTAGGGCTGACAGGCAGAGAGAGTAAAAGAAGGAGAAACTAGGAAGGAGGAGAGCAAGAGAACAAGGAGAGGAGGACATCAGAGGCAAGCCACCCACCCAGCCAGCCAGCCAGCCACCGAGTAAGAAGGAAAGTAAGATATACAGATGAAAGATGAAAGCCCAGAGGGAAAAGGTAGATGGGATAATTTAAGAAAAGCTGGCAAAAAAAAAAAAAAAAAAAAAAAAAAAAACCCTAAGCTAAGGTCTGACGTTCATAAGTAAGAATAAGCCTCTGTGTTTGACTCATTTGGGAGCTGGGTGGCAGGTCTCACAAAAGAGTAAAAAAAAACCTTCTTGTTACAAAGTGGGGTACCAATGTGTGGCTGGTATTTCCATAGGGTCTGAGAAAGCTGGGGGTGGAGTGGGGGACGGATACAACTCCTTCAAGACTTTCAGCTGGACAGTTTCTGCCAGTCAGTGATCTCTTCAGCACCTAGTACATTAAGTAGGAACAAAAAATGAAGTAAAAATTCCTGTTGTAGCTCACTCAAGCTTTAGCATTCTAGAACTCTAGGAAGATTGAATGCAGTTCCTGACACGAGCTTTCGGCTTGGCTCTCGCTAACCAAGAAGCTGGCAGAGCCAGCTGAGAGCCATATGGAGTGTCCAGGTGTAGCTTATCAGTTTAAAGTTTGCTTCTTTGGACAGAAAAGGCTAGAGACACACAGTAAAAGAGCTCCAGTCAGAAAAACCTCTAGACAGGTTCCAGTGTGTTTTACAATGTGCATAAGCTTAAGAAAGAAAATGGGCATAGGCCGTTATAGAAAGAGTTTAAAAATAATAAGCCACATAAAGATGGAAAATAAGCCGGGTGTTGGTGGCGCATGCCTTTAATCCCAGCACTAGGGAGGCAGAGGCAGGCGGATCTCTGTGAGTTCGAGGCCAGCTTGGTCTCCACAGCCAGTGCCAGGATAGGCTCCAAAACTACACAGAGAAACCCTGTCTCGAAAAACCAAAAAAAAAAAAAAAAAAAAAAAAAAAAAAAAAAGGAAAATAAACAGGCAGTCTGGATCCTTTATGTTATTGTGTTGATTTTGAATTTTAATTGCTGAAAAATCAAAGGACAGCTGCTAAGAGACCTGGAATTGAAAGAGGAACTGTGGAAATAAGCCAACCTAGATATTTTAAGAATGCCTTAACTTTAAACAAGTCAAAAAATGTATTTGCCAAAAAGAATCAAACATGTTTTGGAGAAGTGGTTTTGCTTTGTTTCCACAGTAAACAGGAGACTGTAGATATGTTCCAGGTTGATTTGGATATGGTCTGATCAAGGGAAACCTCCTGAATCTTGACAGGTGATATCTATCAAGAAAGGTTATAACTGGTCTTCCCAGGACTTTGTCATTATCTTAAATTTTCTCCCTGGGGCCCTAAAGATACTTCACCCATAGACAGCAAGAAACAGTTTAGAGAAAACTATGTCCACATTCCCAAGAGTTGGGCTGTGTGACTTTTTTTTTGTCCAGGTCATGGACAGAATAATTTAAGAAGAGCTGGCAAGAAACAACCCAAGCTAAGGCCAGACGTTCATAACCAAGAATAAGCCTCTGTGTGTGATTCATTTGGGAGCTGGGTGGCACCCCACAAACCCTCCTCCACCCCGCAAAAAAAAAAAAAAAAAAAAAAAAACCAAACAGATTTAAAAAAAAAAAAACAAATCTACAGTTTCTTGGCTTTTTCTTTAAAGGTTAACACGTGCAACAATAGGTTCATTTTAGCATCTCACAAGGGATGCTGCTGCACTTTACTCTTATTCTTCCTCTGTCCTTGTTGGTCCTCTTCCTCCCTCCCAATAGTCTTCCCTTCGCTTTCTGTCATATGCATCATTCCCTCTCCTGTAACACGAAAAAATAGATGACCTAGAGACTGATATTGGGGTTCAAGCTGAAAATTAGAAAAGCAAAGCAGCTGGCCACTAGCTTCTTACCTCTACCTCAGGCTGAATGGACTGATCTGGCTCCACGAGCTCTCACCAAGCCTCAGACTGTAACTTCTCCTCAGCATGGCTGGAGAATGTACGCCTCATACTGAATCCTGTTTCTTTTTCTCTTTCTTTCTTTCTTTCTTTCTTTTCTTTTTTTTTTTTTTTTTTTTTTTTTCGAGACAGGGTTTCTCTGTGGCTTTGGAGGCTGTCCTGGAACTAGCTCTTGTAGACCAGGCTGGTCTTGAACTCACAGAGACTGAACCCTGTTTCTGACTTAAATACATCTCATGAGTCCTGGGATTAAAGGTGTGAGCTATAATTCTCTTTTAGACTGATTCAATCTTGTGTAGATCTGGGTGGCCTTGGACTCACAGAGATCTGTCTATCTCTTAATCCTGAGTCCTAGGATTAAAGGTGTGTATCACCACTGCCTGATCTCTATAGCTTGAGGCTGACTTTGCTTTCTGAATCCTCAGTCAAGTTTTAATAAATCATAAATAATATATCATCACACTCTCCACCATCAGCCTCCCCTTAAGATCTCGTTTTTTCCATAGTCCCCTTTCTACTCTCTCTCTCTCTCACACACACATATCTAGGTCCTTCATATAAAAGAAAGCATAGTTTTGTTATGAGTCTGGTTTATTTTGTTTAATAATCTTCCCTTTATGGCTAAAAAAAAATTCTATCGTATGTGCATATCACATTTTCTATTACCATTCCTCTATTGATAAACATCGGGCTGGTTCATTTCTTAGCTATTGTGGATACTGAAGCAATACACATGGATGTGCATGTACCTTTGTGGTTTGTTGACTTGGAATGACATAGCTGGATCATACATGTGGCATTTTCTAGTTTTTTCGGGAACCTCCACACTGACTTCCATACTGTCTTCTTATTTTTCTTTTTTTAAATTTTTATTTTAGAAGCACTCCTATTTACATATCCATTCCCTCACCCTCCCATCTTCCCATGCTCCCCACAATCCCCCCAAACCCACCCCTCTCCCCTCCCCTGCAGGGAGGGCTTTGAGGTTTCCTATGCTAAGGTATCACTGAGTGTCTCAGTCAACTTCCTGTTGCCTGTAAGATTTAGCACTTGCTAACTACTATGGCACCATGTCTGCTGCATGCAGCCATGCTCCCTACTACAATAATGGACTGAACCTCTGAAACTGTAAGCAAGCAACCCAACTAAATGTTTTCCTTGTAAGAGTTGCTGTGGCCATGGTGTCTCTTCACAGCAATAAAAACATTAAGACAGTATGAAAAGTTAGGGGATCCACAGGGATGACCCCCAACTAAGAATCTAGGCAGTGGTAGACAGGCTGCCTTTGATGCCCTTCCCCTATAATGGGATTGATGACTACCTTGGTTACCATTCCTAGAGCCTTCATCCAGTAGCTTATCAAAGCAGAAACAGACACCTACAGCTAAACATTGAGACATATTCCTGGAATCCAGTTGTGGAGAGGGAGGAGGGAATGAGCAAAGCAGCAAAGACTGTGTTGGAGAAACCGGCAGAAACAGTTGACCTGACCTAGTGAGAGCATGGAGACCCTAGTCCCAAAGCTGGGGAACCAGCATTGGACCAAACCAAGCCCTCTGAATGTGGGTGCCAGCTAGGAGGCCAGGGTAGTCTATGGGACCTCTAACATTAGAGCCAGTCTTTATCTGTAGAGCACAAATGGACTTTGGGAGCCCATACCTACGGAGGGGCACTATTGCAGCCCAGATACAGGAAGAAGGGCCTTGGCCCTTTCCCAAATGATGTGACAGACTTTGACAATCCCCCGTGGAGGGCCTCACTAGTCCTGGGCTTTTCTTTGGGGGTAGACTTTTCATCTCTGCTACAGTCTCCTTGTTTATATAGAGCTGTTTATTTTTTATTTACTTTGGAGAGTGTAGTGAAATGTTTTACTCTTAGTTTTTTGAGCTCTTTGGCTATTTTAGGGGGTCCACCACCCAGCTCCTAAATAAATCACACACAGAGGCTTATTCTTAGATTATAAATGCCTGGCCTTAGCTTGGCTTGTTTCTTGCCTGCTTTTCTTAAATTATCC
This sequence comes from Cricetulus griseus, assembly GCF_003668045.3. Lineage (NCBI taxonomy): Eukaryota > Metazoa > Chordata > Mammalia > Rodentia > Cricetidae > Cricetulus > Cricetulus griseus. The sequence goes on from NC_048601.1 coordinate 86,613,757, forward strand.
AGACTACCTCTAGCCTCTGGGCTTTTTCCTTTTCTTCTGGCCCCTGGTGACCCCCTTTCCTTGACCCTTCTTTCTTGCTCCTGCTTTTCCTTATTTCGCCTTCTATTTACTCTCTCTGCCCACCAGCCCTGCCTACTCTTGCTCCTTCCTCTCTATTGTCCGCTCAGCTCTTTATTAGGACCACTAGGTGTTTTAGATACACACAGTAACACAGCTTCACAGAGTTAAACAAATGCAACATAAACAAAATAACACACCTTAAAATAATATTCTCCAACATGAAAGACTGTATGACCTAGGATTTAATCCATTTTTTATAGATTTTAAAATAGAAGTTAAAAAATATTCCCTGATGATTCTCTACTTCTCATTGGGATCAGTTGTAACATCTCATTTCCACCCCCAATTTTATTAAATTGGCTCATCTCCTTTAGCTAATTTATCTATAAACTTTCTTATTTACCTTTCCACAGAAACACCTTTTGTTTGGTTGTTCCTATTTAATACACTCTTAGTATCAATTTCATTATTTGCTGCTCTGCTCATAACTATTTCCCAATGGCTGTTGCTCTGGGGTTTAGCTTGTTCTTTTTTTTCTAGGATCTTGAAGGATACCACTAGCTATTTGAGACAATGTGGTCTTTCTAAATGTAAGCTCTCATAGCTATACATTTTCCTCTTGAAACTGCTCAACTGAGCTACTGAGCTATACTTTCATTTTCCATAGATTCTAAGTATCTTAAAATCATTCCCCTGATTTCATTGATTTGTTCATTCAAAAGTACATTATTTAGTCTCCAAATATTTATGTAGTTTCTCCTGCTATTGCTTTGTAGTTTTGTTCCATTACAATCTTGTAAGATATAAGAAATTATTTTGATGGCTTTCTGACACATAATGTGATCCATTTTAGAGGGTTTTCTCTAGGCTACCGAGAAGAATGTATATTCTGTATCTGTCAGATGGAATATTTGATATCTCTTCAGTGCATTTGATCCATGGTTTAGTCTAACTCTGAGGTGGTTTTCAGTTTAGATGACCAATCTGAAGATAGGAGTAGGATATGGCAGTTGTTACGGTACCAGGACCTATCTGTCCTCTGTACCTATTAGTGTTTATTTTATAAAATTGACAGCTCCAATTTTCAGAGCACATACATTTATAAATGTTAAGCCTTTATTAATATGTACATCTTCCTTTATCTCTTCTGTGTAATTTTTATTTGAAGTTTAATCTGTAAGATAGAGAATAGCTACTGCTGCTCATTTCAGCCTCCATTTTCTTGACAGCCATACTTTATGAGTGTCTTTGCCAGTGAGATGTGTTTCTTGGAGACAACACAGTTGGATCTAGTTTTTTTGTTTTTTGTTTTTTGTTTTTTTTTTTAACCAAGGCAGTCAGTCTGTATCTGTTTAGTTGATGTAATTACAGCCAAGACTTTATTTTGGGAGCTATCTACTAATTCTTGCCATTTTGTTATTTTTCTAGTTGATTGAGTTGTTGTTTTATTACCTTCTTTCTTTCCTACTAGTAACAGGGGTTTGCTGGTTTCTTCCTGTCTTGGGGTTACTATTGCTGTGATGAAACACCATGACAAATGTAACTTGAGGAGGAAAGGGTTTATTTCACTCACAGCTGCATATAACAGTTCATCATGAGAAGCAGTGAGGGCAGGAACCCCTGCAGAACTTATGGAGGGTTGCTGCTTACTGTCTTGCTCCCCATGGTTTGTTCAGCCTGCTTTCTTACAGAACCAGCCCAGGGATGGGACCACCTGAAATGGGCTGGGCTCTCCCACGTCAATCACTAATTGTAAAGATGCCTTACAGACCTCCCTCCAGCCCTGTCTTCTTAATTGCTATGCCCTTCTCTCAGATGTGCTTTGCTTGGGTCAAGTTGACATAAAACTATCTGGCACACTTCCCATGCTTTGTTCACCTTCCCCTCACGGCTTTCATGGTTGGTATTTCCTTTCCTCTTTCTCTATGTAGAGTAGTATTTCTTTACGTACTATACGAATTACGGATTGGCATTCATGAACTACCTTAGCTTGTATTTGTCTTCAAATATCCTTATTTCTTCATCAATTTTAAAAGATAACTTTGTTGGATGACAAATCATGGTTGGGAGTTACTTATTTTCATGATTAGAAATAGATTATGCTTTTCTGTCTTTCAGGGTTATTGATAAGAAGTCTGGTGTTTTCTTTGGATATTTGCCTTTGTAGGTGTGTTAGCATTTTCCTTTTATCTTTCAAACATGTTTCTCTCTCTCTCTCTCTCTCTCTCTCTCTCTCTCTAGAGAGAGAGAGAGAGAGAGAGAGAGAGAGATACATATATCTTAACAATGTGCTATGGAGAGGTTCTACTCTTGTCTAGTTGGAACTCTGTATGCCTTTTCTGTCTGGATGTCCATTTGTTTCCCTAGATGGGGTAGTTTTCTATTATTATTTCCTTTAATGTATATCCACAACTTTAGTTTTTAATCTCAGTCTCCTCCCCCCACTTCTATCCTGCGGGTTCTTAGGTTGGTCTCTTGATTGTGTTCCGGAGTTGTTGGATGCTGTGGTCAAGCTTGTTCCGTTTTTCTTTATTGATGTTTGAGTTTAGGATTTCATTGACCATGTCCTTCATCCCTGGATCCTTTTTTTTTTTTTTTTTTTTCCTGACTGGTTGAGTCTATGGGTGAAGCTCTCCATCGTGCTTTTTATTTGGTTCATTGAATTTCTCATTTCTAATATTTACATTTGCTTTGTTTTTAAAGAAAAAAAAAACTCCATGTCCTTTCTCAGATTTTCTTTCACGTTGCTTTTTCACTCAGTTTACTGATTGTCTTATGCATTTTGCTGACTATGTCCTTCATTTTGCTGTCTTTACTCTTTGTGTCCTGGATTTAATTAATTTGCTTGTTTGTAACCTCCATGGAGTCTTTGATAATTGTTTTTCTAGTAAACTTTTGAAAGTATTACGTTCCTATTTTTACCTATTTCAGTGTCTTTGAAATCCATAGTCAAGACATGTGGAGAGCTGTGGCACCTTGCCTTTCATGCTTCTTGTATTTCTGTGTTGTGATTTATGTGTCTCTTGGGATGGATGGTCTTACAGTTTTGTTGGGGGAGTCTTATTGGGAAGGCTGCTCTTGAAGACTCAATCCCCAATGCCACTCAGAGAAAAGGAAACATGTTTCTGTGACAGCAAAAAACACCAAACCATGTCATATCTAGAAATATGCTTGCAGTGAGATGGTTCAGCTGGTGAAAGTGCTTTCTGATCAGGTCTGATACCCTCAGTGTGATCACAAACCCCACGAAAACCTGGATGCAGTGGCTTGCATGTGCAATCCCAGCACTCTCCTACATTGATATGGGAGGTGGAGACAGGAAAATCACCTGGAAGCTGCCTGGCCAGACAGCCTGGAATAGCAGAAACGAGAGACCCTGTCTTAGTGAGTGGAAGGAAAGAATAGATTCCCTCCTCACATGTGCATCTGCACCCACCTGACCACTAATAGGAAATAAAATTAAATGAAAAATTAGATCATGATGAAAGGGAAAAACATCAATCGTTTTAAATATTAAGTAAAAATATGCTAAGCATGTAGGTAGAAGACAAAGGGGGAAGTTAAAGGACAAGGAGGAAGGCCACTGGGGGATAAGGGGAAGTTAAAGGACAAGGAGGAAGGCCACTGGGGGACAGAACTCAGTAGTGGGAGGAGGCAGAAGAGGAGGAAGCACTAGGAGCAGCTTCTCTCGATGTCCTTAAAACTTGGACATGGTCAGCTGTATGTGTGTGTGTGTGTGTGTGTGTGTGTGTGTGTGTGTGTGTGTGTACTTGTGAACTCTTTCCCATGATTTGTGCTGGTGTTGAGACAGTATTGACAAGTGCCTGACATCCACTGGAGCTGTCTTTACTTGAATAGCTTGCCTTTTTTTGTCTCCCAGGGTCCACTGCTAGCTACACTTGGCTTTGCAGTCTGTAGGCTGGGCAAATCTTCTCATCCTAGAGATTTCCCAGATCCTCCTTGCTGGGGTGTCTGAGGAGTGTCTCCTAAGTGTGTTCAGAGTGTGGTTAGCAACCGCAACACAGACATCTGTACACACAGAGGACCGGTCTTCATGCTTTCATGATCTCTTTAATAGCAATCCCCCTGCTGGGGATGCACTTGCAATTTTGGCTCTATAGCAGCCTGTGAAAGGCAGTTAGTCCCTACTGACAGAAGCTCAGCACTGTCAGACCCCAGGCCACCATGGGGTCCAGGGCTGTGCACATCACTCTCTAAGGCAAGCCTCCTGCCACCTACCTGCACATTTTAGCTCCTCAGCTTCCTGCCATTCTCCACAGCTGCTGCCGGAGCTGTATTACTCTGGGGCTGAGGTCAGATAAATTCAGGCACCCTGTCTCGTGGCTATTCCCTGTTTTCATGCTCAGTTTTAAACAACAGGTTCCCCCTCAAGTTGGTACCCAGGCACTGTTCTCCACTTCATATGATATGACAGAATGGGATTCCTTCCCACTGCTGACAGTCTGTGGAGGAAACAGTCTCACCCAGATCTGTGACTGGATTTGAGAGTTTGAGGGCTGTGCATTTGTTCTGATGCTGGAACTGCTCAGGTTACCTTCTGGATGAGCATCCCATGTACGCCTCCCCCATCCTGAGTGCCTGGAAGCAGTGTGGCTGGAGTTGTGTTCTTCTTGGCTCTACGTCCTCTTTTTCTCAGCATTAAGAGTCATTTTCATATAGGACTTTTTCTTTGTCCAAGTACAGTGTGAAAACTAAGTCACTTGGAGATAGGAAAGGCACGTTTCAATAAGTATTGGCCCACATTAAAACAATGGATTTTGAATTATAGTTGTCCCTTGGGACTTGAGGTGAGTTGTTCAGGATCACTGAGAAGTAACAAATCTTCGGATGCCTTTTTGCATATAATCTGTGAGCTTGCTCCCATATTCTTAGAACATCTTTACTTATAAAGCCTTCTGTCATGGAAGTATTATAACACAGTTGACATACTCTACCCTTTAGGGGACTCAGCTTATTTCTCCCTGAATATTCTCCCTGATATCACAGAGGTAGAATCCATAGGCATGGGGTCCACTGTCTGAGGTCTCTGTCTGTAAAGGTGGGTGAGAAAGGTCTAGAAGGGGTGATTCTGGTGTGAAAGTTAGACTCTAGGAGAACTTTTCCAGGGATGTACCTGAGAGTCACATGAATTTCATGTCATTTCCAGTGAATAGAGTTCCACTTTTGACCCTAGCAAGCACCTGATTCACCCATTTAAAAATTGGATGGCCCTTGTGAAAGTTGATCCTTCATGATTTTTCTTTCTTTCTTTTCTTTCTTTCTTTCTTCCTTCCTTTTTTTTTAAACTATTACTAGTTACTGAACTTGGGGCTTCTTATGTACTAGGCAACTGCTCTACCACTGAACAACATACATCCCAGTCTGTTGTCCAAGTTGGTTCTGAACTCATTATAGAGCCCAGTGTAGCCTTGAACTCATGATCCTCCTACCTCAGTCTCCTAAGTAGCTGAGATTTATAGGCATGCTCACCATGCCTAGTACATGTTTTCATTTTGAGGGTCTGTTATAGCCCCAGTCAAGGGTCCCCTTAACCTTTCTTAGCAGAAACCAACAACCTAAAAGACCAAATTTCTGTGCAAATTAAGAGTCAGACCCAGAGCAGTACCTTTTCTTTGTGACTTTGTGATGCAGATAGAGCCCCCTCTTGGGATTATTTGTGGCTCTTAGAACATTCTTGTCTCCTTTAGGCACAGCTTCTCAGTTCCACACTTTCTGTACACCATTTCAGAAACTAGAGGGATACTGCAGGGCTTAGCATATTCTCCGCAACCATTCCCCAGGAAGCCCCAGGTCCGTGTCACTGGGGATCCTAGAAGCAGAAAAGCAGATGGGAGACCCAGTAGCTTCTCTGGGCTTTTCTTTCTTGCTAACGGAGGCAACAGTGGCAGCCACAAGCCTCCCAAGCAGCCGGCTCAAAGGTAAAATGAATGTGACTTGGAAGGTAGTGTCCTTCTTGCTGCCTCTGCCTGAGGCTTGAAATGATAGGCGTGCTCCTGTCACAGTGTGGATGAACGGGCTGGGGCGGGAGCACAGTGTGGGAGGCTGGCACATTGTGAGGTTAGTCCTTGGTATGTGCTGAAACCCCATTGACCCTGACGAGGGACCAGAGGCCAGAAGACTTTACTTCCTGCTTCTGTACTCTGCCTGACTGGGGGTTGTATTTCTGCTGCTCAAAGTTTCAGGGGACTTGAGGTAAAAGCCCTTCATCACAAGGAAAGACAGAGTCACCTCTTGAAGGAACATACAGAGGACAAAGAGGAAGGCAAGGAGGCTGTTCCCTCAGCCTTGACCCAGATCTCAGCATTTGCTTATCTTCAAAGCCATTTATTCCAGCCACTTTCTTGTCTGTGCCAGGGCCTGGATATTGGAAACTGAATTCATTTTCAAGGTGTCCAGTAGCAGACTAATCTGGTCATGGGCGAAGCAAAGAGTTGAAACATTGTCGACATTTCCATCCTGTGCTCTGGCCATAGGACTGCAGATTCCTGTGCAGGAAAAAAAAAAAAAAAAAGTCTCACGTAGCCCATCCTGGCCTTCAACAAGCCTTGTTGCCAAGGCCCTTGAACCCTTGGTTCTCCTGTCAGTCTGCAATCACTGTGATTGTTACATTGTTACACTCTAACTAAATTCCTTTTAGTTTTTTCTTTCATTTCCTCACTAGTTCTATATGGTAGGTAGGAGTGTCTGCGTGTCTGTGTACACTAAGAAAGACCCATGGAGCTACTGAAAAGGCTCAGGAGGTCCATACGGGGCAGGGCAGGGCAGGGCAGAGCAGTGCTCAGAGGCCAGGCTGCCTGGATTTGAAAGTCATTCCTGGAGCTTCCTAACTGTGTGATCTTGTGAAAATTACACACACACACACACACACAACACACACACACACACACACACACACACACACACACACACACACACACACACACACACACACACTCCTACCTACTAGTGAGGAATTAGAGTGTAACAATGTAACAATCCCAGTGATTGCAGTCTGACAGGAGGACCAAGGGTTCAAGGGCCTTGGCAACAAGGCTTGCTAAAGGCTAGGATGGGCTATGTGAGACCATTTAAAACAAAACAAAACAAAACAAAACAAAAAAATAGGTTTAGTATGTAATAGGCACACACAGCTTGAGTCTACTCACTCAGCACTGTTTAATTCACGAGAAAAAAAAGGATTGGAAAGTCACCAGGCTGTTCTGGAACTATAAATAACATGTAGTCTACACTCATTGGGATCAAAAAGCCATAGTTCTGAAATTTAATGGTTCAAATCAAACTAAGTTACCAAGTGGGAAATATTTTGACATTTCCACCAATATCCTTTCTCTGCGTTTGTGTCCTGGGTGCATCCCAGTGCCCACCAAAGGGCCCTCTTTGATGGCATGTGTTTGGGGGGTGTGGGTTAAGTGTCCTTAGGAGGCAGAAACAAGAAAAGCCCTGAACAGAACAGGGAACAAGAAAAAGGGAGAAAAACCTTTTTAGTATTTGCCCTTCTTGTGGAAGCTTTTGGGGGTTTCCAGACCCTGTTTTGGGACTGGAGCTTGTCCTGGGAGGCCGGGGGCATCCCTGCCTGGAGCTCTGCTCCTTATGCTTGGAGCCCTGGTTTCTAGCAGCTTGTAGCCACCCCCAGCCCCCCACCTGACCGATCCTTCCCCATCTGTGACCCTCACAGGCTCTCTAGGACCTGACTAGGTTCTTCCCAAGCCCACAGCTAGCTGCAGTTTAGCAAAGCCTGCTGTGTGCTAAGCAGCAAAAGGAAGAGGCCTGAGCCAAGTCTGCTCAGTACAAGATGTAACTGTTGCTTCGGGTGCTTCGGCTATCCATCAGCAGACAGTTTGAGACATAGGTGTGGGAGCTGCAGAAACACTCCAGAAAGACAGAGCAGAAAAGCAGGCTGCACTGGAGAAACACATTTTCTCCTCTCCTCTTGAGACCCACCGTGGTGCCTACTGCCTTCCTGTCCTACCCAGGCTGGCTCCTCCCTGAGGCTGCACCAGGAAGAGAGTGGCCTCAGTATTAGGAAGACTTTTGTTTATGCTGTGCTGACCTCTAGAGGCTTCCAATTAAAAGGCATCCCGGAGGACACACTTCACTTTGAGCCTGGTTGGCACTGACATCCACTTTTGGGGCTGGTTCTATGGAAAAGGAGGGGTTGGTGATCCTTCCTCACTTGTTCTTTGGTTGTCTAATTATAGCTTGCCCAGGTTTTTAGAAGCATCATTTTTTTCTACTCAAAAAACAGGAAGATGGGACAGATTCAGAGGGGGTTTGTGCCTATTATGGTATAAAAAAAATAAGTGTCAGCTGGTTCGGGAGGCATTTCGACCTTGCTTCCAAACTCCCAGATGGCCAAACATGGCAAATGGAAGAATATTTGGTCGCCCAATTCATCAGGACACTGGGCTAGACACCTAGCCTTGGCGCCTCCAAATACTGGGCTGTGGGGTTTGTTTCTTTTCCTGTGCTGTGAATCCACCCATGTGTGCTCAACAAGCTCTGGGGATATTGTGGTACTCACCCCACCTGCCCGACTTCACTATGGAAACAAGACTGTTTATTACTCCCTAAGCAAGGAACCCTGCCTTCCCTCTTTGTTGTAGTTTGGTCCTGAGATCTCCTAAAAGAAAAGGGATGTGTGGCAGGGCAGGATGTGGCACCTTCGAGCAGTGGCATTTGGGCTGATACCTAGCTGTGGCTCTTCACTTGGAAAAGGGGATCCTAGGAAAGGTGGGGTAAATCAGAGAAAAGCATAGCAGTGCAGGTAGCCACTGTGGCTTTATGGGACCTTGTGGCACTACTTCCTCTACAGCAGGGCCAGGTGCTCTACCCATCCTCCCTCAAGGAAATCCAAGATGAGGTCACCATTCTTACTCTAACCCATGAGAAACCAAGGGGATGGGGGTGTGAGTAGTGCCACAAAGACTGTCAGGGACCTGTCTGGGCCAGAACCTTCCACCTGCCAAATGATTTCAGAGATTAACTGCAATGAGAGGAGAGGTGAGTAATGCTAGTATCTGTCCCTGCGTATGAAGGGGCCAAGGGAGCCTGTGTGAGCAAGTCAGAGAAACAGGAATTTTCCCATGATAAAAATCTGTCTACACGGCCCTTCTGCAGCCAGGCTTACTGGAGAGGTTTAGAATGCTCACGCACAGCCTTGCTCTGGACTTGGAATCTCTGGCCAAAGCCAAGGACCGACTCTCAGTGACATTATAAACACACACACACAGCCACAAGCTGGGCTTGCTAAGTCACTCCCAAGTTTAGTGACCCCCCTTATTCAGAGGAAAAAACTTGATCTTTAACTAAAGAATGAAACTTGACAACTTTCAGAGCTCCTACTGAAATGCCTTTATCTAATGAATAACAGCAATTGGGAACAAAGGTGTGGAGGAAATGTCTTCATGTCCTTATTGAACTGTCGCAGGACACATATTTCTAATTGTGCCACAAAGGATTCCTAACCAGGTTTGCAAAAAGGAATTCTGATGAAAAATTGCTGAACACCAGCCAGAGCGTAAGTTAGATGTATGCTCCCAAACTCGTGAATCCACACCTTTGATGTAACTGCCCACCCCCACCGGTATCCATGGTCTTTGTTATACATTTATAAGTCACATATAGTATTCTGTAACCAAAATCTGTGGAAAGAGTTAAAAACAAAACAAAACAAAACAAAAACCAAGGCAAATACCACTAGGGCTGAAGGGCTCTTTAATAGCAAGCTTATGGTAATTACATCCTTGGATGTGGTCCTTGCTCTCACGGGAGGGAGGAGGGAGCAGATGGGACAGGGTGCAGAGAGAATTTACACAGTTCTGTCTGAAGCATCTAAGAAAGGACAGTTTGTCATTTACAAGAGAGCTCTCTGAAAGGAAATGTGAACTCAAAGAAGCACAGGCATGACACAGAAAAAACTCCCGACCCGAAAAACCAAAAACCGAACAAGGGCCCTTGCTTTCATTTCTTCCGATTTGCTTCTCTGGAGATGGCTGCAATCTTTCTTGTACACAAATTAGCACTGGATTGCAGCTGGGTTGGACTTGCCCAGCACTGAATATTTATTTTAGCGCCTTTTAGAAAAGCTGTCACTTGTATAGAGCATTGGTCCTGGCCAGTTCAGAAGGTACCTGCTAAAACAGAATCTCAAGAAACAAAAATGAAAGAAGCCCAGGGAAAGGTTTATGAAGAGCACACGGCCAACTTTCTCCCTAATGCTGAACAAATTGAACAGTCCTAATCGAAATGAATGTTAATTCCTATGTATGTAGCTTAGTACACACTTTAAGCTGCTTGGAACTATTCAGCATTGCAGTGTGGCAAATGCGGTTTCTAACATGAATTGTTCATGGCCATTGATACAGACCACAGACTACCAGCATTCTGGCAAGTTTTACACCTACTCCGTATGAAGCCTAAAAGACCTCGGCTTCTCAAGTCACACCAGTTACCATTTTAAACCAAGGTTAACTGAATTTGTATGAAAGAGGAGTTTCTAATGCAAAAACGATTTTATGCACATCTGTAAATGATGCAACAAGTCATGCATGACATCTCCCTCAAGGCTTAGTATAGGAACTAACCACTGAAGCAACAGTGGAGGAGAGGACAGGTATGGCTCACGTTCTTCCAGCTGCCATGGCAGCCGCTCTGGTGCCAGCACTCTGGGAGGCATGCTTCTCAGGCTAGCAGCTGATTTTACTTCTAAGGGAAGGAATTCCACCAGGTGTACAGCACACCTGCCTTGCCTTTGGCTTGGCAGGGGGCATTGTGAAAGTCACAGAGCCATCATCAACACCCTGGAAACATCCAGGCTCTGAGGAAAGCAGTCCTCTAGAGACAGCCAAGAAAACAAGTTGTCCTGTACCCCGGGAGGTAAGTGTGGGCTTTGTGCCTTGTTTACAACCCAGACGGACTGAGACCTAACTCTCTCACAGTCCTGTTCATCTCCTCCCAAACCACATTGTCCGTTTCTCCATTCCTCTCACTGTAGAAAACAGGATTTGTTTAAACTGTTTCCCAACTGGTGAGTTTTAACATGCAATAACTAAAAATTCCGCTCTGGGATTACAACACCCTGGAACACACTCTTTGTGCTCTGAGAAACCGAAACAACATTCAACATGCACTGTGCTAGAGAAGTTTCTGTCTGTACTGAACAATGGTGTCGCTCCCAGTGTACTTCAGTTTTACTGGTGCCAGCGAGCAAGGACAATCTCATCATGTGGCAGACGTTTTGTGCTCTGGTCATGGAAACACAAAATGTACCCTGTGCTGCAGTGGGCCTAGGAGTCACAAATTCCGTGGGACTGAACCCAAGTGATGCCAGGCACTGCCTGGGGCTTCACTACCCTCCCTGGCTCTGTACTTGGATCCCTGAAACCTGCTCGGTGCTATCCCTGGGCAGGGTAATCAGATAGGAGAAAAATGTCTCCGTGGGTCACTCAGGGCTAGGATCAGGCTTGGTATTGTTGCCATGGCATAATTCAGATTTCACAGCTGGTCATATTGATCAGCAAGCAATCAGCCCCCCCCCATGTTTCTCCTCACTCTGTTCACTACCTACCAAGTTTTCCACTGTCATTTTGTCTTCCAGAGTGATGGGACACGCAAAGTGCTCACCACCCGTTCATGGCCAGCTATTCTTCATGCCAAGTTCCCCTCTTGTGCTAACTGCCAACCACTTCCAAAGTCTTCAGTGGGGGGATGGGGACAGGACCAAAAAGCAATTTTGCCCACCGCTGGCAGAGCAGGTTCAGCAGAGACAAACCATCTTCAGGGGCTTCTGGTTACCCACTTCTCAAAGCAACAGAATTTCATCAGGTTGCCTGGGACGGAGCCGACACCAGGCTCCAGGGATCTGGACACCCGCGGCCACCATATTCTAAGGTAGTGGCACGGCCAACATCTTAAGGACATCATCTTTGGCCAAAGTCCAAATTATTTTCTTCCCATGTCCCTCACTGTCCTCAACTGCTGCTCTTTTGCTCACACACTTCCTACGGCAGCCGCATCAGGATGGTTTCTAGAGCTACAAGAGCAAGTGCCCCTCCCTGTCACATAGAAAAGTTTCATGACTTATCCATGTGGTGCAGTCGCTGGCTGAGTCAAAACTAGAAGGAAGAGTCTCTCCTCCTCTCACCCTATGGCTGCCACTGGAATGCCTCTGTAGGCTAGGGGAGGGTCTCACTGAGGAGCTGTCTGCATAACTAACCACAGGCTATCTGCCTTCAACCCCAACTGTGATATGAGAGTCAACAGAATGGGTAGGAGTGGGTGTGTGCATGCTTGCACACACAGTGCACACTGGAAGGGATACACACGTGACAGCAGAGAGAAGGAAGTTTGCAAGGACAGTGGATTTGCTGATGCCTGGGGGTTTTGTCATGGAAATCAGCCACATCCAGGGATGGTCTTTCTTCCTGACCCCTGGGCAGAAGAAAGACCAGAGTTTCCAGCAGCCCACTGCACCACCAGGGGTCTTAACTTGTAGAAATAGAGAATACCAATATGAGAATACCAAGTATATTTGGTCAAAGTTTAAATGTTTTGATAAAAATCCATCTTATATTAATGTTCAAACACATGTAAATTTAGATTTGAAGCCTCTGTATAAAATTCCTGGTTACCTCATAATTGAGCAAACTTTGTAACCTACAAAAGCCATTTATTTGTGTGGCCTATCATGTTTAAAAGGAAGTTACCTGCTCTGGACCATATCTACAAGACAGAGAGCTCAGTCTCCAGGTTGTGAGCAGACAGGGCCTGGGAAGCACAGGCAGGACTGGACCTCATACCCTAGAAGGAGCACTAAGTCTGACTTAGCTAATGGGCAACTTCAAGGGAAGTAACTCGGCTTGAGATTAACCATTAAGTTTCCAGAAAATAAAAACACAGATACAAAACCACGATGCGACATCACCCAGGAACTGAACTCTGCTGTGCACCAAGAGCAGTGGGACTCTTCACAGTACCACTGCATTCAACAGAAAATGCCCAGACGGCTGCCACAAACACAAGCTTCTGCTACTGTGGGTTTGGTTTGTTTTTAACTTAAAATACCGATGGCACCGTGTGTGTGTGTGTGTGTGTGTGTGTGTGTGTAAAACATTCCCAAACGGGATGATTGGAAGAATCAAGTGCTGTAAGGGAGCTCTTGTATCCTAAGTTATGAGAACCCGAGACACACAAGGGTCTTACAGTGGCATTAGAGAATGTCCTGGTATTTATTGGCTAAATAATGACAGCAGTTACTTCTGGGAGTTGTCTGTGTGTCCTGATCATTAAAAACGTCCTCTTTTTAACCAAGCAATCCTCTAAGATTCCCACTTCCATGTCACTTTAAAATTTCACTGCAAGTAGGTTCCCTGGAGTATTTAATTATAATTTTTAATAAATTAACTCAGCGGGAGACTTTTCTTGGCATTCTCTACAGAATAAAAGATTAGAAAAGTACAGGATTTCATTATATTATTTTTTTTATCCTGGGTTATTTTCCTATTAGATTTCATCAGTGGCTTCAAAGCCTAACTAAGGGACACTTGCTTGGATTCTAGTTGTTTTCATGATTTAACGAGTTACCGTCTCCTCCTAAAGAAAGAGGGCAAAGGCTTCACTTCATATGCAGGTTTAGAAACAGCTCAAAGGAATCAATAATTTATATCTTTCACCCCATCTATACTTTCCACTATTAGAATTTAAAAGTGGCTTTGGAATCAGCATGTTTTAAAATGATCGAACAACCACGAAACATTTACACTAACCAGCAGCTGGCTGCCACATGCCCAGGGAACCAATTCAGCAGCAGCAAGTCTCCAAGGAGCCTCAGCCACCCTCACCCTCTGCATTTGCACACATGCATTTCACGACTAGATATTAAAACTCATGCCTTCTAAGCAAAACCTTTCACTTATGGACACTTAAAAGGTACATGAAAAGTGCAGGCTGCATTTCTCCTTGGTCATGCTTTTCCTCAGCAAGGTCACCTGGGAGGACTCAAAACACATCCCTAATACATTCAGCGTTCTCTACATTCCAATCAGCAAACATTAATTCTCCAACATAAACTCAAGAGGGAAGAGGCAGCCACAACATGGACTCTAACTTCAAAGTGGCAAAGGCTACCAAGACATCGCCATAGAAACCCCGCCAAAGTGGGGCAGAAATTGTGATCACTTCTGAGCAAAGCTCATCACAGACATTGTGTGGTCATTTAAAAGGTATTTCATTTTCAGTTGGATGTCAGGAGCCCGGTGTCCTGTTTTGAAGAGCTAATACAAAAGGCTACCTCAGGAGCACAGGACCCCATGGGCAGCATAGGGCTTCATCCCCTTCTGGGAGGTGACCTAGGAGTTTATTGCTGACTGACCCCCATTTGGGGGTGGTCCGCCTCTGGCTCCTCCTCCACATCTGCACTGTACTCTTCAAATGCGTCGTCATCTGCATCTGGGAGCCCCAGCAGCTACAGAGAAAGAATTGGACAAGAAAAGCAACAGCTGTAAGCATTGCCCAGACTTCAGGGAGAAGACCAAAGACACTGCACCCAAATTCAACTGCTGAACACAGACAGTGCATCCCTGAGCTCAACTCCCCCACCGCAGCCTTTACAAATATCGTAGAAGACACATCAAGTCTTTGTGGGTTATCAATGTCACTGGCTACCTCCGAGAAGCTCTCTCTTAAATGTCAAAGCACAGACAGGCCCACAAACCACACCTGTACTAGGTGCAGCTGGAGTGCTGGTGAGTCACACCACGAGCAGTGCTGATGTGCCTCCCAAATGTCCCAAGCCAATCATCTGCTTCATTTTCTCCCACAAACACACGGTGTTATTTATAGCTCAGAGGTTAAGAGCACTGACTGCTCTTCCAGGAGTCCTGAGTTCAATTCCCAGCAACCACATGCTGGCTCACAACCATTTGTAATGAGATCTGGTGCCCTCTTCTGGCCTGCAGGCATACATGCAGACAGAACACTGTATACATAATAAATAACTAAATAAAAAATATTTTTTAAAAAAGAGTAGCACATAGATTAAAAATGCTAAGACAACTAGGATGTTTAGTAGCAAAGGGTTACACTCTATAGCAAGGTGGTAAGATAGAATCTTACATATACTTAAATTGAATTTTAAATTAATGATATGAGGCACACTAATATAAAAAACATGATAAAATTACAGATTTATTATGATACAGATTTTCTTAAAATTCATATGGATGCACAGGAAAAAAGACTGCAATTAAATATACTTACATTGAGTTTTCTTTAATATTTTACATTTATTTTTTGTGTTTGCATGTCACAGCATGTGTCTGGTCACAGGACAATTTGCAAGAGCTGGTTCTCTCCTTCCTCCATGCAAAGACTAGATATGGAACTTAGGTCCTCCAACTTGGCCGCAAGTGCTGCAACCCACTAAAGCCATCTCACTGGTCCTCCAGCATGTGTGCGCACGTGTGTGTGTGTGTGTGTGTGTGTGTGTGTGTGTGTGTGTGTGTGTGTGTGCGCGCGCGCGTGTGTAAAGAATTTCTATAAAACTGGGATTGCAGACAACTTTTTTCCATTTCATCTTTAAAAAATGTTTTTACCTTTATTTTATGAATATGAATATTTTGCCAGTATGTATGTACACTATGAGTACGCAGTGCCCACAGACATCAGAATAAAGCATCGGACCAGACTCCCTGAAATGGAGTTAAGGATGGTTGTGAACTATTGTGTGAGTTCCACGAATCAAAATGGGTCCCTTGAAAGAGCAACAAATGCTCTAGACCGTTTTTCCAGTTTCCTTTTCATCTATTATATTCCACAAATATTCTATGATCAGGGAAACACTACAAATTCAAGATAAATATTTTTAACTATGCACATGTGTGCATGTATGTGTTGGGGTTATCTGCAAGTGAGTGCTGGTGCCCCTGACCATTAGAGGTGTCGGATCCTGTGGCCCTGACCATTAGAGGTGTCGGATCCTGTGGCGCTCCATAGGCAGTAAGCTGCCCAGTGTGAGCGCTGGGGATCAAACTCAGGTCCTTTGGAAGAAAAGCACTCTTAACTGCTGAGTCATCTCTCCAGCCTTAGAAACTGGACAGTACTAATCAGTCGTGATCAGTGTGAACCAAATTCTTGTGTGCTGGCAGAAAGCCATGCTCTAGTGCTCCTGGGCTTTTGCACTTGAGGACTGAGTAGAGTGGCCAAAGACTTTCCACACAGAGACCCAGGACTTGTCACCTTCAGACCTCTTAACTAAGTGGCCCCAGTGACCTACACTTCAGCTGCATTAAGACATCTAAGGTAGGCCTTCTCGTTCCTCATGTGGCTTCTCCGTTGCCCTTCCACCCTTCCTCTGAAGGGAACAGCTCCCCATTTTGGAGGCACACCAATCCTGAGCCTGTGCGTACCCCAAGACACTCCCCTTACGCTGCCCTATAAGATCTCTATGCTGTGGCTTTGCGTTGTCTTTCCTAGCCATGTGGGTGGATGAAAGGCCCAAGCTAATATGGGGTTAGCTTGTTAAACAACTGCAATAAAGCCTCGTGCAGTTTGCATCAAGCTTTCGACTCCACCTGGTGATTGGGGTGACCGTGGTCCTGGGCTGAGATCCTAGGGCCTGAGCCTCTGGGGGTCCTTCACCTCCACTCTCCCTGTGGCTCAAATAGAGGACCAGCAAGCACGAAGTCCCAACTGAGACAATGCTTATACTCTAGAGCTCTCACAGTTTCAGAGCCCCAGGAAAGCAGAGCAAAAACATATGTGAAGCATTACTGGTCACAGGTCAAGATGGCCACAGCCTACTGCAGATACGTGCTGACCCTGAAGAGCTCACGGCTGCTGATGTCGCAGAGAGTTACTGCTCACTTGAAGGAAAGGGCAGGGAGAGGTTGTCCAGCCCTGGCACATGGATCTCATGTGTCCTCAGAAGAAAAGAGAAGCTCCCTTGTGTCACCACTGTCTCCTTCTCACACTCTAATGAAATACAGGATAAAACTGCCTCCAGAGAGAGAAGATGGCTAGTCACAGTGGAAGCAGATGGTCGCTATGCTGGCGGCCAGTTTTTATTTGGAGAGCTGCTGATGACAAGGCAAAGTGGAAGTGTCAAGGGAGAGGAATGCTGCCATATCTGGCACAGCAGCATTGCTGAACTCAGAGCTTGAACATCAGCTCAACAGCAGAACAAGAGACACAAGACCGCCGAAGAGCGGGATGTCCCTAACTGCAAAACAGCCAATGCATCTGTCCATCCCACTTAATGAATCTGAGGTGGCACATGGTCACTTGGAGTTCTGGGTTCAGAGGACTCTGAGGCTCAGTGGGAAACTGTGGTTAGCCATGACATTCCTGGGTAAGAATGGCACAGCCGAGCCATGTTTGTACATACATGTATCTACCATGATTCTTCCTCACAGGACACTTGGTTATTCACCCTAACCCAAGCCACAAGTAGCTCTCAATGGCCTCATGGACTCAGCATGCCTTGCTGAAGTAGATCCGGCAGGCTGATTGGCACAAACTACACCTCTCCCCTGCTCAGCTCCCTCCCTTACTCTTCCACATGATATCAAAGCACACGGTTCTAGCTTTAGAGAGCCAGCCTGAAGGGAGGCCCTTTCCTGGGGACAGGAAGCATCTTCCCACTACATGGGGCTGGTCAGCCCTTGCAGTTCCAGAATGGGGAAGTAAAGACACCATTCGTAGTGGCAACGGACTTCCAAGGTTCCTTGGTACAGATTCTACAAACACACAGAGAGGCTGGAGGATGGCACTTGACCTTTGGCATGCACCCTTCTCTGTACAGCAATAAGTTCGGCATTGACTGAAACTCAGAGCGACTCAAGCTCAGAGGCAAAAGTAAACAGCCAGTCTGCCCACTGTCCAGCCTTACAGATATGTATCTTGTTGGGCTGTCTAGGGAGTTCCCACTGCCCAAGTAGCCTGTCTCCAGCCTCCTCCTGCCTCTTTCCTGCTGAGCTGGCTCTAGGAGGTCCTTGCTGTGAGTGAGCACTCCGGGAGCAGGAAGAAAGGAGAACTCCCTGCCAGCCTCTGCATCCCATCCTTGCACTCTGATGAGACAAACAAGGCTGCCACACTTCAGAGTGAATGAAAACTGTGTATGCCTGTTTCTATCTCAAGCAGCTTTACATGGGGTTCTCAAGACCAAAAGATGTTGGGAGCCTATCCAGAGTCACCTAGGACATGACACAGCCAGCACTCAAACTCTCGTGATTGGCCTGAAGTCTTCCCACACTTACCCCCACCAGGCTGGCTACTGTAGAGATGCCTGCCAATGCTGTGTCTGGCACTTGGAAGTTTCCATGGTTTCTAACTGGGCAATACATGTTTTCAAAAGGTGTCCTCAGTGGGAAATGTATGCAACTAATATTTGTATTATGACAACCTTGAAGTACATGCAAGCATGGCAAACTACCAGAGTGGAGTTCCAGAAGCACCACACAGATAGGGAACAATCCAGCACCATTGTCACAGCCATGGGTGGTAGAGGATCTAAATCAGAGGTGGGATGACAAACAGCATGGTAGAGAGCAGGAGTCCTTATTGCGACAGTGCCCACATGTTCTTATGAGAAAATGGAAACAGCCAAAACCCATCAGACAGGCCTGGTATGTCTAAATGATTCTTGATGGTTATTTTTCAGCAGCCTGGGACTCAAACAAGTTTCTGCTCATTGTGTACAGGAACACACCAACATTCCCAGGCCCTGCTGACCACAAAACTCCCTTGGAATAGTCCACAGTTACAGACTGCTAGGTCCATCAGGACACACAGGCCACTGCTGGAAAGGAAGAGTTGCTAACATTTGAGAATTAAAGTTCTTTAGGCCCTGGTCACCCGTGGGACTATTTAGGTCCTGTGGATAAAGGTGCAAATTACTTGAGGCAGTGGCTGGCATGTGGCACCCTGAAAGGGCACACATCAGGCAATTTGGGTTGGTGTCTTTATTCTGAGAGAGAAGGCATATGTGGCTTCTAGAGCATCCGGGATCAGCTTTGGCTTTGGTGTGTGTAGTGTGTCCTTGGAGCTTCAGGCATCCCTGCACACTGCTTCCAAGGGAGAATCAGCATTTCCCACACTTACTGTGTCTCTGAGTCACCAAGAACACTACCAACAATGCAGATCCTGGCTCAATGAGGGATCCCCACATTTCTAATTTGCTCTAAGGGGGCCCAGAAGCCCTACTATGGGCAGCAAGACTGGCTAAAGCATTTGGGGGATTTGAAATTGTTTATCCTAAAACTCATGCTGAGTTTCAACCAGTCTTCTCTATATTAGGATGGAGAGAGCGCTGCGGAGGAGTCAAATGGGTAAGAGTGGCAGAAGCGGTTATAGGGGGCACTGTCCTGCTTAAAACTGACAAGGGTCTTGTTTTTGCTGTTTTGTTTTGTTTTGATTTTGGTTTTTCGAGACAGGGTTTCTCTGTATAGCCTGGCTGTTCTGGAATTTGCTCCATGCTGACTTCAAATTCAGAGATCTGCCTGTTTCTGCCTCCTGAACACTGGGATTGCTGGTGTGCACCACTACTGCCTGGCTAAAGAACGACAAGGTTTGAATGTCCACAACATGAGCAGAAAATAAAAGATATTGAAAAGTTACATTTCTAATATTTATTGCCATTCATGATTATCCACATGGGAAATGTTTTCCTTAGACTTTCTGTCCCACTCAGGCAAACTCAGCACCAGTGGGTTCCTACTACCCAGATGGTGGGAGCAGAAGCAAAAATTGCACTGCTCTGGGCCATGAATGATTTCTTGTGTGGAGTCATCCCTGGCTCCCTGGATCACTGGGTGCAACCTAAAAACACTAGCCTCCCTCAGGCCCATGTCCAGACTCAAGGGAGTGTTCTTTTGCTAGGAGTCCCTTCTTGAGAAAAGAAACAGTGTCACACAGCATCCTCAGCAGGAAGGCTGGGCCATTCAGAGGAAGAAGCCATGGGAGCCACAGGAAGTAATGCCAGGCTGGGCCATCATGGCAATAGCCGCCAAACAGCATTCACCACTGCCACAGGCACAACTATAGGACCTGACCTCCATGAAGGAGAGAGGGGAGGAAGGCACCTCACTGGGAGAGCAGCGATCTTTCATGCTCATGTAACTTGGGGGGAATCTGGCACTAGAAGACCACCTCTCCTCTCCACCTCTGCCTGATTACCAGCAATCAAGTCTGACATTCACCATCAAATAAAACAGGCACAAGTGACGGTCACTGTTTTATTTGATATCACTGGCCCACTATCTACGTCTACATGTGATGGCCAGCGAGAGTCTCGTAAGTGAGGGAAATGACTGTCCACATTTGCCAGCGGTCTCTGAAGTCATCACCCGTGAGCAGTGCTACTCACAGGTGGCAACAGTCATTTGCATTCATGCACCAGTGCTATCTGACATGCTCATAGTGAGGAGGAAAGTATCAGGCCTGAGATCCTCCTTCATGAGGCCAGATGCTCCTCCAGTGGAGAGAAATGGGTGCCGCTCGAGGTGAAAAGATGGACAGTTGCATCAGTGATCACATCCCTATCTCAGGGCAGCTGGACTTTGACAGTCTGCTTTGGACATTGTCCATGGATCCATAGGACAGTGAAGTAGAAGCTGGCCCTGTTTTAAAGATGGGAACACATAGGTTAAGAAAACTGCCAGAAGTCACATAGCAAGGGACAGGGCAGTCTATCCTACCTGGGGTATTTCTAAGGACTCACTGCATGGCCAGGAAACTCAGATTCCATCTTTCTCTCATTTTCTCACACTCTACTTCAATCCAGCAGGAGGCCAGCTGGGTCTACTTTCTAGGCATCCAAGGCTTTTGTTCCACTCTTGCTATTTTTGAGCTGGCCTCACATCTGCCTGGAAGATGGCACTGGCTCTTGCTGTGACAGTCAATCTGAGAACTCCAGTCTGCCAAAGGGAACCTCTCAAAACAAGACATCATCGTGGCCATCCTGCTCTAAATCTTTAGGCTCCCCATGACAGGTAAAGCCAAGTCCTTCCACAGCTATGAGACCCAATGTCTTCCTCAACTCCCTCTCACTATGCCCAGGTCCCCAACTCCAAAGCCCTGTAGTCACATAGATACCTCCTATATCAGGCACACAGGCAATCTCCTGCCCTTAGGCTTTCAAACCTGCTAGTCTTCGTGCCTGGACACCTAGCCCCCACCCCCACTGGCTCTCCTCATGATCATTGCTGACTCCAAAATATCCTTCTCACTGAAGACTCCTAGATCTCTCCCAATAATTTCAGGGTAATGCTTCTTCCCCCCCATTCTAGGTCTATTTCCTCCCTACTTGGCACCTGCTGCGGACACACTGAGTTGTACTGCTTACCTTGTCTTCCCCAAGGAAATCACAAACTCTTTTTGATCTCTGAGGTTCACCACCTGACTCCTATACTAGGACCAGAGCAGGAAATGGTCCAAATGGCTTGGTGGGCATTCACCACATGCTGACAACAGACTCAAGGCGGGGCACAGGGCCCTTTAAAGCTAAAGTGGCTTAGAAAATTAGCAAGGAAAAGAATAGAAGACCAGGTGAATGGCTGGAATAAGAGAATGTGATGAAAGCCACTGAAATTCCGTTTCTCATAATGGTGGACTGAATAATTAGGACCAACCCTTCTACCGAGAACAGCTAACACATTTTCAAGCATTTCATATGGAAATAGCCTCTTCCGTATGGTGAAGACTTGGAAGCCAGAGAGGTTGGCCTAACCTGACTGGGAAAGCAAGAAAGTGTACTGTATTTTTTAGAACTGTTCTAAGATCTATGAAGGCATCAAAGCTGAGGGCCCTCTATGGGAACATACTACAGCAGGGTCCCCACTTTAACTTGGAGGTCTCCCAAAGGCCCACACTCCTGGAACAAAGATGAGCTAAAGCCACAAGATCCGAAGCCTGTCTTTTCATCACCTAGAGTGTCTGGGAACTGCAAATCAAGAACTGAAGGCCGCCACAGGCTGACAAGGCTCTCAAGTCCTGGCAGGGCCAACATAAGTCCTTTCTGGAAGGTACTGTCATCTTGGACCTCAGTTTATTCCTGTCCATGAATTAGACAATGCCACACACAACTGCTGGATACCACAAGTGCCAGCCAGGAGGCTAAATGCTTACTAACCTTGAGATGTCAGAAGGCAGTTATGCAACCGACC
Organism: Cricetulus griseus; assembly: GCF_003668045.3. Classification (NCBI taxonomy): domain Eukaryota; kingdom Metazoa; phylum Chordata; class Mammalia; order Rodentia; family Cricetidae; genus Cricetulus; species Cricetulus griseus. Next base: position 86,635,995 of record NC_048601.1, read on the forward strand.
TCCCTGGACCAGAAAGCAAGCTTGAAATGTTTAGTAGAGAAGTAGATATACAAATTCCACAGCATATTACTGAATTCATGGAATATATTCACAGTGGGCAGGGAAGCAAACTAGGGCGGGGCATATCATGATGCTTTGGGAGAGAGGCAGAAGTAAGGAACCACCAAGCTAGGGTGAACAGTCACTTTCACATGTCATCAGCTATTAAGAAAGCAGACCATCAGCTTGCCACAGAAATAGAGTCCTAAATCCCAAGAGGGGAGGCAAGTTTTATGCAAGTGTTTTTGAGAACGGAGACAAGAAAAGAATCATTATCCAACGCCGCCCATCCCCACAGGCACAAATGTGGACGGGCTTTATCTAGATTTCTGGTCATGTCCCTGATGTAAGCACCACTATGAGAAAACCAAACAAACAAAAAGCACACTATTTCCAGGTGGACTTGGAGTCTAGTGGGCGAGAAATGGATTACTTCATTGTCTCGGAAAGGCTCTGTTTGCTTCCACCCTGTCAGTACTTCTCAACTCAAGTGATGCTGGAAATAGCCACCATTCCTGCACCAAAAGGCCATGTCACATCCCATCTTTGCCTCCCCACACTGGCTGCTATCTTTATACTGCAGGGCCAACAGCAGACATAAGAATAGTCACCCTGGGCTTGTCCCCTTTCCGACCATCCCCGCTATCATGGTGTGGTTATGGAGTGTTACAGGGAGACTTCAGAAGCCATGCAGCACCTACAGATCTGAAGGACTTGAAGACTTTTTCCAAGACTTCATGGAGTGTCTTCTTGCCGCAGGAAGAGATGTAATCCTGTGCTAGCTGCAAGAAGGGCAGGCAGTCTTCGCTCTCACTCCACACGTGCTGCGGCCCCGTAAGGGCAAGAAGGAAACAGAGAACACAAGTCATTACCCTAGAGTTTTAAAGAATCACGCATTCAAAGTCAGCCTCTGTTACAGAGTGAAACCCATCCACTCATTCTTCGTTTCTCTGCATGGCAAGGGATCAGAAAATGTCAAATCCATAGGACTTCCCCAAGCTTCATGCTCCCTGTGTCACCTGCTGTCTGCCATCTGCTCCCAAGTAACTAGAGACCAGGGAGGCAGACATCACCCCTGCTCACCGTCTCCAGCGGGTGCATGAGGCTCATTTTAAAAGAGGAGGGAGGAGAAATCAGAGCTCTGGCCTTCAAATTCCTTTACTTTGCCCTCAGCTACAGCTGAAGAATTAATTAACCATAGTTTGTAATCATGTACTTGGAACAAGGTGTTCCCTCTGCAGATCGCCCCTTGAAAAGGGGTGTTGGGAAATTTCTTCAGAATGGAACAAACTTATGAGAAATTGCAAAGTCGGCACCGAGTCACCAGGAAGCCAGTCATCCTTCAGGGCACCTTAGGTGGGCATCGTACCCACACATCACTAATTCAACCTAGTGCCTGTGGAGAGCAGCCTGCATTTAGGTTTGTTCTTGTTACTGAGGCCAGGAAATGTTTCTCTATTCGAGGAAATCCACCTTATTATGTCTTTAAAACTAAAGAAAGTTTTTCCCATAATGGTCAAAGATCTAGAATAAGCCAGAGAAACAGGCTGATGAGGTCTAGCTGAAGAAGCCCCAGATCTGCAGAGCCAACCAGCCAGGAACACAGGGTAGCCCAGGGGTCTGACTCAGGGTGTCAACCAATGAGACAGTGCTAAGGCCTGGTGAAAGGGAAGGTGCTTGGTGGACTGGAGGAGACTCAGAGGCTAGGCAGTAGGAGACAAGACCTAGCTAGAGAAGGGATCCTAGGGGCCCACGTAGCACTACCTGCCTGCTTCTATTCATGTACATAAGCAGGGCATCACCCTAGAAAGTTGTTTGCCATCCCATGAGCGCAGCTCATCATCTTCTTTCTCACTGCAGGGTGCCCAAGAAGAGCTGTGGAGACCTCTGACACAGCTGGGGTCTAAGTGAGGATATGACAACACCATTTATTAACTGCTAATCATCTTATATCTACTGTATTTAAAAATAAAAAGTATTTCATTTTATTTAAACTACTTCTTTCCAAAACTAAAGGTATCTAGCAGGGTTGGAATACAAGACAAGTTTGATCTGAAAAATAAGTCTGATGTGTGTGTGTGGCTGGGGAGAGGGGGGCGGGGGGAGGGGAGTGGACAAAAGAAAAATAATAAAAAGGAAAGAAACATAAAACCGGGGGTGATGAGAGAGCAAGCAGCCAGGTGAGCGGGCAGAGCCTGCCATCAGAGTCTGAAGGTCTTTCATACAAAGATAAATGGGTGGGTGGCTAAAGCCCAGAGTCCTGGGCCACCAGATACAACCACTGCAGCTGCAGCTGGCAAAATACTTCAGGCACATATAACCGAGCACAACATTAGCCAGGCACATATGACCGAGCACAACATTAGCCAGGCACACATAACCGAGCACAACATTAGCCAGGCACACATAACCAAGCACAACATTAGCCAGGCACACATAACCGAGCACAACATTAGCCAGGGAAAAGCTGCAGCAGCAACTGGAGAAGCTGGCTGCAACCATAGAAATAGCTCAGCTGGAAGTGTCAGACTGAAGAATCCTAGCTGCCCCTGGGTACAGTCGGTGCTAGAGCCCATGGGTACAGTGGGCTGCAGGCCTCCAGTGATGGCAGAAGATGCCAAGGAAGCCAGAAGTGGAGTGGAGCAGGGGTTCTCCAGCTTTAGCAGTTGACAGTCACTTGGAAGCTTGTTACCTCCCAGCGTTTCTGATTGGAGGTGGGCTACATTTCAGTATTTTTCATGGAGAACTCAAGCAGTTCCGATACTGACCACAGTCATGAGCTGCAGTGAAGTGGCCTCCACAGCCCACACCCCGAGTGGCCTGCCTCTCCCATAGCAAACGCCCGATGTGAGCACTGTGTAATTACAGGCCATCTGTGGTGCCACCACCACACTGTGGCTCTTCTTTCTGTTACATCAGGCCTGACCTCACCCGGCTAAGGCAGCACAAGCAGTCACCCTCAAGAGGAAGGGAGCATGTTCCACTTTCTATATAGAGATGACAACATCTGGTCATCAAAAGGTGACGTTAGATCAGTAAGGTAACCCAATCCCGCTGAGTTCTTCTTGTCCTGGGGGCATGCTGCTAGACTTTCTGCTATGAACTCGAGGCCAAGACGGTTCAGAGCACACCCCTGACTCTTTCTGAACACCTGTGTCCTGAGCTATGTGACTTTCTCGTCGTCATGTAACCAGCCTCCTACAGTCAGTCACAGGTTCTGAGCCAGGGATGAGACCTAACCAGGGAATTATCTGAAGGGAAACAGCATCTGTACTGAACAAGCAACATTTGTCTAGCATTATTCTTGAACAGTATAGAACAATGCACACTTACTTCACATTCTCACTGTTCTGAGCATCCTGAGTAATCTAAGACAGTTAAGGCATACTACAGGGAAATGTGTGTAGGGTATGTGTAAATATGTCATTTCACACAACAGCTCTGAGCAGCCTCAGATTTGGGCATCTAAGGAAGGTCCTAAAACCAATTTCCCCATGGACCATCTGATCTGCTATCCTTGTTCTTTTGTGTGTGGGGGGGGGGTGGTGTGGGTGTTGGTTTTGAGACAGGGTTTCTCTGTGTAGCAGTCTTAGCTGTCCTGGAACTCGATTCTGGCTCTAGTTTTAATTGGTGTTCCTTAATCTAAAACCGATGTCTGTCCTCAGAGCAGGCAGAACACAAAAACCACAAGCTACCTGTGGCACACCCAGTGGGAACAGCATGGTTAGCCATAACTAAGGCAGCCTGCTCATTGTGTTGAGCATTGATTGTATCGGCAAGAAACTGAGGTTCAAAAGGCTAAGTGACTTGCTAGTGGTACATGGGCAGCAGAAGGCAGAGAGCACCCCACAGAGGTTTGGCACGAACACCCTCAGCTGCCTCTGTGCAAGCTGATTAGGGGGGCCTTGGCTCAGCCACATGTAAGTCACAGACCACAGCCATCCCAGAGGGGGTCTGAAGATCACAGGTGTCGGCTTGCGAACTGCCTATCTTTTAGCAGATAATCAATAACTGCTTGTTCCCCATTGTTTGCACTCATCACACCCCATCTTTACCCTCTTTATGATTAGCTGAATATGCAAGTGGCTTTGTTCTTCCTTGAAATAACCGATGAATAAGGCAATGTCACTGTGCACATGAGTCTTTATACAGCGCTCACAGTAATAATGGCTATAGTATGATTATCTGTGGATGGGAAACCAAAAGTAGCAGGGAAAGAGAAGTTTTTTTTTTTCTTCACACCATCACAAAATCACGATGCAGTTCCATTTAAATACATTGAAGAGACATGCTCACAAGTCAGAACGATGTAGACATACACACAAGAGTTGGTCCCAGAGCCCCTCCGTGAGTATCGCTTCTTTAATAATATGACTGTTATTTTTGTTTGGGTTTGAGGGGGAATGAAACTGCACAAAAATGTGGATCCAAATATGTTTCTGATGGACTCTCAGAAAAGGTGGAGCTACTAGGTAAACAGGGTCCTCCATACAATCAGTAACTTTTTTTTAAAGGTATCATCTATCATTCTTTTTTTAATTTATTCTTATTTTATGTACATTGGTGTTTTGCCCACATGTATGTCTCAGTGGTAGTGTCTGATCTTGGAGTTACAGACAGTTGTGAGCAGCTATGTGGGTGCTGGGATTTGAACCCAGGTCCTCTGGAAGAGCAATCAGTGCTCTTAACCACTGAGCCATTTCTCCAGCCCCCCCCCAGCATAACCAGTAATTTCTAATCTAAGTGAATGTAGGACACTCCTCAATTAGCGGACAAGGGAGGGGAGCAGCCAATTGGATACATAACTGCAAAGTTGCTCATGCACACAGTTCTGTCCACCTGGTACCTGAATGGCTGCCCACATTCCCCTTCCCAGGCCTGATAGCCACCAAGACCTTCTGAGTTGGTAGAATAGGGAATCACCATCCTGTTGCTGAGTTCCTGCCCCCTCTGCCTGAGTGGCACAGACCTTCTTGCTACTTGCAAAACCACAACTCCCAGCATGGTGGGCAGTTTGGAAAGGGGCTACATTGGCGGCTGGCCTGTGAAAACAACAACAAGCTGCCCAGGGGTGTAGCAATGAAAAGAATCTCTGTCCTTAGACCTCTGTATCTACCATGGGTCAATCTTCAGTGAGGGCTATCTGAGTCTCTTATACACTAAGCCTCAGTTTCCTCATCTATAAAATGTGTATAAAATCTACCTCATAGAAAATTTGTGAGGCCCAATAAGAAGTCATCTTTCAAGGCTGAGCAGATGGCTCGGTGGGTAAAGTGCTTGCTGTACAAGCATGAGGACCCTAGTTCAGAACCCCAGCACCCATGTAAAAACTTATAACCCCAGCAGTGGAGAGCAGGATCCTCAGGTCTCACTAGCCCTGAGGCATGAAGTACCTGTGTTGTAGGAACTTAGAAATGTCAGGAGACAGGTCATATAAAGGCTTGAGGGCACCACCCTCATCCCCACCTTCTGAGTGCTGGGCTTACCACCACCATGTCCAGCTCCAGATCATACTTTAGATAGATGCTGGTGGAGATAGTTCAATAAGGGAGAAAACATGTGAGGGCTCATCCCCAAGTGCCTTTGTAGTCACCGAGGGAAACAAGAGGGGACTGCACATGCTTTACCCACAATGCTGGCACAACTCTCGTGATCTGGACCCCGGAAGTGAAGCAGAGAAGTTAGGAGGTCTTTAGAAATGGGGCCAGGCCGTATTGTATGGATGGCAGTAACATTTACAGTGATTACAGTAACACAGGCTCCCAGATATGAGCACTGAGCATAAGCAGATGTGCTCTCCAGTAGCCCTGCCAGGCACTGACAACAGACTGCCACTTTAAGTGAGGTAACAGGAGGTCACAGCTGTTTAAGCCAGCAGAGAGGGGTTCAATGTTGTCTCCAAGCACACAGACAGAAGTGGGAGCTTGGATGTCTGAGCAGAAGCAGGGTTGCTACATCACTTCTGAGCTAGCCAAACGTCCTGACAGCCACAATGCCATTTGTATGTTGGATAGCCTTGACCCAGGAAAGACCAAGCCTTCATCAGTGTTTGTAAGTTTTTCAATGATCTAAAACGTTGTAAATGGAGAGATGCTACACAACATTCTTACTGTTACCAAAATCTTCAAGTAGCAGAGATACCACTTAATTAGAGGCAAGCACTTAGCACACTCAGCCTGGTAAAGAGTCAAGGAACAATCTGGCTAAGAAAACACCTGTAGTTGGCAACTTGTCCATCGTGGTCCCCAGAAACTTTGAGAAAGTGCTCGTGTGTCCAAGGAATTACATTCTCTCTTCTTCATCCCCTAGATGGTCAGCCAAGACTTTGCTCATTTTAAGAACATGAATCAATAGTTTACCAGTCATCACAGTGAATACTGTTCTGTGGTGAGGGATTATTTTTGAAAGAGGGTCTCAGGATCCTAGGCTGACTTGGAACTTATTAGGTAGAAGAACTTGAATTTCGACCCTCTGTTTCTACCTTCCAAGTGTAGGGATTACACCCCACACACCCCACCTCCACTTTTGCAGTGCTGGGGCTTTACACCCAGGGCTTTACACAAGAACTCTACCAACCAAGCTACATCCTTAGTTCCAGGTAAGGCTTTTAAACAAAGCGAGTGGGGAACATCAGGTCTCTGAACTTAAAATTTGCAGGACACGTTGTGCATTGAACTGCTAGATGTGCCCTAAACGATCGCCAGGGAACTGGTACTAGGAAACTAATTTTGTGGAAAGGCAACTAAAGAGAAGACAAGTGGACAGAACTCAAATCTAGGTGCCACCCAAAGCCAGGAGCATTTTTTTTTTTTTTTTTTTTTGAGATAGGGTCTCACGGATCCTAGGCTGAACTTCCCAAGGATGAGTCAGGGGCGCCAGGCGCGGGGTCCATGTCCAGCTTTGTCACTCCACCTGATGAGCCAAGCCAGTGGATGCACCGCCCCATCTCCCTCCGCAGAAGCAGCCGCAGCGCCTGCTCCAGCCTCAGGCCAGCGACCACACGATAACCCTCATTCCCAGCTGCCTCCATCTTACATTTGGGGACTATTATTTATAGTGCTTACAAACAAGCCATGGCGCGCCATCCCCGCCCTGCCTCCACGCCTCCCATCACAACCGCGTGCTCTCTGCATCCCCTTCCTAAACTGTCAGGGCCAGGATCCCTAGTGGGGGAGATGCGGGTCGACGGTTTGGCTACCATAGTTCTTGTCCCGGTCCTTCTGGGCCGGGGTGTGTGGGTTCTTCCTCTGGAAAAGCTGAAATGCCTTGGTGGAGCCACAGCAGCCTCATGGATGGCCAGAACCTGCACAAGGGACACACACTTGCTGGCAGTTCATTGAGGAGCTAGGGAAGCCTGGGACTGGGGATAGGCGTGACCCCCGCCCCCCTCCATCCCCTCGCGCGAGGGCGAGCGCGTGTGTGCACGCGCATACATTTTCAAGCTTCAGGGCGTAATTCTGCAAACAGGGTTCAAAAGATCTAGCACTGCGGGTGTAGACAGAGGCTTTGTGTCCTTCCGAGAGACTCGCAGCCTGGGGCGGGGCGGCTTCAGAGTTGTTTCTGAGACCGCGAGGGGAAAGGACACCTCCCCGGACTGGACCTTGGATCTAGACGCAGGAGCCATGCGCCCCGCCCGGTGGATGCCACACAGGGACTCCCTGGGGATGCTCCGAGCCCCGCGTCCGGCACAGGGTGGTCCGGGAGGGCGGCTCCGCGGCTCCGGGCGCCCTGCCTCTGTCACCCCGCCCCACCCGGCCTCACTGGAGGGGCTCGGGCGCAGCGGAGCTCGCCTTTCCCGGGTACTCACAAAACTGTCGCCGCAACCGTTGTCGGGACACAACACGTAGAAGGATACGCCCGGGTCGGCATAGAAGTCCATCCTGCGCTCGCTCTCTTCGGCGGCGATGAGCTCGAAGGGCGTGCTGGAACACCACTTCTCCGCGACATCTGCCAGCTGCTGGAAGTCCATGGCGGCGCCGCCCGCGCCTCCTCCGGGGCTCGCCGCTCCCGGGTCTGTTTACACCGCCCGCTCCGCCTCCGCCCCGCCCCCACCCCCACCCCCGCCGCCCGCCTAGAAAGGAACCTAAGCACCCGGGGGCCCCGCCAGCCCGGGGCCGCCCCGGCTCGTGACGTCACGAGCCCTGGCCAATCCTCGGAGCCCGACCCGGCGGGGCCCCGAGCCCGGTGACGTCAGGGTGTGGGCGGGGCCCCTGTCTCCGCAGGTGGTGGCAGGGTGGGGCGGGTCTGGCTCCGGACCCTTGGTGCCGAGCCAGTGTGGTAGGCTTGCCCCGGAATCCGCTCGAAAGGCGAGAGTCGCTCGCAGAACTACAGACTGCTTGGTGCCGCGAGAGCCTAGGAAAACAGCTTTGCTATCTACAGAAACCAAGATTCTGTCCTCCAAGGAACCCTGAATGTTTCTTCCAGACCGATTGGGAAGTGTACATCAAGTTCAGTGCTTTTACAAATGTCTTCACTATTATTCGGCTTAAATGTATGTTGTATGACCTAGAATGCCCAAATGTTTTGTTGGTTGGTTTGGGGTTTTGGTTTGAGTTCCTGGAGATTGAACCCAGGGACGTATTTTCCTATACAGGCATGCTACCACTGAGCCACTGAGCCCAGCTTACTTGCTGGGAAAGCAGGCAGCCTGATCATTGGCCACACCTGTTGAATGTTCGGGATGCTGCTTGCCCAACAAGCACCTTGGATTACAGGGGGTGCAAGAGTCCTCGCCTGGACACTCAGCTTCCAGGAAGGACACATTAAACAGCATCCATCCTATAAACATCCATCATGGTTATTTTTAAAGTGTGCCTTGCTAGGCTGGGGATGTAAACATGAAGGGTTGGTCTTTACCTAAGTGAGCAGGCATTCTAGCCAAGTCCAGCTAATTAATACACCTCTTATTCCTGAAAGGCCAGAGGTGTTCCACAGTTGTCTGCTTTGATCATTACTGGGGCAAGAAATTTCATTCTCTTGGCTCCCCCTAGTCAACTGAAGCAGAATCCCTACAGTGTATCCATGAGGCTCTGAGATAAAGAAGAGACGGTGAGCAGCCCAAAGGCATCCTGCACAACACATGTGTCTGGATCTTTCTCTTTTCCTTAGCATGTCTAGATCTTCACCCTGTAAAACACTTCCCTGATTTCACCCGTCTTCCTTGAAGCCAATTTAGTTCAGTGACCAACTATGGAGTATATGCTGGGTACCAAAGATGCATGCGCACAGTTTTGCCCTCAAGGAACATACAACTCTACACAGAACCTAAATGGCCCATCAACTATCCTGTCAGATACTAATCTAGGTGCTGTTCTTGGATTTTGCAGATGCACTTAAGGCACTTAAGAGAGAGAGATGATCCTCTGAGCCTGGTGAGGCGATGTACTTGGGTACACCCTGGAGAATATCCACTAGGGATGGAGGTGGGCACCTGGTGAGCACAGGTGCTAAGAACAATCCTCGCCAACAACCAGTAGTAAGAAAGCAGACTTCAAGACTAAGCTTAGGTTGACTTTCTCACAAAGTTTCCAGACAAGACTTGTCCCTGGCTGATGCTACAGGCTTGGGATGCCCTGAGCCAAGAAGCCATTTATGCGTTTCTGAGCTGCACTCTCTGCTTCCGAACTGTGGACCACCAAATAAGCTTTTGAGTTTGTTTAAATTTCTCTTGCAGTAGTAGAAACAATAAAGAGGCAACTAGAGACAGGCAGAACAATTCCACAACTTCAGTAAAAAGTTATAAAGTTGCAAAGTGGGCAACACAAGATATCTCAAGCATCCTTCTAATTTTACCTGGTTCTGACACTAAAATATGTGTTAATCTGGAGGGCCAAGTCGCCCTTCCTGAAGGGCCACAGATGCAGGGTGCAGTTCTGCATCTGGTTGCTTACTGACGAGTTAACAGCTTGTCCATAAATCAAAGCCCAAATCTGATCCAGAAAGTGTTCCACTTGAACCTCAGTTTCCCTAGATGACTGGGAAAGCGGCCTTTGCTTAAATAAAAGCATCAACCTTCATCAAGCCTCCACCACCCCAGGCTGGTCCTGGGGTGCAGCCCAAGTATTCCAGTCCTAAGGCAGGAACCCTTCTGAGCTCCTACCAGGTATTTGTGTTGTAAGTGGGTGGAGGAACTCCAGGGCTTACAGAACTCCTTTTCTTGTGTTCCCACAAGCCTATTACCAGGGGCGGGGAGTGGAAGGAAGTGAACGTTTATTACTACTAGCAAGCTGAGAGCTGAGCAGTCTTCATCATACTTAGAAAAATATTTCTGCTCAGAAGCCTTGCTGTCTTTAAAAATTACCACCTGGCTTTTGGGAGCTGTGCACTGGGAAAGAGAAAATGCAGACGCATACCCACGGCTGGGACGTCTTAGGAGCTCAGTGTGGAGCAGCAGAGTCTGTCCTACACTCAGGCTAAAGCCAGCTTTCCACCCACCTGGCTCTCCAGTTCTCTGGGTTTTTTAATCTCCTTTTGAGTAAGGCTGACTTTAACACACAAGTGGACCTCCTATTCACCCCCACGTGGCAAGTCCATTTATTTAGTCTACTCTTTGGCAAAACCAGCGTCACCCACACAACCTCTTGATTCCACAGCAGGGGGAACTAGGAGAGGAGAACGCTATCTCCAAGTCACCCTTGGTCTGAGCCCAAGGCAGCCGCATCCTGTCAGGAGACACTGTCCAGGCAGTTGGTAAGGCACGTGTAGTTTAATACAACATCTGAGGAGTGACATACGAAAGAGCAACCCAGGAAGAAGGAGAGGGCACCCCTGAAACACAGTCTGGAGGGTCAGTAGAGGGAGAGGAGGAGTATAGGGACACAGAGAGTGGCTGTCAAAAAACTCAACCTCCTTGAAAACAAAGTCCAAAGAAAAATGAGAGATGAACAAAAATTAAAATTTACATAAAAGAATCATTGAAATTTACTCTAAGTATCTACAAAGCTCAGGGGAGTGAATTCGGTCAATGATCCTATCTTCTGGCTGGGGATGCTCATTCAGTATGTGTTTTTTTAATACACCATTGCTAGTTTTTACTTTTGTTGTTGTTGGTAGTCCTCTAAAAGGCTTGAATCTAGATCCATCTCCAAAGCTAGAAATCAAATCCAGAGCAGAAAGCATGCTAATATTCCAAAGTTATATCTGAGAGAGAGAAAGAGAGGGAGAGAGAGGAAGAGAGAGAGAGAGAGAGGGAGGGAGGGAGAGAGAGAGAGAGAGAGAGAGAGAGAGAGAGAGAGAGAGAGAGAGAGAGGAACTTTGCATAAAAATCTCTAGTATCTCACATATCCCAGGGCCAGCCATGGTCTTATGAGAGCCAAAACCCAGGAACTTAAAAACCACTAAGAACACCCCTCCCCTTCCTTTTCTCTTCCCCTCCCCTCCCCTACCTTGACATCTGCCCCCATCTCCCTCTGTCCGCTAGGATTTCTTTACATTTAACCCCTTCACATTAGCATGCTCTTCTCTCGAATGCCCACTGTTTCTCCTTCTCCAGACACATGGTTGAGAATGCTTTTCCACAATGGCAGCTTCCACTTACCAATGTCCATAGCCTTCATCACAGCTCCCAGGTTTACCACCATGCCTAAATCCCAGCATCAATGTGATTGGCTCCCTGCAGCCAGGAGGGTATTGCCATGATCACAAACATGCCTTATGAAGATGGACACTCTCAGTGAAAGAGAGCAGAGCCGGGAATGCACTCCACATGGCAACCATTCCAACAACTCAGAGAAAGTACACACGTGAGACCGAGAGTCTCATCACAAGGGAAGAGCATCCACAACTCTTCCAGAGGACCTGGGTCTGATTGCTAGCACCCATACCAGACAGCTTACAAACTCCTGTAACTCTAGGCCAGAGGATCTGGCACCATCCTCTGGCCTCTGCAGGCACACGCATGCATAGACACAGATAAATAAAAAGAAATCTTGAGAAATTACACGCAGGTTCACAGCAGCCCATAAAGAAAGAAGAGCTTTAAGGTGATGAGACTCAGAATGGTTTTTTTTTTTTTCTTTCTTTTCTTTTTTCTTTTTGGTTTTTCGAGACAGGGTTTCTCTGTGTAGCTTTGGAGCCTATCCTGGCACTCTCTCTGGAGACTAGGCTGGCCTCAAACTCACAGAGATCCGCCTGCCTCTGCCTCCTGAGTGCTGGGATTAAAGGTGTGCACCACCAACGCCCGGCTGGGACTCAGAATGTTTTAACAGCAGCAGCAGCAACAAAACCCTGGCGGAGGGAGTGTTCTGAATGTGACTCATAGTAAGCCCTTTTAAGAAATAAAGCAGGGAAATGACACAGTGGGAAGTACAGCTCAAAGTGTGACACACGCACACAGCGTTTTAGGGTCTTGTATGATCTGTGTATACTTTGGCAACAAGGACACTGAGAGGTCCATATACAGATATGACAGCATTTCTTTCCCAAAGACAACTAGAATAGGCAGACGGTCCAATTCTTGCAGCAGTTCACAAGCTAGTGTGCTGTGATTCTGCGTCACTGGATGGAAGCCCAGGAAGAATCAGGAGATTCACCCTGACTATCTTGTGCTTTTGGGTCTTTGCTCTTCTGTTTCTCTATACAGATGCACTTAGGACTGAGGTGTCTCCCACTGAATCATCGGAAATGGAGACTATGTAACTTCAAAGATACATCGGATCTACTAACCTGCCTAACATGCTAGATTAGCCACACAGCTCCTGGATGTCAGTGGTTTTCCTTCAGGAGAACAGGGCCGACTAGGAACGCAGTTTTCAGCACCATTCAGCACTGATGGAAAGATTACACAACATGTCACTAGTTTGGGAATCATGTTTTTTACTGGATATACATGTTGTTTCCCCATCTTCCTTAGGAGGAAGTGTAGACCCATCTGCACATACAGAGAGCGAGGTAGGCATATTGCTTTCTCCTAAGACCCACCTGACTCAACCATTTTCCAAAATTCATAGTAATTGTCTTAGCTAGCTAGATGGAAAGAATTCTAAATGGCTTTAAGCAGGAAAAATATGAGCACCTTCCGTGAAGGATAGATGCACGGTGATGAGGCCAGCACTTCTCCTGGGAGCAGCAGTTGGCTAGTTTGGGATCTTTGACATTGCTTCTTTGATTTAGAAACTGAAACAACATCCTCTCTAAGATCTGCCTCTGAACAGACAGCAATGATTAAGCCACAAATGAATGCAGCCAATTCATCTTCCAGGCAAGGAGCATAGATAAACCATAAACTCTTCATCCAGTATGTGTGCCAACCTCTCTCAAGTCTGTTTCTGACCACTGTCTTCCTGATGTACATTGTGTGTGACCATTTTAGGACCAGCTTCCCAGACAAGGAAATGGAAATAGATCCTGGTCCATCCATGAAGAGACAGGGTGACAGAGGGGAGAAGCTATGTGTTTTCCTGGGCAACCTTGCCAGTCAAAGCTTCTAGATTGAATCCTAGTATGTAATCTTGGCTCTGCCTCTGGGTCTCTGTCTCATTTTCTCTTGTGTAACACACACACACACACACACACACACACACACACACACACACACACACACACAATGTGTTTATATGTGTGTGTGTGTTATAGTATTAGTTATGTAATATATGTACACTAATATATAAACATGACCTACTGGGTCCATTTATTGCTGCTTGCATGTTTGAAACTTGGTATTGTATAATAAGTTCAGGGGCCTATCTCAGCATTCCTTAGTATCCTGTAGCTCTCTGTCTAGGGGTGGGGACCAATGAGGCCCCCCCCCCCCCCCCCCCTTCCACATTAGTATGTCCTGTCCTTGTTCAGGTCTTGTTTAGGCAGCCACTTTGTTGGTGTATAATGGCTGAATCTTCCCTGGCATTTCTAGGAGAAAAACGATCTCAGAGCAGATGCCCTGGTCCTCTGCTTCTTAGACCTTTCTGCCCCTCTTTTTCCATGTTCCCTGAGCCATGCTTGCAGGAATTCGGTTATGGATTTACCAGCTGGGGCTGGGCACCCCATGATCTGCATTTTGGCCAGCTGCAGTTTTCTGTGATGGTCTCCGTCTGCTGCAAAGACAAGCTTCTTTGATGAGGGATGAGACTAGGTTTATCTGTGGGTGTGAGGGCGAACATTTAGAAGGCAGTTAGGAATTATTCTGGTTTAGTAAAGTAGCAGTAGAAAGTTCTTTAAATCCAGAACCTCACCAGCCTCCAGTAGTTGGCCAGGTTTCAAGGACCAGGCATGATTTCCATCCTGTTGAGCAGGCCTTGAGTACAATTAGTCCGATGTTGGTAACTGCTAAGATATGAATGCCACTATTGCACCCTTAGGGCTATCTTGCCAAGCTGGTTATTGTTGTGGTTCATAGGCATCACAGCTGGGTAGGACTTTTTAAATCTCATTCATTCACTCATATACTTGAGAAAGAAAACCTGGTTCTCTTTGCAGAGAGGTCCTTAGGCATTTCCTAGGAATTATGGTGAAACAATGACAGAGTTTGCTGACTGTTGTGCGACAATCATTCTCTTTTATAACATTTAATTGCCTCAAATGAAACCCCATATCCATTTCATTAGTCATATCCCATCTCCTCACTTCCAGCTCCAGGGAAGCACCAATCTGCTTTCAGACTGTGGCTTTAACTACGAGTGCTTCATACAATATGTGGCCTCTTATATCTGGCTTCTTCCACTTTAAGCTCCCATGTTATAGCATATATCAGTTGTATCATTGCTTCTTATGGTGGAATACAACTCCATTGCACAGGTACTCAGCATTGCGTTCATCCACTCATCACTTGATGGGCACCTGAGCTATTTCACTTTTTGGCAACTGTCATTTGTATGTGAGCTTTTCTTTGAACATCAGTTTCCAGTTCTTGGGAACCCAGGAGTGGAATTCCTGGGCCCTATAGTAGTTCTCTGTTTAACCCACCGAGGAGCTGCCCAACTGCTTTTCTGTAACAGCTGTGCCATTTGCACTTACCACATGCAAAGGTTCAATTTCTCCACGTTCTTGCCTTCACTTGTTATTATCTGGCCTTTCGCCCTCTAATTACAGCCATCATAGTGAATATGAAGAGGTATCTTATTGTAGTTTTAGCTCACATTTCCTTAATGACTAAGTTGTTGGCTTTCTGAGGTCATACAAGACTAGTCTCATACCGTGGATTGTATTTTAGAGAACTCAGGACTGAAAATACAATAGATCACTGGTTCTCAACCTTTCTAATGCTAGGACCCTTTAATACAGTTCCTTATGTTGTAGTGACCCCAACCATAAACTTATTTTCATTGCTACTTTATAACTGTAATTTTGTTACTGTCATGAATCGTAATCTAAATACCTGTGTTTTCTGATGATCTTAGGCGACTCCTGCTGAAAGGGTCATTTGACCCCCAAAGGGGTCGTGACCCACAGATTGAGAACTGCTGCAGGAGATGAGTGTTCATTACCCCCTGGCAGCTTTTTTCTGCAGAGACACGATGAGCTTTGTATATCAGCTGAGTACCCAAAACAGTTATATTCGGCTTGGGGAGACAGGGGATGAGTGCCTATGAATACATCCTAAAGGTTGGCAAGCTAGAAAATTTATAGTTCAACCCAAGCCTCTCTAATCCCATTATACTAAATGGTGACTGAAGGTCACCAGCCGCTGTTTTCATCTCCATTTTCACTTTTAATAAAATGTGTCATGGTGAAACCTTTCAAGGAAAATGGGTACCTACTTCTTAAAAGGTTTCTGTTGTACTAATGTGAGGAAAACACTCTGTGATGATAAGACTGCTGCTGTAATGGAAGGGTGAGAGGCTCTTATTAATAACCTTCCGGGGCTGAGCATTTACTGTGTGGGATCTTGCCCCAGGCAAGTTATTAGTAGTTGAGAATGCACAGCTTGCAGACATTATATCATTCTTAATAACAGTCCTCTCCATGGCAGCAAGCTGATTCTGTCTAGGTTCAGGCCCAAGCTCTGCCATTTGCTAGCTAGCCCCTATGAGCACCCATTTCATTATCTAGAGATATGGAAATTAAAATGCCCATCTCTTACAGTTGTTTTCAGGGTGTGTGAAGATAATCCATGTAACTTCCTACAGTGCCAGATGCATGGACAAAAGACAACCCATGTCTGTTACCTTTGGCTTCTCTCAAAAGAGGAATTGACTGATACTTTGTGGCCTGGAAAGTGAGGCGCTAGTCCTACAGACGCCATCAGTTTTGAGGGTGCTTTCCTGGCTCACAACCATTGCCCGTTCCCTGATAACTATGTGCTGACCAGAAGTGGTGAACACACAGCAGTTACATCAGTGCCCCTCAGGCCACTTCTAATTGAGCATGGAGACAGAAACGGGACCAAAGTAGGCCAGTCCATTCCTGTCTGAGGATTTGGGAATAAGGTCAAAAGACAGATGGCTCAAGCCATACAAGCTGTATGTAGCAAGTACTACGGCACATGACTTAGGGATGCTGCCAGTGGTTTCTAGCTTAATGGTGGGCAAGTGGGCGTGCCACTTCCCTCTGAGAAGGAGCAGAGGGAAGCAGACAAGCAGCAGGGACTATTGAGGAGAGCTAAGGAAAGCCCAGCAGCCTCCCTGTTTCTGGTGCCGGCCCTTCCCGAGGTAGCCCTGCTGCTCTCTTTCACCTGGAAGTACAGCCACCTGCTTAGTTATAATAAAGGCTTTCAAGGTTGCTTCTCCAATTTGGTGGGCAAGGTTTTCATAGGTCACAGACTTAACCGTGCAAGCAGTGGAGCTTGCGGTAATGTCCCATTGGAGACCTCCTTCCATCCAGTGGCCGAAAAGCAACCATATCAGCTCCAGATAAACTCAGGCATGTCCAGGTGCCCAGACACTTTAGGGTTCACCCAAATTCAGGACATTCTCACAGTGGTCTTCTTTCCAGAATGGTACCACAGGGCTTCTTGGTTGCACTGGAATGGGAGACATTTAGTCCAGAATCATCATATTGTATCATCTCACTTGGACTGGGCATGGTGTAATCTCAGAACTTGGGATATGGACACAAGATGATCAGGAGTTGAAGAGCATCCTCAACCACATTCTAAACTCGAGCCCAGTCTTGAGAATGAGAATCTGTCAGTACTACTACTACTACTACTACTACTACTACTACTACTACTACTACTTGTTATAAAGAATCTCACTTGGAACTAAGTTTGAATGTCAGGACCCAACTTGCATCATCATCATTGTCATTGTGGTCATCATCATCATCATCATCATCAACATCATCACTGAGAGCCTGACTCAGAGTTCAAGTATGTAGGGAGATATCCCAGGTACCTGTAGTATTGACCATGCCCATTTGGGGCGTGGTCACAGGTACATAGTAGGCAGGTGGAATAAAAGGCTGGGGACAGGGACACACGCAGAGGCTAACCTGGGCTGCCAGCTTCTGTTGTGAGTAATTTCCCATAATAAATAACCAACTATACCCTTTATCCAGTGTGTGGTTCAATTTCCTTTTCACAAGTATCTTGTTGAACCATTTCAGTTTGCTGACAGATGAGGAGGGCTATCATGTGACTTCTTAGGTGTGCATATATACCATTTACCAGGCTGTACGAGTTTAATTTATTTCTTGATTGCTGGGATCTGAGAACCTGCCTCCCAAGAATGCTTTCCATCTTGCAAACCTACCATCGCGCCCCTCTCCCCACCCCATGATTCCAGGATAATCTCCTCTCAGATAATCAGTCTGCATTCCTCAGTAATTCTGTAACCTGGAGGAGACAAAAGGCTGGGCCAATGCTAGGCTGGCATCTGCCCATTCTCTTAAAGCCAGATTGCTTCTAGGAGGAGGAAAGAGGAGTGCCATTCCATCTAACAACCTTGTCACTCGTTTCAGGTCCTCTTTGTCTTTTGGCCTAGAGGGGAACTTGCTGATCCATTCTAGTCTCTCCCAGCATGCACTGCAGCTAGTTGTAGGCCCACTTTAAACATCCCAGCCTTGCTGAGAAGTCTCCACCAAGAAAGGTGGACTGGGGGAATATCTAAGTATGGAAGTTTTTAGCACACTGGAAACCAGAAATAATGGTTGAGTTACTCAGAATAACCAATTAAAACCAGTCTTTAAATTACACCTTTTCAATAGATGGAGTCTAATGGGGCTCTAGAACTAATTGGAATCGCAGGCATATTAGCTTAGGCATTTCTTTTTTAAATATCTAAGTGGTGGGTATGGAATAGTATATTTACAGAATAGCCAAATACATGCCTGAAACTTCCCATTTACCTTTTCTCCTGTTTGTGAGGGGTGTGCACCAAAGTATACATGTGGAGGTCAGAGAACAACTTGAGAGTTGGTTTTCTCCTCCCACTACAGGGATTCTGGGATGGAGCTTAGGTGGTCAAGCTACATAGCAGACACCTTTACCTACTCTTTATGCATCTCAATGGCCTCCAGTTATCCACAGTTTTTCTATCATTATTTTAAAATAAATTTTAATTTTATAAGGAAAACACAATACAATATTAAGTAAAATGACAGATATAAATACTTGTATACATCCAAACCCAGTTGTTACACCTATATTAACACATGCATAAACATGCATGCATATATAGACATGTAAAATATAAGGAAACATACAGCCATTTCCAGTACTGGTTTCTTTTTTTTTTTAATTTCCTTCTAATTTATGAATGTTCTTGACCTTTTATTACTGTAACAAAAAAGAAAGGGTTTTAAAAGAGTGGAATGGGACTTCTAATTTTCATAAAAGAAAGAATAATTTTGATAATTCTCTTTTGCTGTATTGCCTGAGAAAGCTGCACAAAATCTATCAAAAATATTTTAATACTTGGATGAACTGACAAGATAAATGAAGACCCAGGTGTGTGCCTAACAGAAAGGGAAGTCAGCAGAGAGAATGTGAAAGGTTTCTACAGCTGAGGTTGGTTAAAAGCTGCAGTGATTCCTAAAGGGCTGCACCAGAAATGAAATCTCAGAAAGCCACCACTACCACAGACAGACAGAAAAAAATGTATGCTCTTAGTGGAGAAAAATGGTCATGTGAAAAACAGATTCTGGTTGGTTTTCTCCCTGAATGTAGAGTCAAGTTTGCAGGTAGCCCAGGACAAGAAGATGAGTGCTCCCTAGATGGAAAGTGACCAAAGAAGTGGTCCAATACCAGAAGAGGAATAGAGCGCTCCCCAAGATGATAAGTGACCAAAGTGGTCCAATATCAGATGTTGCTCTCTAGGATGATAATTGACAAAAAGTGGTACAGAAACCATGACAATTAGTGCTCCATTAAATGATTAGTAACCAAAGAAGTGGTCTAAGTGTGGAGATTTTTCTTCAGCAAATGCAAAAGAGCTCTTGAGGGACTCATCTCCATGCAGGTCACAAGGCGGTCTCAGTGAACAAATTTACTAAAGATGAGTGCACAAAGAAAACAATGAAATGCAGGAAGAATCCTTTGAAAGAGTCAACAGACACACAGACCAGCACTAGAAGATCTTGAGGATTTCACATGATAAATGATGATATGAAACAGATTGTCAAGCAATCATGCTTCGAATAATTAAATCCTAGAACGATTAAAACACCAGAAAAGAACAAATTGGATGAAAGTTGTTTTCCCATGGTAGCTATGAGCACAGACACTAGAGCACAACTGCTGTGTTTGAAAGCCAACACTACCATCTACTGACCAGGTAGCTGTGGGAGACTCACCTCATAGACCTGTGCTTAGGTTCCTCATGTGTCAAGGGCAGATATTAATGGTGCCCGCAGTTATGGGCTGTGAGGATTAAATGCCCCCTCCTACACTGCTTAGAAAATTGCAAATATGAAGGGAATGTTTGGTTGCTATAGTTTGAATGTTAAATATCTCCAAAGGCCTGTGTGTTAAAAGCTTGGTCCTCAGAGCTGTGTGGTTGAGAGGCTCTGGAACCATGAAGCAGAAGGGCTGTGTGGAAGGACTTTAGGTCATTGGAACTATGCCTTTAAAAGAGATTGTGGACCCCAGTCTCCCTCTTCACTTTTCTTCCTAGACATATGAACAGTTTGACCTCATTAGTTTCCACCATGCTATCCTTCTTCAACAAAGGCTAAAGGCAACAAGGACAATCAACTATGGATTGGAACCGCCTGGGAGTTAAACTATTTATCTTTATAAGTTAATTGTTTTGGGGGGATGGACAGGAGGTAGGGGGAGGGAATAGAGGAAGGAGGAAAGGGAGGCTGTGGTTGGTATGCACAATGAATGAAAAAAATAAAAAAGTTAATTGTTTCAGACAAAGTTAACCAGTGCCATTGAAAATGCAAATAGAGTTTAAGAGACACTAAGAATAAGATGGTTCAGTATATGCAGAGGAGGTAATCAAAGAAGCAGCCGGGAGAAGCGGGGGGGGGGTGGGGGGTGGTGGGGGGTGGTGTCACTGCAGGAGCTGTGAGAGAGAATTCCCGGACCAAAGGAAGGAAAGAATGCTTAGCCGAAAGGCGCATAATCTAGGCAAAGCCTCCAAAGAACTCCATCCTAGACACTGTGTGGGGGAATCATAGACCTCACAAGAAAGAGGTTGTAAGTCTGACCAGAGATGAAAGACTGCCAGCTATCCAGCAAGCCAAGTGACAGCAGGTTACTCACTGGTTACAGCAAAGGCAAGAAGACAATGGGAACGAACTTATTTTCAAAATGTAGAGGGAAAATAAGTCACAATTTAGAATTTTGTAACTAGTGGAACCAATCAAAAGCAAGGCAGAAAAAGCTATTTTATTTTTTAGGTAAAGTCCGAGGAAGCTCATCACTCATAGACTCTCACAGAGAATATCACTGTGGGTAAACTCCTGGGAGGAGGAAACCAAAGTCAGAGGGAAATGGAAGAGAGAAACAGTGATCTCCAGAGACAAACAGGCAGTAAATCTGACCCACCACTGTCTGATACTGCTTCAACTTAGGGAAACAATTAGTGAAGCCTAAAACCAAGGAGGAACACAAAGTATAGGAAAAGCAAGTGACAGTTGTGAAAAGTTCAGGCATTATGCTGGCCTGCCCCTGTTACCTGGTGGAATCCACTCAGGCAATAACCTGGTCAGCCCAAGGTTCCATGGGAAAGAAGTCTGCATGCAGGTGCAGAGGACCCCTTTAAAAGATAGGCCCCTGCCCCTTTACTCTCTCTCTCTCTCTCTCTCTCTCTCTCTCTCTCTCTCTCTCTCTCTCTCTCTCTCTCTCTCTCTGTGTGCTCTCCCGTCTCTGTTTCCCCGCTCTCTCTCTCTCTCAGGCGACCAGCCATGGCGGTCAGCCATTTACCCCTGTTCCCTGTTCCTCTTCTTAGTCTCCCCATTCTGCATTATAATAAACTTATAGTCTTATGTCTGTCTCAATATTTCTCTTTTCTTCTTTTTAAACAAAACAATAACAAGTTGAGTGGTGTTGAAGTATCCTAAGATTACACAGCCTTCAGGGGGAAAGACAGCACTATTGATAAACTTTCAACTGTTGTGTAGTGTAGTACATGCTAAAGTTTTAAGAGTAACTACTGAACGAAAAGAAATGCATTATCTCCAGTGCACGCCTTTACTCCCAGCACTTGGGAGGCAGAGACAGGTGGATCTCTGAGAGTTTCAGACCAGCCTGGTCTACAGCACTAGGCCTGTTACACAGAGAAGCCCTGTCTCAAAATAAATAAATAAATAAATAAATAAATAAATAAATAAATATTGGGAAAAATAAAATTCAACCTAATGCAGAACAGGGAATGGGGAAAAGAAGTGGAGTGAAACATGGCAAAAAGAAAGCTTTCTCTGGTGTTATAAGTAAACTAAACTACATGGGTGATTCATATATGAAGGCATGTACGCACACATATGTAATGTTCAATACACCCCCAAACATAGAAATAGATTTTAGATATGAAAAACAAAACCCCAATAGTAGCTTCCATAATGGGCACATTCAAAACCCAACAATCTATAAAGACTGCAAATAATGAAATCACACAATAATTACTCCCAGTGAAGAACCCACAGGGCAACGGGTAGTGGCCACAACAGAAGCCAGAAGATAGTGGAATTATGTTGGTATTAGATAAAAGAGACTTTTTAAAAGTTAGGGATAAAAACAGTTTTGCTAAAGAGAACTGTTGAGGAGTAAGCATGTTTAGCCCCAAAGGCAGCAACGCCTCCAACTAAAGCTTGAGGTATGTGGCTACAGTAACACTGGAATCATTGATGCCTTCATGCTGTGTGTTAGGAAACGAAACCTGGAAAGATGCTGAAACTAATGCCCACTTTATAGTTGTGAGATAAACACACAAATCCAAGAGTCTACAACCTAGGAAACAATGACAATAAGAATGAGACTCCATGAAAGGGAAAACTGAGAAAGGAGAAATGAAAACCACACACCTAAAGCAGTTAATAAAGAAATAAGCAAGATGACACAGAATACCAAAGCACACTAGAAAAAGAACTATGTTAGGGGACTTTAACCTTCTTTTTTCAAAACTGACCAAAGTTGCAGAGTTCAAGTTAGTGTGACATGTAAACTGTTATATTAAGGAACAGTCAAACATACTGAGGAATTCACTGTGGCAAGAGGACTCTTCTTTGCCAATGGCACCAGAATGTTGCATCACATACAAAAATGGGTCATAAATCTAAAACCTTAAAACCTGTGGAAATCTTCGCCAACCCCAAATCTGACAGAGGGCTGATTTTCAAAATATATAAAGAACTCAAGAAACTAGATATTGACATGCCAAGTAATCCAATTAAAAAATTGGTACAGATCTAAACAGAATTCTCAACAGAAGAATCTCAAATGGCCAGGAAACACTTAAGGAACGGCTCAACATCCTTAGCCATCAGGGAAAAGCAAATCAAACCGACCCTGAGACTCCATCTTACACCTGTGAGAACAGCTAATGCTAGAGAGGATGTGCAACAAGGGGGCCACTCCACCATTTCTGGTGGGAGTGCAAACTTATACAGTCACTTTGGAAGTCAGTGTGGTGGTTTCCCAGAAAACTGGGAATCAACATACCTCAAGACCCAGCTATACTGCTCTTGGACATATACCCAAAGGGCACTCAATCATACCACAAGGACACTTGCTCAGCTGCGTTCATAGCAGCTTTATTTGTAATAGCCAGAACCTGGAAACAATCTAGACACCACTCAAACAATGAATAAAGAAAATTTGCACAATGGAGTATTACTCAACTGTCGAAAACCAGGACACCAGGAAATCCAAAGGCAAATGGATGTAACTAGAAAAAATTGTCTGGAGTGAGGTAACCCAGACCAAGAAAGACAAACATGGCATGTACTCATTCATAAGTGTATATTAGCTGTAAAATAAAGGATGACTTTGCTACAACCCACAATCCCAGAGAGACTATGTAACAAGGAGGGTGCATGGGGGGGGAAATCCCAGGTCTCCATGGGAAGGGGGAATAGAAGAGATTTTGTGAGTGGACTGAGAGCAGGTCAGGATGGGAAAATGAGAGCTCAGGTTGGGGAAGGCAGGAGGAGAGGAGAGGACTGGAAGAGACTATTGGAAAAGAGGTGCATTTCAGAATCAGGTAAAAACCTTGCCCAATGAATATCCCAGGAATCTACAAGGAACACCCCAGCTTAGCCTCCTAGCAATTGTAGATAGGTATCCTGATCTGGCCATCTCCTGTGACCAGACTGGTGCCTAGCCTAATTGTTAGCAGAAAGGCAATATCCAATAACTGATAGAAATAGACACAGACATGTGTCTATTGGAAATATTGGAAATAGATGCAAACTCACAGCCAGACACTAGGTAGAATCCTGTAGAAGAGGGAGAGAAAAGATTGTAGAAGCTAGAGGGGTCAAGAACACCACAAGAAAATTCACAGAATCAACTAACCTGGGCTCACAGGGGCTCACAGAGACTCCAACCACAACCAGGAAGCCTGCATGGGTCTGACCTAAGCACTCTACATATGCATGACAGTCGTGTAGCTTGGTTCTCTTGTGGGACTCCTAACAGTGGGAACAGGGGCTGTCTCTGAGTTTTAATGGCTTTTGGGAGCCTACTCCTCATATTGGGTCACCTTGCCCAGCCTTAATACATGGGGAGGTGCCTAGTCTTACTGCAACTTGATATGCCATGTTTTGTTGACACTCATCGGAGACCTGCCCAGAGGAGGAGGTGTGGATTGGGGGGTAGGAACAGAGGAGGGTGGGAGGAAGGACTGGGATGGGAAATTACAGCCAGGATATAAAACAAATAAATATGTAAATAGATAGACAGGTAAATAAATAAATTTATTTGAAAAAAAACCTGCAGAAGAGAACCTAGGGAAAATCTTCATGATATTTGATAAGACAACAACTTCTTTTTAAACATAATACAAACACACAAGCGAAAACACAGACATGTCATCAAACTAAAATGTGCTTCAAATAACACCATTAAGAAAGCAAAAGGACAAAACTATTGACTGAGAATATGTTCAAAACAACAGATCTGAAAGGGGACTTACATCCAAAGTACACTTATGAATTCTTGCAACTCAAAAACAAGAAAACAACTCAGAAATCAGGCAAAAGATGTGGACAGAACTTTCTCTAAGGAAGATGTACAAAGAGCTAACAAGCAAAAAGAGCTGCTCAACACCATTAGTCACTAGGGAAATACAAGTCCAAATCACAATAGGAGCCACTTAATACTCACTAGAATGGCTATAATTAGAAACAAAGGCCATATAACGACAAGTGCTGATAAAGGTATGGGGAAACCAGAACCAGTATGTATTGTCAGTGGACTGTGAAATGGTACTACCGTATCAGAAGTTGGGAAATTCCTGAAATGTTAACTATGAACTTACCATATGACCTAGCAATTTTGTGTTTAGTATACACAACAGAAATAAAAAGACATATCCACACAAAACTGGCACACAAATGCCCATAGCAGCATTATTAATAACCCAAAACTGGAAACAGTCCAAAGACTCACTAATTGGGAGTGGGTAAACTTTTTATTGCTGTTTAAGGGGGTATCACACAGCAATAAAAAGTTGAATAAAACAGATTTAAATTACAATATGAATGAACCTCAAAAACTTGCTAACTGAAAAAAAATTAGTCATAAAACACCACATATTGCACCTCTGCATTTACATAAGAGGCCTCAGAGAGTCCACACTATGGAAGTAGAAAATCTGCAAGTATCTGCGGCTAGAGAGCAAGAAGGGATTAGGGGTGTTCTTGCTGTTATGACAAAACACCTCACTAGAAGAACTGAAGAAGCTCCCGAGTGTAAAGGAAATGGTCCGTCATGGTGGGAAGACAAGGGCGTGTGAGCCCAGATGGTCACAGCTGGGGAGCAAGTGCTCAAACGCTGTGTATGTGGAGACATTCCCCAAGTCACACGGCCACAACAGGTGCTTAGCGGGTGTGCAGATTCCTTTAAGGTTAAGAAAGGCAGTCTGAAATTACGGTAGAAAGGACCGCATGACTCTGTGTGTGTGTGTGTGTGATAAAAACCATGGAATCGCACATTTTAAAGAGCAAATCATTTTTTTAAACGCGGGCTTAGGGAAAGCAAGGAGCTTGTTACACATGGATTCTGTGCCGCCTTGGCAACTCTTATAAATCTGAAAGTGTTTAAGTGCTAACTTAAACAGTAGCAGCCACCCGCCGCCGCCACTGCAAGCCTTTGGCATGCTCTGTTAATAGAGCGATCACACAATTAGATGTGACACAGGCAAACTACAAAGTAGGGAGGCCACACGAAACTGCGATGCTAAGGTCAGGCTGTAGCAGGCTGTGCAGTGGCCATCCCTTCATTACTACAACTGGTCAGGTTTCTGGCTCACGATGAATCCTACAGTGTTTCACGGGTTGAGATAAAGAATGGGCTGTGTTGTAGTGAATCTACAACACGGGGCACAGGAGAGGGAGACAAGGTGTGTGGTCTGAGATCCTCCATTGCAGAGAGCATCTCAGGGGCTCGGGGCTACAAGTGACTTACAGTAGGCTTGCACTCATGGAGCCATTTTTAGCTATTTTAATTGATTTCTCTGGCTAACCCATCCCTATCCTCAGCTAATTTTTAAATAATCTTTAGCAGATGTGTATGTGTAAATGAGAAAAATGTTTCATGTAGAGGACTTGGTAATATTCGAGAGTCTTGAGCCTCCACTGGGGGCCGTGGTGTACTTATACGTGCATATATTACATTGTTGTTTTATAAATTATGCTAAAGTATGCATACATTGACATTGTTGGACATCTTAGTCGAGCAGTTTAAAGGAATTAACACATTGATTGGATGATACCACAAGAGCAGTGCTAATGTCTAGTTCTAGAACATTTTCATCATTCCAAAGAGAAGCTCTGTAACATTATGGAACTCTCTGTTCCTCCCCGCACCCTGCTAAACAATAGCTTACTTCTTGTCCTTTTGAACTTGCTTATTCAAGAAAGTTCATGTAAGTTGACTCGTTTCATAGAAATCTCTGCATTTGATTTTCAAGCTTCCTTCATATTGTTGTATTTGACACAAAATTATTGTTTATGACCAAATAATATTCCATGGTTTAAACCATATTTTGTTTATGCCTTCATTTGTTGATAGACACTTGGGTCATTTCCACTGCTGTGTCCAACATAGCTGCAGGGGCAGGCCTGACTGGGGCGGTGAGGGAATGAAGAAAAGACAACACACAGACACACCAAAGAGCTGGGATCAGGTGGTCTGGGCTCTCTGATGGAGAAGCTGCAGCCCTCAGGAAGCTCAGTGTGTTTATTACATAGAGTTGAACAGAGAGGCAGGGTTATTTCCTATAACTGAACAAGGAGGCAGGGCTTCTGGTATATAGAGAAATAAGAAGGCAGGGTCTATGGCAAACAGCTAGAACAAGGATGCACATTTAGCTAACCTCCGTAGGAGCAGTCTCTGTAGAGGAGCAGTCTTTGGGTGGTAAATATTGGAGCTGGGGAGAAAGCTATGGTGGACTTTTTCTGCACACAGTCAATAATTGCACTTGGACCCCTCTGGAAGGCTTCACTATCCTTCTAAACTTCATGCCTGGGGAAAGGTTTTGCCATCTTCCCATGAGTCTGAGTCTATGGAGTCCTTGACCTGGCTGTGCCCATGTCAACAACACACATTCACTCAGTACTTCACTCTCAGGGCTTCCTATATTCTACTTTTGACTGTCATGAGTAGTGGGACTAAGAATCTCAGCATACTAAGGTCTGTGCAAGCCCTGCCCTAAAGCCTGTAGGTTTATTCTGAGCCATACAGTAGTTCTTTCCTCCCTCTCCTCCTTGAAGGAGTATTTGGGGTCTCTGAGGTGGTACCCTCACCAACCTCAGCATCTTGGAGGTTGGCTATGCCCATTAGTCTTTGCTGCAGGAGGTTAGTGTGGGGGAACCAAAATAGTTCCGATGTGGAATATTTTGAGATCCAGCCTTGGGTTGCACTAAACAGGAGCACCGGAAAGCTCCGGCCCACTATTGTATTGCTAATACTAGCAAATCTACTCTTGTTTACCATAGCCTCAGTATAGGATGCCTCCTAGTTTTGCATCTCTATGGGCCTAAGCATCTGGATAGGCCTGCACCTGGGTGAAGGGACAAGGTGTAAGGAACTAAGGAGAGTTAGAGGCAAGCGACGAGAGAGGAGAGGAGAAGGACAGAAATGGTTTGCTCCTGGTGTTGGAAGGACGGTTAAGAAATAGCCGAAAGGACGGCAAATAAAGAAAAGACTCTAGTTTCACAACATGAAGCTGAGAGCTCTCTAAAGATGACAAGATGCCTGTGTTTGGTCTTTATCGCCGCTGGGTTGCTAGGAGTTTCCAGGTCCACACCCCCCCACTCAGGCCGAACCTCATGGGTTAAGGCTGAGGCACGCCGGGTCACGACAGGTTAGATTTGTGGCCCCCTCATTAGAAACCACTACTTTGCCTCGGCTATGCACAGTAAGCTTGGCCAAGCCATGGGGAGACAAGTCAGTTCTAAGAGCCTTGGCAGACACTAAGAACAAAGCGATGCTACTTACAAGCTGAGCTTGGGAGCTCTTGGTTCCTTCTTTCCCGCAGTTGTCATCTGATTTCAGGAGACTTGCTAACGGACCCCAGTAAAAATACCAAGTGGGTGTCTGTCCAGCGCATAAGGTAGAATGCCCAGTGATCTGCAGCAGTGGCATGTATGCACCTTTACTCTCTGCTCCACAGTCACAATGTATACGATCTAGTCCTTGCCTGGGCCAGGCCCAGTGCCATGCTGGCAGCAGGTCACCGCTCATGTAACACTCATATGACCCATCACGATTCCAGATGAGGAAACAAAGGATCAGGGTTAAGTGGCTTGCCCAGCATGACCCACGCTCTAAATTACAAGGGTAGGGCTGGATCTGTCTGATCCCAAGGTCTCTATTCTTGATTACATCAGATGACACAGAGACAGAAGCATGGTGACAGTGGTAAGGAGCCATCTTCCTCTCCCACCATGATCCTCTCACAAGCTGTTACTCACCTCAAAGATGGTGGCTAATGGCACACCTCACAGTTACTCTGAGTTGAACGAGCCATCTCTACAAAGCTTCTCATGGTTGTGGCCGATGCAGAAGTCACAACCATAGTTGTAATGTAGGAAGGAGAACCCCAAGTTTCAGCTCGGGTGTTACGCTGGAGCAGAACCGAACAGTTGACATTAAACTGGATCCCTTGTTGATCCCAGTTTAGATGTGCTGTCTTCTGCCAACTCCACCATAAAGGACCACACATTCATGTGTCATTTGGAGATAGAAAACACCAAGAGACTGCGCCAAACTGGCCAAAGGCAACTGGTTTTGGACTTACTGTAAAACTCAGGCTTATTTTGGTAATAAGCAAAGAGAAGACAGACTCCAATAGCCTTCAAATGAAGAGGATTTCCCGACACAGGAGGAGGGTGAGGTGCATCTCGCTCAGGCAGTTTGTCCCAGCACCCGATTCTCTCTCTCGCTCTTGTTCGTGGCATGCGCTGCTGTCTGCTGACCATGTTCTCTTCCGCTGTAGCATCCCATGCAAGCCGGGGCTGGAAGGTGCAGGCTCTTCCCACTGTCCCAGCTTGGTAACTCTAGAGGACAGGGATGCTTTGAGTCTCCTGAGAAACATTGACGGCGGAGAGGCGGGGTGTTTTGTTGCTGTTACTTTTGCTTTTTCACAAAACCTTGACATTTTATTCAGGCATCTTAAACTTCTTGGTTCAATCAATCCTCCTGCCTCATCCTCCCAACAGCTGAGAAGATAGTACGTACTGCCACACCCACCACTCATTTTGGAGTTCTTACCTGTGTAGGACTCTTACTGTTATTATAAAGCTCGAGGGGGAGCGCGGGATAGAGAGAGTGGAAAGAGCGTGAGTGAGTGGAGGTCTTTCTTTTAAAGGGGGTCTTTGCACCTGGGCTGACCAGTGTACTGCCTGAGTGCATTCTACAGGGTGACAGGGGCAGGCCAGCGTAATGCCTGAATCCTTTCACTTACCACATAGGTTGTCTACAGTCCTTGATTTAAACATTGGAACACAGTGGGGATGAAAGAGGTGGCTGGCTCCATAGTCCTGTGTTCACCCTTTTGTCTGACCAAGAGGAGGACTTGAGTTTCTTTCTTTCTTTCTTTCTTTCTTTCTTTCTTTCTTTCTTTCTTTCTTCCTTTCCTTCCTTCCTTCCTTCCTTCCTTCCTTCCTTCCTTCCTTTTTTGTTTTGTTTTGTTTTGTTTTGTTTTGTTTTCGAGACAGGGTTTCCCTGTGGCTTTGGAGACTGTCCTGGTACTTGCTTTGGAGATCAGGCTGGCCGCGAACTCACAGAGATCCGCCTGCCTCTGCCTCCCGAGTGCTGGGATTAAAGGTGCGCCACCAACTCCTTCCTTCCTTCCTTCCTTCCTTCCTTCCTTCCTTCCTTCCTTCCTTCCTTCCTTCCTTCCGGTTTTTCAAGAGAGGGTTTCTCCGTGTAACAGTGTCCTGGAATGACCTTTGTAGAGCAGGCTGGCCTCAATCTTACAGAGATCCACTTGCCTCTGCTTCCCAAGTGCTGGGATTAAAGGGCGTGTGCCGCCGCCGCCGCCACCACAGGATTCGAGATTCTAAGACACTGACACAAGCACAGAGGTCCCAAGTTGCGGTCGCATGTGGGTTTCCAGCAGCAGAACGTTGAGAAGTCCTGATATAAAATACACCCTGACTAAAGCCTGATGCTCATCCTCTCACTCACCATCGCTGGCTGCCCAGTTTCATCAGCCCCAGCACCGTGGAGCTACAGCATCACAGCAAGATGACTTCACTCAGGCAGGGGAAGAGTTGACATTACATTTCCCAAGTCAAAGCCATGCCGTGGTGACGACGCATGCTTTTAATCCCAGCACAGCAGCACAGAGAAGGTGAGCTTTCTGCTCGGTAACAGACCGGTAGAGTTCAGGTGGAAACCGTGTGCTGCTGAGTCCTGATGGCTCCCTGCAGAGGGTAGCCTCCAGATGGCTTCTCCAGGCTTCCCATTTGTTCCGCTGGACTGGGAAACTGTATCACTGTGAGCTGTTTTCCCCCTGAGACCCAAAAGAATGTTACAACACTCCCGAGTTATATAAAACGGACTATTTGGATGACTAATATTTCCCTGTGGGTAAAGGAATAGCAACTATGAAACTTGGTGAGGAAATGAAGTGATTGACGGTGACTTGATAATTTTTACAGTGTCAGCTTTCTGTCACAATGACACAGTACCTGAGATAAATGAGATGACTTAGTTTTAGGTTCATGGTTTAAGAGGTTCCAATCTTTGGTCACTCTGTCTGTGGAACACAGTGGTAGGGAGCAATGTTGCTCTCTTCTTGGTGACTGGCAAGAGGAGAGGGAGGAACAACTCCCTAGTGACCTAACTTCCTCCTCCCAAGCCCCATCTCCCCTATAGCACATGAGGCTTGTGACCAAGCCTCCAACACAGGCTATGGAGGACATTTACGGTGTGAGTGATACTATGAAGCCAGTGTCATTATGAGGACCAGCTGACCCCATACCTCCCTTATTTTTAGAGCAAGAGCTCCCCTCCTCTTTTCTTCCATGCATGCTGGTGATGGACCTAGGAGCCTTGTGCATGCCTTGAGCTGCACCCCAGTCCCTTCTCCAGTTGGAAGTAAACATCATTGTCCAGGCTTTTTCTTTTGGGCCACTAACCAGCTCCCAAATCATGACACAGAGACTTACTAGTTTTGAATGTCCAGCCCCGCTTAGGCACATTTCTGGCTAGCTCTTTTAACTTAATCTGTTTCTCTTTACCTTTCGCCTGGTGGCTTATCACCGTTCTTACTTGTGTATATCTTACTTTCACTGCTTCTCGTGTCTGTCTGACTTCTGGCCCTGGGTGTGTCCCTCATTCTCTCCTCCTTCTTGTTCTTCCCTTTTTTTTTTTTGAGCCTAGATTTCTCCTCCTATTTATTCTCCCTGCCTGCCAGCCCTGCCTATTCTTCCTCTGCCTAGTTATTGGCCATTCAGCTTTTTATTAGACCTATCAGGTACCTTAGGCAGGTAAGGTGAAACCAATGCAACACATCTTTACATAATTAAACACACATCCTTACTTTGTTAAACAAATGCAGCATAAACAAAAGTAATACACCTTTACATAGTTAAAGTAGTATTTTGCAGCATAAACAAATGTAACACATTTTGCCTAGTAAAATTCCACATCTCATCATGATTCTCAAACAAAAGCAAGCAACATACAAAGTAAAAAAGAAAACCAGAAACCAAAGTTGAAACACCATCTTCACTTCACAGGAATATCATTTCTACGTTGTCTCTACCCAGTCATGAAGAGATGGAGGCTATTTTCATAAACATAATCAGATTTCAGATTTCTCATGTTGACTTCTAATTACATATCTTTTTTAAAAAGATTTTATTTATTTATTATGTATACAACATTCTACTTCCATATATATCTGCACACCAGCAGATCTCATAATGGATGGTTGTGAGCCACCATGTGGTTGCTGGGAATTGAACTCAGGACCTCTGGAAGAGCAGTCAGTGCTCTTAACCTCTGAGCCATCTCTCCATCCCCTAATTACATATATCTTTAAAGAGAAAGGATCCAGCTAACTTGCATGCAAACATTCAAAGAAGAGAAACTGAACTGAAGTAGTTACTGAACTCCAAAGAGACAGGAGTTATCTCTCTGTAGGGATGAGGGCCCTGATATATTATAAACTAGTCATGTAGTTCAAGGCCAAGAAAGGAAAGTAACTTCACCAACAGCCTACAGAGAAAGTAAAATGACTTGGATGAGTGGATGAAGGTGACCTTGACCACTTGTGACCACTCCCCTGACAGCAATGCATGTTTAGGTCTCTGGTTGGACCTAGGGAGCATACAAAGGATGTGGAGACCACCTCCTGCCCTCCTGCACTGCACTTGAAAGTAACCAATCTCAATAAAGATTGGAGTCTATATCCAATTCCTGTCCATGCCTTAGGCAGGGAGTGTCTCTCATTCTCCCTTATCAACCATCATTTCTTTGCTCACTCCTCGTCTGATTTGACTAATCATTCTTGGGCATGAACAACAAATCTGGAAACCTTGGCTTAGGGCTTTGGGTAGTTTCGGTGACTGTAGATCATTTGGCACCCTGGATCCCCAAATTAAGATCACCAAGACCTTAGAAGGGCTCCTTTGTACTCACAAAACCTGTTTCATCTCTATCTGAACAGTGAGTCAGTGAGGATTTATTTTGTTTTTTTTAATATCCATTTAAATGGCTGGAGGAAGGGAGCACACAGCAGAAATCCCAGCAATGGGAAACTGAGTTAGGAAGATGTGGAATGTGAGCCTATAAGAAATCAATCAGCCAAGAAGAATGGAAGAGACTCAGTTCTACCTCAAACCATTAGAACAGCCTGAGAGGTTGGTGTCCCCAAACTCTGCAGCTCAGTATCTGAGCAACTGGGGAGCCATGGTGCAGGGTTTGGGACTTAGTCACTGTAGTGCAGAGGAGGGAGGGGGACTCTTGTGACCTAAAGGCTGCAGGCTGAGAGGTTAATCAGCTTGCCTGTTTTTGCCACCTCCTTCAGGACCAGCCAGAGGGGTGGTGGGCAGAGGAGGGCCACTTTCTGGAAGTCCATGGACAGCAGGTTTCTTGAAGCCTGGGTCCTGTTTGAGGCTTTGGTTTTGGACTCAGGTATTTCCTTTAGAGCTAGCTTGAACCACATAGAGAGACCTTGTCTCAAAACACAGGACAAGGGTAGAAACAATAAAAATAATAATTTTCTGCTCTAAACACTCTGCCTGGGTGGCAGTAGCTGGACTGGCAGGTGCCTGAAACTGTGCAGTGTTCTCTCTTCATCTGGGTCAGGCCTAACCTGATTTGAGGCACCTTTGTCTAGAAAGTGGACCAGTTTTAATCTCTTATTTCTTACACACAAGTTCCTGTACTGAACTGCTGACTCATTCTATGAAATGGTGTACTCCATTGATGATAGACTGTTCTGTCAACGGTATACTCCAGTGGTGTACTCCAAGCCCCCTAGACATTCTGCTTTTCACTTGCCTGCAATCATACATGGCAGTCTTTCTTTCTTTCTTTCTTTCTTTCTTTCTTTCTTTCTTTCTTTCTTTCTTTCTTTCTTTGTTTCCTTCCTTCCTTCCTTCCTTCCTTCCTTCCTTCCTTCCTTCCTTCCTTCCTTCTTTCTACTCAGAACTTTGGAAATGACCCTCTATTGCTTTCTGTTGCTAAAGCTTTTTGTTTGCTTGTTTCCCACGGAATCCAGACCCCTGATGACTTGCTTTTATGGAGCAGTGGTGAAGCAACTTCCTCAGGATATTTGAGTGTCCAGCGTTTTCTGGTGAATTTCCTAGAACAAAAACCATTCATTCATTTATATTAACTTTTGGGCAGCATACAAAGAATGAGTTTCATTGTGGCATTGTTACGCATGTATTTCATTATACTTTTTCTTTTTCTCCTTTTCCCCCCTTTGGGTTTTAGAGACAGGGTCTCTCTATATAGTACTGGCTGTTCTGGAATTCAATCTGTAGACCAGGCTGGCCCTGAACTCACAGAGATCCACCTGCCTCTGCCACCTGAGTGCTGGGATTAAAGGCGTGCACCACCTCACCTGGCATTATGCACTTTCTTCTTCACCCCCACAGGACTGTCCTTCCATGTAGCCCCTCTCCCCATCTTGCTGGTTCTCCTACCTGTTTCCATGACACATATATTCTACCACTCTCTCCTACCTCTCCTTTCAGACCTCTTCCTTCTTTCTCATGATCTCCTTTCAGAGTTGGTTTAGGCATTCATGTTCTAAGTTTCTTGGGAGCAGAGTACACCTGCAGAAACTTCCACTGCTTGCATGAGCTTTTCTTCTAAACTGGAGCCACCTGTTCCCCATACAGGTCCCTCTTCTGACCAGAGCACACTTAGTTGCCAGATCGTTTTGTTTACAATTGCTTGCACCTGTGGCATGCTACTCCATTCAGACTGCTTGTTAGTTTCATACAATGTTAGTGTCATTTGCCTTGTTATATTTCCAATCTTGCTTGGCAGTCCTTTCTCTTTCCTTCTGAGCTTATACTCTGTGTGTTTTCCTGCAAAGGTTAACACTAAAAATATTCAACAATCAGTATGACACAGATATTGACCAAGCAACACAGATGCTGACCATAGCTCTTGCAAGGTCAGAGGCTCCCTGCTAGGTCGTATGTTACTGCTGTAGGTACTGGCCTGTGGGGTAGCCTTTGCAGGGAGCTTCTGGTGAGAGGGGCTAGGAAAGCCAGACAGTATGAGATTTTTCAGTGTATTTACCTGAAAGTATATGACCAGCACCATCATATACTGTGGCACCAGCCAAATATAAGCCCTTCCTGGCAGTGTCTTGTGTCTGCACAGGAAGGATGGAGGAATGAATAAGCATGTCCATAGGAGTGCTAATTAGATCTCTGACACTGTAATGAAATACCTACATGTCTTAGTTACTGTCCTATTGCTGGGAAGAGACACAATGACCAAGGCAACTCTTACAAAAGAAAGCATGTAATTGGGGGCTTGCTTACAGTTTGAGAGGATTTGTTCACGATCATCATGGCAGGAAGCAGGCAGGCACGTGTGGGAGCGCTAGCTGAGAGCTTTACATCCTGATCCTCTGCCAGGGGCAGAGAGAAACTGAGCCTGGCGTGGGCTTTTGAAACCTCAATGCCCACCTCCAGTGACGTAGTCCTCCAACAAGGTCACACCTCCTAATCCTTCCTAAGGAAACGGGGGCTAATACAGATGGTGCCGCAATGTGGGCCTGAGCATGGGTGGAGGGGGGATGGACAGACAAGACACGACACATACCAGAAATGATAGACGCAGCAAATGGACACCACGGATATAAAATGTGAAATGAGTGCTCCGATAAAGTGAAACGTGGTACATCAATCCCAGGAGTAAAATTGTATATAATTGTAGATATAAAACAAAAAAAGTTAGTCAAATGATTATATAGTCAAATGAAATATTCGGGTATATTTTAATAGCCAGCAAAACTGGGGTAAAGCAAAAGCCAGCACAAAAAATTTTAGAATTTATTAATTTTGCAAATACACCTCCCTTGTAAGGGAGTCGCCATTGCAACTATCTCAGAGCTGCAAGGGGCCTTGGGAAAGTGAAGATGCATCCACACATGCTCCAGGTCAACAGGACATGGGGTGCCATGGTCTCCGAGCTGCTACTGTGGCTGCCATTCACTTTGCAAGCAGCCACAGCCACTGCTGACCTGCGGTGAGCCCAGCCAGGCCCAGAGGGCAAAGGACACAGCTGAGGCCTCTGGTTCCTAGTCCTTGGCAGAAAGGCCAAGCCTCCAAGCCTGCAGCCTTGAAAACTACCTCTACTGCAGACATGCAGCCAAATGTATGGAAAATGCTAATTAATGCAGCCTGTCAGAAACTGCTTTGAAACCTTATAGAAAAAAGGCAACATACCTAAATTTATTCCAATTTTTTCAAATATTGGACCCTTATACACTTAGGGGTTAACTATGTCTGCTGTATTACAAGGGATGTCAGTTAAGGATGTTTTATTCCAACAAGCTAGTAATGGCCTAGGGAAAAGGAGGGCCAAGGGACCTCCTTGAAATTGCTTTGGATGTAGTCAACAAGGACACCAGGTCAGACAATGATTTAACAAGGTTTGGCAAGCTGCACTTCTCATGCCCGGCCTCCAGAGGCAGTCGGCGAGAAACGGCCAAAGCCAACACGGCCTGAGAGCCCAAGGAGCCTGTATGTATGGACAATTCAATAGCCTTTAAGAGAGGAGAGGATACAAAAATTCTTCACTTTTCGTGTTAAAAAAAAAAAATCTAGAGAATGGAAGTAAATTCAAGATTTTTAAAAAAGTTAATGAAACAAAGCCTCAGGGAACTGGCATTCTGTTACGCCCCACCTAACAAGGCATCTGTGAAAATACAAAGGAGAAAATACAGCTAATAAAAGCTTTGCAGCTTGGATTAGAAAAAACTACTTACGAACTTTAAATAATTTTCAAAAATTATTGAAAGATATGACCCTATTTAAAAATGTCTACAGGGGATCTTGACCCCCTCAGTGAGATTCTTAAGGGCAGTTGTGACTCTGGTTCCTCTAGACAGCTCATGGAAGATGCTAGGCAAATGCTGACTCAAATGGAGCATAAAATTGACATGCCCATGGAGCCTTAAAAAAAAAACTTCAAAAAATAAGTAAAGGGAAGTTGTACCCCTAGTCTCCACATAATGCATTAAATCATGAACTCTTCATTTCAGATCTTCTGAATTAGGATGCCCCTGAGCAATTTGCCATGGATAGATTCTGGCATGATGGCATGCAAGTGACTTTCACTCAAGTCAAATGGAAAGATGCTTGCACTGGCTTATGGAAAGGAGCTGGTTCTGTTTTAATATGTGGTCGAGGGCATGTTTGTGTTTTCTTGAAGGAAGAAAATGAGGCTCGATGGCTGTTGGAATGTCTGGTGTGGTGAGTGGAGCAGAGGATTGCCAGGCCTGATGAT
The DNA here is from genome assembly GCF_003668045.3 of Cricetulus griseus. Taxonomy (NCBI): domain Eukaryota; kingdom Metazoa; phylum Chordata; class Mammalia; order Rodentia; family Cricetidae; genus Cricetulus; species Cricetulus griseus. The sequence continues at coordinate 86,673,010 of NC_048601.1, forward strand.
ATGGTAACTACTGGAGCCCCCCAAACAAACTGGAATGAGATCTGCTGAAGTTGTAGTCCTGACCCTGTGATGTCATCATTCTACAGTCTGAGAAGGGAAGGAGACTATGGTTGGAGATTTCTAGTTTTTCTTTTTTTTTTCTTTTTTGTTTTTTTTCGAGACAGGGTTTCTCTGTGTAGCTGGAGCCTATCCTGGCACTCGCTCTGGAGACTCACAGATATCCGCCTGTCTCTGCCTCCTGAGTGCTGGGATTAAAGGCGCATACCACCAACGCCCAGTAATTTCTAGTTTTTCTTTTCTTTTTTTTTTCTTTAAAGATTTTATTTATTTATTATGCATACAACATTCTGCTTCCATGTATATCTACACACCAGAAGAGGGCACCAGATCTCATAACGGATGGTTGTGAGTCACCATGTGGTTGCTGGGAATTGAACTCAGAACCTCTGGAAGAGCAGTCAGTGCTCTTAACCTCTGAGCCATCTCTCCAGCCCGATTTCTAGTTTTTCAACAAACCCGCTGCATCAATTTCCCACACCTCTGCGAGTTTTAATTATCCTGGATCTGGCCAAGGACTGAATGTCTAACAGTTTATCTACACTATATCTTGGAAGGCCATTTCATTTTGATCATCCTTTATACCTTTAAAAGGAGATATTGTAGCCATAAAAGCATATGTATTGCTTAGCATTATCAAGCTTGCTTGTGAACTCTGGATGAAAAGTTGTCTCAGAGGTGCATGATGTCAAGCTACACCCTCCCCCCCCCCAAACACACACACCTTTTTTAAAATTACAGAATGTGGTAATCAAAGACAGGTAAGATCTTTTTTCCCTCCAGGCATTCTAAGACAGGTCACACACGACAGAATGCATGTTCTAATGACGGGTAAGGCTGAAAGGTAAAAGAAGACAAATTAAGATAGACAGAGTTGTCTTTCCTGTGACAGAAGCACAGTTATTAATTAGTTAAACTTAGAAGGGGGAATTGTGGAGGCCCATAAAAATGGCTTAAGGTCAGAGAGTAAGATCAAGCGTAATATGAGCCAAATGTGAGTGAATGTGGCCTGGGGACCCAGATTCAGGCTTCACTGAATGGTACATTCATTGTGGAAGCAGTTACATGAATTTGTAATAACAGACAAATCAAGTATTTGCCAAATATACTGGTGGGAACACCAGGTAGGTGGGTTACAATTAAGTAGGGGAATCCCTGTTATATGTTTCTGGTGCTGTTGGATAACATTTTTAACTTTGGGGGCGATTGACGGAACTACAGGTCTGCTCATGACTGGATGCATTCCAAAAGTTTCCCTGATGGAATCATGTCTGGTCAGATACATGGGTGCATAACAGCAAGGGGACTGAGGACAGACAGCTCAAGGTAATCTGGCTCTTCATCTGCTACATCCCAACTCTCCAAAGCCACACAAGTCCTAAGTGGTCTGTAGCATCAACATGGGTGAGGCTGTCTCAGGGAACTGCAGTTCACTTTACTAATCAGCTCCGTTCTAACCCCGAGATTTTAGTGAGAGTCTGAATTTGCCCTCACAGTGGCAATGGGGTTTAGGAGCTATTCTTTCCCGACAGGAAATCTAGTCTTTTTCTTTGGCTAGTACTCCGGAGTCCAAGGCACGAAGGCAAGTCTCAGCTCTTTCTACTGCTTCATTGCTGGAAACTTTTAAATGATTTTTTTTAATCTTTTAAGAATTTCATTTATTTTGATCGCCATTTTGTTGGATCCTACGAAGGAAGTTCTAACGTTTGGCTTCATCCCGAAAGGCCCCACAGACAGTTGTAAAGGACTGCACCAGTAGCTCTGAGAATCGCAGTCAGGGCTGGATGTCAGAATTATTGAGGGGATTTAGGAGCAGCAGGGACAGGCCACATTCCTGAGAGCGATGCACAGGGAGGGACCCAGACATCAGTGTTTTTGGATTCTTTAACCAAGTCTATATGTATAGAGCCGAGAACCATGAACTGGGTGTAATCCTACTGATTCATAATTTGACACACAAAAATATCATTGACACAAACATTTTAGGAGTATTAGCAAAGGCCAAATATTATACACACATACATAAAACACTCAGTCACACACACACACACACACACACACAAAATCAGTTCTCCCCTTCTTTCCACACCGGCATGGTGTGGGTGTTCCATAAACAATGCATATTATTGGCACATAAAATTAAGCAAAACTCATACGAAACCTTTGAGAACAATAATGAAATACTCTAAAAATATGTTTATTGTAACTAATGAATATAAAAATCTGACAGATGTTTTCAAACATTCTCCAAAGGAAGTAAAACCCTCCCCTGCCCCACTTCCCATGAAATACAGAATAACAACTTGGACAGAGAAGCAGACACATTTGCACACAAAATTTTCACTCAACAATTGGCCCTAAAAGGCTCCAATACATTTCTAAATAAAGGCCCATTACACTAAGCAGCCACGGTTGTCTGATGCTTTTGGAGTTTAACTTGTTTCCTATCAGCATTATGATGTTCATCCAAAATACTGAGAGACAAGAAGAGGTGACACAGGGTTCTGTGACAGACACTCAGCATGTGGCTCTGCAAAACTACAGACATTCATGAGGGTACGACTGCAGAACTAAACATTAATGTAGAAAGGAATCCAAGAGAATCTATGTATAGTTGAGCCTTTGGCGTCTGGTGTGACATGTTTGTTCTTCATAGAGACACCACACTGTTCAATTTATTAACCAGAATAAATTTCTCTGAACACATTTCTCACCTAACACAGATTGTCCACAGCCAATTTCACATGAGGTAGTTGGGCTGCCGAATGACATTCTAGTGAAATCTCATGACACATGGGAATCACACATTACCCGTGTCATGAAGCTGGCTCATCTGCCATCTAGCTCACCTTGCTCTTCACTGACTCCACCCACACCTGTGGACACATACATGGGGTTCTGTGCGGATGAGATCAGCTGTGCAATGAGGTCACCATGCTAGGTTGATGGAACCATCCACCACAGGGTGAGGGGATCACCCTGCCCAGGGGTGTGCATAAGGTAAGGTGAGGAGGACACTGACCACACTTGAAATACACAAGACATTTAAATCAAGCAGGATATTATGTCCCCTTCCCCCAGCTTGGCTAGAAACACTGATCACTCTGAAAAGTGACTCAGGGATTTACAATTTACAAGAATTCTGAAAACCTTGCATTGCAGAATAGTGGCATTTGTTCCTTTCCAGTAAAGGCTATATATAGACAATGGAGAAGAGAGATCAATGCATGCTGCCTGTACCTAGATTTCTTGAAGACAGCTGTGTAGCAAGAAACCATGCAAATGGTCTGCAGGATGGTCTAGATGGGGTTGGACTGGAACATTGATGGGGAAGGGCAAGTGGAAGGACTCTCAGCTAACATTACACATCTATAAGCTTGTTATAAGTCTTCCAATACCATCAGACAGCTATCGGATACTCATGCTGTTCCTGTGAAACCCGAGTAAGCAATTGCAGATTACAAAGGGTCACACAGAAGTAGAACACGTCTCAATACAGCCTTCATGTGGACTTCTGGGGTCTTGTGCAAGTATACTGTGCAGTGTCACAGAGCATCTCAGGTCCAGCTGGCTCTCTATGGCCAAACACATTAGATTGCTGAACTGAGGTATAGCTCAACACCTATTGCAGTTACTTAGAAACTCTACATCTAGAAACCTGCAACTCTAAAAATGTGTGCTAGTGAAATGAAACATGAGGGTAGAGATGTGAACTGCTGTAAACCTGTGACTAAATCAGAAGCAGTGGTTTGAATCAATGATTCAGAAACAACATGACAGGATCCCGTCCCCCTAGGATATAGTGGTTTAGTAGGAAATTCACCAAAACCTGTTCTTCAGAAAGTCTCCAAAATATCTTATATCTTGTATTGCTCCAAATCCTCTCATTTCTCTGTTGCTTTATCTGAAAGCTCTCCATATATGTGACCTTTACAATGGGACTAGTTTTCTTTAAGAAAAATTCTTCAGCACTTCTTGCTTCCAAATTTAACAAAGTGCATTGAATTTACCAATCCCACCATACACTGCTTACCTAAAACTACTATTCAGCAAGTAGAAAGCTGAACACACTAACACAGTATATGGACTAATCAAAGGCAGAGGATGGACTTCCCAATGGCCGGCACTCAGCTCTCCCACTGTCACCTTCCCCCACCTAACAGCTATAAATGTGAACATGGCTTCTGCCCTAGGCTCTAGCAGTTCGGGTAGGTAGGTAACAGATCCTGGACCAGGTGGGCTGCTGCTGAAGAAGGGGAAACAAAGAGCTAAGAGAGGAATCACTGTAGCAAGCTGATGGCGGAGGGGGCAGTTCACTGGTAGCAAGGCTCGGTAGCAGAGAAGAAAAAAAGCCTCATGGCTGAAACAGGGGGTACAGGTGATGCTCCCTGTTACGGGAAGTGTCATGAAAGTGACAATGCCATGCTCACAATGACTTGTACATAGTAACAAGCCACTACATACCCAGAGCACCCTTCCAGCTCCCTTCTAGACTATGTCAAGAGCTGCCATGGGAATCACCTCTGCCTCTGTTAACAAGCTGGTTTCCACCCTCAATGGGGTCACACCTCTAAGTATCTTTCAGTAGGTTTTAGTTATAATCAGATTTGTTTTCAAAAGACAAAAGGCTTGTCACAATTGAAAAGCCTTTTTTTTCAGTTTAATACACACACTGATGCCACCCAGTGTGGAGCTGAGCTTCATGGGCTCGGGGTGAAGAGCAGACTGAGGGCGTGGTGGCGGGGCAGTGCTCCTTAAGGGGTCAGCCAATGCTACTTAATCAATTCTGCTAGAGTCGAGGGAGACACACTTCCATATTCTCCAGCTTCTCCCTTACATTTATGCTAGGAAAATAATCCAAAACTGTTGTTGGCATTGGAGACAAGGTGAGCACTCTGTTAACACACACACCGGTTCTTCACTTGCTGGGGGAGGGTGGCTTAGGGACTCCAGAGCTCTTGGAAGGGCTCCCTGGAGCACTTTCAGGATCTTTTGTTATTACTGCTTTCTTAGAAAGTAACAGAAATAAAAACAGTAATCAGAAAATAAAAATCTGACTGTAACTAAAAGGAGAAACAGCCAACAACTACCAATCCAGGTGGAATGGACCTACACACTCAGACTGCCCTCAAGCAGCTTTCTTTTGTGTGCACTTATAGGCTCAATGAAGACCAGGGTGTCTTCAGAGTGCCCCACCTCTGGGCTCTGGTAACTATAGAGGCAACCGGGGCTGCTTAGCATCATTTTCCTGGTAGCACAGTCCACAGATGGCTCACACACTCTCAGGGAGAAGTAGATTAGCTACCTCTTCTCTTTCTGGTCTTAAGTGTTATGCCATGGGTGGGAGGTCTAAATCTGAGCCCCTCCCTTAGATTTCCATTTGCCAGGGAAAAGGAACCATATGAGGGTCTTGTGGGTGCAAAGTAGCACACTGTCAGTAATTTCAGCCCCTTCCTCCTGGTCCTGTTTACTTCTAGAACTTCTCATGTGGGCAAAATGCTTGCTTCACTTAAATTTTTTTATTAAAAATATTTTTAAGAGGCAAGGTTTTGCTATGTTGCCCAGGTTACCCTCCAAACCCTGGGATCACGTGATCTGTCCACCTCATAGCCCTGAGCAGCTGGGATTACATGCACCACTGTGGCCAGCTCTCTGCTTCATTAATCTGAGTTAATGTCCACTTGCTACAGACAGACAGAAGAAAAAACCCAGCGCCTTTCCCTGGACAGAGTTCTCTTCAGAGCCCTAGTATGTGCTGCAGCAAAAGCAGCTCCCCTCACCTGGACCTGGCAAAGGGCTCACTTCCTCTGGGGACTGCTTATGCTGGAACGGCCTTTTTACTAGGAGGAAGTAGCTCTCCTGGGGAAGGCACTCATGGCTTCTCCCCTGTGCACACTCTAGGCAGCTCGGCCCATTGCTGGGAGACAAGGGCACCTTGTCACTTTTTATAGAAATGCCACAGCAATGTTACACAAGCTGCTGGCCTACTTGCTCTTCATTTAATTATTTTACTTGAATGATGGCCCCCTTCCTTCTGGGGGTTAAGGGATATATCATTTGGTTCTTGCAGAGAGTTGGAATTCTGAAAACTAGAATTCAACTGGGTAGCTCTTCAACTTTGTGTACTAGAGTATTGCCTGGGAAGGTTATCAGCCAGCAAATTCCTGCTTCACCTCCAGATGTGGGTTCTCCACTTAAGGGCTAGGCCTTATCTAGATCACATTTGAAAGCTACTTGGCTCTTTTGCTGAAGAGAGTTCATGAAGCTAGGCAAAAAAAAAAAAAAATTATATATAAATAAATAAAAATAAAACCAAGAGAAACAAGATACTTCATGAATGTGAGCAGACCTTCCTATTATAAACTTTACTACTGAAGTATGATAGAAATCCTCTTTAGTGTCACTGTTGTTATGATGTCCAATTCACATAAAATGCAGGAATGGTATTGGCAAAGAGTGGCGTGTGTTACACAAACAAGTTACCCCAACTTTCTATTCTGTTCTCAAGCACGGGGGAGGGGGAGTCATCTCCTTTGAGCCACTGTCCCACCTGACAACAGGCGAGGCAGTCCTTGTTAGTGTTTTCCCACAACACAAGGGCTGTGTCTTTAGTACACAGCCCTTCTCATCAGCAGAGTCACAGAGAAGGCACCCACTCAGGACAGTCTAGGAATAACAAACTATTACATGGCAAGTCCTTTCCAACAAAGGGGCTTTTACTCCCACCAATGCTCAGTCAATGTCTAAGCTATTTTAAACAGTGGCTTTGTATTATAGTCCTGCATACTTCTTAGATTTGGATGGTCCATTGAAACTAATAACTGAAACAATAATACAAAATGTGATCCCAACAAATTCATTTGTCAATTTTGCTCTTACTATTTGCTATTCAAGTCTGTGATAGCTATGATTTGGTTTCCAGTAGGCCTGTTGAACTGAAATATTTAGCACCTTGATTTTTAAACACATCAAACACATTCTCATTAAAACAATTCTATAAAATACTAGGTTTCACTTCCTCCTATCCATCTCCCCAAAGAGAGGAGTTGAAGAGCATCAAAACTGCTGGAAATTAACTAGGGCAACTCAACACGTTAGCAGACTTTATTCCCTGAAGGTAGGAGGTGCTGTTCTGTAGCTGTCACACCACCTCATCAGACTCCAGCCCGTGGATCTCATATAAAGTGTCCAGGATGGCCAGCTGCTTTTCCATAGCAGGGAGGTAAAGACTGAGGTCCCTCTGCATCCCAGTGCTGAAAGCTTCTTTCTGGTGGTCACCTTCTTTTACGGTTAGTGCAGCCACAAAATCTTCATAAGATGGTGCTGCCCTCAGTGCCAACTGCAAAAGAGTTTACCTGTGAGGATCTGCAACACGACTGTCACTTGCATATTTACTACAAACATACAGAGGGTGGGCAGGAGGGGGAAGGAGGAGAGGGGAGCCGAGGAAGAGCAAACAAATACAAATGCCCTTCTAATTCACAGATTGCACCAAATCAAGTAACTTCAAGGCTATCTACTTGGGCCAACTTAATGATGAACGATGCCTTGAATCCTCACAAGTATGCACATCTGTCTGTCAGCATGTGTTTGTCCAGCCTTCCAGAGCACTTTTATTTTTATCTAACTTACAAACACATTTCTTTTGTCTTCATATCTCCTATTATTTCTCAATATGGATAATGTTTCCTGTAATTCTTTGTATATTTTCTAATAAAGAAGGGAACTTTTGATGGTAATAATGATTGTTAACTTGACAGGATATAGGCCTAGGAGATAAACTTCTTGGCATGTCTGTAAGAGAGTTTCTAGACTGGTTGACTGAGGTAGGAAGACCCACATCATAAATGTGGGTGGCATCATTACATGGGCTGGAGTCCCAGATGAAAGAAAAAGAAGCAAGGAGCCAAGCAGCAACAGTTATCTCTTTCTTCCTAAATGTGGATGCAATGTGACCAACTGTCTCATGCTCCAGTGTTTAGAACTATATCCCTTAAATATAAGCCAAATTAAATTCTATTTCTTAAGCTGCTTTTGTTGGAGATTTTGCTTCAGTAAAGCTAAAAGTAACAAATACAAAAAAAAAGGATACCAGGAGTGGGGTTGTTACTTGATGAAACTGACCTCCTGTTTCTTGGATCTTTGGAACTGATTTCTGTAAACAATGCAGAACTTTGGAACTTCAGACTAGAAAAGTCTTAGGATGCTGTAAGTAGAGCTTAGTGGAGTGTTCCAGTGGGTGTCTGGGAGATTAGGGTTACAATAGAACTGTGGGCAGTAGAGGTCCAAGTGATGTAGTTTCAGAGGGAAACAAGAACTCTACTGGGAACTGGATTAGACGTCATTCACACTGTATTCTGGCAAATCATCTGGCTGAATTTTGCCTGTGCTGAGACACTGAGTGAGGCTGAACTCAAAGGCAATGGGCTAATCTTTATGGGAGAAGAAATCTCAGATAGAATAGTTTGATGGTTTGAATGAAAATGGACCCCAAAGGGAATAATACTATTTGAAGGTGCAGCTTTGTTGGAGTAGGTGTAGCCTTGTTAGAAGAAGTGTGTCACTGTGGGGGTGGGCTCTGAAGTCTCTTTTGCTTTAACTTCACTCAGTGTGATACTCAGTTCAATTCCTGTTGCTTTTGGATCAAGATGTGACCTCTCCAGCACCATGTCTGCCTACACCGACCGCCATGCTCTCTGGCATGATGATAATGAACTAAACCACTGAAACTGTAAGCCACCATCTCAATTAAATGTTTTCCTTTATAAAAATTGCCATGGTCATGGTGTGTCTTTGCGATTATAGAAACCCTACCTAAGAGAGATAGCATTCAGGCTATGGCATGCCCTGGTCCAGTTCTATAGTCAGAGAACAAAAGGGGGCAGAAATGTATTTGTCATGGAAAAGAAATCCAAAGCTGTAGATGAGGCTAGTACCAAGAAAGAAGCTAGAATAATACAAAGATTAACACCTTAAAGAAAAAAATCTGAGACAACAGGAAAGGTATCCTGAGGGAAAATCCTACCTAACAAAATCTCCATCTTGTGTAAATACAAATTTATTTGAAGGGAGTCCCTGAATTGAGAATACCACCAAAGAGGTTCCCCAGTGAACAACTACCACCTAGGAAGTGTTTCCCCAGGGTCAGTCTGTATGGTACACAGGGACCCATACAACTGAGTACTGGGAAGCCAGCTACATCTTGCTGCTGACAGCAAAACTTGGAAATACTGTCCTTGTGTTACTGGTCTTATAGCCGAGACAGACGCCAAGACTGAAGGATTCATGTAGGTTTGACAGAGGTTCCAGATGGCCTCTGAGGCTAAACTATATGAGGCAAAATTGTATTCCTTTGACCCCAACTAAGAATCTAGGCAGTGGTGGAGAAGCTGCCTTTGATGCCCTTCCCATAATGAGATTGATGTCTAACCTGGTTACCATTCCTAGAGCCTTCATCCAGTAGCTGATTGAAGCAGAAACAGGCACCCACAGCTAAACACTGAACCATACTCCTGGAATCCAGTTGCAAAGAGGGAGGAAGGATGAGCAAAGGAGCCAAGACTGTTCTGGATAAACCTTCAGAACATTTGACCTGACTGACCTAGTGAACACACAGAGACCCTAATCATAAAGCTGGAGAAACAGCATTGGACCGAACCAAGCCCTCTGAATGTGGGTGCCAGCTAGGAGGCCAAGGCAGTCTATGGGACCTCTAACAGTGGAGCCTGTGTTTATCCCTAGAGCACAAATGTACTTTGGGAGCCCATTCCCTATGGAGGGATAATATTGCAGCCCAGATACGGGAAGGAGGGTCTAGGCCCTCCCCCAAAGGATGTGACAAACTTTGATGATACCCCATGGAGGGCCTCACTATCCCTGGGGAGTGGGTTGGGGTGGGTTTGGGGGTCAGTGGGGAGCATGGGAGGATGGGAGGGCAAGGGAATAGGGGGATGGAAATGTAAATAAGAGTCCTTCTAAAATAAATTTTAAAAATGTTAAAAAAAAAGAAGGCCTGGAGAGACCACTGCATAGAGCTGCAAATGTGGAGCACATGGTACAATGGAGACTCAGGATACTGGAGATGCCACTGAGGAGAGCTACAAACGTGGATTAGCGGTGGCTCAAGAGAAAGGCTCTATGGGCTGCAGGTAGCAGAGCTGCAGGAGCAGGGCAGTCAAGCACTTCATTTGGAGCTGCAGAATTTGGTGTTTTCCCTGCTGGTTTTTGGGGTTTTTTTGGTCTGACATTCCTGGGTTATACCCCAACTGTTCTCGTCTGGAATTGGAATGTTTACTCTGTGCCCTACTTTGTAATGTTGAGAATGTGATTTGATTTTTTTTTTTAATTTTACAGAGGCTCAATGTTAAATATATTGACTGGGTCTCATAAGAGACTTACGAGCAATTTTGGAATTGTTAAAGACGACAAAATGAGGACTTTTGAAGTTGGACTGAGTATATTTTGTCAGGCGCCCACAGTAAAAAGGGGAGACTTAAGACGGTAATAGTGCTGGCCTGACAGTATATAGAATCACTAAAGGGACAATCGAGTGGGCAGGCATACCTGTGAGTTTCAAGTGTCAGTTAAGGTTGGAGAGACCAACTCTCAAGGTGGGAGGCACTATTCCATGGACTGGGGTCCCAGTCTAAATGAAGAGAAAGAGCCAGCATTCATCTCTCTGCTTCCTGACTATGGAAGCAATGTGACCAGCTGCTCAGGATCTGTTGTCATGGCTTCTCTGCCATGGCAGTATCCTCAAACTGTGAGCAGAAATGAGCTTTCTTTCCTTAAACTGTTGCAGCAATAAGTAACTAATATAGAGATAACATCTGCTTCTATGGAGATATTTTAACATAATTTATAAGAACCATGCAGACTTTCTATCTCTATTCCTGTAGAAACACTGTAAGTCTCAGGAATACCAGGGCAAGGACTGAAACCTAGGCTCACCCTGTGGTTCTCAACCCCACATCATGTTTCTTCTCGGTGGAGGACTTCCCAAGTTCTCCCCCACTGCTTCTTGTTGCAGTCTGGGTAGTCGGGCTATTCCCAGCTTGCCCAATCCTCTTTCTGAATTTCACTAGGATTGGCTCTCCTGAGACAGCAGAGGATCTCCAATGGTTCCCCTTAAATCCTGAAAGCCTTTGAGACTCCCTCCTCCCCATCTGTGAAGCAGGAGTGGCTTGTTTGATTGAGGCTCAGATTGTTCACATACTCATTTGAAGAATTTAAGCAAAGTGCTTAACTTAGAACCTCACTTTCCTCACCTATGGAAGGCAGCTAAACTTTTTCTTATTTTAAAGATTAAGAGTATATAAAGGTGTTTTATCCAAAGCCTGGCACATAATTGGCATTCAGAAGATAGTGTAAGTATAAAGGAGAGAGACAGACAACAAGGTAGTTATTTAAAACACAGTGTAGAAAATCTTCCAGGACTGAAGGGCAGGCCCTGCAATTTGAATGATGAAAAACAGAAAAGCTTATCATGAAAATTTAGAGTGTAAAGAAAAAGAAAAGAATATAGGATTATCAACATCCTTAGCCATCAGGGAAATGCAAATCAAAACAACTCTGAGATACCATCTTACACCTGTTAGAATGGCTAAAATAAAAAACACCAATGACTGTTTATGCTGGAGAGGATGAGGAGAAAGGGGAACACTCCTCCACTGCTGGTGGGAGTGCCAACTTGTACAGTCACTTTGGAAATCAGTATGGCGATTTCTCAGGAAAATGGGAATCAGTCTACCACAAGATCCAGCAATTCCACTCTTAGGCATAGAACCAAAAGAAGCACATTCATACAACAAGGACATCTGTTCAACTATATTCACAGCAGCACTATTTGTAATAGCCAGAAACTGGAAGCAACCTAAATGCCCCTCAACTGAAGAATGGATGAAGAAAATGTGACAACACACAATGGAATCTTGAAATTCACAGGCAAATGGATGGAACCAGAAGAAACCATTCTGAGCGAGGTAACCCAATCACAAAAAGACAAACATGGTATGTACTCACTCATATGTGGATTTTAGACATAGAATAAAGGATTACCAGCCCACAATCCACACTGCCAGAGAAGCTAGGAAACAAGGAGGACCCTAAGAGAGACATACATGGTCCCCTGGAGAAGGGAAAGGGACAAGATCTGAGAAAATTGGAAGCATGGAGGGAGGGGAAGGGGAATTAGTAGAATGAGAAGGGGAGAAGAGGAGGGGTGAGGAGAACATGATGGGGCAGGGAGGTTGAGTGGGGGAAGAACATAGGAGAGCAAGATAAGAGATAGTATAATAGAGGGAGACATTATAGGTTTAAAGAGAAATCAGGCACTAGGGAAATGTCTGGAGAGCTACAAAGATGACGCCAACTAACAATCTAAGCAACAGAGGAGAGGCTACCTTAAATGCCCTTCCCTGATAATGAGATTGATGACTGACTTATATGCCATCCTACAGCCTTCATCCAGCAGCTGGTGGAAGTAGAAGCAGACACCCACAGCTAAACCTTGACCTGAATGAAATCCAGTTGCAGAGAAGGAGGACTGATGAGCAAAGAGGTCCAGACCAGGCTGGTGAACAAGGCAGAGCTCTTGGTCCCCAGATTGATACCTAGGAAACCAGCATGGGACTGATCCAGACCCCCTGAATGTGGGTGTCAGTAAGGAGACCTCGTAAATCTATGGGGCCCCTTGTAGTGGATCAGTACTTATCCCTAGCATAGGAATGGACTTTGGGAGCCCATCCCACATGAAGGGATACTCCCTGAACCTAGACACAAGGTGGTGGGCCTAGGCCCTATCCCAAAGGATATGACAGACTCTGAAGATCCCCTACAGAAGGCCTCACCCTCCCTGGGGATCAGAAAGGGATTGGGATAGGTAGGGTGTTAGTTAAGGGAGGGTAGGAGGGGAGGGAGAGGGACCTGGGATTGACATGTAAAATAATCTAATTAAAATAAAACAAATTAAAACAACAACAACAACAACAAAAAAACACCAAACCTAATCATAACAAATCAAAAAAAATATAGGATTATCTTGATGGCAAGTATAGTTGATATAGAGTGGGGCAAGAATTACATTGAATTTTCTAGTAGTGATAGTGGGAGCTGGAGACAATAGTTGAGCCTTCAAAATTCCTCAGGAAATAACTGTTAGTTTAGAAGTCTTCACCTAGCCAGACTAGCACTCTAGGAAAAAGAGGCAGGGCCAATGCTAAGTTCAACTCTCCTGATGGGGGAGGTCCTTCTGTGTATGTTTGTCTTATTGGCTGATAAATAAAGCACTGTTGGCCAATAGGGAAGCAAGTTAGACAGGACTAGGAGAGAAGGAGGATTCTGGGCAATGTAGTAAACAGAAGTTGCCATGTGATCCCTGCGAAGACAGGATGCACAAGGCCGGCGTCCTCGATAAGATAAGCCTTTATAAAATATATAGATTTATGGTTATGGTTGATACTTAGGACAGAGATAGCAATAAGAAACCCTAGTCTTTGGCCAACAGCATTGTAAAATATAGGACCCTGTGTGCTATTTTGGTGCCCAATGTGGTGGCGGAACTCAGATGGCTTGTGGAAAGAGTTATCTTTACACTTTCCAATCTGGCTAAAGAACGATACAGGAAGGTCAAGTGACAGCTGGGTATCAACAAGCTGGTGGCAGAAGTGTGGCTGGCATTTATGCAGACTTGACATGTTTGAGGATTAAAGTTCACTACTTGGTTGGCAAATTAGTCAGATCCCAGGGATGGAAAGATGGTTTCTCTGAACAACTGAGATTGCACACTAAAATGCAATAAGCACTGTGGCAAAATGCTTGAAATCAGGTACTGCTTAAATACCAGCAACCTCAAATCCTGGACACTGTCTAAGGCTGTCAACTGCAGATGGGCTATCTCCCTCTGTGTCGGGTCTCTGTCTATAGCAGGGAAAGTAAGAGTTATCTCTGTGTTAGGAGGGTAATAACTTTATGGCTCTTAAACACTGAAGAGTGCACAATAATTACCGAACTCTAAAGATATTTGATAGGCAATTCTTTCAGCAGTCTACTTTAGGGAAATATGAACTTTAGTAAAAGAATGTGTGTGAGCAGATTCTATGCTGCTGCTATGAACAAACTCACAAATTATGGGATATATGCAGCCACTAAAAACAGGATTTTTTTTTCTCAGACTTTCATGGTATTAAAACAGTCCTAACAAGGACTGGTGCAATAGTGCCTGTTTAGGCTTGATCATTAGCATCACAAACAACAACAAAGTCACCACAGAATCTATTAAGTATGGCTAAAGACTATAGAATTATACTATAGCTAAATAGAAAAATAAGGATACATACATACATACACACACACACACACACACACACACACACACACACACACACAGTCCATAAACATGTGGGTATATGTATAATTAGAACTACATATTTAAAGAAATATATAAATTAGATCAGTATTTAAAAGATTAATCAAAATTGTCTGGGGGTGGTTTTCAAGACAGGGTTCCTCTGTGCCTTTGGAAGCTGTCCTGGAATTAGCTTTTGTAGACCAGGCTGGGCTCGAACTCACAGAGATCCGCCTGCCTTTGCCTCCCAAGTGCTGGGATTAAAGGCGTGCTCCACCACTGCCCAGCTTCAAAATGTATTTTTTAAAAAGCTAAGGAGGTGAAACAAAATGTCAGGAAGGAGAAAGGCAGGTAGCAGATGAACACATACACAAGTGTCTTCACTGTGTATGTGATAACAACTGTTTTAGAAATTACTAGCTCTGCCTGCTGTCATGTACTCACACAGTTAATATTTGAAGATAAAAATGACAACAAAAATGAACTAAGAGCTGAGAATGGACTGGGCTAACAGAATAGGCAGCAAAGAGAGCTGTTAGCTAGAACTCTTAGTGGACTTAATTTCTCCTTGGTGGTTTTGAAACCACAGCCCAGCTTCTTATTCCCTCCAGGAAGACAGCCACTTCAGAGACACAACTCCAGTATCACTGAAACGATCTCATTCATAAGTCTTTGCTGGTCTTTGTGAATATTGATACTTTCTATTGCTGACATTTCCACATTCTAAGGGACTACAAACATAAATGAGCTGGCAATTTTTGTCTTGTCTCCAAAACTAAAACAAGCAGAAATACCACTAAACAAAAGACACATTCCTGATCACAAAAACTTTAGAGGACAGGAATGACTTACCGCAAAAACCCCTCGAACTACCCAGCCATGGTGTTGCCGTAATGTTTTGCCGTATGCGTTATCTTGAAAAGAAAGAGATTTTGTGAGGTGTGAATGGTAAGAAGCTCGTGTGATTTGTATAACGTACTGTTTACTGGATTAGAAATCTAATTCCCCAGTGTTACAAAGGAAAGGGGCACACGTAGACTCCCCCTTCCCCTCTACTTCTCCCCCTTCCTTTTTTCATTCAAGAAAAACAGGCATTTTCACCTACATTGGGGTCACTGCATCTGAACTCCAGTTTATTACCATAGCAGGAAAATTTTCATATTTAAAGCAATAAGTAGAGAGAAAAGGATATAGAAAATTATGACTAAGTACAATGAGAGCTATGCAATTAACTTAAAGCACAGTTCTTCGAAATGTAGCTTAAGCCTAGGCCAGGTTTATGTACCTTCTGAACATGCGCAGTACCTTAGACTGCTCGGCCATCCTGACATTTTACGTACCTTTTCTAATCATTGTCTCTCCTTTAGTGAAATAATCTCTAAGTTCTTGCCAATTGTAATGTTTGCTCCTGAGATAGCAAACATTTGTCTTAATACTCTAGCCCTGGATATACCTCTAAAATGCTACAGAAAAGCCATGTGTATGTAGTATACAGACTTACAGTTCCAGCTACTCAGTAGACTAAGAAAGGAGAGTTATTCAAGCAAAAAAATTTGAGGGCAGCTTAAGCAACAGAGGAAGGCTGTATCTCAAAACAAAACAGAAAATCCCACAAAACAAAACAAAGCAAAATAAAATGTCTAGACAGGATGGCCCGAAGTTAGTTATAAAGTAAGTGTGGAAAATTGTTAATAAAGTTATTCACATGCTATCCACTAAAGATAACTACCTTTTATTTTGGTCCCAAGGTATTTTAAAACTGGTATATAATAATTTTAATTTAAAAAAACTCCAAGAGCAAAGGATGGAATTTTATGCAAGAGATATATTTTCTGAAATATTGGGTAACTCAATATATAGAAAACTCAAAACTGATCATTATTTCCACAGAATATATTCTCAGAAGACAATCTGAAGCCCACCATGTACTTTATTTCATATGTTTCATCTATGTCTATACGTGGTCTCCAGGAACTTATGACATTCTTGGGTTATTTGCACAGAGCATCATAGGGGCAGCTTGACCTTTATCTCATGTTTTGCCTGAGCACATCTAAGTTTTCTATTCCAAACTTATCTACTTTTCTGTCCTAATCCGGTGTTAGTGCAGGTACTATACCACTTAGTGAAGGCTTAGGAGATACTGTGATATGATGTACAATCATGCTTGGCTCTGGCCAGGGCAGATATATAGAAAACAGACACTACAACTACAAGTCTGAGTTCCTATGTGGAGAAAGCAATGCAGAGCACAGGATACTGGTAAGTACTGCACTGCCATGTGGCTGCAGCTTAGAGGGTCTATAGCCTACTACAGCTTTGAAATTATGTAATTTTAGCCAACTTCTATTCCATTTTTTTGGATAAGGCTTTATTAAAAACTTCAGTGTATATTAGCATTTCCATTTTGCATAATTAAATTTGTACAAAATGCATTTCTATAAAAGAAATGCTTCAATGTATGTTATAACATACTTATATATGACTCAGGTTTTTAAATACAATAGATTTCCTTGGCTATCTAGCTTTTGGAATAGGATGAGATGTAAGCATTAGTGTGGTAGCTTGTGCAGAAGGGAAAGAAATTAAATGTAAGTATGGAGAAATTCTTAGACACAGTTGAAGGAGAGCCCAAGACTAAATTTAATTTTCCCCCTTAGGCACATAGTCTGAGCAGGCCAGGACCTGGTTAAAGACACATATCCTCCATGTAAGCCCAAAATTTAGCTGATTCTGGGATGGCATGTGGGAAGTTTAGATGGTACCCAGGGCATTGGTGATGTCTTGAGAAAAGCACTGGTGACTCACACAGTACAGAGAGTGTAGCACAGGCAGGCAGTGCCAGACACAGCCCTGAGGAAAACAAGGAAGACAGCCACACTTCTAACCCTCTCTGCTATCTTAGGAGCTACCCGGACCAGTAGTTACTGAGAGAAGGTAGTAGGTCCCCTTGTTTTCCTGTGACCCTAATCCAGCACTCAGAGTTCCTGCATTGTGCCATAAGCCAACCATTCCAAACAATCTGGAAACCCTTCTCCATGCCCTCTTTCTAAAGGGCAGGAAGTAGAGAAGACAAGATTACCACCAGTCTAGAAACATGGGCAGGTGCACCACAAACTACCTGTACCCTCCCACCTGGCCCAATCAGAGGACGAGGGTGTTCCTCATGCCTGCACCCACCTGCAAGATGGAGTCACAAGCTACGATGGAAAATAGAGAAGCTACACTTTGGGCTGGGTCCTGATGAAAGCCAACGCAGACCACTGATGAAACTAAAAAATCAACAAATCAACTAAAAATGCATAAAAAGTCAGAAGTTCTTAGCTGACTTCTAGGGCTGCAAGTATCTGTGTCATGTGAGGCTGCGTTGATATAAGTTGGAGTCTAACCTTATCTAGTTTGGTTACACAGAGAAGGCTGAATAACAAGAAGCACTAATCTTTACTGCAATTCTCTCATTATGATGCATGCTCTGTAATCTGGCAGTATTTTTTGGCCTCTAAAAGAAATAAACAAACCTGGCACGGTAGTGCACACCTCTAATCCCAACTCTCAGGAGCTAGAGGCAGGAGTTTGAGGCCACCTGGTCTACATAGTGAGCTCCGGGACAGCCAGGAGTACATAGAGAGACTCTGTCTCAAGAAACCAAAACTAAAGTAAGAAAGAATTCTCTGACTTCTTGTGAGGCTCTAGTGAGGAAAATCACATGAGGAAGCATTAATTCAGTAGCCAAGGGCAGGTACTGAACAAACCCCCAGACAAGCCCCACGTTAACTTTGAACAGTCATGAGCAAACTTGTCATAAGGCAACCCTGCCAGTACAAGGCATGCTATGAGTTCCAAAGGACAGGGCTTGATTCCTGCCCCTTTGTGCTTTCATAGTAATTAGTCAGATTTTGATTTGACATTAAATATCTGCTTCTGCATTCTGAGTTCTCTCTGTCTGGAATGGCCTTCCACTTTAAATATGTGAAACTTTTCTTCCTCTTCTGGCCCAGATCTTGGTTGACTTTTATGGAATAGTTGTGAGTTATGGTGTGTGGATTTGCCTTCTTGCTGAGTTACAGTGCAGAGCAAGGGAACATTTAGGACAAAGGTGCTCTCAAATGCCAGGACAGCTTCTGCACATCCACTGCTGAGATTGGTTTTTCAAAACCTTTGGATTGTGGCATCTACAAATGGTTCAGTCCTAGGGCAAACCATTAACTCTGTCACCTGTGATCTGATCCTCCTGAGATGATCCTGAGAGAATGTCAGGAGATGAATGAAATCACCCAAATTGTTTCATTCCAAGATCAAAAGCAAAGGAGGCAGAGTAAGGCCCCAGGCTTCCCTTTGGATATTGGGAATCATTCCACTGCTTAGTGTAAGAGCACTCTCCTAGCATATATGAGGCCCTGGTTTGATCCCTAGTACTGTCAGAAAGTCAAACATACAAACCCCCAAAATCTACTGCTATGGCTATAGTTGGGTACTATTTAGTAGTAGCTATTATCAAGTAAAACAGTTTTAAAATTTAAAGAAGCAAGCTAATTTGCTTAGATGCAGCATTTAAATTACACATAGTCTTTAATTTTTTATGGTGTATTTATTTTGTATGCTTATGTATAACAATGCAGGTGAGGGTTAGAGGACAACTTGTGGGAATTCTACCATGTGGGACCCAGGGATCAAAATCAGGTCACTGGATTTGGTGACAAGTGCCTTTACTTGCTGAGCCATCTCACTGGATCCTGTACACACACTCCTTCATCTACATATCCACCTTAACTCAAGTCAGACAAGATAACAGCTGCACTTACAGAGGCTATAATTTTAAACAAGATAAGCAAAGTCATCCTCCCTGAAGAAATTTGTATCAAGGAGTCTTGAAGATCTGAACAATTTAATGTAAATGGTCCTTTAAGGCCATATTTGCCATACGTGAGCAAGTCTGCCTGGGTGCCTAAGAACCTTAGCATGCACTGACCAACTAGAGCTCATCGAGTCTGGGTCTATGACGGCCTTTTCTAAGGCCCTCCTGCTGAACACTGGACTTCTACACTGTAAAGGGGGATTCAGAGTGTGACGAGCATTTGTGGAGAAGGGGTTCAGCAGGAGTGGAAGAGGATGAGAGAAGCGTGGGTAGAGATGACAAAGTACACATAGGTATGAAATAACATGAAAGAAATACACGTATAGGTATGAAATGGCCAAAGAATTAAACATTAAATCACATCTGTTTGCAGTTTGTTTGCAGCCATGTCTGAAGGAGGAGGTGACTAGGGTACTTTATTTCCTCACACTTAATGGCAACGGACAGTAGGGTTATTATAAAGACACACCATTTAAGAACTTTGAAATAAGTCTGAATGCCAGAATATCAAGCTCCCCATTCTTTTTAAAGAACAGCACTGAAGGGAGATTAGGGGAGGCAGATTAAGACTGGCTACAACAATTTTCAGTTATATAGCAACATCTGCCCTTCAAAGTTTCTCTTCACATAGTCAACATCTGGGTCCTCTCTGAAACTCAAGTGAACATACCAGCCAGAGTGCTATGGGAATGTGTAGCTTGTGGGCAGAGTGCTAGCCTGCCATGTTTGAAGCCCTGGGTTTGAGTCCCTAGCCCCAGCATGGCATGAACCAAGAGTGCTCATATAGCCTTATAATCCCATCACTTGGGAGCTGTAGGCAGGAGGGTATGAAATCCAAGGGTATCCTAAGCAGCTTATTGAGTTGGAAGCTACCCTGGGCTACATGAGACCCTGCCTCCAACAAACTCAAACACAAAGTCCCAACTGGAGGAGAAACAAATACAGAATGACATGGAAGGGCTGAGCCTCCAGGTCAAAGCCCTCCTGTCCACAAGCAGAGCCCTGTGAGCATCAGGATCCCTTTCTCCCAAGCAGCCAAGAGCACCATCAGCAGGGCCCTGGATCATGTGTGCGGCCTGCCAGGCACAGGCTGCCACCTCTGGCCCTTTCTACAGTGAAGTCACCCTTCCAATAGGAAATTTCCACACTAAGAAGCTGGTCTGAAGAGGAATTTCTGGTTTGGCCTCTGACAGACTCTCTACTTCTGATTTGGGACAAATAAGCCTCGTTTTTACACAGTTTACCAATGTTGTATGTGATGTGATGACTCTGGGATCTGAAGCAATATTTTAATCCCTCATAATTTTGGTTCTCTACTGAGTAAAATGGAACAGACGTAGTTAAGTTATGTCCATTTTTAAAGAGCTACAGAACTATCAGCATAATTGTCACATGGCACACCATCAGTTTCTAGCCAGGACAGACTGGCAAATTTTAAGGGGGCAGAGTCTCTCAGAACTTGTGCCAAGAGGGAAGATACTCCCTAGGAAACTAAAAACTACCACAGAGAATACTGTAACCCTCCCAAAGGCACAGAATTAACTCATCTTTCTGTTTATAACCACGGCTACTTAATAACTGACTTTGTATTTCAACACTGTAATTATCCAGGCTTTAGAGTAACAAGAATTTCACTCCCTCCACATAACCCAAGACTTATGCTAGGCCTGGAGTGCTGGAACTTGCCTATCATTCCAGCACCCAAGAGACTGAAGCGTGGGATTATGTGTTGGAGGCCAGCCTGGGCTACCAGTGTTTCAACAACACCAAACCAAGCAAGCAAGTAAACAAAAAGACTCATGCAACATGATTTTCACAGGCCCAGAGTGAGAATTCAGCCATGTTATTATCAGTGCATGGTGAGGATGCTATGAAGTCTACTTTGTCAAAACTATTCTGATAGATGCACCAACCCACAGCCCACCTACCAGTATTTACTTACTAAGAGGCCCCTATACATTTGTAGTTACCACACTGTGATGGAAATACAGGCCAGTCTCCTCTCACAACAGCCTTTCTCACAATCTTGGCTCCTATCACTACAAAATGGACATGTGGAAGAGTGCAGGGTGACAGCTGGCCCCTAGTCTCACTCATTTAAGAAAACAGACCTCATGATGAATTAGGATGATAAAATGACTTATTTTTAACAAGGCAGACCTGGATGACCTGGTCACTGCATAGGTACTTTCCTTCCTTCCCTTTATTCTGTTCTTATGACACAGGGCTTGAACCCAGGGCCTCATACATGCTAGGTAAATTCTCTACCACTAAGCCACATCCTCATAGATCCCTTTTAAAGAAAGCATATAGGAAGCAATGAATAAAAATGAAACTAAGAAAGAAAATCAAACCTATGGAAGCAGAAACGTCCCCTATGCTCTACCCCCACCTCCAGGGTCTCCATCCCAAGTCTAATTGCCGACTATCAGAGTACAATGAAGCTGAAGCACACTTACTCAGTGCTGTCTGGATATCTTTTTCCCCATTTTTCACTTCTGTCAAAAAGCCTTTTAAAAATTTGAGACCTCTAAAATAAAAGAAAGAAGGAATATTATCTTCAAAGTTCAGGTGGCAGTTGCTAGCTTTTATTTAATTGTCTCAGGCAAGGCAGGGAGCAGGCAGGATGGACAGAGGCTCTTTGTTATCAGTTTCCTATTAGAAAGCACTGGAAGCTGGGTGTTGAACACCCAGAACAGCCTCCAAAGTCACAGAGAAACCCTGTCTTGAAAAAACCAAAAGGAAAAAAAAAAAAGAAAAAGAAAAAGAAAGAAAGCGCTGGATACTCTACTCACCTTTTCTGACATTCCTAAAGTAGTTTTTTCAAATTATAGTGCTATGACTGTGGCTTTGCACCATCTAGAATTCATTAGAAATGAAAATTCTAGAACCCCACACCAGATTTATGGGTCTAGAAACTCTGGTTTTGGGTGTTTTACCAGGCTTTGCCACTGGAGTGGAAAGCCACTCACTTAAAGAGAAACTCACTGGCTCTGCTGTCTAGAGTTCTGATCTTACAAATACTCCCAACATTAACAGTATCTATCACCATCAAGCTGATGTTCTCTTCACCACACTTTCTAGCAGGTCTGACCACTGGTTAGACCCTGCATTCAAAGGCAACAGTGAGCTGGTAACATTTCAGCTGAGCTGAGCTTGACTGAGCTGCACCTGCTCCACTTGACTCTTGTGGCTCTCACCTCTTCAGCCACAAGAGGGCTTCGGTGGCCGAGTTCCTAACCTGAGCTACATCAGCCTCCACCTCATGCAGCACTATCTTCTGGAGGGTAGTAAACTCTTCCTTGTTGGTTATGTACTTCTGATTTACCTTCTGGAAAACAAAAACAAAAACAGGACAGCTGCCTAAGATGAAAACTTAACATTAGCATCAGGACAGTATTCAAATCTATAAGCAAGAAGACTTCTAAGAAACCAAAGTCAACCCTTATGTTTTTTTTTTTTTTTTTCTTTTTTTATTAAATTATTAATATTTTCACATATACTTTCCCTCTCCCTCTCCCTCCCCCCACCCCCATTCCTTCTCCCCCACCTCCAACCTACCCCCCACCCCATCCACCCGCCACTCCCCAGGCAGGGTAGGGCCCCCAACCAGGGTTCCACCAAGTCCACCAAATCTTCCTGTGCTGGGCCTAGGCCCCTCCCCATGTGTTCAGAGACAGAGCGAATCCCTTCAAGTGGGATGGGCTCTCGAAGTCCCTCCCACCCACCAGGGCAAAACGCCAGTCCACCTCCCTCTGGAGTCATTCATGATTTCTAGTTTCCTTGGGGTAGAGGATTATAGGCTGGTAAACCTTTGCTCTATGTCTAAAAATCCCAGGAGTGCAGGGGCCTCCCCATTGGCATCCATGATCAGTCAACCCTTATGTTTTTAGGGTAAGTATTTTAAACATTCCAAAAATTCTATGAGGCTCTAACTTAGGCCAAGAGCGCCAGGTTTTAAGCAATGTTCTTGGGGGTACCTTTGCTCACCTCTAATAGTCATTTGTACCAGAGACTCCATGTACCTTACCACCTCCCCAAACACGCAGGGAAAGGCATCCACAGAACTTCCTCAACGCATCATACTTAGTAGTGGGGACTGTGTTTTATTTTATTTTTGAGACAGGATCTCTCTACATAGGCCTGGTTGTCCTGGAACTCGCTCTGTAGACCAGGCTGGCTTTGAACTCAGAGATCCTCCTGTGTCTGCCACCCACGTACCACCATGCCTGTCTTAAAAAGCTATTTAAACCATAGATGTTGGGTGTAACATAAACAACTCTCATTTTTTGGGAAGGAGGCTCAGACTTCCTGTTGATGGCTCCACAGAAGCACCAGGAAGTTGGCCTTTGAGTAGCTATTGCCAGCGACCTATCATTGGAGAAATGTTCCTTGTTATTGTTGAACTCCAAGATGCACACAACCACTGCTGCCAAGAGGACTCTCCCAGACTAACAAAGGCTGGCCTCGCTCACATATCAAGGCTACCTCAGCCTTTCTGCTACTGAAAGTTCCCAGTGTGAATGATTTTTTCCCTTTTTTATTTACTCTTGTCAAACACAAAAAGAGTGAAAATCATTCCTTTATAGACAAGTCTCTACAAGGACAAGCCAGTATATTCACCTTGATGTTTCCAACAAGATCCATTTTCACAGGTGCAAACACTGTAGGACCAAGTTTGTCTGAAAGAAAGGATCAGAAATATTTTTGAAAAAGGATTGCTTTTAAATACAGGAAACACTTATTAGAAAATATTTATATAGTAATAACACATTTAGAAGGTCTTTCCCCCAACTTTACTCTGACTTCTAAGTTATTTTCTAAACATAGGTTTATAACTGGACTTGGTCACCAGCTTGTCTCTCATGCTGCTCTGAGGTGAGTCACAGTAATGGGGTCCTATGTGGCACATCTGATGAAAATGCCTCATAAACTTAGAGCACCCATTTGAAATCCTTTAGGTTGGCTTAGCACTTGCAATGTTGTAAAGTTCAAACTGAAACGAATTGAAAGCGTAAAATACACTATCAGATTTTAAAGACTTAGCAGCAAAGAATGAAAAACACCTCATTAATGGCAATCTATAACAGCTACATGTTAATACGACATTTTAGATATGCTGTTTCATAAAATACATTGATTTTGATTTTACTATTTTAATGTATCTTATTATAAACTTAAAATTACATGTGGTTTGACTCTACTACTAAATTTAATTTTGTTACATCTAATTCCTAATTTTGATTACTTATGTTTACTAAACATAATCTTTACTTTTAAGGTATAACATAAAAGCAGCAGAAAAAAATAATGAAATCTAAAAATTATCTAATTGATCTTAAAAAGAATGAAAAAACATATAGCTAAAACAACCCCAAATATGAAATAAAACAGCATATAGAAGAACAATAGTTTCACTGGCTCACAGCCAGGAAATGAGAACAAAAAAGACGAAACAGAAAACACAAAGATGGTAGAAACACAGCAAAAGAGAGTGAATGCAAATGAGTGTACAAATGTAGCTCATTATCTAGGTAATTACCAGAAAAACATAAATTTCAATAGCTGCAGAAAAAGCATTTTATAAAATTATCTGATTTCATGGCTATAAAAACAACTACCAGCATACAACAATCAATGTCACCACATGTATTAATACTACATATGCAAATAGCATCAAACCCATAAAACGCCAGTTTATTCCTAATAAAACACAAAGTTATATAAAGCATTGTTTAGAGAAAATAAACACAACTAAAATATGTAAATATATATCCATTTATATATTTTTATATACCTATGTATATAAAAATACATGCATTAAATATATCATACTCATGGGCTAGAATACATAATATTGGTAAGACATTAATTTTTCCCAGATTGACTTACAAATTCAATGCAGTTTTAATAAAATCCCAGAGGCCCTTTTAATAGGTAATTTAAAACTAAAATTATACCGACCTATAAAGGACCTAGAATTACCAAAACAATCATGAAAAGAAACAAAATTGGAAAACTTACAATCTCCAATTTTGAGCTTTACATAATTAAGACACTAAGGAAAGATAGACTAATCATGGGAGCAGGAGAGAGACCCATTTTATAGGCCTACAGGTTCTGGAGCAGATGGCCAGAGTAACATAAGAGGACACTGGTACTTGTTCTTCTTGGCAAATGCTCTTAAATAGGTAGATTATGATTGAGAAAAAAATGACCCTCAATCCCAACGTCACAACACACAAAAAAGGAATTCCAGAATGGACTACAGGCTGAGGAGATGGCTGGACAGTCCTTGCTTTCAATCCCCAGCACCCAATGATGGGGGGGAAACATGGTGGCACATGCTGACAGTCTCAGTATTGATAGGTACACTGGAGAGGTAACACAGGGAGATCCTTGGGACTCCTTGGCCAGCCAACGTAGCCTACATGTTTAACTACATGCCAGTAAGAGACTTCGTCTCAAAAAACAATGTGGGTGGCATAAGGAAGACCACCCAAGATTGTCCTCTAGCCTTCACGTGAATGCACACATGTACACTAGCACACATGTGCACACACACACAACACACACACCTATATACACACCATAAATGTAACAATTAAAAATCTAGAAAAACAAGACAGCATCTTTATGACCTTTAATAGAAAGTAACCATAGGATAACTGAAAACATCAACACAAAAATCAACTTTGTAAAAACATGAAACTTACTTTTCTAAAAGTAGGTTTACAAAAAGATATCACAAAACATAAACAGGCAAGTAAAGAGTCTTCAGGAGAAATATTTTTGATTCATATCTATAATAGGATTTTACTAAGAATCTTAAAGAATTCTAAAAATTCAATAATAGGAACATCTTCAGTAATAGCACCCTAAGTAATAAAAATAACCAACTTTAGAACATGGATTAGATTTGGAGAGACAAATACTGAAGTGGCAATATTTATGTGATAAGATACTCAACACCACAGTCACTGGTAAATGCAAAGATACAACAAGGGCCACTGAATACAATAAGGAGGCCTAACCCTTGAGTTCCTACGTCAGCCACCATGAAGAGATGAAGCATCTAGAATTCCAGCACGAGGCAGCTGTGGGTGTGTAACTGAACCACTGCACGAAACACTGTTCCTACAGGCTATCACAGAGTCGAGCTGTTCAGTAACACTGGAAAATTCTTGTCCTAGATACCCGAGAGAGTGAGGAACGTACATCACGAGGATGAATCTCCAAACATGCTTAGTGAGAAATGCCAGGTGCTAGAGTAGACAACAGGGTTCCACTCATATAGACAAGGAAAAACTAAACATGGTGACAGGAATCAGTACAATGACTGCCTCAGGCCTCACAATGGATTGTGAACCAACTGGCACAGGGAAAGTTCCAGGGTGATAAATGTATTGACAAGAATACAGAATATATGGGTAGGCACATTTATCAAAATTGACAATCATAACACTTAAGTTCTAGTTATATCTCAATTAAAAAGACATGATCAGGGTTAGGACATGGCTCAGTGTGTGCAGCACTTGCTGCACAAGTGTGAAGACCAGAGTTCAGGTCCCCAGGACCCATGTCAAAGCTGGGCAGGTGTGGAAATCACCTACAATCACAGCACTTGGGAGGCAGAGGATCAGTCAGAGGATCACTGTAAATAAAGTGGAGACTGATGGAGGAAGACACCTACCATCACCCTCTGGCCCTATACATATGTACACAGATTCACCCTCTCCCTCACACATATGAACGCACATGTATGTATATATTCCACATACTCAAACACATGAGAAACAAGGGAAAGTGTTCGTAATCGATCAGAGGAAATTTCAACACATTAACAGTTTATTTACTTTATACTAAATATAAATTTATCTTTGAAAGTCACAATTTATCTTTGAAAAAAATTCTTTTGACTGGTAAGATATTTCCCTGTAGTACTGAGAGGTTTGAAGGCCTGAACTACCTCCACTTCGCTTGTATGTATATTTTCCATTTTCATTATGCCACTCTAAGATCAATAACTTCATCAATTAGAAATGGAAAGGGAAAATACAAGAGTGTTTAAGTCACACAGTTTCCACTGTGTGAGAATGTGATGTCAAGAGCAAGGAAAGAAGAGACACCGTACTATTCACATTCAGATTATTCATCATTTGAAATAACTGGGATTGGAAAAACAGTCTAGAAACTAATAAATATAACACAACTGTAGCAATCTTACCTAGTACTGGAACCACCGCATAACAAGATGCCAAGAATGCTTCTGTGGGAATGCCACTGTCTTCCAGAAGTTCAATGTCACTAAAGCTGAACAATTTGGTGACATGGAGAACGGAAGATTAAAACCACATCAGCACTCTGCAGTTCAGAGACGTCACAGAAACAGCTTTTTAGGCAAACCACTGTCTGATTTCATGAGTAGCCCCAGATGTTATTTTTCTATTATGAAAACAGTCTGCAAACATCATTTTGCAGAGATAATCCACCCTCATAATCCAAATACACCATCACAACTCATTTCTCAGAAAGGAAACTAGGGTCCTATTGCCAGGGAGTTTAAAGGGCCTGGAATACCTGGCACTCATGGCACTAAAGAAAGTCGGGATAACCTCTTCGTTGTCTTTCCAGACAGATTCTGGTGAGCAAACTGAGTCTGGTCCAGGTTGTGCCAGCTCACAGTCATGATTCCCCAGGTTTTCCTTTTCATCTTCCTTCAGTATCTCACCTTGGAGTACAAAGTAAACAATGCCTGTCACTAAGTTCTTATATATTTAGTATAAAAATTAACACATAATCATTAGTGAAAACACGGAAAAGGAAATGTACACACACACACACACACACACACACACACACACACACACACACACACACACGCATGCACACATACATCACAATTACTTCACGATTCAGTGTTCTTCAAAAACATGATGCATTGTCTTTATATTTATTTACATATTTTGAATATATGTGTGGTCAGAGGACAACTTGGAGGAGTTGGTTCTTTTCACAATATACATTCTAGGGAATCTAACTGGGATCATGAGGCTTCATGGCAAGTGCCTTTACCCACTGGGCAATCTTACTGGCCCCTGAAACATGATTTTAAGGACCTCATGGTACCAGTTATAACAATATGAGAGGCATTTAGTGGTTTCTAAATTTAGTGGACATATTCTTTGATTGTGGATTTGCCCACTTGCTAACATTTACTTGTGAATCCCAAATCAAGACTTGTGATGCTTCTTAGGTAGCCCTGGCGGTGCAGGATGGTAAAAACGTGTTACCAAGTATGCATGGGCTTAGGTGTTTGTCTTGCTTCATTCTCGTACCACAAATGCCTTTATTTACTACCACGGTTTTTGCATGAATGTATCGTTTGTTACTAATTTTGCAGTTTAAGAAGGCTCCAGGCAGTAATACTGTCTGAAGTGCATACACACAAGAGTCTGAGATACGCCTTCATGGAGAGAATATATGTGTGGACAAGCTTCGTTTAGACATGAGTTATAGTTGATACCTGATGCCTGCTCTGAGTTCAATGTTTATCTAGACATAGGTGTTTTTAAATAGAAAAGGGCATTAGCACAATGTTATTCATTGATTGGCTGATCAAAATCACAGCACTGTAGAGAACAAGCTATTCCCTTAGAGCAGTCACACCATTTGCTAATCAGTATTTGGGTGACTTTACACAGTGTAAGCACAACACATGAAAACTGACTGTCATGTTAGATAGAGCCCCGTTCAAAGGGTTTTATCTTTACATCTCACTGGTTTGTGGCCACAGATTCATTCCTACTGGAAATTTTTACTCAAGAAATCAGACTTTTAAGGGTTATGTGTCACTTTTCTTAGATCAACATTTAACAGCTTCTAGGTTTAACAATAAAAAATTGATTTGGGCTAGAAAAATTACAGATTCTTTTATTTTAAGACAGCTAGAGAGGAAATTAACTTATTTGAGTTAAGTACTCAGACTTAAAATCATTTAGTATGCACTTAGTACACAACTACAAGTCCTAGTATAGTTAATCTGGCCGATATGAAGACAGGGCTTTGTGATTAGTGCCAGTGCAATTAGTAAATTTAGAAGGACATTATTCCCAACTACACAGGTATTACCTGGAATTTGGCTTGATTAACACACAGGAATTTGGTGGTTGGTAAACTGTGACATCCTCAGGCCCTACTAGAAACCAGGAGATTGAAATACTTAGCTGCTCTAATGTTACACACCAAGTCTGACATTACAGTCTGGGTTTAAAAGACTCTAAGATATTGTGGGAGAGTCAGGGACCCACTTACACCCACCTAAACACAACCATGAGCATCAGCACCGAGAACTCTGTATTTCCTCTAAACATAGTGTTGGATGAGGCAACAGAATGCTGTACAGTTGCGCCACCTGCAGCACTGGCTTGGAGGCTAATCTGTATCTGTGCCCTCCTGAGTGTTAGGAAGACCCTAAGTCTGTTGTTCAATACAGCATACCAAACTTTCTTTTGACATTACCTGTCCCATTATCATCTGTGTTTTCCTCACTTGACATGCTGCAATCTACTTCTGTGGATTTCAAATACAAGGAACTCTTGGTTTTCACTAAGATTTCTTCATCACCATTTACTTCCATATTTAAAGATCCATTTTCACAACTGTTCAACTCCATCTGCCTAAAACAAATGGTTTAAAAGAAAGTGTTGTGATTTGCCAAAGGTTGCTCAGATATTACTCTAAGGGATGGGAAGATCCACAATCACCAAACCCTGATAAAAACAGATTTCTTAAACTAAGGCCAACCTCTCAGTCTCCTGCAGACACCAAGACAAGTACAGAACCCAAATCACTAAAGCTGGGTGTGGTGGCTCATGCCTCTAATCCTCACACTTAGAAGGCTGAGGCAAAAGGATTGCCATCATCCTACCCTAACCTGGGCTATAGATTAAGACCTTTCCAAATAAATAAATAAATAAATAAATAAATAAATAAATAAATAAATAAAGGAGCCTTAAAGTCATTTCCTGTACCATGTGTCCTGGTGACATCATCTAACCCTGGGCTATAGATTAAGACCCTCTTTTAAAAAAACAAAGGAGCCTTAATGGCTTTTGCTGTACTATGTGACTTAATCTGTTTGCTTTCCACCAGCATCAGGAAATGCTCAGGGCAGCTCTTTAGTGTGCAATAAGCTTTCTCGAGTTCCACATTTAACACTTAGTTGACTTTCTTCAACTTCTCCCCAGGAGACTTTTCCTCATCATACTGGCTACTTAAACATATTTGCTTAGCAGTTAACTGTCTGAAGAGCCAGCTGTGGCCAGCAGGGAGTTCTCCTGTCAGCAGGAGGATCACAGTGCATCTAAGGAACTGAGTACACACAGGACAGCAGAAAAAGCTGTTTAACACTTAAAGAACCAGCTGATTCTGTTAAAGGAATGCAATATCTTATACCCAGTTAAATAAAGCAGTTAACAGGGCAGCATCCAAGCTCCATGATTCTAATAAAGGAAAAAAAATATTTCAAATTCATGCACAAACCCACAATTCAAACTGTGGTCACAGATAGAACCAAAGTCTCAAAGGAGATAGAAATCTACAAAAATGTTTCTAGTAAAATGTCTGAAAAGGAAAAAGTTAGCAATGACCAAACTGAAGACAATCTTTTAATAAGGAATCTACACATACATACATGTGCGCCCCCCCCTCTCTCTCTCTCTCTCACACACACACACACACACACACCCACTCACACACCCCATATATCAACAGCATAAAGGGATATTAAAAATTTAAAAAGATAATGTGTACTATGTCAATTCATGGGAGTACCTACACAACTTTATTCTTTTTATGAGCAAAGACCCTGGCAACTGTGTAATGGGAGCTTTTCCTTTCTTGGTGGTACTGCAGATCAGACTCAAGGCCACACATATGCTAGGTAAGCACTGCACCACTGAGCTACACAAACTTGCACCCGTGTATACATTTTTTTTTTTTAAACCAAAGAATTGTTTAGAGGTCTGGTACTAGTTTAGATTTTGCTAGCGAGTTATCTTCAACTTATGGAGCTTTTTAACATTCTCATTTCTAACTAAAACAGAAGCAGCATTAGTTTTCCTGGGGAAAAAGCACACTGCAGCCAACATTTAGTTCCTCTACAAGATAAGTTCTAGCTTTCAGCAACTCTAGACAGACTTTAGTAGATGTGATGGCAAGACTTGATTTCCTAGGGAAATGGCTACATCTGCCCAATTCTGCCAAACCCACTTGTAGTCTAGCTTCACACAGAGGGAAGTCCGGTGGTTTGCTTCTAGTACCATCTCAAATCACCACACTACACCACTGCTTCTTTAAAAGTAAGGAACAAGGTGTATAGGTTTTTAACTTTAAGAAGGAAGAAAAACAAGAGTTACTATACCTTTCCAATGAATTATGAATTGGTATGATAGGATGTTTCATCTTTAAAAAAAAGAAATGAAAGTTCATATGTTAAATTGCAACAGTGTTATTTAGAATATTATCACATAGGAAAGTGGACAACATAGCAGTAATATATATTGTCCTCCTCAAGTAAAGAATTCTAGGCCATGAAGAGCATCCAAATATCTTAGGAAAGGAAGCTGGGGTTTTGAGAACTCTCATTATCATAGCCAAATTCCTAATGACTAGCTTTTGTTGTAATTTATTAGCCTTATTCAGCATTAATAGATAGCAAATTATGGTGAAATATTATATCCAACACCAGAGGCAAGAGGGTAGGCAATATGGACATTCCTGCCCTTAAGCCAGCTTCACGAGAAGTTAGGGAAAGAGGGGAGTGAATGAGAGGAAATCCTCTTAGCCCAATGTAGGGACTGAGGGAAGATTAAGGGAAGGTGAGGAGGGGTTGACCTCGGAGAGAAGCTGAGAGAGTATTCCCAGCACTGGAAAAGGGCATAAGCAACAGCACAATCAAGTAAGGCACTGCCTGGGGGGAAATCAGGTGATTAAGGACAGGTCTACAAAGTTTTAGTCTTAGCTTATAGTCCATGAATGAATGACCGCACGTTTAGATAAAATCCAATTTACACTTCATTACTGTTGGCTAATGGAAGGGCTAGACTGACCATGACTAGTAAGGATAACAATATTCTAGGGAAGACTCTTTGGGATTACAGAGAAGGTGTTACAGTAGAGAACTGTATGGGGAGTCAAGCTGCTAAAAATAACGGACTAGACATGGGGACCAAGGGCAGATACAAAAGTGTAAATAAAGCAAACTGCTTCAAACAGTATCAGTCATGAAAGGATGTGTCCTTAAACTTTTTATGTCCCACAATTCTTCTGGAGAAAAACTAAGCTGGGTGGGTTTTTACCTTGCTGGACTTAAGCACCGCTAGCTGAGGGGATCCTGGGGGTGTATGGTAGAGCAGCTCAGAGGTGAAGGCTGCGTTTGCGATCTGCATGCATTCCTCCAAGGTCTTCAGGAAAGTGTTGCAGGTGGATTTCAGCAGAGTTCCCACATCGATTCCCTCCTACATAACAACCAGAAGAAGAGTCTTTTGTCTTGCTACAGATGAAAAACTCAATTGTGTTGTCTCTTGAGAGGTTTCTATTACAAAACAATAGTAATGTACCCAACCAGGATGTTGCTGGCTAAATATGCACATCAGTGATAAACAACAGAAATGAACTAGCCCAAGTTATGTGTTACCATAGATACCCTTGCTGTCTGACCCTTCATTTGCTCACTGTGCAGCCAATGGCAACCTCTCTTGGACTTGCACTGTAAGCTAGCACTGGGCCAGGTGTGGGGCATTGGTGCAGGCACTGTGCATTGTTTGCTCTCAGTGTGGAGCAAACTAGAATTGAATTAAACACCTAATAGGTGTTTTCTTTTTTCTTCTAAGGTAGTTTACTTGTCTGGGTGTTTTGCATCTGGATATTGATATGAGTAAGGTGTTCATGAAACTTCAAGAGCCACACTGTTGACTAGAGATTGAGGAGATGGCATAGATTTTTAATAAAGGTCCCAGGTGATGTTGTTGGTTGTAATCCGTATGTGTTATGAAGTCCCCAAGGTTCTCACTGTGAACCCTTTCTTCAATTACAGACTGCTGGGTTCACAATTTTCCTTCTCTCTAGATCAGGCTGGTACCCTGACACCACCAAGACTTTGGGTTATTTAGTTATTTACATGTCTGTGTGGTGGTATGAACAGGAATGACCCCATAGGTTCGTATGTTTGAATGCTTAGTCCTCAGGGAGTGGTACTACTTGAGAAGGATTAGGAAATGTGGCCTTGTTGGTGTAGGTATAGCCTTGCTGGAGGAAGGGTGTCATTGGGGGTGGGCTTTGAAGTTTCAAAAGTCCAATCCAGGCCTTGTGTGTCTCCCTTCCTGCTACCTGTAGAATCAGAAGTAGAATTCACAGCTACTTCTGCAGCACCATGTCTACCTGCATTCTGCCATGTTCCCACTATGATAATGTGCTAAACCTCTGAAACTGTGAATCAGCCCCAACTGAACACTTTCTGAGCATTGTCTTCATCATAGTATCTCTTCACAGCAATAGTTTAATGACTAAGATAGTCTTTCTGATTGTCTGCTGCTTGCAGAGGTAAGACACAATTCTCTGGCTCATTGTAGATGTTTAGCAGTACTCCTGGTTTCTAAACACCACATATAACAACAGCACTTCCTCAATCCTGACATTTAAAATGTCCCCAGATACAGAGCCTATGGATTGGTAGTCCATGCTCTAGAATATAAATCCTGCAAGAACAGGAATGAAATGGCTTTTGGTTCTGCTGTTCCTTCATCCCCCACAAACACAGTGTCCCACACACAACAAGGCAGCTGATGAATTATCATGAGAAGCCAAGGAAAGTGAGTTAAACCAGTTTTATCAGAAAGACTTCAAAACAGTATTAGTGACATGGTATTGTAATCCCTAAGAAAATGAACTGGCATTCGTATGTATGGCCTCTGGATTCCCCAGACTGTGGATCACAGCTGAGTGGAAGCACTCAGAGACCTTCTCCTAGTCAATGTGAGTCATTTCACAACAGTCTACCAGATCTCTTTCTGATGCTTTGAGACAAGTAAACGGCAACTTTATTAACAAATGTTAAAGGTCCCAATCCGCAGCTGGGCATGGTGGCACATGTCTACAATCCCAGGACTCAGGAATCTTCAGTCGGAAGGTTCGGAGTTCAAAACTAGCCTGGGATGAATAGTGAGATCATATTTATAAACAAACAAACAAACAAAATCACAATCCTTGCTAGTGATGGTAGAACAAAGCCATGTCTCCACTTATGAAAGCATGGGGCACATTTACTGTGACAGACTACAGTCCTGTCAGTCTCACCAAGGGCAACAGACATCACTGGCAGACAGCATGCTGACATCTTAGCAGGCACATGTTAAGTTAGATAGGTAAGACTAGCTATTTAGAAAGCAGTACAAATTGGGAAGAAACACACTTTAGTATGGTCTTTTTTTGTTTTTCTTAATACTGAAGCTAATGGGATTTTTATGGATTAATCCTAAAGTCCTTCAAGGGTGGGAAAGCGTGTGCTTCCAAACACTGCAATGCATGCATTTCTGTGTGCAATTCTGCCACTTTCTTCAAAGAACACCAGTTCCAAGAGTCAGGAATTATCGAGAATAAATGCTCACAGGCAATTTGACACTACTTTTCTTTATCATGTCAGTGACATCACTAAAACAGTACTTTACCTCAGAGTCAGCAACACCAGATGTGGCCACTTCTTTTGTTTTATCTACTTGCTGAACAAGGAGATCACAGTACAGCCTTAGTTCAGACATTTTGGTTTTCAAGTTTTCAGTGTTTTCTGCAAATTCTAAGTTAACAACAACAAGAAAAGGTAAAGTAGTTACCAGAAGGAACAGCCATTTCCTAGTTAGTAGCTGTACAGAAGTGAGGGAAGTAACTAATGCCTCAAATGAAGAATTATGTTTGTGTTTCACATGAGATAGGTAAAGATATGGGAGGAGCAAAAGTAGAAAGAGGGCGTGTCCCAGCTATTTCTTGAGACAACATACTGAACAATCACAGGTTCCGAAAGAGAAGAATCTGGGGAGTCCTCCTGAGAACTGGGAGCAGAGTCAGAGCTCAGTGCTCTGGACTCAGTCTGCCTCTGTAATATGGGATCATAGTGATCTGCCCACAGTGTTCTGTCTGAGGACTGGCTCTACATGTGCCTATCAGGGTTAACGCCCCTAGCCGTTACCAGCAAGGCTCTGCAGCCATCTTGGTGGCCAGGGATCAGAAACAATTGCTGCCACTGTTGTTTCTTTTTCATGGAAGTGTTACACATTATCACCTGCTTTGAGAATTTGTTCCTGATTTAGCACCAAAACAACCAACAAAGAGGCACTTTATTGGGTCTACTTAAGAGTTAGGAACTTTCATCTGTCACATGAAAGGTTCCCTCAGCACAGCCAATCTCTTCAAGTGTACACACAGGCTTGTAGAGCTCTGACAGTAGCAAGCCTTGACACCCTTGGCCTGTGCAAAGAAGGTCTGCCATTGTGTTCAGACCAAGTGCTATCAACCAGCATTAAGCAGCAGCAATGTGGAAATTAAGTATCCACCCACAGCAGGGGAGACAGTGGAAAGCAGGTATACACTGCAGAGAACATGCTGATCCTAGGCTTCTCTGAATCACTTATTCTTCACCAAATTTGGTGATACCATCATGTCATCACGAGGCCTCACAGCCATCCTTCCAAGGCAGAAATCATCACCTTTTCAAAGATGAGGTGAATGAAACTCAGAAAAATTAAGTGACCTATGGCAGCTGTGAAGTACTGATATGTCCATTCAAGCCAGGTATGTCTGGCTCCAAAGTCTTCATGTTTTCTAGCATGCTAAGAGAGCAGAATTGGAACTAGGTAAGGACCCTGACATAAGTTCTGCTTAGAAACATAGCATTTCAACAATACAAAATGCTGGGTGAGGAAACCCAGAGATGCTTCTGGGTAATTTCCAAGGTTCTCAGACAAGAGGACCATCTGTACTTGCCTTTTTCCTTCTGGGTCCTACTATCTGTCAGGCAGGCCTTAGCAGACCCTAGGGCCACCAGCCATCGCTGTCTCTCTGCCACACTTCTGGCTTTTAAGTAGAAATACTGTTCCCCAGGGATTATCAGGTCCATGCGAGTGTTATCCACAGAATGAACTAGGAGCAAGGAAGGAGGGGGTCAGACTAGGTAAGAACTGTCTGGAAAGCTCCACTCCAACTACCTGTTTTGTTACTATTTATTATTTACTTATCTGTGTTTATTTACGTGTGTGTGTGTGGGGGGGTGTTGCTTATGTCTGTGTATATGCCAAGGCCAGAAGAGGACAGCTATTCTCCTCTATCACTCTCCAACTATTCCTTTAAGGCAGAGACTCTCCCTAAGTGTGTGTTCTCATAGTTAAACAGAAGCCAGCAAACCCCAGAGATCCTCCTGTCTCTGACCTCCTCAGATCTGGGGTTACAGGATTGTGCTTACTACCTGGGTGGGATGAAATGCCAGTTCCTATTATTGGGCAGCAAGTGCTTTTAATCACTGAGTCATCTCATTTCGGTCTCCTGAAAGCTTCTTCAGAGAGAGGGGTCAGACCTCACCAACTCTTCTAGTGACACTAAGTTCTGTCCATTTATCTGTCCTAAACAGCTTTGCTGATCAAGAAGGAAACCTTGCAGGGTATAATGGCATATACCTTTAATCCCAGCACTTGGGAGGTAATTGCACAATTCTCACAGGGTTCTGATCAGTACTTGAGGGGGGTCATTATCCGGGAACAAAGGCTCCTCCCTAGTTTCTCTGGCTTTCTGTGTGATACCTGCCTTGCCTGCAATGTATCATCATGATGCCATCTACCATAGTGTGACTTACCCAGTGTGCCCTAACAGAGTTAGCACTCTTCTATTCTAGACTTTCATATTCTAGTAGTATTAGATAAATAAAATAAATTTCCTTTTACATTACACAGACTGGAGTATTTTATTATGACAACAGAAAACAGATTAATATGCCTGCTAACAAGTAAGGGTATAATCTTTATCTTCTTGGAGTTATTGGGAAATAATTAGAACACATTTCCCCCTTTCTACTTCCTTTGAGCAGTCAGACCAAAGGTCTTAGAACCCTTCCAGAGGAGAAACTAGCAAAATACTTTCACCTTCACCTTCCCCAAATTCCCACTGATTAGTTTTCCTCTCAGCCACACATCTCACTGTCCAAAATTCTAAAGCTAAGAGGTAAAGACTATTTGTTGGCCCAGTAGGCATTTGCTTATTTTGATTGGGAGGTGAGAGTGGGCAGATGGGTATGAATATCTATCCTGATTTAAACACAAAAGCATTTGTTATTACAGTAAAATCACCAAAGCCTTGCAAACAATCTCTGGTCTCAGGTAAGCAGGGAAGGAATGGGTACTGTCTGAGTGTGAAGACATTGCTCTCATTATTCTGACCCTTAGGCCAGCCTGAGAAAGCTGGCTGCAGTTTTAGATTTCTTCCCAAGGCTCTATTGCAAGAACACTGTATCTCATACCCCTGTGTGTACTGCAGGAACAGCAGAGAAAGGCATGAAGGGGCCAGTGCTTTTTTATTCTTTTAGGGAGGTACAAAGAAAAATAAAATTTTCAAGTCGCTTGTCACTCACCTTGAATCTCACAGACTGCCATCTGGATGCTCCCTTTACAACCTTTCCAGGCATCTTCAGGAGAATCGTAATAGGACAGTATTCCCCCACAAAGAAGGAACCATCGAGGCTGCCAACCTAAAAACAGGGGAAAAGTCAGCACAATTACTGTTAATGTATAAGGTGTCAGCCCAGGCACAAAAATGGGACCTAATAATGTAGGGTACAAGGAAACAGGTTAGAAAAGACTTGTGCATTTGATCCTATTCTTGTAAAATTAGAAACAGTCCTGATGGGGGATGTCCATTTGTATGCTGTGAATATATGTTTCTCTTATTGGTTGATGAATAAAGCTTTTTCGGCCAATGGACAGGCAGGATTTAGCCAGGTGGAAATCCAAAGAGGAACAGAGAAAGGTAGTAGGCGGAGTCAAGGAGACACCACGTAGCTCCTAGGAATATAGAGCCCCCAAGCATTCTCTGGCAAGCCAAGACCACATGAAGATATATAGATTAATAGAAATGGGTTAATAATTAAGAGAGAGTTAGCCAATAAGAAGCCTGAGCCCTCAGCCAAACAGTTTATAGTTAGTATAAGCTTCTGTGTGTTTATTTGGGACTAAACAGCTTCAGAGACCAGGTGGGACAGAAAATCCATATACATAGTCCTACAGGTATATACTTTAGCCACATGAGAAAAGAAGCTGGGAAGGATCAGGAGTAGAGAAGTAATGGTGAGGCCGGGCGGTTGTGGCACACCTTTAATCCCAGCATTTGGGAGGCACGGGAAAGCAGTTCTCTGTGAGTTCGAGATCAGCATAGACTACAGAGGGAGTTCCAGGACAGCCAGGGCTACACAGAGAGTCCTTGTCTCAAAAAAAAAAAAAAATGTGATGGTGATATGTAATATGTAATAGGACTTACCCAAGATTGTTATTTTCATTCCCCCTTTTAACACAGTTCTAGTAATCTCTGATTCTTAATTTTTTAAAAGACAAACAATTACTGTCCTGGATAACATTGTTACCACACATCCATCCCCTGCGTCTAAGAATTATCAGGGACTTAGAAACTGTGCAACAAAGATTACAATCTACCAATTCAAGGGCTAATCTTACCTAAAAATACCCGACCCATCTAGAGTGTTTCCCCAAATGTCTGAGGATCTGAGCACCTCAGCTTTCCATTATTATGACATGAATCCTAAGATAAATCAACTTGCAAGGAGGAAAGATTTTGGCTCAGTATTTTATCGGATGTTTTAGGTCATGGTCACTGGGACTCCACTGCCTTTGTACTGTGGTGGAGTGGTACATGATGGAAGTGGCCAAGAGCTTAGTGATACAGGATGCTCACCTCACAGAAGCTAGAAAGCAGGAGAGGAACCAGCATCTAACTTTTCCAGAGTATGCCCTCAGTAACCCCATTTCTTTTCTGGCTCCTCATGGAGTTGCTGCCACCTGCCAACAGTATGAGCTGAGGACCAGGACTTAATCCCAATGGGCCTTTGAGGAGCGTCCCATGTCCAAACTACATCAGCCCTGACACTATAAACCACCTCATCAATTTCAAGACCATTTTTAACGTAGCGAGGCATGTTTAAAAGCCTGCCAAACACTAATCACAATGTGAGTCCAGATTCTGTAATCATCATCATCATCATCATCATCATCTTGAAACTAAAAAGGAATGTACGAAGTTAGCTTTATCATACAGGGATCCTAAAATGCTGAAAGCCCTCCCTTCTCTGCACAGCCCAGCTGCAGTAAGCTGTGAGAGTGGCTGGTGACCTGTGCTGTTGGAGGCACAGAAGTCCTTGTGCTCACAGAGAAGCACTAAGAGAACCAGGAATGTTAATCACACAGGTGTGTCTCCTCAAAGGAGGAGACACAAATCAAATACCTACATTCCACCCGGAAAGCTGAGAATGGAGGTTGCTAACGACCTGGTGTCTAAAGGGATAGATGTCACCCTAGTTCCCCAGAATGATTATCCCAGACTCTTCCCTCCCTAGACCATTACCCATCCTCAGGAGAGATGTCACAGGTACTTTATGGCAGGCTGACCTTTATGCTGTCAGAGACCACACTAGATTCCAGGCCCTTTAGCTACAGAACCCACCTTCAAAGTCACATGGTACTTTGTAAAGGAGTCCCAATGTAGTCACACCTTAAGCTTCATTGTGAACCTGGAATTGGACTGTTGCATGTAAAACTTTCCCCAGATTGTACTATATTTAAAATATGCTGACAATGAACCACTTGGCATTAAACTCCCTGAAGTCTGATCCAGGTTGACAAAGTCAGTCTGCACCAGGTTTTCATTCTTATCTGAGTGGTTCACTTCCCTCTATGACACCTGCAGGGATCCCTTACTGCACTAATGACTGAAGCAACTCCTTCCTTGCTGTAAGTTGTGTTTACCTGGGGGCAGGTATAATTATTCAAGGGAATTTCAGTATGTCACCATTTTATTCTTTAACTTGGAACTATAGAAACTGTGACAAAGGAGCTTCCTTAGAAGTTCAAGGTTCTTGTAGTCTCAAAAGACACATTAAGAAATCCCATTCCTGTTAGACTGGATTAAATGTTGTGATGGAAAGTCCAATTAGTGCTGGGCACACTGTTCTTTTTAATGGCCAATGCTGACAAACTGGGCTACAGTCCAACAAAGACAGACTATACAAGAAAGGATGCATGGATGATGAGGTGGTTATTGATTTACTTCATGTTTCAAGATATTCTTCAGATAGCCTGGAAATGAAAGATAATAAAAGACTCAAGGTAATAAAAGAACTGGTAGAAACTACAGGTCTGTACTCATCTTCCTGTCCAACCCAAGCCCACTTTTGTTACCCTCTATTAAAGAGGAAAGATGTTTCAAACTACATACATGGAAGGATGAGGCAAGAAAGTCTAGAGTTTTAGCTTATACCCTCTCTGTTATCACCAGAGATGGTGACATTCAGGGCGAAAACAGTATGTAAATGCAAATTTGTGCTTTGTATAATTCTGGATTATGTCACTTCGGAAAGTATACTTGACATTTACTTTGTGGAAATTCAGCATTCACCCTGCATATTTCCATTACTGTAGGCCACTTTCTCCACAATTCATGTAATTTGGCTGGAGCTGCTCAGTTTCAGGATAGGTACGTGTATGCAATACAGGTGTAACTGGAGTTTCACATACTCCATCCTCAGTGAGTTCTAGAATGAGTAACTGGCCCAGTGAGCATCTTGGGATCTTCCTCTATGATCAGAGAAAGACAGAAATTACTGGAGACTGTCCCTTTTTCCTTTTTCCTTGACCCTAAGGATTCATGGCAGCCATTTTGCCATTACAAGATACCTAAGCATGACTGCCACATACGGGGGGGGGGGTTGTAAAAGATTTGAGGGGCAGAGAGAGAAGAGGGAAAATTTGGATGCTGTTCAATCAGAGCATGTCATGTCTGAAGGGAAGACATGCTTGGATTTCCAGGTAAGTAAGGTAATCAATGTCCTGGTGGTTGTTGCTGTTATTATGTGTTTCCAAGACAGGGTTTCTCTGGATAATTTTGGCTGTCCTGGAACATTCTATAGACTTGGCTGGCCTTGAACTCACAGAGATCTGTCACCTCTGTGGTGGCACACATCTTTATTATTTGTTGTTGTGTTTTGCAAGCTGGCTGAATAGGAATTTTCTTCAAACAAGAGTTCTAAAGAATCAACTCACCAAACATACAAAAAGTACTTGGCAAAAATCTAAAGTTCCTTCATGATAAAAAAGAAAAAAAAAAAACAAGCAAAACCAAAACTAA
Organism: Cricetulus griseus; assembly: GCF_003668045.3. Lineage (NCBI taxonomy): Eukaryota > Metazoa > Chordata > Mammalia > Rodentia > Cricetidae > Cricetulus > Cricetulus griseus. The sequence continues at coordinate 86,714,715 of NC_048601.1, forward strand.
GACTAGAAAGGGCTTTCCCATAGTTAAAACACACCCACCAGTGTGAGATGGAGGGCTTTTGCCCCTAACATAGGGTTCCTGCTCTCACCATTTCTACTGAACAGTTCACTGGAGGTTTTAAGCAGGACAGTGAATGAGAAAAGGAAATAAAGGGTATTCTTTTGAGACAGGAAAAAGCAAATCTAGTCTACTTAGAGATATGCTTGAATATGCCAGTTCAGCAAGATTCAATGTACAAACATCTGTAACAATAAGTCTTTACTCCAAGTCAACCAAGCCCTGCTGCCACATGGGTGCTTTCCATCAGGCCACCTGAGCCCTGCCCACCGCCACGTTAATGTCCCAAGTAACACACAGAGACTTATATTAGGTACAAATGCTGCTTGGCCAATGACTAGGATTCTCATCTGCTAGCTCAGTCTTAATTATCATAAATCTATATATCTTATAAGACTTATCGGATGCCAGCGGAAGTGTCCTGTCTTCCCGGGCTCAAATGGTGACTCTGCGCTTTCTCCTACCTTTCCCAGAATCCTCCTTGACTCCTAGTCCCCCCTATCTTGTTATCCTATTGGCCAACAGTACTTTATTTATCAACCAATAAGACAATCATATACACAGAAGGACATCCCCCATCAAACATCAACCAAACTTCTGTATAGAAGCAAGGAACAATTTGAAAATGAAATTCAAGAACAATTTACTGTAACATCAAATAAGCTACTCAGAGAAACATTTCAACTGAAGCATAAAACAGGTATTCTTAAAGAGACAAGATAGCATTAAAATTTTGTTAAAGTTGCTGGGCATAGTGGTGCAGGCCTTTAATATCAGAATTTGGACAGCAGGTAGTCTCTGACAGTTCAAGACAATCCTGGTCTACATCAGGAGTTCCAGGACAGCTAGGGCTACATAGCAAGACCCTGTCTCAAAAATAAACAAAAGAAAACAAAACAACAACAACAACAAAACCCTAAACAGTAAAGCTCAAACTACAGTCTATTTATTGTCCCTTCCTCACACAGAAGATGCTTTCCACACTTAATCATCAAACAACCATTTGCAGAATCACTCTTTACTCTTTCTGGAAGGCAAGGGTTTGCTGTACTGGTCAGGCTAGCCTCAAAATCCCAAGTTCAATGAATCCTTCTGCCTTGCCTTCCAGAGTAGCTGGAACGACACATGCCACCATACCCAGCTAAAATAAGTGCCTTATTTTTAATCAAAAAACTTTTCAACTCAATTTTGAAACACACTCATACACACTCGCACACATACACAACCAAAATTTTCTTGGAAATACTCATTTTTAAAAAAGCATTTAATTGGGGGGCTTGCTTAGTCTCACAGGATTAGTCTATTATCATCATGGCAGGGAGCATGGTAGCTGGTAGGCATAGGACTGATCTACAGGCATGCAGGCAGAGGGAAAGAGAGGGAGAGAGACAGAGACAGAGACAGACACTGGACCTGGCATGGGCTTTCAAAAACTCAAGCCTCCTCCAACAAGGCCACACCTCCTAATCTGGACCATTCTCATTTCAAACCATTACATCTGACCAGCCACTGAAGTGTTTTCACTTTGACTTCAAAGTATTTTCCAATTTAACTGGAGACTTCCTTTTTTGATATGGTTTATGTTACTCTGACGTATAACATTTAATTTTCTCATATTTGGGGATCTCTACATCCTTCTAGTTATTGATACAGAGTGATTTCCATTAAGGAGACAGAACAATGTTTTGATTCCACTTTGTAAGGTTGAGTGCTATGGCCCAGTATGTGACCAACTGTGCTGAGCATTCATGGACATTTGAATAGCTGCTCTATTTTGCTTTCTTTTCCACTGTAATCATGGGAGAGGCTTTGAAGGGGGCTCCTTCTTCTTGGCCCAATAATGATTCTCTTAAACAAGTGAACAGCAGGGTACCACCAGGTGAAATGGTTGCCTTATGCTACAGCAAGGCTTCTTACACTTACACTTATGATCTCTTTTTATGTGTGACTTTAGCATTTACTGATAATAAGTCATTAAGAAGTCTATTTTAAAGCTAGTCTTTTAGTATACATATAATCCTACCATTAAAGGTGAGAAGTAAATTTACACACTGAGAAGAGATATACACTGGTTTCTTTTTCTACAAATGAAATCTTGACTAAATGTATGACACTACAGGACAAAGCATCTTCAGTGTTTTTCAGAGTTAATTACCTTTTTTTTTTTTCTTTTTGGAGATAGGGTCTTACCATGTAATTCTGTCTGGCCTTGAACTAGCTATGTAGATCTGGACAGACTGAAACTCATGGAGACCACCTGCCTCTGCCTCCTAGGTGCTGTAGTTAAAGGAATACCCCTTTATGTACTCAACTTATTTTGGTTTTATAACAGTCAAGGCAGAGAATGCCATTTTGGGTAAACACAAAATGGCAGAAGTGTTTCAGAGCCATTTTAGACACTGCTGAAAATGCCATTCTACTACCAAGCCAAAATTCATTGACTGGATTTTATGAAACTCAAATAGGAATTTTGAAAATCTGGGACTACAGAAACGACCCAGTAGTTAAGAGCACTGACTGTGATTCCAAATGAGCTGGGTTCAATTCTCAGCACCCACATGGAGGCTTACAACTATCTGTAACTCCTATTCCAGGGAATCTGACACCCTCTTCTGACCTCCCCAGGCACCAGGCACCTATACCCATACAATACAATACAATACAATACAATACAATACAATACAAAAGTTAAATATATTCTAATACAAAACAGTCCAAAGATAATACTAATTTAATACATATAGGCTGAGGAATAGCAGTAGGAGAAGAATCAAGCCACTTTGTATTTTTAATGTTTTTATTTGTATTTTGAAAATCTCATAAATTCATATAGTGTATTTTGGTCATATCAAACCATATTTTCCCTCCAATTACCCTTAGTGCTGCCATGTTTCTCTCCCAACTTCATGTCAGCCATGTTGTGTTGTTATTGATAACCTCAGGGTCCAAATAGTGCTTCTCACATGTGCACAGGTGTGAGGCTTAGGCAACCTAGTAGCAGCCATGTTCCGACAGTATGATTTTGCATCCCTCAGCAGCCATCCACTATATTCTTAAAGAGCAGAAAACTTGGTATGCCTAGTAAAAGCACTCTAGTTCCTGGTACACACTAGTTTTAAATTCAGGCAGAAATGTTTCAGGCAGCATTTGTAGACAATATGTGGCATGGCAACACACCCAGAGGAAGTACACATGTGTGTTCAGAACCAAAGCTGTAATGAGGGTCTGACATGCAACACAGGCCAGTGCATTTAATTTTGAATTGATTATTGGACTGTGTAAAGACTCTTTTCCTTTGGTTGCAACTTCCTCACATTCAATTATATGACCCTCTACAAAGTTGGGACCCACAGTTTTAGAATCTGGGCGCTTGAGCACACCAGTCATTCTGCCTATCAACTCTTAAACTTCTGCCAATTAAGGTGTTAATGGGAACCAAGTGTTTATACTCTCACCATTAGCAGGAAGAATCATAAAAAGAAAACATCGATTTACCGTGTTTCTAAGTTCACAAGAAATGCTGCTGTGAATTTAGTGTGTGTGTGTGTGTGTAGGAATAGAAGAGCATTATTTAAATCCCTTACTGAAAATAAAGCTAAAAGCAGAAAAATGTGAAGGAAATGTACTTTTTGATCAATAAAAGGGAAGCCCAGAGGGGAAGGGGCAGGATCTCCTGAGCTAATTGGGAGCATGAGGGTAGGGGAGAGGGAGCTGGCAGAATGAGAGGAGGAGAAGAAAAGGGAAGAAGAGGAAATGGAGGAGCAGAAACATTGAGTCGGGGGAAGAACAGAGGAGAACAGGATGAGTGATACCAGAGGGAGCCATTATAGGTCCGAGGAGAGATCTGGCACTAGGGAGATTTCCAGAGATCTACAAGGATGACAGGAACTGACAATCCAGGCAATGGTGGAGAGGCTACCCTAAATGCCCTTCCCCTATAATGAGATTGATGACTACTTTATATGCCATCCTAGAGCCCTCATCCAGTGGCTGATGGAAGCAGAGGCAGACACCCACAGATATACATTGAACTAAACTCTGGAACCCAGTTGCAGAGAGGGAGAAATGAAGATCAAAGGGGTCGGGGTCAGGCTGGTGAAACCCACAGAAACAGCTGGCCTGAACAAGGGGGAGCACATCGACCCCAGACTGCTGTCTGGGAGGCCAGCACAGGACTGATGCAGACCCCTGAACATGGATGTCAATAAGGAGGCCTCTGCACTCTAGGGGCCTCTGGTAGTGGATTAGTATTTCTCCCTGGTGTAAGAAGGGACTTTGAGAGCCCATCCCACGTGAAGGGATGCTCTAGAGGCCTGGACACGTGGGGGAGGGCCTAGGCCCGGCCCAGGATGATGTGGTGGACTTTGGAGAGCCCCCGTCGAGGGCCCTACCCTGCTGGGGAGTGGAGGGGGGATGGGGTGGGGGACAGGGGGGAGTTGGGGGGAGGATTGGGAGGGGAGGAGAGGGAGAGGGAGAAGGGATTGACATGTGAAGCAAGCTTGTTCCTAATTTGAACTAATATTTTTTTTTTTTAAAAGGGAAGGCTAGTGACTACAATAAATGGGCAAGATTGGTGGAGCAAAAGGCAGCAAAACCCCTCAACTAACCTCCTGGGTCCCTTAACTAACCTCCTGAATCACTAAACTTATCCCTGAGCCCCTTAACTAACCACCTGAGCCCCTCAACTAACCACCTGAGCCCCTCAACTAACCACCTGAGCCCCTTAACTAACCACCTGAGCCCCTCAACTAACCACCTGAGCCCCTCAACTAACCACCTGAGCCCCTCAACTAACCACCTGAGCCCCTCAACTAACCACCTGAGCCCCTTAACTAACCACCTGAGCCCCTCAACTAACCACCTGAGCCCCTCAACTAACCACCTGAGCCCCTCAACTAACCACCTGAGCCTCTTAACTAACCACCTGAGCCCCTCAACTAACCACCTGAGCCCCTTAACTAACCACCTGAGCCCCTTAACTAACCTCCTGAGCCCCTTAACTAACTTCAAGAGCTATTTACTAACTTCAGTTTTAGTTTTTCCCACAAAACTTCCATGTGAGTTTTGAATGTTTCCCAGAAGTTGCTGCAAACTTAAAATATGTAAATCTCACCCTCATAGAGAGCAACAGAAAATTCAGTTCTTCCCCAGATCACAGAAGGCCAAGTGACTAATGTTAAGAAAATAAATTAAAATAAAAATTCTTAAAGGATTGACAAATTTTCTGAAGTAGTAAGCCAAAATTTAACTTTTACCATAAAACTATAGTTTCTATGTTTTTAATCCATGTTATAATACAGTGTTGCAATGGTTTGAATAAGAATGGTCCCCATAGGCTGATATATTTGAATGCTTAGTCATCAGAGAATGGAACTATTTGAGAAGGATTAGGAGATGTGGCCTTGTTGGAGGAAGTGTGTATGGAGAGGTGGGATTGGCGGTTTTGAAAACCTCCCACCAGGCCCAATGTTTCTCTCTGTCTGTTCTTAGCTACTGCTCTAGGGCCATGTGTGCTGCCAGGCTCCCACTATGTTCCCCCACCTGATAACAGACTAACCCTCTCAAATTGTAAGCAAAACCCCAATCAAATGCTTTGTTTCATAAGAGTTTCCTTGGTCATAGTGTCTCTTCATAGCAATAGAACAGTGGAACATATACTGTTTATGCTACACAAGTGTATTAAGAATGTATCATTTTAAACTGAAGCAAAGCATTTACTGATCTCAAGAACCCTGACCTCCACAGCAACCTTAATGGCTTGTAAATCTAGCCTGGCACTCATACCAGATCTCCTCAGAGTCCACAATAACTTAGAGACAGAGTCCTCAATAACTCTAGCAGAGCCCCACACAGGAGGTGGCTGGCAAAGCCTTGGGCTCCTGTGCCATGTCAGTCAGTAACTGAGGAGGAGGAGGGTTGAGAAGGAAGAAACACCCCTTATCATGACAGGTAAGTTGTGATTAGCCAAATTACAGGCTCTTTAGCTAACATCAATTAATCCACAGAGAGTGTTTTTAGCAGTTAAAATTGTCAGGCTTAGAGTCTAAAGATCCCAGACCTCAATAAGAGACAGGCTTGTGGAGAGTGGGGATGAAGGTAGTGAGGGCTAGGATAATCACAATTATTCAAAACTCTTTGGAGCCTCCTGTAAGGTCTGCTCTAAGTTACCTCTCTTGTGTACACTGGGCAAACAGACTGCACATGTATTTATCATGTATTACATGCTTTCTGCATATAACACTAAAGCGAGGACATTTTGGCACAAATTGAGACTCCTGACATACAGAAGAGTCACTGCTGCACGCCGTTGCTCTGAACTTTCTTTGCAATTAGTTAGCAGAGGTGAACTAAATAGTTTCGAAGTTTGCTTGCAAGCTGAGTACATCATCTTCCCTCTCACTTGGTGTCTCTCTGAAGAGATCTAGCATCACCATCCAAGCTGTAAGCCAAAAGGCCAATTCTGCCTCATTCTCCAGGCCAGTCACTGAGTCCCTTCATTCTCAACATTTCTATGTGTGTTTTCAGCATTCCACTATGCCACACTGGGGCATGGAGTGTGAGGTCACAGACAGATGGTAATGCAGAATGGGCTCACTGTGTCTCTAAGTTATTTATCATGTGAGTGAGCCCTGACTTCCTCATCAGTGACACCGGAATACTGCTCTTCTCTTCTCCCTACCTCTGCTCTAACTCTCTTGTCAAGTCCAGCCAGCTGAGCCTTCCTTGAAGACTGTTTTTACGCACTCTTTCTTCTGAGTTGAAGTCCCGAGTGACTGCAACAAACTCCACCTTCCCAGCTTGATTTCATAATCTCTCTCTCTACACCACTCTAATATTTCTTCCTTCTGGAAAAGGATGCAGTTTGGGCTCTGTTTTCTCCATTGAAAACCAATTTTTCTCCTTACCTTTCCCTGTCTATACCAACTCTACCCACTCCTCCATCTTACCTTTTCCAAGAAGCTTTTCCTTCGTCACTGCAAACAGGGGGTTCTTAATATTTCTTGATAAAAATGTGCCTGTCTCTTTTAGCTAATTTTATACTTTCCTCTCTTTGGTTTTTGTTTTTTTCTTACTATTTTCTGGCTGCTTACATTGGCATCACAGGTAGGAGTGATCTCTATATCAGAGGTGAATACAGGCCAACAGAAGGAAGGAGCAAAAGTCACCTGCATTGCCAACCCAGATGGCCCCAAACACGAACAGTTTAGCCTGTCAGGCTGTTAAAATCTCAGTAAACACTGACACTAGAGTGAAAGGGAACACCTAACCTCCTCTAGAGCAGCTGTATACAATGTGATCCTCTAAGATGTGTGAAGTCACAGTCCTGGGCAGCCACCTGAAAGTGAAGTAAGTTTCCTAGACTGAAAGGGTCCTCTGTGAGACTACAATCTCTTGAGCACAAAGACTCTGTCCTGCTCCAAACAGGGGTCCTAGGACTCTCAAAGGATCTGACAGATGAGAAACTCAAGCTCAATAACAGTTTCTCAGACGCATAAATGAAAGGGGTATAATAATGTTGAGATTAGATTTGTGAAATCATTTCTCTGATATTTAAAAATAAGGGCAGCTTCTTGTCTTAGAACATTCATTTTCAACTAAATATTGTTTACTGTGATATGACAGGATACCAAGAAAAGCTGGCTCTCTGTAACGGTATTCTCCATATATTTTGCATTTCTTGATCTTTTCAGGTGCTACCATATGCTCCACAAGGCTGACACAGAATCCAAGAAAACATCCAGGCAAGTGGCATTTAGATGCACCTTACTTGTCTTATACACAACACAACACAACACAACACAACACAACACCATAGCTTGTTTTGTTGCCTGTCTTAAATCTGGTTCTAATGGAACTTGGCTGACTTTTGTTCAATCTAAACAAAACCAAAGTGATGGTAACAGGAAGTGGTAAGGTTTAAACATCAAGAATACAATCTGAGAAAAAACGATGCCCGTCTGCTTCAGTTCACAGATCTAAGACTCTAGATCACTCCCGATATACCCAACCACGTCACACAGCACAATGAGAGAGTGTGTGGCACTTCTGATGGGGAGGTCACCATCATACATCTACTAGCTACACTGTTATGCTCATTTTGTTGTCACAATTGTAATCCTGGAGGAAAGAGCCATACTATTAAGGCACTACCGGGAAACTGAAAACTGTCAGAGGTGTGGTCTGGCGGGGCATTTCCAGGACATGGGAATGTCCCTTTAGAGGACTAGAGGACCCTAGAAGCCTCCTTGCTCTGTCTTGTTTCCTGGCCATGAAGTAAGTGTCTGGTCTTCCTCACACTTGCACCATGATGCACCACAGACCCCAAACAACAGAGCCAACAGAGCACAGAGCAGAACCTCCAATATTACAAGTCATTCTCTTTATAGGGTTAATTACTGCATGGATTTCACCACAGTAGCAAGAACTGAACAACACACTCTGTTACTGAATCCAAAATTCTGTGTGTAAAAGTTAATCATTAGATATCTACATGTGAAAGAATGAAGTTGCACTGTACCTCACATCAGAAATGAAAGTTAATTCAAAATGAACAAGAGATCTAAATAAAGAACAAAAACTGTAAGGAAAATTAATTCAAAATGAACAAGAGATCTAAATAAAGAACAAAAACTGTAAGGAAAAATGAACAAGAGATCTAAATAAAGAACAAAAACTGTAAGGAAAATTAATTCAAAATGAACAAGAGATCTAAATAAAGAACAAAAACTGTAAGGAAAAAGATATAACTGCATCTTCATGGCCTGGGGTTAGGCAACACTTTGCTGTCAATGGTTATGCTATCAGAAGTATAGAAAAGAAAGTATCTGATAAATTAGACTGTATGAAAATTAAAAATGTTTGTGCTATCAATGGCACCCTTAAAAAATAAAAAAGACAACCCACAGAATAGGTATTTAAATCCATACATCTGATAAGAAACTGACATCTACACTAAAGAACTATTACAATTCCATAAGGAGAAAGAAACCCAATTAGCAAGTGAGCAAAGATGTAAATAGACATTTCTCAATGGCTTATAAGCAATAAAAAAGATGGTCAACACCTATAGTTAGGGAAGCATAAATTAGTTCATGTCAGTAGGATTAGCTATAACATGAAATAAAGTAAGAAATATTAGCTAGGATGTAAAGAAACTGAACCTTGATTGCTAGTAAAAACTGTGGTGTGAAGACTGGAAAACAATTGGGCACTTTCGAAAACTGTTAAAAAAGAATTCTTGTACAACTGGACAAATCCACTTCTAGACATATGCATCCAAAAGAAATGAGATATCTATACAGAAATCTTGCTCAAAATGTTCATTACAATATTAGTCCCTATATGCAGCAATCCCAAGCCCACCTATTGAAGAACACATGTGCAAAACACAGTATGCAATGAAGCATTATTTGGCAGTAAGAAGTAAATCAATACATGCCAGGGCATGGGTAAACAACAACAACAAAAATGCTGAAATCATGTGATTTGTTTAAACAGTCAGAATCCAGCTGTTCAAACTGTTCTGGGAGGTTGTGGAAGCTTCTGGATGGGACCTGAGGTGAGGCTTGAGGATTACAGGCCAGCTCCACTTTTGATCCAAGCTTTGTTTCCCAACTGCCTGGCAATGTAACCAGCTGCTGCATGCTCTTGATGACACAGCCACGGCTGTTCACACTGCCATGCCTCTCCAGGCATGATGTACTGTGTTCCCTAAGTTGTTAGCCTGAGTAAGTCCTTCTTTCTTTAAGTTATTTCTGTCAGGTATTCTGTCAATGACAAGAAAAGTAAATGACATAGAAAATAGCTAGACTAGGCAAATCTATACAAATGCAATGGAGACTGCTAAGGAAGGACAGGAGGAGGCAGGGCCATGGAATGCTCTAAAATCGATGGTAGTAATGGTTGCACTGTGTGTGTACACAACAGCGTATATTGTAAATGGGTAAAATTTAAGGTCTCTGAATCATTATTTCAATAAGGATGTTACAATTACAACAACAGAAAATGTGAACAAGTATCTGTGAGACCATGACTCCTACGCTGGGTTACCATGTTCTAGATGTCCCCTTAACATAAAGGTATAGGGCAAGAACCACTTCTGCCACCTGGGGGAAATATCACAGTGCCTCTTCACTGGCAGCCACCTGGTCAGCATGATGTAAGGCTTCTGTTGTTTCTGGAATGCAGTACTGCAATGTGTTTGTGCCCAACCTGCTCAAGAAACTTGCAACTGGTTAGAGCTTGAGGCTACAGCCCTCCTGTCTGCTAAGTGGGCAGGAAAATTGGCAAAGCAGAGAGAAGAGCTGGAGACTTTCTGTGGTTAAACACATGCTGAGTGTTCCAAGGATTCCGTGCTCAAAGCCTCCCTCACTGCTCAACTCCTCTCCTCAAACAGTTCTGCATTCTAGGTCAAACATGCTTCAAATATAGGTACATTATGAATCAGCTGGCATTATATAATGATCAAGCAGGAGGGACCTTTGACAATATTATGCAATGGAGCCATGACTCTGGAGCCACTTACTAACTGTGATTCAATGCCTTCATCTCAAAAGTGGGAATGATAAAGGCTTCTCAAGGTTGGTGTAAGGTTCAAATTCAGAGTGTTCAGAATAGCAAGTAACACATTGTAAGTGCTGATGTGTTTTTAGTCTTAGAATTAAACTAGTAAATCACATTCTTTTTATGGGGGAAGAAGACACTAAAGTTCAAAAGGGGCCAAGTGACTGGCACTGGCAGTGATGGAGCTGCTGTCTAAGTCCAGCTCTCATTGACCATAGCCAACAGCCCTGCTTGGAAGACACTGACTACATTTTAGGTTTTAAAAGGTATGAATAGGGAGAAAACAGTGCCTAGCAGTTATATACCATACATATAACAAGACATATTATTCATTCCTTTTAAATATTCCAGATTAGCTGGGTGGTGGTGATGCATGCCTTTAACCCCAGCACTTCTAACTTTCAGTAACAGATATCTATAAAAATGATGGCATCGTTTGCCAAGACACAGTAAGTGCAGTAGAACTATGTAGAGAGAGAAGGTCTTACTATGCAGCCCAGGCAAGCCTACACCTACAATGTCTCAGCATCATGAGTGCTAGGATTACAGGTATTTGCCACTAGCATGCCCGGCAAAAACAAAACACTTGATCTTTTATGCATGATAGGCAAACTTTTCCACAGAGCTTTGACCCCAGACCTGAAACTGGAAAACTTTGTATGCTGCAAACAGAGTAGCTTGTTTAAATTTCACACACATGCACACTTGAACATGCGCATAAACACCCACATCACACCACACCATACAGCCTACACGGGCCACGGTAAGGCTTCCCAAATGCCCTAGTATATCTGCTGTCTCCAGTCAGATGGATCCTTGTCTCTGCGTAGACTCCTAGTCCCTACCCTGTTTGAAGACCTCACACTTCACTCCTGTGTCGCAAATTCTCCCACGCTGCCTTCGACTGCAAGCTGTCTTGGCCCACATGCCTAGTTAGGCTGACTTAGCTTCTGGCCCTATTTACTAAAGCAGTTTTTCCCCACAGCCCAGACCAATCTCCTATCTGTCCCCAGCCTAACACACACTTTTGCAACCTGCTTCTAACTAATCCAGTCTTTCTAACTGGCTAGACCATAGGCACAAACAGGGCAGGAGAGCTGTCTGCCTGTTCAATATTACTTCCCCTGTGCCTAGCATAGTTCCCGGGAACAAGCAGTTGGCAAATGGAATCATCATCAGGGTTTGCAAGTGGCAAGAACATGTGCCCAGCAACACAAGGCCTGGGTTGATCCCTAGTACTACAAAAGAGAAATGAATACATTCGCCAAAGATTTAGTAGGTGAATGAATATACTCAAGTTTTCTACTCAAATTCGACATGTCCTTCTGTTTGTTTGTTTGTGACAGGGTTTCACTACATAGCTCTGGCTGTCCTGGAACTCACAAAGATTCACCTGTGTCTGTCTCCTGAGTTCTGGGATTAAAGGTGTTCATTACTACACCCTGCACCAGACACCTAGTATCTCTTATCAGGCTTTTCACAAGCAGAAATACACAAGCTACATAAAAGGGACAGGTTATGAGATCTTTTTGGAGAAAATTTCACAAGAAACCTCTGGATACATATTCTAAAGTAACTATATGAAAACTGTAAGCAAAAAGTTTTTAAAATAGGCTTCATATACCACATATTGGAATCACAGAACACAGTAATACACTGGTGCTGAACCTTATCTCTACTGGCTAGCTTTCCTACTGCTGGAAGGTGCCATGCATGCTAGCAGGGGAAAATGCAATCTTCACTCTCACTCAGCTGTGACCCCCTATCAACTACAGTAACGACAGGCTTCACAAGATATACCTACTTGTACAACAGTGGCATGGACATCATGAACATAACTAATGACTTTCTGATTGCATCTAAAGCCTGCTCTGTGAAATGGAACCCATTCCTGGCACTGTTAATAGGGCCAAGAATTTGTGATTAGATAGGTGACAGACAGGCCCAAGAGGAGACATAGCACTAAATCAACTTTTAATGATTTATTCCTATACCCATTGCTTAATAATTATCAGAGAACTAAGTCTCTCATCATTGTGGATAGCAATTAATACAGAGACCCTCCGCTGGTCGTTGTGCAGAAAACGAAGAGACTGGAGTGCTCAGTCCTAAAGGGAACAAACAGGTCACGCCCTACTCCTAAGGCCCAGGGATCTCGGTGGAAGAGTAGGTGAAAAGACAGTCAAACCCAAGGATGGTAGATAACATCAAGGAAACAAATGTTTTCTGGACACAACAGGACAGTTGCTCATATGCACTCAGTGATTGTGAAAACATCCACAAGACTTTTGTAAGCTAAGGCCAGACAAATTCCCAGCAGAATTGGGGGCAGGGCATGAATTCCCAGTACTGAGTAACTACTGGCATTTGATAGTTGCTAGGAGATCGAGAGTCAGTTTTCCTTAATGGTGTGATCCCTGGCAGGCCCCCCTCTGGAGAGTGTGTGGCAACACTAGCAGGAAGAGAACCTCACATTGTGTGGGGAGTGAACGTGGAAAGGGTGGCTATAGGAGGAATTAGAGAAGGGGAAGCAGGATGAACATGATCAAAATAAAGTGTGTGACATTCTCAAAGAATTAATAAAAATATTTTAAAAACAAAAGTTTCAGAAGAAAAAAGTAGTCGTGTCTCTAGGAAAGCTCATCACTCACACTCCAACAACTCTTTGTGGGAGACCAATAAGCAAAGGAGACAGGGACCAGTATGACCTTCCTGAGCTTGTGCCATTCTCTTCCAAAGTAAGTCCATCTTCTAATGAAAGACAATGTGCTGGACCACAGCTCTCAGCATATCCAGAAGAGTAGCCAGAGGAGTGGGGGCCTTAAATGAAGAGCAAGTGGCACGCAAGCCGAAGGAACAAGCAGCAATGACTCCAGTGCCCATCTTTAGGATTCACCCAGAAACCACTCAACAGTACTAAGAGCTCTTACTCAGGGAAGAAAAAAGTAGGCTCAACCTCAAAATAGATGGTATGGGCATCCCAGAACAAAAATTCCTGAAGACTCTTCTAGAAAAAATTTGTGATTACAGAAGATGGGGGGAGAGAACATTTTACTACTAAAACTTTCTATACAGAAAGGGGAGGGAAAGGAAGAAGGAAATTAGGTTGGGGGTGGAGAAGGTGGAGTGTGTGTGTGTGTGTGTGTGTGTGTGTGTGTGTGTGTTGGGGGGGTCTGTGTGAGAGCGGGAGGGGAGTGCAGTTGCCTCAACGTTTTAGTATTAAGATGCAGACCTACCTCTCAGAGTTTAGGACAACCTCAAAAGGAGAATGGCTTGCTTAAGCCTCCTCTCCTCACATAAGCAGCATATCAATAGGCCCCCAGAATTCAACAAGCTGAAGCCCAGCTCTGAGTAATCTCTGCTGGCATCACTGGAGATCCCTGTAGTGAAGACCAGGTCTTTTAAAGGGAAACACCTCCCATCACTCCCTCTGGTAGTGATTAAAGGAAAAAGAAATAACTCAGGGCTAATTACTGCACTATCTAGACAGAGATTTCAGGTACGCCCTGACAGGTGTACTTCGGTCGGCTCAGTGCTGTGACCTCCTCAAAGGTACTGTGTCAATTCTTCCCAGCCACGCCGTCCTTACAACAGAATTGTCCCATCAAAGGGTGTGGACACTCCAACTCTAGATGGGCAGATTTCAGGTTTCTGCGTTCTCACTGACACGTTCAATGTTAACCCGTTTTTCAGTAAGAAAAAGTTTAACTTTGAAGACGCACCCAGCACAGTTCATGTGGCGTGTAATTTATTAAATGTTGGCTGTTCAGGTGGAAACAATGCTCCCTGAGAGCCATCTTCACAGCTGAGGAATAGTTGTAGCTTCTAGATAGTTGAGGAAAGTGCCTTCCAAAAAGCTAGAAGCGGGCAGGGTGCTGTTTTAAGCCATTGTGTTGGACAAGGCAAGGACACGGTTGCTAATATCTGCATTCATTTTATGACAGAGTCTGAAACAAAAGAAATATTCGGAGGGGAGAAAAGAAAAAAAGGCAGAAAAAAGCCGAACGCTAGCGCACACTTCGGGGTTTGGACTGCGGAGCCAGCTAGACAGCGCTCGGCTACCTGGGTCTGCAGGGTATGACCCTGAAGGTGCACACACAGGGAGGGTGTCTGCGTGGAGACTCCAGCATACCGGGGGCCGCTGGCACCCGCTCGGCTCCCCGCAGCCGGCCTAGGGCCCAGGCAAGGCCGCCCCGCGCCCAATTGGCGACACGGAGGTGGACCCCGCGGCGGGCCCGGGCTGCGGGCTGCAGCCGCGTCTCGGTCGCGGCCGCGAGCCGCCCCCGGAGGCCGGCACTCACCGCTCAGGTAGTTGGTCCACTTGTACAGCACGCCCTCCATGGCGCCCGCGGGCCCCTCGCCGCCCCGGCCCGCCGCGGGGACACGGGACCGGCCTCACATCCTGGGCCCGGGGGCGGGCTCACCGCGACAGCCGGGGAGCACCAGCTTCTGGTCGGGGGTCTGCGCCTGCGCCGGGCGCCGTCGGGGTAAACTAGGCGGAGCGGCCGGCCGAGCGAGGCCAGGGAGGCGCGGCCCCCGAGGCGACGGTCGCGGGCGCCTTCACCTCGGCCGCCGAGCTCACAGCGCCCGCCCCGGCGCGCTCGCGCATGCCCACTGCGTCGCGCGCACGCTCCCAAATCCACGCCGAGGTTTGGCCGCGGCGCCGTGCGGCCGGAGGGCGGGGCGCGGGTGCGGACGTGGGGGAGCGGGTCACCCCCGGGTTCTAGTCTCCAGGGATCCCGCTTGTAACCTCAGGCTCGTCAGTGTAAGGGACCCGGAACCCTCGGACGAGGCACGTCTGTAGAGCGTTTCCGGATGCACTCCAGGGTAAGGCGGGCGCATTTCAAACCGCGGGCCTCTGCAGGGAAGGCTTGGGCTTTGGACCGCTGGCCTTGACTTCACCTGGGATTCTGTTAAAAATACAATCTCGCCCAGGTCCCGGACCTTTTGGATCAAATGTCTGCATTTTCACAAGCTCTCCAAGGGGAATTCGTATGCACATGCAAGTGTGGAAATGAAGTTGTTAGCATTTGTAGCCAAGAAAGTGTTAATCACACGTTAAGTGGAAGGGGAATGTCAAGAAAGAGCACGATGCAACCCAACGTAACCCAAACGGCCCTGAAACATGCTCTGAAGTGCTAAAGTGTGGGCATTTTCTTTCCCCTTAGTGTAAGGTTGACAGGTGTGGTAAATAATATATAACTTAATTGGTTATTTACCTGAACTGCACACCTTGCTTAATGCCCTGTTTGCTTCAGGTTTAATCTAGAGAATCTTCTTCTCAGTTTCCTCTCCATCTGCTACCATGGGCTACGTCTGAAATTAAGGCGACCATGTAGAACTAGGAACCTGAAGCTGTGTAACTCTTAAATGCTAATGCCATTTCCTCGTTAAAGAGGCACGTCCTTAGCCATTATTTACTCTACAATAAGGACGTTCAAATGATGGATCATTAACAGTCATCAACAGTCATGTTTAGAATGAATCACGTTTAGTCTTAAGGCGGAGTGCCAATTGTTTGCACCAAGTGACCTTAAACAGGACACTAACTTCTAGCCTCAATTTGTTTATCTTTGGTGCTGGCTAGTTTTATGCCAATTTGACACAAGATAAAGTAATTTGGAAAGGTGAGCTCTGAACCATCATAAGATTTGTCTATAGGTAAGTCTGTGGTTCATTTTCTGAAATGCTGATTGACGTGGGAGGGTCCAGCCCATTGCGAGCGGTGCCATCCCTGGGCAGGTGGTCCTGGGCGCTAATAAGAAAGCAGGCTAAGTAAGCCAGTGAGCAGCACCCTCCATGGCCTCCCCATCGGTTCCTGCTTCCAGACTCCTGTCTTGAGTACCTGTCCAGACTTCCCTAGATGATGGGCTGTGATATGAAGTGTAATCGATAAAAGTCCTTTCCTCCCCAAGTTGCTATTGGTCATGATGTTTTAACCCAGGACAACGTCTAAATGGGGAAAATAACCACGTTAAGTTAGTGAAGGAAGACCTTGCACCAGAAGTGCCTTGTGAACCCTAAAGCATCCTTGTCCGTCCTTGGAGTCTAGCTTCAAGTTAGTAAGCCACGGTTCTGAGCAATCCTCTGTGGTATCTCGGAGAGGGTGCTCTCCAGTATCCGGTCTTGCCAAAAGCCAGTGTCACCTGGGGCTCTTCAGTTGGCTCAGTTGCAGTTCTTCACAGAGGCAAAGCCGTCTCCCAGGGAGTTTCCTGTTAGCTGTGCACCCAGCTGCCCTCCCTAGGTGGGAGACTTTCTTAGCCCGCGGGCTTTAGGACTACTGGGGTGGCTGGACCCGGCCGCCTGACCCGCCGCGACACCGAAGCTCTGCACTGTTGCAGCGCCATTGGCTGGAGGGGAGCCTGAGTGACAGCACCGTCAGCCAGTGGAAGGCAGCCCTGCCCAAGCAGCCCCTTCTAGAGCCAATCATGCTACGATGGGACTTTAACTCTTTAAAGGAGAGTTCGCAGTGTGTGTGCCAAAGTTGGTAGTAAAAGTGCCACGTCTTCCTGGGAGGGTAGGTGGGAGTCCCGGACTTACCCGAAGCCGTCGTCGCTTTCGGCATATTTTTAACTCTATGAAGTCGGGGACCCTTTCTCTGCCTTGGTAACATGAGGTTTTTCTTGTGGAACGCGATCTTGACACTGTGGGTCATGGCTGTGAGTTCAGCTTTGATTCCTGAGCCAGAAGTGAAAATCGAAGTTCTCCAGAAGCCGTTCATCTGCCATCGCAAGACCAAGGGAGGGGACCTGATGTTGGTCCACTACGAGGGCTATTTAGAAAAGGACGGCTCTCTGTTTCACTCCACGTAAGTAATTATGCTTCTCACGCAGAACGATGAAGGATCCTCACCCAGTCACACCAGCCCTCTTGTTTTAAAGCTAACAGTTCCTTTGCCTCTAAAAACAGAAACCAAACACTGAAACATCGGCTTGCCTTTGGGGAAAGAAAATTGTCAAAAGCCAGTTCTAGAGAACGAGGCCTTGAAAGGACTTTCTGGAAACATGTAGTCTTGATAAGTTAAATTCCTTATAATTTTATTCTTTATAAAATTAAATCCAGAATATTTGAAGTTTTACAGAAATACATAGTAGTTGTAATTAAGCAGAAAGTAGAAAAGGCTTAACAGAATTTTCCATCTCAAACTCCAATCCTTAGGTAAAATATCTGATTCCACTTTTAATTGGGCATAGGGGATATTAAAACATATCATTTTGCTTCAAGAGCAAAATGCACAAACATCTATTTGCCTGCTTCTAAAAGATGCACCAATGCAGTTTCAATGACCTGTCTAACTTTTTGGCAGGTGGCATTTTGGTCAAAGCACAGGATGGTGATTTCAGGAGTTGTTCCTTTTTTTCTAGAAAGTCAGAACTCATTGATGGAGTAGGTGTGGTTATAGAAGTCATACGGGAAGGGTTTCCGGGTGCTTGGCAAGGCAGCAGGTAATGTTCACAAGTGCAATGATTTCCATTCTGAAAGCATTTGACGAGCCCTTCCTTAGGGACACTTGGAAAGTTCACCCTCTCACCACTTGCAACCATTCATTTACGCAGCCTGTGAAACGCTCATTGAAAACCCCATTTCGGGTCCTGGAGATGCAACGCTTACTAAAAGCCAGTTCTGGCCCTCCAGCACACCATGTGCAGGGCTCAAAGGGTGGAGATGCAGCATGGTCAGAGCGAGCACTGGCAAAGCCTAGGGAGCCTGTGGCCAGTGCTGAGGGGGGAGGGCAAAGACGTTCGTGACAGAACAGCCTGGAAAGTGGTGAGTGGGGAGCGTCAAGGCACAGCTGGGCGGGGAGGACTTTGCAAAGGAGGGAATCGCATGAGCTAAGCCTGAAGCTTTAGTTCCGCTTAGGTGCTTAGATTTTTGTTTTAATAAACTGCTTTGAGACATGGTCTTTTGTGAGGCCTGAGGGTAGTGAATGACACTGTTCTCTGAACACTGCTATAGTAAAAATTTCCAAAAACAGGCCGGCGGTGCACACCTTCTTTAATCCCAGCACCTGGGAGGCAGAGGCAGGTGAATCTCTCTGTGAGTTCCATGCCAGCCTGGTCTATCGAGTGAGTTCCAGGACAGGCTCCAAAAGCTACACAGAGACATAGAGAAACCCTGTCTAAAACCCCTCCCCCCAACATTGGTGGCGCATGCCTTTAATCCCAGCACCTGGGAGGCAGAGGCAGGTGGATCTCTGTGAGTTCGAGACCAGCCTGGTCTACAAGAGCTAGTTCCAGGCCAGCCTCCAAAGCCACAGAGAAACCCTGTCTCAAAAAACCAAAAATAAAAAAACAAAAAAAAAAAAAAAGAAAAGAAAAGAAAAAAGTTTCCAAAAACAGTTTGTCATAGGTTTGTCCTTGCCCATAAGGCCAGTGCATTGTCGTTAGTAACCAATACTGTGGCACTGCACTTCAACATTTCAGTTACATTATTGCTTTCAGTCTGATCCCTTTCTTATCTAGCCTAATTTCTTTGCCATCTCAGGGCCAACAACCTGTGCAGATATTTTGTAGCAGTTCACTATAATGTTCTAGTACTTGGAGACCAGACTGTTGTCATGCAGTAAAATCTTAGGCCTGGCTAACTGGGTACAATGATAACGAAGAAATATCATTAAATAAGTCTGCAAAGAACACTTTTCGTTGCCAAAACCATCATCTGTATGATGACTAGCTTAGTTGTAATAAGAAATGTGACCAAAAGTACTTAGTGAAAATGATCGATGCTTTTCCATTCTTTGTGCACCATGATCTTGAGGGAACATGCAGTAAAAGAAGAAAGAATGTATGTCATTTACACAGGTATTGCAGCCATGTACCCATAAGCCTAGCACAAGGACATTTTATTCACACCTAAGAGTTATCCTGGAAATAGGGCACTTTCCTTGCCCTCTACTGGTTGAATTAAGCTGGTCTCAGGATGCTAGGATAATCTTCCTGTTCCTTTCCCCTCTGGAATTTGAGGGGTACTGCTCCAGGATTTTCTGAGTAGCCTCATAGTAGATCTTTGGAGAGGGTCTGGGTGAGATTTAGGGTGAAAGCAGCCATTTCCATGCATCAGAGCCACTAGTAAACTGTACATTAGGAAGGCTTGTGGACAGGAAGTGAGATTATCCTGTCTCTGTGTCTGGATGCAAATGGACTTTCACATTTAGCAGTAACTGTCCTAGCCTTTTACCTTCCTTCTCAAACTCAAGACATTCCCTGAGCTTTTCCTTGGTCTGTAGCCTTCCTGGGAAAGTATAACTTTGTCACTAAGACCTTAGGTCTATCTGAAGTCAAATACTAGTACACTTAATTTCCATTTTCTGGTACAAAACGTTAATCCTGGTATAGCGGGCCCTCTGTCTGCAGGTTCTGTGTCCCTTGATTAAAATCAAGATCCAGAATATTTGGAATATGTGTATATGTATGTATTCAACTCATGCAGACTTTGTATTGTCATTATCCAGTATAACAACTTTCATATAGCATTTACATTACAGTATGCATAATTGAAAGATGGTTTAATGTATACAGTAGGTTATGTGCAACTACTGTAGATTTGACCCCTTATGGCTTGAGGGACAAAGGATCAAATCATGGGGACAATCTTCCAAAAATACCTGTCAGTAACAGGATTATCATTGAAGTTATAGACAAATTTGCAATAATAATTGCTTTAAAGTACATGTTCAAATTAATTATTTTTTACTATTTCCTCTGCCCTTCTCAAGCTGACTCGATTTATGAATTTTGCATCAAGAAAAATGGGCAGGAAATTGAATTGCTATGAAGTAGACTTGGGTGTGTGTGTTTCCAATCCAAAAATTGCTGTTTTCTTTAGTTTCCGGGCTCATAAGCTTAACCACTAATGGGTAGGAAGAATGAGGCACAGTAATGATCTTTATTTTAAAGTCACTAAAAGCATCTCCAGTGTATCAAGTATTTACCTAGCATTCATGGGACTCCAACTTCAATTCCTGTAGTCACTAAAAATATCTCTAATGTATGGAATGCTTACCTAGCATTCATGGGACCCTGGCTTCAATTCCTAGTGGGATTAAAACATAATTATTTGAATTCTGATGTGCTTTCTTTCTGGTAGCCACAAACATAACAATGGTCAGCCTATCTGGTTCACCCTGGGCATCCTGGAGGCTCTCAAAGGCTGGGACCAAGGCTTGAAGGGGATGTGTGTGGGAGAGAAGAGAAAGCTCATCATTCCTCCTGCCTTGGGCTATGGCAAAGAAGGAAAAGGTAAAATTGTGTAACCATCACTGCTGAGCATCTCAACGTTTCCTCCCCCTCAAAGGGAAAACCACCAACTCACTTTAACAATGCAGCAAGAAAGGCCATCCAGCAAAAGTGTCTTGATGATTTGAACATTTGGAATATACATCATTGGATACAATTTGATGTGTGGAGATACATATATCTTATAGCCAGGAAGTCTTCCACACTGTAGATCTGTAGATTCTTGCTTTTAGATGTATTTGTAAAGTTTTCAATAGCTTATTTTAATTTTACTTATTTATTTTTCTATTTTCAAGACAGGATTTCTCTGTTAGCCCTGGCTGTCCTGGAACTTGATCTGTAATCCAGGCTAGACTTCTAACTCAGAGATCTGCCTGATTCTACCTTGTGGGTGCTGGGATTAAATGTGTGTGCCACCACTGCCCAGCTCAATAGTTTATTTTAGGATAATGTATTAAGTTGTATTAAAAATAATTCCATTTGTGTTGCAAGCTGGTTGGCTGGTCCACGCAGATTTTTTTTTTGGGGGGGGGTCGTTTGGAGACAGGGTTTCTCTGTGTAGCTGTGGAGCCTATCCTGGCACTTGCTCTGTAGACCAGGCTGGCCTCGAACTCACAGAGATCCACCTGCCTCTGCCTCCCAAGTGCTGGGACTAAAGGTGTGCGCCACCAATGCCTGGCTTCCACACAGATTTTATGCCAGTTTGTTCCAAGGCACAGATACACCTGGTAGTTAAGCTGAGTTCACATGGCTCTCCAAGGGCTATTTGATGCTTATCAGCTGGCCCCAGATACAGCCTCTTCACTGAAATCTTCTCTGAGCCAATGGCCAGATCTGGAGATTGGTTAGTGAACCAGTATGACTATCACTGTGTTGTTTCTTATATTAAAACAATTGGCACCAACCCGAGTGTGTTATCAGGGATTAGCAAAATAAAAATTATATATGAAATGTGTGTGATGTAAAAGTAGCAAATAGATTTTCTGTATGTCTAGCTTTCCCCATGAGTAAAAGGGGGGTTATATGAGCATTGAAAGTGTATCACAATAAAAAAAAATTCAGTGTACTGTGATTCTGAGAATTATATATATTTCTGATTCTATCTTTCAAATTCTTTAGGAAGAAAAGTGTAGTATTTATACAGTGAAGAAAAAAATTGTAAGAAGCTATCAGAAGCAGATGGAGAGTTGCTATGATGTGGTTTGGATAGCTTTCACACCATTCTTCAGCAAGCATAGCCATTGACAAAGTAGGGGTTAAGATTCCTTGCCCTAAGGAGGTTAAGTGCTGTATATGAATATGATGTACTCCAAAGTAGGACTAGCTATCTAAGCCATGTTCTACGGGCTTGGTTATTAGCCAAATCCAATTCTAATTATATCCTTTACAGAAAGTAATCCAGTATCTAGGAAAGGTTTCTCTAATGCCCACATGTAATCTTTCTTTCCCATGTCTTTGTTCTTTTACTGTTAACTTTATGTGTGCAGTGAGGTAGTAGTTGTCCATGACATATTTAACTAAGCTTTATTTCATAGCATGCAGAGTCATTTCCTTCAGTGTCATGAAACTAATTCTTCTAATATGTATTTGCCACTAGTTTTGTAGTGTTTAGTGCACGCTTGCATGCCTCCTTGGAAAGACCAGCTTTCCCACCAACCTAGTGCATGTCCCTTTCCTGTCTCCATCACAACGGTAAGCTTTGCCTCGTGCTGTGAGTGTTGTCCTCTTAGAAACTTACTACTGCCCTTTCATGGAACTTTGAGGAATTGGGGGACATAGCTAAGACTTGTTTAATGAATGTGTCCAGACTTTTTATTAAACAGAGCTTTAAGAAAGCAAGTTTGGAAAAAAATTGCGCAAAATTCCAAGAAGGGTTTGTTTCTTTGATTATTAGTTGGGCTTTTTTGTTTGTACCCTGAGATTTTAACAAAGTTTTCTTCTTTTTCTTACTCTCGAAGATTTGTTAGTTTCCTTTACAGGAGTTCATCTAGATTTTCCTTTCTTGATGAAACGTCCTCAACAAATGCTTGAGTTCTATATCAGGGAGGTATTTCCTAAGTTGAAAATTTTCAGTGCTCCCTTATTATGTTTAAGACCCATAAGAAAATTGTATCAGGCACTTACTATTTATCAAGAATAACACTGAGGGTTTTATTTTTGCACGTGTTTTCCGCCTTTATCCTTCTCATGCACTCCTAAGTTAGAAAATGTTATTTATCTCATTTTGCGGACAAGGAAGGAATTGATGCCCAGAGGTGGCAGAAGTGAACAGAGCTCCCATTAGTAGACACTGCCTCCCGGTGGCAGTAGACACTGCCTCCCAGTGGCGGTAGACACTGCCTCCCGGTGGCGGTAGACACAGCAGCACCAACCCGATGTACTTGAAGGTCAAGACTTTATCATCTAAATTAGTAAATCTCTTGTAGTATAATTAAGTCTGAATTACTCAAAGCCCTTTAAAAGTCATTCTTGACATGTAACATGAAGGGCTTTAATTGTACTTGAAATTTAGCATCGAGACTTTTAGGAATATCTGCATATGTGCATGTGTTTTATTGCTACTCCAAACTAGAGTGCTTTTGTTCTGCCAGCTTGGGTTATTCCTTCTTCTGGTCTACCTTTCCTTCCTGGGTAAAATGTAATTATAGAATAAGTGATTTCCACCATCTGTGACAGTCATAGAGTGTCTGTTCACTTAATGTAGTTAAAATGTCTGTTACCATAATTGATTTTGTTATGAATACTTACAGATCTTCTAAATAAAAATTTCCCTATCTCTCCATATCAGGCAAAATCCCCCCAGAGAGCACACTGATATTCAACATTGACCTTCTGGAGATTCGAAATGGCCCAAGGTCCCATGAATCATTTCAAGAAATGGACCTGAATGACGACTGGAAACTCTCTAAACATGAGGTGACCCTACCCCTCTGCCTCTATGCTGTTTTTCTTGTACTTTTTTTCAAAGCTCACCTTTCCAGAAATACATTAGCTGCTAGGAGAAGGAAAATCAGTTTTCTTCAATGGAGTGACACTGGGTATGTTAGCCACACTCCAGGGCAGGACCCATGTCCAAGAGTAGTGGCCAACACAAATTGGACTCCATGTTTTTTAGTGACTTTTTTCTTTTTAAGAGAGAGAAGGAACATGAAATTGGTGGAGGGGGAATCTAAGAGGAGTTGGGGGGTTGGAAAAATATGATAAAATATACTATATAAATTCTTATAGAATAAATAATAATAAGGAAAATTAATTTTTATTTTGATAAAATACCATTCACAGCTTTTCCTAAAGTGCCTGGAAAGTTGCCTTTTTCATAGGAACCATTGCTTAGGGGAGAGCTGTGTTGACTGAGAAAGTGTGTCAGTCTCTTGCTGCTTCCTTCTTCACCTAGGCTTAGTGTTGACTCTGTTTCAGCTTCCCCCATGGAGGAAAAAGCTTCAATTTTTTCATGACTGTATGTATGAGAAACACATAAGTTTCTCATGTGGACAGTTTCTGTTCAAGGTGGCAGACTGTGCTGGCTGTGTTTCATAGTTCTCTCCAAGAAGCAGTTTACATGACCCAGTTGTTGAAGTTAGTTCCTGGAGGAGGGACTTTCTGGATTTTCCTCAAAGGGACCTCCCTCAGCCATCTGAATTCCTAACATTTGGGGTGGGAGGAGGAAGAAGGGTTTCTCTGCATCTCATGCCTCCACAGCCATCACTGGCTTTTGTAGAGAAAGAAGTGGAGGCAGACCCATGGCCTGCGGTTCTTACCTACTACAGCCCTCAGTCTGGCATGTCCAGGTGATGCTCAGTCATTTTTAATGTTTTGGTGAGTTTCACTCTAAGAGCTAGGAAATGATGGTGTCTCAGGCAAAATTGTTGGGAACAAGGGATCTTTATGGACACTAGTGAGTTTGTGTCTGTGTGGTCTTGTTGTGTTGTGTGTTGTTTTGATTGAGACAGGAGCTCCCTGTGTTCAGGCATGTCTTGATTTGGTGAACCTTCTGCCTCAGCTTCCCAAGCACTGGGATGTAGAGCCCATGTCACCGGGTTTCATATATTGTGGTGTTAACAGTTATATACCTCACCCATATCCAAGATAAACTGTAATTCTCTCGCTAAAAACATTATGTAACATATTCTTGTGATGTAAAACAATCAACTGATATAAATGAATATATGTTAGAAGTCAGGTTGGGCATGTAACTCAGTTGGTGGAGCACTGGCATAGAATGTGCAAGGCTCTGAGGTCAGTTCTCAGCACCTCAGAAAACAAACAAACAAATGTTCATTGTGTCCATGGCATCTTCATCCTTCACAGGGCTCCTCCGCCCCATCCACGTTTATTAGTTTCTAATGTATTTTTCTGGTGTCTAGGCAAATATTTATTATTAGTTTACTTTTCTTACACAAAGGCAGGAAAATAATACTTACTTTATAGTAGTTTCTTTTAGTCACAGAACATATCCTGAGATGGAGTCTACATTAATCCCTAAAATAACTTCTGTTTCCTCCTCCTTGCTCCCTTTCCCTCCCCTGGCCCTCTCCTCCTTACATTCATTCCAACTGCATTACATCTCTTTACCTTAAATAGTGTGTGTTTACATGTCAGAGTTTGTGAACGGAGGGAGGACTGAGGTCGCTGGTCCAAACTGGTAAACTGAGGATGTGATGACAAATGATGATACAGGTTGGGTTGCATTTTAACGATTCATGGGGATCACATGCAGCATTTTTGTGATACATATATGTATGTGTGTATGTATGTATGTATGTATGTATGTATGTATGTATGTATGTATAGTGTGTGTGTAGTTTGTATATATGATGCAGCCTGTAAGTGTTCCGTGTATACACCCATGAGTGTACATACACAGGCCAGAAGAGCAGAACATTGGGTGTTTTTCTTCTTACCTTGAGATTCTTATTGAACCTTTAGCTAGGCTGTCTGGCTAGCAAGCTTTTGAGATCTCCCTTTTCCTGTCCACAAAACTGAAGTTACAGGCACATGTACTTTCTATTGTGCTGGGGATTTGAACTTGGGCCCTCACACTTACACAGCATATGTTCTTATCCACTGAGACATCTCCCCAGTCCTTGATTGTTTTTAAAGACAATAGAAAATTATAGCATAGGCACTCATAAGACCATGCTCTGATTTTCAAGTTTACAGAGTCCTGATTAGACTCTGCTGGTGTGACATGGTCATAGCCAGGTACACAGTTTTTCTACTCTTAACCATGGGTTCATGGTTCGTAGCCGTGAAAAGGGAGAATATAATTTTACCTTAGGAGGAATGTCTGGAATTCTGACTCTTCCTAGAAAGAAAGCCCGATGAAACCAGTGTATCCAAAGGCAGCCATCCTTCAGGCATGCTGCACAGCTTTGTTTGGATTCTGGCAGGAGCAGGCAGTATGCACTGTTGACCCCAGCTGGCCAAGGAACACAGCTACAGGACGGTTTGTCCCAGTGGCCACTCTGTAGGCCACGCTGCCGTTTGTGCTCTCTTTGTTACTAAATCCCTCAGAGAAAACCCTGTTCCTTGGCAGCAACTTTTGACAAAGCTCTGGTTATTTTGCAGTGAATTTTGGAGAAAGGTCTATTGAAGGAAAGCCAGAAATACTTACAAGCTCTCTGGGGAGAATACTGGAAGTTACAAAATATTTTTTACAACTGTTATACAAGCATTAGGTGAACTTAAGACAAGCTCTTGTCACCACTTGACTTGTTGCAAGAGGTTCTATGACAGGGTCAGAAAAGCATAGGTTTGTGGCACCCATACACATGTTTTGGGGATCCAAAAGTAGAGAAATTTGGAGAAGTCTCAAATGGACATGGCTTTCAAAATAAATTTCCCTATAGTCCGAGTCATGTATTAGCATGTGAATTAAGCTGGTTAGAATGGATACATTGTCTTCACTGTGCCTGCTTCTTACAGAGCTTTGATCCAGTGTGTGGCTTGAGCCCGGTGCGACCTTGTGCCCTGTAGATCTGCCCGTGCCTGCATGTAGCCCATTCAGACAGTGGTCTGCTGAGCTTTCTGCAGATGAGCACATTTTAGAAACTGGAACCAAATGAGCAGCAGGAAGATTTGATGAGAGAAGAGGTTCGAGAGGGGAGGGAGGAATTATAGGGAGTGACTTCTGAGGTGAACCACTTAGAAATAAACCCCTGGACAGACCCAGACAGAACACAGATGTAAAAGAAAAGTTGCTTCTGTCAAGTATGTCTTTTTTCCTAAAAACAGATTTTTCTTTACCTGATTTGATTCTAGCACATAATTATTTCAAACCTTTTGATTGTAAAAGCTTAATTTGTTTTGTGTTGTTGTTTTTGAGAAAGGGTTTCTCTATGTAGCTAGCCCTGGCTGGCCTAAACTTACTGTGTAGACCCGACTGGCTTTGAATTCAGAGATCTGTCTGCTTTTTCTGGCATCAAATGCATACACTATCATGCCTGGCAGTATAGTATTTCTTATTACACACTTATTTCTTAGTTTCAGCAAAGTGAATTATAGCAGTCAAGTAAGCTAAGAAACATATAGCATAATTTGTTTCAAGTTTTCTTTAGTTATTGAGAGTCCAAAAAATACATAAAAAGCTATCAGTTCATAAGAATGTCCCTCTTGGGATGGAGAGATGTCTCAGTGATTAAGAGCACTGGCTGCTCTTCCAGAGAACCAAGATTCAATTCCCAGCACCCACATGGCTCCCAAATGTCTTTAACTTCAACTCCAGCTGATCCAATGCCCAGTGGCCTCTTTTGACCTCTTAGGGCACCAGACACACATGGTGCACATACAAACATGCAGGGAAGTACTCATAAAATAAAAATAAATATTAAAAATTCCTCTTCTATAAGTTAAACTTAAAAAGAACATTTTAAAAAATCAAATCTCACAAACTTCTGGAAGATTTTATGATGTTAATAATGCCTTTTTTTTAGACCAGGCTGGTCTCGAACTCACAGAGATCCGCCTACCTCTGCCTCCCGAGTGCTGGGATTAAAGGCATGCTCGACCAACGCCCGATACTAATAATGTCTTTAAAGTGTATTTTATTCAGCAGTTTTAGTATAATGCTATGAAAATACTAGCCAAACCTAGCAAACAATACAATATATATGGCATATTTAAACAGTTAAAAAGTTATTTTTTGTCAACACTTTGAAATGCTGCCCTTGCTGGGCATTGGTGCTACACACCTTTAATCCCAGTACTCAAGAGGCAGAGGCAGGTGGATCTCTGTGAGTTTGAGACCAGCCTGGTCTACAGAGTGAGTTCCAGGACAGCCTCCAAAACAATACAGAGAAACCCTGTCTCAAAAAAGCAAAACAAAGCAAAACAAAATGCTACCCTAACATTTTTTTGAACCCTACATTTTCATTTTCAATTAAATCAGTATAACAACTCAAAACCAAAATTGAATAAAACAGAAGTTAAACTTGAAATGTCATAAGTCTCAATGTCCCATTTCCCTTACTGTCACCCTTAGTTATTCTTCAGTGAGTGGATGAGTACAGTTGCTGTAGGCATCTGGAGGCAAGCAGATCAGTCAAGCTTGTTGGCTACCATTCTTGATTCTCTTGAGAATATGAGACTTCACACAGAATGCTTTGTCAGTAGGACTTTACTCTGTGGAGTTAATAAATACACCATCTCACACTTGAAGAATAGTAATAAATGTAATTCAGAGAATATTGGTATATAACCCAGGAATTAAAAATGCTTATAGTAAGAGACGAGGAGATAGCCATTCAAGCATGATGACTTGAGTTCCAGACCCAGAAGCCAAGGTGGGGAAAAAGTTGGATGTGGAAGTGTGTACGTGTAATCTCAGAGCTGGCAGGTGGAGACCAGCAGGTCCCTGGAGATTTCTAGCCTGTCCAAATGGCCTACTCTGCAGTTCCAGGTGAGAGACCATGTCTCAGAAAACAAGACTCCGAGAAGCGATACCCGAGACTGACTTCTGGCATCCATATACAAGCATACACACGTGCATACAACTCCACACGAACGTGCAAATACACCTGACAACTTATACAAATTTAAATGAGCTGTTAAGTAAACATTCTTAAGTTAAATGTTGACTTCTTAATGTGAAACTATAAAAATGAAAGTGAATCCAGCTTTAAACAAGCAAACGGGCTGCTGAGATAGCTCCGTGCATTAAGTGTTTGCCATGCAATCATGAGGACCTGAGTTAGGATCGTTGGTACCATGTAAAAAGCAGAGCGTATAAGTGCATTCCTGCAGTCCTGGTGCTGGGGAGACAGAGACAGGGAGCTCCCTGGAACTTGTTAGCCAGCCAGGGTAGCAATCAGTGAGCTCCAGGTTCAGTGAGAGACCACATCTCAAGCAATGAGGGGTAAGAGAGTTGAAGGGACACACACACACACACACACACACACACACACACACACACACACACACACACACACACACTTTTTAAAATGGCAAAAAGGCAGGTTATAGGTTTTAATAAAAACCTTACATTTGATACAATGATTATGTATATATGAGTATGTATGTATGTATGTATATATGTATGATATAAGCGTTATTTTCACTTCTGAAAACTATTTGGTGTCTCCATCATACCTGTAAAGCAAAGATTGTTTTAATTCCTGTAGGAATGGGCCACAGAGTTGTTTTGTACTTGCTCTATCATTGCAATGATGTAATGTGGATTATTAATGAGAGCTGTTATTTTGTAGGTTAAAGTGTACCTAAAGAAAGAGTTTGAGAAGCACGGTGCAGTAGTGAATGAGAGTCACCATGATGCTTTGGTGGAGGATATTTTTGATAAAGAAGATGAAGACAAAGATGGATTTATATCTGCTAGAGAATTTACATATGTGCATGACGAATTGTAGGGATGGGCCTGCCATTTTATATGCATCCATCTGGAAAGGGAAGACGGCGCCTTTAAAGAAAGTTGTAGTTTTTAATAACAGCATTCTGTTCTTGTTTTGTTTGCTTTTAGTTTTATATTATTTTACGTTATTTAAGAAGCCCCATAGACTTTGTAAATATCTGTATCTTTCTGGTAAGTTATTGGGAAGATACAGTCTCCTTTGAGTGCAAGATTTCTGGTCCATTTCCACATTCACACAAAGCTTGTTTGCTTGCTTCCTTCTAATGGTAACATATTGCAACGGGAAACATGCCACAAAATAAGAACAGGTTGTAGCAAAAATCAGCTCCCTATACTTCTGTCTTCTTCTGCTTCCTCTAAGTTAGATTACTGACATATTTGAAAGCTTTTACAATAGTCCAGGGCTTTCATGTTATAGTAAAGTAGTTTATTTATTTATTTTTTTAATCTGACTTTGAGTCTCTGCTTGAGGAAGCATATGGTGGGCCTCTTTCCTTCACAGTTATGGCCTTGCTGTGGAGATGTGCAATGCTGGATGAATAATGGAGGTAGCAACTCATGGATAGGTGTGCATTGAAACATTCTGCCAAGACTTCATTGTGGCTAATGGCCTGGTAAAATAAATCAGACAAATAATGTGTTGTTTCCTTGTAAACAATGCTTCAAAACATGGCAGAGAGTTGTATTTATAGTCAATGTTTACTTTTAAGGTTACCAATTAGCCTCCTGGTTCTTCAATGAATGAAGTTTACAGCTACTAAACTTTGCAATAACACTGAATCATGAGAGAAGTTAGTAAACCAACTAGACTTTTCCCATTTATGACTCATCAAAAATGAGGTCAGCCTATACCAACTATTACCAATGCTTATCCTGGGTTTGAAAATTGATGTTTATCTTTTTACTTCAAATTGACTTCTAAAAAGGATGACTAATTCTGTTTTTAAAATTGATTGTAATCAAATTGGCTGTTATGGTAAATACTTAAAATAGACTATCCAGATCTCCATTTGTTAGTAATAGTTTCTCATAATTTATAAAAGTGGTCAAGTGCATTGTTGTCAGGCTGTTGTGCTGACACCCATGGGAAGCCGCTGCATCTTATAGTACCTCTTTATGGATGAGAGGTGCTGTTTGCATGAGCCCAGTGCTGGTGGTTAAGCTGTAGAAGCATCTTCAGGCCCTGAGTTCACTTTTCCACTTTTCCTGCTGAGGAAGAAGCAGCGAGTTTGGGAGGGTGTTCTCATAGAATACTTTTCACATTTGCTCTGAATTGCCTTAGTCACCCTCCCAGTGAGAAGGGTCAAATATATGTCTTAGTTCACCCATTCCTGTTGCTTGTAGAAATTAGATTACTTCACTAGTTATGCATTGACACTTTCCTCACCAAAACAGCTTATCGGAAGAATATACTTTCAGGCCTGTTCCTGAAGACGTCAGGTATAGTCCCGAGAGGACAGTGGTGTCTTGAAGCTGATGCCACCATCTGTGCTGGAGCAAGAATCTTGATTATCCAATTGTATAGCTCTGCATCAGTCCTCAGCTAAACATTCCAACAAGTATGAAAGAAAGACAAATCTGTAATCATGGTTGTTTTAGCCATCTGCCTTTTTGTATAGCAATATCTTTGAACCCTCCCATGAGCGGGAATAATCAAACACCCAACTGTGACTTCATATGTATATGATTTGACTCAGAACTCTTCTATGTGTCATATTTACATTTCTATGTCTATTGTGATATTCTTTTTGATAATAAAGTTTATTTGGGAAATAACTGGCTTTGTAAAAAAATGTCTTGCATATATACACATGTGTGGTGTTTGTATGTGTTTGTGTATTCACCTATGTTGGGGTCACAGATGTTTGTGTAGGTGCAGGTGTCTTTCTGGATTTTCAACCTGCTACACGGAGGCAGGATCTCTCACTGAACTTGGAGCTCTTCATTTTGGCTTTCCAGCTTGCTCTGGAGTTCGTCTCATGCAGTGGGGTTACACCTGAGCCACTTTGCTCCCTGACCTTTTTATGTGGGTTCTGGGAAGCTGATGTGCAAGGCGGGTGCTTCACCCTCATTCATCCCCTCAGCCCTGATTTTATGAAAAAAGAACAACATTAAATCAGCTTTGCACTTTCCTATCTCCCTCTCAGTTTTTTCCATGCTGAGGATTGAGCTTGCTGTATGCTAAGCCCCTGACCTATACCCATAGTTCCTCTCAAATTTGATTCTAGGTTTCATGATAGAGTGCAAGAGGTGGACAATGGCCAGAGATGGTTAGAGTGATGCAGCCTGTCTCTGGGCAGCTGCTCTGCTGTGGTTTGCCAGGAAAGCTATTGCTTCAAATTAGCATTCCACCTTGAGGGCAGCAGTTAATAGTGAATTCCACGAAAGGCTTATGGGTAGGGGAAGACAGGAGGGTGGGTGTGTCACTGTTGTTTAGGTTTGGCACTTGATTGTGTGTGTAGCAGGTGGACATGATTTCTGGCTATTGAGTAAATTAGTGTTATCAAAATGCCTTATGTGATTACATGGAATGCCTGAGCTGAGACAAATGACAAGAAAAAAATGATTTCTGCTTCAGATGAAGCAATTAGCTGTTTGGATTTTTGCTTGTGCAAATGAACTGTACTTGTGCATGAAATAAATTACATCCACAGTGCTGTTCAGAGTTTTGCATGTTTTCTCTCTCCACAGAACTAAACAGTGTGTGTAGGGGGGGACAGATCTTTGTGTTTGAATATTCCAAGAGGGGAAAGAGTTGATGAAAGAGTTGATTTGATGACATTTTATGAAGGAATTCCTCTCACCTTTTATTTAAAAAGAAAATTAGCACTGTCATGAAAACCCTAAGGAAAAATAACTTCTTTTCCAAAGATACAGAGCACTTACAGGTGGTCTTTTTGTTTGATTTCTGTTTTTTTACCCACTTGAGCTTGAATTTCGATCTAACTTGTCAGCCATTATTTTAAATGTATATGCCTATCTGAAACATGTATGCCTTGTACAGGACCATCCTGAAGCCAAACTGCTGCAGTCTTCCAACTGGGCCTGCCCACCAAACGTCATTACAGCTGGACTTGTTGACTGTCCTACCTTCCCTTTTGGAAGGATGGGGCAGGAGGCTCATGAGACCCTCACCTGATGATCCAGCCACCATCCCGAATCAGTTGTATGTCTTTATAACCCAACTGAATGTGGCCTTGGCATCTCTGGGAGGAGCTGGAGGATAAAGGTTGGGAAGGATGATGGGAGGAGGTTTCATCTATGCAGCTTGCAGAAGCCATCATCCAGTGTGGCTGCTTTAAGGTTACCATGATCTTGCCTGTACCCCCTCACCCACTGCTTTGTAAGCCAGTCTAATAAACTCCCTGGTACCCAGGTGAACTTTGATGGACTCATACCTCAGGTTTTCTTTGGGACTTTAGGAGGAGGAGTTCTTTACTCCTGTTCCCTCAAGTTCCTTGTTTCAGAACTGCAGAAAGAGCCTGGTTTCAGAGCTCGGTCCTCAATACAATGAAAGGCACCCTTGGTTCCTAAAGGTGGCAGGAATCCAACAATGGTTCCTTCCTTTAGGGTACATTAGAATCATACTTGGCATTTTAAAAGTGGCCATTGCTGATTCCTTTCCTCAGGAATTCTGATTAATTCCTGCATCTGAATTTGTGTTTAAACCCCCTGGCTGGCTGATCTCAATGAGGAACAGACATTAACTAGAGACAATAAACTTTACCAGATCCCTGCTGTTGAATGTAAACTAGATTTTTCACCCCCTACAAACAATTTTTCTCATATTTAGAAAGCAGTATTTAGATAATTGTCCTGAGAATCAACAGATAGCCCAAAGGATAAGCTATGAAGAGTTACTATTTTCCCAGAGCTAAAAATATGCTCTAAATTTCTAAAGTAAAATTTAGATGGCCAGGGAGAAAAAAAGAGATGATCATAAAACTCTGTGAGCATCTTTCCTATAAGGAGACAGTAGCAAGCATTGGGCTTTCCTGAAATTACTTGTTAATATTCTTTTTGAAATTATCTACAGACCACATCTCTAGGAGAATGCATAGTCAGATTAACAGAAAAGTGAATTAGTCTCTTAATGTGGGTTGTGTATGTGCATGTCTCTGTGTGTGTGTGTGTGTGTGCACAGTGTGTGTGTGTGTGTGTGTGTGTGTGTGTGTGTGTGTGTGTAACATGATGCTAAAAAGTATAGGGCTTGGAGTATTTGGGCTTTTCAGATTAGGAATGCTCAACTGGTAAAGATGTTGGAAGTGTTTTTTAGAGTTATTTCTTTTTATTGTATGTGTATGTAGGTGTGTTTTGCCTGCATGTGTGTCTGTCTATGCACCAGAAGTGTGCCTGGTACACTCAGAGGTCAGAAGAGGCCATCAGATCCCCTGGAACTGGAGTTGGAGTTGCAGACTGTTGTGAGCCACCAACCATATGGGTGTTGAGAACCAAACCTGGGTCTTCTGGAAGAGCAGCCAGTGCTCTTAACCTCTGAGCCATCTCCTCAGGCCCTTTACAATGACTCATAAGAACTGAAATACTTCAAATCTAGAGCATTTCAGCACAGGATCCCCAGCCTGTAATGTGAAACAAGCATGACATTTTTTACCCAGTATGATAATGGACTATCCTCTTTGTACATGATTCCCTCTCTCTCAAAATGTGTCCTTACTGTTCAGTGACAATTCCTTGTGTTTCTTAGCATCTATCATTCCATACTTAGCCCATATTTCTGTGTTTTAACCACACATACATTATGCTAGAAGCAGTTGTTTTCCTTCTGATGCCAGCAATGACTTCTCTCCCTTAGCTGGAGCTGCACTGAAGGGAGTGATTCCTTTTCATTGACTTAGATTATTGCCAAAGAAAGGGTTAAAACCACTTGGAACACTGATTCACTAAGCCGATCACAGGGGAATCTTTGTTTAACAGTTCCTATGTTCCTGTGCTGCTGGTAAAACTTCTGATATAAAATGGATGGCTCAGGGCATTGAGTCAGACAATAATATATAAGCCAACCTTATATATTGCAAGTGCCTGCAAGCTATACTAACATCAGTTTTGTTTTATGGTCTGAAGAGAAATGACATGAGACCTTTGCTGAGTTGTTTTGTCTCTCCCCACCCCCAGCAATTCAAAGTAAAGTAAATGGGGTCCCGTTAGTCTCTGGTAACTACCAAATTATCCCCTACTCTGTGACAGCTAAATTATCTCCCAATGTGGGATTTCTGGTAATTTATAAGCCATTTCATTAATGGAAAATTTCACGCTGTAGTAGGAAACAGATAATTTCTTCAGTCAACAGTTGCAGTAAAATAGGAGCATAATGTAAAGCAAGGTACTGAGGGCCAATTTCATTATCACAAAGAAGGAAAGGGTACAGACACCCTTCGTGGTAAGTTCCAACTTCTTCTATAGCATTTTCATTTATTTTCTGGCTCCATTCTTGCCAGATGTGTGCTATGCTCTTGTAACCTCAAGCCTGTCCTTTGCCTCTGACTAGGAGATCGGAATATAATGGTCCACTCTGTATTTGTGGCTCCTTCTCATATGCTCATGTGTTCTGGAATTGTTGTGCAGTTATTTTTCTGCCAAATGCAATCTGTTCAAGGAAATTTTCAGGTAGCCCTTGAGCAGCTAAATTTAGTTAAGTCAATAATTAAATGGGTCTCAGTGAATAAAATGTTTAATGTGCAAGCCTGCAGGAGTACTTTTGGACCTCCAACATCTCATGAAGGTGTAGTAACATGCATTTCTGTAGCATCTGCATTAAGAGAGGGCAGAGACAGGTGGATTCCGGGGGCTTGCTGCAGCCAGTCTAGCCAAAAGGGTCAGCTCTAGGTTCAGAGAGAGACTGTACCTCCAAAAATAAAGTGGAGAGCAATAGAGAAAGACCCAAAATTGACCTCTGATCTCCACACCAATATATATGTGCAGGTGCAGCCCCCAACAAAACACACACACACACACACACACACACACACACACACACAGAGAGAGAGAGAGAGAGAGAGAGAGAGAGAGAGAGAGAGAGAGAGAGAGAGAGAATAGTGATTAATCTGTGTAGAATAACCAGGAGAAATAACAGTACAAAACTAAGATTTCCCTTTAAGTAAGGAACATTTTACATGCAGAGAAACTTCGAAAAGATCTTGCAATGAAATTCCCATCTATAATTCCTGAGGATCAGTGTTAGTTCTCCTATCAATGTTCCTTGAGAATTAGTTACTGAAGTTTTTTTCCCCCTGTATTATTTTGGCTGAATTTTATAAGGTACAGAGTCTTCCACAAGATGCCCTACATTTTTTTTTCTTTGCTCCTATGGCAGTAGCCCAGGCTTTCTGCTTTGTGTCCTAGTCTTTAAGGAGAATTAAGCAGCTTGCTGGAGTTAATTGATTCTTACATTAAGACTGAGCAGTAAATCAACTCTGCTTGAATTTTTCTAACATTTTATTGCTATGGCAACAATAGCTCCAAAGTTATTAACTCTTCGTGGTTTATTTCCTCGGACCTAGGCAATGCTCATTGGTTTTCTAATATTTCTTTTCTGGAGCATTGAGTTATTTTTAGTGAAGTTAATATGTACTACAATAGTCCCCCCAGCCCAATGCTGGGTGCATTGCACCACTGTCCTTGTTTTATTCTAATTAATTTGTTTGACAATCTTGTACATGTGTGTAATGCATTGAATTCACACTCATCCCTCCACCCTTTTATCTTCCCACCCAGAGAGGTAGTGGTGTGGCAGCGGCGGGGGGGGGGGGCGGTGTCTGTTGGAGGACAAGAAGTCATTGTCTCTAGTGATACAGGACTGGAGAGTTACTTGCATTTCTGTGGCCAGCTCCACACTCGTGCCCATGTGAGTGACCTTTATTAAACCAAATGGTTCACAAAACAAAAGCAACCTTTTTGTGTATGTGTGACAGGATCTTGCTATATTGCTATATAGCTCGGGTGGCTTTGAAATCACAATCTTCCTGCTTCTACCTCCCCAAGTATGGAATTAGAAGTGAGTACCGCCATTCTGACCAGTCAACTTTAGGATAGTCACATAACTCTACAACCTTCAACACAGTTATAGGACATTTTATTTTATCACCTCATAAACAAAGCCCCACATGAATTGCAGCTCCTTTCCACTTTTTCAGATCAACCCCCCAGGACTAAGAAGCCATCAATCTGCTCTTTCTGTGCATTTCAAGCATTTACATAATTCTTAAAGTTCAACCCTTTCTTTTTATTCAAAGTAAGGATAGATTATCTAATAAACTCATTCGATGGTAATTTATATTT
The DNA here is from genome assembly GCF_003668045.3 of Cricetulus griseus. Taxonomy (NCBI): domain Eukaryota; kingdom Metazoa; phylum Chordata; class Mammalia; order Rodentia; family Cricetidae; genus Cricetulus; species Cricetulus griseus. Next base: position 86,751,729 of record NC_048601.1, read on the forward strand.
TAAGTTTTATTTTGAAATAAGTACTATTTGAAATTCAAAGGTGAACTAGCTATGAATCCCAACCCTAAGGAATAAATCACTCTACACAGTTGAAAAGTCAGACTGTGAATATATAAGGACCTGTGGTCCATGGGTAGAGCATGAATAGTGAAAACCTGGGTCTAGGTTTATATTCAGGGTCAAGGGCAATGGAAAGGGAAGTGAAGAGTAATGAGGAACTTAAAAACTAAAATATTGCTATGAATATGCATTACTTCCAGTTCTAAGAGAGCTAGGCAATTCATCCAACATGACATTAAATGCTACCTTTTTAAAATTTTCTTTTCTTTTGGATTTTTTTGGTTTTCATGGTTTTGAAAAATTAAATAGTACCCAAACAGAATTCTTTTTCTAATGTTAGAGAAATTTCATAATTCTCTCAATAATTGAGTCACTGTTGAATCAGAGCAAGAGAGAAGTGTTCATTTAGTGAGGCCAAAATTCCTACAGCAGTTTAGATCAACCGTTTGGTTGTCTCAAGGACTGGAAAATAACTAATAGTCATCTCCACGTAAAGTGACTTTGTAAGTGAGCAGTGTTAATACCGCAGGTCGAAAAACATTGGGTGAACCTTAACTATTAAAAATAGTTTGTAGGGGTTGGAGTGGTAGCTCAGCAGTTAAGTACACGGGCTGTTCTTCCACAGGACCCGGGTTCGATTCCCAGCAATCATATGACTTCTCCTAATACCTGCTGCTCTCTAGTTTCAGGGGATCAGACATCTTCTTCTGGCCTCCAAGAGAATCAGGCACTTATGCCCTACACATATATATGTGAGGTTAAAACACTCATACACATAAAAAATAAATCTTAAAAGTGGTTTCAAATATGGCTAGAATATTAAAACAAATTTATTTTTAAGCTGTCTATAATACAATGTAGACAATTTCCGTGCATAGAAACATGAAAAAAATCAGGGTTGGGGATATAGCTCAGTGGTAGAGTGCATAGAGAGAGAGTATAAACACACACACACACACACACACACACACACACACACACACACACACACACACACATTTTACACCAGCAAGGAAGGGTTAGGATAAAACTTGAAGTCTGATTTGAAGTTTGAATGGGTTTTGATCATTGGAAGACCAGCTCTGAGCAGCATCCCTTCAAAATATCTGTACAATTAGCTAAATTCATGAATGCCTCCTGAGGTGGTTTGAATAAAGCTTGTCTCCTGTAAGTTCACATATTGGAACATTTGGTCCCCAGTTGGTAGCGCTGTTTGTTTCAAACCTGGCCCTGGGAAAGGCCTTTCCTGTTTCCCATGGGTCTGAGGCCTCAGTCCATGTCATGGCTGTGCCCATGTCACCAATGCATACGCACTCAGGACTTTACTTGCTCAGGACTTCTGCTCCTTACAGGGTGGGTTCTGAGAGTTTATGGCTTTACCCCACTTCTTGTTTGCTCTTTTGGGCTCCCTGCATGCAGATGAAGACGTGATCTCTCAGTTTCCCGTTCCAGCCACCTGCTGCCTCCACTTCCATTATGGACTCTCCTGGATCCCTAAACTATATTCTTTCTTCCTTAAGTTGCCATTGGCCGTCATATTTTATCACAGCAACAAAAAGAAATGGACACAATTCCTAAAGGTGAAGCCAATAAAAGGTGTGTTTCTAAAGCTAGGCCCAGAATATTTATGAATTATATTTTGTTTGTTTTAAATTAATTATGAACCATTGATTAAAATGTCCTTTTGCCCAATGCAATTTATGTTTAAATGGCTTGATGGATTATTTAATCCCTAAATGTGTTTAAAAATAGAGTTTAACAACAAGCAGTTGTGTTCCCTGTGTTCAGTGTGCACAGTAATTCTGTAAATTGCTTTAAGGGCATCCTGAAGGTCTGTTACTATGGTAACCTTCTAAGCATGGTCCTAAGCGTGGTGGTGATAAGATGAAGGTGGGTGGCTCTTGAATCTTGACTGGTGCTGTTCTTTCTCATCTTTCCATGGCTCCACTGTCAGCTCCCCCCTTTGAGTCCTCTGAGCTTACTCACAGGGTAATTGTGAGGCTTTCTTGCTTGCATGTAAGTGCTGCCTTCACATTAAATCGTCTGCTCATTCCTGTCAAATTTGCACGGTGACAGGTCTATTTCTCCCCCCTGTTATTATACATAAAGGAAGCGCTGAGCAGAAAAGACCCCTACATGCATTGTGCTAAATGTGTTTCTAACTTGCCTGTATTTCAGACCCCTTAGAATCAGGGTATAGTGTTTTTTTTTAGATAGGAAAAGGTCAATTTGCTGGGGATAATTTTTAAATAGTCTGTTTGGGTACTCTTAATTTATGACCATCTTTTAAACTTGTTTATATTTCTCAATATACTAGAATAATATACTTGTCTATGTATAACCCTTATATTCCCCAAATAACACATTATATATATATATATATATATATATATATATATATATATGTATATATATATATACACACACACACACACAAAGACAGTCTCTGTGTCCTCAGGCTTCACATCTGTGGACTCAAATAAACAAGGGTTCATTATTCTTTTTGGTTCTTTTATGTCCAATTTCTCTCATGCTATGTGTTTCCTTCTAAATTCCTAAATACATTCATAATATTCTAATGCTGGTTTTAAAGTACTTTATATGCTAACTCCATTATTTCTTTCAGTTTTAGTTCAGGTTCAGGGAGGTCAGGGCAGCTAGGATTTGTGAAGCATCACCCTGAGGAAGAGAAAATTAGTATGTTGATTAGTGTGTTTTCTCCTTGTAATTTAGATGCTAGATTTATTTTATGTTGAATTTTATGCTGGGAGAGATAGGCTTTTAAAACTCCTTTAAGAGATGCAGGACTTTGCTAACCTCTGTGGCTCTATTATTCTTTGGACTAAGGTGCGCTGCAGGCAGGTCTCTAGTGACTGTTCTATGTCATCCATAGGAGGGATGTGTTTTGTGGGCATGTGACACTTCCTGGTTTCCTACGAGTCCTGTGACTTATTTAGGCTCCCAGTAAACGCCCTTCCTTCTCTATGCCCAGCCTGTGAATTTCACCTCCTGCATGCACAGTGGATGTCCAGTCAGTTACTCCCAGAGAGCTTATGCAGTTTTCAAAGTCCTTCCTTTAATTTTCTCTTCCTTGGTGTGATGCTTCACAAATCCTAGCTGCCCTGACCTTCCTGAACCTGCTTCTTCAACCCTCAAACCCACCCAGGCTGCAAGACTTCTCCTCTCCCCTCCTCTACATCCCCATGGACCCTCTTTCCCTCTCCCTCCCCTTCCATCCCCTCCCCCATCTTCTTTCTTTCTTTCTTTCTTTCTTTCTTTCTTTCTTTCTCTCCTCTTTCTTCCCTCCCTGCTTTCTTTCTGATAAGGTCTCACTCTCCTGCCCAGGCTGGTCTTGAATTCTTGAGGTAAAGCAATTCCCCTGTTGTAGCTTCTTGAAAAGCTACAGTGCACCCGTCTCTTTCCTTCTTATCTGCCCTTAAGTAGAAAGCTGGAGTGTTTTTTCTCTCAAACATTACATTCCTGCTTTGCCTGTTGTCCAATGTCTGAAAACATCAGGTTCATATATTTTGCCTGGTTTTCTCATTGCTCACCATGGCTAGCTGGTCTGGAGTTTCCCTTCATGGGCAGGTGTGAAAGTGTAGGAATTCTCATCTTAATTCCTCTAAGGAACTCAACATCCTCAAATAGATTCAACTAGAGCTATTATTGTAAGAATATCCTCCTCATCATAATTCAACAAGAAGCATTTATCTAACACCTTTACTGGGGACTGCTGCCTCCTCGACTACCTGAGTCAAGTAGCCATGGATTGAAACTTTGAAGCCAGGATTCAAAGGAAAAAATTCTCTTCATGCATTATTTATGTTGATATTTTGTCACAGTGATGAAGTTCTAACGAACAGGAGAAATGGGAAGGAACTTGCTTGTGTGAATTTGCAGGTCTAGTGTGATCTCACCTGAATAGCAGTAACATCCCTTCTGACTAATCTCCAGCCTGCATGTGCTTGATCTCTGACTAACAGGAGCCATGAGAAGGGACCAAGGACCGACACTTTTGTTTGTGCTGTCCCTCTTTAGTATTGTTAAGGAGGGCCTGGCAAAAGCAGCTGCAGATGAAAGAGAACTAGAAAGCATCTACATGAATTTGAGTTCATCATGATTTTGAATTGAGAGAATGTCAATGAGTGACAAAGTGTAAGTGATAAGTAACACTTAACAAGGTTGCAGTTTGCTGTGGTAAAGATCATGTGCTGGCTTTTGTCAACTTGACACAAACCTAGACTCATCTGAGAAGAGGGAATCTCAGTTTAGAAGATGCCTTCATAAGACTGGCTTGTAAGCAAGTCTGTGGGAGCATTTTATTGATGCAATTAATGGTTGATGTATGGAGGTCCAGCACACTGTGGGTGGTGTCACCCCAGGTTAGGTGGTTCTGAATGGTATCAAAGAAGTCTGAGCAAACCATAAGGAGCAATCCAGTAATCAGTGCTTCTCTATGGCCTCAGGTTCCTGCCCTAACTTCCCTCAGTGATGGAATTTGACCTGGGAGTTGTAAGATGAAATAAACCCTTTGCTCCCCAAGTTGCTTTTGGTCATGGCATTTATCAGAGCAATAGAAACCCTATGGAAGACAGATCATAAGGAAGAAAGTCCATCATGGAGGGAAGTCAAAGCAGGAACCTGGAGACAATAAAGAAGAGGCAATAGAGGGATGGCCTCTTTTTGGTTTTGCATCCTTATTAGATCATAGGAATTCATTATGTTTGGATACAAGTTAGAAAATACGATCATTAATCAAGAAAATGCCACCACAGACTTGACAACAGGCCAACTGATCTAGGCAATTCCTCATCTGAGGCTACCTCTTCACAGATGATTTCAGCTTTAGTTAAGTCGATAAAAAGCTAACCAGTGCAATCAATGAGTATAGTCTTCACAATAGTTTGAGTTGAGTATTTTTTGTTTTTGTTTTGTTTGTTCTTGCGACAGAGACTCATTAGGAAGCCCTGGTATGGATCTTGCTGTGTAGACCAAGCTGGCCTCAAACTGACAGAGATCCATCTGCCTCTGCTTTTTGAGTGCTGGGATTAAAGATGTGCCTGGCTGATTTAAATCTTTTGACTTTACAGTGAAAGTGACACACTGGCCAGACAGCTCACTTCAAAGATGAAGTCAATCTTCCAAGCTACAATCTTCAGTATTAGCTCCTGGAAGACATTCTTCCAGGCCAGGCCACTGTAGGCTAGGTATAGTCAAATGTGTTTCCTACTATGACGTTTTGTGCATATAACATCACGCTAAGTGCAAGAGCAGCTGTATACAAGTCAGTTGCTGGGCTGGGGAGGTGGCTCAGTTGTAGAGTGCTTGTCTTGACAATGCAATTCGAGATCCTGCATCCAGGTCTTCAGAACCCACATAGAAAGCTGTGTGGGGAGGTATGTGCCTGTAATCTCAGCAACAGAGAGATAGGACATGGATCCAGGCAGATCCCTGATAGATCAAAGGCCAACCTAGTCTACATGGCCAAATTGTAGTCCAAGGAGAGACCCTGTCTCCAGGGGAAAAGGGGGGGGTGGAAAGCACCTGGGGACTGACACCCAAGATTGCTCTCTGACCTCCATATGTATACCAAGCATGTATCCATCCACACCCACACAACGCACACATGAAAGACATCGATTGCTTTTATACATTAGTGACAAACAATTAGAAAGGCAGAAAAGTAGTAATTATAATAGCATCTACAAACATGGAATACTTACCAAACAAAGTCTGTTTAAGACTTGCTGCTGGACACTATAAAAATCTGGGAAAATTTAAAGACAACTTAGATGAATGGAGAAATGTGCTCATATATTAGGAAACTTGGCTTAAGATGGAAATTTTCTCCAAAACCATCTGTAAATTAAAGGTAATACCAGTCAATATTTTAATAATAGAAACCAATGGAAAGATTCTAAAATTTATTGGGAAGTACAAAGTACCTAGGAAACCCAAAACAGTTTTGAAAGAAACCAAAGTTGGAAGGCTTAAGCTCCCTGATTCACTATAAAACTATAGCAACCAAAAGAATGCAGTATTGATATAAGAATAAACACATGGAACAACATAGCCAAAACAGACTTGCATTTATACAGACAATTGATTTTTTCTTACAACAGCAAAGTAACTCAGTAGGAAAAATCAAATACTACTGAGCAACTGAATAGTCATATCTACAAAGTAATTGACTTTTTCTTCCCTTTCTCAGAAATGAAAGGGGAATGGATCAGGATCCTGAGCATATATCTAATGTTATCAATCTCTGTATGCAAAGACAGGAGAAAATTCTTGGAGAATCTATGCCTCCCTATTCTCAGTGTGGCTGGAGAGTGAATGCCAACTTTGAGACCTTGTTCCTGTCTTTAATACCTTTCATGAGTCCTGGGATGAAAGACGTGTGATCGAAGGTTCTGAGATCATCTTTGTGTGAGCTGTTTATCTTTAGGACTGGATATATTTCATGTAGCTCAGCGTGACTTTGAACTAACAGAGATCTGAATACCTCTTAATACTGAGTCCTGACATTAAAGGTGTGTACCACCACTGCCTAGCTCTTTGGCTGCTGGGATGAACGGTGTGTATCACCACTGCCTGATCTCTATAGCTTGAGGCTGGCTTTGCTTTCTGAATCTTCAGGCAAACTTTAATAAATCATAAATAATATATCACCACAGAACTCAGGTCGTTAGGCTTTGCAGCAAGTGCCTTAGTATTTAAGGCTGCTCACTGGCTCCTATGTATGTTCTTAACAGTAATCTAAGTGGGAAGAGGGGTTGTATGCAGGAACAATTACGGTGTTGTTGGGATTGTAGATTTTGCAGTTTCCCAAATAATCTTATTTCAATCTTGCCGCTTATAAATAACACTAGAAATATATATATATATAAATAAAATATATAAATAACACTTATAAATAACCACACCGGTTTCTTTAAAGGGATTTTAGGAGTATCCCTGGTGACAATGCATGAAGGAAAAGTTACCACTGTACCCCTACCTCCCCTTTATGGTTCTGGAGAAGAAAAAAAGCTTCGCTTACTTCATGGACTAAAGCAGATTACAGTGCACTGTTATTTACTAGCTCTCAGCCTCTGAGCATGCTGGATAGACTATCATTGACTACGTAACAATTGTATGTTATTTTGGAGATTTTTCCTTGGAGGCTAGCTAACAGAAGGCTTGTCATTTACCCACAGCTAGATTTCACATGATTGGTAGAGGCCAATGATTAAAGCCGTAACCGGTATTTCTGGATGTTTTCTGTGTCTGCCGGACTGTTCTGTTCCCTTATTTCTATTTGTGTTACTTAAATGGCAGCAGAGTCTGTCTCTCCTGTATAAAGCCAAGGAAAAAAATGTCTTATTGTTGCTTAGTAAGTGCTGCTAACACTGTGGCATAGTGGCTCTGTAGACTCTGGAGATAAGGGGACACTTCGAACAGTAGCTGTCCAAGTTTAATTCACAAGGAAAAGTGCTAAGTTTGACAGATTGTGAGTTCCCTGACCTCAGCTCTGGAGACCAACTTCAGTAGTTATGGGCAGAGCCCCAGGTTAAGCTCTTTAGGAGATTCTAATGTCGATTAACCACATGTATTAGGCTATAGTTCTTTGTTTGAGTAAATAAACATCAAGGCACCTTTGTGTTCCAAGTCTGTGAACCAATGGTCTATCCTACACTATTTATTTCCAGTCCTCATTCTTCTCTCATGGTCTATTCACTGACCTGACAAGCTACAAGTACATACATTTAGGAGACATGGTAAAACGTCTCCTTTCCTAGCAGCCTGTCACCCAGCTCTCCACACACACACACACACACACACACACACACACACACACACACACCTGCACCTAACTTTTCTCCACTCTAGCCTTTTATTGGGTGTAAGTTAAAGTCTTGTATCAGTACACAGACACTGACCTCATCTTTAAAATATGTTGGATAGCATTCCAATATTTATAGGCTGAATTTGATTTGATCTTTTAATTTATTGAGACAGGTGTTACCATGTAGCCCAGGCCAGCCTCCAAATGTCCCTGCTACCTCAGCCTCCCTAAAGACAGGATCACAGGTGTGTGCCACCACGCTGAGGTTCATTTCTAGTCAGTGCTAGTAAGATAATATGGCCACAGAGGGCCTCCTGCTCATTTCACACCTGTGTCCTTCCCTCTGGAGGATAAATTCCTAAAGTGGAATCAAGTGAAGGTCGACACATTCTTATTTTGACAGATATTGCCAAATCCCCCCCCATACAGCCTATAAAACTTTGATTTATGTTCATCTGATAATTGGAAAATGCTTGTAGGTCTTCTCCCACAAGCAGGCTTACTGCCTTCATTTCCCTGTGAACTCGCCTCTTAGAGTTTGGTACGGCCTTTTCTTATCGATTTATACAAGGTCAATCGAGTCTCAACCCCAGATGCACTGTCAATAACCTTAAGGTGGCCATCACCCTCCCCACCCGCCCCCCCCAAAAAAAGAGTTTGTTAGCCCTGGGGTGAATTTGGCTTTGCTATTTGTGTGACCTTGGTCCACAAAGTGTGAATATGCTGCACAGTTTGGCTTATGAACAAGATCTGTTAACATCAGGGAACGGCTTGGACGTAGGAGTCAACCAGGTGCAGAAGGAAGACCTCTGCAGGGAATTCTTGCCTAGGCGCCAAAGGCCCAGACAAACGACCAAACACCAGCGCCAGTAAAACGTTGCCAGGAGGAAGCTGGACCTGGCTCCTTAAAGCTCCACTTCTTCTCTTTGAGAGAGCTGCAACCAAGAAATAAAAATCTAGAAAGGAGGGAGCCACTTTCTGATTGAGTCCCGCCCTCTCTGCTGCTCTTGGGGCTCCTGTTGCCTTCCCCTTCCCTCCCCTCCCTGGTGGGGCGGGTTCTGAGGCCTTGACAGTCAAACATAGTCTGGTCTTGGGGCCCTGAGCTCCGGGAGGCAGAGGGTGGGCCTGCGGTCACGTGACCCAGCCAGCTGTTAGCAGGGGACTGGAGAGCCCGGAGTTGGGAGATCTGGAAGCACCGGCGGTCGCCTGCTCTTCTGCCGCTGCAGCCCCTGATGCAGACGCAGTAACCCGGCCTCCGCAGCGCCCTCAACTCGGCAGTCTCAGCATCAGCACCACAGGACCCGGCCCGAGCCCGGTGCTTAGCAGGTGAGCCGCAGGCCAGGCGGGGAGCTCCGGGCGCGGGCAACTGATCGTCCCCTGGCCATTCTAATGTCCGGTGCCTCCCCCGCCCCCCGATTGCGGGCAGGGGGAGGGGAGAGCCGATGAAAGGTGCCCTGGATCGGGTGTGACTCAAGACAGGACAGCGGGGACGAATCTACTGCAGTCTGGTCAGAATCTGCTTCTACTCTCCACCGCGCATCCTGCCTGCACCTCTCTTTTAGTCTTACAACCCCGCTGCTGATTTTCCTGGGCGTCGAGTTGTAACACTAGGTGAAGTGTCTCCGTGCTTCCCTGAGCCGCTCCCGGGGATTCGGGCTCGTGGGCTCCGCAAGCCCAGAGAGCGCGGCTCCTTCCCCGAGTAATGCACCTGAGGCGCCGGATGGGGCTGCTGCCCTGCGCCGCCCCTGCAGAGTCCCGAGGTCTGCGGTCACCCCCAAAGGCCAAAGCACTTGGTGGGACCTGACACTGCTTGGCTCAGGTCTCACCCCTGCACTGGAGTTGGGGTGGGGTCATGGCAGGTGTCTAGACCCTTGCTAGCAGTCCACCTCAGTTTACCTCCTCGTTTTGTTATTTCTGTCCCGGCATAATTATTTAGCAACCACTGTGAGGTCTAAAGTGCAAAAGGGACGCTTAAATTTTAGAAAATCGGTTAGAATTTAGGAATAAAAACGCCAATCACACCCATTTGTATTTAAGGCAACTTACTATTTTCCGTCTCCCAAGCTGACCTAGTAGGGTTCGGTTAAATAGTATGGTTTTCCTGTGTAATTGTGGCTTAAAGTGTCCCTTCCTGGTGTGTGTGTGTGTGTGTGTGTGTGTGTGTGTGTGTGTGTGTGTGTGTGTGTGTTCACGCCTGCCTGAAAGAAGCATCTCTTGCTGAGAAAACCTATGCTAATTCAAAATGGCAGCATGAAAAATCAGGCCAGGCGGAACCCTAGCAGACCACAGCCAAGTGCAGCTGCCCCCTGATGTGAGCTGCTGAGAATCAGCCGGAGAAGAGGCTCTTCTGGGTATAGGCCCCAGTGTTCTTACAGCTGGTTAAATTTGAGCGGGCTGCAGTGCCTGGGGGGAGCAAGAGGGAAGTTTGGGGTGCTGCAGCTGTTTTCCCTAACTTATCAAAAGCAGGTACAAAACCTAATCGAAACTCTAATTTGATCTGATTTTCTTTAGGCTCATTTAAAGTCAACTGTGCAGCTTACAACTGTGCACAGCTTACACACTTTGTCCCTACAAGTGGCTCTTATAAAGGACGGGTGTACAGTGTAAATATCATCGGAGAACAGTGAACATAACAAATACAGTGTGTTTCACTGGGAGAGCTGACTTAGCATGACAGTACCCAGGCACTAGAATTGCAAATTCTTGAAAGGTGACTCATTTCAGGATTTTTTTTTTTTTTTCCATGAAGCAGCTTTTCTTTCCCTTTTCACTGCAGGGCTGCCAGCCATCTTGTCTTTTAGGAAAGAGGAAATACGTGAGGAAGCAGGTGCCTTGGGGATAATGAACAGAGAGGACGATGATCCCTGAGGGTTAGTGGTGGCAGAGCTGGAGGGGACTGAGCACACTTGCCATGGGCAGCAGGGCAGTCTTAAAATGCTGGATGAATGGACACTGAGCTCGTGCCTAGGCTGCAGCTGACTGGGAGGACTCAAAGCCAGGTCTTGCAGCTTTCCTGTTCAGAGTTCCACATGCCTCATTTTAAAGTCTGAAGGGGAGAGCAGATTTGTCCTGAACATCTATCTAAGCAAAGGGAAGCAAACTGTAACAAATTTAAAAACTCAGGTGTTTAAGGGATTATGCCTCCCCCTCCCCTACAGTCCCTATATAGGCCAACCAGGCCCATTTAACTTCATGGAGTTGTCCACCTTAAGCACAGCCCACCTTTTCTAGTGAAGACAATGCATCTCTATGTAAAAACCACAACTCCAGCTGTAACCGAATCTTTGAGCTGGGAAATATATCGTCTGAAGAACTGGTAGGTAGCTTGTCTTGTGTTGATGGATAACTATTAGACAAATTTATTTTGCAAAGAAACAGAAGTGGGCTAGGCATCTACTTTTATTTAAAATTAATGACAAGCCTGTTTTTAAAAAATCTTAGCGCTGTTTGAAGCCAGGTGACCCAGGTCCACTAGAGCAGAACTGGGGCCTCTGCATGGATTAGTGTCCTGTAGGGTGCAGAGGAGATGGAAGTTCTGCCATTCTGTTTTCACAGCCAGTTAGCACAGAGAGATGGAGAATGGGGCAAGGACTTGCAATAGTGGGTAGACAGGAGCCAGGTATGGAGAGAGGCACCATAGTGAAGACAGATTTAGCTGTGACATGTGCCACCTAAAACTGTTGCTTGCATTAGAACATGCATGTGAAGACATGTTAAAGAAACTGAAAGAAAAAAATCCAGCTTTTAAAAATGTGTAGCCGTAAGCCAGGCGAGGTTTTAATTCTAGCATTCAGGAAGCAGGTGGATTTCTATGAGTTTGAGGCCAGCCTGGTCTGCATCTTGAGTTTCAGGCCAGCCAGAGCTACATGTTGAGATTAGATCTCAAAACAAACACTAACCTAGAAACAAAAGCAAAAGAACAACTTGGGAATGTAGTCCTATGACAGACCCTTGCTTGGACAGACATGCATGAGGTTTGCATTTGTTGGAAAACAATAAGCATATACGTGAGCAAATGTGATTTTTAAAAAACTCCTGGAACTTCCAGGATGTCTAATATGATGGACATTGGCTTGTGCCTTTTAAGTATTAAAACGTAACCAGTGCAGAAGGAAATTCCTTGTGAGCGTAAAATTTGCACCAGATCTAAAAAAATTAGTGTGAAAAATTTAAATTTATTATCGATAGGATATTGATGTAATATGTTTGCATATATATTGAATTAAGTAAAATATGTTATTAAAATGCTCACCAGCTTCTCTTTACCTTTTAAAATGTGGTTACTGGACAATATTAAACTTGTGCACATGGCTTGGATCTGTCTTGTACTATATTGTTGGGCAGTGTTGGTTTGGGTCATTATCAGGAAGTGGAGATTGACAAGAGGCTCCTGATACTGCTTCTAACACTGGAGTAAAGAGATAAGAGGAGGATCAGGTGGGTGGAGACTAAACAGAGTGAGTGATTGGTGACCCTTGATGAGAGGGAAATACATGGCAGGCATGAACAACTCAGTTAGGAGATTCCTGTCTCTCTCTGTTTTTTATTTGTTTGTTTTGTTTTGTTTTTCCTGGTGCTAGGAATCAAACCCACAGCTTTGTGCCCATTGGCCAGGGCTCTGTTCTAGTTTCATTTCCGTTGTGATAAAAATACCCCAATGAAAAGCAACTTAAGGGAGAAATGGCGTAGTAAAGTAACACAGCCTTGAAACAACTGGTCATATCTATTCCATGCTCCAAAGCGGAGAAAAATGGGTGTGTGCTCACTTGCTTGATTGCTTGTGCTCAGCTTGATTTTGTCTTTCTTGGAACCCTTGTCTAGAGAATGGTGCCACCCACCCTGGACTGGGTCTTCTTACATTGATTAACTGAATTAAGGCACTCCCCCACAGATCTGCTCATAGGCCAAGCCAGGTCCTCACTGAGATGCTTTTCCCAGGTGATTTATGTCAAGTTGACAAGTCTAGCTACCCACCACAAACTATCACTGAGCTATGACCCAGCCCTATGAGGCCTTTGGAAATAGAATAAACACACTATGCAGTGTCCCTTCACTTGGAGCCCCTGGAGTGGGTGCTGGCAGACGTTAATGTGGTTAGCAGGATGGACTGCTAATGCTCCTGTGTGGTACTCAGTCTGACCTGCCCATGGCTGTGTTTACATGTCCATATGAAGAGAATGCAGCCCAGTGCAGAAAGTTGCCTGGACTGGGAGTTGGGGTTCCTGGGTCCTAGTGCTGGCTCTATTCTAATCAGGTTGTATGTCCCTGGACAAGTCACTCATTTCTCGTTTTGTCCCCTTTGGGGGACAAAACGAGAAATCTATCAACCTCACATGGATGTATCAATCACATAGCTCTTACTGATTGCATGGATGCTGACTGTTTCATTCTTGTTCTTGCTGCTGTATTCAAAGATGTCTGGGTAGAAGTCGGTAGTCTGTCACACATACTAAACATAAGGCCTAAGCATTTGAATTGAGTGGACTGTCTCTTGCAATCTGCCATCTTGCCATTTCTCTGTACCTGGTGTCTTCTTGATTCCTTACTGTTCTTTTTCTTTTTCTTTCTTTTTCTTTTCTTTTCTTTTTTTTTTTTTTTTTGGTTTTTTCGAGACAGGGTTTCTCTGTGTAGCTTTGGAGCCTATCCTGGCACTCACTCTGAAGACCAGGCTGGTCTCGAACTCACAGAGATATGCCTGCCTCTGCCTCCCAAGTGCTGGGATTAAAGGCATGTACCACCAACGCCTGGTACAACTGAATATTTTTTAGAATATATCTTGTCTCTTTGTATTTGTTGATCTGATATCTAAACTTTGCATATTTTCTCTTTTTTTGCAGATTTTTTATTTGAATTAGAAAGAAGATTGTTTTACATGACAATTGCAGTTCGCTTGTCCCTCCCATCCTCCCCTACCATTCTCCCCAACTAAAACCCTACCTATCACATATCCTTTCTGCTCCCCCTGGATGGTGAGGTCTTCCATAGGGTGTCATCAGAATCTATCATATCCTTTGGGATAGGGCCTAGGCCTACCCCTGTGTGTCTTGGCTCAGGGAGTATTCCTCTATGTGGAATGAGCTCCCAAAGTCCACACCTACACTAGTGATAAGTACTGAACAACTACAGGAGGTCCCGTAGATTTCCGAGGTTTCCTCAATGAAACCCATGTTCCTGGGGTCTGGATCAGTCCCATGCTGGTATCCCAGCTATCAGTCTGGGGAGCAAGAGTTCCCCTATGTTCTGGTCAGCTGTTTCTGTGGGTTTCACCAGCCTGCTCTGGACCCCTTTGCTCTTCACTCGTCCTTCTCTGCATCTGGATTCCAGTTTAGTTCAGTGATAAGTTGTGGGTGTGTCTGCTTCTACTTCCACCAGCTGCTGGATGAGGGCTATCAGGTGACATATAAGTCAGTCATCAATCTCATTATCAGGGGAGGGCATTTAAGGTAGCCTCTCCTCTGTTGCTTAGATTGTTAGCTGGTGTCATCTTTGTAGATCTCCAGACATTTCCCTAGTGCCTGATTTCTCTGTAAACCTAAAATGTCTCCCTTTATTATGGTATCTCCATTCTTGTTATCTTCTATTCTTCCCCTGACTCAACCTTTCTGCAGGGGAAGAATAGAAGATAGCATATTTTCTTTTTTTAAAACTGGGGTTTGCTTATTGATTGATAAGAATTCTTTACACATTAGGAAAATTAACTTTCTTGGTGCATGTTACAAATGTGTTTCCCTGTGTAATATTTTAAAAGTTTTGTCATATGAATTTTAAGTTATGTTATAAATAAGTCTATAATATTTTCCTGTTTCCTATTGACTTATTTTTGCTTGCTTCCTGTGATGGTGGTTTTAATAGTCAACTTGACAAAACCTAGACTCATCTGGAAAGAGAGCCTCAATGAAGAATTGTCTGGATTAGGTTTGGCTGTAGACAATTCTCTGGAAGATTGTCTTGATATCTTATTTAATTGGTGTAGTCCATTGTGGGTGGCACCATTCCCTGGGCTTAGGTTAAAATGGAAAAATTAAGCTGAGTACTAGTCATATATGCAGTCTACTTTTAGTTAGCTGCTTCAAGTCCCTGCCTTCCCTTCCCGGCCATGGTGAACTGCAGGTAGAATATAAATCCTTTCTCCTTAAAGTTGCTTTTGTCAAGTTTTTTTTTTCCACAGCTAAACTAAACTAAACTAAACTAACTAAAACACTTAGTAATCTTTTCCTCCTTTAATGTTATTTTCAAATGTTATTTGTGTAATTTTATGATTTTTTTTTAAAAAAAAAACAGCTTAAATGTAACTGGAGATTTCTTTCCCTCTTGCCAGTTCCCGAATAACCACTCTGAGGCTTAATATGAATTACAAAATTGTTTGGCCTATTAGCTCAAGCATATTATTAAATAGCTCTTTCAACTTAAATTAACCCATTTCTATTATTCTATATCTTACCATGAGTCTTGTGGCTTGTTACCTCACATCTTGTTTCCCCAGCAGCTGCTGGCTTCTCTCGACTCTGCCTTCTTTCTCCCTCTATCTCTGTTTAGATTTCTTGCCTGGCTCTATTCTGCCTGGCCATTGGCCAAATCAGCTTCTCTATTAACCAATAGTAATAAAACATATTCACAGCATACAGAGGGGCATCCCACATCACTTAAAAACTTGAATTTTAGCAATTTAGGTCAGATAGAAGTGAGTTGGGAGCCTAGGCAGATTTATTCTGTTTTCACAGCCCACAAAGTCAATGGTGTCAGAATATCTAAAACATGCTTTACCCCAGTTTCCAACAGACTTAATCACTATGTACAGCTACATTTCAGGACCCTCCAGTCTGTTCTATTCTGTGTCAGTCTCAAACCATCTTAATACCAAAACTTTGAAATACAATTTAGTATCACATAGGGCTAGACTTACTTTATTAGTTTTCACTTCTGAAACTTCTACACCATTCTCCCCTTTCTTTTGTAGATTTTGGGAGTGTTCTGAGAATTGGACTAAGGCTCTGAGCATGCACCCCACCACTGAGCACTGTGCCTCAAGCCTTCAAGATCATTTTGAACACACTTTCTCTCAAAGCCGTATTTTGTAGATGGCAGTTTTTGCCTTGTCCTGTCCTACAGCCATTTAGTCCCAAGTAAACACATAGAGGCTTATAGTAATTATAAACTGTTTGGTCGATGGCTTAGCCTTCTTATTGGCTGCCTCTCTCTTAATTATCAACCCATTTTTATTAAACTATATTACCACAAGTCTGTGGCTTACCAGTATTGCTCCAGCATGTTACTCCTTCAGCAGCTACATGGTGTCTCTCTGGCGGCTACCTCTCTGTCTTTCTTTTCCCAGCATTCCTAGTCTGGTAGCCCTGCCTATACTTTCTGCCTGGCTACTGGCCAATTCACCAGCCATCGGAGAAACATATTCAGAGCATACATAAGGACATCCCCCGTCACTATTTATATGCTGATTGCTGCCATGTTGAATCCACAGATTCATTTAGGGAGGATTAACAGCTCTGAGTAAAGAACTGGAACATGCCCTGCCCTTCAGGTCTTCTCTTCTGTCCACATAAAACCTTACAATTTTGTTCACCTCTGAGGTGGATCAGCCACAGCCTAGCACTTCATGCCTCTTTCAGGGTACTGGGCATATTCTTCTCCCATCCTGCACACCTCTTCCTCTCTAGCTCGAGCCTTATACGGAGCAGCTTTCCTCTCAGCGTCTCTTAGACACGGTTATGAAGTTCCTGTTGGAGGCATCACCAAGGCCACATGCTGACATTCCCTTTATAGCAGGTGAGATTCCTGAGGTCCAGGCAGGCAAGAAGCCATAGGTGAGTGTCAATCATATCTGCCTGTCTCCACTCCTCAGCATCACTCCCTGCATCACTCAGGTGGTTGGAATTTTTAGTCTTTCAGTGAGGATGACAAGATGATAGCTGAGCCCCACCTGAACCTGGGAGAAGGCGTTTGAGGTAATTCCTCTGTTCTGACTGATTGTGTGCTTAACTTGAGTCTCCCTTGTGTGAGCAAGATGTTGGGAAAATTCCCAGGGATTTGATCACCATTGAAATCAGGTTACTACCCTCCTTTCTGGTCACACAGGCATACACTCCTTTCTGGTCACACAGGCATACACTCCTTTCTGGTCACACAGGCATACACTCCTTTCTGGTCACACAGGCATACCCTCCTGTCTGGTCACACAGGCATACACTCCTTTCTGGTCACACAAGTACCCTTCTTCCAAAGACAAAGACTTTGAGAACACCTCAGCTTCATTTCCTCTGAGCTGAACATATGTCTGTGAATGGTATTTGCTCAAAATATATGTTGGCAATTCATTTGGCTGAAAATTCCTAATTAAAATGTAGCAATCAAGAGCTGAGTATGTTCCTGAATCTCTTGTGTGTTTTTTGATTATATTCAGTAGTGACCCAGTGACCTGAAATATTTAATGGAATATCCGAAAGTGTCCTTCTTACTCACTGAAGTAATCAGATTTTTTTTTTTTAAAATCAAAGTGCCAATAAAGGAATATGACCTCACTATTAAAAAAAAAAGGTTAAGGATGCATAACCAGATAAAGTAAAACTTAAAGTTTCTGCTTCTATATTACACATTTATGCTCAACTCTGAGGTCCCTTTCTGTCTGTCTGTGTATATATCTACCATCATATATGCTTGTATTTATATGCATATTCATATGTATGTGTACATATATATTTGCATGCATATATAATACTAATATATATACATGTAATATATTGGTTGCTTTTTGATAAAAATTGCTAATGGTAAAACCCAATAATCAACCCCAGCACTAATGGATATTTTTTTCATTGTTCCAACAGTGTTTCTTTTATTTTTAAATTCGTTGAAAGAAATAAAATTATATTAAAAAATAGAGTAATCTCAAACTGAAAGCCAGGAACAAAGAGAACAAGTTAGTATTTTTCCTGAGAGGCATGTGATCAGCTCTATGAAATCTTCCCTAACCTGTCAAACACACAGGCAGCTTTCCTATTTTGAAGGCATCACAAGCACTCTGGGTGCTCATGGGTTGTTCAGGCACGAAGGACACTTCAGCCCTCCAGTTGGGGGTGGGGGTGGGGGGTGGGGACAGGGGGCACAGAGACAGCAAACACCACTGAGTTTCCTTTCTTATCAACTGAACATGTTTCTACTTTCATAGATTGGGAAGTGTAAAAGATGAGTGGACTCACCACCTGGATTTCAAACCCTGCATCACATTTTTGTAAAATCCTTACTAAGATTCCAAAGTCCCCTGTCATAGAGGGCCAGGCACAGAAGGAAAGCTGACCCTCCCTCTGCACCTGTAACTAGTCAAAGGGCACCCATCCCAGGAGACACAGCTGGACTCCTAAACAACCAGACCTACCCCACAAGGCAGATCAAACTCTAAAGGTTCCCCAAGAATGAGTGACAAAAGCCACTTTACAATTTCCAAAGTCCTAAGCTTCCCTACTCCCCAAATCTAGTTTCCCTCAATTTTACACTGAGACATCTATCAAGCTAAACATCATTTCCACTTTAGTAACAAAGTTCCAAGGCCAGCTAATGTTTGTGTTCTATGCAGAACTGCTTGCTGGTGCTAAGGATCTAATTTATGAAGGTAAGGGCAGTTGGAACTGGTTTGTATTGAGCACTGCCTTCCCTGCGGCCTGTGTAAGTCCTTGCACAGTGACCACAAATCCACGAGCACATCCATTTATGAAAGCTGGTGTTTGGAGTAGGAGTTTCCAATGTCTGAAGGTATTTACAGATTCAAGCAGGACCTAATTGGCACTAATGGATATTTACAAGAAGTTTTAAATTTCATTTTGTTGGTTGTAAAATAATCTCATTTCACAACAGCAAGATTTGTATTTTTGTTTTATACAGTAATACACATTTTTTTTTCTTCTGTAGAAAGGGGATATTTAAGCCACATGCTTTATAGCAAGAAGTAAATTCTAAACTTCCATTTAAAGAACAATGGGGAGGATTGTTTTTAAAACCCCAGTTTACAGAGTTACAGGTACGTTTCAAATCACACTAATGGAAAAGATTAGAATAGACAACGCATTGTTTAGATGGAGAGGAAGACAGATGGTGGAATGGGAAGGTCATGATTCAAAGCAACCTGCCAAATTAGTGGACACAGTGACAACAGTGTTGGAAATGAGATCAGAAGGGGATGAAAGGCCCTGGAGGTGGCTTTCATGGTTGCCCGAAGTGTTTCCCACAGAGCATGCTCTAGGCAATGACCGCAGGCCTCTGCTCTCTCAAACACACTTTCCTCCTTTAGCTACAGGTCTCTGTTCTTAGGGTAGTCTTTTTCCTTTTCTCTTTCTTTCTTTCTTTCTTTCTTTTCTTTTCTTTTCTTTTTTTTTTTTTTGGTTTTTTGAGACAGGGTTTCTATGTGTAGCTTTGGAGCCTATCCTGGCACTTGCTCTGGAGACCAGGCTGGCCTCGAACTCACAGAGATCCTCCTGCCTCTGCCTCCCGAGTGCTGGGATTAAAGGCGTGTGCCATCAACGCCCGGCTAGGGTAGTCTTTTTCTTAATGAACTTCTATTCCAAACGATCTGCATATAACTGTACATGGTTGACGTCATGGCCCATGTTACATATGAAGAACTTAGTATATACAAGAACAGAATCCAGAAAGTGGGTCTGTCTGACTTTCTGAAGCAGCCCTAAGGCAGCTATAAAAGTAATTATCCTGACACTGTATTTCTAACCCATACCATTAACGTCTTGCATTCTTTCCCTCTCTTCTTTCCCTTCCCTGTCCCGTTTGAAAAATGGGAAATTACTTTCCAACATGCCATGTATAAAGAACATCTTCCTCACAATGAACTTGATTTGACCATATTTATTTAATCTCCCCAGCCTGGGTTCCATTCCTTCCAAAATTAAATAAAAAAAGGTAGTATTAGTTTATTTCTCCTCTTCACTTCAGAATCTTTTTAAGAAAATTATTTATTTTTGTTTTGTGTATGAGTGTTTGCCTGCATGTAAGTCTGGGCACAGAGCACACGCAGTGCCATCAGCTCCCCTGGAGCTGGAGTTAGAGACAGTTGTGAGTGTGTGTGGGTGCTGGACATTGCACCTCAGTCCTCTGGAAGAGCAACCAGTACTCTTTATTGCTCACCAATTGCCATCAGAATCTACCCTGTCACAGGCCATAATTATTAGCTGCAGTAAACTGAATGATGAATTATTTGGGTTACAACTGTTCCATTGCAAACTTTTGTAGTTACAGGTTTTTCCATGTCATGTGGAAACATTGAAAATGCTTGGAGAAAATATACACAGAGTGTTGTCTATAGCCTTGTGAGCTGTGTACCACTGCACACCACTCTTACATTTTCTTATGATTTTTCAGCATCTTCTTAGATAACAATGATTTAAATGATGTCATATTCATTTTTGTGTGAACTCTTTGTTTCAGTAGTTTTCCCCATATATTATATTATTTCATATATATATATATGAAATATATATATATGCCAATTTAATATTATAAAAGTGTTACTCAATTCTTGCACAAGTGGGTGTATTTGAGGAAGAATAAGGCATGGGTGCAGTGTTCCACTAAACTATCAGGAGTTACAGCTAGATCAAGTAGTTCCAGATTTCATGAGGCCTTGAGGTTTTTTATTTTAAATAGATGCTCTTTGCATTGTCATATATAAATATATAAATTCCTCTTCATCATGTAGTCTGATTCCAGTTCTAAAGCTCCAAAGTGGTGTGAAATCCCAGCTTCCTCCTGCCATATCTTACCAAAAGAGGGAAAGAACCTCACCCCCACCTCTTCCTGTTGGCCACAAAGGATCGACTTCATCAACTTACATCCCTCAGAGAATATTTCTACTAATGACGCTGCTGAATGCAGATAAAAATTAAACAGTTTCTAAAGAATAGCAATGATACCCCTTAAGGGTGTTTGCTGCTCCAAGGTGGGAAGGTTGTTGTAGTCTCTTTTGTTGTGCTGAAAATTTCCAAAGCAGAGAAAAATAAAGAAAAGAAACAGACAAAAACAGATAAAAAAGAAAAGAATACTATATTTTGAGACAAAGAGGGTTAAGTAGCCCCTAACTACAGCTGTTACACACCAGTTTGAACTGACTGCATCAGCTTCATCTGGTTTGTTCTTCCTGTGGTCTCAGTGTGGTCCTACTGGGTCAGAATCTCTCAGGACAGGTGTCTAGGAATCCTCCATCCATAAGACTTTTCTGACTTCCTGCATCGTGCTCTCTCTGTGCACAGTGGGAAAGGGGTTGACATGGGTCATTGCCCTCATGGACTAGCTATCAGGTGAGCAGAGGCAGATATTTTAAAGCTTGAGTGAGCCAAAGAGGCTGGGAATGCAGCTCAGTGGTAGGGCACTAGCTTAGAATGTGTGCTCTGACTTCCATCCCCAGTAGCACGCACACACACACACACACACACACACACACACACACACACACACACACACACACAGTGAGGTGTAGGAAAGGTAGAAGGACCTGTGTCTCTACTCTTCCCATAATACATGATCATTCCAAGCCAAATGAAAGTCCCTTCCCAGGCCTGCCTGTCACAAGATTCCTTTTTCAAGAAGGGATCTGAGACACTACCCGAGTTGTAAGTGGACACTGCAGGCAAGCATCCCTTCCAGTGCTAACCTCTAACCTTGTAAGAATTCTAAACATGTGCTTTGCTTTTATGTTTTTATATTTTGGACTTTGGAGACAGGGTCTCACTACGTAACCACCAACCTATGGTCTTCTTGTCTCAGCCTCCTGAGTGCTGGGATTATAGCCATGCACCACCAAACAGCCTTCCTTTGAAAGGTTGCTTATTATGGGACAATTCAAGCATCAACAAATGGAAAGGGGGCAGGAGAACAGACCTCATGTTCCTGCCCATCACCTAGCTCAGCTTTTATTTTAGCCAATCTAGTTTCCTCTAAGCACTACCCCTGCATTCTGAATTATTTCCTTTATAGCATTTTGCATAGTATGTTTCTATAAAACATGTGCTTTTTAGATGAGGAGTTTTTTAAACTTTCTCTCTCTTATTTCTGGTAGTCTTCTATTGTCCAGCTTGATCTCAAATTCTTGGGCTCAAATGATTCGCTCAGATCAGCTTTCTTAGTAACTGTAGCTACTGGTGTTGGCCATTGTATCTGTATAAGACATTGGCTTTTTCAAGGTCATTTGTTTCTAAATGGAGGTCATCACAGTATCTTGATGCTATATAGGACGTTAGCAATCATTCTTTGATATCACCAAGTATCTACTCACTGTTCATGTTAGCCCAATTGCCTTAGAAGATTTTTGTATGATTTATTTAAATTAGGATCAAAGTAAGTGTTGCTCATTGTAATTGCTGGGTGTGTATCTTAAGGAATTTTGTCCCTTCGTCTGTGGGGGTTTTGCTTGTTTTTTGGGGGTTTTGCTTGTTTTTTCCAATCTTTAAATTTTTTTTCTTTGATTATTGTTGCTGTTGAAGAAGCCAACTTCGTTCCACAGAGTTTTCTAGAATGCTGGTTTTGCTCATGGCGTCCCATGATGTACTTTTACTTCTTGTCAGTAGATGGTCACTGTGCTTAAGTTGCACTTTGGAATAGGAGTATATCTGATGATCTAGGTGCCAACCACTGGTGAGGAGGGTGCCATAGGATTGGTGCATCACCACTGAATAATGGGAGACAAGAAGTAAGCATTGATTGAGTGCCCACTGTATGCAGCCACAGTGCTAGGTACGTTCCACGATCTTTCTTATAAACCTGTGTTCTATGCTATGTATAGGGATTGTCTCTGCTTCCAAATGACACTATTTTAGAATTCATCAATAGTCAGGATAGGAAACAAGATCTGTGTGTCACTACAGCATGTCTGTCTCATGCCCTAGTGCACATGTGACCTCAGGGCTAGGCAGACCTTAGAAAAGAATACAGTTGCACAAACCAGATCCAGCTGATCTTTGAGTGGCCCTGGATTGGGGATGGAGGGTTGTAGGAAGAGTTTGGAGAACCCCAGCCTGTCTCTCCCACCCAGTTCCAGTCTTGGAGCCATGCAGGATGTGAATAGGTTTTGCCAGACCTTTGAGTTGTCAGAAGAGGCCAAACATATGAATGTCTGTCTTAAAATGTTAGCTGTAAATTCAGGATTCTAAAGGGCAACACTTTAGCACAAACCAGACAGTCTGCAGGCCCACGCTGCCTTCCTGGGAAGCATGTGGGTTGAAGACCCAGCAGTTAGCTGTCAGAGGTGAATGTTCTCACAGGTCCTGTGTTAAGTTATTGCAAGCACCCTCCAGGTATCACCACAAGTCATGACTCTTCGTTATCTCCTAGAGAAGGGACAAACTGGGATTTGAGGTGATGTGGGCTTATAATCTGCTGTTGCACTGTGTAGTTAGTGTTCTTCCCAGCACCCCATGTTAAATGAAGACTTGGTTCCCAGCATGAGAGATGGAATTTATGGGTGGGCCTATTGGGAAGTCATGGGTCACTGGGTGGGATGGGAGGTGTCCTTCATTGCAGGAGCAGGGTCAGCATCTTCTCTCTTTTTCATTTCCAACCAGGAAGTGAGCAACACTGCCTGCCGTAAGCCTAAGCATGGCTCAGAAGCAGAGGGATCTGTAGGACATGAACTAAAGCCTCCCAAACAGGGAATCCATGAGCTAGAATAGCTCCTCTACTGTAAGGTGTTTAGAGTTGTTGTTTTGTTTTTTCTCAGTGTAGGAGAGCTGGCTGCACACCTAGTTAACGCCTTCTGAGGTATTTTTTGGTAGTCCCTCAATCAAAGCCATGGCCACTAGTGAAGCTCTAATGCTCTAGCCTCCTGAACTCCAAAGGAACATGTAAAACCTGTCTTCTCTTAGGCAGAGCTGGCTGAGTCTGTGGTAACTCACAGCCCAATTTTTAGGTAACTCCTTTCCCAAACACTTCATTATTCCTTCTTATTTCAATAGCACAGCTATAACAGAAGACTCGTACCATTTGTCTCGTTTTCAATTCAGCAGGAATGTCAATAATTGTAAAGATGAATTCGTCCATCAATAAAATCATTTGTTTGCTTCTCTGGAAAGTACTATTTCACAGACCTTGAATTCCAAGTTCCTCGGAAGGTGGGGAGTAGGGAAATCCGCTGGCCATTGGCTTTCATTCCTGTATAAGAAAAGGCAGTTTGCACAGTTATTTGCACAACAGCTAACAAACCATAGCTCATATAGACAGTCATTTTCTTCTTCTCCAGTCTTTCTTACTATTGGCTGGGGTGACTGATGAGGGTTACTCTAGCTTGGTGGAGATAAAAGGCCAGGGCAGTTTGGCAGCCATACAAAGAGCCCCCTGGCCAGGCTTAGGGCATTCATGTTTTCTATAATTCCTCCCTGAACTTGAGGACAAAGCCCTTTTCTTTCATGCAGCTTCCTCCCTCCTTGTCTAGACATTCTGCAACGGTTTCCTAGTTACAGGAGTACAAGCCCAGTCTCACAGCCTGCAGGCCAGCCTCCTGCCACCGGGCCCAGGGTGAGTGGTAGTAGAGGCAGCGCTACTGAATGGGTCTTATCTCCAAGAGGAAGTCATGAATCCTGAGGAGACCCCCCCACACAGTGTGTGTGTGTGTGTGTGTGTGTGTGTGTGTGTGTGTGTGTGTTAAGGGCTGTGCCTAGAGACTCTCTGCTTAGCAATCGAAACAGATCCGAAGCTGTCCTGGGGATGGAAGAGGACCACATGCAGATATTTAGCTTTAAAATTTAATTGTAAAATATACACACAAGGATCGTTGATGTCATTTCTAATTGTGTAGATTGGCAGCATTAAATATATCCAGTCTTTTGGGTAACTACTATCCAGGACTTTGTCCCTCTTGCAGATGTAAATTTTTTTCTTTTTTTCATTTTGTTTTTCTAGACAGGGTTTCTTTGTGTAACAGACCTGGCTGTCCTGGAACTCACTCTGTAGACCAGGCTGACCTCTAACTCAGAGATCTGCCTGCCTCTGCCTCCCAAATGATGGGATTAAAGGCGTGTGCCACCACCACCCAGCATCAAGTTAATTTAAAAATATAGTTCCTTAGTTTCACTGAACATATTCAGGCACTCATTAGTCACAACTGGCTAGCTACTACTAATGTCCAAGAAAGAGACTTCCAGCTGCTCAAAAAGAGCTAATTGGACGGAAAGCTGCTGGCTTACACTGATAACTGACTGGGATATGAGGGTGGGAGAAAACATACGGGATATTTTCTCACACTGTGACAGCTAAGAAATAATCAGACTTCCTTTCTCTACTTGCCACAAGGCATTTGTGTATTTCTGAATGGGATACTTATCCCAGCTTCCTATCTATTTCCGTGTCCCCTCTCCTCCAGTGCATGGCCATTAAATAACTAATTAAAGAATTTACTTAGGGAACCTAGAGAGCACAAATGCACTTTAAAACATTCCCGACGTGGACTTGGGAGATGCCTGTTAGCATCACCATTGATGGGAGTTAAATTGGAGTGTTTCATTAATTAGCAGTGAATTGCTAACCTGGCAAGAATCCTAATTAGCTTTTGCCACAAAGCAGCCATAATCAGTAGGCCTACCCCTCAGCCAGCTGCTTTTGAGGCTTTTTCCTTGAGACCCACAGTGAATGTGGAATGCTGTGTCAATTCAGTGTCTGCTCGAATGTATCTGTGCAGATACATACATCCCAACCTTGAACTGCCTAGGACCTTACTGACCCTTCCTGTGTGAGATGCACATACTCCATTCTATAACCCAGAGAGGACAACACCAGAGGATTTGGGAAGTGTTGGCACA
The DNA here is from genome assembly GCF_003668045.3 of Cricetulus griseus. NCBI lineage: Eukaryota > Metazoa > Chordata > Mammalia > Rodentia > Cricetidae > Cricetulus > Cricetulus griseus. Next base: position 86,777,418 of record NC_048601.1, read on the forward strand.
GAGATGCCACTCTTACCACCAGTGAGTCTCCTCCTACTCCATCACACACACACACACAGCTTTTTTTTTTTAAGATTGCAATGACAGCATTTCTCCCTTATCCCGCATCCCTCATGCCTCCCATATAATCTTTCCTGCTCTCCTTCAAATACATGGCCTGTTTTCACTAATTGTTACTTCATGCATATGTGTATTTGTATATACATATATATTCCTAAATATAACCTGTTGAGTCCCTATAATGTTACTTGTATGTATGCCCTATAATGTTACTTGTATGTATGTTTAGGGCTGACCATTTGGCACTGGATAACCAACCAATTAATTGGTATACTCTTCCCTGGAGGGCCACCTCTCCTGCTCCCAGCTTTGCTTAGTTGCTATCGTTCTTTGTGTAAGGTTGAGGCTTCATGGGCTTTTCCTGCATACTAAGCACTCTTTTTCGGGCTAGGAAGTCATGCCTGCTTAAAGGAAATGGGAGGAAGTTTGAAGGAAAAAAATGAAGGCATCAAAAATCACTTATAAACCAAGGAAAGGAAGTAAAGAAAATATTGCAGATTAAAATGAGGTCATCTTCCTGGTGGATTCTGCCTTAGCACCATGACACTCATATCTCAATAAAAAGAATATCCATTCAGAATGTCTAGGGCCTTCTCCTGGGCTACTGTAACCAGGGCAGTGGCTGCTTCCTGATGCTCTCCCCAGTCTCCAGAAGGATCCCATTCTTTTTTCCTAATTTTAGCAGGGTTTTGTTGTTGTTTGTCTTGTTTTGGGAAGGGTCTCACTATGTAGTCTGGGCTGGAATTTGTTATGTAGACCACAATGGCCTTCAACCCACAGAATTCCCCTCCCCATCAGAATGCTAGGATTAAAGGTTGGCTACCATGCTCTACAACTGGCAACAATTCAGTTTTGGTGGCTGATGGAATATTTAGTCACTGGGATAAATGAGAGTGTTTTCAAAGTACTTAGGGATTAGCAGAAACATTGATGTGGAAATCTTCATTTCTGGCTTTCTTTTGGAAATAGTATGGCTGATCCATCTAATAGAGTTCTTAGATGTCACATATGGCAGCTGAAATGTAAATTGTTAAGCATTTTCTATAAAGCTGACAGTTCAGTTGTGTAGCCAAACTGAATGTACTCTAGTAACTGCATAAAGCTAGTGGTCACCATGCTGGAGTGAGGAGATTTGACACGTTCATCATCAGCTGTCCAGGAGTCTTGCCAAGTCGTCTCTGTGGCTAGCAGATGGGACGCAGACAAATTAAATTGACAGTTTGTTCAGCTGATGGTTGTGAGGTAGTTTGCTGGTTCTTCTAGCAACACACACAAGCACGGGGGGGGGGGGCGAGGGCGGGGCTTGGGGGAGACAGGGGAAAGGAGGGAGGAGGGAAGGGGGGAGAGGAATAAAGAGAGAGAGGGAGAGAGGGAGAGAGATTGGTCCATTGCCTTCTAGCATTCCTGGTTGCCCACAAAACCCAATGAGAAAGCCAGCCTCCCTGACGCCCACCTTCCTTGGCTTCTGTTGTCGTCGGGGTCCTCTTCATGGTCACTTGACACAATGACCTCGCTGACGTACTGAGCAAGCAGAAGAATAGGTGATTGCCAAAAGCCTCCTGGGTTTTGTGTATTCTGCAAATATCTCTTATAAATTGAGGACCTGTGCTTGGTGTAGCCTGGCATAGAACAAGGAAGGTAGTTTTTAAACATGGCTGACTCTGAGACTCATAGCTGCTGTCGGGGTAAATGAAGCTAGTCAGTTTTGACTGGCTTGCACAGGGGGAATTTGGAGTGCTGCCCCTATGGTATCTTCTACATACACAGCCCGTAACATTTACAAAGTATGTCTTCTGGGTCATATAACTTGATGTGTGTAAGAAGCTTGTGAGGTGAGACAAAACCTTTGCAGAAGAGGAATAAAGGCAAGGCTCAGAGAGGCAGAGTGCTTTGGCCATGGTCACACAGCTGGTAGCTGGCAGAGCTGAGCTTTGAGTCTCGGTCTAGAACAGTGGTTCCCAACCTTCCTAATGCTGCGACCCTTTAATACAGTTCCTCATGTTGTGGTGATCCTGACCATAAAATTAGTTTTGTTGCTACATTATAACTGTAACTTTGCTACTGCTACAAATAGTAAATATCTGTTGACCCTCAAATGGTTGAGAGCCACAGGTTGAGAACTGCTGTTTAGAGCTTTTGGGAGGCTATATCTTTACTTCTGTTGAATTCTGGACACACAAAATAAGATGTGTTTAGTTGAGCAACTGATGGCAAAGAATGAAAGTGGGCTCAGCGAGTGTCTTAATGCTGGACTCGGAGAAGGGGCCACTGTATTGGGTGGCATGGGTCCTGCCCTTAGGGGCTTTTTTTTTTTTGTGAAGCAGATGAATAAATATATTTACGAGCAACAAGTGTATGTTGCTCTAGGAAAAACTGAATGTGTTAGCGCTCATGAATGCTGAATAACTGGCCAAGCCCTTTCTAGAACTCTCCCAGAAGCTACTTTGAATCACATCCTAATATGTGAAAAGCCTAAGGGAAAGGGCCCTCAGGCCAGGTGCAGAGGTTTGATGGCAAAGCAGGCACCTGTAGACACAAACTTCAGCTTGCAGAATGCTAGAAAACAAGAAAGGAACACTTGTTTATTGAAAACCTATCCCGCACAAGACATCATTTGGATCTGGGTTTGTAGCGGTGTGTTAAGAGACTTGCATCTCACTTTCATTTTGTGTGTGGTCTTTGGAGGGAAAGACTATCAATTGTTGATAATGAGATGGTTACAGAGTAGTTCAGATTGCGGCTGTTACTTCAAAAGTAAAGGACAGGCTTTGATGAGAAGTGTAATGTGATCGTGTGGGTTACAATGGTGTTTGAACTTGGATGGAAGCTGTGAGAATCACTCAGCTGCGTAGGGACCACAGAATGAACAGGGGTGGAGGGGGAGTGAAGGAAAAGCCCTGGGATGCTGGAGAACTGGAAAGAGGCCTGTGTGCTACTGAGGGTGGAGGGGTGAGCAGTGTGAGGTGAAACTGAGGCAGGGAACACAGGCCGATTTGACCTTATTCACCAGGTCTCTGTTTTAAGAGCTGGCATAGACTTTCAAAGTATTCAATGCAGAGATTAGATGATTGAAGGCATTCTTTTTTTTTTTTTTTTTAAAAAAAGTTGCTTTGGCAGCATTGTGGAGAGTGTTTTAAAGTGGGAAACAGGTTTTTCAGAAATTCCTGAGGGGCTCCCATATGATCCTGCCTAGAGATGATGGTGCAGGGTTGTGGCAGCTGGGAGGAAAATGAATGATGGATTCCCAGAGGGCTGTAGGAGATGGTGAAGCAGATAGTAAGGATGGCTTCTGAGACCCCGGTACTCCAGTAGGATGGATGGTGGAGTTGGTACCCGAGATCTGGGAGAAGGGACCCAGTTTGAGAAAGATCAGCCTTTGACATCAGAGAGTTGTCTGGGTAGAGGGATTGGAAACTCAAGTTGAGAACTGAGCAGGGCTTAGATGGGGAAGTTATTGGTGCAAGGAATCTCTGTGCATGTTTGCATCCCACCCTCACCCAGGGGAAATGAGAACAAGCCAGCCCAGGAGCCAATAGAGAGGGAGGAAAACCCAAAGAACTTGTAATATTATGCCTTTGAGGCAGAGTAAAATTACTTCAAAAGAGTGGTCATACCTTTCACATCTCCACATAATTTTCCTCATAATGGCCAACTCTGTTTGGTGATGGCCACAATGCATCTCTGGTCCAAGGCACATCTGCAAGGGAGAGTTGGCTCACTGCATCCTTGCCAATTCTACATGTGTGGGTTCAGACAACTGAGGGTCAGAATTACGGCATGGGGGAATTACCTCTGAACTAAACACGCAAGGCTATTTCATCTTATTATTCCCCAAAGAGTATAGCATATGAATTTTTTATGGAGCATTTACATTCTTTTAGGCATTCTAAGCAATCTAGAGATGACTTAAAGTCTGCAGGAAACGTGTATAGGTTATGAGCAAATACTGCACCTTTTTAAATGAGGGACCTGGGCGTCTCTGCAGGGTCCTGGCATCAATCTTCTGTGAATACCAAAAGACAGGTGTATATCATTTATTCATTTATTCATGTGACAGATTGCTGTGTGCATGTGTATGCACGCACTTGTGCAGGCGCACATGTGTGATGCCGGGAACAATAACCTCTTTTCCTTTCTCCTACATCACTGCTCTTTTTTGGCTGCAGCTATGGCCTGTTGCCCCATGAATGACGAAGCATGTGCATTTCTACTTCAGATTCCCCAGCTTAGTGCTAGCTGTGATCCTGTTCTGAGTTAGCCTGTATTAGCTGCTGATGTGTGAGTCAAACACAGTCAGTTGGAGTGTCCCCTGTCCCGCCTGCGGCCATATTCCTCACTGCTCTTCTCATTGCAGGATGTCTGGCGCTCCACCAAGTTACTGTTTTGTGGCTTTGCCACCTCGAGCCAAAGATGGTTTGGTGGTGTTTGGGAAAAACTCAGCCCGGCCTAGAGATGAAGTGCAGGAGGTTGTGTATTTCCCAGCTGTTGATCACGAAGCTGAGAGCAAAGTTGAGGTAAGTGCTAAGGTGTAGCCCTTCTGCTCCTCCAAACGTCTTCTTCTGGCTTTGACTCTGACCACCCAGCTTCGTCCCTGGAAGCCTGCTGACTGTTCATTCAGACAGTCATGTCAGCAAATCCTGTCTTCACTGCGGCTCTTGTTTTATGGTTAAGGAAAATACACAATTCCAAAGATGAATCTATAAAATAAGATAGATTCATTGAGGTCTAGCTTGCCTCCTTTCTCGGTTTCCTTTCTCTCCACAGGCAACCCCATTTTGGAAGCATTTTTGTTCTTTTGTTTTGGTTTGTTTAACCTTCTGCAGTGGTCTAAGGAGAAATGTCCCCTCATATATGAACAGTTGGTCACCAGTTGGTGGTGCCATTTTGGGATTTATGGAACCTTTACAAGGAGCAGCCTTGCTGGAGGAAGAATGTCAATGGGGGTGGGTTTTTAGTGTTTAGGGCTTCACTTCTAGTTCACTCCCCTGCTTCCTGTGTGAGACTGAGGTGTGGTCTCTAGCATCCTGCTCTAGCCATCTGCTGCCATGCACCCCTCCCATTATGGACGTCTATTCTTCTGGAACTGTTAGCCAAAATAAACTCTTGAAGTTGTCATGTGTCTACATGACATGTCACACACAGTGCATGCTCAATCTCATTCCCTTCCTATTAGATGAACACTAGCTTGCTGTGCACAGCCTACCCCTCTCTCCTTTTCTTTACTCCCCCTTTCTAAGCAGAGCCTTGCTGCATAGCTACACTGGCCTTGAACTCACAGTTGTCTCATCTTGGCCCTTGAGTACTGCGGTTATATGTATACATCACTACAACTGGTCTACTTTTCTCTACTTTGCATTTTTCCCCCAACAAAATATGTATCGTGGTGTATTCATTATTTTTCTGTTGGCTGTGATAAAACACCATGATCAAACCAGCTTACAGAAGGAAGGGTTTATGATTCCAGAGGGGTAAGAATTCATCACCATTACAGTGGGAAAGCCTGGCAGCAGGCAGCGTGGCAGCTGGAGCAGCAAGCTGAGAGCTCGTGTCTTTCTTGAACTGAAAGCAGGAAACAAAGAGCACACTGGGAATTGCATGTGACTTTTAAAACCCCAAAGTGACAAACACACCCTCAGTAACATATTTTCTCTAGTAAGGCCATACCTTCTAAATCTACCCAAACCGTCCACTGACTAGGGGCCTAGTGTTCAAACATCTGAGCCTGTGGGAGCGTTCTCATGGACACCACCACACTTGAAGATGTATGTCTATCATGCTAAAGATTGCTCATTTCTTCCTATTTTGAATGCTTTAAAATTTCATTTTTATTAATATTTATTTGGGATACTTGACTAGGAATGAGATTCTGGATCACAAGCCAAATAAACATGTCATTTTGGTAAATATAATCATACTTCTTCCCATAGGTGGTTTACTATTTTGCATGCCCGCCAGCCATGCATGGCAATGTATTCCTAGAGTGTGTTATTGGACTTTCATGATGGTTATCATATGTTAACCTTAAATTCTGCTATTTTACCAAATTCTTTTTCAGTTGTGTCAGTTTTTGCCATGGATTCTTTTGGAGTTTCCAAGTGTTCTATTATGGTCTCCAAGTAAATGATTCTTCTTATATCTGATTATTTTCGTGTCTGTTTGTGTTGGCTTCTGTCTTATAGGGGATGGAGATAGTTGTGTTCCAGCATTAAGTGGGGATGCTGGTGTCAGAACTGAGACTTGTGTAGCTTTATTATAATAAAATCTCTGCATAAGTTCCTATTAAAATTTTTAAAAATACCTCAGAGGCATTGCTAAATTCTGTTGAAGATCTTTAAAACAACAACAGCAAAAACATTTAAGGGGAGACTGCCTAATGTCTTCCTACTAGTCTGTGACTCCTCTATGGGCATGGACCATGCTGTGCGTGATCTCCCATTGTAAGTCAAGTGACACAGTAACCTGAAGCCAGCACAGTGAGTTCTGACCTGGTGATGGGTCCTGGGTTCTTGTCTTGCTTTGTGCTTTACTGTGTCTTTTGAAACCCAGTTCCCTTATTTGCTGGGAAGAGATCATGATGCCTGCTCTCTCTGTAACCCAGGATGTTAGCATAAGATACAACAGCTGACACAAAAAAGCCCTTTAAAGCTTGAAGCAAGGAAGGGATAGATCAATACCTCCACTCCTTTTCTCTCTCCCTCCCACAGCTCTCTCTGGCTAGCATGGAGACTTTGTGGCTCCAAGTTCATTACAATTGGCATGTTTTAAAGTTTTTAATTCAATAGTTAATTAACTTTTGGTGGGGGTTGGACAGGGAGTGCACTTGTCATGGCTCATGTAGTATGTGAAGAGGACAACTTGTGGAAATCTGCCCTCTCCGTTAACCACGTGGGCCCCAGGGGATCAGACTCAGGTCTTTAGGCTTGGCTGCAAGTCCTTGCCCACATTGAGCCATCTTTCTGGCCCACAATCTGAATCTTAAATGACCTCCAAGGCTCATGTGTTGAAGGCTTTGTCCACAGCTGGTGCTGATGTTGAGAAGCCGTGGATACTTTTGGGGCCTGGTTGGAGGAAGTAGGCCTCTGGGAGCCCAGTCCCCTCTTTCTCTGTTTCCTGGTCACCATGAGGTGAGCATGTGTGCTCGATCACATTCTCCCTGCCCTGATGCTGTGCTACCCACAGGCTAGGAGACAAGTAGAGTGAGCACTTACGGAAGCCTCAGAAACCCAGAGCCAAAGCAAATGTTTCCTCCTCTGCGTTCATTTCCTCAGGCATTTTGTCATGGTCACTAACACAAGTTCTTAGTGCCAGAATTGTCATTGGCATTTGTGTCTCAGCCTGCTTCTCAGCCTTCCTCTTACCCCTTTAACTGTATAGTTATCTCAGTCTCCAGTTTATCCTTGTCACAAATACAGAATGGCAATTTCTTTTGTATATTTGCCCCATATGAACCACAATCACTGTCACAAGACTTCCAAAGAAACACTCTTCAGCATACAGACTTAAAACAAAACAAAAAGACTTCTGAGAGTTTCTCATTAAAAAAAGAAATCAGGGCTGGAGAGATGGCTCAATGGTTAAGGACACTGTTGTTCTTGCAGAGGACTGGGGTTCAGTTCCCAGCACTTGTGGTGGTTTCCGACTATCCATAACTCCTGTTCCAGGGCATCTGGTGCCTTCTTCTGACTTCCTCAGGCACCAGGCTTACTTGAAGGCAAAACATTCATGCACATAAAATAAAGGGAATAAATCTAAAACAACACCCATCTCATGCTATTTCAAACACACAGACCCCGAGGTTTACTTATAGAACATATACATGTAAACGTGGTCTCCTCACAGCTAGTCCATCCTTCCTTCCACCCTCTCCAGCCACCCTCCTGTCATCTTCCTATCCATCTACCTGTCATGTTGCCCGAGATGCTAAGAATAAGAAGTGAGGTTCCCAAGCACAAGATTCTCAGTTCTAAAATTATACCAACTGCTTTTGTTCTTTTTGCGCAGCTGAAGGATTGAAACATCTGAGTTTGATATTCTTTAGTTTTTCCATGTGGTTCTCATTTTACAACAACGTCTCTTCAGGTTGAAGAATGGGGTGGGTAAGACCTTTTTTCTTTTTGTTATCATCATGTGCAAGGACCGTGCTATTCTCCATGTGATTCTAATTTTAGTGTATGTGCCTCTGAAGCAAACACCTGTATTTATCTGTGCTGTGTACGAATGTTGTATTGCCGAGCACCCCATGATTTGTCTCTGTCTTAGGACGAGTCTGTGCAGCTCTTCCTGGATGCGGGGAGGAGGCAGATGAACAACTTCCTGGATGGTGTGCTGTTTGTCTGTCTGTCTGTCTGTCTGTCTGTGTGCACTTATGTCTTTGGACACATTTTTTGTTTGTTCATATATGGCTGCATCTTCTATTTAGGAGAATATTATACCAACATTAGAATACTGCTTCAGAAAAATAGTAAGTTTTTAGTAAAGTTCACATTTATACTCAGTGCCCCTGAGAATAATCATTTTGTTGTTGTTTTTGTTTTTGTTTTTGTTTTTTTGAGACAGGGTTTCTCTGTGTAGCGTTGGCTGTCCCGAGACTCATTCTGTAGATCAGGCTGGCCTTGACCTCACGGAGTTCCACCTGCCTCTGCCTCCCAATTAAAGGCTTGTACCACCACTGTCTGGAGAGACTAATTATTGGTAACAAAGTCACAATATATCCTAAAAGACTCCAGTGCTGCTTGATAATAAATCTCAGACCATTGTTTTGCTGTTTATTGTTTCCCTTGTTTTTTTGAAGGTCCAGTTTAATTTGTGCTCATTTTTGACATGGAGTACTGCGCGTGACACAGTGGCCTCAGCGAGGCCACTTAATGCCCATGATTTGGGAGGAGTTTCTGGTAAATTGTTCTTTTCCTCCCCAGGGGAAATAGTTATAAGAAGAATAGAAATACAAAAGGAATGGTGACTCAGTGGCATTGTTAGAAAAGTTGTCCAGATGGAGAGTGTGTGAGGTGTGTTGATTGATGCAAAAAACCACACCTCCCGTGTTAAAGGAAGTAGGACATAGTTTATTCTGGAGCCATCCTGAATGACCTGGGAACACAGATTTAGGTTATCCCAAGTTCTATTTCCCAACATGGAAGAGGCTCCATGAAGTTTTATAGAACAAAAAAGTTCTAAGTGAAGGGAAGTTTAAAATACATTGGTGTGCGCAGAAGAGACAGTTAAGATAAGGTGGGGAGTTTTTCTATAGTCTCAGGATGCTATCTGGTAACATTCTTAACGTCTGGATTGGTGGAAGTTAGTGGTCGGTGAAGCTAATGGATTGTAAAAGGTTTCTATGTACTATTCACAAGATGTTAGTTCTGAACCAGGTGGGCACGGAATGGCTGTTCTAGAAGGTTAGAACTAGCCCAAGATAAGGAACTAGCCTCTGGATCAGTAACATTCCAACTCTCCACAGTGCTGCAGTTCTAATAGTCAGTCTCTGCAGACATGGCAGCTCTTTAAGAATTTTCATCCAGAGTCAGAGACAGCTTCTTTTCAGGAATTCTTCACAGGTGTGTGTGTGTGTGTGTGTGTGTGTGTGTGTGTGTGTGTGTGTGTATTTGCACATGTGTATGTGTGTCTGCACATGTGTGCATGTGTATATGTGTGTGTGTGTGTGTGAGTGTGTGTGAGTGTGTGTGTGTGTGTGTTATTGTTTGCACATGTGTATGTGTGTCTGCCCATGTGTGTGTGTGTATATGTGTGTGTGTGGGTGTCTGTAGAGAAGTCTGAATTCTAACTCTATAGGTCATTTCTCACAACAGGTAAACACAAATCACTGTGGCATCGGGACAATTGAGCAGAGTTTCGTGGCCACTTGGCTGACTAGACACTATCCCTCACATCTTTCTGCTCCCTTCTCTGCATCTCTAAGGCCAAGGTCTGTCCTGAGTGAGAAGTGCAATGCTCACAGCTTTGGGAGTGTGGCTTAGCAGAGGGCTTCCCTCTGGCATGCAGCCCTTCCCAAACCCACTCCTCAAGGCAGGCCTCCATCCTGACCATCCCCTGATGTCTGGCAGTCTCAGGGAAATGCCAGGCAGTTCTGAGATACATTTGACGGTGGTGCTCTCTGCCCTCAGCACCCTCTCTAGAATTCACTGGTACATCAAATAGTAGGTGTGACCCTGGCTAAACCAAGCCCTGTCCTAAACCTAGGGGTGGGTGGGGGAGGGTCAGGATGTTGCTGCTTTAACTGCTTTAGAGATGCAAGTTTCTTACAGTTCTTCCCAAAGCACCCAAGCCTCCCAGCCTTTTCCCTTCTGCCCTTGAAGTCTGGCTGACTCATCAGCTGTCCCTCCAAGGTCCTCACTGGTGGTGTCAGGGCCGTGGTCCCCATCTGAGTACAGTAGGGACGATACAATGCTGCATTTCACAAACTGAAATGCCTATTGTGTGAGTCTCTGTTCGCCTCTCACTGGGTGAAGCCCAGAAATAGTGTGCTCTGGAATGTGGGTGGCGTGGGCACCCGGGAAGCTGAGCTTGCTTTTCAGTTCTGACCCAGGCCCACGAGACGGGGAAGGGCTTGGTCTGCACAGTGGTTCTGTCTGTCATTGTATGTGGCCCTTGAAGGCCCATCTTCTCTGCCCCTTCCTCCAGGCTGAAGCCACCTGGAAGAATGAGAACTCAGGATAGGAAGGGCTGAATGGAAAGTTCCCTCCTGCTCAGGCAGCCTTCTATTGTGGCTTTGGAACCCCAAGTCACACTCACTGACAGACTGTTTATGGAAGGCAGGGTGGGAAGGAGGGACTGTGGAGCTGTGGGACAAACCGTTCATCCTTTTCCTTAGCTTCCAACCACGTCTGTCAAGACCCTTTTTAGTGATGAGGACTTTTATTTTTGTGCGCATTTGTTTGTGTATGTGCACATTGTGTGTGTGTGTGTGTGTGTGTGTGTGTGTGTGTGTGTGTGTGTATGTGTGTGTATGTGTGTGTGTGTGTGTGTGTGTGTGTGTGAGAGAGAGAGAGAGAGAGAGAGAGAGAGAGAGAGAGAGAGAGAGAGAGAGAGAGAGAGAGAGAACATACTCACGTGGACATGTGGAGACCTGGGGTACGTGTCAATTGTTTTTTTCCCAATTGTATCCACTTAAGTTTTTGAGAAACTTTCTCACTGAACATGGAGCTCCCCGGTTTGGCAAGATTAGCAGGCATCTCTCTGTCTCTGTATCACAGCTGTAGGTGTTGCTGGTGTGCTCCGCTGCAGAGAGATTTTCTTGGGTGTTGAAAATGAACTCCAGTCCTCATGCTTAGGTGACAGGCACTTAACATTGTGAGACATCTCCCTGTTCTCCGAGGTTTTTGTTGTTGCTGTTTTACTGTAAATTTAACTAGGAATTTTACTATGAGATTTCAGGTGCTTTTTGGACCTGTGTTTCTGGGGGAAGCCTCTGTACCTCAAATCCTGCTGCTTCTTCTTTTCCTTGTTGATTATAGAGCAATTGCCAAGGTCCATTATTTATAAAAATGACTTCCTTTAGAGCCCATGTTCTAGATGACTGGGTCTACAAAGTCTAGCTAATCAATCTGGTGTAAATGGCTCTTGTTTTGTGAACAACCAATCTGTGTGAGTGTGCTGTGCTCATTCCTGCCCAGCCCGGCCCCACCCTCAGAGCCACGTGGCTGTAATTAGCTGGGTTTAACTGACAATGGAGCAGAGAGGGCTTGAAGAGCTGTCACACAGGACCCTTGTTAGGCCAGGGTTCCTGAGGCCTGTGACAAAGAGGCCACTGGGGGTGCATACTACAGTCTTCCCTATGGGGTGGATTTGGAGCACTGACTCTCAGGCTCTGGAGGGGCTGACTCTGCCCATCTGGCTACTTGGGGATCCCCTTCCTTCCTCGTTATCTAAATCGAGCCTGACAAGTGTCAGGTTGGCTGCATGGATTTTAACTCCCACAGCACCATCTGGTTTTTATGATTCAGTGATCGACAGCTCTATCATTCAGCCCTTACTGAGCCATTGTGGTTCTGTGCTGCAGTGAGGTGCAGTAGCTCTGAGAGGACTTTCTTAACTGTGAACACACAATGAACCTACAGTTTTCTCTTCTCAGGCCCTTAGTTCTGCATGGAATCTGTCGTTTAGACCATTTTAAGATTCTTTCAAACACCCCTTACTTGACAGTCTGGCCAACTAGAAGTATTCTCTCATACTCTCAGAGACCTTGGTAATTCATCCATACATCTCTCCACTGCTCATCCATCCATCCATCCATCCATCCATCCATCCATCCATCCATCTATCCATCCTTCATCTATCCATCAAAGTTCATTGACAGGTCTGGAGAGATGGCTCAGAGGTTAAGCACCTGCTGCTTTAGTAGAGAACTTGGGTTCAGTTCCCAGCACCCACATGGTGGCTTACAACTATCTGTAACTACAGTTCCAGGGGATCTTACACCTTCTGCTGACTGTAATAAGCACCGAATATACATGCAGACAAAATAGTTCTATGCGTTAAATAAAGACAAATCCTTTAAAAAGCCTATTGGTGCTTACTGAGTTCAACCTTGGGATATGTTTATAAACTAAGCAACAAAAGAAAACCTTATTCGTGGAACTGACCTTCTAGCTGAAGGAGACAGTAGATATATAAATAACACATATAACCAAAACACTCAAAACATCAATTATATGGAATAGAATAGGAAGGATGGTGAGGTTGACCAGAAGGAGGTCACAGGATACCATGTGTACGAAATGCACTGGCCCCTGTGACATGCCCTGAAGTCATCCTGATGGTGGTCACCATTTTGTTCATGCTCCTTCTGCTTCCCAGGCATAAAGCAGGGGCTGGCCTCCATGATGTCTGCCAAAAGTACATGGGGTAAGTGCTCTTTAGGCATGACAGATATGAAAAACTAAGGGGACATGGGAAGGGAGTCTGATTGAAGCCTCTTGCCAGGTAAAAGTCAGAAATTCCAGCATAATTTACAACATTTGCTGAGGTGGCCAACATGGTGACAATATTCCTTATACAGGTATGTTTCAAATATTTTATATATTAAAATAATAATGGATCATGTTTGAGGACCTGTGAGAGTTAATCTCAATATCAATTATCAATTTAATAGGTTCTAGAATCGCCTAGGAGATGAGCCTCTGCCCATGCCTGTGTGGGATTATACATTGGGTTAGCCTCTGCCTATGCCTGTGAGGGAGTATCTAGGTTGGGTTAGCCTCTGCCCATGCCTGTATGAGATTATACATTGGGTTAGCCTCTGATCATGCCTGTGAGGGAGTATCTAGGTTGGGTTAGCCTCTGCTCATGCCTGTGTGAGATTATACATTGGGTTAGCCTCTGATCATGCCTGTGAGGGAGTATCTAGGTTGGGTTAGCCTCTGATCATGCCTGTGAAGGAGTATCTAGGTTGGGTAAGCCTCTGGCCATGCCTGGGAAGGAGCAACTTGATTAGGTAAATAGACAGTGTTTCCTGGGCTCTGGTCCTGAACTGCAGGAAAAGGAGAGAGGGAGCTGGCATCAGCATTCCTGGTTCTCTGATTTCGATCGTGGATATAGTGAGAGCAGTTGCCTCCAGCTCCTGCCTCCAGGACTTTCCTGTCACAACTGTCATAACAGGTTGTAGCTTATAACTGTGCACCCAAATAAACCCTTTGCCTCCAAAGTTGCTTTTGTTGTCAGAATATTTTGTCGCAGCAGTGAAAAATAACCAAGGTAAAACCCAAGCATATCGGGCTTTTGAGCAAAGCCTTTCTCCTTCCTCCAGCAGCTTTAAAGGATCCTTAGTACAGCTGTGTCTAGACCTCCAGTGCTGTTCTTGTGATGCAGGATTTAACTTCCCAGACTGAAATCCTATCCAAGACACTCCCAGAGCCACCTTATTAAAGGAAAAGAGGAAACAGGAAAAAAATGCTTCTTAGCAACCTTTTGAGATGCAGCTTGGCAGCAACCAAGATGCTATATCCAGCTGCTTGTAAGAAACTAACGTATGAGTCTCTTGAGAATCTAAACTTCACCCTTGAGTATGTCTTATGTTTTCCTTGAGTGCCTCTCTAAGCCCCATGCTTATGACTCTGCTGAAGTCTCTTAGTAAACTCCAGTCCTGCTTCAACCTGACTTGTCCTGAAATTCTTTTCTGTGACAAACATCACGAACCCCGTCTTCCCCAGAATAAAGGTCACTGAAAAAAAGTATTTGGGTCTCTGGCTGATGCCCCAACTGCTGCTGGCTCTGTCTGAGTGTAGTGGATGCTCTGTACATAATTGGTAAAGTGGCAATGAGTGTGTAAAAATGAACTAGAGGGCACCATTTCCAATAATAAAACCATTTCCAATTTTAACATTTTCCTGTCTCAAAAAAAAATGTAATGATGAATCTCGATATCGGAGAGGGCCACAATTCCTTCCCTACTCACTCATTCTTTTAGTTTGGTTTTCCAAGACAGGGTTTCTCTGTGGCTTTGGAGGCTGTCCTGGAACTAGCTCTTTGTAGACCAGGCTGGTCTTGAACTCACAGAGATCTGCCTGCCTCTGCCTCCCGAGTGCTGGGATTAAAGGTCTGCGCCACCACCGCCTGGCTCATTCTTTCCAAGATAAAATTTGTTTCTCATGCTCTTTGGGGAAGGAGTTTTGAAAAGTCTTGGCCAGTGCCTTTGTTAGTCAGCATCAGGATACTCCAGCTAGCTAAGCTATGCTGGGGAAGGGTTTATTTTGGCTCACAGTTGGGGCTTCCAGCTGTGACTGTTTGACCATATTGCCTTGGGTCTGTGGGTAGGCAAGGCATCAAGGCAGGAACCTGTGAGTGAAAACTGCTTAAATAAAGACCCAAGGGCTCAAGGTAGGCAGAGGCCAGAGTTCTATAGTCCCTTTGAGAACACCTTTGGGAGCCCAAGGCTCTCACTAGGCTGTACCTCCAAAGGACCCATGACAGGCACTTTGAAGCCGTTGCTACGAAGCATCAGCTCCTCATTTGGGTCCATAGGTAACTGAACGCAGCAGGGAACATTTACTTTTATTTTTCTGTCTTTTTCCTTTGTGTCAGACTCCTGCTTACCCCTGCAGTAGAAATGCCAATTTCTTAAGGTGTGTCTATCATTGGGTGTGTGTATGTCAAGAAAACCATTGTAACACAGCCATCAGCAGCCGGAGAAGTTCCCTTTCTCCTAAGTGACTTAGGCTCAGGTAAAGCTGGCCATAGAAAGGGATTTCTGGATGAGCCAGAGTGAAACGAAGCTAGTGAGTTTAGTTAATGGGCATTTAGGCAGGGATTCTTACAGGAAACTAGCAGTGTGTAATCTCAGAACAAAGATGTAGGGATTTATGGGCCTGTATGTTTGGTCCTGAGGTTTTCTAAGTTACAGCCCACAAAGGATGTAATTTTCAAGACATAAGGATTAAGCAATGCTCAAAATTAAAGATTTTAAATGAAGGGGAAAATGTGAGATGGTGTAGTTATTTTTGTATCAATAATTTCTCTTTGTAAATGTAATTGTGAGGCATTTCCAAGGGTGTGGTGCTAGGATTTAAGGATGGATAAGCAAAGAGTGAGATATAGTGGGACTCAAGGGCACAGATCTTCTGGGCTTCAGTAAGCACCATTCATTGGTTTTTAATTATTTGATTTTTATTTTTCGCGAATAGGAGTTTTGCCTGCATATATGTCTGCGTACTATGGGCATGCCTGGTGGCCATGGAGAGCAGAAGAAGGCATCAGATCTTCTGGAACTGGAGTGACAGTTGTGGGTTGGTTGTGAGCTGCCATGTGTGTGGTGGGGGGGAGGGGGGAATTGAACCAAGGTCTTCTGAAAGAGTAGCCAGTTCTCTTAACCACTGAGCCACCCTCATTTGTTGTTTTAAATATTCTCATTTGCGATGCCTTTAAGTAAACACATAATCTCACTGTAGGTAATTTTGGCTTCACAAGTCCTGTTGAAGCTTCTGGGCTCTCAATAGGCAAACTAGATCTCAGAGTGGGGATCTTTCTTCCTTTCTCATGTCCATTTAATTTTCCCTGTCTTTCTGTTTTGCCTTGTGTAATTAGCCTATCTCACCCCCTGCAAGGATGAAGGCACAGAGACCATTTGTTGTCCTAAACCTGAGGCCACTTTGAATTGCAGGAACAGGGCAAACCAACTACCTCCCTGATGAAGACAAGGCTGAAGCCTTGAACAAAAGTGATTTGTTTCCTGAGATCCAGCTTATCCTCATAAGCAATTCGTCTTTCTTAGACCACTTTGCAGAATCAGCTGAGACAGTGATCAACAGACTGTACCTCAACTTTGTGCATACCCTGTGCTCCTGTACCCCGATTCTCTCCTGTTAAAACCTAGAGCTCATCATCAGTACCCCAAAGATGAAGTTGAAGAATCCCTGGACTCTTCCTGACGCTCACTAGCTCTCCTTCCTCTGCTTTTAGCATGGCTGCTCTTTTTAATTGGCATATTGCATTGTCTAGCCGAGTCTAGCCTGCTGGGGCTGATGGATCCGGGGCAACTGCTCCTGAATGTCTGGTGACAGACCCACTATCTAATAGTAGTACTACCCTGGGGACAAAGCCTTTAGTACATGGGTGTCAGGGGACATTCCACATGAAGCCATGGTGATGAGGAACTGCTTGCTTTGTACACAGGAGTGAATACATTTTGAAGATGGAAACTTCCGTTCCATTTATAAAAGCATGAGGAGTATAGTTGTGTGCACTGCTGGGCCAGCTTTTCGTTCTGCAGGAGTCATTTTTAAAATAAATTATTTCCAGCAAGTAAATCAGGGAAAACATTTCACCAGTGTGTTTTATTGTCAATTACACACACACACACACACACACACACACACACACACACACACATCTCTCAAGAGTGTTTTTGGCTACCTCTGGGATTAATTAACTTTCAGTTTCTAAAAGTGTATTGGGCAAAATAATATGACTCCAGTGCTGGGAAACACTGACCTGAGTTGTACAGAGGTTGAAGCTAGGAAGTATGTGTACTGCCTGTGTTTCCACTCTGAACAGAGCTGGCAATTACAGGGAATCAAAGCCGAGCGAATGTCTGGGCTGCATTCAGTTCACGGACAGCCGTCTTGAATTGAGAAAAAGAACGTATCTCAGGCTGCCTGGGATCCAGTGCTTTTAGCCTCCCAATTTGAAATGTAGATGGAGCTAGTTTCTCACTTCCACACCCAGGCACTGTACAAAGAGCAAGTTACAGGCTTACAGAAGGCAGTAATGAGGCCCCGAGGATAACTGAGCACCCCAGCCCAGTCCCCTGGGTGGAGGTGGGGGACAGAGTGAGGCATTGGTCTTTGTGGCTTGCTCACCCAATGGCTGTCTCCACCATGCCCCTTCCTGCTTTTGCTGGGCCAGCTTTGCTATACTTTTCCTTCTGTGCAGCAATTTGGGTGAAGGGAAGGCATGTGTTTTTTGTTGCTGATTTGCTTATTAATTTACTTACTAAAACAGGAGCTCAAATAGACCAAGCTGGCTTTGAACTTACTATGTTACCAAGGCTGGCTTTGAACTTCTGATCCTTCAGCTCCACCTCCCAAGTGCTGTGAGTACAGATGCCTGATTTATGGGATCAAACTCAGACTTCCTGGATGATAGGATAGCACTGTCATTCGAGCTCATCCCCAGCCCCTGGCAGAAGGATCTGAGCTTTGATCTAAATGAGTGTGGATTCTTCAGGCTTAAGCTCGGGTTCTTGGAGTAGTGTGTTCTGTGCCTCTGTTAGTGTTGAGGACTACGCCTCTGCAAAGTTTCCCTGTTGGTGGCTTCACTAACTTAGCACGAGAGCCCAGTGGTTAGGGAGGGGAGTGAGTGTGTCTGAGGACTCCTTGTCATGTGAAAGTGCAATGGTAGCGTTGTTTTTGGGTCCCCTACTCTACACTGCTGAGATGATAGGCTGCCAAATATTCTACAGACCCCAGGGATTGTCTCAAGGGGCTCAGAAGTCCTGTGTTTGTTTGCTTTAGACAATGCATCTTCTTATCTACTTTCCGGGTAAAATTTCATTTGAAGCTAGAGATCCAGGGCTTCTAGTGAGTTTGGGGACTACTGATAACAGCTGGAGTTTTGCCCGTGAGGATGAAGAACTGCGAGCAGACAGAGCGCGCCATGCTGCTGAGGGTGATGGAGTGAGAGGAAACACCGTGAACAGACTGGCTTAACTAAGCAGAATGGTGCTCACCACAGGGACCCTGAGTCTGCCCCGGGTGTCTGTCTGGAGACTGTGCATTTGGGGTCTTTTGCTTCTCAGCTCTGTAACTAATGTGATGGGCCAGCCTAGGAACCAGGGTGGAAACTAACAGGTGATGGCACCTTCTTACTTGTCTTCCTTCCAGTGCACTTACATCTCAATCAACCAAGTTCCCAGGACCCACGCCATAGTGATAAGCAGACCTGCCTGGCTCTGGGGGGCAGAAATGGGAGCCAATGAACATGGAGTATGTATAGCCAATGAAGCCATCAATGCCAGAGAACCAGCTGCTGAGACGGAAGCCTTACTGGGGATGGATCTGGTCAGGTACGGAATGGTGATTCTTTGAAACAACTATTTTCTCCTTTGCTTACTGTACTGTAAGAAGTTCTATTTAATAAAAATTCTAAGATGATGGAAAAATGGAATAGATGATAATGGAATATTATTAATCCATAAAATAATTAAGTAGTGCTATGTGTTACAAATGGGATTCTGAGAACATGATATACTCTAAGTGAAAGACATCAGATACAAATGTCACATACGTGACTGAATGGATGAGTACATAAAATAGAAATGATACTGGATGTGTAAAATTTAATGGGAAGCTTCACAGCTTACATTTCGAATGTTGATTTTTAACTGGACAGCACAAATCTAAGGATGACTGAAGGTGACAGAGAGGGGAAGCGGGGAATTCTGGGATGTGATGACACCCAAGTGGTACAAAATATCAGGACTATCCCTTCACAGACACTTCTGGATGTGAATTCCAGACCTCTATAGACCCTGGGTGTTTGGAGACTCTGTGTCTGGTACACTTGGGATGTTTAGGGTAGACGTGCTCCATGTGGATCTGTAGGACTGAAGGATAGAGACAGAGAAGCTATAATTGGTGGGTAATAGGTGCTGAGAGAGTGATCAAGGTCTGGGGTAATAAAAAATGCAGGAGTCGATGATGGCTGAGCAGCAGCCATTTAAATTGACATCTCCCCGACCCCTGGCTGGCACATAGCTGTTGCAATAAGAACAGTGTGACAAATACCCTGAGCCTAATGGAAGCCTCTTGGAGGGGGTGCACAGTCTGTAGCTAGAGTAGACTTCTAAGTTCAGGGTCTTGTTTGGGATCTGGTCCCAGCTTTAAACCGGGGAAGCCTAGTCTTTCATACCAAGCAAGTCCCATGAATGACTCCTGAGCGCAGAGTCCTCCAGTGTTAACGGGGGAGCTATAGAAAAGTGGCTACTGTAGATCAGTGGTTCTCAGCCTTCCTAATGCTGCAACTCTTTAGTACAGTTCCTTATGTTGTGGTGACCCCAGCTATAAAATTATTGCCATTGCTTCTGTACTTGCTACTGTTATGAATCGTAATCTGTGTTTTCTGGTGGTCTTAGGCAACCCCTGTGAAAAGGTCCTTTGACCCCCCCCATGGTGTCGTGACCCACAGGGTGAGAACCACTGATGTAGATCACAACCACAGCACTGTGAGTGGCAAAATTCTAGGGCAGCTGTTCTAAAAAGCATGGCCTCCCCAGAAACACTGCCCAGGAGCCCAGTAGAAAGGCAGATTCACAACACCCTCACCCCCATGGGACTGCATGTGGGGTTGGCCCACAGTCTACCTCAGGAGGCAGGTGGAGCATAAGGCAAAGAGCATACTGCTGCACAGCTGGAGATTGCCTTCCACACGGGACCCAGGCTCTTTCAGCTGTGCTGTCAGCAGCATCATTTCTTGTGCTGTCCTTGTTTGTCCTCTGTGCTCAGCTGCCAGCTTCTTGGGCAGCTCCTGGAAGAGCAGACTATTTATATTTCACACTCTGCTTCAAGTGTCTGTGAGACTGTGGCTGAGTATTCAAAGACTATAGCTGCTCCCACCTGCATACTCTGGTCCTTTGTGCCTTGCATCTCTACATCAAGGATAAGCGCAGCTCCAAGAGATGTAACTGAGTGACAGCCTCCATTTAATAGGCACTGTCTTCAGGGTAAAGGTATAATTTGTATGTGTTTCTTAAAGGTGTGTAGGAATGCAAGCATTAAGCAACACTTGTTATAATTCATTCTTAGTGCTAAAAGCCAAGCTGTGTCTGTCTGGTTTTGGCATCCCCCCCCCCACTTCCCTTCTTTCATCCATGGTTCACCTCTCCCTCCCTCTTTCTGTCCTTCTTTCCTTCTCTCCTTCTGTCTTTCTTTCCTTCTTTCCTTCTCTCCTTCTTTCCTTCCTTCCATCCCCCTCCCTGTCTGTATCCCTCCCTTCCTCCTCCCTCTTTCTTATTTATGGATCTCTGACTAGTCCTTCCGAAGACGCCCCCCTCTGTGCATATAAACAAGTACACATGCTTTGCTTGTTTAGTGACTATGGATCCATCTGGTTGAAGCTAACCTAAGATAGGAGGTTAGCAATTGGCAGGAGCTAACATAAGACAGGGGGTTAGCAGCTGGCAGGACCTAACTTTAAGATGGGGAGGGTTATTTTCTGGAAGTCAAGGTATCTCTTACACCTGAGGTCCATTACATCTGAGGTCTGCCTGTCCTGATGATGCCTCCTGGCCTCGATCCAGATGAGGACCAGGAGGTGTTTGGATTCCATTAGACAGTGGTATACTGGGAAATACCTAATAATCAGCTAGAAGTGGATAGCAGTCTTAAACTGTGGCCTTTCCAACACCTGTGGTGTAAAAACTCCAACCATGAAAAATTAAAAGGTGATGAAGGATTAGCAACTGCCTCAAAAATCCCTCAAATTTAACCCTCTGTTTTCCAAGCAGGCAGGTGCCAGCCAGCTGCACAGAGCACTGCATTCTGTCCATCCGGTGTCTGTCCCTTACACAACAGCTTCATCCTTTTATTTTGCTACAGAGCAATCTCTCCTTCATTTCGTGTGTGTGTGTGTGTGTGTGTGTACATGGAGACCCACGGTTGATGTTCAAAACCTTCCTGTGTCACTCTGCCACCTCATTCTATTAGGGAGGGTCTTTCAATAAGACCCAGAGCCTTCCAGCATGGCTAGCCCCCACTCCAGGCAGCTTGCTCTGGGTATTCTTCTGTCTTTGAGTCCCCAGGGTGGGGCTGATTACAGCTGAGCACCCAGCATTACATGATATCTGAACTCTAGTCCTCTGAGCCATCCCCCTGTAGACTGACTTTTCCTGCTTCCGACTGGGTTTGATGTTGGCACTAAACCGGCCACTCTAGGTGTTTCAGAGCATCTTATAATTCTAAACACAGCCCTTCAACTGCTCCCCATGGCAGAAAAAATGGAAAAGCTTTTGGTTTTATAGTAGGTTTTAAGTGAATATAGGAGCCCATAGGTGATGGGAAAGGAGGCCCAGTCAATACCTGTGGGAAAGCATCTGTGTAATTAAAGCTACAGTTTCCTGAACTCTCTTGGGAAACTGGATATATATATATATATATATATATATATATATATATATATATATTCTCATTTAGCAATCACAACACCCCAAATAGTTAAGTCTTCTAATTCCTTATGGTAGACGAGGAAACTAGAAATTAGGGAAGTTAAGTGGCTTGTCCAATGCCCCAGAGCTAGAAGGTGGCTGAGCTAGGAATACCAGGGTACCACTTCTCTCTCATGCTTTACTTCTTCCAGTGAGACAGAACACTGAGATGGAAAGGAGTCAAAAGGTCTCGAACACCCTCTTCCCTGTCAGAATATGAAATGACAGCAGCTTTAGTTTTAGACTGAGTTGGCGTTTGTTCATGATGTATGAATCAGGGCAGCCTTCATTCTGGAAAACAGAACAAGCTCACAGCAGGCAAGAGTGGAACACTAGCTTTTACAGAGTGGAAAAGTAGAAACACAGCTACATGGGGAAGAAAAAGAAGCCCACTAACATTAGGTGACTTTGGGTTACTTTCCTGTAAGAATTACAGTTACAGGGACTTTCTTATGCTCACCCACACAGAGTAGAATCTATTGTTTGCTAAAGAGAAGCAAGAGTAGCTATCTCTGCCTTCAAAAGCTCCAGTTATGGGACATCTAGCACAGGAAACTCCAGTTTGGACTGGTCAGCTGAGGCCTGTTGCAGGAGCTCAATCCAAAACAATTCCATACATTTTAAAGTTCAAGCTCACACAGTACATAGCATCCACTTAACACATTTCTTAGTCTGTTCAGAGCATCATAATAAATCATAAAAGACTGGGAGATTTAAATGACAGGTATTTATATCTTAGTTCTGGAGGCTGGGAAGTTCAAGATCACAGAGTCAACAGGTCCCATCTGAGGTATAGCTGGCCATAGCAGAGAGAGAACAAACAGCTTTTTATGTCTTTTTGCTACAGGCCCTGATATCATCACGAAGAGTCTATCCTCATGGCCAGTCCCCACAGCTTCAATCGCCACCACACAGGGCAAGTGGCTTCAGCATTTGAAAATGGGCACAAATTTTCTATCCATAGCATCATCCTATGCCCATCCCTTTCTGAGAATCTTCTTAATGTCCAAAAGGCCACCAACTAGAGGGATCTTGAGGATGCATTGGTAGGAAGAGGGCCGGGTAATTTGTTACAGAGCCCTCTAAGAACAGTGTCCTTTGAGAACAGGATCCTCTCGGGTGGGCTATCAATTCTTTCCATTACTTGCCTCAGAATAGCAGCGGCTTACCAAACTCAATCCAGTTTTTACCTGGTTTTTCTTATTTGGAGTACAGAGAGGAGCCCCTTCTAATGTACAGAGTCATAGATGTGGCAAAGCTCAGCCAGCAGATTCCTAAACCAAAGTGCAGATACTGTCTGAGGAGCTCTCCCTTCAGCAATGGGCAGGGAAGAATGACCCACCCGTGAGCAGACTATGGGACTCATTTTTTTTTCTCTTTCATAAAACCAAGACTTGAATTCAGGAACATCTAACTCAGACCCAGAACAACTTAAAAAGGTTCCTTGGAAGGAAGCGGATGTCTGAATGGGACTAGCATAGGCCATTCCAACCCATCTCTGTCCTGGTCTTTCTTAGGCTAAGGCACAGCCACCAAGTCAACTTAGGCACTGGGCCAGAAGCATTCTGTTTTCATTTGGAATCCTGTGCATCTAACCCATCTGGAAATCTAGAGTGGTTGATGGCAGCATCAAAACATGCCTTAGGATGATGAGTGATGGCTTCCCATTCAGTAACTCGGGACTCATCTATACCTCTTGAGCTCAGGGCTTGAAGTCCCAGTGTCCTTACAGCCCTTATGCTGTGGAGTAGGCCATCCTGTCCTCATCTAATGGCCCGGAAGCCAGGTGGGAATGGTCACGTGGGTTATAGGCTTAGGTAGCAGTTAACCCATGGTGTCAATCTGACAAGCAGTGAAATCAGAATTCCTCCTGCATTTTGGGATGAAAAGGAAGGACAAGCACAGATCCTGGATGGGATTTCAGTAGGCAGGACACCAGCCACTCACACTAAGATTTACAGAACACAAATTCCAACCTCCAAATACTATTGCACACAGCCATGGTTGTATGCTTCTGAAATAGGTTTGTGTGGGTCCATTTAGGCCTGCAGAAGCCTGGAGGCATTGAGACATGAAGCATTGTGACCAGGAACTCTGGAAAAGACTTTCCTCCAAATCCTTGAGATGCCCCTCCTTTGAGGAGACAATGACATTGACAAAGGAAACCTATTTAATGTATATTTCAATGAGTTTGTTCTTTTATTCATGCAAGGGATAGATAATATGTCATCTTTGAGGGAGGAAGGGAGGTCTCAGACAACAGTTTGAAACTAGCTGCCCTATTTGTGAAGCCCAAGGTTCAGCATTTTCTTTTATTACTCTCTCAAGGCCCTAGGGTTCAACTTTGTGAATTGTGGCTCTGTAATCACGTCTTCCTAAATAAACTTAAAAGGAGACCTGTCAAGTGAATTGGTATATGATGCTCTGACTATGGAACAAGCCCATTACAGGGCTCAGTCCAGAGCTCGCAGTTGCGTTATCCTTTCTTCTCCATGACAGCACAGTGGGGCATCCCTTAGGAAGCATTCAGTTGAGAGAATTTAAGTAGTCATCACTTCTAAAGTCATGAATTTATCAAGGACAGGCTTATGTCACCACCTAAGTA
The DNA here is from genome assembly GCF_003668045.3 of Cricetulus griseus. Classification (NCBI taxonomy): domain Eukaryota; kingdom Metazoa; phylum Chordata; class Mammalia; order Rodentia; family Cricetidae; genus Cricetulus; species Cricetulus griseus. Next base: position 86,801,732 of record NC_048601.1, read on the forward strand.
GCTCTGCTGCCCTCTTCTAAGATGTGAGCTCTTACAAGCAGAGCAATAGTCTGACTGAATTGATGAATACATGAACTAAATGCATCTCATGGCTGTTTTCTGTCATCTCAGCTAGAGAAGGAGGGATTAGCATGAGCACATTGCCAGCACGAGCACAAAGAGCTGGGAAGGTCACATGACTAAGGACATACTAGCGTCGAGTAGCATTACCAGAGCTGGATCCAGGTCCACGCTCTATGAGTGTGTGTGCCACAGCCTTCCATCTGCTGAGGTTGGTTGTTACTAGCTTGGCTCCAGTCACTAGTGCTATGTGTTTCCATGTTTATTACCTTATATCACCCTGATAACCTTGACACTTTTCATAGATGGCATAAGACTGAAGTTCAAATCTATTACGTAAGCTGCCCAAGCAGCCGTGTAGCACAACTTCTAGTTGGTGTTAATAATAAAAACTGGGAGTCAGATATTGGGGGATAAAGCTGAAAGACCAGAGAAGCAAAGCAGGCAAGCTACTAGAGAGTTCAAAGGGGCAATCCTGTCTCAGCATGACTGTAGTGTGACTGACTCCTGTCTTTTCCCTTCTTATATTCCTCCCTAGTGCTGGAATTAAAGGCTTACACCTGGCCTCAATAGCTAACTAATATGGCTGTTGGGACTAAAGGTGTGTGCCACCACTGCCTCACCTGTATGGCTGACAAGAGTGGCTAGCTTTGCATTCTGATGTTCAGGCAAGCTTCATTTGTTAGACCACAAACAAACTATCCCCCACACAGAAGGCAGTATCTGTGCTCTCCTTAACAGACTTATTCATTGATAGGGCTGGGGAAGGAAGATGAATGGCTCACTTTGGAAGGAGTCTATGTTCTTTTGGTAGTTGACTCTGTAAGCAACATGAGTTGATACAGTCTGATGTGTAGGAAGGAAGTATGTAGAAACAGAACCGGTCATATTATAACCTTTTCCTAATGAGATCTCTGAGCAAATTGTATGTACAGAGGACAATGGCTGGCAATGAAACCTTAAAACCAATTTCCTCAGTCTACTCTAGAATGATATAAGAAAATAACTTAAATGAGCCAGTATGTAATGTCTAGTGTGGATACATTCTGATTCATACATGGCACCTATTTACTGTGTCCTCAAATGGTAGAAGAAGGCAAGACAGCATTCTGGAGAAACCTCTTTTGTAAAGGACACTAGTGGCACTCATGAGGGCGCCACTTCCACGACTTCACCATCTCCTAGAAGACCCACTTTCTGCTACCCCCTGTTAGGTGTTAGGATTTCAACATGAGCATTGAGGAAACACGAATAGACTATAGCAGTATCTAAAGCACCCCCTGTAGGGTAGCAGTTAATCCAGGCTGTGGAGATCTCTTTTTCTTTAGGAAGTAGTCAGGAGGAATCCAGGCTAGAGCTGAGCTTGACAGGTGATATGATCAGCCAAGAGTAAGGAGGAGCTGACCTTCCGGTCCAGGGAATGTAGCCACTGGCCCCTGATATGTCTATGCTTATGGAAGAGGGTTGTCTAAAGACAACACATTTCTACAGTTTGTAATGGATATGTGAGAGAGGCATTCTGAGTGAAAGTACTATTATAATTAGTTCACATATTGGTCTGAATATTTAAAATGTTTCCTGCCATGACCTTGTCCCAACCTTTGGCTGCTATGGTAATGATCATCTGGTCTGAAATGATGGAGGTATGCTTCTGATTTCCTTCAGGCTTGGTTTAGAGCGAGGAACAACAGCAAAAGAAGCCTTAGACGTCATTGTGTCCTTGTTGGAGGAGCACGGACAAGGTGGGAATTATTATGAAGATGGACTCTCCTGCCACAGCTTCCAAAGTGCATATCTGCTGGTGGATCGTCATGAAGCCTGGGTGCTGGAGACTGTGGGGAAGTATTGGGCCGCCGAGAGGATCACAGGTGAGGGGTTGCAGGATAGAGTTTTAAGGATAGGACAGGCGGAGGTGATGTTGGTCAGACAAGCTGGGCTGGCTCAGAGGAGCTACGATGCTGTGATGCATCCTCTCGTCTTTAGGCTTAGGCATGCCTCTCCCCTCCAGGTATCTGTTTCCAGAGATAGACATGGGGTCTCCTGAGTCCTGTGAAGGACTATTCCTCAGCAAGTACATGCCTGACTTTCTACACTTCCTGTTTGCTTTTTGGGCATATTTAGCTTTGAATACAAACCATGACTATGAGTTAGGCAAGGGAATGGGGGATTCTTCATTCATAAAAGGTCAACAAACCCCTTGTCACTCCCAGATCCATTGCTACTTAACTGTTCTTCTAAAATGGGAACTTGTGTCTATGAAGACTATTGAGTGCCACTCAGGGCCAACCAGGTCATATGGCTGAGACTCCGTCCCTAGAAGAGCATGGACTTACTTGGCCCTGTACATGAGAAGTGTCACTCTAGTTCATGTAGCTTCTTGCTTCTGGGACAGGAATTGGACAGGGTGGTGGGACAGTGTGCCACCAACCCAGCACCCTCCTTCAGAATCCCAATAGCATAGGGTGCTAGAATCCTTTAAAGGGCTTCTAAAAAATGTTCCAAAGAAATCTGGTCAACAGCAGTTCCCTTACAACCCTTGGGACAGCTTGAAAACTGCACATCATGGGCACTGCCATCTTCCCCAGCTGAGGTCCAGGTAGCCCCAACTAGTGCCCCGTCATGCTTGTGTCTTGTTGAACCTCTACACGGCTGCATATTTTTCAGCATATTTTTTTAGTATGAAGTCTTTATCAATTAATTATGAAAGCTATTAGATATGCAACCTGTTCACCACCCTAGTTTTTAGGTAATCAGAACCAAATCTGATCTGAGCCAGGTCTTGTATGGTCACTGGGAATCAAACCTGATTTTGTGCACAGGTTCCAGTGACCAAAGCTCCCCCCAAGACTAGTGTGTGTTCTCTGTACAAAGTTGCTCTGCTGAGACCAAGAAGTCTAGACCAGTTTCCTGTGTGTGTGAAGACTGTTTGCTCATTCTAACAGGATGTGGAATGGGCTGACAAAGCCACCAGCAGCACAGGGAGGTTTTCTGTCCTTGTGCCCAGCATACATCTCTCAGGGCCTATGCGTGCTCCTTTCCCAAGCCTTAGAGTGTTTGTAAATCAAAAGCCCCTCCTCGAGACCTCCAGCTCTCCTTCCCTGCAGGAACTTAAAACTCCTTTACAGAAACCCTCCTAAAATAAAGTAATGTTATCAGATGGCTCTCTCAGGAAGGCGGGTGGGCTGTACTTCAAAGCCATCCAGTTGCTTTTAAGTAGACTCTAACACTTTTTGATCTGCAGCTACATTTCAGAAGCTGAACTTTCTCCAAAGCATCACTTATAAAAGTCCTTCTCTACAAAACACATGTTGTTTTTTCACTAAACATTTTTTTCAGCATCCTTTTTTTTTTTTTAAATCATTGATTTTCTTTTCTCTGACCCCAGCAGCACTGTGATTGATGTTGGAAAGGAGTTAATACACTCTGTCCTCAAAGTTCTGATTCTTAAAAACAAATGTCTACTATAAATCAGCCCTCTAGGAAAATAACATCTGTGGAGTATAGAATAACGTTTCTTTGAATAGCTTAGTGTGAATGGTATCAAAGTCACTTTTTTGGACCATAACTGTTTTCTGTTGCCTAATTAAATTTTGTATTAGCGATACCCTCTGTAAAAAATGAATGGCCAACGACCAGTGCCTCTCAGTCAGGAGTGCATATTTTGGAGGTGTAAATCATCAAAGCATCCTGGGAAAACTCAGTCCAGCTGATGTTGCTTCTAGGGACCCAGAATCAGGTGGCTGTAGTGGATTCAAGCAGTAAGAGGTCCATTGTAGCTTCTTCTTTCATTCTTACTTCATCCTCCAAAAAACTGGAAGCTCAGCATGCTTCCCGGGAACAGCCACTGTGAACAACCCTTTTGAGCTAGCAATGGTAACCTGGCCTCCACAATCTAGACAGCCCTTTGACGTTTAGGGACCAAGTCACCCTTCATCTGTGTGGGTGTGTGGTGGTGGGGGTTGCAGAAGTGCTCCTCTAGGAGGAGGAACCTGTGAATGTTGTGGTTCTCAACCTTCCTAAAGCTTCGATCCTTTAATACAGTTCCTCATGCCGTGGTGTTCCCCAAGCATACAATCATCTTCATTGTTACTTCATAACTGTAATTTTGCTAAAGTTATGAATCATAATGTAAATATCTGATATTCAGGATATCTGGTGTGCAAACCTCCGTGGGGTCACAATCCACAGTTTGAGAACCATTGCTGTAGCAGAATCACATAAGGATTCCCCAAGTCTCGTAAGCACAGCAAGACAGTCCTTTCAAAGGACTGCTCAATTTTCCTGTAAACATGAATGCTTGGGGCTTACGTAGTTCAAATAAAGGGCCTCAAGTGTTTTATTTTGTTTGTGAATTTTAAGACCAGTAAAGCTCAGATGTCCCTCTAAGCTGTGATAATGTCTGATGGAGACAGGCTGAACCTTTTAGGACGTTTCCTGGAGTGAGGACCAAGGATTTCATGTTTCTCACCTCAGAGATGGTCCTGATTCCTCTGTGTAGTCCTGAGAGTCCTCCTGCTAACCACACATCAAACTCTTTGCAGAGGGAGTGAGGTGCATCTGCAATCAGCTTTCACTCACCACTAAGATGGATGAGGAACACCCAGAACTCAGGACTTATGCTCAGAGTCAAGGCTGGTGGACGGGAGAGGATGAATTCAACTTTGCCCAGGTTTTTTCTCCAGCTGATGACCATGTGGACTGCTGTGCAGGCAAAGCCTGCTTAGAAAAGCAAGAGGGTAAGTTGACCCATCCCCTACAATTCTCCCTCTATGCTCGTTGATTCTTGACTGAACTTTAGAGTGTTGACAAAGAGGAGGAGTTGAGAGTAAGCCTTGCATGTTAAAGACCAATTTATATCTTCTGTCCTTGGCGTGCAGCAAGGAGACAGCATGTATGTGTTACATGCAGCTTCCACACCTGTAGGAACCTGTGGGGGGTTTCTTATTCCCACTGATATGAGCTTGCTGTCATATGATCCCTTGTGGGACTCACTGCAGCCTTCCTTACAGCTCCAGAAACTTGGGAGAACCCCTCTTCCCCAGCTCACTTAGCCTGCAGGAGAAGCCTTCTGCTCATTTTGAGATCTTCCCTTGATGCCTGGGTTCTGCTTCTATCCGTGAACTTCTGCAGTGGACTGTCAAACTGGATTCTCTTTCTAATCCATTTAGCAATGCCTGACATCATTAAATTCTGATTAAGAACCCATATTTAGGTAAATGTGTTGAATAAATAGCTCCTCGTTTATATGTGTGAATAGAAACTGCCCCCGGGCCTATAATGGTCACATTTTGTATTTGCTAGTTCTCATGCATATCTGTCAGTCAAAAGATCATTTAGAACTAATGGCTGCAAAGCATGTCCTCAAACAGCCGCTTCTCTTGTGAATAAAATTTTATTGGAAAACAGTCATATCATGCTAGTCAGTTTTCTTATCACTGTAGCAAAATTCCAGAGATTAAAAAAGAAATGATTCAGGAGAAAAGCTTACTTTGAGTTGTAGATTCAGAGATTTTGGTGCATGATCAGTTACTCTATTGCTTTTGGGTCTGAGGCAGGAACAGGTCTCACAGCTGTGGAAGCATGTTGAAGAAGCTGCTTGCCTCATGATGGCCAGGAAGCAACAATGAAAGCGTGTGTGGGGTAGGGTGGGCAGAGTCCCAATATCTCCTCAAGACCCCCAAGTAGCCCATCTTCCTTATATTAGGTAGGACCCCATAGCCTGGGAACCAAACCTTCAGCCCTTGGGCCTTTGGAGGACATTCCAAGTCCAGCTGCAGCTCAAATTCACTTCATTATGTACTGCCTATGGCCACCTTTGTTCTAAAGCATGGAGCTGGATTGCTATAGGGACAGTGTGATGGAGAACACATGGTCCAGAGGCTTAAAATAGCTTCTGTCTGGTTCTTTAAGAAAATGTTTTCTGATCCTTGATGTAGAATATTGCTTTGGGATTTTGCATGATTACACATAAATTTGGGGAAGTATTCATTTTTAAGTGGGAATTCTTGAAAAAGTTCTAAAGATTTTAAGCTAAAACAAAACTAGTGATGAAATTATCCTGCTCAAACATCAGCCCTAAATCAGCCCTAGTTAACCAGAAGCAGAGGGTGGAAGAGCATATTATAACTCCAGGGGGTGCCACCTGCCCAGTCCAGACTGGGAAACCAGAGGAAACATGGCAGGGACTAAGCAAAGCAAAGCAATACAAGGCAGAAGATGTCAGAGATGTACCAACCTGTTAGAGACAGATTCAAATTAATACGACAGTTACTTGTGAGGCAGGAAATCCAGACATTGGGTAGGTAATGAAATCAAAGCCATTGCTGATATTTTTTTTAAAAATATAAATAGAGACTTACAAAGAGGACCTGCAACATACTTTGTGTACTCAGGCTAAAAGTGGGGTTGTCAGCTTGAATGCTTGTTTTTGGCACTTTGGGGAGAGGGTTGAGGAAGAGTGAATTTATTACAGGTTCCAACCTGAAACCTGGAGTCCCAGGCTGGCCAGCTGCTTCTTCACACAGCTACTGTGTTTTGGTTTTGGTTTCGTTTGGTTTTGTATTTTAAGAAAGGTTTCCCTATGTAGCTCAGGTTGTCCTGGAAATAACTATGTAGCTCAGGCTGACACCAAATTAGTGCTCCTCCTACGTCAAAGCCCTGAATTCTGAGAGTATAGGCATGAGCCACCACATCCAGCCGAAAGGCTGCTTTATGGATATATCATAGCCACAGGAGGACATGATGGGATGGGGTCAGGGGTGGCCAGGGACTTAATCCACTCATCTGCATTACAGCCAGTAGTCCTAAAGACCGAGCACTCTACACGCTCCTCTGTGTGTTTCACACTGCAGAGTGGTCATTCTTCAAATAGTATCTGTACCCCGAACAGCAAGCACACATGAAGGTAAGAGTGTGGGGGGCCATGTTAGCCGCCACACAGTTTCTTGTGTGTGTTCAGTTGTTGCACTAGTTGAGGTAGAACTAAGGCTACAACAAAGAGATCTGAATTAATATGACTTAAAGGAAATGGAAGCTATTTCTTTCCTGCATTAGTGTGTATATGGATAGAGACAGTCCAGGGCTGGGGATTTTTCTGTTCAACTCTGGGCTGCAGTGTGTGAACCCCTTGTTGACCTCTCCCAGCCGGCAGGAATGCGGGAGGAAAAAGTGAAGGGCAGAACATGGATGTGACCAGAGATGTGCATACGTCATTTCTGCTCCCCTCCCATTGGCCAGAGTGTATCGGGGCAAGTGGGAATCACGTTCAGTAGTTGAAGAGTAAAGAGAGAAAAAAAAGTCAGTTTTGGTTGCCAGCCTTCACAGTCATTTCCCCCCCCCTCTCTCTCAGAAAGCATCACTGTGCAAACAATGATTAACATCTTACGAGACAAAGCCAGCGGGGTCTGCATAGACTCCGAGTCTTTCCTCACTACTGCCAGTATTGTGTCTGTCCTGCCTCAGAACAGAAGCTCACCGTGCATCCATTACTTCACCGGGACCCCGGATCCTTCCAGGTTAGTCTAAAACACATCAGATGGGCAGAAGGTGTGAGCTCCTGGCCATGCCCTTCCCTTGGATATTCTTCTCAGTTCTCAGCATGGGCATGTAGCACAGGAGCTGTGATTGGGTGGGGTGCAGCCACAGTGTTCATTCTAGTCATGGAACCCAGTTATTGTTGAGTATAGATCATGGGCCAAGCATTGTATTACAGACGAAGATGCATACAACACAGTAAGGTCCACATACAGGGATGCCCAAGGTTTACAAAGAGAACCAGTCCTTGTGAGATACTGGACAGAATGGTTCAGGGGTGGTTCATAGGGAATTACCTGCCTTTTTTTGTTTTGTTTTGTTTTGTTTTGACATGTTTTGGAGAGCTGCTTTCTGCCCATTTACTTCAGCAGAGAGGCAGTACTGCAAGTGCTGAGGGCACATCCTCAAGGAGGAACAGCCAGGATTTTGGGTCCCCTCTTTGCCACTTGGCTGTTGCATAAGTACTTTGCCTCAGTAACCTGCAGCTTTTGTAATGGGATAGTCCTAACCTATTTGTATTGCTGAGAAGACTAAACAAGACAAACTGATCATTCCTAGTAGGTTGAGCAATTATTTATAAAGACAGTAGCCCTTCTCCCTGGCAGCTTTCAGTGTGCAGTCTCAGGTCATGTTGCCAATAGCTTAGAACCAGTCAACCAGAGGCTTCTAAACCTGGGGTACATGAGGACAGTCTGAAACATACAGATGCCTTGACCCAAACCCACCTCACCAGAATGTGAGCAGTGGACCCCAGAACCTGTCAGATAGCTGATCCTCAGCAGGAAAACTTGCCTGAGACGCTGGTGTTTTCGGGTGTCATGTGGGTGGCCACTCTGAGCATTGTTTGGATGTCAGTTGTGAAGCTACTGAAGAAGACACTGCTGCTACATTTCAGTCCTTTTGTAACTGAAGTATTTTCTCCTGCTGTGTCAGGCATGTGAGATAATGCCTGGTCTTCCTCCTTTCTTAGAGACGGTTTCGGATGACACGAACACCTCTTGACCATGTAGCTTTATTTGTATCAACACCAAAAGATACTTCTAACAATACACAGTATAAGTAGTTCTTTCGTTACACTTGTCAATTGCTTGCTACATACCAAAGATTGTACTTTAGAGTAGTTAGTGATGGAGTGTGTACAGGAAAGAGGTAGCAAGGATGAGGTGAGGAAGGGCAGAAACTCACAGAGGAAGGAAATTTAAGCCCTAGACAAGGTGGGATTCAGTAGGCGCAAGAAGCGGAATAACATTAGGAATAGGCATGGCCTCCCTTCCCCTCCCCTCCCCTCCCCTCCCCTCCCCTCCCTCTCCCTCCCCTCCCTCCCCTCCCTTCCCCCCCCCTCCCTCCCCTCCCTCCTTTTCTCCTTCTCCTTCCTTCTTTCCTTCTGCTCCCCTCCCCTCCCCTTTTCTCCCCTTCACTTCTCCCCTCTTCATTTCCCCTCCCCTCCTGTCCCTGCCCCCTCCCCTCTCTCCCCTCTTCTCTCCTTTTCTAACCCCCTTCCCTTTTCTCTCCATCACCTCCCATATCTAGCCTAACGGGTCTGCACCATCAGACCCGGCTGGGTGTGTACCTTCTTGTATACCAGGCTGGTGATTACGTCAGTGCCTTCCCTACCTTCTGCTCACCAAGCTCAGCCATCCTCATGGTTCTGCTGCTCGACCTTCCCCGTGTCATCCACTCTGCACTATCCCTGCCATGCTCTCTGGATCATCCCCCACCCCTGACTCCATCTGCTCAGTCTTGATCTTATCCCCACCTTCCTCCACCTTTTGGCCTAGCAGATCCTGTTTTCACATCTTTGTGTCCAGGCTGCTCCTAATAGGCTAAGACTTGTCTCCCAAGGACTCTGTGGACCTATGGAGCTCTACAGGGCCAGTGAGAATTTTGTTTATGATTCTGGAGTGTTCTGCCAAGGTGTTCAAGGCGTACTCCTCTTTAGGAAGCAGGAGTCTTTCAAGGTGTGGGTCTTGCTAGACCACATCCCAGTGCCTAGCTATGTGGAGGACCCGCTCCACCTTTGCATAGGATATAAGACTTTTCATCTCCAGAACACTCGGAGAAAGGAAATCTATTGCCCAGGCTGAAGCAGACTGCTTAATCCAATTATAGAAATGGGTTGTGAAATCGCCTTCTGCTACTAAACGGAAACTTTAAAGTAGTTTTAAAAGAAAATTATTCACGGTTAAATTAATTGGAAAGACCTTGTAGAAGATTACAGCCCTTTGAGAAGACAGTTTAGCATTGTTTTCCGTGGTGAAACATGCCGTGTCACCCACTGTGAGTCCTCAGGACTGCAGTTAGTTCTCATCCTGTTTGGCGTCTCAGTGCTTCTCAGTACTTGGGCATGCTGAACACTTAGTCTTTTGTCATCAGTTACTGTAATCAAGGCGCTTTCAACTGACTTCTGCCAGTATTAACATGTAGAGATGTTTCGAGAAAATGAATTGCTCCTCCCAGTTGATATCAGGACCAGTGGAAAGGCTCTGCCTGGGTTCTTCTCTGTCATGTCCACGCATTCATCCGCAGTTCTTAGCTGGCTTTCACAAACGACTTTTCCCTTCATCCCTGAATTTTCTATGCCTCCTCCTCTCATGTGCCAGGCACTGTGTAAATTTGAGAGTGAAAGAAGCAGCAGAGCCAGCACTTGAGTGCTTGAGGGAGAGGCAATGGCTCGGCCCGTTAATCAAGTTTATCGAGAAGACAGATTCTACCATGTTGCTCAGCAGGCTCTTTACTTACTGACAGTGTGATGCTGGCTGGCTTTGGGGAACCAGCTCTGACTCGGAGGAGCCATTTGCTGAGAAATCAGTACTTGATGCTCCACTGATGTGACCGGTTGGGAGGGAAAGAACATTTAGAGAGGTACCTAGGCTCTTTAAGACTGTCAAGTGTAGACTTCGGAGGTATGTGGCAGCCTCAGAGAGTACTTGTGCTCATCAATGACAGCCCACGCACTGTGACGGCTTTGGTGGCTCTAAATGGGCCACAGAGAGAGTATTTATACATCTGAAGCCGGCAAACACCATAAATCTGAGTTTATTTTTGAGAGGTGTAGTTGTTAGACTGGAACAGCACTGAGAGGCCATGGATGTAGGCAAAGCCCACACAGACTCAAGGATGGGGAAACCAAAGGGGAGAAGATGCAGTCACCTCAACAGGAGAGATGATGCTGAGAGACAAAAGGAATAGCACCCCCAAGGATTGGCCCAAATTGTACCCTTGGGGTAACTGTTAGCCTTAGGTGGTACCTATTTGTTCCTAGAGGAAGTACAAAAGGCCTTTGGGTCCACAGGGCACAACTGGCACTATGTGGAGTGGAGGGCCCTGGACCAAATGGCACCCACATCCTGTTCAATTTCATTCAGAATTCCTCGTATGCCATCGCTCTCCTCTTGCCCTATTTTACTTCTGACCTTCCAAAATGCCTCCAAGCTCTGGCTCTAGCCCACTGTCTACAGGGCTGTCCTGTGCTCCCCAAGTTCAGCTCTCCTTCACAGTGCTCCTATGCAATGTTCCTTTCCAGTGCTCCTGGACAATGTCCCCAGTGCTCCCACACAATGACCCTTCCCAGTGCTCCCACACAATGACCCTTCCCAGTGCTCCTGTACAATGCAAGCTCTTTTATGGAGTGGTTCTGATCTCAGCAGACAGTAGGATTAGAGTGACATTGTCATATGCCCACAGATGAACCATTTAGAAAGATAACTGCCTTTAGAAAGAAACTGGTCATTCTAGGCAGGTTTTCCCCACACTGGGGTTAGGGTTGAATAGATTCATTTGAGCTAGGGCCTGTGCATTGTTCCTTTCTGTATCTCCTGTCCCTCAGGGACTTCGGTCACAAGATGAGCCCAGCATAGCCACTTGGGGAGTGTCTTTTTCTTCAGCAGGAACAAAGATGTGTCTGAGGTCAGACTGTTCAATGGCCAGAGCTATTGTTTTTTGTAGTAGTGCCTGTGTATAAAGCCAAATGGAGGATTAAGAGTGAGAAGTGGTGGGGAAAGCTTCCTTTATGTATAGAAGATCTGAATTTAACCACTTATTTGGAATGCAGTTTTGAACAAAGCACTGAACTCTGTGAGCCTCAATCATCTCACGTGTAAAATGGGGCCATTCCCTCCTTTCTGGAGCAGTGTGTCCTGGTCTGGTGTCTGGGAGGTACAGCCATGACTCAGAGAGGCAGTTTCAACTTTGACACCACCTCGTTAGTTGTGTGACCTTGCTCAAGCCATTTCTTCTTTGTGAGTATCAACATTCAAGTGCATTGAAGAAGTAGCCATCTGGTTCAAGTGTGGAAAGATGCCTGGGTGTGCCCTTATCTATTTAGAATCATAAATGTTCTTTGCATTAAAGATTGGCAAAACCCTAGAATGTTTGCAAGGTGCTGAGTGCACCTTTGTGGAATTTTCTTTGTGGAATGTGGCCCAGAGGTATAGATTACCAAACATGAATGACAGATATTTCTTCAGTCAATTATTAGCATTTTATCATAACTTTAATTATATAGTTTTGTTATTTATGTAATTTATCCATATTCAAGTTTACCATCAACCATAAATTCATGCCTCCTATTTTTAGCAGTTGAGGATGCTGACTTTTTTGGGGGGGAGGTTTCAAGACAGGGTTTCTCTGTGTAGCTTTGGAGCCTATCCTGGCACTCGCTCTGGAGACCAGGCTGGCCTCGAACTCACAGAGATCTGCCTGCCGCTGCCTCCTGGGTGCTGGGATTAAAGGCGTGCGCCACCAACGCCTGGCTCGCTGACTTTTTTTTTTTACAAACTCAAAAAGATATCTGGGGAAGATTTAGCAGTTCCAAATATTATGGGTACCTGCTCATATTTAGTGTTTAGTTTTCAAATAGAAAGCATAATTGAGGAGGCTAAACATATGGTACCCTTTGCCTTAGAAAAGCTACCTGGCACTTGGCATCATCGTTAAGTAAATTAACTTGACATTCAGCAGGTGGCGAGGGAGACTGACATTATACCGAGTTCCAACGTTTCACTCCAGTTTTTTCCTATATATTGGATGCAGATAAACTGTGGGTGCTATGAATTTACTGAAGTTGGAATGACAAGTTTGCATGCCTCACAGGAATGGGCATGGAAAAGCACAGAGCCAGCAGAGCAGTTTTAGGCACTGGAAGAAACCATAGCCACGACTTCAGTCTACTTGAGAAGCATAGAAAAACTACTGGCCTTATATCTGGCCAGATGCAGAGCTGCTACTCACTCCCATACCCAGCCTCTGTCCAGCTGTCTGTCCCTCCTGTTCTCACTCAGTTTAGAGCTGTTGGGCTGCCATGCCTGGTCCTTGGCAGGGCTCTCCCCTGAGATCAGCATGCCAGAGAACAGTAAGCAGGGCAGGGATCTCTGGAAGAGATCTCTCCTCCCCCTTGGAGTTTGGGTGGTGGAGGGCCGAGGCCGATGGACTGAGGAGACAGCATGCCACAGATGGATATCCCATGCCCTGGGGCCAGTGAGAATGGGAGAACTCATTCCAAAGAGCCTCCACTCAGTTCCGCCGCAGTTCTGTCTGTCACTGGCTCCATTTGGTGCAGCCCTGAGCTGAGTGTTTGGACTGTGTGGGCAGAAGGGTCCCTGTGCCAGCCAGGGGCTGCTGAAGCACATACACTGAGTGCAGCCATCTGAGAGCGGTGTGCCCTACGGGATAAGGTAGGTGCTCACTGCTGTGACAACTGTGTGGTCAGAGACTAGAACACGATGGCAGCAGTCTGGATGCCTGTGGGCCAGGCACACACTTCTTTCTTCCCCTCCCACTCTTCTCCCTGTGAGGTGACACAATTGGTTCAGGCAGTTCGAAGCTTTGCACTAACTCCCCCTTTACACCCAGCAGTCAGGAGAAGAGAGAGCAAAGGTCTATTTCCAAGAGGCTGCAGGAAGTGGAAGTGTATTCCGCTGTCTGTGGGTAGCATCCCTCTATTCTGGGACTTCCTGTAGTAACGGCTGAGTCGCGGGCCCTGGGACAGCCTAGCCTGGCATGTGTTGTGCTGTCTCGAAGATTTGGCTGAGGAATGGGTCAGGCTTTTTTTTTACATTTTTGTTAGTTCTTTGAGAATTTGTTTGCCCCCTCCATTTAAAAATATTATTTTAAAATGTGAGTGTGTGTTTTCCTTGCATGAATCTCTAAACACCGTATGCATATGCAGTGCCTGCAGAGGCCACAAGAGGGCATCGGATCCCTGGAACCAGACTTCCAGAAGGCTGTGAACTGCTTGTGGGCTCTGGGAATTAAACCCAGGTCCTGGGCAAGCGCTTTGGTGATCTTAACTCCTGAGCCACCTCTCCAGCCCACCTGTGCCCTCATTTTTTCATTAATTCTTGGAGAATTTCATGTGGTCTCATATTTGATAAATACGAGCATTACCTGAAAGGAGAGGAGAGTCCAAGATAATCTGTCCTTAACGTGCACTATTCACTCTCCCAGCTTGGGTACAGAGGTCTAACTGCCATTGGCATTCAGGTTAAAAGAACATGGGCCTTACTTTTTTTGCACATCCTGATAAGTGTCTCTCCCTCTTGAGCTTTTTTTTTTTTTTTTTTTTTTTTTTTTTTTTTTTTTTTTTTTTTTTTTTTTTTTTTTTCATTACTGCCTGGGAAAAGAAATCTAGAGGTCACTTATCAGCATATTGCCCATGGCAGCATCCCTGGGTTTTAGATATTATGAATCCCCTCAGGCCTTGCTAGATGCAGATTCTGACTCAGCAGGGCAGGGCTGGAAGGCCAGGCCTCAGAGGGATGTTGATTCTGTAAGTCTAGGGACATATCTAGGACAGCAAGGGACTGGTTCGTGTCCTTTTCAGGTCATAGTGTCCCTGACAATAGCAAGGGAGCTCTGGCTGCTTCAAGTCTCACATATATATGCCAGGGCTAGAAAGTCAACATCCCAGCTCCTCTTCATGGCTCCATTGAGAGGAGAAGACAAAGTGTAAACCACACAAATCCATCACAGCCCACAGAGTGTGAAAGGCTCATTTGCTCATTTTCTCCTGTTGTCATTGCAAGTGGCCCCCAGGGTGTCTGTCAGAATTACACCTCTGTCCCAGCAGGGTTTTCTTTGGATGTGGAGAGGGGAGGGGGTGAAGAACAAGGCGTTTTTCCAGCTGTTAGTCAGCTGTGGGTGTCTCTCATCCTGTATGTCTCTTTACGTGTGTGTGTGTGTGTGTGTGTGTGTGTGTGTGTGTGTGTGTGTGACCTGTTCCCAGGTCTGCACAAGTATATGTGTGCATGTACCTGGACTCAGCCATGTATTCTAAGATACACTCATCCTGCCAGGAGAATAGGAGTCAAATGGAGCAGGAGGCATCAGCCACCTTCTCTGCTCAGCCTCGCTCTCAGACAACCCGCCTTTGGGGTCACTTCCCCTTCCAGGCCTCTTGGCTTAGCCGATATCACCTTAATCTGACCTCCTCTAGTCTGTGAGATACTTCAAAGATTTTTCAAGAAAGTAGACCCTTAAGATCAAAACCGAAAACCACCGCCTTCCCAGGAGAGAAAAGGGCAGCCCTCTGTTCCATTCAAAAAATGGCTTATTCTGCCCTGTCCTGGAGCACTGTGTCCACTTGCTGTTCTTTTCCAATGAAAACGGTCTTTCCAATCACCTTCCTAGGGCAGCAAAAGCCTGGACATCAGCCTTTGTAAATGGTCGTTAGTTGTATGGAAATAACGACTGAAACATAGCGCTGTGTGGCTCTTGGCCTGCCCCTGTCTGCCTCAGTTGGCTCATGACTGGATACTCCAGGGACCACACTCAGTCTGGCTGAAGCAGCTCTCCTTTCTCCCCAGGTCCATATTCAAGCCATTCATCTTTGTTGATGATGTAAAACTTGTCCCTAAAGCACAGTCACCCTGTTTTGGTGACGATGACCCAGCCAAAAAGGAACCCCGGTTCCAGGAGAAGCCAGACCGCCGGCATGAGCTGTACAAGGCTCATGAGTGGGCACGTGCTGTCATCGAGAGTGACCAGGTGAGCCCAGAGGAGGTCCAGGGGCGATGGTGGAGGTTAACGGGAAAGGAGGCAGGGAGGTAGCTTGCACACACATCTCTCTCCTCTCCCTCTCCTTTCTAGCCCAACAGGTCTCTCTCAGAAAGAGAAGGCAGGTGTTAACTTTCCTACCAACTCTCCTGATACCAGAGAAAAGGAAGCCTCTGCTTTTGTTATTACTATGAATCTAGCAGGCAGAGCATCCCTTCCTCATCTGCTGTTAACCTCAGAGTAGCTTGTCACAGGCTCAGGCCAGCACCATTCCACATCTGCTGGGGTCCTTAGTGGTCAAACACTTGACTTAGTGTCTCTAATATGCTCAGGTCTCCACTGCAGCTGGGGTTGCATCTTCACCAACCCTTGGGTCCTGCAGCTTTCATGCTGCCCAAGCCAGTATCACGTGGGAGACCGTTAGATATTATCAAGTTTGGCTGCCAGCTTCAAATGCAGCCTTGGCCCTCTGGAAACCACCATCATAGAAAAAAAATGACATAGGGATATACACGGCATGTTTATTAATTGAGTGGTTTATTCCTTCAATAGACAATCTTTTTTGAGAACACCTACTATACTTCAGTCATTGGAAGGCAGATACAAGCCTAGCTCTTCCTCTTCAGGAAGTCAGGGTATGGTGGGAGACATAGCCATGCAGGCTAGTCATCACCACACAGATGATGGTGGTCATGCAGGGAGAAGGTATTGAATTCTGGAGGAAGGGCTCAGACTCATCTGGTGTTGAGGGAGGGAAGGGGCTCCAGAGTACAGCGTCATGAGCAATGGGGAGAGATTACCATGGGGTATAGCAATACATATGGCTGAAGGGGATGGATACAGAATGCAAGAGGCCAGAGTGCCCCAACTACACTCAGTAGTCAGGACTGTAAATGTGGGTGGATGTGGTAGGAACAGATGGCATCAGTACTGGTTTGGGTACAGAGGACGGAGTAGATAGATGGTCCTATAGTCAGGAAGCCATGTGAACCCTGGGCTGTCAGTGTCCACTGCCATGACGCATGCCATCCTGCATGGCTGTGTTCTTCCTCAGGAGCAAGGCCGCACACTGAGGAAGACCATGCTGGAGTTGGAGAAGCAAGGCTTGGAAGCCATGGAAGAGATCCTAAGCAGCCCCGAGCCCCCG
This sequence comes from Cricetulus griseus, assembly GCF_003668045.3. Taxonomy (NCBI): domain Eukaryota; kingdom Metazoa; phylum Chordata; class Mammalia; order Rodentia; family Cricetidae; genus Cricetulus; species Cricetulus griseus. Next base: position 86,818,464 of record NC_048601.1, read on the forward strand.
GACCCTGCCGAGGTGGGGGACCTTTTCTACGATTGTGTGGACACCGAGATGAAGTTCTTTAAGTGATGTAAGCACCCTCACCCTTACTTAAAACTTCCCACCCAACTAAATTACCAGCAGAGAAACACTCTACTGTTTGAGTAAAATGAGATTTACCATGTGGCCGCCTTGTGTCTAAATGTCCCCTCTGTTCAGCTTAGCAACCCCCTCTGCTATGTAATGTGACTCCACATGCCTCTTGCTCCATTGTGTGATAATCTGTGGGCCTGAAGATGTTCTTGTATTTCAGTGACAATGGGCACCTTAGGAGAATTAGAGTTCCCTCAGCCTTGGACAGGGCTGCAGGGCCAGGCTGGTGGGAAAGACAAGAGTTGTGAAGGTCCTGGTCCCTCTCTAGATAGTGGTTTCTTCGAGGTTAACAAAAGGCTTTTGTTCATCCTGAAGGCTCTAGTGTGTGTAGATGGGGGAGAAACCCCCAGCTTTCTTCCACAAAGCGCAGGCTTATGTGTGGCTCACAGTCCCCACAGGTGTGTCTTGGGAAACAAAGCTAATGGGAAGGAACAGAGCATCCCTGGGGACAGTCCCAGATCTGCCCCAGTGTTTGTGACTCTGAAAGACCTGTCTTCTGTAAGCCATGCCATGTGTAGCAGACCAGACCTGCTTTCACGTGCAGGAGAGCTGGGCATCCATGTTAGCTGGACCTCCCCATCCAGCACGACACCCACCCGAGGACGTGATCCTGTGTAGAAATGACTTGCGATTGGATTGTCAGCAACATGCTTAAGATTCATGAAATGGCCTTGGCAGAGTTCACAACTGCAAATCTCAGCCAATGAGGGAAAGAAAAGGGACTCTTGACTGTTGAAAACACCTGGGATCCAGGCAGCACTGTCTTAGCAGAGGCTGGAATTCAACTCACTTGTCTCCAGCACAGTGGTTGCAAGGACTCAACTCCTCTGGAGGGTGTGAGGAAGACAGGGCCAGCTGAGGACAGATGGCTGTGCCCACTGCCTGGTTAACTAGATCCCCACAAGTCAGTGTGCTGAGCACCTGACCTCCAGCGTCCCCCCACTTAGTTCTCATGCCCCACTGCCCAGCAGCTGCCTTTGGACTTTGAGAAAGAGAGGATGTGGGTGCTTATCCACTGCCACTCCCCATGGCTCCTGAAGGGGTCAGAGGGGTAGAGATGACTGGCAGAAGTGTAGATTAGAGGAACAGCTAGTGGGGTGTGCTGCGGGGCACACTTATATGTTAACATTTTTGACAGGGCGGAACAAACCGGAACTGTCCAGCAGTGATCTCAGGCATGGCTTTGGGTCCCCAGATCCTTCCTAGTAGTACCATGGGCTGTGAGAGCTGGCAGGGACCTGAGCCCTCACTTTACAATGTGATGCGGGCACAAAACATGTGATATGTTTTATTGGGACAAATCTTGCTTCTCTTTGAGCCTTCCTTTAAGAGGGTGTGTGTGCTGTGATCCCCCTTCTCAAGAGACTGTCTCATGAGTTCCATGTATAAATAAATTGTGAAACGTGAGAGATGGGACAAGTTCATGGCAACCAAATGGTGGCTTGCAGTTGCTAGGAGCTTTGGGCAGGCGGACTGCAGCATCTCATGTGGATAAACAGGGCTAAGCTGAAAGTTCCTGCAGGTGCAAAGGGAAGAAGGGCGATGTTCGAGGAGAAATGGCTGCCTGTCCAACCCCACCTGACGAGTTATTTAAGTAAGGTGATGCAGAAAGCCATCCTGTGATTTCCCTGTGTGGTCTCACCTCTAAATGTGAGGCCAGCTCATCAGATCTGATGTGTCTGAGACAGCTAAGGCCCTTCAGGGTTTGATCAGAAGTCTAGTCAAAGTAAATGTCACAACAGCCTTCTTTCATTATTTTGGCCAAGGTTGTTGGTGCCATTATTCAGGTGGGCACTGGGAAACACAGTGGCTACTTCTATTTTTGGATATTGACCTTAGTCCTGCATCACAGAGAAAGGCCAAGCCTCTTGCTTGGAGCATTGTACATCTCAGCCATGTTGTCCTCTTACCACTAGAGGGCACCAGAGTTAAGGGGTCTGTTTTTTCCCTTCTGTCAATGGTTAAGAACTGGGGATAGAAGCTTTTTTCACTGGAATGGGTGGGAACAGACACAAGGACAATAAGGAATCTGGCAAGGTGCCTGCATGTACTTTAGTGACTTTATCTAAATTAACAGCAGAAATGATGCTGGATTTTGCGTAGGCAGATGTACAAGAATATTTGTTTTAAAATGCCCCTAATGGATTTCTCTTTGAAGAAATGCTTCTTTCATGGGTAATTTCTTAATCAGGGGGTTGGTTTTCTGAACAGCACGGAGAAAGTGGATATTCAGGATGAAATAATATGGAATGTTTAAGATCACTCTGTAAATAACTTCCCAGAAGACCACCATATATCTGTTAAGCCTCGAGGGTGGAGATCCTGAGCACACTTTGTGCAGAAATAAGTCATGACCATTAAGGACAGACCACCTGCCATAGAATCTAACGTAAGCTAGCTAGTCTTGTGTGGATGAGATTTCCACTAGGTGAAAACAGCATCACAGCTGGGGGCAGACACTTGCATGGGAAATAGTTTTGTTTTTTTGTTTCTTGTCATTCTTGGGTGTGCCTGGAAGCTGTGGCAGAATAAGGGCCTGATAAAAGCTGTGGAGACTTAGCCCAACACAAGATGGGTGTTTGTAGGCATCCGCCTCACAAGCCGCTGAAGCGGGTATCTACCTGCTAGAGCTCAGTGGTGACACCCTGTTACAGTCAGGTGAATCGGCAGCTATAAAAGTAATTGTCGACCACAAAAGCTAATGTCATCCCACCTTGCTAAAGGTGACACCACTGCTGGCAGGCCCACAGGGCAGCCAGGGATTCGCGTCTGGAAGTCAGCGGCTGCATTCTTTTATTACAAAGGTCTTCAGCAGAGAGCTTTGCTTTGGGAGAAAACTCGAGGAAGCTAGGAGATGGAGCTTGGAGGGAGAGCAGTGGCCAGGGGCAGGGCAAGCATCCCAGCTCTTCTGTGCCTCCCTTAGCTGTGGGGCTTCATTCCACATGGCTCTGTGTCCCGGCTTCTGTTCTGTGATGTGTGTCAAATGTGTTTTTATCTGACTGAAGCCAACCATCCTGAAATATCACACACAGAATTCTTGCAGGAATCAATAAGTACAGGTCTTAAATCATGTGAGAACTGAAATGCCATAGAACCTTTGTTTCCTGTTGGGGGGAACTGACTGTGTGGTCTTAACAGCCTTTTGTATAAATATCTACAAGTCAAACAATGTCCCTATCCAGTGCTTGCCCTCAGAAGTGTCTTTAAATGCACCAAGTGTACAATAAAAATATCAAAGTCACCGTCCAGGAGCCTCTTCTTGTTTGTGTTTCACGAACACAGTCGGCACCAGTCACAAGACAAATGTGTGAAAGAACTGTACTTTTCTGACTTGAACCCTTAGAAAACCCGGTCACGTCATCAGGGCCTTACACGATGTGCCACTATTTAAAAGTAAACCCCAAACTGTAACCATATACCTGTCGGCTCTGTCAGAACAGCAGCAGCAGCAGCAAAAATTGACTACTCTGCAGACCCAAAGCAGCAGAATCTCCACACAGGGTAACGGCAGGATAACCAAGAGGAGTTCCAGTGAGAGCCCAGCATCAATAGTGTAGTAGAAACCAGAGACCTCGAGCCAGACCAGTGTCTCCCTGCAATGAACACTTGGCAGTAAAGATTATGGACAAACGGATTTACTGGGTGAGTCACTATGTCTCACTGAGCTTCCATGATGAGATTTCCCTCCTCCTTTTCTTGAATTTTATTTGGGGGTATGTGCAAGGACAGAGGGCAGATATGCAGGGACAGGGAATGAATGGAATCACAACGAATGATGTGAAAGACACAAAGAATAAATTAAAAAAAATTTTTAAAAAGAATCAACTACTATGTGGGGAGCTGGAGACATGCGTGGCTGGCAGAAATGAAAATGGTTGCCCGCTGTGGAATATGGAGATTTGTCAGCAAATTCCATCTGACCCAGCAATCCTACTTTCTAGTGTGCACCAAAGGAATTGAAAGCAAGGCTGGAAAAGGTGCCTGTTTGGCCACCTTCCTAGCCTATTAAATTAGCTATGGGTGATGGATGGATGGTTACATAATGTGGTATATCTGTGCAATGGAGTACTATTCAGCCTCAAAAGAAGAAGGCAGTTCTGATACATGCCACAGTGTGTATGGACATTCTGCACATTATGTTGGGCAAAATGAATTGGTCACAAGAAGACATAGATAACTCTGCTTACATGAAACACCTAGAGGGGACAAATACACAGACTGCTTGCTCTCCGGAGTGTGGGGTGTACCCTTACTTAGCTCTGGGACCCAAGTGTTCAGGGCTTGATAGTGTGTCTTCATCACTGTATGTCCACACACACATTTACACCCCTATTTGGAGGATGGGGAAACTGAGGCACACCTAAGTAGTTTAATCGCCCCAAACTCAAGAGACTCGTATCCATGTTGGCCTTTCAACTCTAGTCCCTGCCACTTCCCCAGCAGAGAAACTTCAGCTCCCCTGTTCCAGGCTAGAGCCACAGCCGTAGAGGGGAGAGGACTCTGCTCGTCAGAAGAGTCCCTTGAAGGGCTGGCTGAGTTGCAGGGGAGAGAGAGAGACCAAGTCTTTAGGCTGAAATTTTCCTTAGTGTTGATGCATAAGGTCCTGTATTAGATCCCCAGTAAGGCAAACCTTTCCCATTTTAACACAGTGGCAGAATTTATAAAGCAACATACTTGGCCCATACTGTAGTAATAAAACTGGTAAGTATGCTGTTATCTATTTGTAAAATGCATATGTTTAAATCCCCCCCCACACACACATGGGGGGGCTAGAGGGATGGCTCAGTGGTTAAGTGATAATTGCTTAATGCTTTGGGGGAAAGTTTGACATCATCAGCTAAGATGGGAGACTTGGATATAGACCTGGAGAGAAAGGAAGGCTGTGTCAGCCAGACCCAGCCCAGTGCCACGGGTACCTAGTGATAAACCAATGGAGGCAGGCAAGAGCAGACCAAGACACACGGCCACATCTTTTAGTCACTATTTCAGTAGTAAAACTAACAGCCATTTACAAAGGTTGATGTTGAAGCAGACTTTTGAGGTTCTGGGAAGGTGACTGGGAAGGGTCCTTGTTGGTGGTGAAGACAGGCAGTAGACCCAGTGCTCTGGGGCAGGGCAGAATAGACCCGAGGACTCAAATTCAATTCCCAACATTCCCACAACTACCTGCCACTCTAGTTCCAGAGGATCTGACACCTCTTCTAGCACCCATGGGTCCCTATACACCTGGCATACACACCTAGACACATACACATAAATAAAAATAAGTATATTTTCAAAGGCACTATTCCTGGTGTTCCAGAAATCACCGGCCTTGTTTAAGCCCTACTTATCCTTAAAATCATGTCTTGATACCCAGGTCTGACTGCTACACATTCTGCACCACAGTATCATATATTCCAGAAACATGTGTAATCATCACATGTCAATCAAAGAAAGAGACTTGGATCAGTACTGGTGATGGATCACAGATGGGCTCTGCAGAGAAACAACCACAGGCATTGCCACTTATTAAAGTTTATTGGGTACAAAGGAATGAGTCTGCAGCAGGAGACACCGATAAATATAAAATCCAGGTGAGACACTGGGAGGTCACAGTCTGCAATGTGAGGGTAGGCAAGGGTGGTAGAGACGCCTCCACATGTGAGTTCATGGTCAAGGGCCCAACCTGTACACTGCTTGTGGGAACGGGACATACCACCCACTTGAACTTGGAGGGTTGAAGCTTCAGTGATAAGTCTGGAGGAGAGCTGCTAGGCCAGAGTCCTGAGATTGCTCCCTGCTTGCTGTTTTTGGTTTCTGCTTATTCTTTCCCTTTGTCTTTAAATAGTTTAAAAATTAAAAATTATTTGTGTTATATGTACCTATGTGTGCATGCGTGCGTCTGTGTGTGTGTGAATAAAGGCACATCTGTGCACATGTATTTGGAGGTCAAAGGCCAACAACTGGTATCTTTTCCAATCTCTCTCTCTCTCTCTCTCTACCTTATTAGTGTTCCTTACTAAACTTGCAGCTCAGTAATTTGGTGAGGTTGGCTAGCTACTGACCTTCCTGGGGTCAGCTGTCTTGACTTAACTCCCAGGACCTGGGTTACAGACATGCACCCCATGCCTGGCTTTTATGTAGGGCCTGGGGATATGAACACAGGTCCTCATACTTGGCCAGCAGGCAGTCTACTGCCCGAGACATCTCCCCAGCCACTCTTGAATGGTTTTAATTTTTGTCCCAGCAGTGTAGAACATGAGCGTGTGAACAACTCACTGGGCAAGCAGTCTACTTCAGAGCTGGGGCTGCCTTGCTGATGGCTCTCTTGTGATTACTAAAGTTTCTTAGGATTATTATTTGGCAAGGCTGGGAGGAGCAGGGGGTGGAGCCTGACCTTTCTGCAAACTTCCAGAATCAGTACAACAAATCAGCAGGGTGGAAGCTTTATGCCCCTTGATGTGGTTATAGCAGCTTGAGTCACGCTCCGGAGATGGGAACTTGACCCTGGCTCAGTTTCTACTATCTCTAATGAGAAAACACAACACCAATGTAGGACATTTGCTCCAAAACACAGTCAGGTGTCTTCAGACACATGGCTGAACACTCTTCCTGTCCATCGTCTCTGGATGGCCTGACCTGGGCTAATGTTCTTGTCAGTGTGATTGCCTGAGTGGGATGCTCCATTGCACACCATTGCTTGCCTTCCTCTTTTGTCCACAGCCACTCTGAGCACAGTGCAGGAATCCCATTTCCTTCTATTTCCTCCTTCTCTGCTACAGACTCCCCATTTGGACTGGAGCATTTGGGGCCTGACAAATGCAAAAGCATACTTCCCTCCCTTCAGGCTCAAAGAAGGGTGCAGAGAACAGCCCCAGCCTGGCTTGGCCCTCTCTGTGTATATCTGCCAGCCACCCCAGCTACACACCACAAGGCAAGAAGAGAGCCATCAGACATCGTGCTTTTCAGCTCAGAGGGAAACTCCTTTGGGCAGACAGGTGTTCTGGGATTCCTACCAAAGGAATGCTTTGCTCTTTTGTATGTGTTTGTATATGAGTGCGTATGTTCCTGTGTGGAGTGTGCATGTACATGTATGTGTGAGCCTGGAGAGACCAGAAGTCAATTTTGGGTGTTGTGGCCTCAGGAGATACCACCTTGTATTTTGTAACAATGTCGCTCTCTGGGACCTGGGGCTCCCTGATTAGCCTGGCTGGCCAGTGAGTCCCAGGCTGCTGGTTGCCTCTGCTTCCCCAGCAATGGGATAACAAGTGTGTACTGCCACAATCCAGCTTTATGTGGGCACTGGCAACTGAACTCAGGTCCTTAGGCTTGTGAGGCAAGCATCTTATTAACGGAGCTGTTGCCCCAGGCTTATTTTGTTCTTCTTTTAACGTATGTTGTATTTTCCATGTAAATCCTACTCTCAGGGTGAGGCTTGGGGAGGGAGAGCTCTGAGGTAAAAATAAGCTTATCATAATCATGAGCTATGTACATTTGTAATCTTCAGGGTGGCAAGATATCAAAATCTCATAAAGCTAACTTTATCCTGGTTACCAGGATGGAGTGGAAACTTGGAGGGGCAGGAGGAAAGTGATAGAGACTGGGCACTAGGGATGCTGTAAACAGTAAAAGCATTGGCTACTTGTAAAAGAATCCAGTTACAAAAGGGGCCCCTGTGGAAGTCATGTGAGGGGCCAAGCTCATTCCAATCTTTGTATTGGGATTTATTTACATTAGGCAGCAAAATGGCATCCCTGTACTGATAAAAGGAAGCAAGACATGGCATCTCACTCCCTGGAGGCTGTGTGGACTGCTGGGACCTGGGGACACGCTGCTTCCTCTGAGCTGCATTGTTTATAAGGCATTATCTGGTTTGACTTTGCAGTTGGTGTGATGAGCATCATTGCCAATAAGAAGCTGTTGTGGATATTTATGACCCTGGGACTACTTGAAAACTAAGGATGCTCTGAAAAATGTTTCAGAGTCTAGGAAGGACCAGCCTGCAAGCATATTTTATAGTCACAGTGGACACTACATGGTGGGATAGGGCTCCATCTGTACAGACAGACAAAGGCCAAGATGCATATTTAAAAATATTAAAATAGTACTCAAATAGAAGTTGACTAAAGTGGTGTTTCAAAGTTCGTGCAGATCATTATTTACAATAAATAATGCTCCATTCAGAGCCTGCCTGTCAAATGAATAGAGTTGGAGCATGGTAGAGTCTTGACGAGCTATCCTGGTGTCCATCCAACCAAGAACCCCGGGGCCTTGGCTTCATCCATCTTCTCACCGGAGTGCCTTCAGAGATAACTGCAGGAACATGACAGAACATTACTGAAAAGGGGTCAGAAGACTCATTGCCCACAAAAGACCCGCCAGGTCTGGGATCACAAGCTTTTCTTGTGGGTGAGATGGCCCCCTCATGTACAAGGAGATTTTGTTTTGTTTTTGTGCTCCTCCCCCAGGGATTGAGAGTGGGAAGAGATAAAGGAGACCTGAAATTGATGGTATGTGGAGACCGGATACTGTCTTATGAACGTCTATGGAAGCAAGCATAGACAATTCACTTGGCAGGAAGCTCAGGAAAAGCAAACAGCATGATGAAGAAACCTTGAGCAGGCAATAGAAAAGAGGGAAAGGGACCAGAGTCCTCAGACCGGACCCATACCAGTACAGTCTCCAGACAGTGTGTCCTGTGCACTGCTTTGTGTCCTTATGAAGTGAAAATTAGTTAGGACGATGTCCAATGTGACATAAAATAATCTCAACTTTGGGATGCCCAAAGGCAACTTTACAGTCTCTCCTTGACCAAATGGGGGTCTTCTTTACAGGCATCATGGCCAACCCATGGCTGGTAGCCCCAAGCCAGAAGCCTAAATATATAGGTCCAGAAAGATGAAAACCATTGCCACGGGATGATTTAGGTGTGTGCTTGTCCTGGGGCTGGGGACTAGGTCCTACCCAATGGTCCACACAACCTTGCTGTATTGATGGAGATGGTGACTGTTGTTGCTCAGGATTCTATATTACAAAAGCAATGGGAACATTGGGCAGAAGTCAGAAAGTCACCCTGGGTAACTCCTTGACCTTCTGCAACAAGTTTCCCTTTGGGGAAATAGATGAGCTTCTCTCTCCAGCTTGGCCATCACGCTACCATAAAGGGTCAAATGAGGGAACACAGACAAGCTAACTGAAAAATGGAAAAAGCTTTGTAAATGTAGGGACTGGGGGGTATGGCGATTATTTTGTTTTTCTGATTATAAAATTATCTATTCGTTTTAGAAAATATAGGACTGGTGAGATGGCTCAGAGGGCAAAAGCCCTGACTGCTCTTCCAGAGGACCCAGGATCAATTCCTGGCACTCATATGACAGCTCTCTGTTTCCCACTACAGGTGAAAGGTGCCCAGTTACCTCAAGTGCCTGCTTCCACAAATGTGTGCCGCTCCCCTCACTACAGTTGTTCCTGTAAGGCCACTTCTTTAAGGTGTCATACAGCTGCTGAATGACCCAGTTCATCGACAGCCAGCCTGCTGTCTGATACACAGAACTTGGGACCAGGTGTAGGCCAAGGCGGGATTAAATTCATGTGTTTGGAGAAACAAAGGATTTTATCTTTTTCTTTATTTTGGGGGGACAAGGTTTCTCTGTGTAACAGCCCTGGCTGTCCTGGAACTCACTTTGTAGTTCAAGCTGGCCTTGAACTCACAGAGATCTGCCTGCCTCTGCCTCCTGAGTGCTGGGATTAAAGACATGTGCTGCCATGCCCAGTAGCAAAGAATTTTAAAAGAGGAGACCATATCACATGTAGTGAGAGATGTTGCCTCTATCCTGGTTAGATAGAGATTTTGGTCAAAATCAAATTAGTGTTGATGCAAGAAAGGACCCCCAATCTAGTCTGTAGGTGAGTGAGAACCCTGAATCATATGTTACAGATCTTATGGGGTTTCCCGGGGCTCTGGAAGACTCAGAGGAATAAGACTGCAGGGTTCCAAGTGAGTAAAGCTCTTCTGTATGAGGTAGCGACCTAAGGAAAGAAAGCTACATGGCAGACTATGAAAGTCTACATGGCAGACTTTGAATCTGTAGATCTTTCCTTCTGGAGGTACAACAAACGGCATTCTCAAGGAAGAAGAGTCAGAGGAGAAAGCTAAAGCTATGGAGAAGTCCCTGGAGAGCAGTGGTTCTCAACCTTCCTAATGCTTCGACCCTAAATACAGGTCCTCATGTTGCGCTGATCCCAGGCCACAAAATTATTTTGTGATTACCTCATAACAGTAATTTTGCTGCTGTTATGAATTTTAATATAACTATCTGACATGTAGGACCCCACAGGTTGCAAACCTCTGCTGTAGAGGCTTCCAGGCTTTACATTCGGAATCCAGAGAGGTGTTACCTGAGAATTTCTGCTTTTGATGTCATCCGAGCTCTGCCCAGCTGCTTCAGCTTGGAGCCAGGAACCAGGTGTGTGGCCTGAGAGAAACAAGAGTAACCTCACCCACCATCTATTGGCCCAGGGCCTCTGTACCTGTAGAGACACTTCCGCTCAACTAGCACTCACAACACTGGCAGAGGATCCCCAGGCAACATGAGCCCAACCTTCTGCCTTCTGGCCCCTGACAATGTGTTTCCACCCGTCTTCTGGGTCACAGACTATGGGCTCAGGGAGCCACTGGCAGTGTTCTATGAGGAAGCCTTCCTGACAGGCATGTACCCAGCCTCTGGGCACACTTCTCCATCTGCCGTTGTGACATGCCAAGTACCGTGCAGGTACTACCGGCTGACACAATTCAGGCTTCCATTTAGTGAAGCTCCAACAATCTGTCTTTATCTCCAAATTGTACTGTGCTTCAATACTTTACAAGCTGCACAGGATATAATGCCATAGTCAAGAACTGGAAGAACGTAGAAGATAATGGGGGTAGAGGACCCCAATGCCCGCATTTCCCACACTCAAGTCCATTTTTTTGTGCTAGTGTCACCACGGCAAAAGTCTGATTTTTTTGGGGGGGGAGGTTTCGAGACTGGGTTTCTCTGTGGCTTTGGAGCCTGTCCTGGAACTAGCTCTTGTAGACCAGGCTGGTCTCGAACTCACAGAGATCCACGTCTGAATTTTTTAAAAAGATGATTTACTCGAGTTTTAAATTCACATCTCTAGGTGTTTCCATATTTTCCCTTCAGTCAGCGGTTCTGAACCTCATCTCCTGGCATCTTGGTGTGTTTTTCTCCGAGGTGTTTGGGTGGAAGCCCTTGTCACCTGTTTCTTGTCCTGTTGCTGTTGGGGACTGGGGATTACACAGCCACATATCACAGAGTGCCCTATAGTCTGGGTTTCTGAGCTACTTAAAAAGCCACATGGTTACTCAGTGGCTTACAAAAAGATTAGGTGCTGGGACCTTTAGGCTGACATGATATTGCAGCAAGCAGCTGCTTGAATGTTTATGGAGATGATTTGGGAAGGTAAAATTGTATGGAAACAAAAATCTAGGTTTTTCAAATCCATCAAAAAACACAAGAAGCAATTTTCCCCTCTTGGGTGGGTAGAATTGCCATTAAAAAACTCTCCAACACAGCTGGGCATTGGTGGCACATGCCTTTAACCCCAGCACTCAGGAGGCAGAGGCAGGTGGATCTCTGTGGAGTTCCAGACCAGCCTGGTCTACAAGAGCTAGTTCCAGGACAGCCTCCAAAGCCACAGAGAAGCCCTGTCTCGAAAAAACAAAAACTCTGCAACACTTTGGAGGTTTTCTACAGTGTGCACATTGGGCTCTGCAACAGTCTTACAGGGTAGGGCACAGCTTTCAAGGGACCATCACATCAGAGCACAAAGGGCTTTGAAATGCAAAAAACACTAATCAAGGTTTAAACCAGGGACTGTACTTGTTTGAGAACAAAGATTTTTTGGAGCAAATAACCGAGAGAATGTTAGCTTTTCAGCTACTTTGAGTAAAAAGTACCAAAACACTGACAGCCCTAAGGTACTTCCACATGAGGGGCAGCCTTGCAGACTGGGGTCCTTAGCTTTACAAAGGGCCAGTCTGCAACAGAAAAATGTCTCACTTTATATATTTCCAGGTCCAGCTTTTACAAACATTTTAGTTAGCTTGGTCTCCCTTGTGAGTCTGTCCTTGCCCTGTGGGACACTTACCACACCTTTCAGCTCTACTCATCAGTATCTGTGGCAGCCTTACCCAAGCCATGGCCTACTGGTAACCAGCACACAGAACTCTAGATATCACCCATTGCCTCTGGGCACATTTGCCCCCATCTGAAAACCACGGGCTAGTAACGTAGCTATCACGGGTAGGCTTCCTATCAGCTTCCACAAGCTGATCAGAGCAGGGAGGCTAGAGGAAAATCAGCTTCTCCATGAAAAATGGAGGGCAAACTCCACATGTGGTTGCAAAAGAAAAAAAAAAAAACACTTTACTGCTATTAAAAATGAGAGGCTGGGACATCCTGGGGGGCAGGGGGTGCAGGATGCTCTGAATTGATAGAGCACCTTAGAGAGATTTTCCCTTTTGAAGTACTACTAGACTCTGGGGACACTCTGTATATAAACAGTACTTTCCATCTGCTGTTTCTGTCTGATGGGCATTTCCGATCCAGTGGAAGGGCAATGTTCTCACTTTTGCTTCTGAGGTTCAGAGCACGAAATGTATTTCTTTCCTCTTCCCCAGCTCATCTCCCTGCTGTCCTGAGAGTCAATATACTGCCTTCTCCTGACTCACTCACCCACACAGCTGTGGATACAAAGGCTTAAAGGTTATCTGTGCTTGGACCAAGAGCTTCTGATGGCTTCTAGCCTTACTTTTTGTCATGTCCAAACCAAGTGTGCCTTGTTATCTTTTTCTAAGCACAGCCATACTTTCATATTATGAGTAAAATCCATTTAGAGGCAGCAGAAGGGTGGCCAGGTGGGACTTGGGCAGGGAGCAGAAAGAGTTTAAAACTTGGATGGCCATGAAGGCAGAGTCTTAGATATGCCAACACCAGCCTGGGAGAGCAATTCCCGTGAATTGTTTTGGGAAGGGTGGGTCTTAGACCAAACCTGTCAGTTAAGGGCCAACACTGGCTAAGCCTTGCAGGAAAGTGAAGAGGTGCACCATGACGGGCAAAGAGCACTGGATGTGGAGCACAGAACACGGTCGGTCACTAGTCTGTCCTTGTCACCAGGTGGAGACATGAACCAGCTATTTGATTTACTGTGGCTGTATATGGAGAAATTAGCTGTATATGGAGAAATTGACCCAGATGGCCTCAAACAGTCTTCCTAAGTGGAGGATTCTAAACTTACAACATTGCATACCTGGTTTTCCCCACCTTCCCCAGTTGTCACTGTCACAGCATCAGCTGGTATAAAAGGGACCAGATCCGCCAGGTGTTGGTGGCGCACACCTTTGATCCCAGCACTCTGGAGGCAGAGGCAGGCAGATCTCTGTGAGTTTGAGGCCAGCCTGGTCTCCAGAGCGAGTTCCCTGACAGGCTCCAAAAACAATACAGAGAAACTCTGTCTCAAAAAACAAACAAACAAACAAACAAACAAACAAACAAACAAAAGGGACCAGATCCCTTCAATAGAGGCTATCCCACTTGGTCCCTTAGCTGGGTTAGTCTACATTCACTGGTCCCCATTTCCTCCTGTACAGGTACATGGACCAGAAATGGGTTAATCCTATTACTTTCAACTTAAAATTAGTTTTCAAGATCAGACAGCAATATGCATTTATTTTAAAATTCTGGACAGAATAGTAAAGAAAAAGAATGAAAGCCACACAGCACTCCCCACACTTAACATTTTTGTGTACTTCTAGTCTCAACTCCTCCTTTACTACATAACACAGAAATCAATACATTTTTGTAAAATATTTTGTGTTCTCTTTGTACAGTCTTGCTTCAGCTGTTTTTACTGACATGGTAGTGTCACCATTCTGGTGTCACCGAATATTCTGTTTTAATGGTCACAAGAGTTCTAGCATATGACCGCTGTAATTAATTTAATCCCATTGATAGAACTTGGGGTGATTTCCAAATTGTTTGCTCTATAGGGAGTTTAGCAATGTATATGTGATGGATACTTTTTAGTTTTCAATTCAACCATTATTTATTGAGTGTGTGGTTGGCCCCATTCTGGGAGGAGAAGAGACAGAAGACAAAGATGACTGATGTCTTTGATGGGACAACAGTCTGGGTGCAGGGAACAGAGGCTGTTGGAGGGCGGGGATGCTGGGCCACTTTTAACATGGAGGTCCAGTAGTGGCCATGAAGGAGTGTCTGCCATGACTGAGGGATCAGAAAGCCCAGGAGGAGAGAACGGGAGAGGAACTACAGATGGAGTGTGTGTGGGGGAACAAAGGGTGTAGAGGCAGGTTAGACAATTGCAAAGGCAGAGCAACATCTTTGCCATCTTCACAGAAGTAAGGCATACCCAGAAAACAGCATCGTGGAACAAACAGTGGACTGCTAGAAGTCAGATGAGAAAGGGTGTGGTCAACAGCATTATCAAGAGTGGTAAAGGGTCCTCTCCCATTGTCACCACAAAGGTGGGACTAGATATGACCAGAGGCCTTGTGCTTTTTCTACTGTGTATCAAACTCTTGGGACACCCAATCCTTTGATTTTTGAAAAGTAAACCCATGGTGATGTTAAAGTTATGGCAATGTGGTGAGGAAGTTTTGTATCTCATGGGAGTATTTGGATAGTATATCATGAGTAGTCTTTAAAATAAGAGTTGGACAACAGTGAGGCATCATACTGCACTCACTAGAGTGGGTATGAAAAAAACAGAAAAAAATTCAATTACAAACTGAAGATAGTGTTGGTGACGATGTGGAAAAATTGAAACCGCTGTGTACATATAGTGGAAATGAGAATTTATTGAATTGCTATGGACTGTAAGGTGGTTCCTCAAACAATTCAAAGAAGAATTTCTATATGATCTGAAATTCTACTTTGGGATATGTATGGAAATCAATTGAAAACAATCTTAAGAGACCTCTGAACACCCAGTCATTAGAGCACTAGACCCGAGTAATGATTTACACAGGTCCCCTGTGATGACTAAAGAGTACTGTGGAGCCAAGCATCCCTTAAGGGCTGCTGACCTTTGCTCTGGAATGCATGGGAGATCTTGTGGCTTGCAGGTGAGATAAGAACGGGAAAATGGCTGTGTGTGAGGTCTCAACAGCTGCCTTTGCTTCTGTAAAACCTGCTATTGCTATGGGAAAGGGATGGAATGTCTTCTTATTGCTATATAGCAGGAAAGTAAGCAACAACTGAGGGAAATAAAACCATTTTCTTAACCAGCTGTGGATCCCATGGATAGCTGCAATGCATACCTTTCTGATGTCCACCTTTAAAATCCCCCCTCAATGCCCGCTTCCACATGGCATGCTATTTGGCTCTAAGGCTGCTGTCCTTCTGCTAGCAGTAAGAATAAATTCACTAATCTAAATTTGAATTGAGTCTAAGTCTTTGGCTTCTCCCGGTAGCCACACACGTGCATTCATAAATGTAATGTGTAACCATCACCCTAAAAGGAAACCCCAGAGCAGTCAGCCATCACTCCTCATTTCCCATGTTCTACTCACCGGCCACTATTCTATGTCTTGCTCATTTTTGACATTTCATTTAAGTGGAATGTGGTCTTGGGGCGATTCACTGAGCACAATGGTTTCAAGTACATCCGGGTTATATGTCTCAGCACTGACTATTTTTTCTGACTCCTTTTTATAGTTGAACTGTATCCTGCTGAATGGCTATACCAAACTCTTGATCAGTTCATTAGCTGTTTACAACTCTTGATTATTACCAATTATTTGGCTATAGATGTTATATCCATGTTTTTATTTGAACATTAGCTTAAAATTCTTTGGGGTCTAACGGATGAGAGGAGTTGATGGGTCATGCTGTAGTTTGGATCTGAAATGCTAAAGGCTTTGGGGTTCTATTGGGAGCCTTTAACAGGTGGGGCCTAGGAGGTCTTAAGTCGCTGGAAGACTTGCCCTTGAAAGATTGACACCTGAGCCCTATCCTGTGTTTCTCTAAGAATAAGAACTCATGTCTTCATCCATCTGATACCTGTGCACGCTTCCCAAGATTGCTGTGCAGGACAAACCCACAGCTGCCATTTACTGACATCTGCCAGCTTGAGTCCTGTGCCAGCCGAGCCAGGTACATGGGGCCCTGACATGCCAACATCAAGCCAGTTAACTGAGGTGTTCTATAAACAGCCACCAGAACTCTTATGTATTAAGAAAATTTTCACTCGTCTGTCCTGCCTAGTTTTATGTCAACTTGATGCCAGCTAATATCATCTGAGGTGAGGGGACCTTGATTTAGAAAATGCCTCCATAAGATTGAGATGTAGGGGAGCCTGTAGGGCATTTTCTTCATTATTAATTGGTGGGGGAGGGCCTAGTCCTGCACGTGGTCCTATCCCTAGACTGGTGGTCCCGGGTGTTATTACAAAGCAGGCTGAGCAAAGTGTGAGAACAAGCTGGTAAGCAGTGTTCCTCCATGACCTGAATCAGAGCCAGCATCCAGGTTCCTGAGCTGCCTGAGTTCCTGCCCAGACTTCTTCAATGATGGACAGCTTCCTGGAAGTGTAAATGAAATTTACCCTTTCTTCCCAAGTTGATTTTGGTCATGGGGTTCCATCACAGCAATAGAATCCTTAACTAAGACACCCACCCACTTCAGAGTGTTGGGTGGGCACCTGGCTTCTCACTGTGGCCTCTGATGCTCACAGTGTGTCTGTCCGCTGCCACATGCCAGTTCATGTGCATGCAGCCTGAGAAGGAATGCCAGGCAGACACAACATTCACTTTCACCCACAGCTAGTTTTCACTGCCCACCAAAACCTGGAGAAGGCTTTGCTTCCTGCACCTTTACATTCCTCTTTAATTACTCTTATTCAGAGGGCACACCAGGCCCCTCTGTCTAGAGTGAGCACAGCAGAGAGACTGTGCCCATGCAGCTGAGATGTTGACAGCCTCTCTGTATTGGGCAGAACAGACATCCCTGCTCAGCTCCCCAGGAGCTGAGTCCCATAGAAGGTACTCTGCTAGGCCCTCTGCAGGGACAGGTCCACTGAGTCTGCTGTTCCTGGACTCTGGTTTGGGGCCAGTCTTAAACATGTAATTTTCCTTTTGAGTGTACAGCCAAGTGATTCTGACCCCACTTTGGTGGTGGCATAAGGACACATCCAACCTCATGTTGCCGCTTCTGTCCTCTCCTCCCTTCTAAAGTCCTGGATGACCTAGCACTGCCAAGAACTGCACAAGACTGCTAAGAGGCTGCAGAACCCTGTGCGGTCATCCCGCTAACCCTCGGTTTTCTCTGGACTTCCAGCTGTTTTGGCCCTAAGAGGCTTCCATCTAGCCTCCTTTCAGAGCCTGCCTATACAGTGGAATTGGGAGAGAGAGTCCCTGGGCTATGAGGGACTTCTACTTCAGCTGTCACTGGAGATGGCTGGCAGCTTGCAGAAACCCTGACATCTGGGTGTCACTCTTGAGGATGTGCAGCCAGGCCTCCAGGAGTTTAAAAAGCTGCTGGTCATTGTCATGTGTCAGCAAGATGGAGAACAACTAGCCTTTGGACATTTTCCATTTCATGGTTTGTCAGAATATGATGGGGTTCTTCTCCAGGTATTAATGCAAAGAGTCCATGTCCCATTTCTCTGTTGTTTGGGTGTCAAGCCTCCAAGCCAAAAGCCCTGGGGAGGGAAGGATGCACCCCTCGTTCTACCAATTCCAAGGGGATGCCAGTTAGCTCTGGTGCTCTATAGAAACCTCTAAACGAACCATTAGGTAGCAGGACCAGTTAAGCTTGTAGAAGTCTGCACAGCACAGTATCCTCGCTACAGGACAGTAAAGTCACAGGGCTCTCTGCAGGTGCTTTGTATTGTGGAGGGTCTTGTCAAAGTGGTACTTACTTCTGGGGACCTTGCTGGGGTATATCTTCTGACATGGTTTGAATTCATCTGGAGGGGGAAAGTCTTCCATGGAGTGGAACGTGAATTTAGACTCGAAGTCATCTGTACATGTGAGAAATACGGGAATTGGAGTTTACTCAGATTGCTACTGTGACCCAAGTGTGACTGTTTGCAGAGGCACACAGGTTGCACTGACTGAATACCCTGCTTGCTGCTCTCCTGCTGTGTGCAAGGGTTTCGATGACAGGGTTATTTCTCCAAGAGTCCACCTGCTTTTCGAGTATTCTTGGCTGGTCAAGAGGATGCGGCAGGGGCAAAGTGCAGTCAGTGCCCACCCACCTAAGGGAGCTGCTGAAGGAACAGAAAAGAGCTCCAGCCAGGGAGGAAAACCTAGCAAAGGACCTGGTATTAGGTTCCAACAAGATTACCTGCCGAATTCCCTAAGGGAGGTTTTGAGAAGGAGACACGGCAGCTCAGTTGTGTGCAGTGTCAGGCCTGGCTTCCCAAGC
This sequence comes from Cricetulus griseus, assembly GCF_003668045.3. Lineage (NCBI taxonomy): Eukaryota > Metazoa > Chordata > Mammalia > Rodentia > Cricetidae > Cricetulus > Cricetulus griseus. The sequence continues at coordinate 86,837,021 of NC_048601.1, forward strand.
AAATGGGTTCTGTCCTAGAACTCTGGTGAGGAGGGAAGGGGCCCTGGCCCCTCTCTGACCTGACAGAGGCTGAGCACACAGAAGGGACATGGAGTTTTGAGGATCCCAAGTGGCTTTCTTCCAATCTCTTGTTTTAGTTTTCCTCCTGCCTGGCAAGATGTCCACTTATTCCCTCCCCTTATCAAGCCACTCTGGTTTTTTAGGCTTATGGACCTATTCTGCAAGGAGATGTGCACATATCTGCACGTACAAGTTAGCGCCAGATGTCGTCCCTTCCTCCAATCTGAGTTACATGGCTAGAGAGCGGGTCCTAGACCTGTCCGGAAGTCGTAGAGGGAAAGTCCCTATTTGACAGATCCTGAAGGCTATTCGGTGTTTCTCTATTCGTCGCTCACTGAGAAACAGATACTGCAGCAGACAGCATGGGAAGCTGGTCAACTGTCTGCCCCCCTTGGGTGGCAGGGGAGCCTTTGTCCTGTCTTAGAGGGGCAGGAAGCCTGCTCTGCAAATGGAATGGAGTCCTTACCCATCACGTGCTGGCCTCCATTCCGCAGCTGGCCTCCAGGCTGCTGGCTTTTGCTGGAAAGCTCTGTGGTGGGCGATCTTGCAGGTGGCGCTGGAGGTGGGTTTAGCTTCCCCCCACTGGTTCCTTAACAGAGAAGAGGACGGCCATTCATACACAGAAGCGTGACAGTCGATTTTAACTACGCAGGAGATTCGGTGCTTAGCCCCTGCAATGTTATGTGATAAGTGAGAGGGCAACAACTGGAGCCAACCTGATTGGGATTGAATCACAGTTTGCTTAACTGGCACAAGTCACATACCCTCTTTGTACCTCAGTTTTCTCATCTATACAATGGGAATAATACCGGCAAACATTTTCTGGAGTGGCTGAAAGGATTAAATGAGTTAAAATGCATGATTCTATTGTACCAGCCTTCGTGGCCACTATACTATCAATGATGTGATAACCCAGTTGTTCAGATGACACTGGAAGAGATCCCCTGCGGAGCACTAGGAGCTGGAAGAGAAGTCCTACAGGCGAGGGCCCAGTGAGGTGAGAAGGACTTTCAGAGGGGTGTTCCTGGCCTGGCCTCTGCCCCCACCAGCTCTCTCATGCTACAAACCTTGGTTCTTCTTCCAGCCTGGGTAAAACCTTCTTGCCAGCCAGGGCCCAATTTACCCCAACCCCCTTCCTCACACCTTCCCTGGTCATGGAGGTGAGCCTCTCTCCTTCTCAGCGCTTTGCAGCTGCCTCAGGCAGTGTCTCTAACCCACATCCAGGTGCCTCAGTACCAGCGTCCCACTGCTACCCATTTCCTCAGTGAAGCGGCTATGTTCTTGCTGTTTGCAGTGAGAAAACTGCCCCAGCATCCTCGGAATCAAGAGTACCCTCACTTTGTAGCTATCCAAAGATACAAGAACAAAAGCTAGACAAGTGCCTACGTTAGCCAGGGGACTTCAGTCTGGAGCAAGTAGCAGAGTGCCACGTGAAGCGCGCACCAACCGCACCATCCAGCCTCTGGCATACCCTCAGGGCTTCCAACTCTTTTTTTTTTTCATTTTTGGTTTTTCAAGACAGGGTTTCTCTGTGGCCTTGGAGGCTGTCCTGGAACTAGCTCTGTAGATGACCAAGCTGGTCTCGAACTCACAGAGATCCACCTGCCTCTGCCTCCCTAGTGCTGGGATTAAAGGTGTGTGCCACCAACGCCCGGCCCAACCCTTCCTCAATCCCCACCTGCTTTCTCCCTCCTCCACCCCAGGCTCCCTCCTCAATCCCCGCCTCCTTCCTCAATCCCCGCCTCCCCACTCAATCCCCGCCTCCTCCTCAATCCCCGCCTCCCTCCTCAATCCCCGCCTCCTTCCTCAATCCCCGCCTCCCCACTCAATCCCCGCCTCCTCCTCAATCCCCGCCGCCTCCTCTCCCCGCCTCCCCTCCAAATCCCCGCCTCCTTCCTCAATCCCCGCCTCCCTCCTCAATCCCGCAATCCCCGCCTCCCCCTCAATCCCCGCCTCCCTCCTCAATCCCGCGCCTCCCTCCTCAATCCCCGCCTCCCTCCTCAATCCCCGCCTCCTTCCTCAATCCCCGCCTCCTTCCTCAATCCCGCCTCCTTCCTCAATCCCCGCCTCCCTCCTCAATCCCCGCCTCCCTTCTCCCTCCCCGCCTCCCTCCTCAATCCCCGCCTCCTTCCTCAATCCCCGCCTCCTTCCTCAATCCCCACCTCCTTCCTCAATCCCCGCCTCCCTCCTCAATCCCCGCCTCCCTTCTCCCTCCCCGCCTCCTTCCTCAATCCCCGCCTCCCTCCTCAATCCCCGCCTCCCTCCTCAATCCCCGCCTCCTTCCTCAATCCCCGCCTCCCTCCTCAATCCCCGCCTCCCTCCTCAATCCCCGCCTCCTTCCTCAATCCCCGCCTCCTTCCTCAATCCCCACCTCCTTCCTCAATCCCCGCCTCCCTCCTCAATCCCCGCCTCCCTTCTCCCTCCCCGCCTCCTTCCTCAATCCCCGCCTCCCTCCTCAATCCCCGCCTCCCTCCTCAATCCCCGCCTCCCCACTCAATCCCGCCTCCCCCTCAATCCCGCCTCCCCACTCAATCCCCGCCTCCTCCTCAATCCCCGCCTCCCCCCTCAATCCCTGCCCTCCCCCTCAATCCCGCCTCCCCACTCAATCCCCGCCTCCCCTCAATCCCCGCCTCCCCAAATCCCCCTCCCCCTCAATCCCCGCCTCCCACTCAATCCCCGCCTCAATCCCCGCCTCCCTCCTCAATCCCCGCCTCCCTTCTCCCTCCCCGCCTCCCTCCTCAATCCCCGCCTCCTTCCTCAATCCCGCCTCCTTCCTCAATCCCCGCCTCCTCCTCAATCCCCGCCTCCCTCTCAATCCCCGCCTCCTTCCTCAATCCCCGCCTCCCCACTCAATCCCCGCCTCCTCCTCAATCCCCGCCTCCTTTCTCCCTCCCAGCCTCCTTCCTCTCCCCTTCAGCTTTCCCCTCCATAGGTCCCTGAGGGAAGCACCAGGGATAAACTACTCCTCCGTAAGTAAGCTTGCTGAAGGAGGTGGGGAACGGCGCTGACACGTGACCGCATGGGAAGCTGCCCTTCAGGGACTAGGAAGGAAGTCATACACAAGCCTAGCCGTACAGAGGCCCCCATTTAGCAATCCCATGTGAAAGGTGGCATATTTAGAAAACACTGCTTAACCAGTATCCCTCACACAGGGGTGGGTGGGGACCCTGGGATTGGAATTCAGATCCCCACAGATCCCAAAATACCTTTAAGAAACTTTCTACACTTGTGCCTGTATATTTGTATGCAGTGTGCAGACATGTGGTGTGCACTTGCATGTGCTGTCTACATGCGTAAGTGTGGAGCATGTGTATGTATATGTGTGGTCTATGGAGTGTGTGCATGTGTGTGTGTGTGTGTGTGTGTGTGTGTGTGTGTGTGTGGTGGATCTGTGTGTATGTGTGTGTGTGTGTGTGTGTGTGTGTGTGTGGTGGATCTGTGTGTGTGCAGCTGTGTGTGTGGTTTAAGCAGTGTGCGTGCGATGGACTTGTGTGTGTGAGTGGGGTTCGTATCAGTATACCTGTGTGAACAAATGCGTGCTAGGCATGTTCGTGAGCCTGTCCGTGTGCCGAGTGTTTCTGCATATATGTATGCATGTGTCGGTATGTGACGCCGGTGGGGTGCATGCTCGCTCCTCCACAATGTGTGCTTGCTTCGTTCGCAATCCTCTGTTCCTGTGAAGGGATTATTTTTACTTTGGCTCAGTTCACGAGCTGGAGAATCTGCCGGAATGCAGACTGTGGTCTTGTGGGATGGGCTGTCACTGCAGCTGGAAGCCAGGCATGTGTCACTCAGGCAGCTGAGCCAGAGACCGAGCTCCGGAAACTGGCTGCATCCAACCCAGGGAGGGGATCAGGAGCCAGGCTGCCTGAAGAAGAAACACCGCTTCTCCAGCCTTCGTTGTCGCTAGACCCACACCAGTGTCAAGTACCCTACGCACTGTGTGAGAGAGAAACGTCTCTGTGCCACTCTGTTTCACAGACGGGAAAGCACGGAGAGGCTAAGTGGTTGCCTCAGGACGTAAACTAGTGACCTAGAGGATGGTACCTTCTGTGGGATGTGAGACGACAGCCTTCCTCATGGGTGGCTTCCATCGCTAGACAAACAGTACAGCCCCACAGAGGGGCCGAGTTTGCGTGTTCTGATGGGAACCGGGTGAGCCCTGCCCAGGAGCCAGTGTGGCTCAGTGGAGCCCCGAAGGCTGCTTTACCTGGGCCTCGTCGCTTCTTCTGTAGAACGGCCTGAGGGCCGGGAGCACCCGGAGGAGTGGGCAAGGCCTTCTGCGTCTGGAAGCTTGGGGACTTGGGGGGCAGCGGAGGAGGAGCCTCATTGCCGCTGCTGTTCGAGCCTGGCAGGGGGGGCGGGGGCACAGCGGCCCTGGGGGAGCAAGAGGCGTAGATTGGGAGCTGTGGTGGCGGCGGCGGCGGCGGCGGCGGGGCTGGAGGCTCCCGACCTCCTGTGCAGGGCTGCTGGGTTCTGTGTTCAGACCTGGGTACCCACAGGGTGGGAGGAGGGGCAGCGGGGGCGATGGGCGGCAGGGGGCAGCGGGTAGTTGGGGCCTCACTGCTTTGTCACTGAGCACTGCAGCAGGGCAGGGGGGGCGGAGGCGGATCAGGGGCGGAGGGGGAGGAGGAGGTACGCCGGGTACAGGGGGATTTCCCTTGGTGGAGGGACAGGTGGGGACACCAACGGGGCTTTGCTGGGGAAGTCGGGGCAGGGGGTGGAGGTGGGGGTGGGGGCGGGGCGGGGGGCGGAGAGTAGGAGGTGGTGGAGCCGGCATACTGGGGCGAGGAGGGATGGGCCTGGGAGAGCTGTGCGCCTCCGAGGCATTGCCCAGCCTGGGAGATGCAGGGGCAGGAAGGGGGCCGCTGACGGCTTTGGTGGGGAGCCGGGGAGAAGGCGCTCGGGAGCCAGGGCCCTGCCCGGTCTTGCCACCTGGAAGTGGAACACATTCTAGGTTAGACCAGCAAGATGGGAAGGAAATTCCAGGTGAGTGGGCAGCGTGCAGGACTCACACGCCTGATGTCTCTGCAGCTGCGTGGTAGTAAACTATGCAGGTACGTAGGCTGCACGCGCGGCAGCCGCACGTTGCCTCTCAGGAGCTGTCCTCCTCCAAGGCAATAACAAGCAAAACACCCTTTGTGCCCCTCACAGAAACAGTGTATCTGCCCAAGTTTTAATCTGATGATTTTAAAATACTGAATGCCCACACAAGCATAAATTATTGTTGTAGGCTATGGCCCCCTAATGGCCTCAGTGACTGGATCAGGCCCTCCTATGCCATTTTAGAGAGAGTGTGCAGGTGTCCACTTCCTGTCCTGGCTGGCCTTGTCCCTTGCTATGACCTAGAGGAGGGAACAGGAAGTAACACTTGGTAGACTTCTAAGTTAGCTCCTGACAAGCCCAGGGCAGTCTGAAGAAACCATGCAGGTCTTGCTTCTCTCTTGAGACCTAACATGGTGACAGGCTCTCAATAAGCCTGCTGCAGACCGTGTGGCTCTGGGGACAGTCAGTCTAGTTGTTCCAGCTGAGGCCCCAGAGATAGGTGAAGTAAGCTGCTTCTCCAAATGCAGCTATTTACAGATGCTAGGGAGCCTAGCTAAGGCTACTAATGGACAGAATTATGGCCTAAATAAGCAGTTGGTTAAAGTGCCTACATTTTTACATTTGAGTACCCTGCAGTGTCTAACTGATACAGTGATGGAGAGTTACTACAACTCAACACAAAGTTAGTGGATCCGCAGCATTGGCATGTCTGTTGTGAATGCCACTCTAACATGACACCTTTGCTAAACAAGTCATTCTTTAGTTACGATGAAGCAATTTAAAATAGATGAGATTTTAAAAGATTCCCAGAGAACAATTCTGTGTTTTGGGAACTTCCAGGATTAAAGTTCTCATATATACAAATTCAAACTATACAACCATTTATGAAGCATGTGTCCCACCTGTTGAGAGCATAAAGGAAGACCACCAGGCCACCAGGCCACCAGGCTGGACCTTTCCTTACCTGCCACATCCCTCTGGCCTGCTGGTCTTAACACAGGAAAACCACCAGCAAAGAGATCTCCTAGAGCAGGGGGTGTGTTTCCTCCTCGAGCATTGCTGCCAGCACTTCCTCCATCTTTGTTGGTTCCCTTTGAACCTGAAGAGAAGAGGCAAGAAGATAAGTAGGAATAGCTGAGCAGGCCATTCTCACTGTAGGTCAGTGTCACCCTTTTCACTCAGCATGTTACCCCTGCCTAAGCCTGTCATCTGTCCTCTCTAGTCCTACCAAAGTGCTGACCATTTGTGACTCAAATTAGAAAACTCAACTTGGCATTGAAAGGTCTAGGCTCCCCTCACCCACCAAAAGCGCAGACTTAATTCACCCAGACATTTTAACTTCTTAGCCAAAGTATTGACCAGGGCTTCAAGCAGGAAGTAAAGGCCTGTGAGATTTCTGCTTTGGAACTTTCCTTTCAGGAAACTTAGCTTTCAGGCCCCAAGCAGCTCACACTTCCCTGCACAGCTCTTTCTTCCCTGCAATTTTTTTTTTTATTTATGGATCAGAATGTCCCATGTGGATGTCACTAACCCCTGTCTTCCAGATCTTGTGGCTACCAACTGTAGAAACTCAGAGAGTACCGAACCTAGACAAGAATTCCTGCTTTGAATGAGATGCTTCCCATAGTCTCAGGTATCTGAACACTTGGTACCCAAGTGATGGCGTTGTTTGAAGACGTTTAGGAGGATTGACTTTGTTGGAGGAAGTAGGTCACTGGAGGTAGATTTCGAGAGTTTAAAGATTCCAGTCATTTCCAGTTTGCTCTCTGCTTCCTCTTTGTGGTTCAAGATCTAAGCTCCCAGCTTCCAGCTCCATCTGCCATGCCCCTGCTCTGCCATCACAAACTCTCATCTCTCTGGAACCATGAAGCCAAATAAACTTTTTCTTCTATAACTTGTCTTAGTCACAGTGTTTTATCATAGCAATAGAAAAATAATTAAGACACAAGCTAAGGTCAACACACAGCAATTAGGGCGTGGTGCCCACTGGTGGCTGAGCGGCCAGATTGTTCTGAATATTATACACAGTACTCATATCGGTGTGACTAGGAAGTAGATGTGACAATGATATCAGTCTGCTAATTGAGCTTCACCCATTAGATGATGAGTCTAATCAGACAGACCTTATTATAATCAGTGTTGAAAAGGTTTCTTTTAAAATGTGTCTATCTTTGGGACTCAAGAGATGGCTCAGGTGTTAAGAGCATGCACTGCTCTTTCAGAAGACCTGACTTCAGTTTCCAGCACTCACACTGAGCAGCTAACAACCTGCTGCAACTCCAGCCCCAGAGGATCTGGTGCCTCGGGCTCCTACAGGCACCTGTACTCATATAGGCATGTCTACAGGCATGAGCATGCGCGCGTGCATGAGTGCACGCGTGCGCAAACACACACACACACACACACACACACACACACACACACACACACACAAAACCTATACACAATTAAGAAAAAAACCCTTTAAAAATGTGTGTCCTTATGCATTAACACATTACTGAGGTACAATAATTGTTACAGGGCTATTTTTGAGAATTGCCATCATTTTGAAATATATGATGTCATAATAATGCCTAACATTATAAGTAGTTCTGGATATAACATGTTAATTTTTTGCTGTCTTGACCAAATGAAAAAGAGGGATGATTGCAACAGCATTGTGAAAGCTGACATTCTGATGACATGCAAATGGGACAATTAAAAATGGAGAAATGCATTATATGTATTTTATCAATTTAAAAACAATAGTTATCATGAAGGGTTTTTTTGTTGTTGTTGTTTGGTTATTTTGTTGTTGTTTTGTTACTGAAAAGTAATGAAAGACACTCCAGCCTCTACCATCTATGGACTTTTGGAAAGGAAGGTCTGACTCTCTTTCCTGGTGGCGTGGCCTGTCCCTTAAGCATGTCTGAGGTGGTTTGAGAGTGCATGGGTCACATATACAGTTCAGCCAGTGTCTGGCTGTGCTCTCTCCATCCCCTGCCCTGCCTCCCGGCCCCCAAAAGGCTTCACTGAGCTGCTCACTTACCCTCAATTTGTGGGGCACTGCGATCATTGATCTGGGTGACTTTTCGCAGGCGTGTTCCTTGCTGGATATCAGCCAACAGTGCACTCCGACCTTTCAGATCTGTCTTCCTTAAGCTGGGTGCATCTGTACTAATCTGCAAGGGAATTGGGATTCAACTGTAATCAGACACAGCATTTGCAGAGAAACAAAATGCCCCATCAGCTTGCATGTCTCTCCTACAGGAGTTCTGCCTTTTCGGGCCCCATTCCCAAGGGCATACCCATACCATTATCTACAATCTCAGGTCATGCCCACATCTCTCTCCCCGGGACATCAAATGGACTCTCTTTTAGACGGTCTATACCACTGCCCATCTTGAGCATAAAGTCCTGGTTGCCCAAATCGGATCCCCTTCACACACCCGGGCTTCCATTTTTGCACCCCTGACCAGCTCACAGATTCTGAATGGGCCTATTGTGGGCCACTGACAAGGACGCAGATTCAGGCTCTGGGGTCTGGGTTTGTGGGAGGTATGGTGACCCTTATATGATCTTGTGGCACAGGGGAGAATAAGGAAGCTCAAGAAGAATGGGGCCCCCCAAGGGTCAGAGAATTAGGAAGATAAGGAGTCAGGGTTCCCAGTATGTATTAGTGACTATAACTCTATTTACTGGATGGGTGAATGATTGAGTGACTGAATAAATGGCTAAATCTGATCCCGTAGGTGTAAGACACTGTGTGAACTCTCGTGAGCATACACTTGTGTCAGGGACACAAGCATACACTGCAAGGAGTTAATTCCCCTATATCACAGTGCACGACCTAGAATCCACCGACTGTCACAGAGAGGAGGACCACAGAGTGTCTAGAGAGGACTCTGGACTAAGTGAAGTTTTACACAGTTCCTGATGGGGGACTGGGCTTTGAAAATCCTTGCTCTAGTCTTGACCTAATATTATGAAACTGTGTTACATCCCAGGAGTCCGGGACTTTTGCTGGACTACACAGATGAGTTAATAGCAAGCACATCCTGAGGTCACTGCTATCCTACCGGGTACTCAGCCTGTTTGTTTAACCCGCCTTTAAGAGAACAACGTAAGAAGCAACCTCGACTGCCTTAAGTTTCCCCATGTAATCAATGTTGAAAGCCTAAGCTCAGGTGTAGCTTTAATCTTAAATTAACATGCACGCATGCATATATTACTCCTGACCCATGAGTAACACATTCATGTATACATGTCATGGTAATAAATGCTGAAAACAACAAATAGGTTGAAAGCAACTTTATACATTAAACATCTCTCATGGAAGTAACATGTGGACATTGCTTGATGGCATTTTCTTATTTATTAGCTGTGTCAGTTGGAGTAAGTAAAGTTTCATCCCTTGTAAAACCCTGTTAAAGATTTCTACAAGGTATCTCCAATTCCTTCCTGTGTGATACTTTTGTGCTGTTCAACAAATACAGAACAAAAGCCCTTTGTTAGGACACACACACACACACACACACACACACACACACACACACACACACAGACACACAGATTCACAAGACAGCACTGAGGCAGGCACAGATTCAGGCTCATACAACAGACAGATCATAGACAGGAGAGAGAATACACAGGGAGAGGCATGGGGAATCCAAACTCCAGCTTGCTCTTGGTTAAATTATTCCAAGATTTTCCCCTTATTCTGACACTGACATATATTGTGATGCTGAGTTTATAGCTAACACATCTGATCTGACACAGGAAAGGAGAGATTAGATCCTCTGATAGAAACTCCTGGGCTGGGCTGTGCCAGAGGCTAAAACAAAGGCCACTGTGTTCTGGGCTAAATGTAAGGAGTCCGCATTTCCAACAGTGGCTCTGGCTTGGGTTAGGCCTGTAACAGGCTTTGAAAAGCACAAACTCCAAAGTCTGGTTCCTGTTGCCTGGAAACACATTGTGAACCCTTCGGAGAGGCGCATGGATGGTGGTCAGTAACACAGCTGTGGACCAGGGTCCCCATTCTAAATCATTCTGCACATCTAGTCAGCGCAAATGCATTTAGGACACTTGTACAACAGGGTTATTTCTTATGCAACATGTTTTAAAGATATTCGGTATAAGCCATTAAAATCAAACTCATTTAGAAGTGAATGAGTAAAAGCATCAGGACCCTGGAGAAGAGAGATAAAACTCTTCATGTAAATCTGACATTACAGTCTCAGGTATGCATTATTAGCCATATGGGACAAGGAGTGTTCTGCAGTTCTCTAGGTACAAGACAAACAGCAATGGGCATCCTGTTCACCGTTGGTTTCAGAGAAGGAGGATGTTATGATCATCTGTCTGAGAAGCACCCATGCTGGTGAGCAGACCCTATCCCTGGAGAAGGCTCACCTATCCCACTTCAGACATGATTATTTAATTTAATTTTGTATGTATGGGTGTTTTGCCTGCATGTATGTTTGTGTACCATGTGTTTGCCTGGTGCCCTCAGAGGTCAGAAGAGGTGTAATATCTCCTAGGACTAGATTACAAAGGGGTGTGATCAACCATGTGGGTTCTGGGAATCAAACCAAGGTCGTCTGGATGGTCAGCCGGTGTTCTTTTTTTTCTTTTCTTTCTTTCTTTCTTTTTTTTTTTTCAAGACAGGTTTCTCTGTGTAATCGCCCTAGCTCTCCTGGAACTTGCTCCGTAGACCAGGCTGGCCTCAAACTCACAGAGATCCACCTGCCTCGGGAAAGATTCCCGAATGCTGGCATTAAAGGTGTGCGCCACCAACACCCCAGCCACTGTTCATAACTGCTAAATCATCTCTCTCTGGCCCCTCAGTTTCTTTTACTGCCTAAAGACATTCCTATTCTCTGATTTTGCCCATTACAGATGTTTCAGGTGAGGGCCACGAAGAGTGATGCACTGAAATCATGATTTTAATTTTATGACTTATTTAGTTAGCATGTGCCTGATTTTTACATGGCAGATTGGCAAGTGAACACATTCTCCAGTACATTGGTAAACACTCCTTCTCTCTTGATGGTTTGCCAGGGCACTGTCCCACTAGAGGGCTCTCCTGCACCTGCCACACATAAAGCACCTGCCATCTTTCTCTCTGTGAGCCAGGCCAGGGAAGAATTGCTAACTTCTGAAAATATATATATATATATATATATATATATATATTATATATATATAATATATTTAGTGGGTTTTAGACAAAAAGACACATTCATTCCCATGTTGAAGATCATATCATATTACAAAGACAGTCATTTCTACTCATGCTACAATATTTGTCAACCTTCCAACTATAGTGGTTTTACAAAAATCTACAACCCTAAGAATCCTTGTTACCATGGTTACAGGATAATGACGCAGGAGGAAAGATTCCTAAATATCCGCTGGGTGTTTTACTCTGTGCCAATCCATGCTATTGGTAACTTTACTTAAATCATAAGCATGAGAGAGGAAGCAACTCTGGCCCCTTTCCCATGGAAAACAAGCTCCGAAATTGTCTGAAATACCCACAATGACACCCCTGCAAAGGCCACTCATGTTCCTTCCTGTTAGCAATGTGATTGAGAGCAAAACTCTGTCAAAGCCCACACAGAGCCTCAGTCCACCCTCTTTGCTACTGTTAGCATCAAAGGAAGCAGTCCAGGAACCTAAGGAGATGGAAAATCATGGAAAAACACAAACACATGAGCCTGACTCTTGGGATATAGAGGCCGAAAGCCAGCGACTGGCCTATAAGAAGATTAGAAATCCCAAAACCAAATGATAGCAACACAGAGCCCAGAGGAGGACTAAGATTGGAAAGGTGCTTGCTCTGGTTTGGATATATTATAAAGAACTTCTGTGTCCCCTTGTTGTTCCAATATCAACCAGCAGAGCCTCAGTTGTTATTTGGGGAAGGGAGTGAAGGTCTAGATCAAAACTTTGAAACGTGTGTCCTCTGCCACACCTCTCGCTTCCCTTTGCTCTCTGGCTTCTGTGTAACACTGGCTTCTGTGAATAAGGTGACAGAAACATTGCTGGATCTCTCACCTCTCGTCAGAGAAGCTCCTTTTTTAAAAATATGAATGTATATCTTTATTTTATGTGTAGGCCCGAGGGAGCCAGAAGAGGGTGTCAGATCCTCTGGAGCTGGAGTTGCAGAGGGCTGTGAGTGGTTATGTAGGTGCTGGGAATCGAATCCAGATCCTCTGGAGGACTAGCCATTACTCTTAACCATTAAGCCATCTGTCTGTTCAGCTCCAAGACGCTTTTAGAAGTGGAGGGCGGTTACCAGAAGGAACAAGAGATTGAATTGCAGAGAATCAGCATCAGTGGTGTTCTCCTTCCTAAATGGGACATCCATATCACATGCTTTCCTCCCAAGGCTCAGGGAATGTCTCCCCAAGAGTGGAAAGACAGCAAGAGCCAGAGCTCCCAGAGCACTGTCGCCAAACCATCTTCCAGGCACGACAGGAAGTTGTATCCATGAGTTCTCAACAGTTGTGGGTGCTACTCACGACTCTCAAGATCAATCTGGTCAATATCCTGGCATGCTTGGGGGAGGGCAGGGCGGTGCTCACAAGGCCCCCACTCCTCGTTGAGAAGCTATAGGCAGTCAGTGGCTACCAGAGGAATGAAGTCATGTTTCTCAGCAGTGTGGGTAGGTCCCAAACTATAATAGACAGCCCCACACTCACTTGCATTTGGATTACACTAATTGGACTCAATAGGTCCGTATCTATCTATCTATCTATCTATCTATCTATCTATCTATCCATTATCTATCTCTATCTATAATCTATATCTATCTACCTGTTTATATCTATCCTCTATCTATCTCTATCCATCATTTATCTATCTCTATCTATAATCTATCTACCTATATCGATCTATCTCTATCCATCATCTATCTATCCACCCACCCACCTACCTATATCTATCTGTCATCATCTAGCTATCTATCTATTTATATCTATCTGTCATCTCTATCATAGAGGGACATAAAACTGGAAGGAAGAAGGAGGTGGGACAAACCCAGGAAAAGCTGAAGGTGGGGAGTGAGGAATGGATTTGATAAAAATAAAATGTATTCATATATGAAGGAGAAAAAAAAATCACCACTTGACCCAGATCAAGCCCCTTATTTCTTTTAAAGATTATCTAAACCCAATCATTTTATTATTTTTAAGCTAGCATGTAAAGTAATAGATTTAATTATGGCATGTTCATACATATTTTGTTCTTATTCAGCCCCTCTCCTGTTTCTCTTCCTTGCCCTCCTGATCCTCTCTTTCTGGCTCCCCCATACCCATAGCCTTCTTTCTGCTTTCAGGAGGACACAGTTATTTCATTAATGTCTTCCTTTTTTTCCCCTCTTCCCCCTCCCTTAAAGTCTCTACCTATTTCTGATGAAGACCTCTGTTGTTTCATGACCCACCCTCACACACACACATGCAAATTTAAATCTTGGTTCTGCATCTAAAAGAAAGTATGCAGTAATTGTGTTTCTGAGTCTGCCCCTGCTCCCAACACAATGATTCCAATTCCATTCACTTAGTTGCAGATGTCAGGTTTCAGACTTTTTCCTTACAACTGTTAAACTGAAAAGGAGAGCACAGGTCCCCAGGCACATTACCCCAGCCCTCAGCTACCCCAGCATCCTCAGACTTGTGGGCAGACAGGTCTCAGGAGCCTCAGTAATTCATTGCCAAGGCTGGATCTCTAGGACATCTAGAATAGCACTGCCTTGCACCTGCTGCCATCCTTTTTGTGCAGAAGAACACAGGGAACTTTGCATCCAGGAGACTGAAATATCCTTAGGGGGGAAAAAACCTACTCTCCCCACCAGGCCTGACACAATGTTCTCTGCACTCCAAATGGTACATAAGCCATGCTGTTCAAGAACGAGGCGTTTTGCCATCACACAGTTTTAGGTTTCATTTTTAGAATTCCAAATTGCAATTCAAATTCATGAGCAGAATCAATGGACTGTCTAACCCCGTATAAGCCTGATGTTCACACCAAGGTGGCATGGGCACATGAGCACCAGCGTACTTGTGTGCTGCTCACTCAGAGACATGGGCTGAGCAGCCCCTTTGCTGGTGCTGCGGGATACAGGTAAGGCCTGGCCTGTTTCTTACCCCACAAGAGTTTATCTCCGAGTGCAGTACAGCTCTGCTGAGTAGATGGGCTTCATTCTCCGCCCCTTCCCAGGCAGCCACCCTTCACAAGCTCCTGCTTTGTCCTCTGCAAGCTGTGTCATAAAGCAAGCTCTCATGCTTGCTGCCCTGCCCTCCTCCACATAGCAGCCAGAGTGACCTTTCCAAGGGGCATGACGTTTACCATGCCACTCTCCTCCATAAAATTCTTTTCTGTCTCCGCACCGCTCTTGGGGATTCAGCTCAAATCCACTGAAGCACAAGGCCCTTAGGGATCAGCCCAAATGTTCCATCTCATCAAGGAGCTCACCTCCAGACCCTGACTTGAGCTGTCTTTTTGATCTTTTTATACTTGTCTTTTGGCACTCTTCCAAGGAGCCTCAGAATCCTGGAAGGCAGAAGCAGAGCTCTGTCTGGGCCTTAACAGAGCACCTGCCACCCAGATCATGCCACTTCACTAGGAACCTGCAATGGCTTTCCATCTCACACATGCAGAATAAAACATTGGTGTCCTTGCCTGGGCGCCCATGTTTACCCCTAAGCAGCAGCAGCAGCAGCAGCAACATTCCTAGGTGAGGTCATAAAACACATTAGTTTACATATTACATTAGTAACTGAGGGATTTTCTCTTTACCCTCAAGTCCTGTGAACTATTAATAAGTTCATTCATTAGTGAAAATAGCCATATATTTTTGTCTGAAATCCAATCTCTTTACATGTCTAATGTTCCTTTGAACTTGTGGTTTTGGTGTATTTGGACTGCTGGCTCTGTCTGTACAAACTGTTCTCTCTCCACAGTTACTTATTGCTACTCTTTCTATCCCCAACATGTATCTTCCTCCCTTTTCAAATAATTTCCCACTGAAGGCGCTTAGGATTCTTTTTGGAATTAAGAGTCTCAAGACCTAGCATTACTAAGTTCAGACACTATGTTCCTCCTTTACTGCCACCAGTGAATACAGCTCTTTATTTGTCTGTTTAGCTGTAGATATTTTGTAGCTATCTCTGCATAACCTAGACCCTGACCCTGACCCCACAGACCCCAGCCTGCCTGTTTACAGAAGGCATGCAGGATGGGAGAAAGCTGCTGGCCTCCCAGGTTATCTCAAATCCCCTGGTTCCTCACTTAAATTCTGTGGTCTTTTGACTAAGAATGGCCCTGTAGGCACATCCTTGAATGCTTGGTCCCCAGGAAGTGACACTATTTGAAAAGGTTGGAAGGATGAAGAGGTGTGACCTTGTTGGAGGAAGTGTGTCACTTGGGGGTGGGCCTTGAGGTTTCAAAAGCCCATGCCAGGCCCTGGCCCTCTCTGCCTATAGATCAGCTCTCAGCACCTGCTGCAGTGTCTGCCTGCAGGCATGCCACCATGCTCCCCACTGTGATGATAATGGACTAGACCTTAACTGTAAGCCAGCCCCAATGAAATGCTTTCTTTCTTAAGAGTTGCCTTGGCCATGGTGTTTCTCCACAGCTCTAGAATAGAACAGTGACTAAGACATATCTCTAGGCTGTTCTGCCCCTAGAAGTGCAAATTCAATTTGAAATCACTGTCTTTTTCAATGATGCCAATATTCCTGGGATTTAAGAGTACATTTTAAATTGTGGGAAAATTTGATTTAAAAAAACCAATGTTGGATCTGAATGAATAATTTAATGAGTATTAAGAGAACCAAATTTCCCTGGGCTAAGAGTTGAAAGCAAGTAAGGAGTAGCTAATGAACAATCTGTGCTTTGAACAGCACCTCTAAAGTGAGCAATGTTTCTTACCTCATCTTTCCTTAAAACAAAAGTATGCCAGCGCAAAACCAGCTCTCAAAGAGAATAAGAATTTATTCTGGAGCCAAATATGAGTGGCCATGGATCTAGAACACAGACCATATCACCCTGAACGCCACATCCCAAAGTGGCAACAATTCCATGATGTTCTTATAACAGCAGAACAAAGAAAACCATAAGTCAGGATATCTTTCAAAAAATAATAACAGGGCCATCGGTGGGTTACGGCAGAGCAGGGAGTCTCAAATGTAGGCTTCCAATGCTATCTGATGACAGTCTAAGCCTTTGAGTTGGAGGAAACTAGGGATCTACTGTCCATCTCCCAAAGGCTCTTGCCAAATAGCCACAAGGATGTTAGGCCAAACAGAATCATGGAGAACAAATGGCCTTTAGGGGACTGAAGGTGGCCTGAGATAATTTGGTTTCCAAGCTGTAACACTGCAGCTCTACCCAATCATAGACATCTCAACCCCCAATCAGCTGGCAGAATGCATAGGTGTGGCTTCATTTGGGCACTTCATGTCACAAGTACTGCTGAAGAGAAGCACACCCCCTTCCCAGAGGATTTGCAACTCTAACGTCCTCCACTCTGGCTCACCACCCCAGCAGTTCTCCTTCTGGTAGGGATGTTTTCCACTTATCCTAACTGAAGCACTAGATTATTTGTGGCTCCTTCTCTTTCATGTGAAATAACCAAACTTCTACAGAGACTTGGTTCCCTCTCTCTGTTCGTCTGTTCCAGGCATCATCTCAAAGGGCTCTGTGTGTGTCTCAACTCATTTCAAGGGTCTTTGAACAACCTGTAATATAGTGTGTGATATAGTTTGTGACTGTGGGTACAAAGTCTAGTTTATGGACGAGGCCCAGACATGAAACAGGCTCTACTTCCTAGAAGCACCGAATCGAGAGATAAGCCCAGAGAAGCCTGGTTCCCTTAATACCAAGCTGCTCAGCCCTTTCATAATGACATCACCCTAGAGACACAAGGTAGACCTACAGCTGGGACAATTGCCCTCTGGCCTGGGACCAGGAGGTGTTGCTTCTCAAGCAATCTGAGAAGCCAGAGCAGGAAGGAGCAGGCAGGTAAGAGGCATCGGGAAGAACAGGGAAGGCCTAAGGAGGGTGAGTAAAGCTCCAGAGAAGGTTGGGGCATAGGAATTAAGTGTTAGGGCTCTGCATAAATGACAGTCAATGCTGAGTGACTGGCTCTGAGAACTGTCTAATGAGTGTGTCAAATGCCTCAGCTGGGAGGGGTGTGAGCGCTGGATGGAAAGTGCAGAGTAACCCTAGGCTGTACAGCTGGCTGATGGCTGATACCCTGTGCTGTAAGTTACCTGCACCTGACACTGCCTTGTCAGGTAACCCACGGTTCTCAAGTGCCAGCCTTGCTGGTCTGCCTCTTTCCAGTTCTCCTCTCATGCCTCTTTGCTGGTTACAAGCAAGCTGCAGTGTTCATATGGCTTCTAGACTAGGATATGATAGGGTTCATGAATATCACTCACATGGAAGGAGTTGGAAGTGGAAAAAAATAACTAAGGGTTGGGGATGACAAAATTTCCAAGAAGTTTAAGAAGTATCATGATAATGTAGATAGATTTAGACCCCGCCCACTGCAATCACATTTTCTTTGCATGGACACCCAAAAGAAGCTACTAGGGCTGGGCATGGACTGGATCCTTGAGAAACAATGATTCCCAGATTTGCCAAACAGAGACCATATGCTTCTTCTTCACCCTAGAACCTTCTCCAGGCCCCTTTGGAGATCACAAGGCCTCTGCTCCATAACTTGGCTGACACCTTTACTTGGCTCTCACTTCAGTTCTGGGCCCTGCCAATGAAGCATGGAGGCCCTCCTTCCTGACTTGGCACCCAAAGCATCCTCTTGGGGTTTTAATTAACCACCAACCTGTCCTATTCCCTACAACCTTTTCCTACATTCTTGTCTTTTTGTTTTGTTTTGTAACCCACTGAGTTACAGTTCTACCATCTGGAGTGGGATCCAGATCTATTGTGTATTAGTGGTGTAACTTTGGCAGTTTATCTAACATCTCCAAGTCTCCATTTCCTTACCTGCAAACCTGGGAAGAGAATAATAACAACCACCAAACGTACTGTGGAGAAGTAATCCAGGCAATGATTTTAAAACAGTGCATGACACTTGGTAATTACTCAATAGATGTTGGTTATTAATATCAGCACCTTCTAACAGTTTCCAACAGACTCCCACCTTTTCCTGTTTCAAAGCTTGTGATTCCTGGAATAAAGCCAGAGATCAAAACACAAGGTCCTGGATGACAGCTGTGTTAGTTTCTGGGACAGCCAGTTCAAACCAGAGGAGACTGGGCCCCCCGTCCTGAGCAAGGGCACATGGGAAAAGGCTGGATGATGCCCAGCCACAAAGAAAGATCATGTCTGCAGTCTCTTCTCTGCCTTTGGGAAAACAAACAAACAAACGAAATAAATAAACAAACAAACAAAGAGAACTTCATACCCCAGGAAGAGAGAGAAACTATCTGAGACAGGCACTAACTTGGAGCAATTTAAAAGGAAGGAGATACTCGCTGAGTTATAGGTGAAGCAGACATTGGTCTCAAAGTGAGACAATGCAATCATACAATCCTGCTTGGCTCCCTAAGGATATCCTGTTTATACCTCATAATCCTAAAAATAATGTTTTTCATGGATTTTCAAACTCTAAGGGACAGTTTTAGCATCAAAGTAAGAAACACTCAAATATGACCACACGATTAGAAGGTAGATATTTTTTAATCCTTAACTCTGAAGAAGCTGATAGAGCCCAGCAATGTGTGTGTGTGTGTGTGTGTGTGTGTGAGAGAGAGAGAGAGAGAGAGAGAGAGAGAGAGAGAGAGAGAACATTACTAATCAATCAAACAAGCCCATCACATTAACAGTGTAAAGATGAAGAAAAAAATCACACAATCACATTGATTGATTTTTTTAAAAAAGACATCAAAACTCAACAAAATTCAACATTCTTTCATGACCAGAGCTCTCTGCAAACAGAAGGGAAGGGAGCTTCATTCCCACTAGTTAACAACAGACCCAGTGGGGAAGTAGCTTCCTGCTGTCAGGAACAAAGCAAGACTCCTCTGTCATCCATTTCATATCACAATGGTAATCCTAGCCCTCACAACAAGGTAAGAGAGAGCAATGGGAGACACAGCAGTAGGAAAGGAAGAGATAAAACTCCCTGTTCCCAGGCTGCATGACTGTCTATGCAGAAAACACCTAGAGTTAGAAGGTGAATTGTCAAGGTCATAGTTTACCCTGTCAGCACACAGAAACCAAGCATGACTGTAAACTGGGGATAAACAAACCGAAATCAAATATTTAAAACACTTTGAAATACTTCTAAGTATAAAAGAAATGCATATGACTATGCACAGGGTTCTGAAAACCATAGAATTCTGATGAAAGGAAGAAGATCTAAATCAATAAAAGATATACACGGTATCCACCAGAGGACACAATGTAGCAAAGAGAACAGGTCAATGCATAGATTCAGTGCCATTCCGGTCAAAAGCCCAGGAAGATTTAAAAATAGACATTGACATGGTGGGTCTTAAATTTATATAAAGGAGCAAAGGAACTAGAGCAGCAGAAACGACTGGAAACTGCCCGGACACCCTTCAGCAGGGGTCGGGA
Organism: Cricetulus griseus; assembly: GCF_003668045.3. Lineage (NCBI taxonomy): Eukaryota > Metazoa > Chordata > Mammalia > Rodentia > Cricetidae > Cricetulus > Cricetulus griseus. Next base: position 86,856,716 of record NC_048601.1, read on the forward strand.
TAACACAATGTGGGACAATACCCAGCAACCTGGCAAGGATGGAGAAATCAAAGGGAGGGTCAGGGGCTGCCACTGACTTTGATGGAAGGAGGGTGTGACTACAAAGGGTTGTAAGGGGGAGCTCTGGAGGGGGTTAGAACTGTACTGTGGCCTGACTGATGGTGGTGGTGGCACAAATCAATATGTGTGCTGTCAACACAGAGTTGTCACCTTCTGTGAAAGTCAATCTTGGTATATAAAATTGAAACATGTAAATGAAGTAAAAAATGTGGCAGAGAAATGCACAAATGAGAGAGAAAAGAGAGATGGAACAGTGGTAAAGGCTCCAGCAACGTCCAGTAGAGTCAAGGCATATTGTGATAGTGAACAGCACAGGTGTGTCACTACTGAAAGCTGGGTCCCCAGTGCTAACAACATTCCCAGGCAAGGACTTTGAGAAGTGACTGGGGCATAAGGGCTCTGACCTTATGAATGGGTTAATCCATTGATGGAATCTGTATTTGATAGTGTCTTTGGGAGGTGATTGGAAATGTTGGGAGTTCAGTCCTGGTTGGAGAAGTAGGTCACTGGGAGGTTTCCTTTGGAAGAGCGCTTTGTCTCTGGCCCCTTCCTGTCTCTGCCTCTGCTTCTGGCCACCATGGTGGGAGCCACTTAGCTTTGCCATACCCTTATCCCACCATGATGCTTTTCCTTACCTCAGGCTCCAGCAATGGAACAAGGCAACCATGGACTGGAGCCTCTGAAACTGTTGTTTAAGTTACTCTGATTGTGTCAGAGCAACAGGTGACTAACACAGTACAGCGCTTACATCAGGGTACCACAAAGGAAGTGAGGAGCAAAGTGGGGAAAACATCCCATAAGGAAGAAGGTAAAAGGGAGGGATACGAGGATGATATAAGAGATTGAGATTCTCATAGCAGCAGGTCAATAGATGACCAGAAGACGATGCGTCAATATAATAAAAACAACAGGGTTGGCAAGATGGCTCAGCAGGAAGACACTTGCCTGATGACGATTTCAAGCCCTGAGATCTGCATGGTAGAAGGAGAAAACCAATTCTTGCAAGTCGTTCTCTGACCTCCACCTGAGCACACACACGCACACGCAACACACACAAACACACACACACACACACACACACACCACACACAACACACACAAACACACATACCAAATAGGTGTAGGAAGAATTTTAAAAGTAACAGTGTTGACACACTATTTAGATTGTAACTCCACATATATCACACATATCAATAGATTTGCCATCTCTTTTATTCCATAAAGTGGCCCCAAAGAGCGAACACCACGATCCTACTCAAACCACACTCATACATGTTCTTGCTCTGTTTTCCCGGCCAACTCTCAGCACTATTTCATTTCCAGCAATTGGCACATATTTGCGATGCACACTGGTGACCCTATGTCCTCAGACAGCCAGGCTCTTCCTGGTCCCACTGGCGCCTTGGTATGATGTCCCTGGGTCTCCCTGACTCATTAACACTTCACAGCCACAGAGCACCTACAATACAAGAAAGTTTAAACATTCAGAGCCATCACACCTGGCCTTTTCCTAAAGAGAAAGGTGTGGCATTCCTGCCAGCCTTATCTTCAATGCCAGTCTAGTTGTCACAACAGTGCAGTTTGTCCACATGTGGTGCCAGAAGTTGATACGGCATATTCTGGTGAGCGTAAGCCTACTGAACGTTTGTAAGCCTCAGGCACCATGTATGCCATGCAGTGCTGGAATGACAACACACCTTTCAGTAGCCATGCCAGGCCCTTCCCCACATGTGTACACATGAGCACACATGAGTGCACACACGATCTCTGTACCTCTGTTAGTTCACTTGTGATATGTATCCCAGGAGCATCCTTCAAGTCAACCACACTTAAAACATAAACCCTCCCCCTCAATAGTTAGTTTTTAGTTCCTACCAACTCTTCTTCCTAAAGATACAAATTCCTACCTTCCTTCTAATTCTGCCACCATTTTCTTGAGTTCATTGTCTTTTTATTTCTTACTTTGACAATTTAGACTAGGTCTGTGATGTTACGATAAACCTTTCCGCCAAAAGCCGCCCGAGCCCCACCGCCACGTGTGTGCTTTACGCCAGCCACCGACCCGAGTTAGGCCCAAATGAATACACAGAAACTTGTATTAGGTACAATGCTGCTTGGCCAAGGACTAGGATTCTCATCTGTTAGCTCAGTCTTAATTATCATAAACCTATATATTTTATAAGACTTATCTTATTGGACGTCTTAGTGGCATCCCTCCTTGCCGGTGGATCACATTGTGCTGTTGGAGGAGGAACGGAGGGGAAAAGAGGGCCCTTCTTGTTTCTCCTTGCTTAGATATGAGTCCCCTTGCTATGTCACTTCCTGCCTGGATCACCACTTATCTACCACATTTCCCAGAATCCTCTTTGACTTCTAGTCCTGTCTAAGTTGATGTCTCATTGGCCAAACAAGTACTTTATTCAATAATCAATAAGATGAACACACACAGTATATTCCCCATCACTGTGATCTTAGCAATGGTAGCAGAAGTGTGGGTGAAAAGTGGGGTGTCTGGAAGTCATGGATTTGAATGGTTTCCCATAGGTACTCTTGCTTTCAAAAATTTTCCTCTCCAGTTAAGCTTTCATGTCATTTTCCCTATAAGCTTAAGATGACCTGCACATAGGGTTAGGGCAAATCTTCACTGGCCTGGTGTTTAGTATCTTCCAGAATGTGACCATGGTGCATGCGACCATCAACCTTCACTGTCAGCCAGCTGCACTCGCCAAGTTCCTCATTCCTGGCACCATTCCCATCCCAGGTCTCACACAGTCCCCTCTGCCCGATGGGTCTCCTGTTCCCTCTCTTCCCACTGCAACCCAATCCTCTCCTCAGGCCCAGCTGGCAGGCTTTCTCCAGAAACCTGCTCAAGAATCAGAATTAACAGTCCTTCCCTCGCGAATGGTTCTTCAACAACAGCCATACTAAGGAGTTTGGTCCAGTGAGGCAGCGATAGCTGGGCTTTCCTGAGCCTGAGGTGACAAGAGACTTCATTAGATGTGCCCTACTGCCACCCACAGGAGGCTACCGCTTCCTGGAGATTTCTGCAAATTCAGGGGGTCTCATGCCTTCACTGCCTCTGTGATACTTCTGCCACCTAAACTAAGACAACATCATACACACACACACACACACACACACACACACACACACACACACACACACACACACACACACATCACCACCACCACCACCAGCAGTAGCAGCAACAGCAGCTTTGCAGAGAAATGATGGGAAAATTGAAGACTACCTGTCATCAACAACTTCACCCAGGTCATGGGCTTGCCTGGCCTCAGTTGCGCTCTGACCACTCCAACACCAGGTAAGGATTTCTGAACTAACATCTCACTCACAACTGGAAGCCAGTGCTTGGATACTGTACCCATCTTGACATGCTTCCGTCCCCCTGAGGTAGAGATGATGTCTGAAGCTACCTTTCCACTACTTATTACAAAACCTCATACACAATAACTCTAAAAATTCACTCAAACCAAAATTATTCTTCAGTTTGGTAGATACAGCACGAATTAAAAATGAAAACAAAGACTCTTCATGATAATGGCATGTGAGTGTCCCTCACTCTTAAACCTTCCCTTCGTCACCCTCGCAGGCGTGGTCAGGCACACCTGTAGCCAGCCCCTGGCAGGCGTGGCTACCGTGTCCCCTACAGAGGAGGCCTGTGGGTACCCCAGAGGTAGGTCTCACACAACATGCTCTTCTCATTCATGCTGCTCCTTGAATATTAGTTTAATAAAATAGGGCCGTTGCTCACCCTTCTGAAAATACAGTAGCATCAGTTTAACTGGATGCCAGCACTTCTAGAGGGCAGAAGTAGAAGGAAGATCACAGCAGCTGCAGTCACTCAAAACAGAACTCGGGTCCCACTGTTCCACATGAGGCCACCATGCCAGCCATGACAAGGACCTCATTTGCTTAAACAGAACACATTCAGACTGTCTGAGGACATGAACTGCAAGGAACAGAGAGGAATTATTTTTAGTTCGCTCCTCTCAACTGTATTTCTGTCTTGCACCTCCTAAAATTAGGCCTGCTGACTGGGGCTCTATGCAATCGGTGTGGCGTGGGCTGATGCAACCTTCACTCCCATAACCTCATATCCACTGCTGTGTTGTCCTTTCTTTAGGCAGAGGGATCCCTGCCTCTTTGTGAGCCCAGTGAGCCTCACCCTGAAGGAAGCAGGTACAGCCCTGCTTTGGAAAATTCGAAGACCAAGAAGCATCCTGCCGCCCTAGATATGTTAAGGACTAGAACATTAATTCAGTTGGATATCCGTTGCCCTTGACCCGCCAGCCACTCCTCTGACCTGTAACGTAATTTCATTGTAAAACCAAACTGTACTGGCAGACAATAAGACTCAGTGTAGAAAACCATCATGTAAACATCTTTAAGAATCATAATCTCTAGCCAGGCGTTTAATCCTAGCACTGGGGAGGCAGAAGCAGGTGGATCTCTGTGAGTTCAAGGCCCGCCTGGTCTACAGAGCAAGTTCCAGGACAACCTCCAAAGCAATACAGAGAAACCCTGTCTCAAAAAAAATCATAATCTTTGGTAATTTTCTCTTCATTTTGAGTAATGACACCCATCAAAAGAGTGGTTTGCTAAGAACTAAAACCGCTATAAGAATAAAGGCCATTGGGAGTTAAGTCATGAGCACAGTACAGTGGCTTCTGTACCTGGGAGGGAAAGGCAAGGAATCTCTGAAAGTTATAAACCAGCCCACTCTACATAGATAGCTTCAGACCAGACAGGGCTATATAGTGAGTGAGACCTTGTCTCAAGATAAGCAAGACAAAACAAAAACAAAACGCCCAAATAAAACAACAAACCAACAACACCCCCCCCCCAAACAAACAAACAAAACCCACAAAAGCCAAGAATAAAAAGGGTTTAGAAAAGCTTTGTGGAAGCAGGTTTTTTTTATTTCTTTATTTTATGTGTCTGAGTGTTTGGCCTGCATGTGTTTTGTAACATGAGTGTGCCTGGTGCCTGAGAAGGCTTGGAGCTGGAGTTATAGATGGTTGTGAGCCACTGTGTGGGTTCTGGGAACCAAACCTGATCGAGTGTGACCAGTAGTCCTAAAGAAAGATCACCACAACAGAAAAGGAGATGCATAACTTTAAATAATGGAGATAGGAGCAACATTATTACCTTCCCAGAACATACAAATGACAAGATGAGTCCTGGATTGCATCAGAGAAAAGCAAACAAGTCTATAAAGGAGATATTTTGTAGACAGATATGTATCTGTCTATAAACATACTTATCCAAGAAACATAAATATGGTCTGAGACTGCCGGATAAAACAGGACACTCAAGTCTGAATTAAGCTCATCATTATTTTACATATAAGTATGGTCACATTTGCTCCATACTGGTTCTAAAGCAATTACTTGTTATTTGAATTTTTTATCTTATTGTTTTCAGATAGTGTCTCACTATATAGCTCTGGCTAGCAAGGAACTCCCAGAGATCCACCTGTCTCTAATTCCTGAACACTGGGCTTACAGGTGTGTGCCACCACACCTGGCTGTTTTGCTTTCCGTCTGAGTTTAAGCACGTGTTTTATATTTTTGTTTTCTAACTCTGACAGTGCAAGTGAAGCAGTACAAGGAGTCTAGGGAGAATGAGAAAAGGAGACGTGCAAAGCTCAAAGTAAAAGGAAGAGCAAAATAATTTGTAAATAAAATAAAATAAAGACGGTCCCCATCTGGTCTTCATGACTTGTGTGGTCCATGCGTACTTTGCCCACCGCAGTTCTACACTAGGACCCAGCCTGTGTCACAGGTTGTTCAGTCTAGGGGCTCTAGGCACACCAGCATTCCAGCAAGCATCTCCAGGAACCTGGAGACCAGCAAGAGGAAGTCATCAGCTACTGCACAGCAGGTGAGCAGGCCAGAGTGCAGTGCACTTGCCCAGAGGTCATGTATAATGGATGCTGAGATGATGCAAGGCTGCCAGGAATTGATCAGACTCGCCACATAAGCTTCCAGAAATAGCAAGTATCTGTCCATCGATTCTGAAATACATTACCGCTGAAGCACCTTCAGCACTTGTGTCATTAGAAGCAGAGGCCTAAGCTCTTGGGGTCAACCACCCCTCGTATATAGAGAGTCTGTGTGTTTGTCTAAGTAGCCAACAAATGAAGGCAGCAAAGCCATGCACGCACTCGGGGATGCGGGCACACAGCAGCACAGGAGCAAGAGCCAAGACACAGGTTCTGTCTGGGAACAGCTCAGTCTGTTTCTAGACATACAGATGTGTGGGTAGGGTTGTGGGGTGGGGGACAGCTGCAGGTGCAGAAGCCAGGTTCCCCTGAACGGACCAAGTGGTGAGTGACCCCTGCACAGCCGCTCCTGATCTTCAGGGGTGAGTTTGTATGCCGGGATCCCAAACACTGCATATTAGATGGGCTGGCCTATGCAGGAATTTATTTCTCATCATCTCCAGGTAGGAGTCTAAGAGCAAAGAGTCACCAGTTAGAAAATTCGGGGGCCTCCTTTCAGAGCTTGCCGATGGCCCTCACTGGGTCCCCCAGGACTCATTAGGGTTCTCCCTTCTATGCAAGTTTGTGAATGAGCTCTTTTTCTTACAGAGGTCTTAGTAGATTAAAGCCTGCCCCAACGGCCCTGTCTCCAAATGTAGTCAGTTGGAGATACTGGGGCTTCAAGGTATGTTTTTGGCAGTGGGGTGGGGCACAGTTTCAGCACATAAAATACCATATTTGTGATGTGGGGCTGAGGCTGAGGCTACTGGGTGCAACCATTTGCCAAAAGGAACTTGACAGCTATAAATAAGCAATCTGGCTCTGAAGGGACCAGCTCCCCATTTTGGCAGCCATAACAGCTGAACACGTGCTTATCTGACCTTTCCTTAGTCACTAAGAGGTTAGATGCCTGCCTTGTGGCAAGGAACCAATCAGAAGTTAGCTGGTGGTGCTATGCTTTACGGCTCTGGGTGTGCTTTACGGACAAGTGCACAGCAATGACACGCAGAGCATAGCAACCACCCTGGGAGGGCCTATGGGCCATAACAACCAGTTGACCAATCAACACAGGGCAAGCCCTCCAAGCCTGGAGCCACACCAATCCTGAGCCTGTGTGTACCCCTAGACACTCCCCTTACACTGCCCTACAAGATCTCTATGTAGACGCTTCGAGCTGTCTTTTCTAGCCATCCGCCATAGTGGATGGATGAAAGACCCGAGCAAACATGGGGTTAGCTTGTTAAACAACTTTAATAAAGCCTCATGCACTTTGCATCAAGCTTTCGAATCTGCCTGGTGATTGGGGTCACCGTGGTCCTGGGGGGTCTTACAGCTCAGGTCAGTAATGTAGTTGTCTACACACCACAGTGGCCTTCACTCCTCACCTGTGGTACAGGACCCTTCAACTTGTCACTCCTTTTAAAAAGCCCAGCAAGGTCAAGCAGATGTTAAAATCAGTCCACCTCTTACCAAAGAGTGTCATGCATAAATAAAATATGATCACTGGGAGATGTCAACTGTGCACACATTGGAAGGGCACACACCATATTTTAGTTTCCAATTCATTTCATTTGGGATTAAAGAACTGAGTCACAGTTAAAAATCTTTCCCAAGGGAAACTTAGAATAGAAGATTCTGAGAAGAGTGCATCTTTGGTACAAACTTAATTTTTTTTTTTATGGCACTGCCTCTAGCATCAGGCTCAAAGACTGGACATCCTGTGATGCTAACACTGTACAGAGCAAGGGATGCACATCTCCTTCCTCACAGGGTGTACCACCGCAGGGGACAGACAGGCTGTCAACAAATCAGCCCCAGTGTAATGTTTGAGTAAGATGCCTCTTGGCCATGACACAAGGTGAACTTTTGTTTTACAACATGCTACATTAATATCAAAGCTAGGAAGCTAGTACTAAATGTAAAAAGAACATATACACATAAACCAGCATGGCCAGTGACTTTTGTGACTCCTACTCTTTGCAAAGTACCTTTACATGTATTTATTCATTTTATCCTCATGTCAGCCATAATGAAACAGAAAGGATTTTAATAGAGACAAGGCTGAGGTATGGAAAGCATAGGGAATTTAGCCAACCACAACCTCCAGAATGGGAACATAATGGTTTGGTTGAGAATGCCAATGCATATTAGCCATGATGCTATAAGGAAATGTTCAACCAAAGGGGCACCAGTCATGGAAAAATCCCCATGTGACAAGCATTACTACAGGAGGTCACCGTGGCAAGCTCTGTGCCCAATTATCCAAGCATTATTTGTCCAGTTTTAGGAGGTGCTCAAGCCACCTCAGCCACACCGGCAGCCTGGAAGGCAATGAGGTGTCATGGACAGACTGCAGGGAAGAGAGTCCAAAAATTGTGTCAGCCTTGTGACTCAACCAGAACTCACCCTTGCTATCTACCTTGGTGATAAGCATAATTGTGGCAGATGCTGTGGGTCCCCAAGTATGGCTGCTTAGCCTAATCTCAAAGCTGGTTTCAAAAAGAAAATGTCTTACTGGGTTAAGTGACTGTGGTCTCTAGAGTACAATGGAATTCATAGGAAGGAAGATGGACAGGTAAAATTGCCAGGAAGAGCAAGACTTGGTGGCACAATGCAAGCCAGTCTCTATACAATGCAAGGCAGGCTCTACACAGCTCAAGGTGGCTCTGAACAACACGAGACAAGTTGTGTACAGCAGGAGGCAGGCTCTGTACAGCTACACAGGGGTTCCCAGCAGGGTAAAGAATCTACCTTCGGCAGACTCCAAATTAGTCACAATGACCTACTTGTCTCACCTTTTCTCTACCTTGGGTGCCGAGAGAGATAATGGGACTCTGTCCAACTCTTCAGTACGCTATTGGAGACTCCCTATTTTGAGTGACAATATGAAGGTGCTATTGTAATTGCCCTGGAAGAGTCTCCATTGTCAAAAAGAGACTTTGAACATATCCCTCTTTCCAGACTTGCATTCCAAATCAGAAACCTAGCATGCTATTGTGTCTATGTCAGAGCCCTGAGCAGGGCATCTATATTTGGCAGCAGAGAGAATGAGGCCTCTGGAGAAATGCACTGACTCCCCAGCAAAAAAGAAGGAGCCAGCATGCATGTAACGTGTACTAGAATAGTGTATCCTAGCAGAGATGCCTTTTTAAAAAGTTATTTTCAACACAGAACAAGAACATGTGTGATTCTGTATGAGTTTTAGAGTTTACAGAGAATCTCACTGATTCCTATGAGCCCTGGGAAGGATATGGTGTAGTCCTGTCCCCATCATCCAGACTTGTCCCATTTTATATTAAAACCCATCCCTTGACAGACACATTTAAGGTCTGGGAATGTAGCTCAGTTGCTAGAGTGCTTGCCTAGCATGCACAAAGCCCTAGATTCAATTCCCAGAACTGCATAAACTTAGAAGTTCAAGGTTATCCTTTGCTACGTAGTAAGTTCAAAGCCAACCTGAGATAAATGAGGCCTTGCTTCAAAAACCAAAATAAAATATTTAATGCCTTTTCTTCAGACATTACTTAGCAAACAGAGGGAGGGAGGAAGGGGTGGAGAGAAAAAGGGAGAGGGTTAAGGGAGGAAGGAAGGGAGGGAAACAGAATGAGGATGGGACTGTTCTACAGAGGGACAGAGGAGCATGTGGTCGCACAGAGGCACTGACAAGGCCACGAGAGGAAGCTCAGCTCCTGCATCTTGTCTGGACCACAACCACATGTGACCTCCAAGCTGAATAAAACAACACTGAACTTCACAGACGTCACACACACCCAGCTTGGCTTGGCTGCTGCTCTTATCTAAGTCAATCTCCATGCCTGGCACCATAACCCAAAGAACATTTAGGCCTTGGACGTAAACCTCTGTTTTTCTCTGAGCATGAGAGGGGGGACAGAGAGGAGATGTGCAGTCCTGGTGAGATGCAGCAATGGGTTTTACCCAGGTGAAGGACAGGAATGGATGATTCGGCAGGAAACGTCTGCGCACCGTTGAGAAGTCAGTGCCAGCAAATATGGCTGTGAGGGGGACGTCAGAGGAAAGAACCAAGTATGCTCTTAGCTCTTAACATGATTTTTAAACATGGTCTTAGGTTCAGTCATCTAGAAAACTCTGTCACCATAAGTATATTGTTCTAGAATATACAACAATCTACACAAAGCTCTTTTACCTTTCTCATTTTTGGTGATTCTCTCCTTTTCTTCTTCAATAACTATATGTAAAATGTACACAACTATCCATATATTACATGCTCTTACAGGCTCATGTGCTATCTATTTACATGTATCTTAATCCCTACCATACACCTTGCCAGCTGTGACTATACCCGGAGGTTCCATCTCGGAGCAGAAATCCCCTCAGCAGGATGTAGTCAGACACAGAAAATACTGAAGGTGAAAATTCATCCATATTTAGTGACCTTGGCCTTGCAATGAGTTGTAGAGTGGGAGAATTTTGTTGTATTAATTACTGCAATGCTCTCTGTGCTTGTCTGAGGAAAAAACAGCAACCAGATGCCTTGGGCCAGGGCAGAGAACAGCCAAGTGCAACAGTATCTCACAGCACACTTATCTGCTGTCCTCTTGTTCTAGGGTCACCTGAATAGAAAGGAACCGGGGAGATGCCAATGGTGAGCTCACTGCTCTTTGGACATTCCACTCAAAAGTCACTGTACTCACTTCCTTGGGAGAATAACCTCAAACCATGCCACTGATTGGCCCAGTGGTTAAAGGGGACACCTGGGATGGCAAAGCAGCTAAAACCAGAGCCCAGTTGTATGAGGAAAGCTTGAAGCAGAGTATCAAAACATATAAATTTCAAGCAGATTACTGCTGATGTATATCTCCTTTTGCTAAACAAAAAAAACCCGTCAATATTTGGTCCCCTGGACACCTCTCTGAATTAGTGAAAGCAGGCTATGCAGTCTCCTGGATCTACGAGTCACAAGAGTTACTTAAGGTATATATGGGGCTTTCTTTTTAGTTATAGGAAATTATTACTATGTACAAATGGTCCAAAGTATGACCCCTAGGAGACACCATCTTGCTTCAACAGTTGTCAATTCATAGTCAATCTCATCTCCATTTCTTTTCTTTGTTTTGTTTTCCAGACAGGGTTTCTCTGTGTAACAGTCCTGGCTGTGCTGGAACTCACTAAGATCCACCTGCCTCTGCTTCCCAAGTGCTGGGCTTAAAGGTGTGCACCATCATTGCCCGGCCTCATCTTCATTTCAACCAGCTATTTACCTCCAAATACTTTAAAGATATATATATATATATATATATATATATATATATATATATATGTGATTAAGTAAAATAATCAGAAATAATTGTAACATTAACTTTCACTCTTTAACAACTAATACAATGAAAATATTCTACCTGTGTTCCAGATTTGTGTCAGTAGACTGTAAATAAATGCTTGGCTCAGACAGAGAAAGACCAGGTCATAGTATTTGACCTCAGCCTCTCGTAGCTGCTATAGAACCAGGCCATCTAGAATTCCCATGCTGGTATGGCTGTGAAACCAGAGACAGGTGGCCTTCACTTCAGCTAGTGTGTTGGTTTGCTACTACTGTTGTCCAACAGCAAACCAAAGCCTTCTCCAAATGTGTAAAGTATTTAAATTGTGCTACCATTTCCCTGGAGTGGGTGAGACACTCCCCAACAAGACACCATAGTAGAGATGAGTCCCAGCAAAGGCCATGTGGTTCAAATATGCTGTCCCAGAGTCTTCCTGCTGTAGTGTGGATGCAGGCTCACCCAACTCAGCATGAACAAAAGGGAAGGCCACTCCTGGGAGAATTGAATGGATCCACGGAATACATGGACAGGGTAACGTGGCAGAGTGAGTTCAAAACCACAGTCAACCTCAAGAAATGCTCTTTCTTCCCTGTTTTTGGACTTCTTTCAAATTAATGGCAACTGTCAACTTGGGGCTCCCAACCTTGATCTTAATTTCTGCTGTCTATCCTGGCAACTTTGCATTAACACAGACCTTTGACTGGATTTGTTTCTGCTCTCTGTAACAGTTGTTGCCACTATTTAAAAGAGACACTTGGCAAGCAACTGTGTCATCCTCTGATTGGATCCTCACTGTCAGCCTAATATTTACAAGTGTCACCATATGCCAGGAGATCCCCCAATGTTAACCACACATTATGGAAAACAAACAAACAAAAACCCCAATTCCTCCCTTCTTGAAGTTTCTGTGCTAGGGGCAATGGACCCCAGGAAGTGACCATTGTTATTCCCATGAATACATGGGGAAACTGAGGCTCAGAGTTGTTATTTGATTCAACTATCACACAGCTTGGAAATGGCTCTTTCGATTCTGTTTCCAATCTGCCTAACTCTAAAACTCACGTTTTTTGCCTTTTTACACAGCAGGCTGTGCCATTACAGAATCCCCACTGAAGCCCATAGCTTCCCACAATGCATTCCAAACAGAGGACCAAAGGACACAAACACATTTTCACACTTCTGTGTTCCAACACTCCACGTGGTGCAGGTGGAGTCCTGCTGTCAGCATCTTGGAACACAGTCAGACTCCTCTGCTGTGCATGGATCTTATTAAAATGTTAATCCATTGCTACCATCTAACAACACGGCCGCACCCCGTGCTTTCTGTGAGCTCTAAAATAACTCTATGGAGAGCAAAGGTACAGGGTCTATTGTCTGAGAAAATAATAACAAATTAGAACGGGAAAGGTTGTGCTGAAGGATTCGGTCTGGCTTTTCAATAATTCCCCAAGTGTTAATTGTTACTGCTCCAAAGTTTGTTGTTTCTGCTATAATTGCATTTGCTTTACATAACATTCTGAGTAGAGATTGTGGTATTCTTACACAACATGGCAGGGAACCTGCTCCTGGCTCTCAGGGCAAAGGCAGGTAGAAGGTATGAGGCAGTGGCTAGCCAGCTCACAGCGGTCTTGCCTGTGACCTCAGTGCCAACTCAGGGAGTAAAGCTGAGAACCAGTGTCTACTTGGTGTCTGGCATTGGTGTGAGTTACTCATTAGCTGTTGCAAGATGACCAGCTGCAAGACCCTCTCTCATTCCGCATCCCATTCTTGTCTGTTCAGCAGAGTGTGCAAAAGATAGGAGGAACACGCTTGGGCAGGGTGAGGACTTCAAGAAGCCCAGAGGTAGGAAATAATGAAGAGGCAACATGCTGCTCAAACTTCTGATCTGGGAATAGGAAGGGATTATACTCACTGCTATACTACTTGATCTGGGACGAGGAGACCAGATCTGAACTCTCCGTTTCTCTGTCTGAGCAGGGATATGCTTTGTTCTGGATTCAGGAATCTAAAAAACCTTTTGGAGGCAGAGACCTAGCAGCTCTGTCAGCCTGAGTTCAGTACCTCTCATGATGGCCTGGTCCCAGGTAAAACCTTATCTGCAGCTGAGCTTATCTGTCACTTACTGTTCCCACTGTGTGCCCATCATCACTGACAGTAGAGACTCCGTGTGAGCTCATCCCAACTAGGCTGCCAACTAAAGATAAAGCCAGATCCTCTGCCCTGGCCCCACCTCCTCCTTGTGGTGATATATTATTTATGATTTAATAAAGCTTGCCGGAAGTACCAGAATGCAAAGCCAGCCACACCAGTTAGCTATAGAAGCTAGGCAATGGCGGCACACACCTTTAATCCCACCACTCAGGAGATAAAGGCAGACGGATCTCTCTGTGAGTTCAAGGCCATCCATGGCTACATGAGAGTGAACCAGTCTAAAAGAGAATTAGAGCTCACACCTTTAATCCTAGCCCTAGAGAGGTATATAAAAGACAGGAGCCCAGTGTCTCAAGTGCATTCTGAGATTTCGTCTCTAGCCATGTTGAGGAGAGGCAGCAAACTGAGGCTTGGTGGAGAGCTCGTGGGGACAGGATCACCCCTTTTGGACTGAGGTAGACGTAAGAGCTAGTGGATGGCTGCTTTGCTTTTTCCGATCTTCAGCTTGAACTCTAATATCAGTCTCTGGGTTTTTATTTTTTGTGTTATACCTCCTCAATGGGATTCTCTGCTACTACAACACAGTTTTATTTGGAGGCTCAACTGCTACCTTTTTTTTTCAATTTTAAGGAAAAAACCAATATATAAATAGAAAAACATTGGAGACACAAGAATGAGAAAGAAACACTAACTCCAGAAGCATTTTGGGATATAGGAAGGAGTCTTAGATGTTGTGTTCAAGTCTTGGGGAATGTGATCCATTAATTTTCTAACTTGCAGATAGCAAGTGGCTGAGAATTCCATAGCTTTGGAGCATTCTAATCTCTAGCAAACAGCAGCTGGCTTCACGCTGGAGATTAGGCCTTGCGCTACCAGGCCAGAGTTCAGGCCTCAGCCTTATCAGATTAGTAGCTGTGTACCCCAGATAAGTTCTTAGCCCATCTGTGCTTCTTAAAACTTAGAATAATATCACCTGGAGCTGAAAATGTGGCTTAATGGTTAAGAGCATTTGTTGTGTTTGAGGAGGATTTGGTTTTGATTCCCAGCACCCACTTGGTGGCTAACAACAGTCTGTATGTAACCTGAGGTCCAGGGCATCCAACATCCTTTTCTGGTCTCCTACATTGCTGTACACACATGGTACACATACATATATGCAAGTAAAACACTCATACACACAAAATAAAAATTAATCTTCAGAAAAGAATAATATCACCTGCTATGAAGGCACTCTCATGAAGAACAACCCAAAGGGCGTGTAACAGAGCCTAGCATCACTCACAGCTTGCTGGCAGTGGTCCTGTAACCGTTTGGTGTCTTGAGTGTGCAAGGCAGAATGCACCAGTACACACCCAGGAGCTACAGAGACATCCACCTCCATCACTGAGTGGGTCTGTGGCACTGGGCCTGTCAGTGCCTCTCTGAACCTTAGCTCCCTTACCTGGCCACCAGTGCTGGCCCTACTGAATTCTAACTGTAACTGCAAGTCACCCGTGCTGAGCACTTGGCCCAGTTCCCAGGCCTGGCAGTTGTTCAGGAGGTGCCTGCCACTACTGTCACACACCATCATCTTCACACAGACTCACTCAGCCCACTGGCAAGTCATTGCTCATCCTTTTCTTTTTAAAGGCACATTTCTTGAATTATAAAAATAAGAACAATGGGACAGGAGATACAGACCAATGAAGAGGGCTGGCCAAGCACAATTGAAGCCCTGGGTTCCAGCTACAATACCACAAGAAATTGAAAAAAATTCTCATGTGGATAGGTGAGAAGGTGGAGGAATTATTATTCAAAAATAAGTGAAACTTCCTTGCCTGAAAAGCCAGTGGTGACAGGTGACACTGGTGCCTGTCCTCACAATCTTCATCTGAGTGTGCATGAGCCAGTATGCTTTCATTTGTACACAGGGCTGTTGTGGGTTTTTCTTGCCCTACCAGGTCCCTCTGCCCTTCTCAGCCCCAAATAAACACACAGATGCTATATTAATTATAAAAGTGTTGGCCGATGACTTGGCTTCTTATTGTCTAGCTCTCTCTTCATTATTACCCATTTCTCTTAATCTATGTATTGCCACAAGAATGTGGCTTACCCATAATCCAGCATGTTACTCCTTGGCCAGCATGGTGTCCTCTCGAGGCCGCTCTCCACCCCACCCCCTTTTCCAGAATTCTCCTCGTCTCCTACTCCTGCCTATCTTCCTGCCTCTATTGGGTATAGGCCAAACAGTGTTTTATTCATCAAGCAACATCCCCCATCACAGGGCTCACTCCACCAAGGTGTCGCCTCATGCATGGCCTTTTATTAAGACTTTAGGCATCCCCAGGACTGCTTACTGCTGAGTGTAGAGCTGAGACTCTGCCTCAGGCCTTCACACCTGGTCAGGCTGCCTGAGCTTGGAAGGTGTTGATATTTATGACAAGAAGGTAAAAATAAGAGCAGTTGGGAAAAGGATGTAAGACCCCAAAGGTTCTAGGATGCACCTTCTTATCACAACCATGCTCAGATGAAGACAGACCTGGGAGGGAGAAATGACTGGCTTGTGGTTTTTTCTGGGAATGGCTAGTGATGGTGGAATTTCAAATTCCCTTAGGCCAAACCCCAGCAGTTTGGAGTGTGAACCATGCCCTGGCGAGTAGTCTTGGCTCCAGTAACCAGCTATGTCCAAGGGCTGTCTTGGCACTGTGGAATTTTCCTTCCCTTCCTTTTAGGGGCTGCACGGTGTGGCTCCTGCTCGGGCCAGCTCCATGTGATGAAAACCCTTCTGGCTTGCTAGCTGGAGCACTGGTGCTGTGGGCTCCTGTCAGTTCCTGGGCATCATCAGTGAACAGCTACGTACCATGCAGGCTTCTCCTTTCTGTGCCTGCCACCCGCCCACCTCACAGCTGCCACAGAACAAACACGTTTGAATGTCGTCCTGAATGGCCCTTTGCAAGCATGAGTGACAGGTCCTGACACACCTCTCGTGAAGACAGGAAATCTGCTGCAAAAAACCAGCTCGGTTTTCACAGACCTGTTGTTACTGTTGTCTATGCAAATCCACAAAGAAAGGAATCAGGTTTTTAAAATCACTAGAAGACAAAGGTGTCATTTTGTAGACTGGTAAACAAAAGAAAAGGCCAGCTTAATACAACCCACACAGAGGGTGCACCGCAAAAGCCTCCTCCTCCTTCCAGGAAACACTCTAGTCCCCTGTTCGCAGCACCAATCAAAACACTAGCATGTCAAGAGAACACACTTGAGTGACAGTATTTAAGACTCTGTGAGCCTTTCATTATTGCAAATGCGCCAGTGAACATGCAAATTACCCTTTTGAGAGCATATATAATACGCAGCTCTACCGAGGTTCCTTTCACCAGGCTCTCCTACCCCCACTTCTTCCCCAATAGCATCAAACATAAGACTCCAGGGTATCTCAGGGGACTTCAGAGAACAGTGCATTTTCTATCCTGCTTTTCTTATCAGAAGCCCTTGCACGCCAGAGATGGCAGGAAAATCTCCCCGGGTAAGAGTCATCAACTCTGAGATGACTACTTGGCCCATGAATCATGCAGTCCTTAGTCCACAGGAGAAAAATGATATCACTGAGTTTCCAAATGAAATGACTTGACAAACAGCAAGGAGGGGACAGAACCCTGAACTCTAGCTATCTGGTTGTTTTGGTTCTGATCAGGATCATAAACTCTACCATGCCTGTTGTCTTTTGCTGGCTGGAGATGTCCCTAACTAGTAAAGCACACATAGGTTCCAGGTTACTTCAACAAACAGATGGATTTATCCAGAGTCTCACTGACCGCCCCACCCCCCAGGTTTCCTCTCAGTACTTCTTCATCCACTGCCCATCTTTTCAGGTTCTTGACTACAAACTCCCATTGTCCAGGCTGTGTTTAGAGTTGAGTCTAGTCTCACTTCCCATGGTCCCTGGGGTCCTGAATAATGTCTTGTTTATTGGACTTTAACAAATGCTTAAAGCCCTAACCACTAGTTATGAAAACTTTAGCTCTGTTTCTCAACTGTGTTTACTCATATAGTCACTGATTTCCTGATGTGAGCTGCCTCTCTGTATGCTGTGAATATGTTTTATCACCATTGGTTAAATAAAGAAGCTGTTTCAGCCTATGACAGGGCAGAATATAGCTAGGTGGGAAAGCCAGACTGAATACAGGAAAAAAGAAGGCAGGTCAGAGAGATGCCAGCAGCTGTCGGAGAAGCAAGATGTGAGGTAAAAAGCCACGAGCCTCATGGTGAAATACAGAATAATAGAAATTGGTTGTTTTAAGTTGTAAGAGCTAGTTAATAATAAGCCTGAGCTAATAGGTCAAACAGTTTGTAGTTAGGCTTCTGAGTGGTAATTCAGGAACTGGTGGGTGGGAGAGAAACCCTAGTTGCAATTTCCTGTCTCATTCATTCATTCATTCATTCATTCATTCATTCATTCTTCCTCTTCTTTCCTTCCTTTCTTCTCTCCTCTCACATTCACTTTCCCTTCCTCCATTCCTCTCTACAATTCTCCCTTTCCTTCCTTCATAAGCTGAATGTCTATTTCAAGCCAGACACAAAAAACACAGGATTAAATAATTGTAAACACTAATGAAATAAAAATATAGTTAAAAACAATTACTGCTCTAAAGCAGGGCTTTGAAAATAAGTACAGAAACTAGTGGGGTCAGTGGACTGGACCTCTACTTTGATTTTAGTAGAACGTTCCTACCAGACAGAAGGAACAGCTATATAAAGGCCATGGTGGGGAGTACCCTGGGAGTGGGGCTCAGGGGGAGCTGGAGAGGGAGGCAAGCCCCAGGTTGTCAAAGACCATGGGAAGTCGCTGAGAGGGAAAGCAGGGGAGAACAACACATGATGTAAGTATGCTGAGATCACTGGTGGCTGGAGAGACACAGGAGGCTGAACAAGGCCAGCTGGCTACAGGGCAGGTATTAGTAACTTGTCCCTGGAAGGGGCCAGACAGTAATATTCCAGGGATTATAGGCTAAGGGGCCAAATGAAAGGTAGCCTCTGTGACTTTAGCAAAAGAGAAATGATTTCCATAAAATATTTATTTCTCAAATTAAGAATATAGCAATAAGGAATAAATCAATTATTAAAATACAGGTCCAGGAGTGAGAAGGGAGTTCCTTTTGGTGAAACAACATTTTCTTTGGTTGCTATGCCAGTGATATAGCAGGAACACAGGCACTAATGATATGCAAATGAATGGGCGTGTTTGTGCTCCAGTGGACTTTATGGATTAAAACTTGAATTTCATGTCATTTTTTTTTATGTATCATGAAATATTTCTCTTTCCATTCTTCACCCCAGCTATTTGGCTGGAAAGCACCTTGGTTGCAGCTTGCCAAGCTCTCTGTATACAGCGCTGCCCATATTGTAGATGTACACACATGCTTGCCTAGGCAGATTATGGTGGTGCTTCTCGCTGTGTGATAGCGGATGGCTTGTGATATAAGGTCATCCTAGAGGAGATGCATTTTAGAGGCATAGTTCCCTATGTGATCTGTAGGTAAGAAAGGGCTGTGTGGGGTGCTGCTCTGTAGCACAGGCACAGTTCACCAAGAGTGGGCCATGGGTTGATCCCCGACATGGAAGAAAAGAGATGGAATCTGTGAGACGCTTAGAATCTCAACAGCATCCTTTCCCCCATCAACTCAAAACTCATTTATTCTTCTCTCTCTCTCTCTCTCTCTCTCTCTCTCTCTCTCTCTCTCTCTCTCTCTCCCTCCCTCCCTCTCTCTCCCTCCCTCTCTCTCTCTCCCTCTCTCTCTCTCTCTTTGTGTGTGTGAGAGAGAGAGGGAGAGAGAGAGAGAGAGTAGATAAGGGAACAGCTTTGGGGAGTCAGTTCTCTCATTCTGCCATTTTGTGGATTTTAAGGACCACACTGAGGCTTGCCCTACAAATGCATTTACCCCCTGGGTCATCTTGCTGTCCCCCAACAACTTTGAACTTGGTGCCTACAGCTTTACTGGGTAATCTTCCTGAATCAATTGTACTTTGGAAATTATATACTAATTGGTGTGTGATTTTTAATGAAGATCTAGCATGCTGTTTTGTGTACTGGGAAACAATTTTTGACTCTCCTGTAATTAAAAAATTAATTTCTTTTTTGGTTACCATTACAAGTAATCTAATTATTAATGTCATATAGCTATGTATTCTTCTTTCAGAATATCAGAAATGCTTATTATTTTCACAATTTTAGTATATATTTTATCTTTTAATTGAAAATAGATTTTTTTCACACAATATATTCTGATTACATTTCCCCTTCTCCAACTCCTTCCAGATCCTCTCCACTCTCCCACCCACCCACCCAAAGCCACACACTTTCTCTCTCAATCATTAGAATACAAATAGGTAACTAAAA
Organism: Cricetulus griseus; assembly: GCF_003668045.3. NCBI lineage: Eukaryota > Metazoa > Chordata > Mammalia > Rodentia > Cricetidae > Cricetulus > Cricetulus griseus. The sequence goes on from NC_048601.1 coordinate 86,876,607, forward strand.
AACAATATTCAAAAAAATAAAACAGAATAGGAAAAAACAAAAAGCAAACAGAAAAAAACCAAAGGAAATATGCAAGAAACACATACACATTTACACACACAGAAAACCTATAAAAACAAAATCAGAAGCCATGATACATAAGCAAAATATCTATAAGGTTAAAAAAAATGTTCAGACAAAGAACTGTGTAACAAAAACACTCCCAAAATACCTCTGAGTTTGTTGTGTTGGCATCTACTGCTGGGCATGGGGCCTGCCCTAATTGTGGTTTGTATGCCCAGTGAGACTCCATTGGAGAAAACTAAGTTTTCCTCTGTGAGCTGTTATCAGCTGGAGATAACTCACAGGTTAGAAATATGGGCCTGCGTCTTCTTTCCCTCTCAGTGCTGGGACCCCATCTGACAGATCTGTGCATACCACCATAGTCTCTGTGGGTCCATGTGCACATCAGTTCTGTTGTGTCAAGGGCGACTTTGTGTTTCCTTGTGTCTTCCATCCTCACTAGCTCCCATGATTAATGTCCTGAAGAAATATTGTCTAGATCACAAAATACATTCATTTTTTAAACTGATCGATACCACAAAATTGTCTCCTAGGAAAACATAATTTTGGAACTCATTAAAAGTTCCAATACCTGAGCTGGGTAATGGTGGTGCATACCTTTATTCACAGCACTTGGGAGGCAGAGACAGGCAGATCTCTGTGAGTTCAAGGCCAGCCTGGTCTATAGAGCAAGTGCTACACAGAGAAACCCTCTCTTGAAAAATCAGAAAAAAAAAAGAAAAAATAAAAAGAGTTCCAAGACTTGATTCCAACACTCTGGCCAATTCTAAAACCTCCCATGTCAAACAAGTAGATGGACCATGTTTTCTAGATATAGGTGGATCATTTCTTATCTTATCTAGGATCCATGGATAGTTTCCCACTTGTTTTCTGTATTTACAAACTTCATCACCACGCAGTGATGACCTTGAATTTAAGCGTGTGGGGTCAAGTTCAGCAGTGAAACTTCAATACTTATTTCTATTCTGTCTATATTTTTCCTCCACCAGGCAGTATCTGAGGATATTTTTTTACACACTTGAGGGGTGTTACCGGCATTGCATAGGCAGAGGCTGAGGATCTTGTTAAACAGCATCCTAAAATATACAGCCGAGCAACTCCCTACCCCAGTTAGTCTGTCTCAGTGTCAGTGGTGCTGAGGTTGAATTTCTGTTCCAGAACAGAACAGCCCCTCCCTGTGGCCCTCTTCTAACATAAATCAAATGATTAAACTGAAAGTATATGGCCTGGATAGAAGTAGACTAGCTTCATTGCTTCAGACACAGGAAACTTCTGTGGGTGAGTCCCATTTCCCTGGAGCTTTCAACCCAACATGTAACTTGCTGGACTTAGAATGGAGGGGGGCGGGGGACGGAAGCCAGGGTATCATCCCCACCTTCTGCATGACACCGCACATACAACTTGACTTCTCGGTGTCTTATGGGCCTGACTTCAGCAGGAGGCCTTCACCAGTGTCCAGTGAGATGGAAAGTCACTTAGGGAGACTGGGAAAGCCTGCAGCTTGTGGTGGGTGGGGTCTGAGGGGGAAAAGCATGGAGACTGAAGTAAAGTGAAAATGGGGTGTGTGGGGAGAGAATCATTTAGTCCAGACTGATTAGACCCCAACACAGCCAGAGTCAGAATCCTAGGGTGCGCTTGCCACCTGGGGGCCTGCATCACCTGCATCCCAGCACCAAGCTCCTGTTCAAGATCACTCAAAGGCAGGAGCTCCACAGAGAAACACAGGGAAATCAGACAGGCCTTACCGGGGGCCCTGGTGGGGGTGGAGGGGGAGGAGCCCCCACAGGTGGAGGAGGTGGCGGCAGAGGAGGAGGTGGTGGCGGCGGTGGCACCGGCATATGTCACGGTGTTGGTGTCTCTGGCTTCTGAATGGTCCCAAGAGAGTAGTTTCTGGTCTGCAAAAGAAAAAAGAGATTGTTTTCAAGTCAGTATCTTTGGCACACAGTTAATGCAGGTCTTGTTGACACACACACGTTTGTAGATAGCTCCATTTTCCCCTAGTTCCCTTAGTTCATCTGATTGTTCATTCAGTAGCTGAGCACTTATTGGGAGGCCTGCCTGGGCTGCGTGTGGCAGTGAGAAAAGCAGATAGATTCTAATTTGGTGATAAAACTGATGGAATTTACTCTTGAATCTCCACAGAAAGTTAATATCTAAACACGCACGCGCGCACACACACACACACACACACACACACACACACACACACACACACACACCTCTCATTCTAAAGTGATTTTCCAATGACTGACTCCTACATCATTACCAATTTCCTGCAGTTTTATCATTTTTGATGTGTTCTGCATAATCAGATTGACAGTAAACAGTCAGAATGACATTTGACCTTTCCTCCATGTCACATTCAGCCTCACAAAGGATGCTGGCCTTAAGCAACACTCACGAAGGGTATTCACATCTTCCGGCCTCTCTCAAGTCTGTCAGCTATCTCTTTCCTTGCTGTTCCCTTATTGCCATTTTTACGTAGCTGTCTGGGTGCAGACAGACAAGCCACATTTCTTGTGACACACAGAGCTTTTGGCAAGGTTCTACAAATACATTTCTGTTTTAAATGGTTAATATTATAAGATGTCTGATCTCTAGAGACATTTATTTATGTATTTATTCTCTACAACCCCATATAAGAGTGTGTGTGTGTGTGTGTGTGTGTGTGTACAACTTCAGTACTACAGAGGCAAAAAACAACTATGCAACATACTGTAACATTGCAACCACAGGTATTTTTCTTTCCCTTTATATGGTGCAGATTATGAGACAAGCTAATCACTTTCCCACAATAACCCTTCACAAAAGCAGGACTGCCCTTGTTTTTATAGGTGTATCCCAAAACCTGCATGGCTTTGAACTTCCCCTGACTGCGGTGATGAGGAAATGAAAAAGGGACAGACACGGGTACAAAAAAAGCTGGGATCAGGTGAACCATATTCCCTGATGGAGATGTATCACCGGGAACTGGAAACTCGGGGCACTTATTATTTATCACTGATTGAGGAAGCAGGCTTCTTGTGTACAACTGAATGAGGAGGCTGGTTAAGCTGATCTTAGCAGAGTTCTCTATAAGGGGGCAGTCTCGGGAGGCAGTGATCCATCTGAGAAGAAAAGGCTGTGGTTGGTAGTTTCTGCACACACTGGCTTTGGCTAAACCATTGACACCAGGTCCAGAGGAAGGTTCTGCCATTCCCGTGGGCCTGATGCATTGAGGTCCTTGCCATGGCCATGCTCATGTCAACTACACAATTTACTCGGGACTTCATTTGCTCCCACAGTATGCAAAAGGACATTCAGGGTAATGAAGCTTTTGCCCCAGACACACACTTAGTAATAGGTAGACCCAGGCCCAGCTCAGTGGCTCAAACCCAATCTCTTTCCAATGTGACTTTTAGTTATTGCCGAAGAATGTAATATAAATTTTTTCATTTGAACTACTTTAAGTATTTGATATTTCTCTGCCATTAAGCAAAACAGACAAGGCTGTGCAAGCACGACTACTATCCAACCCCAAACATTTCTATCATACCAAACAGAACACTGTACCCAATGAGCAGTGTCCCCTCACACAGTCTGAGGCCTCTGGAAACCTATATGCTACGTAGTCTGTATTCTTAGGTTGAACCATGCAATAGCCATCTCTCTGGCTCTGACATTTCACTTAGCACAACTTTTCCTATGTCTCAGCATGTACCAGAAATGGTTTCCTGGTTATTGCACTATATGTCTATACCGCCTTCTGTTTAGTCATTCATGTCCCAGGGGACAGCTGGGTTGCTTCCCCTGTAAGCATGCCTTGTGAAAAAAATGCTGCTGTAAGCACCGGTGCACAAATACCTCCGTAAGGCTGCTTTCAGGGCTGGTGAGACAGCCTAGTGGGAGAAAGTGACTGCCACCAAGTCTGATTTCAATTACTGGGACCAACTCCCACAAGTTGTTCTCTGACCTTCGCACATGTGTCATGGCACACACTCACTACCACACACACAGGCACACACACAGACACACAGACACACAGACACACAGACACACAGACACACACACACACACACACACACACACACACACACACAACCTTACTGTCAATTCTTTTAGGCACACATTTAAGCCTGGAATGTCTTATCATGTGTCACTTGCTTCTTTCTCTTCAGCAAGGTTAAGAACCCTCCAGAATGGCAATGAAGTATAAATGTGTTACAAAATGCATATATATCCAAGTATGCCTTTTATAGCTTTCCTGGTGCATGAGCTGATACTTTCCCTTAAACAATGGGCTTGACAGTTACCATTACTGACTCTTTCCTTGATAGTAAAACAACAAAAGGACTGAGGTCACTCATCAGAGTCCACATAATAAAGCCACAGTAAAAGTCAGCCTGTCATGGAGGACATTAGACAGTGGGAGAAGAGTCAAGGCAGTGGCACTGTTCCATTCATGGTCTAGCACCTCCAACTGTGCAGGGTCAGACACTGCTGGTGTTCTGCAGGCTGAGTGCTGTGTTCCATTCATGTCTAGCACCTACAATAGGTTGGGCACAGTGGCATTCTTCAGGCTGAGTGCTGTGTTCTACTCATAGATTAGCACCTGCAAGAGTGCAGGGTAAGATACCCCTGACCATAGATCAGATATATTTTTATGTAAATTTTTACTCGATTTCAAAAATATTTCCAATAAAAAATTTCAGCAGGTTAATCCCAGCACTCGGGAGGCAGAGGCAGGAGGATCTCTGTGAGTTCGAGTCCAGCTAGGTCTCCAGAGAGAGTGCCAGATAGGCTCCAAAGCTACAAGAGAAACCCTGTCTCGAAAAAACCAAAAAAAAAAAATTCAGCAGGAAGGGTTGGCAGAAATATTAACAGAACAAGAGAATACTGCATGGCCTTGACATCTATAAGGGCTTCATCATTAACTAGGACGCACAGGAGGATGAAGGCTTGCTTTTCCTGGTGAAGAATTGGGAAAAAAGTTCTTTGGAAAAATAACTAAAAGCATAAAAATGCTGTTTACCTAATAGATTTGCTATTTATCTATAGAAAAAATGATAAAGGCATAATTTTAATAAAAAACTATAACAGCAGTATATATGAAAGCCCCAGCACACACTTCAACTTCATTCCCAGCATCCTTTGCAGTTAGGTAGAACCACGTGACTGAGATGTAGTCAACAGAAAGAAAGCAGGAGTGACCTGCGGGACTTCTTGATTGGCTCAGGAGATGGGTTCCTAACTCACCTACTGAAAGGTCGCCTACCACAGACTTCTTAAGACTTTAGACATAAACACCAAACTTCTATGGTGTTAAGATGTGAGGTTCTAGAGTTAGTTCATTTATTATATGCACCACCTTGCATAGAAACTAAATGGGATGTAATCAACTAGTACAGTAGTTGTGTTCTATAAAGTTGCTGTTGACACTGCACACGATGGTTAAGCTCGTGTGACAGTGTGACAGGGCTGCGGGACTCCTGGATTATTATGAGTGTCTTCCAGGGTACTTCTGGTAGAAGTAACATTTGAACCTGTAGAATTAGCACAGACCTCCTCTCTGGTGGGGGTGGGCATCATGGCTTCCACGCCGGCAGAACAGAACAATGGAACTCACAGCCAGCTGCACTGTGGCTTCGGTCTGAATGAAGCTTGCACAATACACATACTCTCTCCAAGGGCACTTATAGCTGCCTTCAGTTTCAGAACACCCTACAGCACTTAAACACTCTGCTTGGGCACTCCTTCACACTCCAAAGAGCACAAAAAGTAGAAAGTGAGGCATTAAATAAACTGTGAGGAGGAGGCTTGTTTTGAGAGACAGAGTGGGGGCAAGGCAGCAGATGCCTTGTTCAGCCTCATCTGGGAACACTTGAGTTGGGTCCTTCAGTTATCACCACTGGTCTCCTGTTTAGGCATGACCACAAAAACACCTGGGAGTACCGGTTTTCGAGCTGAGTCAGTGAGTCTGTAAATATGACGGTCAGCCTGAGACCGGGTGGGTGCTGGTTGGTCATCTATGGATTCAACGTACTTGTTCTGTCTACCAATGTCCCTCTAACTCTCCTGAAGTCATGTAAGTTCCTAAGTCCTCAGTATGTGCCCACCACAGATCTAGGATTGTAAAGCATTGCTTTACCAAACCTTCCTACCAATCAGATGGGACATGCAAACGTTGCTGTGCAATAGTAGCCCAATTGGATTTCAGCTCATGCAATGTCTACCAGCTTTCAGAAGGCATCAGATAAGTGTGGAGCCCCTGTCCAGGACTCACATCTTTAGCTTAGGCCACCCCACAACCTTCATTAAGCTTACTGTTTGCATTGCTTATGTCGCTTTGATTTGCAAAAATTTAAAAATGCTTTTCGGGCCAAGAAAGGAACAAGGGCCCATAGGGTGAAACTAATTCTTTGCTTCCCTCTCCTTCTGTGCCCTTGTTCTTTACCTGGCTTTGTCCCGGGAAACGGGAGCAATTAGGCACCTGACTGGGACTCAGCCTTGCTAAAATCACAGGGCATAATTTCCCAAAGTTTGCGATTAAAGGATATTTTTATGTGCGGTGCTTCATGGCTGTGGAGGCTTTTTCTTGACAGATTAATCATAAAAGCGATTTTCTAGAGAAGCGCTTGTTAGAATCTGACAGTTAAGAATACCAAGCTCCAGGAAGTCACAGGCTGTGCCAGTCAGCTCTTTGATGCATCATGCTTTCCACACCCATTAAAAGTTTTATTTTGTTCTGAAATTTATTCAAAGTGCTTAAGATATTAAAAAGCCTGATATCTAAAGGCTTTTATACTTTCTCCCAACTCATGAAATAATCAAAAAGCAGCATTTACACACACATTAGCAATTTAAACACAAGGGAGAGCTGAGGGGAACAGATTGCTCCTGTTCCATAGGAGACCCAGATACAGGGCAGCCCTAGCTTGAGACTCACACAGACCTGGGTTCCCAGTCTGTGTGGCTTCTTCTCCCCTCTACATTTTATCTGGAAAATGAGTGCACTAAGGCTTCATTATTAGCTTAAATGAGTTCACAGGACAGGTCCTGCATTCGAAGAATATCACACAGGTCCCAGAACACACCAGCCGCACTCAGCAGCACCACCACGAATAGTTAGAACCAGAATAAAAAGAGGATAAATGCTCCAAAGGAGGCTGGAGTTGCGTGGAAGGCAACTGCATTTCAGTGTGGGGGTACATAATAAACAGACCTTTGGTAGAAATGACTGAGTATTCAAAAGGCAAGCAGATGACTCTGAGATCTATCCTTGTTAGCAGGAAGAGCATAAAAACATGGGAACAGAAATGTCTGCCTGTGAGGAGAGAAAGGCAGGGGGCTAAGGACACACAGGTGCTTGCCTGGTACTCACTACTGTCTTTTACCTGGGGGGAGATAGATGTTTGAATTGTGGTCATCCACTATTTTTAAACATATTCTCTATAAAATTCAAGAAACTCCCCATCGTATGAGCCAGCCAGAAGCCAGGACCCCCCTTTTCAGCATGCCTTGTAAATAGTGAGCAGGCTGTGGCCATAGGCTCAAATAATATTACGCAGAGGCTAATGGGGCAAGGCCTGGGTGTGGTGTGGAGGCCCTCCATCAGCTCTCAATAACTGGTGCTGCACAGGAATGCAAGTCCAGTATTGGCCAGAACATCTTCGTCTCTCCAAAAGAACAACCACATATTCAGTTTTATTTTTTTTTAAATTCGATTTTGAAATGTGGGTAAGTGCAGTTTTCCACTGGTATCTGAAAGGGCTGGTTCCAGGAACTCCTGTGAATACCAAATTCTCAGACATCCAAGTTCTTATATTTATTAAGTGGCATATGTAGTTTATTTGCCTGTAACCAGCCTTTGGATAGTTTAGAACTTCTCTAGATTGCCCATAATACCTAATGCAATGTAAGTTCTGTGCAAACATCGTTGCACTGCATTGTTCAGGGAATAATGGCAAAGGAATGGAAGGGTACAGATGGACAGACAAAGGTGTGTGTGTGTGTGTGTGTGTGTGTGTATGCTCAGTGCAGGTGAAATGTTTTCAAGTGTCCTCAATCTGTGGTTGGCTTAATCTGCAGATGCAGAGCAATGGGTGTAGATGGCTGCCTGCAATTCTAAAAGCACCCATATGCCCCAGTGGCCAACAGAACCTGGGAGTCACACAGCTCTCACAAACTGCCATAGTGTAAACTCTTTCCAGAAAGCTTTGGTTGCATAGGGTGTGGACCCCTACCTGACACAGGTGGCACACTATCCCTCTGTCACCCCTGAATCCCCACTTTGCTTTCTTTGCATGGCAGCCATCTGTGTCCATTCAGAATGCATTTGAGAATAAAGTACACACACACACACACACACACACACACACACATTGTAGTCTTTGTCTTAGCATTTCTCCCTTGAGTTTCTTTAAGTTGTTGGCTCATGAAGCCAGATGGAAGGATAGGGACTTGTTTCCTCTGAAGGAATGGGGATGAATAAACCCCAGAGGCAATCCACACTTAATCTGCTTCAGCAGGCCTGTCCTATCTAAGGACCAGTCACTTAAGCATATTGATCACAAAGGCCCTGCCTCCAGGACAGCATACTCCTAACCTCTAGGCAAACACGGTGAGAATTAAGGATCCTCAAAATACTGATTTCCCAAACCTGAACATACAAACTAACAAAGGGGTTTTATGATTTAAAACTGGTCTCAGGTGACTTACAGTCACTTCCTGTTGCCACCTCATCTGCTACTGAGCAGATTGTCTGAGCAGCCTCCCCCAGACCTCCCACCCAGCCCTCTCTCTCCCCTAATGTTGTCTCCCTACTGGCCTCTTGTGCATTCTCCATGATATATGATTGCTGGAAATATTTGCCTTTTTGACCCCAGACCTCCCACCCAGCACCTACCAGAAATGGAAGTTAAGAGTAGGAATAGACACAGCCATTATCAAACTGGTGATGTTTATCCACCTGCCCTTGAAACTCATCTCAAATTTCTTTGGGGAGCCTCAGCTGAACCCTTGGGAGGAGAGGTCTAGCAGTGGTCACTCATTCTCAGAGAGGATGAACGGAGGGTCTTGTTTTTAACAACCTCTCTCTCTTCCCATTCCCCCAAGGCAGGCCAGTGTTGGGGAATATTATTTAAGGCGTGAGACTTTTGTTTATGCTGCACTTGTTTAACTCTGTGAAGCCGTGTTACTGTGCCTGTCTAAAACACCTGATGGTCCTAATAAAGAGCTGACCAGGTAATAGGGAGGCAGGAGGCAGGAGCAAGGACAGGTGGGGCTGACAGGCAGAGAGAGTAAATAGAAGGAGAACCAAGGAAGAAGTGAGAGACCAAGGAGAGGAGGACGGTAGGGGCCAGCCACCCACCCAGCCAGCCAGCCACCCAGCCACCAGCCAGCCAGCCAGCCAGCCAGCCACCCATCCACCTAGCCAGCAGCCAGCCAGCCAGCCAGCCCAGCAGCCAGCCAGCCAGCCAGCCAGCCAGCCAGCCAGCCAGCCAGCCAGCCACCCAACCAGCCAGCCACCCAGCCACCCACGGAGCAAAACGGAAAGTGAGATATACAGAATTAAGAAAGATAAAGGTAGACAGATTAATTTAAAATAAGAAAAGCTGGCTAGAAACAAGCCAAGCTAAGGCCGGGCACTTATAACTAAGAATAAGCCTCTGTGTGTGATTTATTTGGGAGCTTGGTGGCGGGTCCCTCAAAAAGCCAAGAGTAACGAATAAATAACAGTATCAATCCGCCAACACTGCTGCCCTGAGGATCACACTCCGAGGCTGGTGGAAGCTTGTGTGAAAGACACCATCTTTGCCAGACCCCACAGCATCAACATATTTGGTAGTGTCTTCCCAGTAAGGGACGCAAACGCTGGCTGAGGCCTCCTGAGTCTAGGATGCCCAACACTGGCTCACAGCCACAAGCTGTGTCCTCTGAGAACACTGAGTTTTGCACAGGTCCACTGACTTTCAGCAGGCTGGGTCTATGCAAGTGGCAGACTGTACTTAGAGCTGGAAATGACTAAGGCAGGGTAAGGATACCTGTCCCATTTCAGAAGCCACAGGAAGGACTGCAGGCCCTGAGAAGCAACGCCCAACTTCAGCTCTGGAGCTCTGCCTTGCCCAGACTCTCCAGTCAGTTACCAGCTGAACAAACGTAGGCTCATTTACATGGATTCTAAAATGATACAATGCTTAGCCACAGTCAGTACAAAACTCAGTGTCACTCCCTAAATGAGCTCATAAATCAGTTTTCTTTTATTAGACTCTTGCTGAAATGCAAATTGGTTACCAGCTCATTCATTCAATTCTTTATAATATTTGAACAGCACCTGGTGAAGGGAAAATTGGAGATATTGATAATATTCACCATGACTCAAGTGCATAACAACCATTGTGTGTGTGGTTCCTGAGGGCGAGAAATGTTGGTTTCCTGTCTTTTCTTTGGGTTGACTCATTAAAAATATATTAATCACACACTTATAAGGAAGTTTCACTTTATGTAATAATTATGCTTCTAAAAAATTCACCTCAACTTTTGAAAAACAGAGCCCAACCTGATGCATTAACACAATCAATGTTATTCATTAAAATGTTCATTATATAATATACAATGTATTATATTCATTATATAATATACATTGTGTTGTGTTCATTATATTATTCACTATAATATAGTAAGTCATTTTACAAAATGAACACCTCCTCTTTAGGTCCTGATGGGCAGATTTTACTAGGAGGGTGCTTTGAACTTAACAGCTAGGTAGTACCTCTTCCCTGGGAACTGTGAATTATGCAGAAATGCTGTCCATCCTATCATGTGGATGACAGAGGACACCACAGAGGACAAGCCCCTCCCTTTGAGTCTCACCCATATGTCTTTTCACTCCTAAGATTATTTATTTCTTATTTCTGGGTCTGTGTGGGGTATATGCATGTGAGTGAAGGTGCCAGTAGAGACCAGGGGTGTCAGTTCCCCTCCTGGAACTGGAGTTACAGGCGGCTAGAGCTGGGGGCCAAAGATGTCCTCTCAAGAGCAGTAAGTGCTCTTAACCACTGAGCATCTTCCTAGCGTGCCTTTCTACAACAGAGAAAAGCAATGCTTGTCTTTATGGTAGCTAAGTGAGAATGATACAGCTTTGGAGACATTATCCATGCCACAGAATTCCAGAGGATAATGTAAGACCCAAAGGTTTATAGTCAGCTAAACTGTCACTGCAGTTTAAAAAAAAAAAAAGGCAAGTGTAAAATGTTTCTAAATATGCCAAATTCAAGTTCCTGAATTTGTACTGACAATAACATATAGAAAAAAATCTGGTTCTGTGGTTAATGTAGTATCATTGCCATTTATTTGGGCCTACTTTCTCTTCCAAGTTCCCATTTAGCTCTCAGTTTTCCTTTTTGCATGTCTTCTCTTGCATGTGGAATCCTAATGTGTGTGTGACTTATATGTCTTTTTTATCTTTTACACTATGTTCATTTTTAATTCTGTATGCGATGGGAATAGAAACAAGAATATGATGGAGAGGGAAAGATCTTAAGGGTAAAGAGTGGGGCAAAGAGGGGGAAACTGTACTTTGCATACAGTATACTTTACATCCCCTGTAAACAGCAGGGATGGTGGGAGAGGGGGGTAAATAGGAACAAAGTGATTCTAACTTTAAAAGTAATAAAAAGAAAGGAATGTATCTAACATCCAAAATAGTAACACAGGGGGATTTAATCAGCAAGAGTTATCAGGTAAAAAAGGAACACAAAGTGGAGCATACACACATATTGATTCTTTAGCTGATACACAGAGTGAAAATCCTTTGAAGTGAATCACTCACATATATTCAGGAATAAAAGTATACTAAAAGATATAAATGTAAATACTAGAAAAATCAAGGGCAGTGGTCCTATCAGCTAACACTGGATGGTAGAAAAGAGATTTCATAAGGAATGGGTGGGCTCAGTCTTTGGCATTGATTATGGAAGGAGCAGTTGATATTCAGTACATTAGAAACACACAAGCAAACTATAACCCAGAGGCATCCATCTGGAGATTAGAGTTAGCTGAAGAGGCACTTGGAAAAACTTAAAACAGAGTCTACCTTCAGGTAGAAGTATGGAAACAAAACTAATTAAAATGGTTCTTTAAATGACATGTAAAAAAGCAAATTCAGCAGCAAAAATTAAGCAGAACAGAATGGAAATAGAAGCAAATGTATCTGTCCATCAATGCATGAGAAAAAGCTATAAACGTCCATGATACTGAGGACTCTTTAAGGTGGGAGTGAAATCCACCTATAAGCTGTCTAAAACGTGCACACCAAATTAGCAAAAGTTGAAAACAGCATAAAATCCCAAATAAATAGAACAGATAAGGGTTCCTTTCCATGGTGAAGACATAAAGTGCAAAAAAAATGAGTTAGGGCCAGAAATACCAACTGCCAAATAGTAGCAACCAAACCAATGAGCAAAATTGCAATCAATCTGTGGTGGATCATTCCTACAACTCCAGCACTCAGAGGCAGGAAGAGTTTGAGGCCAGCCTGAGCTACACAGTGAGACTCTCAGACAAGCAAGAAAACAGACAAAGCAGTTCTAGGGCACCCAAATAAGGGTGGACAGAATGGGGTTCTCATTGCAGAACCATCTACCCACATCAGACCCATCAGACAAGACTTTAAACCTAAGGGCTAGGGAAATGACTAAGTACACCCACAAGAACAATGCACACATCAGACATATAAACAAAAAGCCTTATATAAATGGAAGTTAGAAAAAAAATGACTCTCTGCCATGAGCATAGAAGATTTGTTCTTTAAGCTGTTCTGAAAATGGGCACAGAAACACAGTGCTTTAGCAGCAACTGTGCAAAGAAAAATCACCTTAACCAAAAGGCAGGAATACAACAGATAAAAGACTCACCTCAGAATCCTAACACCGAAGACATGCAGAGAACACCTTCAAAATGGTGGCAACAGAAAATGCTGGGGCACCAAATGACCAGTTCAACAATCCTGAGAATTAAGGTAATGACAGATGGGACATTGCCAAAGCACAGGCCTGAGCACATCACGGCTGTCTACAATGACACTGATGGACAGAAGGACAGACAGCACCTGGAGACTATAGTGACAACAGCTCTGCTAAAGGGAATAGAGAGAAAGGAGCTGACTTTCCTTTGTGAATCTAAAAAATATATATCTAGAAATTGGGAAAATGACAAATGTTACAACTTATAAGTACACAAAGTTACTGAGAAAAATCAGAAATCAAAAAGGCAGTCTTCCAAAAGATTGGCAAATATCAAGAACAGGGGAGGGGAAGGAGATTGGCAAATATCAAGAACAAGGGAGGGGAAGGTCTTAGTGACAGCCATAAAAGTTTCTATTCTAATCTGAAAACACAGATTAAAGTAGACAGCTTTCTATTAAAATATGAATTAGGAAAGTGACCAAGACAAGAGAGGGCGGAACACAATGACCATGTCAAAGGTCTTCTGCCAATTACAGGAAGGCTGTAACACCAGATTCCACCGGCTGCGAGGGGAAGAAGTTAATTACAGGAAGCCTGTCGACAGACCCAAAGCCAAGACAGATAGACCCCAAACCCAGAAGCACTGACCAATCTCACTTATGAGCGAGATCTGAGAAACATAAATAAGCAGAATTCAGCAACATTTAAAGTAAGACCCACTAAATAAGTCCAGTTCAAAGGCAAGGACATTTCAGCACACCTTTAATCCCATCACTCAGAGGCCAAGGCAGGTGGATCTCTGAGTTTGAGGAGAGCCTTGTCTACAGAGTGAGTTCCAGGACAGCTGGAGTTATGTGGAGATACCCTGCCTCAAAAAAAAAAAAAAAAAAAAAAAAAAAAAAAAAAAAAAGTAAAAAAAAAAAAAGTAAAAGACAAAAGCAAACGCAAACAAAAAAACAGAAAAACCAAAGACGGGGACATTTCAAGTTAAAAACACCTACTGACATAATTTCTCATAGTAAGAACACTAGAAAAGAAAATCAGCACCAGCTTTATGGGCTCTGATGGTGAAAGGTGCTTGCTGCACAAGCCAGGTGACCTGAGTTCCATCCCTGGAGCTCATGACAACTTGAGTTCCATCCCTGGAACCCATGACAACCTGAGTTCCATTCTTAGAACCCAAGCAAAAGTAGAATGGGAGAACCAACTCTACAAAGTTGTCCTCTGGCCTCCGCATGGGCACTGGGTCACACATATCATACTTCCCCCATACAAAGATAATAAATAGAATTATTACTTTAGCTGTCACCCAATTATAACAGCACAAAATATTCCATAGTAAATAAGGAAAGACTCAATAGACTCCAATTAAAGTCAGGAACAAATCAGGAATGAATATGGCTGTCACTACCTGATGTCATCACTCTGGAGGTGGGAGTCAATTCAGTTATAAAAGAAATAAAGCATGTATTTATATATTATTTGGAAAAGAGGCACACTTGCCACCCACTCAATAAAATGGCAATGTACACGGAAAGCACAAGACAATCAGTAGGGAAATAACTCTGAATCATAAGAAAAACTTTAAAGGTGACTCTTCAGAATCAATAAGCCAAATCTCGGCATTTACCTTTGTGTGCAGAACACGGCTGCTAGAGAATATTGTGAGGACAGTGCTCACAAGTCAGTCTGAGAATATGGAACAGAATATTAAATATGAGATGACTGTGTAAGACGAGGCTGAGCTACAGAGAAGACACAGAAAAAACACAGCTTGCTTTCCAGCAGAAAAGACTGGACACCTGACAAATGTTACCTTGGTCTGTGTTGTGCTGTAAACTTCAGTGACCTCATTCACTTTTCAGAACTGGCCTGAAGTTCACACACAATACCTTATTATCTTTGGATAAAAAGATGATAAAGCACACCACTGAGAAGAACAGTTACCTGGGTAATGAATCTGAGAGCCCCAAACAGATCTATTTTTAGAAATTTTGACTATATATTTTTTAAAAAAGACACTAAATGTGGGAGAGTGGAAAGAAAGATATGGTATTCATTAAAAAATTATTGAGAAAACTGGATAGCAAAATATAAATGGAGATGTCAATGTAAGAATCCCATGCCTTGACTTGAAATAAAATCCAAAGTACTAAAAATTTAACTGCTAAAAAGGAAACTATTATCATATGAAAAATATAGGAGATTAAAAAAAAAACCCTCCAAGACAAGATGCAGGGGAGACTTCTCAGTGGGTAAGAGCTCGAGCAAGTAATGAAGCAATGGAGACCCAAATTTGTATCTCAGTTCTGACATAAGAAATTGGTCATCATTGTGCAGTCCCAGCATTGGAGGTGGGGACAGGAGGGGGATTCTGGCTAGCCTAGCCAACAAGGGGAGCTTGGGGGGTCACTGAGAGTCCCTACCTCAAGGGATTAAGGCTGAGAGCAATAGAGGACAACACTGATGTCATCCTCTGATATCTGTACACACACATACATGTACACACACACACACACATGTACACACACACACACACACACACACACACACACACACACACACACACACACACCAGTGCATTCATATGCAGTGCATGCATGGTTTCTCTGTGTAGTCCTAGCTGTCCTAGAACTAGCTCTGGAGACCAGGCTGGCCTCGTACTCACAAAGATCTGCCTGCCTCTGCCTCCCGAGTGTTGAGATTAAAGGTGTGCGCCACCATGTCCAGACAGAAAGACCTTTTAAAAGCCATAAGAAAATGTCTCTGTAGTTAAGAAGTATGTAAGTACATAAAACACAATATCAAAGACATACATCATTACAAATGGGAGAAAAATCATACTGAAACAAGCATACTACCAACTAGGGGAAACTACAGCAAATTAAAATGACAGTAAAATGGCTTCACTTTCTCCACAAAGATTTATAAATTCATAATAAAGATCAATAATTTAATAAAATACACAAGGGGCCTACACAATTCATAGCTAAGAAAACGTATGGATGACATTAAAGGACATTCAAAGATGCTCAACATTACTCATGAGAAAATTGTGAGTCAAAACCACAAAATGCTGCTGTGTGCCCAGGAGATCAGCCAAGCTCAACAGCAGGGTAAGCACACACTAGAGACAGTGGGGGCAGGGGTGTCACCACTGGCTCTCCGGCACTGACTAGAGACAGTCGGGAGTCACTTCCTTTCTTACACTGGGCAGAGTGTAAGGTCAAATCTACCAAACTTTTACACAGGTGCTCTCCAATTTTAGGACTTAACCTTTGGGACACACCCATACTTATGAGAAACAGTTAATTCATACCCTATAATGGTTAACTGGATAGCTGTTAAAAAAGAATCACTAGACTTGGGAGTGACAAATGGCATGGTCTCCACGTTACAGTAAGTGAAAAAAATAAGTCAGAGGCAAATACACACAGTCTGAGTAGGTTTCTATTTATGTTGTGTATTTATTCGTGTTTGTGCTTACATATGTAGGAAGTGTCTGAAAGAACATGGAGCAGCTAGGTGGCCTGAGAACCCTCCTCACCATGCCCTCTTTTATTCTTTCGAGGCATCTGTGCAGTGTTACCTGTTCCCAAATAAAAACCATGGATGAATCAATTAAATAAGAACCTTGTTATCTCTGGGTTCCCTATTTGGAACTGTAAAGTATTAAAAAAAAAAAAAAGCTTCATACTACCCAGATCAGGAGACTTCTGTACCTAAACAGGAAGTATAGTTGAATAAAGGAAAAAAAAAATCAAAGCAATAGTAACAGTGGGCCAAGCCCTGCAGTTGAGCCTCATGGTCTGCCCTCTGAGGACACCACACAGCTACTGCCATCCACAGGGTTGGGGGGGACTAACCAAGCATGCTAGGAAAATAGGCAGAGGTGGAATAAATAAATCACTCTCCAGCATGGCTCATGGCTCCTAAGGTATCTCGTATTTCACATGGTGAGGACACTTCTCTATTGCAGCCTTCCTATGCATTTTCCATTTTGACTTCTTTTCACCCAAGAAGTTTTTATATCACCCAGGGATACAGATATGTAAAACAGGTATAAAAATCAATCTTTAATGAGAACAAAACACAAAGAAATTATGACCAAAGTACACTGTATGAGATTCTCAAAGAATTTATAGCAATAGTATATAAACAGCAATAAACCCCTCAATTCTTTGATAGTCATGTATTTGCCATTTATTAAGGATGAAAGCAAGCTGGCATACTAATGAGATGAATTTGCTTTTTCATTTTCCCATAAAGAACTAAATCTTGACTGAGGTTTGATACTGTAGGATGTAGCTCATCTTCAATATTTTTCATAGTTGATTGCTAATAATTTCTCTGTGTAATAGCTCTGGCTGTCCTGGAACTCACTTTGTAGACCAGACTGGCCTGGAACACATAGAGATCCTCCTGCCTCTGCAATAATTCGATTTTATAACCAGTGCTGAGATTGCACCTTCATGTAAATTGTAGTAGAAAATGCCAGAAGTGTATTTAGGGCCTGTTCCGGTTTGTTTGCTTTCTGTTGCTCTGATAAATCATTGGTCAGAAGCACTTAAGGAAGAAAGGGTTTTATTTCATCTTACTGCTGACAGTCCTTCAGCAAGGGAGGTCAGGGCAGGAACCAGCAGGCAGAATTGAAGCAGAGGCTTTGGAGGAATACTGATTGCTGACTTTCTCCCCAGGGTTTGCTCAGTTTGTTCTCTTATACATCCCATGATTACCTGCCTAGGGATGGTGCTACCCACCTCTACCAATGGTCTGGGCCCACTTGCATCAATCATTAATCAAGAAAATGCCCCAAAGACTTGCCTGCAGGTCAATCACATATAGGCATTTTCTGAATTCATGTTCCCTCTTCCCAGATAACCTTAGCTTGTATTAAATTGTCAACTGACAAAAAAAAATAAATAAATAAAACCTGACCAACACAGGGCCATTTCCAAAATTGTTGGAAATTCTGTCTTAATCCTAAACTAAAATTCATTATTTTATTTTACCTTTAAAGACAGGTGTCAATGTGTAGTCTTGGGTGACCAGGAAGCCAATATGTAGACCAGGATGGCCTCAAACTCATGAATCATTACATGAAATGAATAAATCCAAACAGCAATTTTAAAATCAAACGTTTGAACTAATTTGATAACCACTGGGGAATAAATACACTCTGTGTTACCATAAGAGCAGAAAACACTGGATGTACAGAGAAACACGGCAGTTTATGACTTGACAATGCCATGGAATCTGAGCTGAGGTGTTCCAGGAATCTATCTGGGTGGTGGGTGGAGTGGCCGGTGGAGTGACACATGTGGGGAAGCCGTGTAACGCTACACGGCAATAGCATTACACAGTCGATGTATAATTTTGAATTAGTTTTTGGTCATTGCATGTTCAGGCACCTTTACTGTTATCACATTTCTGTGGCTACCACGCTCAGTTACAGAGCCCACAGTTTAAAGAGTTATACTCTACTAGACAGGAATCATCTGTGAGTTGATTCCAGCTGGAATCAATTCTTGCCACCTATTAAATGAGGAACACCATAGGATGCTAGCCATAAGACACAGCTTGGAAATAACAACTGGTGGCTTCCTCCCTTCTCTAGAGAATATGGACCCCCCATTTCTGGGCTATTGTTCTTTAGTATACAAATGTATGCACAGACGTAATTTACATGGATAATGTGAACGTAACAAAGTCCAACACCATCCCTGAAAACCCACCATAAACATCAGAAAGGCTCACACCAGGCATCAGCCCACTACACTTTTTGCCTTCTTTCTAGAATTCTGCTAGTAGGTTTCTAGACCTTAGAACATACGCATTAGTGTAAAAAATCAGAGCAACAACTGTGCATGAGCACACCATGCAAAAGCTGTTGAAATGCAGGGAAGAAAATTTTACACTCAGGATAACTGTCCGTCTGTCATGTTCGAGCAATTTAACTTTTCCTCTGCCTTACTGTAAAGCAGAACAATGGAAACAAAACTATCTCATTCAAATACCAAGGAAATATTAGAATAAACATCAGCTCTGAGTGACACTAGACATTTACAACCAATTTCTGTCATTAAAAGGAAATAGAAAGTATATTTCTCACTCTTTTCCTTGCTCTGCCGAGTGCGTGCGTGCGTGCGTGCGTGCGTGCGTGCGTGTGTGTGTGTGTGTGTGTGTGTGTGTGTAAATGTCTCCTGCTCTGATAGGGCACATTCCTTTTTTCACCATCACTTTATTCCCTGGTAGTCATGGTCGGTGTCTACTCGAGGGACCTCAGTCTGGGGTGTGCTCACGAGCAGAACATTTGATTAGCATGTGTCAAGTCCTGGATTTGGTCCCCAGCATGCCCAAAACAACACTGAAAAGCTTTGCTGAATAATTCATTAACAAGACAACAGTTCACATGTCCTGATCATAAACAGCAATCTACTTGTTACCTTTACAATTCTCTTCCACCACCATCACCCCCCAAAAAGAGAAGCCCAACTCTGCATGGCATCCTTACAATGTCAGCCCCGTTTCTAAGATGTGAGAAGGAAGGCTCAGATATGTAAGTAATCACTATGAGAGGTAACAGCTGCAACATCACAAGGCCACAGGGCCCCTAGGCCAGTGTGAGACCAGGCCTGTGCTCCTAGACATCCAGCCTTGCCAAGTGCAAAGGATGGCTCACATGTACTGCTTCTCACTGACAAATGAGAACTGAACATACTTATGGGGCATAGTATAATTTCATGCAGGGGTAAAATGTGCATTAATCATGCTTGATCACACATTACTAAACTCCCACATGGTTGCCATTGTTCTTTCTCCTCTCTATTTCTCTTCCTCTCTCTGCTCCCCCTCATCCTGGCCCCTTATTCCTTCTTTGCAATGATGGGATCAAAGCCAGGCCTTGCGCATTCTAGGCAAGTGCTCTGCTACCACTGGGCCATATCTTTAGACTGGCATTATTATAATCAACAGCAGGTAGACACAAGTCTCGGGCCATCGATTCACGGATCAGTATTGCTTGACAATAAAAAGCCATGGAAACTGATTCACACTGTACTGTGGATTCACCTTAAATATTATTATGTAAGAAGAAGCATCCACTCACAAAAACGCTGAACCTGTATGAAACAACTGAAAAATGCCCAGAATAAGTAAATCCAGAGTGAAAGGTGTATTAATGGTAGTCAGAGCTGAGAGGAGAGGCCATGGGAAAGGGTTTTTTTTTTTGGGTGATGCTGAATGATTCTGCATATTCTAATACTGAAATTAAATACTAAAAAGGGTGATTTTTAAGATGTGTAAATATCTCAGTGAAGCTGTAATTAAAAGGTATTGTGGTTTTATTCCCAGCAGGCGAGGCAGAATCCAGGGCACAGAGCATCAAGAGAAATACAAGCACTTTGGAAACATGAATAAGAAGGCAACGAAGAAACCACTTCCATAGGTCACAAATACGAAGGGGCAGAAGGAACTAGGGGTGGACCTCCCCTGACTGCAGGGGTGGTGACTGAAGCCAGCTGTGCCCAGTGCAGGGTGTGGCATGCTGTTCACAGTGACAGGCTTCTATGGAGTTTGGCTATGGGCTTTGTTTTGTAGGTTTTAGATCAAATGCATGTGGCAACATCCCAGTGGCTTCGTTAATCTGTCCAATTGTGTGTTAATAATCATTAGGAGGGCACGCAGACATTGAGACATGGGTAGGCCTTTGTGGTTTCATTCCTGTGGGCTGCAGATGGAATACAGACTGTAGAGAGGAAACAGCAAACACCATCAGTAGCAAGGGAGACTGTTTATTTGAGCTTCATTAACACCAATGGGAAACGCTGGGTGATTGGAATTCGGAGAAGGACAAGGCCAGATAAACTCCAGGACACTTTGCCAGACCACCTTAGTGTTAAAGAGTGAGGGAGAGCAGAGGGAAGCACAGGCAGAGAGAAGTGGGTTTGATTCTTTGAAGTACTGTGGTGAGGAGAGATGTAGACCTGAGATCCAGAAAGGGGTGGAGCTGCCTGAGAGGTCCAGGAATCCCCATGAAGACCACACTTCCCTTTCCAGCACTCTGCATGAAGATCTGGAATGTGTGACATTTAAAATGACTGAGTCACCTTCACAATTGCTAATTAAGGCAGGGCTGTGACTAATGATGCCACTGCTAGTCTCTACCCACTAACCACCCCCTCCTCTAATGGGGGGGCAGGGTTACCCAGCTGAAAAGATTTGCTTTCTCTGAAACACTCCTGTGACATCATTCTGACTAATAAGACTTGAGTAGAAGTCTGGAGAGTCGCCATTTTCTGAATAAAAAAGGACAAACCTCTAGCAGAATGACTCCAGTCTTTACCTAGACTGACCATGCAAACCCAGAGGTACAGCAGCCGTTTTATGACTATGAGGCAACCAGATTTAGGATGAAGTATTGCAAACTAAGGAGGGAGAAACAGAGCCATGAGGGAGCTGGTCTTGCAGCAGCCCCAGGTGGCCCTTACTGGGAAATCTAGTTCTCCAGGACATATAACACCCCTCTGTTTAAGGTAGATCCAGATGTGCCTTCTTCCTGTTTGATGTGGCTGCTGAATACAATCCCACTGAATAAAGCCATATGGGGCATTACACATACACACACACACACACACACACACACACACACACACACACACCTCACCAACACCACACACATATACACACACAGGCACATACACATACACACACACCACACCAATAACACATACCACACACACACACACACACACACACACACACACACACACACCACTCCAACACCACACACACATACACACACATAGACACACACCACACACACATACACAAAACACACACACACCCCTCACCAACACCACACACACATATACACAGACACACACACATACACACACACCACACCAATACCACACACACACATAGACACACACACACATGCACATACACACATACCACACCAAGAACACATAACACACACACATCCTATACCATACACACACCATACCACACACAGTAGGCCGAAATAATGTGCCTACCAGTATTTTAGTTTGAAAATGTGTAAAACACAACATTACATTCCTTATTTTTTTCCATTTGTGTCTTTCTCCTTTCTAAACTGGAAGCTACAAATGTTTCTGGTATGGGAGTGGGAGTGGGATTGCTCAATGGTTATAGCATTTGCCATGCAAGCATGAGGACCAGAGTTCAGGTCCCCAGAACCTAAGTACATGCCAGGTGGGATGTACAAATCCAGCCTTGGAGGCAGAGACAGGGATCCCCAGAACAAGCTGGCTAGTGAGCAGTCTCACTATACTGTTGAGCTCTGGGTTTGATTGAGAGACCCTGCCACAGTTAGAAGGTGGAAGTGCAATCAATCAAGGACAAATCCTACCAACCTTGGGCCTCCACATGCCCACAGACATACAAACATGCATGCGCATACACCCACATGAAAATGGAAACTAATTATCAGGTACAGAAAAGCATTAGCTCAAGTATGAAGACAATCCACAGTCATCTGTTAGTGGGGCTGCACTCTCAAACAGGCCTTTTCAGGTTGACTAATGTGGTTCACATAAATAGCTTCAGCCAGAACCTATTTACCCGACTCTGGGAAGGATTACCATCTCTGGGAAGAGGAATTGTTCCTCTCCCTCAGGCATATGACTGAGAAAACAGTAAGTCTCTGGACCAAAATGCTCTGGCCTTTTACACAGGTGTTCTCCTGAGCTGTGCTCTGGCATGCCATCTCCTGAACTACAGTCAATAAAGTTTCAGGAAATATGTACTGCCTTTTTCCACAAAACTCCCATTGTCTGTAGGCAAGACCATGGTGAAGAGTTGGCTCTCCACGGCAAGAGTGCTGGCTTTAAAGATCACCAGGGAAAAGTTATCTCGGTTTCAGGACCAGGAAGAGCTGGTGACTGAACTGTTTATCTTCATGGTTGCTGTGGATTGGGTAAAAATTTTTGCTTTCCTTTTTCCTTTGACTGCTAGGAAGCTCCGACCAGCTTTTGATTCCCCCCTGAAAACGGCATTCATCTTATAATACATTCCTGCTGTATAGATTATCTGATTTGATGTCACTTTCTACCCCGTGTGTTCATTTTGAGTTTTCAGTTGCTCACTACCTACTTTTGGTAAACTCAATTGTTTTATGGAATGGAGAACATGTAGGGCCCATAGTTTACAAGAAGTAACAGGTTGCCCTCACAATAAATGTATCTCTAATTTGTTGAGAATCACCATGAACACAACACTGTCCTATTTACCCTAGCTATAAGGTCTTTTCACTACTCCCATTTTACAGAGAGAAAACTGAGTCACACAAAGCTTAAGGGGTTTGCCTAGGATCATGTAGTAAACCAATGATAAACTCAAGCCAAGGAGTTCTGAAGTAACCATCACATGAATAACAGTTTCTATTTGCAAGAAGTGGCAGCCTTCTGACTTTACAAGTTGCATCTAAAACTCCTTAGCCCACACATCCTATCTCTACCATCAGGCCAGAGGAGACTGTGGCAGGAGAAACAAAACAACAGGTGATGGAAAGATAATAGGTTCTTGGATCACTGTGAAAGGCATTCATTCATTTGTTCATTTGTCACCTTTTAGGGAGTATCTGTCATGTGCTCTCGTGGTGACAAGACCAGGAACAGAGAAAGTGGGCTGAGCATCTGCTCTCTGGGAGCTGAGCTGAGATAAAGGAGAGGCAGCTAGGTCAAGGACATGGCGGTTAGGATGGACACGCCCATAGGGGTTCAGAGTAGAACAGTACACCATCATTCCGAGAACAGTTTAGTCTTGGCTTCTGAGTTCCTTCAAACAGTGAGAGGAGCTGGAGAGATGGCTCATGGCAGTGGGAAGGACTGGAGAGATGGCTCATGGTCTGGAAGTTTGGTTTGGTTTCATGGCAGTTTGGTTTCCAGCACCCACATCAGGCCTCACAGATGCTTATTATAACTCCTAATAATAAAATAAATCTTAACAACAGCAAGAAACAAAACAGTGGGAGGAAGAAGACGAAGCTCCCAGGGACGGTTTTGCATCTCTCAGACTCTTAGCTTAGCTCTGTCTTTAGGAACAGTGGATGGTAGTGGGTGACAGCCTGGGTGTCTTGCTCTGACAGCTGTGTACTCTGATCTGAGGCCACCTGTGCCTCCATCCAGCTCATCCTGGAGCTGACTCTAACTTTTGTTCCACAGATGATGGGTCTGGCTGTTTCTTCTGGGTGCTCATCTGAAACTCGTCCTGTTACTGGAATCCGTCGCCCATAAAGGACGGGATGAACAGTCCTTCTGGATGCTCCTGAGCACTTTCCCAACAGTGTCTGGCTCGTTCTGTGCCCACACAGCGTTTTCACCACATTTGTTCTGTTTCACTTTATCCACCTTGATGTGTGAACTCTGGCTCACGACGCAATCCCTAGCTGCATATCTGCTGTAGGCAAAGTCCCTCTGCAGTGTCCCCCACAAGAAGGACAGAGCTAGCTCAAATAGCAAGGGGAGGTTTCAAGGACATCAGTGGTTGGAGACAGTGAGAAGCATGGGGTGTGTCTGCTGAGCATCAGCTCTATGTAGTGGCAAAGGAACTAATTAATCATCTTCTCACCAAGCTGAACTCTGATTTGCTAGTTTCCTCTTCGAGTTTGTTTCGTAGTATGCTATCAGCCAAGTTAGTCAAATATTGCAGTTCCTTTCTAAATATTCCAGCAGCCAGATGGCAGCAGCATGTCTACGAGAAGGCACAATTCACTAGGAGATAACTTGGTGACAGGCTTGCTGCTGAGGGGACCCACCCAGAAGTGCCTTGGTAGCCCTGCTCAGTGGTCTCTACCACTAAACCTCACAGTCCCAAGAAGACAAACCTTTCAATGTGCAGTCAGGAACTTGTTGTAAAACAAGAAAAGTTTCTATGTCTCTAAGCCTGGGACTTAGAACAAACATATAAGGTCACTAAATCACACATCCGGGACAAATTTCTTTTCTTATTTTCTTCTTTTGAGAAAGGGTTTCTCTGTGGCTTTGGAGGCTGTCCTGGAACTAGCTCTACTAGACCAGGCTGGTCTCGAACTCACAGAGATCTGCCTGTCTCTGCCTCCCGAGTGCTGGGATTAAAGGCCTGCGCCACCACTGCCCAGCCGGAACAAATATCTTAGGACTTTGTTCTTTTTAAAATGTGATTGTGTCCTGAAAATTTATCACATGTGCAGGAAATAAATTTTATTTCTTCTATTGAGTTATTTTTATATGTTTATTTTATATTTTTCCGTGTGTGTGTGTGGGGGGGGCGGGGCTTTGAACTCTGGAGGCTAGAGGATAACTCGCAGGAGGGATCAAGTCTCTCCTTCCAGTACATGAATTCTGGGACTTGAACTCAGGCTCTCTCCTGCCCATTTGCACATTTTTAGTTTTAGCACTAATAGACAGATATCTGTCAATCATAGAAGGCAGGAAAAGCTGAGACTTTCTGGTGAAAACTCTGCTCTGTGTTACTCTCATTTGGTGTTGCAGTGCTTTCCCCGGCTCTATTGTTCTCCCTCCCCCTTTTTTTGTGGGTTATATTGGAATGACTGCAAAATCTCAACCTGCACTGTGCGGTGGCTGCTGAACAATAATCGCCCAAAAGAGCGTTGCCAGGCTGGGCCAGCTGGCTGTCTCCCATTCCCGAAACTGAATGTTCTTAGACACACACACTCCTCCACCCCTTCTGCTGCTGGCTGGCTTAGGGTAGCACCGTGTCACTGTCTCAAGTGCCTGAAAGCGGAGGCTCCTGGAAGGACTGAAAAGGGGTGTACCGCAGCTCTTCAGCTCTAGTAAGGCAGCCTGACTCCCCTCCCAGACTAGAGAACCAAAAATTGCATATGTATGGTGCATTTCTAGTTTGCAATCTACAGACCCAGGTCTTTATCCTTGACTTCCTTGAGCAGCTCAGTTAACTCCTGTCTGCATTTCTCATCTGTGAAAAGGCACAACACTTACAGGGACTCTCGAGTTAATCCATGTGGAGGCATTTAGTGAAGAAGCCTACAGCACTGACCACTTACTGTTACTTCTACTCTGTCTTTTTCTCCCCTCCCGGTCTCCCTGTTTTTCCTGACTTGGTTTATGTGGATTTAAAATGCATCTCTAAAGTACATTAGCTGGAAAACTGCAGCCGGTCTGTGCACTGCCATGGTCAGTGCCCTTCAGCATCAAATGTTCACTTAGGTTGTTACTGAAATAAAAAAAAAAAAATGACACAAGTCTAAAGCACATAACTTCCTGAGTATCTACGTATGTCTGGACCCAAAGTGCCTTGAAGGCCTGCCCAGGGCAGTAGGAAGCCCAAAGGCAACCCCCTTTCTAATCTCAACCACGACTCTATAGTTTAGAGAAGACAGTTTTTACAAGAAGCCTGGGGTTGGACATTTCAGCAGGGAAAACCCTTGTCTTGTAGAGGATAAGGTTCATTTCCAGCACCAACAGGGTGGCTCAGAAGCATCCATAACTACAGTTTTGGGGGATCTGATGCCCTCTTCTGACCTCCAGGGACACTAGGCACACTTATGGTGCAGCAACATACATGTAGGCAGGAGACTCACATACAAAAAGTAAAAAGAGTAAAAGACAAGGTTGGAGTGTCTGTAATAATTATGATACTGACTGATGGCATCCCTCTTCTGATCCTCTATGAGGTGACAAAGGATTCTAACAAGGAGGAGAGAGTAAGGCACACAAACTTTTAGCATTACACAGGTCTGCCCAAGAAAGGTGCTCATTTGTATCCCAGGCACAGACAATAGAGTGGAATCCAATGTCCAGTTACTAACATTCCTCGAAGTGTCCCCAGAGTGTCAGAGATGCTTCTAGTTTCCCCTTAGGCCACTGGACAGGCTTCCTGGATTTTCTCGCAGAACATCTGTCCAACTAGAGGCCCTAGGACCTCGTACTCACTTGGCTGGTACTCCAGGAGTGCATCAGGCATTATTCCCGAGGAATGGTGTGAGTCAGCCCACAAGAGTCCAGTGTACCCCTGTCTCAAGTTTGCCTCCCCTTGAGCTCCTGGCTAGGTATCCAGGGGAATGGCCACAGTTACCCTTCACACCTCCAAAGGACCTTAAAGACCGTTTGTGGCCAGATGGAAATGGCTAGAGATAATGGACAGACACACACTCTCTGGCTCCTGACCTCTGAGGCTTGTAGATAAGCCTTGGGGGAGTCGGGACACCTGAGCTTCTGGCCCAACTCGGTTGCCAGGAGCTGTGTGACCTTGGATAAGTCACTTCTCAGCTCTGGAATTGGCTTTTTCCCTGGGGGGTTGCTCCAATAGCCTCAAGTCCCTTCCTAGAATGCAGGTTCCCGTATCTCTCCTATTCTATTCTCCAGGTCCCTTTCTAGGGACAGTACCAACCCCACAGAGACCTACCCTTTTGTTCTCAGGGGGTGACGTGAGGAAAGAAAACAGAGTCCCTTGGGACACCAGGCCTAGGAGGCCTCTGTGCCAGAAGTTGCTTTTGGGAGAGTGCTGTCCTGGGAGGTCACCCAGCAGCCCTGAGGTGACCTGGTAGTTGCCATGGTCTCTTTCCACCTGGTGCGGGTGGGCGGAGAGCGAAGTGGCCGGCGCTAGGGCTGCACCGAGCAGGGCTTGGATCTTAGTCGCGGCTGGGGACTGCAGTCTAGAGGGGTCCCTGGACACTCTCACTCTCCCAGTGTTTGTGACACCGCCGGAGGCCACTCTGTCTTGGGACTGGCCCCACCACCCTCTCCACAGCTTGCGTTGGCCACTCCACCCGGGGCCCGGACTCAGCAGAACCGCTACCTGCAGCTGGCCCTAACCGGGCCACTGGACTCGCGCTGGCGCCGCCGTCCCCGCCGTCCCCGCTGTCCACTCTCGGTCTGCGGACCGTGGCTGGCGTTGTCGCTGCGCGCCTGGCTGAGCCGGGCTCTGTGCTCCCCGCTCGCTCCAGGCGCTGCCGGGACGCGGAGGCGGAGCCGCCGCCCCCACCTGCTTGCTGCGGCCGCCCTGGAGCCCCGCCGCCTGGCGCACGGGGACGCGGCCCGGCGGGCGGGCGGGGTCGCTTTGGCATACAGGAGGCGGGTCCAGACCGCGTGGCGCACCTCCCAGGTACAGAGTCCCAAGAATGAGCCGCGGAAACAGTGTGGCCTAGGGCTGGAGTTCCCCTCACGCCATCTCGACAATGGTATTCCAAACATTTCCCAGCCCTCGCTAAGCCCCAAACAGCTCCACAAGCAAGGGGACAAAGGAGATCAGCAAAGCTTGTTGTCCTGATGAGGATGAGCAGGTACAATACAGAGCCAAGAGGATATCTAGTATGCTCAAGTAGACCGGTACTCAGTTCAGAGCTGGGCTTGGGGTGGGCACAGAAGCTTGCTCCCAGACAATGAAAGGTGAGCAAAATATCTTGGTAGCACGGGGAGGCAAGCAGCTTCAGGTAGAGCTGAAAAGGAAAGAAGTTAAGTTTGAAAACTACAGTCAGCCTTCGGCGTGAAGTTGGGTGGGTGTGGAGCACATCATTGTCTCGCTGCCTAGTGCTTGGAGGACGCAGGGTTTTGCCCGGGGCTACATGCACTGTAATACAGGCCAGCATTCCCTGTCTCTCATGTCTTAAGCATTCCTGCCAGCTTAGGATGTCCTACTGGAATCTTGACTGGCCCTTCAGTGTTTGGGGCTCTTTGGTGAGCTCTTTGCACTGCAGGGTCCTACCATGTGCTAACTGAAGGAGGCAGTCTCTCTACCCTTGAAATCCTGCCTCCAGTGCTCACAGGTGGTGTTTGGGAACACCTATGAATGAGGGAGTCAGTGCCAGCAGCTTGCTACCACACAGGATCGCAACCTATCTCTCTGTTCACATGGTCAAAGTATGTATCCCCAGAAGCCTTCAGCTACTTCCCTAATTGCTCATGTCTATAGCCTGACAGGCTTATGGTTATTTCAAGGATTAATAATACACTCAGGCTGTCTTTCACTTTTGTGTTGACAAGTATACAGCTTTCACTTTTGATTTAGGTGAAGAAAAGTTAGGTGTAGATCACAACCCTGGACATGAGACCTGAAGGATATACTTCAACTAAAGTCATTAACCATTATGCATGAGTAATTGCTATTAAAAAGTCAAGGTCTCACTCAAGGACACTCTTCTGGGTTGTTAATCCTCATTCTCATTACTTAGCTACTGTGTTCTAATTCAAAAAGGAAGGAAAGCTCAATTTGCAGAGAAGATATATTTCCATAGCCCTGTAGAAGTCCCTTCAGGTCTTCTATGGAGTCCCCCAGTCACAAGGTAGTTACATGGACATAGTTATTTATCTTATGAGCTGGACAGTTGCTGGAGAACACAGTAATCCAGTTTATTTTTTATTTTTGTTTTTCCAGACAGGGTTTTTCTGTAGCTTTGGAGCCTGTCCTAGAACTCACTCTGAGGTCAGGCTGGCCTCAGACTCACAGAGATCTGCCTGCCTTTGCTAACTGAGTGCATGTGCCGCCACCACCCGACAGGAATCCAGTTTTTAAAATGCTTGATTCCAAGTGATAGTGTCTGTTGAGTGGGGCTGTTGGAGGCTGAAATCATTATTAGTGTTCAGTGTCTTATGGCACATGTGGTACTAATCCCTGCATCCCTTTTCTCTGGACTTGGCAAGAGGATTAATTCCCTTAGAGGAAGTCCCTGGAAGCCATGCTCCAAATCGCTAAACTACTCTCCCCATCTTCTCTATGGACCTGTCAAAGATTGAAGACTATAGTAATAGTACCTTTCCTGATCACCTGGACTTTCTCAGCTCACTTGCCTAGCTGAGTTCAATCCCCAGGACTACCAAAATAGAACAAAACAAAAAACCCCAAACAACAGTAATAATAAAACTTAGTCAAAATGTAGCTAGTAGGGGCAGATGAGATGGTTGGGTGAGTAAAGGCATTTGTTACCAAGTCTGGTGACCTGAGTTGGCTTGAATTGGAAGAGGGAAGTGTGTGTGTGTGTGTGTGTGTGTGTGTCTGTCTGTTTGTCTGTCTTTCCATCCCCTATTCTCTCTATGCTTCAGTACCTACTGATGCTCCAACTAGATTTCAACCAAGAAACAATTCGATTTCAGCCACCACTATCTACAATGACAGAGTAGAAGATGGAGACAGTTTTGTGTTGCTAGGCACCTAAGCCAAAGCCAATGGCTGTCCACCTCTGGACTATTTATTAGGTAAAAACAAAGTTGCTACTGTTTATGTTACTGATTTTCTTTTTTCCCTTTGGACCCTTCAAGAACACTAGTATTTATTTATGCACTGCCCATTCCTTTCCAAATAAGGATAGTGTAATTTTTGAAAGGAACATTTTTAGGGGTCCAATTTTACAGTTAAATGTATTCCTAATAGAAAATGTAACTTAAAAGAAACAACAACAAACCCTCCTATCTGCTCCATCATTCACCAAACACCTGCAATAACTTAGGTACAATAACTTCCATACCTCTGCTGCAACAAATACACTTGCAGGCGTATTTATGTCAATTTTGCGACTTTTTGGGGTCTTTAGGAGGAAGGCACCAAAGAAACCTGATTGGTTTAAAACATGTTCACTTCACTTTGTCAAATATTTATAAACCAGCTATCGCATGGTGAAATGGCTCTGGTGCTCAGAGAGCAAAGATAGATTCCCAGCTCTGTCCTCTGGGAAGTAGCAGCTTAGACTGCAGGAGGGTGAGAGGAGGGTTGGGATTCTGTGTGATGGATGGGCATGTCCTCCTGTCCTCCATGAAGAGCTAATACTGAGGAAGTGATACATTGGAGGGAGGCAGCCTGGGGAGGAGAGAGGCAATGACACCTGAACTGTGCCTCCATGGATGCACAGACATCTCTAATGCCAGGGACTGGAGAAGAAAGGGCATTCAGGGAAGAGAGAGCCTGAAAGAGCTTGGAACTCTGCATGTCACATGCCTAAAACTGAATTCAAGAACTTAATGATAAACAGTCTTTACATAAGCAAAATGCATTCATTTTGGGTTTGATAGATACTGACACATGTATATTCTGAGTACATAAACAAATGCATCCATTTTGGGTTTGATAGATACTGACACGTGTATACTCTGAGTACATAAACAAATGCATTCATTTTGGGTTTAATAGACACTGACATGTGTATATTCTGAGTACATAAACAAATGCACTCATTCTGGGTTTGATAGACACTGACACATGTATACTCTGAGGCACCCACAATCCTGGTCAACATGTAAATGGTTTCTGTCACCCCAGAAGATTCTTATGTGTCCCTTTGTCACCACCACTCACTACCTCCAGGCCAGGAAAGTCACAGATCTGGCACTGTTTTTCTCTTCTAGAATTTTATATGCTTGAACCATATATGATGGCTCGAAACTTCTCCATCTGTTCTGTATGGTTTGTCCTTTATTCTGCTAATTAGTGTTTCATTGTATGGATATGCCAGTGCCTGTTAGTGGACTTTTGAGTTGTTTCCAGTTTGGGAATATTACAAATTAAGCTGCTTTGAATATTCATGCAATAATCTTTTTGTGAATAAACACTTTTAGTTTTATAAGTCATTAGCATTTAAAATAAAAATGGCCTTGGGGCCATAACAAGACACTAATTCACACCCACAAAGATAACCATAATGGGGGGAAATACTTTTAATCCCAGCACTTGGGAGGCAGAGGCAGGCGGCAGGCGGATCTCTGAGTCCAAGGCCAGCCGGTCTACAGAGTGAGTACTAGGACAGGTAGGGTTACACAGAGAAACCCTGTCTTGAAAAACAAACAAACAAGCAAATAAAAAAGCAAGCAACAACCACAACAATATAGCCATAATGAAACACTGGAAAATAGTATTGTCAAGGATGTCAGCAACTTGGAACCCTCATCTGTTGCTAGGAAAACAGTGGAATGATGACATCTCTCTGATAGTTTATGTGCTGATTATTTATGTCTCAACTTGACATTTGGGAAGACGAATCTCAAAGGAGAACCTGCCTTCATCGGATGGGCCTAACATTTTCTTGATTGATGATTGATGTGGGAGGGCCCTGCCCACTGCAGGCAATTCCACTCTTAGGCATGTGACTCTGGGTTTATAAGAAATCAAGCTATGAAGAAGAAGCCTACTAAAGCACCATTCCTCCCCGACCTCTGCTTCAGTTCCTACCTCCAGGTTCCTGGTTTGGCTTCCCTGGATAACAGTCTCTAATATGAAAACTAAGTTAACCCTTTCCTTCCCACGTTGCTTTTGGTCATGGTGTTTATCACAGCCATAGAAAGCAAACTAAGACAGCTTGGTATTCCCTTGTCAACAAGAGTAACCATACAACCCAGAAGTTCTACTCCAGGTCATATAAAAAGAGTTGAATATAGGAGGTCAAATGGAAATCTTGTACAACAGTCCTTCCTGAACCGTGAGGATATTCCAGACCCCCATGAGAGTCTGGAGCTGCAAGTAGTACTGAACCCAGGAAGTCCAACAATGAAATTGAACTTCCAAATAAGGTGCAGTAGGATATTAGTGACAGTAAAAAATAACTTTAACAATATATGTGCTATCTCCCAGTCTTGTCCATTAACTACAGAAAAGCTCACCTCCTTTTACACTGTGGTTAGAAAGGACTGTCAGTGCAGAGAAAGACAGTGCTGAGGGGTCTCCTGAAGCTCCTCCTTGCTTTCCAGGCCTGTCGCCTCCTGGGGAGATTAGTTTTCTTCACCTCTTTTTCTCACCCTCTCTGTAGCCAATAGTCCATAGTGTTCATCATTCACAAAGAAATCCTACCCTGTTTTGTTTTTTTCCCCCATTGTTGCTGAAATGCCCATTGGAATTACAGAGATCCATGGTTTCTAAGGGCTTCCCTTTGTTATCATAATGATCACCTGAGCAAGCCCAGGGTTCAGTGATGAAAAGCAAGCTCAGAGGTTAACAGACTTGTGCAAAGCTGCACACAGAAGTGAATCCACCAGACAGCTGTCCAATTGCCCAGGCCACAGTCTGCAGCAGCTGGATACACACACATGACGCCTCAGCTCAGTGCTACCCAGTGGTCCTTATCTTGGTAGGTGCTAGCCTATCACAATGGAAGCCCCTTTAAGAGAATCTCATCCTCCTAATTTCCTTGCTTCTGCTAACGACACTAACATTCAGTGATCCTCTCAAGTCCCAAATTGGGACTGCTGTATTGTTCCCTTTATTGCTTCCCCTGCTATCTGATCTGTCACCTTCTGCCTCCCACAACCCTTCTGCTCAGGGCCAACTCCTGCAGCTGTTGTTGGAGTTCATGTCTGGTCTTTTGTTATCACCTTCAACCTGGGTTCACAGGGTGCCAAGGCCCTGTAACCACTCTTTCTCACGTGCAACTTTTATCACCCGACTTTTCTGCTTGCAAGACTTAGTCATTCCCTGATCTCAGGACAAAGCCTAAGAATGCAGGATTATCTATAATGTAAGACTTCTAAGGCCAGTGCCTTCTCATCTTTTTCTCTTACCCATAAAGCTACACTGTATTTCAGATAAGTCCTTGGATTTGTTATGCTCATCTGACCACCTCCACCCAGACCGTTTCTTTGTCTCAGAACACCTTTCTGCTCCTTATTTTCTAGAGATATCTTTCTCCTTAAATATTTGTTCCTCTGAGAAAGCCTTCTGGGTCCTTATGATGGATCAGGCCTTTAATGTAAATGCCCCCTGCTCTGTGCTGTTTCAGCACCCAGAGTGTAGTATGGTAGCTATTTAGTCATCTATGTCCTCGGAGGCAGAAGTGTTGTCCTTGCCTTAGGACCCACTAGTACCTAGCCATCAAAAATGACAGAACAAGCCAACATTCAATCCTTGAATTAGTAGGTTAACAAAAAAAGCTTCTTGCTTCTGCTAACATATCCAGGAAAAATTCTGTATGGTCTTAGAGGTGACAAGCCAGTTAATATAGATGCTTTCTTTCTCTCTCTTAGTGAGACAGGGCTCCAACTATACGGGCATGCTGTAAAACCATGGCAGAGTGATAGCCATGGACTCTCCCCTTCTACAGCCCGAGTCAAAACTCTACTGTGTAACTTTTTTCTTAGTACTGGAGAAAATTTTCAAACAACAGCAGCGTAGAAACCAAATATTCAGACGAAGCAGCAGCCCAAGGTTATACAGACACACTCTAGATTGTTTGGCCTTAGAACTCTCTGTACTCACACTCCCTAAACAGACAAACTGTTTGAGGGATCATCAAGAATTGACTGACCTCAGAAGCTCTGCATCAAGGATGACAATGGCAGTATGTGATATTTAAGTGCCATTTATCAATATCAATGAAGAGTGACGGGCTCCATTAGGTGCCACACACAGTCCATGGTCAGTCAGGTGTTCAAAAGAGAACCTTTGTCTCCTCTTTACACTCCTACAGGTAGCAACTGCAAATATAAAATATAAATTTCCTGCCATGAGACTGGTGAATGCTGGCCAGAGACAATGGAAGGTTGTAGGAAGGAAAGGTACTGACAGAGAGTACAGGATGCCTGTCCCGTAGAGATGCACACCAGTGCACCTGTCTGGTACAGAACACACCAGTGCACCTGTCCAGCAGAGATGCACACCAGTGTTCCATAGTGAAATGAGAAATAACTGTATCATGAGAACTCCTGCAAAGGCCCTCTGTCCTTCGGCTGGCGCCCAAGCCTCAGGTGAGTCTGGGCGCTGCTCTGCCCCCAACCTTCCCATCAACCCCTGCTCGATTCTGCCTGAGCCCCCTCCCAACAAGAGTGGGCCTGCCCAGACCAGAAGGCCCACCCTGAGTCCGGACACACCTCACCCTTGTCCACCCACCACCCTCTGCCCTCCGGCTGCCGCCTGAGCCTGAGCCCTCCACTTGCCACCTGAGAGAGGGAGAGACCCCACCTGCACCCACTGGAAGAAGGGATGGGAAGAAGACAGAGTAAGAACACTCTCAACAACAGAAAGACCAATATGACACCACCAGAATCTAGGGACTCCACACCAGCAAGAACTGAGAAGCCCAATGTAGAGGATGAAGAAGAGATGGACCTTAAAAATTATCTTATGAAGATGATAGAGACCATTAAAGAGGAAACAAGAAAATCCCTTAAAGAAATATAAGAAAAAACAAGCAAAAAAAATTACATGAAATGGAGGGAAAGACAAACCAAAAAAAAAAAAATCAAGAGAATTCCTGCAAAGAGATGAAAATGAGCCGAAGAACGCTTCAGCAGGTGAAGGTGTTCACCCTTCTTGACTGTCAAGCAGAGGAGTCAAAACTACCGAAAAGGGTGGCTGAAGAATGAAATGACATGGTTCTGAAGAGAAATTGTGCAGGGTCAGGGGTCTGGGATATGACCTCCAGTGTGTCTCTAGACAGCAGAGATTGGCGTGATAATGTAGAGAAGGATAGGAAAGTAGAGTGGGAAGTTCCTTTAGGACAATAGACAAGTGCTCACTGTCACAGAGAGGAAAGGAACTGGGTGGGCAGTGTCCTTGCATGGCGACAATGATGGTGGAGACTCACACTCATCAGTGCTTCTTACCTACAAGTTAAGCTGCGATGCCCTCTTCGCCACATTCTGGGAATGTTCCAAATGGCAGCCGTGAAAACGACTGCTCTGCTTGGCTGTTCTTTGTCTCTTAAGTTTCTGGGGCTCAATGTTTGGCCCCATAGTTGTTGCACAAATAATAAAGACCCAGAGACAGATTCCAGATGAAGACCAGAGAAGCAAAGCAGCCAGCAGTAGCTCTACCAAGGCTGAAATGGAGATCTTGTCTTTCCTGTGACTAGAAATTGAATCTTACATGAGATCCTTTGCTTCTTCTTTATGTATCTCTCTAATGCTAAGATTAAAAGCATAAGTTCTTTTAGATTGACTTACCCTCATGTAGCCCAGGGTGTCCTTCAATTCACAGAGATCCATTTGCCTGTGTCTCCTGAGTCCTGGGATTAAAGATGTGTGCCACCACTGTCAGGTGTCTATGACTAACTAGTGTGGCTGGCTTTGCATTCTGATCCCCAGGCATTAGGCAATGTATAAATGCATTACAGTTACACAAAAACAGACTAATAGCCTTTGGTGGCAACTCCATTGCCAAGTCCATTTATCTGTTCCTCCTAATTCCCCCCAGGAAGGCAGCCACCATAAGTCCTTTGGAACTGAATACAAAAATGTATTTAAGGTGTATTTTACTTTCAGTGATGAATCAGAACATGTCCCTTTGCTCCTTCAGAAAGAACTGGAAAATAAAGAAAATTACAAGTGATTCCTAGCTATTTTGTAACACAGATAGCCATCGATAGTATTTTGGTGCTTTTTCTGAGACACACCTTCATCTATATAACATGTGTGCACACACATACTCTGTACTGGCCACTTCATACTACATTGTGAGCAGATTTCCTTGTCATTAGTTGGTGGTAGCAAAGTGGAACTATAGAATCTAAAGTGTATTGCAGTTCACTCCTAGAAGTGACATTGCTGTTGTCACTTTTAATTTTAATCTTAAAATTCATTGTTAATTGTGAGTAAGCCTGGGGCCTAGCACTTGCCAGTAAGTGAAACGTCTGTATTTGTGAAATAAAACGGTAGCCCTCCTGACAGGAGTAAGGATGCTCTGAGATGGAGGTCTGTGCCCCTCCTTTGGCTATCAGACTATTGAATCAATGGTACCCAGGGAATAGCAATATCCCCAGGGGTCTCATGCTAGAAGGGAAAGGCTGAGGCCTGGTGCCAGCCACAGGAGGAAATTGTTTCCTGGAGAGATTTCATACAGTCCTGACAACTTGTCAGACTACCTTGAAGAATAGAGTAGTGCCAAGACAACTCTGCATTGGGGCCACACCTTAACCAAGACTGCTTAGTGATAAAGTGATAAGCGTTCCTATTACCATCTGTTTTCCCCAAATGGTGTGTGTGTGTGTGTGTGTGTGTGTGTGTGTGTGTGTGTGTGTGTGTGTGTGTGCGTGCCAAAGCATGTGTGTGCATGTAGAGGTCAGAGAACAGCTTTCAGGAGTCAGTTCTTCATGTTGGTCTCAGGGATTGAACTCAGGTCCTCAGGCCTGGTGGCAAGTGTCTTTACCTGAGAAGCCATCTCACTGGTCTGCTTACTATCTCTTTAAAACCTAAACCTCATGCCATGGGTCTGAAGATGGACTTAAGGGGGCTGGGTCATTAAGCCTCTTTTTCCCTCTTCCCAATGTGCTCACATTGACTAAATCGATTTCCTGGCTTTTTCATCTTATGCAGCTGTTTCATTGGATAATTGAGGAGCAGGCCTAGCTTATTCAGGTTGCCAAGACCCTGGCTTTGACCTTATCAACTCAGGTAACAGCTCTAGATGTCAAGTCATGAGCTGGCAAAACCAGAGAGGTTGTGGGGCACTGCCCTAATGCCACCCTTACCTGAGATTAGAGGAATAAGATAGTAAAGAAAGACACCAATATATACACCTAAATTATGCTCACTGGCTGATGTACCTGTGATATTATTTTACAGATTCTAGAAATCAGGGTACATCCATCTCAATCTCAGCACCATTTTAATATTTTTATTATCTTAGGAAAGTAGATCTCTCTCTCTCTCTCTCTCTCTCTCTCTCTCTCTCTCTCTCTCTCTCTCTGACACACACACACACACACACACACACACACACACACACACACAGTACACACAGAAGACATTTCTGTCACCGATTCAATTTGAAGGCTTTAGAATCTAAGATCCACTTCACTAAAAACATACTGCTTAATTCCTGGTCCTTAGAAACCTAGTTTAACTGGTGATGAGGAAAAAAGCTCAATCCCACTAATGAGATAAGTGTACGGCAAAAGAATCTGTCATGTTGAGTGAGGGGATGAGACAGCTGACCCAACATCTTGCCTGAGACAGGCAGTATTTGGAAACTCACCATTCAGGTTGTCACAAGGAACAAGCTTCTTCAAAGGAGTCTGTTTCTTGCCTGACAAGGACAAGAATGCCTGTGGTCTGTGTTTTTTTCACACGTGTCTAATACCCAAGGTATTTCCTTTTGTGCCAGCTGTCTCCTGAGGAGAAGTTGATTGAAAAACCCCAAGAAGCTTTTCTCTCCTTTCAAACAACAATTGAAGAGACACTGGGCCTTGTGAGTGTGTGAAGTTGAGCAACCTAAGAGCCCTTCTCCCCTACTTCACTGGCGAATTCGGGGTCCTGTGATGACCTCAATCAGGAAAAGGAGCAGAGAGGGTTCATCCTGCTATCACTGAGCCCCACAGCTGGTTTTGCCAGCTTGTGACTTGATTATCTTTGTCCTGTCTGTCTGTCTACTATTCTCCCCATTCCCTGGCCCCTGGGTGGCAGGGTTTATCTTTGTCTCTTCTTTAGTCTTCACAGAGCCCAGATCTGGTCCTGTTGGTTTGGCCTACAACGTTTACTTGCACCCTGCTGTGTTCCCCTCCACTGTCCTTGTCTCTGCCTGGCCTCCAGCCGCTCTCCCCGCCTCCCCTCTTGGCTTCTGTGCAGTCTCTTTCCCCCACAGCTGCAAAGTAATCTTTATAAAAGGTCAGTGAGATGTAGTCGCCCCTGCACAAAGCCCTCCAGTACCTTCCAACCTCTTCCCCAAGACCCGTAAGACCCACCTGGCGTGCCCAACACTCCACTGTCAGACTATGGGTCAGTGTGAGAGATGGCAGTTATCAGAGCCATCTAAGATCTGGAAGGAATTGGGGGAGGAGGAAAACTGATCACAGTATGTTATATAAAAAATTTTAATTAAAAAACTGTGAAATTATTTTAAACCGTCTGAGATTGTTATGTGATATTTTTGGAACTCAATTGCACAGTTATTGGGTGTGAGCACTGTTGCTGACTTCATGGAAAGGTTGACACATCTGTACCTATACAATCACGCCTTCCATTCTCCCCAGCACTGTCTCTCTCTCCTGCCCTGTTGTGCTCAGTTCACAGGTTTTTTTTTAAAAAATTATTTAATTACTACTCATATTTACATATCCATTCCCCCATTCCCTCCCCCAAGTTTCCCACCAACCCCCCCAACCCATACCCCAACTCATCCCCAGGGATAGTGAGGCCCTCTACCAGGGACCTTCAAAGTCTGTCATATTGTTTGGGGGAGGGCCTAGGCCCTCCTTGTTGTATCTGGACTGCAATAGTAACTATCCATAGGGAATGGGCTGCCAAAGTCCATTTGTGCTCTAGGGATAAACACTGGCTCCACTGTTAGAGGTCCCATAGACTGTCTTGGCCTCCTAGCTGGCACTCACATTCAGAGGGCTTGGTTCAGTCCAATGCTGTTTCCCCAGGTTTATGACTAGGGTCTCCATGCTCTCACTAGGTCAGGTCAACAGTTTCTGCGGGTTTCTGCAGCACTGTCTTGGCTCCTTTGCTCATCCCTCCTCCCTCTCCACAACTGGATTCCCGGAGTATGGCTCAGTGCTTAG
Organism: Cricetulus griseus; assembly: GCF_003668045.3. NCBI lineage: Eukaryota > Metazoa > Chordata > Mammalia > Rodentia > Cricetidae > Cricetulus > Cricetulus griseus. The sequence goes on from NC_048601.1 coordinate 86,916,030, forward strand.
CTGTGGGTGCCTGTTTCTGCTTCGAACAGCTACTGGATGAAGGCTCTAGGAATGGTAACCAAGGTAGATATCAATATCATTATAGGGGAAGGATATTAATGGCATTTTCTCTACCATTGCTTGGATTCTTAGTTGGGGTCATCCCTGTGGATCCCCTAACATTTCCCCTGTGCCAGACCCTGTACTGTCTCCCTCTATCAAGGCATCTCCTTTCCTGCCCTCCACTATTCCTCCCCTTTCCCACCTCTGAAATGTTCTCATACTCCTCTGTGTGGAGCTCTGCTCTCAGATCTCTGCCCTTATTCTTAATGCTCATGACTTGATGCTGGACCAGGGGGTGATTCATGACTCAGGCAGGGTGGAACATAGAAACTCTTCTCACACCACAGATTTCCTTACAGCGGTTGGTGCCAGTAAAGTTCTCACAGGTCATTCATTCCCTGGCCATTATCTGTAACTTTAAATTTTTTCACAGTATTTTTTAATCATTTTTGGGAAAAAAGAAAAACCCTGCATTCCCATTTTTCCAAACTACCCAGAAGCTCAATATTTAGCCCAAATAGAGCACACTTCTACATGAGCCACTCAAAAGCCTGCTGGGGTAGCTGCACTAGATGCTAGCATCCCATATACTTGATTTCATTCTAGCTCTTCATTTTCCTTAATCTGATTGGACCCAGCATTGTGCTCTGCAATGTGGAAAGCTAAGAACTCCTTCAAAGAGTGACTTGAGGAGCAAGTGGTTGTCACCTGGGAGATGGCACAGTGCTTTGTGTGCAGAAGCTTATTGGGATGCATTAGTTCTAAGAGATGCATCTACTAGGAAGGCCTTTGGCAGCAAGAAGCACAGGAGTGGGCGGTGGGTAGGGCAGAAGGCATTGGGCATCTGAAATTGGCTGCTTCTCGAATGCAGAGTCAGCAACTCAGAGCATTAAGTCAGAGCACTCACTGCCTTTGGTTGCTTCCTTTTTAGTCACAGGGTCACTTAACTCACAGCTGTAGTATCACATACTTGTTCCAGGCTGGAAGAAAGAAGGAAAGACATAAGGCAAAGAGGCCAAGAGCTGTGGCTGGCTTGTCTTTGGGGGGAAACCACTTTACCTGAAGTGTAGCTCATCAGATGTGCATGCACATGTCAGTGGCAGAACCAGGCTGCATGGCTGATTCTAGACCCATCGCAGGCTACAGTGAGTTCAATGGCCACAGTAGATGCTCTACCTAGGAGCTGTCTCCCTTCATCAGCGGAGGATACATCCCAAAGTCCCTGATAGATTCCTGCAGATAGTACCAAACCCTATTTACAAATGCTGAGAACCTATTAACGATCAGTCTAATAACTAAGGTTGTGACTAGCGTGTAACACAGAGATAAACACGGGTGGAAATGCTGGACCAAGGGCTGATTCATGACTTTACAGGATGGAGCAAGAAGAGAGATTTCATCAAGGTCTCTGGAAAACTATGAATTACTATGAATTACTCTTATAATTTTCCATGTTATTCCCCCAGATTGGTATTAATACGGGAGGGAGCTCAGGGGAGAGACAACCAAAACCTTGGAAAGTGAAATTGGGGGACAAATTCAGAGGAGTGGGGTGGTCACAGGGGGAAAGGAACATCAGTAGACAAGTGGTGTCTGCCAGAAGCAAGGAGTCCCTTAGATAATTCTGTTAACAACAAATAGAAGACATTTCTATTGCTGCAAGTTCCACATATTGGTGAAGGCTGACATGATGGGAGGGACACCAAAAGTTACCAATAGATGCCCTGGAAGTGGTCTGTTCTTATAATTGAGCGGTAGCTCTGAGCAAACAAATGTCAGACTCCAGAAAATAATTGACAAGAATTTTAATGAATCATGAACTAAAGATAAGGAAATAGTTTATATTGGCAGCATCTCTAAGTGCAGGCATATAGAAACATGTCTGTATTGGCTTGGTTTTTGTCTATTTGACACAAGCTAGAGTCACCAGAAAGGAGAGAGTCTCCATTGAGAACATACCTCTGTATGATCAGGCTGTAGGATATTTTCTTAATTAGCAGTCAATGTGGGAGGACCTAGCCTATTGTGGGTGGTGCCATCCCTGGGCTGGTGTTCCTCGGTTCTATAAGAAAGCAGGTTGGGCAAGCTATAAGGAGCAAGCCAGTAGGTGGCACCCTTCATGGCCTCTGCATCAGCTCCTGTCTCCAGGTTCCTGCCCTGTTTGAGTTCCTGTCCTGACTTCCTTTGATGATGAACTATGGTGTGGAATATAAGCTGAATAAACACTTTAATTCCTGAATTACTTCAGTCATGGTATTTCAACACAGCAATAGTAACTCTAAGACAATACCCATAAGCTAGGAAGGGGAGGTGTGGTCCAGCATTCCCAAATGGTCATGATGCCCTTATCTGAGTGAGGGGTTCAGCTTATTATGAGCACTGCTAGGTACAAAGGCAAGAAGGTGGCTGTCAGGAGTGGGAGGAGGGGTTGGCATGAGGAGCAGAATAAAATAAGCAAACAACACGTGTGAGGAAAGAGCAATGCTAATTTACTAATAAGATGATAATGGGGGGGGGCATTCCTGCCCTCAGAAAGCATAATTACAGTGAAAGGCTATGGATCCAGAGTCTTTCTTGACAAAGATCCAAATCAGCATGAGAAAGTATTATGTGGGCATGCACTTTGGAGCAATAAAACAACTCTGTTATCCAGATTGTCTATTTCTTTGTTTACACCCCCAAAATAACACAGTATGCTTGGGAACTGGAGGAAGGGTTGTTGAACCAGACATGAACTCAAACAACTAAACTTAGGGGAAAGAGGAATGTGTAACAAAGACAGAAGGGCATATGAAGCCAAGCTGGGATCTCCAAGTCCAATAGCGGAGGGTGGCCTTGTCTGGGAGTTTAAGGGAGCCTCGAAAACCAGCTGCCAAACTGGCTCACTTAATAGAAAACAAAAACAAAAACAAAACTCTTGGTCTGGAGAGATAGTTCTTTGGTTAAGAGCACTGGCTGCTCTTCCAGAGGACCCAGATTCAATTCCCAGCACTCACATGGTCTACTGGCCCCTGGCAGGGACAGCAGGCATGCGTGCAGGCTAAATAAATAAATAACTAGAAATTCTACTGTCTGAATTTGGGCTGCTATAGTAAAAACCGTAGAACATGAGGTTTAAACAATAAACATTTATTTCTTGCTCTTGTGGAGGCTAGAAGTCTAGAGATCAAGGTGCCAGAAGATTCACTGTTTGGTGATAACATTTTTCCTGATTTGGAGAGGGCTGTCTTCAGAATGTCTCCTCACATGCTTACGAGACAAGACATTTTATTTGTGTCTAATAAAGGCACCGATGCAACTATCTAGGGCTGCATGGCCATGACCTAATTACTGTCCCTCCAAGCCTAATTTCTAATAACAGGGTTGTCCCCCGAGTGTTCTGGCATCTTGATCTTAGACTTCCCATCTCTAGAACTGTGCTAAACAATTTCAGTTCTGTACTTACTCAGCCTGTGGCACTTTGTTACTGCAATATGCTTTGACTAAGACAGACATGAGAGAGCCCCTCCTATTCTTCTAGAAGCCGATCTGTTTGGTTTTCACATGTTGTAGTCTATGATATGTCTCAAATAGATTGTTCTGTGATTCACCACGACTTCCCTTTCTAGTAAAAATCTGTCAAATGATCTAAAATATTATGCAATCGTCTAACTCTAAGATTTATAGTAGTGTTTTCAAGTCAAGCTCCACCGGGAGGCTAACTGCTGTTTTTTTCCTTTTGGCAATGTCTCACACACTCTCGGCTGGTAGCCAGGAGTGTGCTAAAACATAGGCAGCATCCTTCCTGCTTTTCTTCCCACAGTCTGGGGTCAGTTCACGTTGGCAGAAGCACCAGATGCCGAGGGAAGTGGAGATAAACAGCCAGTCATTACGCCCTTTAGAGCCTTGGCTTTCCAGTTTGAAGTAGCTTTAAAAGTGCTTCGAGGTAGAAACACAATTGTCCTCAGGTTGTCTCCTCACCAAGGACTTTATACTTGGACTTAGAAGAAGTCCATCTCCACATCTCAGGTCGACAGAGGGCTACCTCTGTCAAGAATGCTGGGCTGCTCTGCAGCAGGCCAACAAAGTCCTGTGAAGTGGGGCTGGTGACCAGCTCTCAGGGAGTCAGCAGCCATTGAAAAGACCAGGAAGACAAAGACACTCCTACCTGGTTTCTGCCAAAAAGCTAGTTCTCATGTGGAGGAGAAGCAATGGCCTTCAGAAGTCTCTACCTCACCAGGGAGCAGAAAGGCAGGTTCAACTGCTGTGCATGCTTTGTCTACACCTCGGCACGAGGGTTTAGGGTCACAATATGAGGAACTATAGTAAAGTTTGCTGCAAACTTGTGGTAACTTTCACTGCCTACATGTTAAGTAAGTGCCCCAAAGCATGTCCTCACCACAGAGTTCACGGTGCTGCCCTTTGGCCTAAACCAGCAGTTTTCAGCCTTCCTAGTGCTGTGGCCCTTTAATACAGTTCCTCATGTTGTGGTAATCCTCAAGCAAAAACTTATTTTCATTGCTACTTCATAATTGTTATTTTGCTACTGTTATGATTCATAACGTGCATATCTGATATACAGAATATCTGATTCTGTGGTTTGACCACAAGGGCCCGAAACCCACAGGCTGAGAGCCGCAGCCCTGAACCATTCTCATTTTTAGACAACTTCTTGAAAACTATTCTTTCATGCTTTGCTTAGGTTGGCAGTTTTTAACCTCGACTCTTCTTTTCGAGTGCTTGGACACCCTGAGATCCCCCTCAGATTTTCAGGAGACGCCCACAGAAGCCCTGTGTTCCCTCAGATCTGAATAATCAAATTCCATGAACAAAGAACCCATCAAACATATTCCAGAGTCATAGCTCTGGGTGGTGATGAAAGAGGAGCCCTGAGGTGGCCCTGCTGGCTGTGAGGCGTGGGCAGGTGGTGGTAGGCTAAGTGTGGAGGGAACATTCGGCAGCCCTGGGCTCCTCAGTCTTTGTCAGTGTGACAGGCCAGCTCCTGTTGTTTTTGAGCCCCTGGAACCAACCTCCCTCAACTTTGATAATGTTTTCTCCTCTTTTGTGATTACAAGGGAGAATAATGAAGCTCATAATAAATAATCAAGGCCCCTTGTGAATAAGACATGAAGTACAGGATGTTCTCTGAAGTCTTTTTTGTGATTTTCTTCCCACGTTGCCTCTCTCTCTGGTACATGCATCCCACAGCAGTCAGCAGCCTTGAGATTGCTTAGATGTGTGGAGACGTTTTTTGAATCACAGGACATTTGGGTAGCAAGAAACACATGCTCATGTGTGTAGTGTGGAGCCCCACGGAGAGGAACCATGGTGAAGGTTTTCAACTTAGGTCTTATGGTGAGAGGCAGCTGGAGCAGAGAGAATGTGGAAATCCTTCCTATCTAAGATAGGCATGTTCTGAGGCCCTGTGACTTCCTGAAACTATGAGGGTTACTGAGTCCCGTGTTTGCAATATTTTACACATACACACACTCCATGTACATATACACTTAAACTTATCGTTACTAAAATCCCACCTTTTCAGCTTATGGCATGATTGACTTCTAGCATCACTACTTGTACAATGTTTTGAAGTCAAATAAGCATTATTTGAACACAGATACCTTGACAGCAATACTTCAGCACTCCATTTGTTGACTGGCCAATAAGTGAGGATAAACCAGACAGGGTGGCAATGTTCAGCTCGTGGGGTGGTAGGCATTTCATCACACTATTTGGAAGGAAGCACAATTTAAAACTCATGATTGTTTATTTCTGAATATTTTTCTTTATTTTCAGACAACAGTGGATGCTGGCAATGGGAGTCTCAGAAAGAGAAACCCCATCTAAGGACAGCTAAGGACAGATGATAGGGACTGCTGCAGAGTGAGTAAATAAGAAGCAGCAGGTAGGATTGCAGAGATTTTGCAAATGAGATGGTTTGCATAGTGTGTCAGGGTGATTCAAGATGGATTTTCTGGGACCAACATGTGATTGTGTACCACCTGGCAGAGAGGAAACAGAGCTGGCATCTCCAAACAAGCCAGCATTAGGTTGTGTTTGCTCAAAGTTTAGCCTTAACATCTTGGGAGCCTAGTAGGAAGACAGAACTTCAGAACCTCGCAGATGGCCCTAATCAGAATTCCCAGATGACCTTAGGCTTGATTAAGACAAGGAACCACCAGACCAAGCAAGTGGGAGAGGCAGGTGCTGTGGGTTACAATGAGACACAGCAGAGGCCAGAATGGATGGTCAGATACTGTTGTCAGTGTAATGAGGCTGTTTTTGTAAGGAAAGGGGTGGTTCAGCCAAATGGAAGATTTTATTGATCTGTTTGTTCAGAGAATCTTAAAGGCATTATGCTTTAAAAAGATTCTGATGTTGTATATTAAAATAGATCTTTGTGTTTTGCCAATTGAAATCCTAGAAGAACAGATATTGAAACATGACTGTGGAGTCAGTAAGGGTTTCTAATATGGGGCGCTGTGAAGCGTCAGAAACAAAACAACCCGGTAGGCAAATGGATAGAAAGTGAGGGCCTAATGCTCACATGCTGCCTTACACAAAGCTTTGCTCCACACACTCAAGAGCTAGGATGGGGAAGACAAAGGTGGGTGGGGCTGGGGACAAAGAGCCAAATATGTAAGGATATTTATTGATTACATGCGCCAACTTTGGGGGTATTAAACAGCTTGGTGATGAGGGAGGTCCTTCTGTGTATGTGTTTGTCTTATTGGTTGATAAATAAAGCACTGTTGGCCAATAGTTAAACAAGATAGGTGGGGCTACGAGTCGAGGAGGATTCTGGGAAATGTAGTAGAGAACAGAGTTGCCATTTGATCCCAGGAAGATGGGACACTAAGGCTGGCGTCCTCGGTAAGATAAGTCCTTATAAAAATATATAGATTAGTAGTTATGGTTGATAATTAAGACTGAGCTAGCAAATAAGAAATCCCAGTCATTGGCCAGCAGCATTGTAACTAATATAAGACTCTATAGGTTATTTGGGCGCCCTGAAGCGGCCGCAGAACCCAGGAAGTTGGCAAGGGTTAGCGTTACAGCTTGGTCCCTAACTCTCAGACTGGAGTGTGGACTCTGCACTGTGTGACTTAATGCAGCACTAGTTCCTTCCACCCTCCATAAGAGCAAAGTTGAATGAGACCAAGCAATGAAGGTTGGGCATCATCAGAGCAGTTAGTATAGGTTCAAATCCTGAGCCTGGCTCTCAGCTGGCTGGCCTTCCATAAAGATAATGAATGCCTTGGGCTTCAGGGTTCCCATCCGCAGTACAGGGACAGCCAACTCTTCCACTAGTGGCTAGTTGTAAGAGAAACTGGGTTACAAGTGTTCAGGAGCTATGGGCTCCCACAATTGTCTTGTATTGTTATTAATTATTATGGTTGTTTTCCGGCTGGCTGGAGAAGAGAGACTAAAGATGGAGAGTTTAGAAATAAGAAAATCCTTTTCCCAGGTTCTGAGACTTGAGCAAACTGGCAAGAGCGGCAGTCATCTTTGGAACTTGCCCCATGCAGAGAGAGACAGCTGGCTTCATCCTGGGGAAGTGGCTCTCCTGTTTACTCAGAACACTAATAATAACCAGCCCCGGCATCTGTTCCACATGTCACCACCCTCATACAGCACTGTCCCATGCATGTCCTCTGCTCTTGCTCCCCTGTCCCCGCCATATGTGAGGGGTCAAGACCAGTGTAACTGAACAGGTGGATGAGGGTAAGCAGGAAGGCTTGTGCCCTGGCTCTAGGGGTCAAAGCAACTCTAGATTCTCTCTGAGACCCTGGGACTTTGTCAGACTGGCACTTGCCAGCCTTGACCAGCTGTGTAAGCAGAGGAGTGTGTCGTGTGGGGGACTGCCCTCCCTGCCAGTGCCTGGACTTAGGGGTCAGTGACTATCGCTCTGTTGCTCTCTCTCTTTAATCTACAAGGATCCAAAAGGGCTGACAACCTTCCCAAGTATGTTTTCTCTGGGGACTTAGACTTGTGGCTTTATTAAATTGGAGGTAGGAAAATAGCAAACAAACAAACAAAAACCAACAATAAATGCTACCACTTTTTCTAAATCATGCTAATTATAACAGAGTCACATGCACTTTTAAAATGTGAATATCCTTCGAGAGTAAATGTCAGGCTTACTTGTAATTTCTCTTTTGTTATGAATTCCAGGACCATCTAACTTCCTATCAGCACCAACACTGAAGGAAGAAGAGTTCTTGGATGGAGGTGGACAGGAAGAGGAACATAGGATGGTTTCCTGGAAGAGGGAACTGACTCTAGGGAGCAACTCTGAGTGGAACCAGGAAGTCAAGAGCTTTGGGCAGAGAGCAAGAATCCTAAAGAGGAGGCAGGGTGCAGGCCCCAGAGAGAAAGGGCAACCATAGAAGACCTGAGCTGAACTGGGCCAGTGACTGGAGGCAATGGCTACGTACACAGCTGCAGCCTGAAGTGGCTTTGGGCATGGGTGGCATAAACTGGCAGTGTGTCCTTGCAGAATAAACTCAAGGGACATCATCACTGAAGACGCACAGCCCATCCCAGGCAAGTCGAGCCCAGTTCACACTTACTCTCCTTTATGCCTTCATGGCTGAATGAGCTCCAAGCTCAGTCAGAACACTGCCCATACTTACTCTGTAAGCAGCCAATGCCTAGTCCAGGATGCCCTTCTCTTTTACTTTCCCCAGTTGCACCTACCAACAACAAAAGCCTCCTCTTCCAGGGAGACTGAATAATCTTGTTTCTCAAGGGTAACTGTGTTTATTGTCAGATTTTGTTTTCTTTTTTAGCATCTACTCCTTTTTAGCAATCAATTGCCATTTACTTAGGAAAAAAGGAGTGCTTTCTTTACATTACAAATTAATGTGTGTGCTAGTATTTATAGAAAATATGAAAAGTCAGAAGGCAGAAACTAAACCATGCAAAGACTATGCCAACCCGCGATGCCTCCTTCCAGTGGTTGATCTGCTTGTATAAACGTTTCTTCTTCATTTAGTTGTTATGGACACATATAAGTTATGTGTATTGATTTTTGTTGTGATAACATTTTTTAATAATTACATGTAATGCTCATTCAAAATATAGAAAAATAGGAAGAGGAAAATCCAGTCTTCCTTCACTGTTGTTAGATTGAGACGGATGGAGGTGATATGAAAACGAAGGAAACTGAACTTGACCTCAACAGAAACAGATTGCATTTTATTGCTCTCAGAAGACACCACCTTCCCATGGTTATCTAGGCTGTTGTGGGAATGAGGAAGCCTGGGTTTTATAGGAGATAAGAGTAGGGGTTGGGGATTTTCCTGACTGTGGGTGATTGGATAGGCACCTGGGCTATTCTGAAATGGGAAGTTTAGCTTGGTTGGCTTCTTCATTAGAGGGGCAGGCACTCTTCTCAGGGGAAGGGAGGTTCCTTGGTTTAGGAGCCACCCCATCCTTCAACTATATGATGTCCTCATCTTTATTTCTTTGAACGGGGGACACCTGAGATGTATAATAGTATATTTTAGGTGTGCCTCACTTTAAAGTAGAATTGGAAATAAGAGGCCCCAATACATCTGTCCCAGTTTACAATTTCATCATGACTTTTACTGTGTCATAGTAAAAGTAGAGAATATGCAGAGATAATTTCTCTAGGTATTTTGATGTCTTTCTTTGTAGTTTTTCCATCTACTTTAGTGTGTCCAAGGCTGTATTATCAAGAACATATTGTATGCATTTTAAAGTTCAGTTAACCTAGGAATGAATGTTAACAGATCCTGATGGGATGAAGAAGTATGCAACTAACAAAGCAGGGGAGGTGGCTCAGCTGTGCAAACATGAGTACTAAGCCCAGCACTCATGTAAAAGCCAGACATAGCCGCGGATGCCTGTAAACCCCGTGCTGGAAATGAGAAGGGTTCCTGGAGTTTGCTGGAAAAAAAATAAAATAAAAGGCCTAACTGAGTCAATGAACTCCATATTTGGTGAGAGATCCTGTGTCAAAAAGAGAGTGAGAAGCAAGTGAGGAGGACACTGGTATTGACCTCTGGCCTTCCACATATACCCACAAACATATGTTCACACATACACACAGGGCAGGGGGGAGGGACGTGGAGGGAGGGGAGAGGGAGAGAGAGAGGGAAGGAGTAATAAGTAAACATAGTTTTAGGGTGATATCTACTCTTGCTCAGTTTGTTAAGTTTCCCCAAATAAAAGGTCGTCCCAGAATCAGTCTTAAAATGTTTTAAAGATGCAAAATATTATTATTTCAGTTGTCCGGCTAGAGGCTGGAGAGGTTCTTGGTAGCTAATAGTGTGTGCTGCTCTTGCAGAGGACCCAAGTTCTGTCCCCAGCCCCCGAATGGTGACTCACAACTCCCTGTAACCCCAGCCCTGGGGATCTGAAGCTCTCTGCTGGCCTCCATGGAAACCTGCATGCTCACACACACAACACGCAAACATTTGCAGATTATAATGCATTAGTGTCACATTAAGGAGAGACATAAAAGCACTTCCCCTTGGAGTCGCTTACCCAACCAAGATCGAGTCCAGATTTGAACTCTCTATTTAATGCTCCCTGTATCTTCTGTCATCTGTTGTATGAATCTGAGTCTGCTTGCATCGGTGTCTTTCTCTGTCCCTTTGTGTCTCTCTGTTGTATGACAGTGTGTGTCTCTGTGACTATCTGTGGAGCCTGTGTGTGTCTATCTGTGAGTGGTGTGACTGTCTCTGTGTCTGTTGTTGTATGTGTATGTGTGTCCCTAAAAAAGGGCTTCACTGTCTTTACTGAACAGCACAGAAGGCAGCATCACATGGGGAAGGATTGGGAAACCTGACAGAAACTTCTAACAGTTTTATAAAGGAATAAGTCCCTGGATCTACCTTATCCCAACTGATCCTGATAATAACCACTATTGTTTATCAACCAATATCCATAGTTGGCTTCTTCAGTGGTTATGGTAGATTTTAGAGAATGGCTTTTGACTTCCGTATTTGCTGCTTTCAGCAATTATAAACATGTATTGTCTGTGTCAGGGCGTGGAAGAGTACATAGTTTAAGATTACAGCTATTTGTTAGCTTAGGTTGTAAAGGTTGATTACATGGAAAATCCAAGGCAAGTAATGTTGTCTGCTACACTGTTCTCTTAAAGGTGGGTTAAACAACAGTCTGGCTGCACAGTAGGATAGCAGTCTTATGCTTTAGTGACCTCAACGTGTATTATTAACTCTGTCTGAGGTCCAGCAAAAGCTGCAGTCTCTTAGCTATTTTTAGAATATTGCATTGCTACACAAAGATATACATAGATAAAAATAAATTAAGTCACCAATTTCTCATCTATAGAAAAGTTCTATGTGATTTTTCTTTTTAAGGAAAAATATGTCTGTGATATTCTTCTGGCATAATGCTCCAATAGAGCAAAACCTTCGTCATTGTTAGCAAGTTTTGTAAGGACAGCAGCTGCTGTCACTGTTGTACAGCGATCCAATAAGTCAAGAACTTCCATCTGACTGGATAGATGCAGATTGTGGTTCAGCAAACATGAGATGAACTATAAAAATGATCCCTGAGTGTATGGTCTCAAGGAGCACACGTACCTTAGATGGGAAAGGGAGAGTCAGATGACCAGCGATTGAACTGATCCCAGGGCAGACTTTGTTCTGAGAGTGGAGCTTGCATGTGGACACATGCAGTTCAGCTTGCATGTGGAAATGTGCAGTTCACCCGGATTCCTGAAGGAGGGATGCAAACTATACTATTTAGGAATCATGACAAGAAAATGTTCAGTACAGGCATATCAATTTTTAATATGTTTGATTCATAGCTGAGCATGTGGATGCAGAAGTCATTGATACAGAAGAGTGTGTGAAGAGATTCACTGTGAGGAATTGTTCTGCACAAGCATGGAGGTGAGCTGCCTCCCAAATCTCTCCAAGGCCAGCGAAGCAGGTGGTATAGTTCCACCCTAAATCTGAAGATCTGAGATACAGAGCGAAAATCCCTGCACATCTTGGTCTGAAGGCTGAGATTCAGGAAAGGATACCAGCGGTAAATGACTGTTCCTGCTCAAGCAGAGAACATCACCTTTATTCCTTGCAGGCCCCTGATGGGTCAGGTGGTGCCAAGCTGTGCAAGCTCAGCTTCTTTACTCCAGATGCAGATTCAAGGGCTCATTTCTCTAGAAAGAGAAATGCTGTGTACAGAGACACTAGGTATGTTCTACCAGCTACCTGGGCATCCTGAGCCCTGTCAAACCAATGTGTAAAATAGAATATTATGGAGATGGTTTACTCAGCCTCGAGGCTAAAAAAAAAACTCATGGAGTGACTCTGTATAAATTTGTCTCATTCAAACTTAAAGAATAGGGCTAGACTCTCACGCCTAGGCTCCATAGAAAGCTTTCAAGGCCTAAGACATGGCAATGAAACTCTCTGGAAACATCATACCCTTCTTAGTTGGAGCCCCTGGCCACAGTTTCTGAGTGCCTGCCCGTTGGGTGTATATCTGAGGTTTGTCAGGCTGACACACAGCTGGGATGGACATTCTTGGAAAGTGCCACCATGAGGGACTCTGGGGCCCCTTCTTCTAGGTCTAAGTCCTTTCAGACATTTGTAAGTTACTAAAGTCCACCGTTAACTGTGGTAGCACCCCCCCCTTGCTGCTATAACAAAATATCTGTGGAGGGATTATTTATGAATAACATACTTGTCAGGTCTAAAGAAAACTCCATTACCCCAAATTCTGGTGTTTAGACAAACGCCAACCTTCCTCAGAAATGTGTGAAGCCAATTCCCCTCTACCAAAAGGAGCCATTCCCTAATGGCAGAAAGGACAAAAGGCTACCTGTGGTGCCTATTAACACACCAAAGTACATGCTGGCTCTAGACTTCACCAGTATCCTAGGTGCCTATTAACATTTCAGAGTCCATACTGGCATCCTAGCCCGTCTCAGATCTTCAGCTCATGGGCCTCCTCCCTCTGCCCACCCCCACCAACTACTCATTCTCTGTATAACCCTGCCATTTTGGCTGTGCACTCTGTTTTGCCTATTTTCTCTACATCTTCTCATCTTCTCTCTATCTCGGCTCCCCCCATGGCTCTCCTCTCTTTGTCCCCCCATCTCTTCTCTCATGGCTAGGTGCAGTCTGTTAGCCATGTTCAGTCTACTACTTTCTCTCTCAGCTCTGGACTCTTCCAGATGCCTCTGGCTGTTCTCTCATACCTACAATTTAAACCTTCCTCTCGACCATACAACGGAATGGTCATGTTGTCAGTTTATACAGTATGTTTGTTGACCTCCTGCTGCAGAGCTGAGGAGCCCAAGACTGAGGGCCAGCCTCTGACAAGAGCCTTCTTGGCAAACCACTACAGAGGAGAGTGAGGGTGGGAGACATGGGGTAAGTTCTCCACTCATAATGACCCCAGTGCTGTGGAGACAACATTACTAGAGGACTGCTATTCTCTAAGCCCTGTTTTCTAACACGCTTACCCCTGGTCATAGATCTTTGTCCAAGCACTGACCAGACACATCTCTACTTAGGCTCATGAGATGTTCTCAGAGGCCCTGCTGCAAGATGAAGCCACCATGTCATTCAGAACTGAACTATTAAGGCCACACCATCTGAGGTATCCCTATGGCAACAAATATAACTCAGCTATGAACTTGATCTGTGCACATGTCCATGAGATCACACCCTAAATAAAATATTCACATAAAATAGCCACCAGATCCAAGCAGTTCTCCTATCCACAGTGGCCTGTTGAATCTATGTTTAAATCTAACACAGCCAGTCATAAAACCACTCTAATGGGCTATGACACCCCATGAAAAAAAAATCCCGTATATGAAATTAGTGTTTCCGTTCCAAGGAATGAAAACAATGTTCAGGGCTGTAGTGGCTCAGCAGACAGGCAAGCTGGGCTAATGGGTGAATGACCCTCAAGCTCAGGCAGACTGGTCGTGAGATGTCACGGACTTGGCTAAGTCAGTTTCCCTTGGGGCTAGGTAGCCAAGCTCCAACTTCACATAAAGTTGTCTCTTGCTGGGTACATGTGTATTTTTAACAGATTCTAACTTGTCTGGCACCTACACTGCAATGGTTTACTCTTTATCTGGATCTGTTCTCATAATTGCATTGTAAAAAGATGGAAGCACAATGAGGACCATCCTAGCCTCCTCTGGAGCTATGAATGTGTAGTATACCCTGGAACATAACCTTTCTTCACAGAGGGAGAAAAAACTGAGCGGGATGGGAACTCCATGCTTTTCCTTGCTGGTCCTGTCAGTTTACCAAAGCAAGCCTGCCCCTTGGCTCATATGATGTGGTTAGTTGCTCTTTGGTATCTGTGGGAGGACTGGTCCCAGGAATCCTATAGGTACCCAAATCTGTGGATGCTCCAGTCCTTTATGTAAAGTGCGTGCAGTATTGTATATGAACTAGAACCTTCACTTTAATATTTTAAATTACCTCTAGTTTAAATGCAATGGAAAGATGGTGTCAACAGTTATTTATATGGTGTTGTTTAGAGGCTCACTATATATAGGAGATGGGTCTGTACATGTTTACCACCTACACACCTATTTTCAGTCCACATTTGGTTGAATCTAAGAATGTGGACCACGGAGGCTGTTTTTGCCTTCATTCACTTGTACCCTTCTCGTGAATTTATTGTACAACGTAGACCTCATTCTCTTTTATCCACCTCCAAGTATTCCCTGCCTAAGCCCTAGACTCCAGCAGAGATGTGTACTTTACATATGCTTTTCTTTCCTAAGGAGACATTGCAGACCATCACTGCTGGCTGTCTGACAGAGCACACAAAGACATAATTCAGTGAGTACAGGCGGGAGCCCTCCTGTCCATCTCACACCAATGGACATGTATGCTTCCAAGGATGTCCTGGTTCATTGGGGGCATCCCCACCTCTGCTGTTTGTGTACATGGAGTTGCAACATCAAAGGTCATTTTAAAGACTGGTGAGTCAGGGTTGAAGGGGTGGGAGTGGTCCTCTCACCAATGCAAAAGGCAATATGTGCCCAGTACACATCTGCCTATTGACCCCTGGTTTTTCTAGCAGAGAGGAATGTTTTTCAGGTGGCTGGCTCATCTATTTCTTACATGAAGTACAGGGAGATAGGCATGTTTCTAAATCTACTTATTGTTATCTTCAGTGACTTAGGAGTCATAGCCTAGCATTTTTGCTTTTCTTTGTACTGTGAGTGTGGCTTCTGTCTACACCTGCAGAGACATTTTAACCAGGTGTTCACAGGTGCGGTTATCAAAGGGTGTCATGCCAACACCAGGGTTGATGGAGATGCCCTGATTCTACCATTACACACACACAACCCCCCCCACACCTATCTAATTTCTCAAGCAACTTAAGGAAACTTCTCCTGGGAAGAGGACACTGTTTTCTGTGAATCTCTTTCATAGAGGAAGTTTCCAATACAGTTTCAGTGATCTGTTGATTGACTTTTCATTGGCTGTTCTTTGTTATGGATATTTTTTTCCCTCAAAGTTAATCTGCAACCTAACTACGAAAAGGGAATTTTAGAGATAGAATTCAGAGGTGGCTAGGCCTCCAGTTCTTTTTCCAACCTTCAGGTATATGTTCATTATAGCCGAACAACAACAACAAAAATATTTACTAGCAAAATCTGGGTTTCCTTATTAAACATTGAATGATTATAAATCCTACAGCAATATTCTTTTCATTTGATCCCTAGAAATATTAATATAATGGATCTCCCTAACTATGCAATGCCACAGTTTGGAGCATACCTGCTCTAGAAGCCTATGGAGTATGCTTCTGGGCTTCTGCTAGTGCAGAAGACTTACAGTAAAACCAGATGAATGGGTCGTGGAGCGTTGACCTTGTTGTGTAGGACCGTGTTCTGTTTAGGCAGCTCGTTGAAATTTTCTCAACTTTGGGAGAGCAGGCTTAACTTCCATCCTTCAATCAGAAGTAGATCTCTGTGAAGTTCTGCGTCAATACTGGCTGTTCCCGAGCTGTCAGAGCAGTAGACGTGTTATGGTCTAAAAATAAATATAATAAGTTTCCTTATTCAAAAATGGCAGAACAGATTTTATACAACTGCTTCACTAAATTGATCACATGTCACTGGGTTTGGAAAGTTTTTCACCCAGAATAAAAGCATGGAAACTTTTGGGTACAAAAACAAGGGCTAGAGTGGAAAATGCTTCCTCTTCCCCCTTGTGTGAACAGAGATAACATCAGCTCTGTGCTCTGGCCAAGGTGGGGGAGAATGTCCAGAGAGCTTCTGAAGTTCACACAGAATCAAACCCAGATAAAGTCTCTACAAAAGACAATTTGTTTGCAAAGCTTTCCTTGGCAAATGTCCAGGCATGTCAAGAAGGACTTCTACCCATTAGCAACCAGCCTCCAACTATTACTATTTAAACCAGTGTTTTCTAAGGAGCATTCTAGAAATTGCCAGCTCTTAGGTGTTATTTGAACAAAAGGATGCTGGGTCATGGAAAAGTTCAGCAATCATGGACTTTAGGCGCCACTGTGCTGTTGGTGTTAGGCCCTCTCGACGTGATGTGATGCCGGCTCTAAGTGAGCCGGTACAGAATGTAGTTTGGAGCTTTGGTTTCCAGTGACATTGTAAGCAGGCATTTGGAATGACTTCTTTTTATAAAACTCTGACAACGCTTGGCTGAACGCATAATTTTTATATGCACAATTTGCAAAAATTATGGAAATCATTTTGGGGGAAACAGAGACAAGAAATAGTACAGGAAGTTACTGATGATATCGCACTAAACTGAAAGCACTTCCAGTCATGGAGACCCAGTTCCCTGAGTGTGAGCCACCATTTGAAGGACAGATTTGGGGCTGTCGCCTCTGTGCTAAACCTGGATCCTCCAATGACTGGTTTGCCAGGTAAGAGCAGCAGTTAGAAAAAAACTAATTCATAGAAAAGGGAGAAGAGGAGAAATGTTTTTTTTTATATAACTATTGTTTTATTTTTAAAATTAAAATATGCATTAATATATCTTAAGATTAAATTTTTAAAAAGTAGTTTACTATTTTAATAATTTTTTTATTTTTTTAATTCTTTAATTACTACTCATATTTACATATCCATCCCCCCATTCCCTCCCCCTCCTATCCTCCCATGTTCCTCACCAATCGCCCCCAATCCATCCCCCAGGGATAGTGAGGACCTCTACAGGGGACCTTCAAAGTCTGTCACATCATGTAGGGCAGGGCCTAGGCCCTCCTTGCTGTATCTGGGCTGCAATAGTATCCCTCCACAGGGAATGGGCTCCCAAAGTCCATTTGTGCTCTAGGGATAAACACTGGCTCCACTGTTAGAGGTTCCATAGACTGTCTTGGCCTCCTAGCTGGCACCCACATTCAGAGGGCTTGGTTCAGTCCAATGCTGGTTCCCCAGCTTATGACTAGGGTCTTCATGCTCTCACTAGGTCAGGTCAACAGTTTCTGTGGGTTTCTGCAGCACCGTCTTGGTTCCTTTGCTCATCCCTCCTCCCTCTCCACAACTGGATTCCCGGAGTATGGTTCAGTGCTTAGCTGTGGGTGCCTGTTCCTGCTTCAAACAGCTACTGGATGAAGGCTCTAGGAATGGTAACCAAGGTAGACATCAATCTCATTATAGGGGAAGGGCATCAATGGCATTTTCTCTACCATTGCTTGGATTCTTAGTTGGGGTCATCCCTGTGGATCCCCTAACATTTCCCCTGTGCCAGACCTCTCTCCAAACCTGCACTGTCTCCCTCTATCAAGGCATCTCCTTTCTTGCCCTCCTCTATTCCTCCCCTGTCTCAGGCCTCTTGTTCTCCTGCCCCCCCTCCCCGTGCTCCCACTTTGCTCAGGGATTCTTGTCCCCCTCCCCTTCTTTGAGGGACTGTGCAATGAGAAAAAAATGTTTTTATCACCACCCATGTTAAGGATATATGGAGAAGTCTACCACACATGTAATGATAGACTAACACTATCATCTAAAAACTATTCAACAATGGACTAAGTGGCATGCTTTTAGACTATGAGGGAAACGTTTCCTCTGGATGGACTAACTCCTCATGAAGACTTCTCAGTACTTGCACACACAAAACCCACTGAACAATGGGCTGCTGCTGCTTGGCTGTGTCCAACCTCTACTCCGTTAGGTGCATTTGCCCTTCATGTTTACTTCCTCACACGCTGAAATAAACACTGACTGTTTGCTTGCTCAATAACAATAACAATAACAATGAACTGCTGAATGTCAGGTCAAAACCCAAACTTACAAAACACTCAAGGAAATGAATTATCACAAGTTTATAGACATGACTAATGTTTTTACTCTAATGATTTTAGACATTTAAATTATTGAATATAAAACATAAATGTAAGTTATACAAGGAAAAAGAGAGGAATCCAAAAGCACAAACAAGGAATATAATACCTTGAAAGAATCAGGTAGATTGAAAAAGAAAACAGAATTCCTAGAAACATCGTTATTGAAATTAAAAGTCATTGTTCAGGTGAAATGTATGACATTGTTAAAATAGAATTTTAAGCTGAAAGATGGATCTGAAGGGACTTCCTGGCCTGCAGCACAGAGAGACGTGTGTGTGGAGAACTTAGAAAGAATGCATAGGCTGTACAGGTGTCACTACATGCAAGAGTCCCAGAAGACGAGAACAGAGAAACGGGAGAGATAATATATGAACAAGAAATGGCAGAAAGTCACCTGGAAATTATGGAGAATATACATCTGCAGAGTCAGAGCCAAGATGAGTCCCATACCTGGTTGGCAAAAGAATATCATGTTTGCAACAGCAACACTTTGAAAATAGAAGTTCTTTATCTTGGCAGAGATAAAATACATGTTTTTTGCACAGTGTGACAGCAGACTTCTCAGTCACAAGACTGGAGCAGAAAACCAGTGGAACCTTGAGATATCTGGAGAAAAGTAACCACCAATGCAATACTTTGCACTCAGTCATCATCATCTCACAAGAAAGAAGTTGAAATAAAACAATTTAATACTTATATGACTCGGCAGACTCTCACCAGAGGAACTTCCTCTCAAATAGTTTGTTTTTATAAGAGAAAACTGACCCTTGAAAGTAAGTTTGAGATATAAGAATGAATAGTGAGCAAATAATTCGGTTAAGATGTTTTAAATAGGGGTTGGAGAGATGGCTCAGAGGTTAAGAGCACTGACTGTTCTTCCAGAGGTCCTGAGTTCAATTCCCAGCAACCACATGGTGGCTCACAACCACCTTGAATGAGATCTGGTGCCCTCTTCTGGTGTGCAGATATACATGGAAGCAGAATGTTGTATACATAATAAAATCTTTAAAAAAAAAAGATGTTTTAAATAATCACAAATAGAGTTTTACTGTATAAAGTGCTGATGGGAAATATATACTTATAGGTAATATTCTACATAGATTACATATTTGTGATAACATTTTGCAGATAGTAATAGGACCAATCAGATATTAATACTCTAAACTAAGTGATTGTATAAACCAAGATGTAAGTTATTGACATTAAAGAGAATACAACTTCCCAAATCTGTCTGAGAACAGATCTCTAATTTGCAAGCATCCTGTGGAGTTGATTGCCAGGAAATGTACTTTGAATTTGGCTTGGGAGATTTCAATGAAGGCAAGCCTCCTGGCCTCCTGGATTCTTGATCAAGTGAGACAAAGCTGTTGTTACCCTCCTGTTTGGGAAGTCTGGTGGCTCTAGTATTTGTGATGGCTTAGCATAGCAGCACCAGATTTTCAAAACATTGAATTCCAGATAACCCATAACACTGTTTACCAGAAATTCAAACTGAACTGGGTGATTCTGTATTTTCATTCAGTAACGATGGCAGCCCCGGGAGCATGAAGAAGTGGGCAGGGATGTGGGGTGGGAGCCGTGGAGGGGAGGAGGGAGACTGTGAGCCATGATACTGGGACCCCCTAAGTCACGAATCCAGGCCAGTAGAAGGGGCTGATCCTATTAGCAGGCTCTCGGCTGACCTTTAACCTTCGTAGATTAGCTGTGTTTGCTATGAACTGTCACATGATGCCAGTCTTAGGGTTTTTCTGCTGCATGATCATGGCAGAGGCATCATAGTGGGGCAAAGAATTGAGCAAGTGATAAAGGAGAGAGCAACCACTATGCAGATCTGTATCCACACCCAGGGGACTTTGCTGTCTGACCTGGGTAAAGGGCTTGTTCTGAAGCACAGCCGAACTAGTGGGATAGGCTACTAGGTGTGGTTTCCTGTGTTTAAGAGTTCTGAAGCCACGATGTTCTCTAATGATGTCACTTTTCAATGCTTCTGTGGTCAGGGTATAGCTCTAGTGTGTTCCCATTAGGGCCATGAGTTGGCTGCTTGATCACCAGTGTGAAGGTATTTTTTTTTTTAAAAAAAAGATGGGGCCTTTAAGAGGTGGGGCCTAGGAAAAGACAATTAATGCATTGGGGGGGGGGGGTGGAGAAAGAACAAATGTTAGTCTCCTAGAGTGAATTAGCTCTCAGGGAAGTGGAAAGTTATGAGAAAGCACTCTTGACCTGAGAAGTCCTCTGTTTTGCCTCCCCCTTGAATGCACTGCTGCCACGATGCTTTTGCTTAGGGGCAGCCTTTTCAAGAACTGCCGCAGCAGCCATGGCATCTTCTTATTGCCTGCTTAACCCTTTCGCTTCCCCGGCAGCCCCGACAGCTTGCTCCCATTGAGCTTCCCTAATTTTGATTCCTGATTCCTCTTAGCCAGTGTATAAACTGGGATTTTCTTATCATTGTCTTTCCTTTTAAAAAAATGTTTAAGTTTTCGAGCAGTTCATACACTGTATTTTGATCATATTCATCCTCCGAAACCTCTCAGATCTACCCCCCTACTCAGGCAACTTCATGTTCTATCTTTGATTTTTAAATTCATGGAGTCCTATGTGATGCTTGGGCTTGAGACCTGCCTTGGAGCATGGTCCACCTACTAGGGGTCACATCCTTAAAGAAAACCAACTCTTGCTCTGACTGTCCCTGTTTGTGCTTTCTTCTGTAGAGGACAGTACAGTTCTTAGATAGGGATGCCGACTCACAGGGTGGAAAGTACTGTCTGAACTTAGTAGGTATCTCCCATGCCCTCAGAAAGAGGACCATTTCGGGAGGGATGTACTTTGGGGAGACATTGGGGGATTACAGGAGGACATGGGTGTAGATATGATCATATCTTATTGTATATATGGATGTAAGTCTCAAAAAATTAAAAAAGAAAAGAAATGGGAAAACACAGGCATGCTAGTCAAGGATGGAAATAGACTGGGATGCCAGGTGCTGTCTTACTTTATAGCAAGGGCTGGATCCTAATCCTTGATCCCAAGTGTTAGCTGTGTTTCCATGCCAGACTGATGGCTATGATGGTCTGATCTGAAATGGCAGACAAAGTGTAGATGATGATGACACAGCTGGAGCTAAGTCTGGCGGTTGCCTTTCCGTAACTAATGTGCTCTCCGACTTCATGGGTGGTTGGAAAGTCAAATAGATGCAGTGATCTGATGTGTAAACTCACATTTCTTGGTACAGAGGTAAACCGCATGTATGCTGTCCTCGAGGAATTGACAAAGCACTTGCCATTAACATTAAGGGATTGGTGTTTGGGATGTAGCTTATCTGGAATGCAGAGGCCTCATATCTCCCCCCATCACAGGGTAGTACACTTGCAAAAATGGCATGGTATTAGAGTGAATACTTGTTCTAGTTAGGTTTCTTGTTCTATTTTCTTACTTGATATTAAATGCTTACTAATTTATAAGCTTACCTTCATCGTAGCTGTGTATATAGGAAGAGCACAGTGTATAGGGTTCAGTTAGCTGCAGGCAGTCACAAGCATCTTGGAATGCATCTGTCATGAAGAAAGACTCACAGTATGGCATTAGACAGGGGTCACAGGATTGGGGAGGAGCTTGCAGCAGGCAAATCTGCTCCATCCTAGGCGACAGAGGCTGGGGGAGTCAGCACAGACTTTCTAGAAAGGGATTTCTTTTCAGAGTTATAGGACAGGGAGCTAACCAGGGGAGTTCCAACAATCCAGCTGGGAATGTGTGGGAGCTGAGAGAAATCAGCTCACATCTGCAGGGCTGCCAGACTTAGTAACGAAAAGTACATGCTGCCCTGTTAAATATTAATTTCAGATAAACAACAGAATCTGTATGCGCCAAGTCATATTTTTAGTGTAGGTATGTTCCATATACCGCACAACTATAGATTGTTACTTATCTGAAATTCAAGTATCCCCAGGTATGCTGTATTTTGTCTGACAAACACAGCCTTGCACACTGGGAAAGTACAATGTGTTTCAGAGTGGCTGGAGAGGCAGGGGAGGAAGGCAGAGTGGGCTGTAGGAGTGTGGGAAGGTCAGGTCTGTGAAGGCTGATGATGTAGGGAAGGATTTGAGATTATACTAAAATTGAGATGAGCTATTGGCAAGCTTTACCACAGGGTGTGATACCAGACAGCAGTGTCAGCTGCACTGTCAGGCACCTTGAAAAGAGAATTAGTTTCTATTGCAGCTCAATCAGTTACCCCAAATTTAGTGTCTCAAATGATAAACATTTATCTCCTCTCTGTTGCATTAGGTCAGGAATCAAGAAGCAAGTTATCTGGGTACTCTGGCTCGGGGATTTTTAGGCAGCCATGGAGAAGATGTTGATCAGTGTGGCAATCATCTACAGGCCCTCTTGCTTTGAGAGTGGCTCACCCCAAGGTTGGCATACCCATGGCAGGAGTAGGGCGTCATTGTGACAGACCTGACCATGTTGGTTTGAGAAGGACTGTGGAAGGACTTTGCAACTTTGGAGGAGAAAATTCACTGCATGCTGCAAGCTTGGTGAGCTATTCTTTGGGAACTTGGAAGAAAATGGTGTTGAGAGAAATTTAGACAACAGAGGCCTGCCTTTTGAAGTTCTAGAGCAGTGGTTCTCCACCTGTGGGCCTCGATCCCCACAGAGGTCACATTTTAGATTTTCTGTATATCAGATATTTACATTATGATTCATAACAGTAGCAAAATTGCAGTTATGAAGTAGCAATGAAATAATATTATGGTTGGAGGTCATCACAACATGAGGGACTGTATTAAAGGGTCTCAGCATTAGGAAGGTTGAGAGCCACTTTTGTAGAGGAAAGTTTGAGAATCACACAAAGACTCTCAGGGCCATTATGTATTTGCTCTTTTGAATTAAGAGTCTCTGGGTTCTGATGTGCTGTGGCTGAAGAGTCCACCATGATTAACAAGAGACCAGCATCATTGAAGTACCTTTGCTAATTAATTAATGCTGGAGCAGAGAAATGAGCAGTGATTAAGAAAAGATTAGCACCATTGAAGTGAAATCTTCTGGGAGGTGTTTCCTAGGAGTCAGTCCACAGAAGCTGTGTTCTGGAGGTGGCCAAGGTTGTACCTCAAAGCTGGCAGCTGAACTTGGGAGTATAAGAATTTCCCAAGCATGAAGGGGTCATGGGAGCAGGTGGGCACTGTGAGAGAACAGGGACAGCATTAAAGGGCTCACGCAGAGCAACTGAGGCCTGGCACACTGAAGAGATCCCATGAGAGGCTCTTTGTGAAATAGGAGGGCAGCTCAATTGCAGCAGAAGACCTCCACAGTTTGGAGATGCCAGTACCGTGGAATGACCACCAAGAACAGCCACTGGAGCCTAGAAGATAAACTGTGTGCACTACAGAGGGAGGAGCCAGAGAAGTAACCCAAGCCTGTTGCTGGAGTTTCTTTCCCGCCAGGTCCCACTGCCCTTTAGCTCCAAAATAAACACACGAACACTGCATTAATTTATAAACTGTTGGCCGATGGCTAGGGCTTCTTATTGGCTAGCTCTGTCTTAACCCATTTCTATTCATCTATGTATTGCCACGAGGCTGTGGCTTACCCATAATCTGGCATGTTACTCCCTCAGCAGCATGGCCTCTCTGCCCTCTGCCCTCTGCCCTCTGCCCTCTGCCTCTCTCCCCAGCATTCTCCTCATCTCCCAGCCCTGCCTATCTTCCTGCCTCTTTTGGCCAAACAGTGTTTTATTCATCAACCAATAAGAGAAACATATATACAGAAGAACATCCCTTATCATCTCCTCTTTTCTGTCTAAATAAAAAGAAAGGTTTTAACTTTAAGAGTAAAATTATGTATAACAAAAGAGTTATCAAGTAAGAATTATAGTTAACAATATTTGGTCCATTAACATTTGACAAAATTTAAAGAAAATAATTTATCATCTATCCTATCTTTGTCTGATATGTAACTTATCTTTTACCATAACTAAGGAAAACCATAACCATAACTATCTGTCTTCAACTCCATCAAAAACCGCAGAAGAATAATATATAATCTCTAGAATTGACAGAGACATCTCGCTGCCTGGACAGTCACCCAAAGCTTCTCTGCAATGTTGGAGCATCCGTCTTCAGCCCATAGGCCTAGTGTTTCTGGCAGACTTCTCAGTGAAGCAGGAAATTTTAAGCTGTCCACCTGTATTGGCAGTTTGTCAGTCATTTTTCTCTGTGTCCTGCAGAATGTCTGGCAGACTCTAAGCAGGAGCCCTTCAGGACTGTCCCATCTTTTTTTTTCAAGTTCAGCAGTTACTGCATGATCCTCTGGATCCTGCATGTCCAGTTTGGACAGCATACAGTCAAACAGTCCAGGCAAGAGCAGTTTCTTACCCAAATGGCTAGTCTTGCCATGTCAAAGGCAAACTCCATATTGAGTTTCTATGATACCCATCTCCCTCTCTGAAGTAGTCGGTGTTGCCAGGAGCAGTTGTGTCTCACTTGTGGGGAGCCACAGCCCCAAGATGGCGCCTGGCTGGATGCCAGGGAGATGGAGCTTAGCTGTAAACAAGCCTTATTTGGAAGCGCTTAGTGGATCTGGTGTGCCTCCTCCAGCTGTGACCTATCCGGGATCGCCAGGTGTCATGAGTTAATTGGGTAATGAGCTTGCTTTTAAGGGCTTGCCAGGGGGCTGGGAGAGATAGAAGAAGCAGAGAGAGAAGCTGAGGTAGAGGCAGAAGGAGAAGCTAGTGTATAAGGTGCCTGAATAAACTGCTTGAAGAAGAGTCGTGGTCGTGTCCTTGCTGGTCGAGATAGACACGACGCTCACTGTCATGAAAAACCTTAAACCATTTAAATGCCGTATTCTGTAGGTCTTTGAAAGGCTTGAAGAATATCTATCCATCTCAAATATATCTCCGTATATGTAGAAAACCTAACTAACCTAACTGTAAGTTTTAATTATTATAGGTGAGTATAATCTGTATTTAATTACACATTACATTTTTAAATGAGCTATATAAACACATTACCTAAACAAGGGGAGAAATATACCTATAACAAATTGACCTTGAATTTGTATCAATAAGTTAAAATCCACACCAACACAAAGTATTCATTTCTATATCACAAGCCCTACAGAGGAACCCAGAATATCAAGAATGGGTCCCATATATTAGTTAGACATTGAGTGAATCACACTGTTGGAGTTAGAATTTGCTTTGATCTAGTTGTGACTATCCCCTGGTTCTTCCCTCTTGAAATAAAAAAGCATTTATGGTTGAGAGGCTTTAAACTTTTAAAAAAGAGATCTGGGAGTTTCATGCAGACTTTGGATTTTAATAAAAAGTATTTTTTTTTCTCCGAGACAGGGTTTCTCTGTGGCTTTGGAGGCTGTCCTGGAACTAGACCAGGCTGGTAAAAAGTATAGTTTTAAAGAGACAACTTTTAACATGCTTAGGTGGTGGGACTTTTTAAGTTTATAAAATGTCTTATATTGTGATGTCATTATAATGTGAGATCTTGGTGATGAACAGGAAAGGAAAGGCTGTTACTGAACAGTGATGTGTTTGTGTCAAACTGACAAGGGGGCAGTTGCACTGGCTAGTGTTATGTCAACCACACATAAACTAGAGTCATCTGAGAGGAGGGAGTTGACTGAGAAAAGGCCTCCATAAGATCTGGCTATAGGCAGGCCTGTTGAGCATTGTCTTTATTAGTGATTGATGTGGGAGGGCTCAGCTCATGGTGGGTGGTACCACTCCTGGGCTGGTAGCCCTGGGTTCTAAAGGAAAGAAGGCCGAGCAAGCCATGAGGAGCAAGCCAGTAAGGAACACCCTCCATGGCTTCTGCATCAGCTCCTGCCTCTAGGTTGCTGCCTTGTTTGAGTTCCTGTCCTGGCTTCCTTTAATGATGAACCATGATATGGGAGTATAAGCCAAATAGACCCTTTCCTCCCCAAGTTACTTTTGGTCATGCTGTTTCATCACAGTAACAGTAACCCTAACTATAAAATAGAGTCCTTGGACTCTAACTATATAATAGAGTTCACAGGGAGAACTAAAGCCATTCTAGGAAGAGCTACCTCCTTGTTAGGGCATGCTCCAAGAATGGCTGTGGTCCTCAGAGGGGACCCCAGGAGAAAGTATATGCTCTACAGGGGTTGGGGGCTGTACTCCAGGGCCTTCCTTTCTCAGTTAAAGATGGAATGTTTCTGTGGTGAAATGAGAAATTGATGTGCTTAGGAGAAAAAGTGAAATTTACTCATGGAAACAGAATCAATCTATCATTTGTCTGTCTGTCTGTCTGTCTCTCATCTATCACGTATCATATACCTATTATGTATTTCTCTCACCCATTGTCTAATCCTGAGGCCACCAGTTTTGCATTTGCCAGTGCTCAAATGAAAACTAACCTGTAAGATGAGCGCCCTCTGCTGCCAGTTGTGTGGAGTAGATTTCTTGTCTGGCAATATCCTTAAATGGCAATAATTTTTAAATCTATTAAAACAAATAGCATCTCTATGCCTGCTAGTGTCCCCAAGATTTTTCCTGTCTTATAGGAATCCAGGTTTCTGCTTTTAAATCAAGTCTTTCAACTTGGTTTTATTCATTGGGTGGCAGATACTACCCAGATATAAGTGAAATGAGGGACACTGGTTAATGCAGAGTATAATGAGGAGCAAGCCTTTCACACTTTTAATGGGACAAACCCCTTCTGGGGACACAAATCTATAATTCAGAGGTTACCACCCAGGTCACTCCACCAAAGAACTCAGCAAGTGGACAGGAGGAGATGGTTCCTACAGAGTCCAAAGCATCCAGGAGAAACAATGCCATGGTTTGCTGTGCTGGCTGTTCTTGGAAGATCCAGAAGAGCCTTCAAGGGTTCAATAACAATATTCAGTCACAACTCATAGCAATAATGAACACATTCACTAAGTATTAAATGGATGGGTCTCAGCTCCTGGTTCCTTCCCAAGATGCCTAACCTTCCCATTCCTTCCCATCTGGGTGCATTAAACAGTCATAAGGGCTGGGACATAGCTCATTTGGTAGAGTGCTTGCCTAGAGTGCACAAAGTCCTGAGCTGGAACCTTGGCATTGCATAAACTGTCATGATGACACAGTCTTGTAATCCCAGGAGGTAGAAATGGAGAATCAAAGTTTGGGCTCATCCTGATCAACAAAGGGAGTTTGAAGCCAGCCTGATCCATGTCTCAAAAATAAAAAAGGACTAAATAGAGACATGAGTGATAGCATGGTCCCAGGTGTTAGTTCCATCTATTCCATACATTCATCTCTGCTTTCCACAAATTTCCATAATCTGGCTCTATTTTGAAGCTTTTGGTATTAGATCTCTCTCTTCAACCTGGGACTTAAAGGGTCTCTCCTTTGTGATGTTGGTTTGTTTCTACTCTTGTTTTTTTTTGGGGTGGCTGCCACCCAGCTCTCAAATAAATACACATGGAGACTTATTACTTATAAATGCGCGGTATTAGCTTGGATTGTTTATAGCCAGCTTTTATTAATTTAAATTAGCCCATCTACCTTTTGCCTCGGGGCTTTTACCTTTCTCCATTCTGTATCTTTTCTTTCCTTCTTATTCTTTGTTAGCCTGGGTAGCTGACCCCTTTTGCTCCTTGATTTCTCCTTCTATTTATTCTTTCTGCCTGCCAGCCCCACCTATCCTTTTTCCTGCCTTGCTATTGGCCATTTGGTTCTTTATGTAGACCAATCAGGTGTTTTAGACAGGCAAAGTAACACAGCTTCACAGAGTTAAACAAATGCAACATAAAAGAATGCAACACATCTTTGCATCATTAAACAAATGTTCCACAGCATAAACAAATGTAACACATCTTAAAATAATATTCTACAGCACGTGTGTGTGTGTGTGTGTGTGTGTGTGTGTGTGTGTGTGTGTGTGTGTGTGTGTGTGCATGTGGAGGCCAGAGGACAGCCTTGGGCATCATTCCTCAGGTGCTATCCACCTTCCTTCCTTCCCTCTCCCTTTCCCTTTTGAAGCGGTGCCTCTCATTGGCCTGGATTTTGTCAATTGCATTAGGCTGTCCTCCAGCAAACACAGAGAGCTACTGCTCCATCTCCCCAGCTCTTGAT
The DNA here is from genome assembly GCF_003668045.3 of Cricetulus griseus. Taxonomy (NCBI): domain Eukaryota; kingdom Metazoa; phylum Chordata; class Mammalia; order Rodentia; family Cricetidae; genus Cricetulus; species Cricetulus griseus. The sequence continues at coordinate 86,944,453 of NC_048601.1, forward strand.
TTCAAGCATGTGCATACCATCACATCTGACCTTTGTGTGTGGTTTGGGGGATTTAACTCAGGTCATTGTCCTTGTGGATAAAAATATGACCAGCCATAAATTGATAATTCTTGAAGTTGGGTGACAGGCCTCACAAATGACTTCATCATTCTATTCTTTTTGTGTGTCTGTGAGTATGGTTTTCACAAGTATGTGCATGCGGAGTCCAGAGTACTCAGGTATCAGTTACTTTTTTTACATAGTGTCTCTCATGGGCCTGGAATTCCCTCTAAAGCTTGTAGCTGTTGACTGTCTGCTTTGTAGTTTGAAGCGTGGCTGTTGACCTTCTCCCTGGCCACCCAACTTGCTTCCCCTTGCTGATCTTGGCTTCCCAAGCCCAAGGCAGGAGGAAAGGAGAGATGATGGGATAGCGGTTGTCACCTGTGGTGGCCTTGCACTCTCACTCTGGTTAGTTTCAGAGATGGATCTTCTCCTGAGTGTTCTCATTGTCCTTATGTGGCTGGTTCAATTCTGTTTCTCCAAAGATAGGTGAAGTACCTTGAAATGTGGCATTGTTTGGAAATAAAATCTTTGCAGATCTAATTAAATTAAAAGGAAGTCATCCTGGATTAAGGTGGGCCCAAGAACACAGAAATCTGGAAGCAGAGGAGATACCCAGGAATGGAAGGCCCTGTGGAAATGGAGGCAGTGTCATTTGACCACAAGCTAGTGAATGCCTGGGTGTGTGGGCAGCCACCAGATATTCAAAAGAGGCCAGCAGAGATGCCTCATACTGACTCTGGAGGGAGCAGGCCCTGATGACACTCTGATTTGTGCCTTCTAGCTTCCTCCTCTGTGGAACAGATTTCTTGTTTTGCACAGCACAATTTGGGGTCCTCCCTGCTGCAACCAAATCATTGCCTTTGCAGGGCTTCAAAGGCTCTGTCCCCAGCTTTATCTTCCATGTGGCTTTCCTGGCCCGAAGAATTCCTTGTCCTCTTCTACCACATCCATTCTGAGAGGGCTAACAGTCTCCTCTCAGTGCAGGAGGGCTCCCTGTCTCATCCACAAAGTAATCATCTGACTTTAGTTTTGTTTTTACTCCAAGTTCCCTGGTTGTGAATTTTCCAGTCTTCTCCTTTGCCTTCTCATTGATTAGGGAGCATACACCAGGTAGTCCGCCAAGGCCCTGCTATGCCTCCTGCAGCAGATTAGGCAGGCCCCTATCTCTGGAAATTTCTTCCAGTGATATTTCAGGACTTTTCTCCCCACCCTGGCCTTTCACATCCTTAATCTGTTTGTGGGTCTAAGAGTCTAGGAAGGGTGCTGACCACCTGTGGAGCTCCCCCAGGTTAATCCCAGCAGCTGAAGTATAGTCCATAAAACTACCTTTGAAGGTGTTTGTTCAATGGGCATCACCATACTGCTCATTGTAAAATCAAATAGCTTTATTGCACCACATGTCCCTGGAGGGCCTTTGGGGACTGTGCATCTCACCGTTTGAAGAGTTCATTGAGCTCCCTGGGAAAGGTTTTTTTCCACCTTTATTTTAATGGCAATACTACAGTTCTCTTAAGTGTGTGTGTGTGTGTGTGTGTGTGTGTGTGTGTGTGTGTGTGTGTGTGTGTTGCAAACAGTCTGAAATGGATGTATCTTTTTTGTGTATACAGTTGTTTCTCTGAGTTAGGAAAGGGTAGAATGGCTGAGCCACAGGCCATAGGCCGAAAGCTTCTAATTCATTCTGCCTGTTGCTCACTATGTAGCTAGCTTGGCTCCTTGAGCCTCCCTTTGCAGTGGGGTTAGGCAATTCCGGGACTTTACTTCCATCACTCCAGGCATTCTACTTCTCAAAGTTTGCTGTGCTAACCTGAACTGCCCAGCAATTCTCCTCTCACTGCCTCCCATGTCACTGTGGTAGCACAGGCTTGAGACCATGGATTTTTGTATGGGTGCTGGGGACCTGACTCAGGTCATCAGGCTTGCAAAGCCATCCCTTTGCCTCCTAAGCCTTTCCCCTCTCCCTCCTTCCTCAATTCTGCACTGCACCTTTCTGTAAAGCAGAAACCAGGAAGTTGAAAAACAAGGGAACAAAACCCTACATTTTCATGCCTCATTGCAGGTGAAGTTCTGGGTGGAGATCAGGTCCCACAATCAGGATGCATGCATTGGAAATCAGGTGGTGGGAATAAAGCAGAGACATCTTCTAGTTGCTTTTGTGAACTCAGGTCAGTCATGGGCATAGATTGAGTTTGTTTCCTTCCCACCCTGGAATGGATCCCATGTTCATTCTCCAGACTTGTGAGTGGCATTCAGGTACCACTGATTCCCATTTCACTGACTCCTATTTGATCCTGTGCCTGGTCTGTGTGTAAGAAAAACTTACTTTCTTACTGAGTGTAAGAAAAAGCTCCTTGATTTCTTGTTTTTTTTTTTTTTTTTTTTTTTTTTTTTTTTTACCTTACTAGTTGGAATAGGTATGGCAGGGTCCCAGATGGCTCAGCTCTGCAGCATTCTGGGTGTCACTACTGGGAATCTACCAGACCACCTCTGTCTTTCGGCCTGTTTCTCGGTATTAAGTTCCATCCCACATACAATCCCTTGGTGTGGTCTGCTTTCTGTATTGCCTTGGCAGAAGCAGGCTTGCCACATGGCTTTTTAATCTTCTCAGTGATAGGCAAGAGCCCTGCTTAGTCATAATTGATGACCTCAGCTTCCCTGTGGGTAGATCAGGCTGAGAAAGTCTTGGTATTCAGCACAGAGATTTCCATAAATATAAATTCAGTTGTGGCTACTAGAACTGACAGTCAGAAGGGACAATCTTATGCTATATGAGATCTTAGGTATAAGTCTGTACCATGGCTCTGGCCATGGCTCTGGCCACTTCCAGTCAAATGGCCTTCATTAAACCCTGCCCTTCCCTAGGACTGAGTTTCTTTAGCTCAAAACAATGAGTTCCAGCTGTCTTCCAAGGCTGATTTTAGCTCTAAGGCTCTGTTTCTACAAAATCTTTGTGTGTGCAACTCGCCAGATGGCTCAACGTTAAATTACCTCACCCAACCAAGCAGCTGCATCTTTGCAGATGATACACTCACCCAGTTTGCTCCTCAGCCTGCTGGCCACAGTCGGCACTAAGGTTTCTCGCTCTGTCTGCTTGCTGTTCTGTTTTCTATTAATAGAAAATTGATGTAAAATTGCTGTTCCTGAGAACTGGATATGTTGCCATTGGAAACAGGCTCAATTCATCCACATAACCATTAAAACATCGAGATAAATGTCATAATGAAAATGGCAGTTTGTTTTTAGAGAGTGTAGACATTACCCCCATGAAGACTTGCTCCAAGGTATATGTGCATTATTACCAAGACTGGGTGTAGCCTGTACTAGCTATGCCTTTGACATTCAGTGTCTGACACCATACAGGGAATCTGAAACACACACTGTTCTTCACTGCCTGCACTTGTGTTACAAAGGAATTTATTATTAATGTCAAATAAAAGCATCCTACTTTAGTTATTTTCTTCCTGCTGAAGCCCAGAGAAATTACATTACTTTCCTTCAAACCATTTTATTTGCTTTTACAAATATGTTCTACTCTTGGTAATTTATTTATTTATTTATTTATTTATTTATTTATTTATTTATTTATTTATTGAAACAAGGCCTTGATGTGTAGCCCAGGCTGACCTTGAATTCACAGAAATCCTCCTGCCTCAGTCTTCCAAGATCTGGGCTTACCAGATGTGTGTGCCACCACACTGTTTGCCTGCTTGGCCTTCCTTCTTTCCATCCCTCCTTCCCTGATCCCTCCCTCCCTGTTTCCTTCCTTCCACCTATCTTTATTGAGAACTACTGTACACACAATAAAACTCACCCATTTAAAGTATACTGCTTGATAAATTTTGGCGATCGTATGCAGACATGTAACCTCTTGCTATTAAGCTGTATGTAGATGGGTGCCATTATCCTGAAAGGTTTTGTCATTCCCCTTGCCAGCATGTCTCCTCCACATTGCTCCCTAACCCCAGAGAGGCACCAACCTGCTTTCTATCAATGCCATGTCACCATTAGTGTAATTTCACAACAATGGGATCACATGTCATACATATAGTCTGTTTTAGACTACTACTTTCATCTAAATTGAGGTCTTTGATTATCTATGTATGTGGTTGTATATATTATTTCACCCTCTTTCCCATATACTATTTCTTGATATGGGTCTATCACAGTTTATTTTCATTTACCAGTTCATAGAAATTTGGTTCGTTGTAACATTTGTGTCTTTTAAAGTAATGGTATTTTTCAAAGTGGCTACACCACCAGCATTGTTCAAGTGAGAGTTTTGCTTTCTAAGGTTCCTGCTGACATTCGGTATCATTTCTTGAGTCTGTGCCTGCTTGAGTTGGAACAGCACCAGTGTGTAAGTCATATTTGGAACAGTCCTAAACAGCATAGAGAAACTGTTTTGGTCAGGGATAATCAAAGTAACAGATTCTGCTGCAAAGCTCCCTCTAAACTAAGAAAATAATGCAATGTTAACTCCATGGCTGTTAATGGATTTTGTTTTAATGCCAACATTATGCATTTAAAAAATATGAGAAGCACTTTAGGCTCCCCACTTCCTGTAAAAAATGAAAAAACTCTCTCATAATTTGTATTATTCACCAATGAATTCAAGTCTTGCTCTGACATGTCTGCACCTATTAGCCCCAGATAATGGGTCAATGACGAACACCACTAAAGTTAAACTTAGTTAACCAATGAGTTTTATCGGAGTTACTACAGAACAGCAATGACTCAGACAGCTGTACCCCCAAAGCCCACTCCAGCACGGGTGATGGTTCATGAAAGCTGGAAACCTGGAGCTCATTGCACGGCACTCAGGCAGGCAGCTCAACAGGCTGGAGAGTCTCTTCTAGGCAAGTCAACTGTTTGAACCTCTTCCAAGCCCTCAACTGGTCTCTGCTTCTTCAAGGTAGCTTGAATGGTCTCTCTTTCTTCTAGACTGCTGCTGGTCTGAGCCTCCACTTGGCATTTCAGCCCAGTGTTTCTCAGTAATCCCTGTTGCTTATATGTGCTTGGACCTAATGAATCTGATCAGTTTCAGGGATTTCCTGAAACTTTAGAGTTGATCACTTTCTGAACTAAACCTTTAAAACATACTGTGACTTAATGAGCTTCCCTCCAAGATGGGGGCTTTTATTCAGAAAGAAATTGCTAAAGAACACCACAACCACCATTTTGATGGATTGCATTTGACTGTGATGGATGGCCACATAACCAGGTTGGGAAAGAGAGGCAGTGATGTATGTACAGGCTGGGGATGGATGGATGCAGGAGAGGTGCCTGGAAATAGATCACAGAGGGTGCTAGTTAGGAGCTTCGGAGGATGGTTTATATGGCCCAAACTGTACACACACCTACAGTTTAAAATCAGTAAAATCTGCACTTGGTAGCCCAAGAGTGGGCAGGCTCAGCTGCTCATCTGTGACTGGAGAATAGGCTGAAATATGTAGAAACATCTTGAAGCTTACCTCTATCCATTGGCTGAGGGAGGTTAGGGCTGAGCAGGATTTCTTTGCTAAGACAGGCAGAGGAGATTCCATTAAAAGATGAATTCACAGAAGGGAAATCACACTGGACTGAGAGCAGTAGTGACTATAACAAGTAGGTCTACCAAGAACAAACCTTGACTGGGCTATTTCTGACAACTTATTCTGGGATGCCTACAGCTATTGAAGACACATGAAGAATAAGAGTTGTATTAGAACAGAACATACCTTATTTTTCTCAAAAAAGACAAAATTTGGGGAAAAATTACACCGAAGAGAGGTTTGGGATAAGAGAGTGCCATAAGAAATAAAGAGTACAACAATTTGAGGTTACAGGTGCTTCCCCTTTTTCCCCTTTGACATAATTAACACTTACAATGGCTAAAAAGAGGGAGAGGAGGAGAGGGAGGGAGGAGGGAGAGGGAGGAGTGAAGGGAGGAGGGGAGAGAGAGATGGAGAAGGAGGGGGAGGAAGGGAGGGAGGGAGAACCTGTTACTGTCTTGTACACTTTTAGAACTAACTATTCTGTCATTAGTTGCAAATTACAAGTGCCCAGAGATTGAACACAGGACCAACTACCCATCCCACAGAAGCTGTACTAACATGTCTAAGAGGCCCTGATATGCATGGGGGCTAGGGGTTCCATGTACCAAGGGCTCCAGAGATTTGAGACTTCGATGTCAAGCACCTGTGATCACCTCTCTGGGGCACAGGGACAGTCCCAGGAAGCAGCTCTTTGCTCTCTTCCCCAAGCCAGCACTGTCAGTATTTCTCTCCAAGGTCTGCAATTTAAAACACTGACATCCCCCTGGGATGGACTGATCACTTGCTCCCTGCAGCCAAAATCAGGAGGCAACACAGGTTAAAAGGCAGCTAATTGGAGTCAGAGGTCACTGACAGTTCTAATTTTAGTTTGGACTGCTTATGGAAAGCAATGAACTGTAAACAAGGCCAAGGTATTCTCCAAGAGAGAACCATCTAATGGCCTGATGGACAGCTGAGCTTAGTAGATAGATGAAATGATTTAGGATCTGAAAAGATGGCTAACCACTTAGGAAAACTAGTTCATCATCATCATCTGGCATATGTTAAATTAGAGAAGAACTAAAGGAGTTGACTAAGTGACTACATTTTAAAATTAAAATGAAAAGAGCAAGATTGTTCAGGCACAAAATGCAACTGAAAAGGACCATGGAAGAAAAGTTTATAATTGATTTTGCCATGTAGATATGCATTCTTCCGTCTGTATCTACTTTTTAAAAGCCTCATCAGATAAAATAAAAATATAAAATTGTGTGTCTATAAAATTACTATAGAAGTAGGCTCATGGTCTTATGATAGAAAAATTTCATAAAACTTAACCACAACTTCCCAATAACAGCCACAAATAGGTGATTCCTAAGTTTAATACTGTCTGAAAAGAGCATTTAATAACCTCCCTAGGAACTAAGGAAACCTGAGTGAAACAGTTGTTTCTTTTTATTTACCAAGTAGCAAGATATTTTAAAAGATAATATATAAATATAGCAAAACACTAAACACTGTGTAGGTCATTCGTTATATTTGTAAAATTTCTTTTCAGCTTCTTTATATTCCAATAAACTATTCAGAAATAAGAAGATTAATCTGTCACAGTATTCATTCATCCACTGAACAAAAATTTGAAATGATCCAAATTCCCTAATCTAGAATAACTTTGTATAAACTATGTATAACTACATAAAGCTACCTTAATTACTTTGAATTTAATTATTGAGTTATTTTTTAAAAATGTTAATAGTATTAGTATTAGAAAAATGACAAGTGTTCAGAGTACAATGACGTTTTTTGAAGTGCAAAAGATTTATTTCAAAATGAAAAATTGTTTTTAAATTTGGAAAATTAACAATTTTTTAATGATACAGAAAGCCCAAAGGAAAACAAGAAAATAATCAAAACACCTCCTCCCAGATATAGAAACTGGGAAAGCAGTGGGTATCCTTCCCTAGTCCTCCAGCCATATCTGCAGGTACACACCCCTGTGCACAGATTTGTACAATACTATTTTATGATACAAGCAGATAGGCATTTGAGTTTGTTCCCTTTCATTCAAGACATTTACAAGTCTTTTCAAGCCCAAATTAGACATCCTTAGTATCTTATAGTATTCTTTTAAAACTATGATTTTTAAAATTAAATTAAAATATAATTACATCATCTCCCTCCTTCCTCCAACTCCTGCCATGCCCCCCACTCCTCTCAAATTCATGGCCTCTTTAGTAATTCTCATTGCTTACATATGTAAATGCACACGTATATAAATATAGCCTGCTGAATCCATTTAGTGTTACTTGTCTGCATATGATTTTAGGGCTGACCACTTGGTGACCTTGCAGCATTCTTCATTGTTCTTTCTGTGACCTCGCTGTAGGTATGGCTCTGAACACAGCTTGTCTACCATCTCACCATACAGTACCAACAAATGCTGCCTGGGTACCGTGGCTCAGATCCGTTACACGTTATGAATTGCAAGGCTCTTTACTGTGCACACAAGGCTTTCTGCCCTTGTGGAAACAGAGGTCTATTTAGTATTTTATACATTCATTCCTCAGCATGTGAACATCAAATAGGTATATCTTTGGTCTGTGTTTGTTAGACTGCTTATTTTTTTTTAAAAAAGAACAGTGACAGTATATTTTCCTCTGTCCTCATACCGTAAACATTTCTAACCCTAAATTTACCTAAACTGTAGCTGGCTTCATGTTGGATCATAGCAGTAAATCTGGCAATGTTCTATTGAAATCCAGACACTACAATGAAATGCACTCTGTCATACTTGCAGACTGCTTGGTTTTTAATTTTGCTGTTCGAGTTGCTGGCTTAAATTTCACACATGACAAAAATTATCCAATGCATTTTGGCTGAGGAGTAGAACAGAAGGTCCAGCAATTTCTGAAATGGCTTTAAAAATACCTATGGAATTTTGCATGACATATTTGTGTGAAATGGCTTTCTTAACACTTACAATTATAAAATCAAATTGTTGATCAACTCTGGAAAATGATTTGTATCCTGCACCAAATTTACTCCAAATTTAATTATTTGTGTAAAATAAATAAACAACACCCATCTCATTAACTGTGCAAATTTGCTTTTGTTTTTAATAAATGGTAGAATCAGATAATTGTTAAATAATTTAAAATGACTTATCAGTAAATATTTGACTTGTATCATATACTTATCATATACTTATATACATGTGGTTAAGTAAAAGTTTTTTGGGCAAAGAGGTTTTGAGTGGAAACAGATTAAGAAGCAAATGTATAAAAGTATTAATAGTCTGACCTAGCTGTCTATTTTCCTGTGTTTCCCACCATCCTTTATGTGTCTGCAACAGAAAGCGGTTACCATAGCAGCACCCTCACCATTCTTTCAGAGATCTGATAGCATTTTTTTTTTTTTAAATCAATTTGCAACTCAGTTCAATCTTTTACCTAGAACTGCTCTTGCTGCCACCTGGTGGCTCATTGGAATCACTGATGAATATTTGAATGCTTTTCTTTCTGTGTTTTAATCTAAACATTTCAAAATGGTTTTAGGTTTACAGAAAAGTTGTAGAGACTATGCGTAGAGTTCCTGTATGAGATTCACTTTCTGTAACTAATGAATGGACTAGAGGCAGTCTTAACTAACTTCACACTTCATTTAAATATCACATCTCATCAACATCCTTTGATCAAAACTCGAATGCCATATTCACTTTACTTGACGTGTCTCAGATTTCTCCAATCTGAGAAAACCCACCTTTTCCATGGTTCAGATGCTTGCATGGAACACTAGCCAGGCACAGAGCGGGAGGTTCCTTGAGTTTCTTTGGTATCCCATCTTTCACCGGGGTTGTAGGCTGGGGAAAAACATCAGAGGATAGGAGCCCTTCTCCTTCTTGCCCCTTCTGTCAGGGGGACCTGATCACAACCGGGCTTATCACTGATGAGACCACTCTGGTTCCTCAGTCATGGTGTGTCCTCAGTTTCCTATAGTGCAAGTTACACTTTTAACTTACTAGCCATGTGTCTGTAGATCATGAAGCTCTGCCAGCTCCCAAGAGGAGCAAAGCTTTACCTTCTAGAGCTATAAATAAATAAATAAATAAATAAATAAATAAATAATAAAATGGTGGTATGTTAAAACCACCAGGATATCGAAACAGTATTTTGAGGGAGATGCTTTGGGCTATGATGATGTCCTGTTTTGCCCACTAATTTTAGCATTCATCTGGGAATCTCATCTACATCTCTATTACACTGGTGTCCCAAAGATCCACTGAATCCTTCCTGTAAGACTTCCCTGCTTCTCCTCCATGTATCCATCTATTCACCTGTGTGTCAGTATATACTCATAAACATGTATTTTATGCCTTGGGCTATCATACAGTATGATCTTTATTTTGTTGCTCAAATTGTTCTGGCATTGGCCATGGGGTTCTTTAGGGTTGGCTCCAATGTCCTTGTGACCTACTCCCTTCACTCCCATTGCCTGCCCTTTAAAGCAATGCCTCCCACTTTTTGATGCAATAGTAGCTCAGAGTTCACTTTCTGTGTCTTCAACTACCTATGGTCAGTCACAGCGTAAAAATAAGATGTGAAAAGTTCTAGAAATATTTCATAAGTTTTAAATTATACTCTGCCCTGGGTGACAATATTGCTCACCAGCCTATAAAGGGCAGGAATTATCCATCAATCCAGCATATCCATGCTGTATATGTGACCAACACATCAGGCCACTCAGTAGCCACCTTGGTTATCAGATCACTATTGCCACAATATCACAGTGTTTATGGTCAGGTGATCCTAACTGTGACCTGACACTGTGTCACCAGATCCTAACTGCGGCCTAACACTGTGTCACTGTGTCTACGTCACTCATCCTCACTTCATCTCATTGTTCAGTCATTGTATCCATCTCACGCCATCACAAGAAGGACAAGTACAGTACAGGCTGGAGGATGGGGACAGGGGAAGAGGGGAGTTACACAGTGAGGGAGAGATGGAGCAGGAGCGGGGGGGATGCAAAGAGAAAGAGCGCACGGAGAAAGAATTGTGTTCTCATGTATATAGGCCTGGATAGTATATATTATATAGGTAAATTGTCAATTGTCATGTACTGTTGAGCTCACCAAGAAGCTGGATCTAGAAGCAGGTTGCACCCCTCTATCAGGTTCAAGTATGTTTATTCCAAGAGTCCTTTAAGACCCCCTGTGTGGCAGGGAGGAAAGGATAGCAAAATAGCCAAAGAGTCAAAGAATTGTATCCTTGAAAACACCTGGAAGACGAACCATTTTAAACAGATGTTCCTGTTGTTTATCCCGTGCTATGAAAGTGTCTGAAGTGGGAAAGGCAGCCTGGACCATCAGCTGTGGGAAGCTCCTCAGAGGGGAGAAAGCTCAGTGGGGAACACTATGCCAGATGTTCGTAAGGCCCCAATTTGGTGATGTTACCTTCCTGATGTTATTTGTTCCATTTACCTGTAGGTCGCACCCAAATGTGTACTGTGCTCTGACTGGGACTCTCTCTATTGGGAACTCCCACTGGCTGCTGTAAGAGGAGGATTACCATCCACGGGATCGAGGTGTTGTAGGTTAATTTTATTGAAGAGAAATCACTTACATGAGAAACCCAAGACCCAGGGTCAGCGCTCCAAGCAGCCAGTTTCAGCTGCTCTCCGAGACCCTACCAGAACCCCAAGAGCGTGACCCAAGCTTCCTCTCCCCAGGCCTAGATCCCGCTCGCCCAGTACGCACCTGTGGCCACGCCCAAATGGGACGTGGTCATCGCCACAGGTACTTAGTAAGATCTCTCCCTACAGGCTGCCTTAAAGGGCTTCCTCAATTGATTTCCCCTGTATGTTTGAGCATCTGATTTGATAATGTTCTGCTATCTATCTATCTATCTATCTATCTATCTATCTATCTATCATCTGCTATTCATTCTTTTACTTTGATTTCTTGTGTACTCAAAAACCTTACTCATTTAAAACCAAAAGCATAGCCACTGCAGGTCATTTCTCCAGAGCAGGGGAAACAGCAATGTGTGTGTGTTAGGGTGTGTGTGCACACACAGACATGCATGCAGAGTCTGGAAGCTGGTGATGGATATTTTCCCTGATTGCTCTCCACTGTGTACGAATTTCAGAGGCATGATCCCACACTGACCTGAAACTCGCCAATTCCAGCCTCTCTATGTAGCCATCTTTCTTTTGGATCCCATCTCTGCCTTCTGGGGGCTAGGATTACAAGAGACCCCCCTGCTATCCAGGCTTCCCCCTCTTTTGCATGATGGGCTGGTAAATTTTCCCAAAAAGTTGACACAAGCTTAGAGTCATTAGGGAAAAGGGACCCTCAACTGAGGAATTGCCTCCATCAGATTACCATGTGGGCATGTGTGTTGGGTATTTTATTGACTAATGACTGATATGGGAGGGCCCAACACACTGTAGGTGCTGTCACCCTGGAGCAGGTGGTATAAGAAAGCAGGCTGAGCGAGCCATGAATAGCAAGCCATAAGAAACTCTCCTCCATGGCCTCTACATCAGCTCCTAACTCCCAGTTCTATCCATCCCTAACCCTACAGCTCACTCAATGACACAGTGGCCTCTGCCCCCTTTTCTAGCAGAATCTCTCTTCACCCCCACTCACACGGTAGCTTTGTCCCAGGGTATGGGGCAGTCCTTACCACATTGTGATGAGCTCACACTCTCAACTGATAGCCCCAAAGTGTAGCTACTGGTGTCAGTGTATGGTCTCCTTAGTCATCAGACTGGGAGACTCAATGGTGGACTACCAGCCTCAGAAAGGAAGCCTTCGTCAGTCGCCGGTGACTAACTCTATCTGGTCCTGGAAGTTTCACAGAAACCTCACAGGCACTGAAGGGATGTAGAGCACAGGGCTGTAGCAGCTAGTGGTCCTGCTTGGGGCAGCCACAGAGAAGATAGTGACTATCTAAGCTTGAGTCTGGTCTGGCTGATTCAGCTTGAGGCAGCTCAGGCTACAAAGTAAAATCTGCACACAGGTGTCTGGTTGGAAGGCCAAAGGGGAACATTTGGATGTGGAGTCTGTTTGGAGGAAGTAAACAAGCAGGGTGAGCGTCCTTGATGGTCTTGTCCTCAGTCTTTTCATGTCCGTCATCGCTCTCCACCTTTTGTACCTTTGAGATGAGCTCTCTGTTCCTCCATGTTTTCACCACAGCACAAAAACAATGGGTCCAGCTGATTGTAGACTGAACCATCTTTACTGACTAAGCTATTCCCCAGTCTGCAAATAAATGTTCTTGGTTGACAGGAAAACTTGTCAAGACTGGTTGAAGCCACACTGGTAGAAGGGGATGAGAATGGAGGGCTTTACTTCATGAACCCGAAGAGAACCTTCCTTCCTTCCTTCTCGGGCATCTTGTTACAGCAATGAAAGTGACTAATGCACAAGGGAACATAATTAAGCAGAAATGTAGCAAGGAGTCACTGTGAACCATTCAAGGTCTTGCCTGCTTGGGTAAATGAACTGTGTGATTTGAAGTTCTCTTGAACATGAAGTTGCAAGGAAAATATGAAATTAGTGGAAACAAACCACTCACCACTCTTTTCTAACTTAGAGCAATGTGTTATGGATGGTGTTTGTTGTTGACAGCATGAGACAGCAAAGTATTAATTGAGATCAACACAGATGTCTGTCTTTCCCGACAGCTGAGGCAAAAGAGGTGTGTGTGTGTGTGTGTGTGTGTGTGTGTGTGTGTGTGTGTGTGTGTGTGTAGGTTGATAGTTCTCAACCTTCCTAACACTGTGACCCTTTAATGGGCATGTTGTGGTGACCCCCCAATCATAAAATTATTTTGTTGCTACTTCATAGCTGTAGTTTTGATACTGTTTTGAGTTGATATGTAGGATATCTGATTTGTGAAAGGGTCATTCCATCCAAAAGGGGTTTCCACCCATGCCTTGAAGAACAACTGGTACAGGCTAAAGGACATCCTTGGCTGTCAGTCTTCAGGTGCTGTCCACTTGTTGCTGACACAGGGTCTCTCATTAATCTGGGTCTTACCAAATAGGCCAGGTTGGCTGACTAGTGATCAACCTGTCCACTCCCAGGAATGTCACCTATATGCCACCATACATGACTGTTTGGGCATGGAATTTGGGTATCAAACTCAGGTCCTCATGATTGCAAAGATTAGCTAGTGGTGGGTGAATAGGGAGCTCACTTCAGGTTACCTTCCAGGTGCTTTTTCCTCTCTGGCCCCACTTTTATAATTAGTTCTCAATGTATGCATTGCAGCTTCAAAAGCCAGTTAACTTACTAGGTGGAGTAAGTATTTGAACTTTTATGATGACCGTCTTAGTTACCAGTCTAGTGCTATTAAGGGACACTATGACCAAGGCAGTGCTTATAAAAGAAAGCGCTTATAGGATTTTCCCAGTGGAAATTTTAGGGTTATGTATATTATCATATCATCTGGAAATAAAGATACTTTGACTTCTTCCTTTCCAATTTGAATGCTTTGGTCTCCTGCAGTTGATTTATTGCTCTTGCTAAGGCTTGAAGTACTGTCCTGGATAGATATGGAGGGAGTGGAAAACTTGTCTTGTTCCTGATTTTAGTTGACTTGTTTTGAGTTTCTCTCCATTTGAGTTGTTGTTGGCTATGGGCTTGCTATAAACTACCTTCATTATGTTGAGGTGTGTCCCTGATCTCTCTAGGACTTTTATCATGGGCCTCATATTCAGGACCCCATAGGCTTTTTATTTTTTGTTGTTTTTGTTTTATGTATGTGTATGTGTGTTGTGTATATGTGTGTGCTTTTATTTAGTTACAGTTTGATGACTTTTTCTTTTTGGAATTGGTTTATCTCATTTTCTTATCTTTGGGGGATTTTGTTGTGGCATTGGGTTTTTGTTTATTTGTTGAGAAAGAACTTAAAGTTGGGTAGGTAGGGATGGGGAGAGGATCTGGTAGGACTGGGGGAAGAAAAATAATATGGTCAAAATATATTTAAATTTAAGAATTGTTTTAAATAATAAAAATACAATATAAAAAGTTTCAAAAGCTTAGTCCATGATCATAATTGCAGGAAGCAGACAGGCACGGTGCTGGGACAGCAGCTGAGAGCTTTACATGCTGATCCTCAGACAGAAGACACAGAGAAAGCAATTAGGCCTGGCAATAACTTTTGAAACCTAGAAGACCACCCCAGTGACATAATTTCTCCAAAAGGCCACACCTCCTAATCCTTCCCAAACAGTTCCACTAACTGACCACCAATTATTCAAATACAGGGGCCTCTAGGGGCCATTCTCACTCAAACCATAACAATAATCTCATAGGAAAAATTCAGTATTTAGGAAAGGCAGAGCCAACCAAAGGAAAGAATTGTCAGCAATAGTCTGTCAGGTACAGGCAGGAGGCCAGCAGTGGGCTTCCTTGGGCTACTTTTCAATTGCACCCAAGCACCACCATCAATTCAGTTCAAACTGCAGGGGAAAGGAAGTGTAAAGTGGTGTGTGCTGCCTTATGGAGACATCCTAAAACGGTCCCATAACTGTCCAAACAAACGTCAGTGCAGGAAACCCACTGAACTGTTGATTGAAAGCTCCAACTACAAATGCAAGATTTCTCCAGAATTTATAAACAAATCCTGTGGCTACTCTCAGGAAATGTGTGTGTGAGCCAAGTGATATTGAAGGAACCATTTTAAAGTAGAGAAAAAGCAAAAGCTTTGGCAAGAAGCCCCTGTTTTGTGCATTTTTAAGAGATAAGAGCATTCTTTGGAGGGGATTCAGGCTAGGGATGACGTGGGTTTGTATTGAATCTCCCCACCCACTATGCGGAGCCTGGTACAGAGCAGGTATTTGATGAACAGGTTTTAAAGCATGCGCTGAGTGCGTGTGTCCCTTTTATATCTGTTGGACTGGAGGTGGGGAGGAGTTGGCTAGTCTGTAACAAGGTTTGGAAAATTAATGGCTTCACCAGGAACTGGACTTGCAGCTTTATTCCAGGTATTCACTGTGCTGAATCAAACCAGACTGGCTTCTCCACTAGGCACGGTACCCATAGATCACAAAACTTTTGGTCCATGAACAAGTTTTATTGTTTATAAAATTAGAGTAAGCATTTTATATTCACACAGTCACAAATACATTCTTTAACTTTTTCTTTTGTGATCCTGGAAGCCACAATTCAGCCTGGGCAACTTGACCTCTTACTAGGCAAGCAAGAAATAGCCTGATGGGTCTCTCTCCATGGATGCCACTGCAAATGACTTTTCAACTATGACGTCCTTTCTCCCCCAACTGCCCCTCATTTCAAAGTCAGGCTTATGTCTAATTTGCATACAAGAGGACTCTGTTCACTGAACATTTCTAAGTGTCCTAGCAAACTCATGCAGTGGTGAACCCGCCACTATGATGAAGACATTTCCACGGTGCTCAAATGCTTCCTTAAATATCTTTAGGGCCACCCCACCACCTAACTCTTGGAAACCACCGATATCGCTGCCATCTCTAGTCTTATCTATTTCAGGACATAGTATAGGAATCCAATATTGTACAGCCAGTGCGTCTGGCTTCTCTCATTCAGCACAATACGTTTGAGACTCATCTGTGCTGCTTCATGGGTCTACATATTGTTTTCCAGGGAGATGTATCCCAGACCTGCAGCACATTAAGAGAAATCTATTCACCACTGGAAGCACATTGTGGTGTTTTCAGGCTTTGAGAGCACAAAAACCTCGGCAATCATTGTGTTGTATAGAGAGTGGGAGCAGGATGTGCAGGCACGGTTAAGGCTGCCCACCTTGCGGAAGAATGCGGATTATTTGGAGGGTGCAATCTAATCACCAAGTTCTCAAGGCAGAGAAATGTTCCCAGTTCTGCTGAGAAGTGCTAACAACTAGCTCCATTTAACCTCACTATCAGCAAACACGAGGCTAGAACTGGGAATGGCTTGCCATGGGAAATAATGTGAAATCCAACAGCAGCAGTTCTTTCAGTCAGCAGGCATTTGCTGCGCCCAGGACTCAGGCCTGATGACTCTGGAAGTGAGAGTCAGTGACTGAATGATGTAAAAGCACCAATCAAAACATTTTTTAATTTATGCAGCAATCAGAATGCTGCACCCTGGATTTCTGTTGAATTGAAGAAGTGCAGAGTCCCAAGTTTATGATGGTTCATCTTATGATTCTTTTAATTTCATAACTGTGTAGAAGCCATACCCATTCAGTAGAAAGCATATTTGGAGTTTTGATCTTGTTTCCAGACAGCATCTATCTCTGTGGCTCAGGCTTGTGATCCTCCTGCCTCTGCCTCCCAGGTGCTAGAATTTCAGGTGAATTTGATGTTTTCCTCTCTAACAACCAGCAGTACCACACTGTCTGGAGAAGCTGGGAGGCAGCAGCAGGAACCAAAGCCCTCAGCCAGCTGCACTGCCACATTGTATTGTGTGCTGTGTGACTCAGCTGTGATGCTCAGTGGTTTAGACGGGGTGGTATTGTCAACCTTCAAAGGGCTCATTACTATATATTCCCATCATTAGTTAAAGAGCAGCAGTAGTGTCCAAATAATAATTCCAACGGCGTCATTTTACAGGAAAAATGAGAAATGTCAGGTGACATCTCCAAGATCCACGTAGAGGAAGAGGTACTTGTATCTTCTGTCTCCTTGGCCACAAAGAGATTGACAAATGACCAGAGACCTCCTCTTTTCTTTCTTCTGCTAGCAGGATAGTAAGTGTGGGGTACAGGTAGTTAATATGGTTGAACTAAGGAAGAGCAGGCGGATTCCAGTGATGCTCTGCTGCTGAATAAACGTTCCCATATGAACAGACCATGTCCTACCTGTTTCCTTAATAAACAGACCATGTTCCCTTACCTGCTTCAAGATGCAGAGAGGGGTTCTGTAGGAATGCAACCCCATTGTCACAGCCACATGGAACCTGCTCAGCTGTCTGGGTCCCTGAAACTTAATGCCAATATCAAAAGGAGCTGCTTGCCTGGGACAGAATTTGCTGGCCTTGTTTGGTTGTTTGTTTTGTTCTGAAAAACAAAAAAATTAAAGTTCTTAGATGGTCTCGGGTCTTTTTCAGCTTGGAAGTGCTCAGGTGCGGCTGGGCGCTTGTGTGAGGTGCAAACTGAAGGAAGCTGGAATGGAGAAAGGTTTGCTCCCTGGTCCTTTACTTCCTGGTAGCTGAAGCTGCCCCTGCAATACAAAAGCTCTTTGTCTCCCGACCCTTTAACAAGTGCCTTCCACTCACCTTCTTTCTTTACCTCTCTCCTTTTGTTTCCTTTGATTCCCACAACCCTTCTTTGATTCCCACAACCCTTCTAAAGGTCTGTGTCACCCTTTCTTATAAATTGGGGGGACTGAGTGTGGAAAGAAAGTTCACTGTGCTTCTATACAAATCACGACGAGCTTTATTTGTCCTCAGTTTTGACCAAACAAATGAAAGAGGGAGAGAGATCTTATTACTCAGAAGAAAATGCGGACATCAAAGCCCAGGGTTTCTCTTTGGTCAGCCTTCCATTGTGCTGCTATCCCCCCAAGGGCTGGACACCCAACACTCCCACACAGGTTCTCAGGGCACAGACAGTGAAGCTGGAAATCCGAGTCTTGCTCCTGGAGGGGTTTCCTCACTGCCTTCCCAGGGCTTAGGCACGCTGCAGCCAAGAGGGTGCGTCTGCAAACAGAATAAAGGCGGCCTGACTCAGGTTCCCTGCTGCTTGCCTACGTCTGGTCCACTCCTCCCTCCTCCCCAGCTACCGTGGCCAGCCAAGCGGTGAAACCAGAGACCAGACCAGCCTTGCAGGGTGGAGAGATTCCCAGCCTCCTGGAAGCTGGTGGCAATGGGTCCTGCTCTCAGGTGCTGCAATCTTGTGGCTCGGAGCAACTCCCAACTCCGGACCATGGACACCTGGGCTTCTCAGTTCTCACTCAGCTGCTTCCCCCTGTCGTTCTTTTCAGTAGTCTCTTTGTCCACTTCTCCTTCCCCACTCACCCTCTACAGCCTTTCCCTTCTGTTCTTCCTCTGCTGCAACCACTGTCTCACCTCACACTCTCCCTCCTGCCTCTCTTAATTCCCCTTTCTTTCATTACCTCTTACCATGCCCTCATTTGAAGTCTCACCGAAGAGTTGCTTAGCAGCTTCCCAGTCAATGGTGGACACACCAGATGTCCAGGGACCCCTGAAAAAGGCAACTACATTTTTGATCTCTTGAGTCAACTGTATTTGTCTTTGGGCTTTCTCTTTTGGTCTTAGGAGATCTCTCTTTCTCTCTCTCTCTCTCTCTCTCTCTCTCTCTCTCTCTCTCTCTCTCTGTCTGTCTCTCTCTCTCTGTCTCTCTCTCTGTATGTGTTTGTATCTCTGTGTTTCTCCCTCTCTCACATCCTAAAAGCTTCAGTGTATAAAGTATGCCCATTAGTAAATGAAGACTGATTTCCTCAGGGTTTGGGGGAAAGGAAGGTAGCTAGTAACTTCTATTTCATGCCATATCTAAGTGGTTTATTTCGTATTGTAGAGTGAAGTGACCCTCTTCTTCATTCAGGCAGAGAGTCCCCAAAACCTTTAGTCCCCACCCTTTTCCATATATATGAATTATTTCCCATGACCAGTGGTGCTTTCCTTTCTAAGTGGAACCACAAGGCAGGCCCCACTCCCCATGCTGCTAATAGAGGCTTGACAAAGCAAATGCCTTACTCTTTAGCAGGAGAAGAGATAGTTCTAATATGCCCTGGGATCCTGGTAGGGCTGCTGGGCTGCAGAATGGAAGAGCCATACCTGTAGCACCAACCCCCTTCAGGGCTAGGCAGGCAGCCCCACCTCATTGGTTACTGGCCAGGGCATGGAAGGCTTTTGTATTCAGTCACAAAGAAGCAGGCCTCCAGATGCCTGGTTACACTAGAAAAATTATTATGCATTCTCCACTGCTTCTCCACACTCAGGCTAGCCCCCTGGCCTCCTGGGTCTGGCATCTGCATCAGAGTCCACAAGACTGTGTGTGAAGGGCTTCTGAGAGGTCCTGCAGCTTTGTTGGTGTGGGTTTGACTGAGGCAGGTCTGCAGTTTCAGTTTGGTGGATTTCAATAGCACATCATCAAAGGCAATGAATCTTGTTTCAATTAGTTATTCCATGGTAAATGTTGACTATTAGTTGAATTTAATAGTCTCAGAACATGTTGGCACTTTTCCCTGCAGGTGGAATGAATGTTCTTTTCACTATTGATGAAAAACAATGCTTAAAATAATGCTTAGGGCCAGAAATATCAACATTGTCTCCTCCTGAGAAAACAAAGAATTAAGGAGGTGCTGTCTTTGTTATGGATTGAAATGGAGACTATAGATTCCATTTTTGGGAGTAGGGAGCCAGCTATCTATTAAAATGTGCCCAAATGAAAGTGTAAAATAATCTATCATCCTGGATATTCTGGTGTTTTCTTGAGATCATGGAGAGTAACTGTTCTCCATGCTGAATTCTAGCCCCCTAATCAGACAAACTGCCTGCTGTCCTGTGTTGCTGTGATGTGTGCTGTGCAAGGAGTCTGACTTTGCAGTCAGAGGTGAAGGTTTGAATCTAAGTTCTCAGGTTATACTTCATCCTTCAGCTCCCACTCAGAGAGTTATAATAGTGCTGATTAAACCATACAATGAGAAAACGCCTTGTAGGGCACAGTGCCTGCCCTGCTCTGGGAGAACAAGGCATCTACCTCTAGGCTGTGGTGGCCTTACTCCAGCAAACCACTAGGTGGTGTGTGCTCAGAGAGCTCCTAAGGGTTCTGTGTTGCCTTTTGTGAGTTTCTCTCTGATTAAATTAAGCCCAGTTATTTTGGTGCAAATGATTTGAAGGCCATTACTCTACTACCAAGGCACACATCTATCCAGACTTACACAATGAGTAATACAGGCAGAAAAAAATGCAATGAAGAGAGACAATGGGGGAAGGTGAAAGAAAGGCAAGAAAGGGTTCCAGAGAAAAGGGACAGAGAAGGCAGAAGAGTGACCCTGAGAGAAAGGAAGAGAACTCATATTCTAGTAGAAGGAAACACTTTAGAGGCAAAAAATTCAACCCAGAAGAGATGGGGTGAAAGGCAAGAAAGAATCCCCAAGAAAAGGGACAGACAGAGACAGTAAAAGAGTGACTCCGGGAGAGAGGAAGAACACATATTCAGTTTTGAAGCCAAAAGAGAAACAACCTTTCTCTCTCAAACCAGAAACCATGAGGGCAGGGCAGGGGCTCCAGAGCAGACTGAGGGTCTGGTTGCTCAGCCTGTGAGACCCAGAGTGAAAGCTACTCCCCATAATCTCTCCTCCTCTCATCTCTCCCCCCCCCCTCTCCTTCCCTCCCTCCCTCTCTCTTTCTTTGTTTGGTCTAAGATGCCCTCATTTCCTGTATTCCAGAAGTAAGCTAAGTGAGTGGCTGCTTCTAGGACTCTGGTAGGTCTGCTGAGTAGGACAAGGTGTCCAGATATGCCGATTTTCACTCTAATCATTAGAAGTGAGAAGTCACTCATGGGAACTTAAAAACACTCTATTTTAATTTATTATTATTATTATTATTATTTGATTGCCATTATGATTTTTATTGTTGGTGGTGGTGTGTGTGTGTGTGTGTGTGTGTGTGTGTGTACATGTAACAAAAGATACTTTGAGATTATAGGGCAACTTTGTGTATTCAGTACTCTTCTTCTACCTGAATTTTGGGCTGGAACTCAGCATTCCAGGATTACAGAGGAAACCTTTTACCCACTGAGATACATCCTCCACTCCGAAAATGTGGGAAATTGTAAGGCTGGAGGTTAATTCTTCAAGACACAGGGTTGAGTCCCAGAAGGATGCAGGCCAGGACTGTAGTTTCCTGTTAGGAGGATGGAGAATGCAATACCCCAGGCTAGTCAAACTCTCTCAAACATCCCTTTAAGGGTTTTTCCTGGAGCTGTTTCTCAAAGCCACAGAGAGAAGATAAAGGCTGAGCTTGTGGTATGCGTCTAGACCTCTGTATTCTGTAACCCATCCACTCTATAGCTTGACTTGGGGTCCACAGGTGTGTACAAGGAAGAAAGGCTATGCCCACATAAGCCATAAACATTCCTGCCTCTTTTACCCAAGTGGGCAGATTTCTAGGACTGGGATTGGGGAAGAGAAGGGTTGGGCATCTATGGCATGGGAATAGAGAACAAAGATGGAAACAGAGCCAGATTTCTACAAGCTTGCCACTTGAGGAATGGCTTCAACTCAGTTTGAGGAATCGGGTGCCACAGGCTCCTGATGCTGGGGACATACTTCTGGACCAGCGTATAACTAACTAGTCAGAGTGCCTCTCTGCTTCACCTCGGCATGAGTGTTGTCACTCCAGTGAATATTCATTTGTCGTGAGAGCCTGCAGAATGTCAACAGCAATTTTCTGTAACATTTCTATGGAGCTGGAATGTAGCAGTCTGACTTGGTGGCGTTGGGAACTGAGTGAGTCTCTCCAAGTCTCAGATCTTTCATCTGTTAGGTGGAGCCCGTTATGAGCGTGGCTCAGAAAGTGCATAGAAGATACTATAGAGGGCTTAGTGCAATGGCTGGCACAGAGATAACATCATAGCCATGACAGAAAGTCTTGGCTTCACCTCTACTTCAAGCAGCTTCAGAGAATACACGGAGTCATGAACATTTAAAATAATTTTGTGCTTGTCATTTATTCATTTTACAGGCCAGTTTACTGTTGTTTTGAAGTACAATTTGTAAAGCAGAGATGAGAAATTTAACAACAGAGTGGAACATCTGACTTAAGGAGCAGATGCTCTTCCAGAGGACCAGAGTTCAATTCTCAGCACTACATTTTGGCTCAGAGCTGACAGTTCCAGGGGATCCAGTGCCCTCTTTTGGCCTCCTGGGGCACTAGGCACTCATGTGGTGCACAGACATGTATGCAGGTAAAACACCCAAACACATAAGAACTCCACCCCAAAAAACCCAAATGCAAACAACAAAACCCACCCAACTGTGTAAAGTGCTCAGTTACCCAAAGGCTAAAATGCTAAAGAAAAACTACCAGTTCATGGCAAAAGTCTCCAGCAAAGTTCATATCATGTACATTTGCTTTGTCACTACCTATGCAAAGGTACTGGGCTCTGCGTAAGAATATGTCCTCAGTTAGAACTTTGGTTTAATCCACACATTGTAAGTTCTTTATGCTTCGTCACTACCTATGCAGAGGAACTGGGCTCTGCACAAGAATATGTCCTCCTCTAGAACTTGGATTTAGCCCACACACTAAATCCTTTATTATCTGGCAAGGGGATGTATCAGGGGTGCCTGAGACAGTGGGAAATAATGAGTTCCCATGTATACCTACCTACTAAGCCTATGTAACCTACAGCTCATCCACTCTGACTGGTTAGTCTATAATTCAGGCATAGTAAGAGTCTAGCAACCATAACAAAGTGGAATGATCCTAGTAATATATCATAATAAATGTGAATGTTCTCCTTCTTCTATTTCAAGAGTTACTCCAACAAATGCATCATGACAGTGCAGCTGTCATCCTGTAGCCAAAATCGCTACAGACTGATAAAAGGCAGGTATCCTATCTCAAGGATACCCCCTTCTGAGCTATGGTGACACAGGAGACCTAGGAAGTCTGGGACAAAGTCTCTGCCTTCTGCTGGCTTGATTGTCACAGGACCAAAGTCTGTAGCTTCCATAACCACCATCTGAGTATGAGAAAGGGGAAATCAAGCCAAGATAGCTGGTTCCTGGTAAGTCATTAAAGCCAACTCTTTTCCAAAACTTTTAATTTGTGAGATAGCAATGTGTTTTCATGTGTTAATCCATTTTGAGTTGGGATTTCCATCACTTTGATGCCAAGATTTCAATACCCATGCTCTGCCCCAAGTTCCTGTCCCTCCCTCATTGTGGTGCAGATTTAAAGAGACCCTCCAGGAGTGATCTGGGCCAGACCAAACAAGGTTGCCATGTGAGTCCCCAGTGTCTACAAGTAACACCAGCATCAGCATTTTTGCTAGGACACTCAGAGTGGCCTCCTAGAAGACAGAAGTGCCGAGTTATCCAAAGGAGGCATTGGAAGACACAGAAATAGGGCCAGGGGAAGGGATTGGCAGTTCATGTGGAACAATGGTAGGAATGCATAGTGTGTATGTGACCCACACTAAGGACAGCAACCCATAGAATAAGCACTCTTGGCTGGAACAAAGATAAAACAGCCAGTCAGGCTACAGATATTGGGTGCAGCTATGGCATGTGGACTTTGCCTGTAGATACAGAGAAGTATTGCTGCATTGCGTGACCTGACCAGTCAGCATGAATGTGACAGATCACTGGCATCTGACAATGCCATGGTATGATGTCCCTGTTCTAGGACACTGAAGGGATGCAGGCTAAGTACAGCCCAACTGGAGCAAACAGAGTGGAGCTGGATAGGTCAGGGCAGAGGGAGGTAACATTCACTGTGAGCCTTGCTCTCTCCCACTCAAGGCCTTCTCCTTGCAGGCATTAAGTGCCAGTTATAAAGTAGCAAACCCTGTTGCCAGAAGAATGGAGTTTCCGCAGTCAAATTTGCTTTGTTTGGCTTGCTGAGGAAGATTATCAGTTTGCTGTTTCTGCTCCCACCACACCCTCTGACTCACCCCATGGGCCACAGGCGTATTCTGCTCCACATTAAAATAAATTTCTCCTTTTCCTGCAAACATCTCATTTTAAGTAGTGCATTCAGTTGATATTAATTTATACTTTTTATTGTTTGTTTGTTTTAGACAGAAGCTCACCACAGTTTCTATAACCCAGGCTGGCCTGGAACTCATACTGTATCACAGGCTAGATCTGAACTCATAACAACCTCCTGCTTTCTGCTGTCAAGTGCTATGGGGGGGTCTTAGGGGTTATAGATGGGCCCCACTTCTGCAGATCTAGTCTGTCTCTCTCTCTCTCTCTCTCTCTCTCTCTCTCTCTCTCTCTCTCTCTCTGCTTTCTGGTTCCCTAAAATGTGAGTAGTTCCAGCTTCACATACCCACTGCCATGAACTCCACCATGCTTTTCCTGCCCTGCCAGACTATAGTCCATCATGGCAAGAAGTAGGTTTTGACTGATGGAGGAGGGCCCAGCCCACTGTGGGCAGCATCATCCCTATGCAGGGACCCCAGCTGTATAAGAACAGTGGCTGAATAAAACCCTGGAAGCCAGGCAGTCCCCAGCTTTCCCCCAGTTTCCTGCCTCTGCTCCTGCTTGAGTCATCACGGTCCTTATTTCCTTCAATGACTGACAGTGATTGGGACATGTAAGTCAAACAAAATCTTTCCTCCTCAAGTTGCTTTTGGTCATAGTGTTTGTTATAGCAACATAAAACAAACTAGGACAGACAAACACACACACACACACACACACACACACACACACACACACACACACACACACACACACACACTCAGTTCTTCATATTATAGTTTGTTTCAACTATTATTAAACTCTTCTCTCTTACTTAATGGCAGCCTCACTCCCACCTTGCACATAAATTCAATTTAAGAAGTCATTTCAGTTGAAATGCTGGATTCACATAACAAGCAGTGGGCATTAAGGTCCCAAAACAGACAAGCTGGACAGCTGCTTTCACCCACTGGCGTGACTGGAGACAATTCAAA
This sequence comes from Cricetulus griseus, assembly GCF_003668045.3. Lineage (NCBI taxonomy): Eukaryota > Metazoa > Chordata > Mammalia > Rodentia > Cricetidae > Cricetulus > Cricetulus griseus. The sequence goes on from NC_048601.1 coordinate 86,969,630, forward strand.
TGTGTGCAGTACAGAATGGGCTGCTTCTGTGGGTCATACAGAGCTGGGATAGCAAAAGCAAAGTGAAAGCAGCTGACAGCAAACCTGTGGCTGACAAACTCATGAACAACAAAAGTCAGAAACCACCAGAGGACCCAGGACATCTGCAAGTACAGAACAGCCCTCTCTCAAAGGAAACCAGCTGTTGGCTCGAAGGCCTGTGAGTCCCTTGTGCAACCTTACGCTGTTGCTCATGAAAACATAGAAAACCCCCTACAACTAAGCCTGCTAGTGTCAGTGTTGATGGAATGAATGGCGCCTGTGCTCATGGGTTTGGGCTAGGTAATGCAGAAATGCCAGCAGCCTGAGAAGAAGCCAGCGAGCATGCTGTCATGTCCCTGCTCTTCACCCTCCAGTTTGGAAAACCAGAGTCTTTACCAGCTTTACCATAAGAAGAGAAAGCATCTCTTCACTGCACAAATACCACTTTATGAAGTGAGCAGCAAGAGTCAGGGTAAGATCAGGGAGCCTGGAATTCACTAGAGCCACACAAGGTCAGTGTACACAAGTGAGCAGCAAGAGTCAGGGTAAGATCAGGGAGCCTGGAATTCACTAGAGCCACACAAGGTCAGGGTACACAAGATGTGGGAAACCCAGCAGCATCAACTTACACCACCCAGACACCAGGGAACATGATGCAGTTAATTTTTCATCTGAACTAAACAAATTATTTTCAGAATCCCTAAGGATGAAAGGCGGGAGGGGGGTTAGAAAACACACCCAGTATGCAGGAAGTTGGGGAGCAAGGAGGTGTCTGACAATCTGTGAACCAGTTCTGTACTCAGGAGGCAAAGGCAGAAGGATCTCTGTGTTCAACGATGGCCTACTCTACAGAGTGAGTTCCAGGACAGCCAGGACTGTTACACAAAGAAACCCTATCTCAAAAAACAATCCATAATCAACTAGAGAAATCTCAAGAAAAACAACCTGATGGTATCCCTAATGAGAAAGGGAGGGAGGGGCAAAGAAGAAAAGCACTCCCAGGCTGCTTTCAATGTCCACAATCCAGATATAACAACAGCTAACTGATTGGTCTAATTTTCTGAAAGTAGTGTTTTTGTATGTTAATGTTGTGAATAATCTTTCTTCAAAATGGGATCACAGAAACTTTTCACTTAATCTGTCTTAATTGTGATGAGAAGTGGCAGTATTTGTGTTTGGAATATTATAACAACTCCATCAGGTAACTCTACGAATTGTTCCTCTCTGCTGTATGAGTCACACTCTGCCAAGAAGAACCAGCACAACAGATACAGTCGAGTGCTCCTGACCAGTGAGAGTTTGTGCTTGTTACTGGAAGCTCTGCACCTCTATCAGAACTGTTGCAACACACGTTATTCACTTTCCACTCTGTGATTTGAACTGGGGCAGAACGTGTAAGTCTCTGTTGACTAGCAGAGGGTTTGCAAGTGAAAGCACCACACTGGAAACAGAAGAAAGTCATGTTGAGAGCTTAGGTGAATGCACCGTGACAGCTCGTGGGACTTAAATGAAGATGGCAAAGGGAACAGGATGGAGCTGACCGTGCATCCCAGTGATGCACAAGTGTTTATCATCATGAAATGCACATAAACTACACACAGGCCCGGAAGAACCAATCGCAATTAAGAGGCTGGGGTTGTGCTGTCATTCCATGGCATGTAAATCAGGAGGACAAGAAATTGCCATCCCAGAACATAAGAAACATGGCCTCTATGGTGCCGTACAACAAGTACAATCTCTGGATTCAGCTAGGGTTCCATTTGCCTGGCTAATGTATCCCCCAACTAATGGGATATGTGTAGAGTACAAAATATTGGGATTATCTTTTCTGTATTTAACTTTATAGTGCATCAATATGTTCCAGAGTTCTTTGCATATAAACACACACACACACACACACACACACACACACACACACACACACACAAATATTTATATATAACCTCTTTCTAAAGGTTCCACAATGCTCCTTTGAATTAACTTACCATAATTTTTCAAATCACCTGTCAATGAATGGACACCTCGACTGTTTCCAGTTTTCCATGTTACAAACAATACTGCAGTTGCTGTCACCTTTTAAAATTATAATATTGATTACTAATTTATCTAGTTTTTGTAACTTTAATTTTCCATATCATATAGCATCAAGGGACCATTAACAAGTCTTAAACTTAGTGACTTGTGTTGCTTCATTTTAACTTCTTCATAGTCATAAATTTGCATGTTTTTATAGCTATAGAGCATTTGTACTTCCTTATCTCTGAGCTCCTGGCTCATCCATCTGTGCATTTTCCTAATAGCTACAACAGTAATTGTAAATAACCTGTATGTTTAATACATTGTCTTAAACTTTCAAGTTTGCTATTTCCAAAGGGTTTTAAGGGATGGAAACAGTCACTGCAGCTAATCTATTTGACTTGTTTTGCTTTTCAAACCATTTTTTTTTAAAAAAAAAACAAGCCTGGAAGGAAAGGCAGAGAAATATTCATGAATAATGAAATTATAGATACCATTCAGTTTCTTCCTCAGTTAATGTTGTTCAGAACCCTGACAAAGCATACTTACCCGTGGGATCACAACTAGGAGGAGCAGGGGTTTGGAGCTGTGGCTGACCTCTGTACTTGCATGGTTCTCCTGTGTCTGCAAGTGATTGGCCAAGGGGCAGCACTCACTGGTAAGAACAGAAGTAGCCGTGCAGTTGGAGTTTGAGGTTGTGGGAGGCTGATTGATGTGCCCCTGGGGACTTTGTTTTTGTGGCAGACCTTGTGTGCATGATTTGTTATAATTTGGCATTTACAAATAAAACACACTGTTTCTAGCTTTGATATACAAGTCCACAGTGCCTCAGTTCTCACCTCAGAAGGTTTCCCCAAGCGCTTCTGGACATTTATTTGCTTGGCTACTGAGTTCCTAATTAAACATTCCATTTGGCCAATTTGGTATCCTCCTACAGAATGAAGACCTTTCTCTCCCATCCTTTTCAGAGTCTCCACAGATTGCCAAGCAAGGATGTTGACACAACAGACTTGACTGAAACTGGAGGCGCACATGAGACTGGGGAGTGTGGAGAAGAAGCCAGACAGTGGGTATCAACACATAAGCGTCACAGAGATTCTTCTCCCATTGTTATCTACCAGAGAGTTTCCTCTGATGTCCTCAATCCTGTCTCCCCTGGCAGACAGGGAAGACTCTGACAGCACAACAAACATAGGCATCTCTTTCCAAGGAAGTTCATTCTTCATCTACAGAAAGTTTAGCCCTGCACTTTTGAAACCACGTCCTCCACACCCCAGAAGACGCATAAATAGAAATAGGGGAGAATGTTTTTTTCACTACAGAAGAAAATGTTTTCTAAGAATCCTGTAGTTACACCCTTAATGCAAAGAGGAGAAACAGCAGACAGTCATTAAGACAGTGGGGGCATTTCCTCCTGCCCTTGTTGGATACACTCCCCTTCAGGCCTGTGGGAAAGCTATCCTCACACAATACTTATAATTGAAATATTCCAACCGTAGCTATGGATGCACAGATAACAGGATCCCATAGTCTGGTAGACAGGACTTTAAGTATCACACCATTTTAAGATGATGCAATTCTTACTCGATGTTTTTGCTTTTAAATCACGTATTTTTTGGCTGGATTTTGAGCTTTGGCTTATCATGGTGTATACTATCATGAGTTGTGATTGATATTTTTTTAGTATCTTGGTGTAGCAGCTGGAGATGTGATGGGCCCCTCTCATCTGTCCATACAAAATATCCCACTGCTTTCTTTCTTCCAATAGTGTCTGAGTAAGAAGGCTAGACAGATGGACAGGGAATCTTCCATCAACTTCAATGAGTTTGAGGATCAATAGATTCACACCAGAGAGAAAGCCTACCAAGAGTGTGCTCTGAATTATAAATCTCATGAGTTCGGAGATTCTGGAAGATTCTAAAGAAGTCATCTACTAGATGCCTCTGGACAGTGAATAAAAGCAAAAGCCACAGGGCTTCTGCATGACAGCCATTTCACAGTTGCTTCATGATGGTAGGTGTTTCAGGAAGGTTCTGAGCCAGCACCCACAGCTGCATAGCCAGCAAAGGTTGCCTATCCTATCCTTTGAGAGGAAACTGAAGAGATAGGAAATTATGATTACATAAGACTGGGGGAGAAAGAGATTTTTTGTAAGTATAGCCTGGTATTTTCTGATATTTCTACAACAAATATCTATCTCATTCTTTATATAAAATATATGTTAGTGCTTGTATGTAAGTATTTGTCCTTCCACATTAGAAATACCTGTTTTTACAGGCAGAGTTCCCTTCCTATCACAGCCACTTAGATGTACCCTTTTCTACTCTTTATGCTTCATCAGCATAGCAGATAAAACTCAAGCCAGACTCGTACAAACACACCCACAAGCACACACACACACACCACATGATTCAAAGGAAATAAAAACCAAAATCATTTATAAAGACCCCCCCAAAAAAAAACCCACAGGCAAGATGGGAGGTACAATGTAGACAAAGAAGGTAAGACAAACACCTCAAAGAGGTGAGGGTGAGACACAGGGAGGCTTGGGAACATGGACCTTCCCACACTAGGGTCAGCTTCTTTGTAGAATCCTTGGCATGGTCATTGACCTCTAGTGTTCTGCAGAGAACAGGGCAACAACACTGTAGGGACAGCTAATGGCATGGGCAGTCCTGAATGACCAGGACATGGGTGTCCAGAAGTGCCCTGCCATAGGCTGAAACGTCTCAATAAGGGTCTGCAGAGACAACCACAGTTAGGCTGTGTGTGTGTGTGTGTGTGTGTGTGTGTGTGTGTGTGTGTGTGTTTAAGCCCAAATCTAGTGTCCTTGGGAAATGTTTATTTTGTTAACATGGCCTTGGCTTCCTTTGAACTCAATGCATTATCTATGTTTCCTATAAGTATGATTATTATTGTTCTATTTGTGATAAGAACAAAACGCAAAGAACAAAATGATTTCTGCTTCCAACACTATGAGATAAACGTTATGATCCTTACTTTACAACCAAAGATCACCCAGGAAGAACAAAGTGCCAGGCCCTGTGTGACTCACCCTCACCACATGGATTCAAGCCAAGTCACACAAAGTGCCATACTCAGCTCCTGGCCATGACAAGGCTGTGGCTTTAGCTCTTCCTGACTCTGGAATAACAGAAGAGGCTGTTGCATTTCAGATTTCCTGCTACGTTCATAATAAGGAACCTTTGCATTTTCCCATTTCAAGCATGCCAAAGAGAAATAGGATGGTCTTTATAAAGAGCTCAAAGAAATATACAGTTCTGTGACTCTGTAAGCCTAAGAAAAAATGACACTTCCCAGAAACATACTTGCCCCTAAAGACAAAGGTAAACACACACCCAGAGTGCTCCCTGTGGGTTTTGACATAGCAGTGTGGCTACAAGCAGTCACAGGTGCCAATAGCTCTGGTCCAAACTTACTTGGTTGTTGGAGGGTGGCATGTGTCACACAGACATATTCAGTCAACCTCATTACTCACAGTTTCCACATTTTGATTTTCTTACTGGTTGACATTTGTTTGCAGCCCTAAAGTTCATTCTCGTGACACTTACGTAATCATTCATGAACCTGTGGAGAACACTAGAAAGGTGTCAGCCATCTATTTACATTTCCAAGCCAGTGGAAGTGGGGTATGCCCTACCTCCTGGCTTTCACTCTCACCCTACCAACCACTACCCCTTTCCTGTTCCATCCTTGTGCCTTTCGTGGGCAATTACACTGTTTAAAATGGGCCCCAAACATTACGCTGAAGGACTGTCTAAGGTTTAGAAAACAAGATGCCCCTGACAGAGGAAATATGTCAGTGTGTTTCATTCAGTTAGTGCTGCAGGCTCTGCTTAAAGTAAACAAGTCAACAATGCATATTAAGTAAGTACAGTTCCTTCAAAAAAGAAACCTCATGTTTATTTGATTGGCAGGGAAAGTGCTGTGAGAGGAGACTGACCTCATGTCTCCCCTGGAAACAATGGTTTGCACGGTGAATCACTGATCCGGTAAAGCAGAGATTGTGCAGCAGAGCTCTCATGAGAATGAAGACTCACTATATGCTTACATGGATAGTCCGATTGTGCATGTGTGTATTGACTGTCTTACTATATGCTTACTGTCTTATTATATGCTTACATGTATAGTCCGATTGTGCATGCATGTATTGACTGTCTTACTATATGCTTACTGTCTTATTATATGCTTACATGTATAGTCCGATTGTGCATGCATGTATTCACTGTCTTATCCTAACTCACTGAAGTCTTAAAAAAGTAAATCTATATTATTCATTAAGAATCCTTGGAGAAAACCATTACCAATTGATAAAGTATATTTATCTTAATTAAGGATGAAAGGTCTTGGGGTTGGCTTTGTGTTTAACTAGCTATCCTCTCAATCAGTACTAATTTCATTGTACCAACATAAGAATGTACTTGACTACTGTCTAGGAGTGTGGGATGCTGGATGGCCATAACAGTTTGCAAATGTTACTGCAAAACATTTGCTTGGTATCTTACTACATTCCAAGCAACATTTTTATTTCAGACATCTGTCCAAGAGTTGGTTATCTAGGTAATAAATGGACATTTGAACATAATATTTTGTTCATATCTCTTTGGACCATGTATCTTTAAACAACTTAGCAATACCTTTAAATGTCAACTCCCACTGAGTCAGACCCTCCACAGACTGACACCACCTATCCGGTAGGCCCAACCTGAGCATTCCAGGTCCAGTTTTCTCTCTGCTCCCAAGGGAGGGTGGAACAGACTCTTGTCAGTTTCCTTATCTTACCGCAGCAACCAACCACCTGCCAGGAGCTTCCCAACATCTTCAGTTTGCACTCTTTGTCTGAATACATGGCTTCAGTTGACCTGAAATCAGGGAGACATATCAACTAAGCAAAGACTTAAAAAGAGGGGCGGGGGGCAGGTTATTGCTTCAGATGGCAAAGTGTTTTCTGTACAAGTTTGAAGACCTGAGTTTCAATCCTGAGTACCCACATAAGAACTAGAGATGCCGGTCATTGGTGGCGCATGCCTTTAATCCTAGAACTCAGGAGGCAGAGGCAGGTGGATCTGTGTGAGTTCGAGACCAGTCTAGTCTACAAGAGCTAGTTCCAGGTCAGCTTCCAAAGCCACAGAGAAATCCTGTCTCAAAAAAAAAAAAAAAAAAAGGACCAGGTATGAAGACAGGTGCCCATAGTAGCAGGCTGGCGGGGTAGACAGGAGCCCTGGGGTTGGCTTCCTAACCAGTCTGGCCAATTTGGGTTCAGTGAGAAATCCTGATGTATAATAAAAGGTAGACGGTGACTGAAGAATGCATTCCATGTTGACCTCTGGCCTCCACACATATATACGGGCACTCACACACATATGTGCACACACATGAGATACCCATAATTTGAAAGAAGGGATTTAAATTGAACCAAAAGGGGAGATTTCTCATTTCTTCTTTAGTCAGCTTTGCCGTTAAACTCTCTTGTAAGAAGCAGCTGAATGAGCCCTAGACAGGAGCTGGGTGTATTCTAAATGGATGAGACTAATGAGCTGTCTCCAATATGCAGATGCCTCGAGTGGGCCTGACTGTTCTCATCTGTGAAGGTTGAAGATGGGATTTTTCTTTGGTGCCCTGCTTAGCTGGGTAACACAGGCTGATCTTGAGTTTTTCAAGTTATCTTGATGTGGGAAAGACATCTCATGTGACTTAGGCCCTCAAGAGAACACTATTCACACCAGTCCTGCAAGAACTTAACACCACACCAAAAGCCTGTGAAGATTATTTTTCCCTGAGAGCCTAGTCTCTTATTTTTGTGACTTTCAAATAATTTCTACAATATTTTTTGGGAGAGTTGGATCTGCTGTGGGAGGAGAGGAATTTCCCAAATGAATTATTTTCTACAAATGGAATTATATACTTCCTTTGGGGGCTGGGTTGATGACTCAGTGGATTAAGCACTTGGGCAAACTTGAGGCCCTGAGTTCAAATCCAAAGCATGTGTAAAAGACAATTGCAAAACTGTTCTCCCATTGTTTTTCTGCCAAGATGGGAAGTAGAGACAGGGCCATCCCAGAAACGCATAGTCCAGCTAGCCTGGAACACAAAGTACTAAACAATGAAAGAGAGGCCCTGCCTCCAAAGGAGAAAGAAGGTAAGGATAGATGCGTCACCACACACACACACACACACACACACACACACACACACACACACACACACCATACATGTGAACAAAAAAGGAAAGAAAAAATGATTAAATTTCATACATGAGTGTTTTATTATCAGCTTATGTTACAATGTCAGTCTGTTTTCATTTACTTATAAATTTACATCTTGGGCTTCACCATCCTCATTTTTGGGCTCTCTTCTATATAACCTAAGCATCTACGGGTACTACAGGAACATTTTGAGTGAAACTCGTTTTAATCTAAAACAATTTTGGCAATCCAAATTAATCACTGCCCCCATCATGTATTCTACACCTGTTTTTTCTTAGCTTATAGCTTATTAAAATGAGACAGTTCTATAAAGACATGGCTTAAATACTCAATGTTTCCTTGGGTACTTATAACGTCACAATAGAAATATGTTTATCATGTAGAACACCAAGTACAGGAGAATAGGATCATTGCCTATAACTAAGTATCTATAACTTCATGTCACATAGTCATGTCACATAGTCAAACTAATGAAAAAGACGGCATTGCTTTTCAACAAGGTATGCTTTTCTTGTGAAATAGATGAATTTTCTATGGAAATAACATTTTTGACAACTTATACTGATCAGATTTACTTTTGTTAATTGAGAATAAGACATAATGAATTCACTGTGAATCCAAAATCATTGCTCTTTACATTTACCTAAAGGAGAAAAGTGAACATTTCTTTAAAGTTTGGACTCCCACAAAAATTGGTTTTTAAGTGTATTTCTCAGTTATTCCAAAGAAAATAAGATTTTGCTAAACAGTTTAACATTTTTCTCCCTGCTTTGGAAATCCAAGATTTTAAATTGAGTCAAAGCATCACTTTGTATTATCTTAAGTTCAACCAGAATTAACTTACTATCCAAAACCCAATAGAAGTGATAGGCATTCTTGAGGAGACCTTTGACATTTAATAGTATGTTCAAAGTAATATAGAAAATTAGGAAAGATAAAAATCTCTTTTATAAGCTCTGTATCAACCAAGGCGGCATCTGTTCTTGTGATCATTAAGGTGTGGTTGAATGATCCATTCCCACATAGAGTAATATTTGATCTTTTTTATATCGAGTCAACAGGATACAGTAATCTCCTCTAGGATTTTATTTTGCTTCTTTTCAACAACATCAGATAATGTGAGGCAGAAAATGTCAATAGATAGTCCATGTATACCACAATTGTGGATGATAAGTACTGTGTATTTTTTGTGTATTATCAGTTATTTTGACTCATGTGTGTTCAGAAATAACAAAACACTGATGAAAAATTAGTGGCTATAAGCGATAAAATTACAGTTTACCACTTTCATCTTGACACCATTGTTAACCTGACATCAATGTAAACCATGTGCTCATGTGATTGTTCTATGATAATATAAGGACAATGACAGCTTGACATGTTAATCAAATGTTGGTGAGAGTGACTGAGTGGTTTCCAAAGTGGGTGGCCTGGATTCTTGGAAGTGGGAGTTCAGGAGGAGGAGAAGGAGCTTTGAGAGTCAGGAAAAAAATGGAGCATTTCATTTTGATGTGCTGAATTTTAGGTGGTCATTAGACATTCGGGTAGATCTAGAAGTCACGTGTAAGAAAATGGACACGTGGCTTGTTCCATATTCCTGGTTCTTAATCATTTCACCACCCCACTTCTCAAATCTTTGAAGAGATGCTTCTCTGAAGACATGGATCTCTAAGATTCATCTTTTCTCTACCTTTCCCTTCACCTGGCCCTGTAGCTGGGGACTAAAGCCATGGTGACGCACAGGCTAGGCAAGAACTCTTAACACTGAACTGGGTCTCCAGTGATTTCACTAAATGTTTAACACTGAAAATCATTAGTCTGTCTCATTTTTGGATCCAAGCTCTGAATCTTTATATTTGAATGTATAACCTGAAGCAATAGCAGAGGCCAGAAAAGTAGAAAAGGACTGAGGGGGCAGGGAGGAGGCGCTCTGGAGAGGAGATGGCAAAAGACAGGTGCTGTAAAGGGAGAAATAGTAAATGGAAGGGAGACTTTAACTGGGAAGGGGGCAGGGAGAGCTACACACACACACACACACACACACACACACACACACAGAGAGAGAGAGAGAGAGAGAGAGAGAGAGAGAGAGAGAGGAAGGAGGGACTTGCTGGTCAGGGGAGAGACTCTCAAAATAATATAGGCTATTGTCATTGCCCTTGGTTGTCTCTGAGAACTCAAAAGTAAGATCCTATTACTGAAGACACCACACACTTTGGACATAAAGTTTAGAGGAATCAAGATGAAACTAATCTGGAAGCCTCCTCATTGAGGACTAGCTTCCATATTAGTGAGAGTGCTGGGCAAGCTACCAAAGAAAAAGAAGCAATCAATAGTCCTACCCAGCTGTACAGCTTATGAACCACAATGACGACCAGCACAGCAAGATAATCCCAAGGGGGACAACCAATGGTATCTAATTGAACTTGAGGTCTATTCAGTAGGAGGGAATTTGTGCATGGTATTGTAAACCTAGCGAACTACCCTTGGCTGCTGACCTCATAGAGACTAGAGGAGAACCTGCTGCTGCCATTTTCCTGAAGCAGTATAATGCCTAACCGACTTCTAAGTAAGTACCAACTTTTATACCCAAAGGTGAGTGTAGCTACCACTCCTCATCCAAGAGACTTCCTTTTGTGGCAAATGGAGGCTGGTCAAAACACAGAGAACAACTGATGTTTAGAGGGCCATCCCCAGTGGATACATCTACAAAACAACATCTGCACATAAGGCTAGGGAAATATCAAGGAGGAGGGCAATAAAGATTCTAAGAGTCAGAGGACCAGGAAGTCTAAATTAATACCAGGAAGTCTAAATTAATACCTTTTAGATATGAAAGGGAAGCTGTACTCATAAGATCACAAAAATAAGATCACCTAAACAACACTGGCACCATGACATCTCTAGATGACACGTGAATGGTGGAAATCTCACAAGGCCCTACTCCTGGATGAAGAGCTATAGGCAATTAATGGCTGTTGAGAGAGGGAGAGTCAGTCTTCTTCAGGGATGAGCCCACTGATAGGTTATCCAATCCCAAGTGGTCCTAAACAAATACAGATATAAGCAACACTAAATTAACTCAGCAGGCTGTATTTACATATGCACATGGACATACACACATACATACATATAAAACAATAATTTAAAAAGAAGAGGTCATGAATTTGAGAAGGGGTGGAGGATACACAGGAGGAGTTGGAGTAGGGAGATTTCCTTGTGAGATTTCCACCTTATACTCACAGGTAAGTTTAGCTCCTAATCTTATCAAGTAAGTATCTCTTTGCAACAGATGGAGACCATTACAGAAACCCACAACTGGTCAAAATACAGAAAACAACTGATCATGAGCTGTCCAGTACAAATGGATACATTTACAATACAAGCCTTCTTTTTAGAATTGGGAAATATCAAGGAATGGAAGAAAGTTGGAGGACCAAGGAAAATGCTGTGAGACTGTGTACCTTATAAATGACAGGGAAGTTTCACCCACGATACCTCAATAATATAGCTGCCTAAACAAGACCTGAATAAAGACAACGTTAATAGATATGCTACTGAGGAAGGGGGAAAAATCTCACAGGACCTCACCCCTAAACAAAGAACTACAGGCAACTAAGTGCTGAGGTAGGAAAAAATGGTCTTCTCCAGGAATAAGCCCTAAAATCATAAATATGCAAATGGCAATAAACAGATGAAGCAAGATGTCCTAACTGTGTGAGCATTTGCATGTACGAGCGTGCGTGCACATGAACACACACACACACACACACACACACACACACACACGTGTGTGTGTATGAAAAAGAAAATGAAGCCATGACTTTGAGAGGTAGCAAGGGACATGGGAGGGGTGGGGAGGAAAGAGAAGGGAGGAAATGATGTAATTATATTTTAATTAAAAAACAAAATTGAAAATAAAAATAAAAACAAACTATGCAAAAGATTTAGATACTTTATTAAGGTGGCTATTTGGATAGTAACTAAGCAAATGAAAGCTAATCAACATTATTAGTCACCAGGAACATGAGAATTAAAGCTACAGTGTGAAACTTACACAGATCTTTTAAAATGGTCCAGAGGAAAACACGCTAGCAGCATCCAGTCCTTGCAAAAGCACTTGCATATATTACGAGTGAGACACAAAATGGGGAAATTGCTCCACAAAACACGCTAGTAATATGGGCAGTTTCTTATGAAGTTAAACATGTATGTGTCCATATGTTTATCACAGAGAAAAAATAAAACAAAACATACAGTTTCACCTAAGATCCGGTTTTAAGATAGGTACAGCAGCCCTACTTATAAATGGGGGGAAAACCCACTGGAAACCTCCAAATATCCTTCACCGGGCAGATGGCTAAACCAACAGTGGTGTTTGGTGAAGTTAACTGGTCAACAATAAAAAGGAGTGAAATACAGGATTTTCATAGTAGATGCCTATAGGGAATCCATGTGTTAGTGAAGGAATTGATGTTCAAAAGCCCTAAATTCATTTTAGGAATTAAGGAAGGAGGATTTGATTACCAAGATACAATCTGTGCAATTTTTTTCCAGGACAGAATTGCCCTATGGCTCTTCTTTTTAAATCATTCAAGCTTTTTATTTAAGTGTGTTGATACGAGGTGAGGGTGGACTTTGGGGGTTTTGCTAAGAGCAGCTACATCCATGGACTGCACATAATCGTGAAAGTAACCTGCTATTCCAGCGTATCTGTTGCAACTTTATCCTCTTCAAGTACACTTGAAGCCTTTAAATCCCATATCCTATCGGAACAAGTTTAAAAAGCCCCAACCAGAACCATCAGCTTGGATGCTTCTGACACACTCCTCTAATTCTGTCGTGTTTCTCTCATCATCGCAAGGTTTCACATCTAGCAAGATGGGAGACTTGGCAACAAATGCAGGCTTTTTGGCTTTCTTTGATTCATACTGCGCAAGACGCTCTTCTCGGAGTCTCTGCTTCCTCACCTTCTTCCTCGGGTGCAAAGAGATCAATGTCATCATCTTCTTTAGCATCCATAGTTCCACTCCCTGTTACATCTTCCCATTGGCAGGGCCACGCTTGCTCAAAGATTTCTTCAATCTCAGCAGGCTCGCTTTGTTGTAACTGTATCAAGGGAGGGTGTGGCACAAGTCAGTGGGTGGTGGCCAGAGACTGCTTCAAATACTATCAATGGGCTTGGGATGCCACATACTCCTCCATGTCAGGTAATGGTTGTGCACCCACGGGGCTTTTCATGTCTCTGAAACCGCTATAACTGGGAGCTGGGCGGCTGCCAGTACTGAAGGGAAGAGTGAATGTCTAATATATTGATTAGGCAACTGGAATTCATTGTGTAGACTACTAGGCTGGCCTCAAACTCACAGAGATCTTCCTGCCTCTGCCTTTCTTTCTTTCTTTCTTTCTTTCTTTCTTTCTTTCTTTCTTTCTTTCTTTCTTCCTTCCTTCCTTCCTTCCTTTCTTTCTTTTTTTGCAGAATTTTTTATTTGAATTAGAAACAAGATTGTTTTACATGACAATCCCAGTTCCTTTCTCCCTCCCGTCCTCCCCTACCACTCCCCCCCCCAACTAAAACCCTACCTGTCACATATCCTTTCTGCTCCCCCTGGATGGTGAGGCCTTCCATAGGGTGTCATCAGAATCTATCGTATCCTATAGGGCCTAGGCCCACCCTCATGAGTCTTGGCTCAGGGAGTATTCCTCTATGTGGAATGGGCTCCCAAAGTCCACACCTATGCTAGGGATAAGTACTGAACTACTACAGGTCCCCTAGATTTCCAAGGTTTCCTCACTGAAATCCATGTTCCTGGGGTCTGGATCAGTCCCATGCTGGTATTCCAGCTATCAGTCTGGGGAGCAAGAGTTCCCCCATGTTCTGTGGGTTTCACCAACCTGGTCTGGACCCCTTTGCTCTTCACTCGTCCTTCTCTGCATCTGGGTTCCAGTTCAGTTCAGTGATTAGTTGTGGGTGTCTGCTTCTACTTCCACCAGCTGCTGGATGAGGGCTATTGGGTGACATATAAGTCAGTCATCAATCTCATTATCAGGGGAGGGCATTTAAGGTAGCCTCTCCTCTGTTGCTTAGATTGTTAGCTGGTGTCATCTTTGTAGATCTCCAGACATTTCCCTAGTGCCTGATTTCTCTGTAAACCTAAAATGTCTCCCTCTATTATGGTATCTCCATTCTTGTTATCTTCTATTCTTCCCCTGACTCAACCTTTCTGCTCCCTCATGACCTCTGCATCCCTCCTCTTCTCCCCTTCTCATTCTCTTAACTCCCTCCCCCCTCTTCCCATGCTCCCAATTTGCTCAGGAGATCTTGACCCTTTCCCCTTCTCCAGGGGACCATGTATGTCTCTCTTAGGGTCCTCCTTGTTTACTAGCTTCTCTGGCAGTGTGGATTGTAGGCTGGTAATCCTTTACTCTATGTCTAAAATCTGCATATGAGTGAGTACATACCATGTTTGTCTTTTTGTGATTGGGTTACCTCGCTCAGAATGGTTTCTTCTAGGTCCATCCATTTTTCTCCAAACTTCAAGATTCCACTGCTGTTTTTTTCACTGAGTAGTATTCCTTGTGTAAATGAACCACATTTTCTCTATCCATTCTTCAGTTGAGGGGCATCTAGGCTGCTTCCAGTTTCTGGCTATTACAAATAATGCTGCTTTGAACATGGTTGAACAGATGTCCCTGTTGTATGAATGTGCTTCTTTTGGGTATATGCCTAAAAGTGGAATTGCTGGATCTTGTGGTAGACTAATTCCCATTTTCTTGAGGAGTCGCCATACTGATTTCCAAAGTGGCTGTACGAGTTGGCATTCCCACCAGCAGTGGAGAATTGTTCCCCTTTCTCCACATCCTCTCTAGCATAAACTGTCATTGGTGTTTTCGATTTTAGCCATTTTGACAGGAGTAAGATGGTATCTCAGAGTTGTTTTGATTTGCATTTCCCTGATGGCTAAGGATGTTGAACACTTTCTTATGTGTCTTTCAGCCATTTTAGATTCCTCTATTGAGAATTGTCTATTTAGTTCTGTACCCCACTTTTTAATTGGATTGTTTGGTGTTTTGGAGACTAGCTTCTTGAGTTCTTTTGGAGATTAGCCCTCTGTCAGATGTGGGATTGGTGAATATCTTTTCCCAGTCTGTGGGCTGTCATTTTTTCTTGCTCACTGTGTCCTTTGCCTTACAGAAGCTTCTCAGTTTCAGGAGGTCCCATTTATCAATTGTTGATCTCAATGTCTGTGCTATGGTGTAATGTTCAGGAAGCAGTCTCCTGTACCGATTAATTTAAGGGTATTTCCCACTTTGTCTTCTAATAGAGTTAGTGTGGCTGGGTTTATGTTGAGGTCTTTGATCCATTTTGATTTAAGTTTTGTGCAGGGTGAAAGGCTTGGGTCTATCTGTAGTCTTCTACATGTTTGCATCCAGTTATGCCAGCACCATTTGTTGAAGATGTTTTGCCTCTGCCTTTAAAGTGCTGGGGTTAAAGGCATGCACTACCACCACCCAACAATGGGCAACTGTTATACCACTCCAAAAAGTTCCCCAGACTCACAGAACTGTACACCAAAGAGGTTTGTTTTAGCATATGTAAATTTTGTAAAATACTGCCAATAATGGCAGTATTTTATGCATCAATAGCAGCAACAGCTTTTCCAGGTTCTGCAGTCATTTGAACAAAATTGTAGAGACATCTAGCACTTTCCATTTTAAAAAAAATTAAAAAACAAAATCCCAGAAAAACAGCACAGTTCTGTTACTCTTGTGGTACCTGGAACCATTTTTTTTTAAATTAGCTTCTCAATCATCATCTGGAAGGAAACCATTCTGAGCAACATCGTTAAAAACAGCTCTGATAAAGCATGGTCACTACTATGTATCATAAAGCAGGTCCACATATGAGTGAGTACATATCATGTTTGTCTTTTTGTGATTGGGTTACCTCGCTCAGAATGGTTTCTTCGAGTTCCATCCATTTTCTTGCAAATTTCAAGATTAGCATATGTAAATTTTAAAATGCTTTTTTTTTAAGACTAGGCAATCACAATATAAAATAGATTTAAAAATGATAAACTATCTTTTCTGCAAAAACGATGGGAAAAGTGCCTAGAAAGAAATTCAGAGAAACTTTGAAAAACTGGGGTAGAATTTGCAAAGAATGATGAGGGTGAAGGACAGAAGATGGCAGTGGTCTCTAAACTACTTCCCAGACCTCAGGTCAATGCTTAACTTTGTTCCTTGGACCCTTTAGGGGAACTTCAGGTCCAGAGACCATTAGGGGCAGCAGAGATGCTTGAAGTTCTCCATTCAAACCCAGAGGGACCATAAGCAGTAAAAACAACCATAGTGGCTTCCCCAGCCTTTGGAATGTTTTGCGTGTGTGGGCTGCTTGCATTGTTGAGCTCACTTGTGTGGTGGGTGGCAAAGAGAGAGGGGCGATGTGACCGCAGGAGCATTCCAAGTGGGTGCTTGTGCAGCCCAAGCTTTAAGCTTGCTTAGCAGACCCCGCAGGTCCCTGCCACTTTTTAGGATACCCTATGGCTATGCAAAGGAAGCTTCCTTCGTGAACTTGCGACTTATGGCTTCAAATGGACTGTCTCCTGCCTGCAAGTTGGAGACCAGGATTTTTCGAAAATCTGAAGAGCACAAATAAATGAACTTGCCAAATGCCTAATGGGACTGGAGATCAGGACAGTGCACAGAGGGGAGGGTTGTGGATGGTGGAGTGGGAGGTAAAGGAAAGGACTTTCTGTGTGGATGCTAACCTATCTTTACCTCATTTCTCTCTCTTGCTCTTCCCTCTGTTTAATTTTTCCTCATCTCTTCTGTCCTTCTAAAATCAGCATTCTCCACCTGCCTCCAGCCTCTCTACCCCCTTTTCTCTTGGACTTTGTACACCTCACCCTTTCTTCTCATAGCTGGTCAACAGAGTGAAATATATGCTGTAACAGAGAGGGCACTGAGGGAGTGAAGGCTGGTGTGGTAGACTCTTTTGCTGCCATAATAAATTACCACCAACTCAGTGGCTTAGAGCAACACAAATTCAATCCCAGCGGTCTGGAAGCCAAAAGTCCAAAATTGAGTTACGAACAAGAGGGCAGATTCCGGGAGAGAACTGTGCTAGCCACTTGAAGGCAGTGGTTCAGGCTTTCCTTACGCTGTGGCTCCCTGGATCTGGCCTTTGCTTCCTACCAGCATGGCCAGCTCCTCTTCCACTGTCTCTCTCCAGAGTGGCCGTTGTTTGTGTACAACTGTGAATAGTCATGCAGACTCCACCTGGAGAATCCAGGGTGTGATCACCTTTAAACCTTTAATAGCAACTGCAAAATCCCTTTTCCTGATATGACCATATCATAATCATACATTTGGGGAGCTAGGATGTGCTTTTGGGGGGAGGTGACCTCACCTCCAGATAGCATCTTCTCATTCAATAAGACACATGGTTATTGCTGGTGAATGATCACTTAGTCTAAGGCTGGAAAGAAAGAAAAGGAGTGAGGGCAACTCATTGTTAAGGCACCTAGACAACTGATAGTCCTCTTGGATAGTCACAACAATCAATAAAAAACAATAAATGAAAAACATCCGAAGAGGCAGGCAGATACAAAACAACCATAATACAAATAAAGGCAAGAGTACCATAGTTCAATCCTGTCCTGATGTAAATGTGGCTGAAAGAATCTAGATGAAGAAATAAGACAAGCAAATGCCTCATGGCTAATGAACAAGAATAATGATACTGGTTATAATAGGAACATGGACAGCAGCTATGAAAAAGAATAAGCATAGGAAGATAACAGAAACTTAATGTGTGGCCTTGCCACGTAAGCGTGAGGGTCAGAGTTCAGTCCTGGGAACACTTGTAAAGAGGCCAGGTACAGGAATGTGTTCTTGAACTTCCAGCACTGGGGGGATGCTGACAGGTGGATCCTTGGTGCTTACTAGCTAGCCAGCCTACCCTAATTAAGGAGGCTCAGCCTAGTGAGAAACTGTCATATAAAAGCAAAGTGGATGTCTCCTGAGGCTGAAGTCAACCACCAAACATCCAAACTTCATGCAGATTCATGCATAGCAGATATAGGTCAGCCTGGACATGCCCGTGCACCCTCATGAACACATACCTGCACACATGCCCACAAAAAGTGTAATGTTGAAGAGATACTGAAACTTACTTGTATTAAGAGAAATGTATGTAACTGAGACCACTTTGATGTGTTCATGTATACATACAAATATACACACACACCTGTTATACACACACACACACACACACACACACACACACACACACACACACACACACACACACAGCCCATTTCTGCTCTTATGGTCTTTCTCCACCATCAGGAGGATAGATCAGAATTGCCTCAAGTTGGGGCTGGGACACAGGAAGAAGGGAAGCTGGAAGGGCCCCTCAAGGTCTGGATTTTATTCTAGGGACTACATTGCATGCTTTTAATCCAAGCACTTTTGGAGGCAGAAAGCAGGCAGATCTCTGTGAGTTCAAAGACACCCTGGCCTACAGAGTGAGTTCCAGGGCAGCCAGAGTTACACAGTGAAACCTTATCTTGAAAAAACAAAACAAAAAAATCCTAAAGTTTACTTGGTGGTATATCTGTAAGGAGTTAATAAAGATTGAATGAAGCCTTGGACTGGTATTCTTATCCAAAAGGATAGGTGTCCTCAAAGAAAGCAAGTGAGTGAGTGTGTGTGTGTGTGTGTGTGTGTGTGTGTGTGTGTGTGTGTGTAACTTTGGGAAATAAGTTTCTGTCCTTTACGCCACCCAGCCTATAGTGTTTTATTGCAGCAGCTTGGAAAACTAATATACATCTAATATACATAGAAATGAAGTAATATTCTTCTCCCACATTTTTTTGATCAGAACAAACTGTGAGATAGCCCACAAAGGGTTAGGAAACAAGTGCCCCACCTTGACTATTTCCAAGGGGATGTGGATGCAGGAACAATAAGCTAGCACCCTAGCACATATAGTTTTTGTCCAGACCCGACAATATGAAAGCAGTTTCCAAATGGGCAAGTTGTACAGGACATTGAGTATGGTCAATGTTCTGGTCTATTTAACAGCAATTGTGACTGCTTCTTAGCTACCAGGCAAAGGGCAGTCGGTAGGCAGATCTGTATGGCAGGTTGCCCCAGGGGCTTGTAAATGCTGTCATCTAATGAATGAATTCCACTCCTGTAATTTACCAGAGAGGTGGTGAGGTTTGGGTAGCAACAGTGCCTTTTCATCCATAGGAAAGCCTGAGCGTGAATATTTGAATGAGTCTCCTGATAAGTGAATTAAAGGATGGGAAATTTGGTGCTCAGATGCACAGAAGAGGGGGGGGATGGAAATCAGGTTGTGTTTAGTGAACTTGTAGTCTGTGTTTACCATTTCCCTGACCAACCAAGGGAGACCTGAGTGCTGACTCAAGGGAGGCAGCCAGCGGGGCAACTGCACTGAAGTCTGTTACCATGGGAAGAACATTCCACATTTACAAAGGCGTGTCTGGGTAGAGCAGCCATCCTCCATTACAGCCTAATTGTCAGGGGAAGAGAGAGGGAGAGAGCCCAAGGAACCTACTTGTTGAAGAAAACACTTGTTTTGTTAAGATTTTAGGATTCAGGGAGGGCCCTAGGCCACCCATGACTGCTGTAGACTCTGAGCAGTCTGAGGGGCAGAATGTCACATCTTCTAGTTGTCTAACCTAAGGGTTGGCTCAGGTATCTTGGTTCAGAGGCAAAGTTCTTAGTCACTCACATTGTGGTGCACCCTGACCACCTTTGGGAAACAGCACAGCTTGGAATATCAATAAATCCAACATCCTGAATGATTCTTGGCCAACCCAAAATCTGCCTTGTGTTTATTACAATGTGCTACAGGAAGA
Source organism: Cricetulus griseus (assembly GCF_003668045.3). Lineage (NCBI taxonomy): Eukaryota > Metazoa > Chordata > Mammalia > Rodentia > Cricetidae > Cricetulus > Cricetulus griseus. The sequence goes on from NC_048601.1 coordinate 86,989,788, forward strand.
CTTTCAGGTCTTGTTTTCCTTGAGTCCCTGAAATTTAATCCACTGCCTGGTACCTAATGGATACATTGAATAATTGGAAGAATGGGTGAACTCAGTAAATATTTGGTTAGTAAATAAATGAGTGAATACATGATTAGCATCTCCAGGGCTTGAGCCTATGAGATGTGTAACGCATGGATGACTTAGGCCTTTTCATTTCTTTGTCTCAGGAGTTTCTGTGCACTCTACACAATGGGCATGCTGAATTGCACTGGGGCTATAAATCCCAGAAATCAAGACTAGTAGATGAAGTGCAGTGCACAAGTAAAACCATCAGTGTTCCTATGCTTAGAGTGTGGTGGGTAAAATCTACCCTTGTTCACAGGAAGCCTTGTCCCTGTGTCTCTGTGACTAAAAAGTAGTGACAAGTGGCTTTTTTCCCTCGGTGCTTTCTGGAGCTGATCGTATTAGTTCTGAAAGGTTAACAGTGGTCATATATCCCCTTTTGATTCTGCCCAACTGGGGGAGGGATAGGTGCTAGAACACTTGCTTTTGAGACTCTCGTGCCTTTGGAGATGATCATTAAGATGCGTCTGCTACTCTGTGTCACCTAGACTCTCCTGTCCCAGTCTCTCCATGTAAACCCTGACCACTGACGTCAATGTCAAAGAAAGAAATGTAGAATACACCCAAGGGCGAAGATGAGAGGAGTTGTCTTCAATCAGACATACAATGCTCTGCAGCTGTCAGCTTGCGAAACTTGTCAGCTTTGGCATCCTATGAGGACCTGCCAAGAAGCTATCTGAAGCCCTGATTCCTTTGCAAAGGTATCCCACATAAAACTGTCATTCCCTGGACAGAGGTGGGCATCTCGAATAACCCATGTGGAATTGTGAGGATGAGCATGAAAATGTTTCCTGCTATTTCCTCTGTCTCTAGGATCAGAAGCATAGGCAGAATTTTTATTCCCAGGGATGTATGTATGTACGTATGTATGTATGTATGTATGTATGTATTTTGTATGTATGTATCAGTATAAGTGCAAGCATTCTAAGCCAGGCAACCTAGTTTACCTTTTCTGTTGTTGTGATAAAACACTGACCAAAACCAGTAACCATTGCTTGGGGGAGAAAATGGTTTATTTCCGCTTACAGGTCACACAGTTCATCTCAGAGAGAAGCCAGGCAGGAAGTCAGAGCAGGAACCTGGAAGCAGAAGCTGAAGCAGAGGCCATGGAGAAATACTGTTTACTGTCTTGCTCCCAGTGGTTTGATGAGCTCGCTTTTTCTATACATTCCACTTGTCCAGGAGTAGTAGTACCACAACCCTTGGTGAGATGGGCTCTCCCACATCAACCATTAATCAAGAAAATAACCCCCATTGACCAATCTGATAGAGGCAATTCCTCAAGTAAGATTCCTTCTTCATAGGCTGGTCATTTGTGTCAAGTTGCAAAATAAACAGGACATCAGGCCTAGCCATTCCTGGAACTTGGTATTGTTAATTGCCTCTTAATTTATGTTAATTTATTGTTAATTTCTCTATTTTATGCCTTCTTTGAGGGATCTACAGAACCTTAATTGAATTTACTGTAAAGTCAGAAACTCGGGGTGTAATCATGAACAGGAACATAATAGAATAGAATCCCACTCACCTTTCCAATCCATGGTTTCAACCACCACCACCCCCATTCTCCACAGACCCTTCCAGAGCTGCCAGCCCTTTAATTTCTGGATCAAAGATATAAGCAGAGGTGTTGAACAGCAGATGTTTTGGGATTGCTAATTTCTAAATTTTAGATTGTGTTGAAAGAGTTCAGACCACCCTCAACTTTACATAATAATGGAGAATTGTGAAAGGGCGAGTGTCACCAAAGACTTCTGCAAGGCCACGCAGCTTCTCAGAGATATGCCTGTGTGTGGACTTGGTTCCTGAGCTGTTTGTTAATCAGATCCACCTGGCTATGAGGGGCACTGAAGCCAAGAAATGAGAGGTAAATTCAAGCAAGCAAGTTCCGAGCTGTTTTCAGGTGGTCGGTCAGGCAGCAGAAGTGTTCTCAGCCTCACTGAAGTCTAGCAAGAGAGCCTATCTTGAGACACTTCCAAGTTCCCAGCACCCCCCTAGGGCCCACTTTCCAGGAGAGTCCTCAGTGGGAGGCCTTGAGGTGGAAGACAGCCACAGCCAGTGAGCTGCAAGGAGCTTGCTCTGGCCAGAGTGGATGGAGAGGAGATAAGAGTCCTTAAAGCAGTTTCAGTGACTTCAGACTGAGATGCCATAAATGTGAGGCAGGTGAGCCTGCAGAAATGCAAATGTCCTCCCCGGACTCTATCCACACAGTGATATTTCATAAGATAAGGTCATCCATGAGATTCACAGCTCATTAATAGTGCTTTAGTGCCTACTGGCATACAGTGACAGTTTTTAGAGGGTGGATTTCCAGCAACTTATGCTGGGGAGCACCACAGTGACTTCTCTACCAGTTCAGGTCATGGCTGTGCCATTTCCAGCAAGAATTTAGAGGGCTGGAGGGAAGAAAGGATGCGCCTTGAGTGCTCTGTGGCAGCCCAAGGGCTAGTGGCGTCTCATTTACATAAAACCGTATATTAAATCTTAGCAGTCAATCCTGAAACTTCACACCCCGGCTACTGGAAATATTGCATTAGAGACCCAGTTTTCCTAGTTTCTCTCTTGTAATGGACTCTAGATATCAGAGTCTTCAGAAAATTCTCTACCAGTCTGATTCCTGAGAGAGAAAAGAGAGATTGTAACCTGGATAAGAACTATCCAACTGCCCATTCCTTGAATGTTAACCTGGAGTTTTTTGAAAGCACATAAGGAATTGCATTGCCTCTTTGAATTTCCCTGAGTTCCCCAACGCAAAGGGCAGGGAGATCAATGATCATATCCATGAGATATGGTGGTTGGTAGTGGACAGCCCAGGCTGGAATGTACGAAGACGTGTCTCAGTAAAGTGAACAGCAATGGCAGACAAAGGAAGTCTCCTGAGGCATGGTGTGTTAGTTGACTTTCTGTAACTGTGACAAACTATGGGAAATAATCTAGTTATAAGGAAGAAAAGTTTGCTCTGGGCTCACAATCTCAGAAGTTCCATTCATGGTCACTAAGCTTTGGAGCCTATGGTGACACAGAACATCATGGCAGGCAGTGGGATAAGGAGTAGGTTATTCACTTCAAGGCATCTGGGAAGCAAAAAACAAAGAACTAGAAAGGGGCTGGGGTCCCAACATACCCTCTGGAAGATGCTACTAAAGACTTTGTATATTTTTGTTGTGTTGTTTTGAGACAGGGTCTCAGACAGCCCAGGCTGGCATCGAAGTCTGCTATGTAGCCAAGGGTGATCTTGCATTCCTAATGCTCCTGCCTCCACCTCCCAAGCACTGGGAATAGAGGTGTGTGCCACTGTGTCTTGTTCCCCAGTGGATTTCACTAGACTCTACACTAAAGGTTCCACCTCTTTATCATGGTGCCTCAGGCTGAGGAATGAGCCTCAAATGCATGAGCCTGGGAGATAGTTGGGATAGAAATGACAGCAATTGGAAAGGCACCCTTAAGTTTCATGAGAGTTTACAGGGAGGAGTGTGGAAAGAATGTGACCTCTGACAGAGATGGCGGGAAGGACACAGTCTGCACAGAAGTCTGCAGAGTCCAAGGCAAACCCACAGGGGAACTATTATTCCTATGGAAAAGCAAGACAGGGGTGGTAGTTCCTGCAGGAATTCCGAAAAAGACGAAGAGTTGAGAAATGGCATATCCACACTCCTGTTGTGTACATACATGTGTATATAGCGCGTGCATGGATACGTGTGTGCACATGTGACCTAGACAGCATTCCTGACCTAGAACAGCATCACATGGAAAAACTTTTAAATAAATAGGCCATCAGCTTTATTAATAATATTTTGCACAATTGAGAGCTAGCTAGGAAGAACAAATGAAATTATAGGTCTAAAAACACACTGTTTTTTCTTTACAAAGCTAGGGATGGTTGAACTCACAGCCTTGCATCCTCCACCTCAGCCTTAAATCACAGTGTGTGTGTGTGTGTGTGTGTGTGTGTGTGTGTGTGTGTGTAGAGGCCAGAGGTCAACCTTCAGTGTCATTCTTCAGGAGCCATCACCTTGTTTTTAAGGTTGTAATTCTCATTGGCCAGGAGCATGCCAATCAGGCTAAGAGGCCTGGCCAGCAAAGCACAGGGATCTGACTGTTCCTAACTCTCCAAAGCACATACCACCATGCTTAGCTCTTTATGTGAGTCTGCATGCTTGTACAGCAAGCATTTCCCAACTGAGCAAGAGCTGTGTCCCCAGTCCGTAAAGCACACCTTTCAATGCTAATTAGCTACTACAATCACATTTTCACCATGAATAAAGAAACTCAATGCTCCTAGGTAGTAGGAGTACAGTCAAATTCTGGGCCAAATGGCAGCAAGGTGGTGGCAGGACCTGACTTCCAGGTAGTTAGTTCCTTCCATTTTAAGGTAAACACTGAACATTATATAATTTTACTACCAGCTGCTTAAAATAGCAGCACAAAAAAGAGTTTTAAAGCTGGACTATAAACCCCACCCCCTCATTTTATAGTAGAGTAAATAAACGCCCAGGTTTCCTAAGACTTGTAGAAGAGCAAGTCAGAGAAGGCACTAGAGCAGGTGTCCTGGAAAGCACAAAGGGTTTCCACTGGTCATTCTCTGGAGAAGGGTGTGAGCCAACATTACACTTACTCACTGGCTACTGGGAGAAGCTTTTAATCCAGTGTGTTTATAACACAATGCTAAATCCCTTTGAAAAAAGCGAAAAGATTGGTATATAATCCCTAACCCAGTTGGTCAGGGCTGGAGACTTTCATTTTTGCCTTCCTTAATATGAAACTTAGCACTTTGGAGCCAGAAAAATTTAACTTTAAGGATCAACATTCATGTTCCACACCCCAGAGATAAAGATACACCTTCCTGGGATCATATTATCTCATGGGGTTAGGTCAAAAAACTCTGGCATGATTACAAGCCCACTGTTTTACCTGCAGCCTAATTCAGTTCGATCCCTTCCTTGGCACACCCATAAAGATTGCTTGTCTTTGGCCTTTAGTGTCATTTACCATGGCCCCCATTTCTTCGTCTTCTAGTACAAATGACCAGCTGTCTCTGCTAAGGTCAGGCACATGTCATTTCCTCACGTTCATCTCTCAGAGATGATCTATGACCTCCTGTGCTATGCACTCTGAGCTTCAAATCTTTAGTGGTTGGTGGCCTCATCCAGGGCCACTTGGGGTTCCACCTTTCCACACTGCTGAACCTCATGGAGACACATGTGCCATGGCTCAATAGAAAGGTGACCTTGGAGCCGGGAGGGGCTGAGATGAGGTGACAAGGACAGTGCTGCCCCAGGACAGCGGGTTTGTCAACAAGTTCACAATGAGTTCCACAGTTGTTCCTAGAAAAGTGTGCTTGTAAGTGGACATCCAAATGGTTCTACTTTCTATTTGCTATTGAGATAAACTTGTACCCCCAAAACCTTTAAAATTTAATATAGTTCTCATAAAGCATTTCATGAAAAGAAAAAGATTTAAAAATCAAGTTCTATTCTGAATGCCTATTCTAACTGTATGAAAGTTCATTGAATTGTTTAGATTTGGGTCAGATTAATTTTGGTATGTTCAGTGTGTTGTACTTTTTTTTCCAAGACTTTTTTTTTAATTTATTTATTTTGGCTTTTCGAGATAGGGTTTCTCTGTTTAACAGTTCTGGCTGCCTGGAACTCACTTCGTAGACCAGGATAGCTTGAACTCAAACATTTTTAATAGCAAAAAACTTTATAGAAATTAAAAAAAATCAGATTAGTATATCTACCAAGCTAGCTTTTTGTGTGCTGGCTTTTAGTATGGCTCACATGCCTTAGGAAAAAGGATAGTGTAGGATAAATCTTTCCACCAAGCCGCCCGAGCCCCGCTGCCACATGGGTGTCCAAAATAACACACAGAGTCTTATATTAGGTACAATGCTGAGGCCAATGACTAAGATTTCTTATCTGCTAGCTCTGTATTAAGTATCACCCATAATCTATATATTTTATAAACTTATCTTATTGAGGACGCTGGCAGAATGTGTCCTGTCTTCCTGGGTTCACATGGTGGCTGCTTCTCTTACTACATTTCCCAGAATCCTCTCTGACTCCTAGTCCCACCTATCTTGCTTTCCTATTGGCCAACAGCACTTTATTTATCAACCAATAAGACAAGCATATACACAGAAGAAACTCCCCCGTCATCATAGTCTTTTCTTTTATGTTAAAGGTCCCTCATCCCTGGATATTCATGCCCCTTCACTTATTTATTTATTTTTGTTAACCTTTTACTTGACATTCTTTCTGCTCATTGTCTGATTGGTTGGCTTTAAAGCATCAATATGTTCGTCTTTGCATCTCAAGAAACTATTTCTGATGAGGCTTTGGCGGATTTTCCCACTCAGTACCCGTTTCACATCTTTCTTTTAAAGACTTGGCAGGGCCAGAGGTGCTAACCTCACATCGTGCCTCAAAACAAAATCATAAGAAAAGAAAAGAAAAGAAAAGAAAAGAAAAGAAAAGAAAAGAAAAGAAAAGCTGCCCAAACGCTGATCCCGAACCCGAGGATGCCCTGTATATGCAGAACTGTGTCCCAGGGTTTTTGAAGTGGAAGCCAGAGTTGGGTGAGCAAAAGAAGGTCAAACACAAAGGGACAGCCAAGGGACCTGAAATATGAGTCACTGCTCAGCCACCAACTTTGCAAAGAGACTCATCTGGGCGAAACTGTCCGCGTACAATCGTCATGGTTACAAGACTGTTTAGGGAACATGCCACCAGACTTGGGTGTCTCCTTTCACATTACTTGGAAGGCACAGTAGTAAACATTCTGCACTGGTTTCCAAATTTGGGAGTGAAATTTCACTTATAAAGACAGCTAAAGCAAATTTTCTAATTTAATAAACTCCAAATTCATTCTGTAGCATTTCCCCATTGTTTACTGTAAGATTGCAAGGTTTAAGAAGTGTTGGAAGTCTGTACTGATTCTGGGAATGTAATTAATTGCCTGCAAGGCATACAAATCCCAGAAAGACACTTTGTCAGATTATCTTATCTTACTCACGATCTTATTATCCTACCAATTTTGTGTGGTTTCAGATTTCCCTGACTTGGGATTAAATCACTGTGTTCTTCCTGATGCATAATTCAGGAGCACTTGAAAACGATGTAATTACAAACCTCAACGTTGGACTGTAAATTGCACTCACTGACATAACTGCCTAGAGCACGGCTTCCTTTCAGAATAGTGGGTAAGGATGTCACGTTCCTAAGTCCTACTGCTCTGGGCCTGCTATTGGATATCCATGCAATTACGGAGTTGGATAGGATCCAACACCACACACCACACACGGAAGCTGGGAAAATGCCAGTGCTTTTGTGGATTTAGAGGAATTTTGAAGAAGGAGGGGGATAGTTCTTTTTTAAAAGAGCTACTTATTTACATATATGGGTGTTTTGTCTGAATGCAGATCTGCACCCCAGAAGAGGGCATCAGATACCATTGAACTACAGTTATAGATAGTTGAGTTGACACGTGGGTACTGGGATTTGAATTCAGGACCTCTGGAAGAGCAGCCAGTGTACTGAGCCATCTCTCTAGTCCTGAAAGATAGTTCTTAAAACAATAAAATAGTTGATGAACGTGCAAGTATAAGATTTTTGAATTATTCAAGTGCAGACTTAATTTTCTAGATGAGAACAGCCCTGACTAACTGTCCTCCTGAGGGCAGAAGACATTTTGCGTAGGTGCCCATCGTAGTTTTTATTATTTTCCCCACACTGACATTGAAATGTCTCATGAAGCTTCTCCAGAACTTTATTTTTCAATACCGCACTGCTCACTCCAACCCATATGCCCCATCAGCTACAGACTTTCATCCATTCTGATTTCTCAACTCTCCTTCATTTGAATCTAGACATAGGAAGTCCACTTAAACCCATGGGAAGTCTTCCTCATCCAAGAAGCCTACCTCCCATCCTAGACACTTTCTGATTCTAAATGCACTTTGAAATTTTTGTCATGCTTACAAAAAATATAAAACAACAATAAAAGAAAAATGCATTTTCCATTCTAATGTAAGATACTTGTGATCACCAGGTAAATAATCTCTAGCAATTTCCTTATGAGTAAGGCCTTAGGTATGTAGAAACTGAGGTAACAGGTCATTAACTCCACTATGTACAGTGGAACCCAATCTTTCATTAATTTCAATGAACTTTAGCCATCCTCGCCACATATCTATGTGAGATTTCTTTAGTCAGACAACAGTTTTTACTATTTCATAAATAGTAATTTGATAACAACAAAAACAACAACAACAAATCCCAGCCTTCATATATAGAAAATGGAGCCTCTCCACCTGTTTCCTGTTATTAACTAAAATGATGCATATTTTGGTGAGGGTGGCATCGCCACATTAGTTTGTAAATGAGGCAGCTAGTGCTGGGGAGAGTTCTGGTGCCTCTCTCCAGGGAACAATACTCTCTTGCAGTTTGCTGAAAGCAGGTGGTATTCATTTTCCTGCTTTGCTTGAAGTTCATAATAAAAGCAAACAGGTAGTTTGTTGTTGTTGTTGTTAAGAATCTTCAGCTTGACAGATCAAACTAGATAAATGTAGCCTCAGACTACAGGACATAGGCTTTGAAGCAACAGGTGGGGAAGGCAGCTTTGCACAAACTGAATGAGCTCAGTCCGTGCACTAAAATGTTTTTGGACAATTCTTGTGAGGTTCACAACAGATACAGAAAAGGACACATTACTAGCTTTGTGAGTTTCTCTGTGGAAATGCACCAAAGGAACAGGAGAATTTAGGTAGCATGGATTGGTACCTCCCTTCCATTCAATTTGGTTGGCAAATGGAAATAAATGTCTGGCGAGCTGGTTCCAGCTGGGTGTTGCTGGTTTCTGGAAAAGTTCTTTGCCCAACAGCTTTCCAGCAGTAGCTGTGTGGCCAATAATTAACCTTGTCACTTAGGGACCTTGCATGCCTGTTTTTAAGTGTGATGAGTTTCAAAGTTAGAATGGGAAAAAAATACAAAGTCACCTTAAGTCTTACAGTTAAACAATTTTAATAGTGCACAATAAACAGGCATAGAGCATTGCAGTCCTCATTTAAAACAATCTTCTCGATGCTTCTAAACTGGGCACGGGGGGGGGGGTCCTCTCTCATCCCTTCACATAGGAATAAATCTAGGGTAGTGCCCTAAAGTGCATTTCTCAGTCATTAAAAACAGTACTGCAATTTGCTCTCCATAGTCCTAGGTAAGAGCACAGCTTCCTCATTTGGGAAGTCGGAGAGATGGTTACATACTTAGTGCCTCTGAAAGATCCATCCAGCCTTTTCACTGTGATGCCTCAGAATGACTTTTTAAGAAGCCAACTTCCTCAGAAGCAGATATCTATCCTTCCCACAAATAAATACTTACGTCTTTGAGTCATGGAATATTGAAGACTCAGCTGACACTTCACTTTCTAGAAAAAAGTTAAATCTTAAAGGCCTTGGACCCCTGAATATTCTGAACTTGGGCGAGACATCAAGTACCAGTGCTCGAGTAATAGTGTTTTTCTCTCTACAGAGAGAGAGACGGTCCTGGAAGCTTGCTGGGGCTATTGCTTATCCTCCTGGGGGTCATCTGGAAAGTCGGCCTCCTCAGGGGACCTGTCTCCTTCGGGAAGCAGCGTAGCACGCACTTTCCTCTTCTCCTTAAATCGGCCAGAGCGTGAGATCTTCAGATTGCGCCGGCTGTTGCATGACTTCTCCTCACACAACTTCTCTGACCTGGGGGTCTCTCCGGTGTCCCCAAGAACGTCGGAGTGCTGGTTCTCTCGAGAGCTGCTAGTCCGATCCGAGTAAGGTGGTGTTTGATCCTCGGCCTCTGGCTGAACACAAGGCTGCGCCCCCACTGTGACTTCCTTGCTTTTTTTCCTGGTTAGCGATTTCCACCAGGGGCCAGAGCTGCTGGTGGGGCTGCCACTGTCCGCCATGGCCCACAGGCCTGGGGACCCTGGTCGCCCCGCGTGGCTAAGGGCCTGGGTCAGGCTCTCTCCGTGGTCTCAGGCTGTTCACTCCAGACTTTCCAGGCTTCTTCCACGCTGGCAGGCTGCCTGGTAGGATTCGAGGGAGCTCTCTGCACAGGGAGGAAAACAAAACTTGGGTAGGTCAAAGCAACAGGCTCCCTTTTCTCCTTTCCTCTGAGTTGGAGCTCCAGCCATGGGGCCACAGGAGGTGCTGTGGACCCAGTGGCCTCCAGCAGGACAGCGCCTGATCCACAAGATTGATTACCGTGAACTCCTGGCCTCAACCTTTGCCTTAACTCCCCAGTAAGTGTAGTAGCCACCCAGTGGAGGTCCTGACCATCTTGATCAACCTGGCTCAAAAGGGATTTGGGCTCCGCTGCCACTCTGCCTGACTGTAGGACCACTATAGGTGTCCACCTTCCCTTGAACCGCCTTTCTTCAGAAGAGCGCGGGGGAGGGGGGGCACCTAGCGTATCTTGCCAATTACAGGTGAACAATGAAGATCAGGCAAACAGACCCAGGTTTCTCTAAGACCTTTCCCTCGGATGTTGAGTGCTGATGGATGACTGGGAGTGTATCCAAGTGAAAGCCTGACGCACAAGCACATTGTTGTGCTTACACCAAACTGCTTCAAACCACTTCTGCCTTGTGACTTTCAGAGGCTGTCTAGACTTAACTTCCTTTGAAAACCGCCATCCCACTCTTCCTTTTACTCCCTAGAGGCCAATATCGCGATGGTAGGAAGACCGTGGGCCCCAGCCCCTCTTCCCTTAGCGCTCCTGCTCTCAAGTAAGTTATAAAGACTTCTGGTACTTTCCCTTGCCCGATTCCATCCTCCAAAGGAGAGAGAGCGCAACCAGATCTCCAGAAAAACATTCTTCCCCCAAACATTGAATAACGGAACCCCAAACCCCTAAAACTGGCACATTTCTCTTGTGCCTGCAACTGGGTAAGACCACCGGGAGTGGGCAGGGCTCTCGAGCGCCGCCCCTTTCTGGGTTCTTCGCCCATCCGCGGCAGAGCTCCTAGGATTCGTGAGTGCCCAAACGAGGGAATCTTGGGCTGCGTTTGTTGTTGCGGGTTCTCTGCGCCTTCGGGAGACAGCCCAGCAGCCACTGGCACCATCTCCTCCTCAGGATGCCCCGAGGACACACTCGGGCTGGGACTCGAAAATCGTAAAAGCAGAAACGGCCCTAAGTTCTTTCCCTATGAAAGGCGCCCATACCCTCAGACGCCGTCAGCAGCGGGGTTTCAAACACCCTTCTCCCTCCTACCTTGCATACCGGAAAAACAACCCCCTGACCCAAGGCATTTATTAATGGTGGAGGTGGGCAACCGCGAAACCTCAGTCCTCCACCAGACACTTGAGACACTTTATTCTCCACAGTGATCAACTTGGTGCGTATGGAAAGGCTCTGTGAGAACTGCACAAGAAAAAGATGACAAATACTGTAAAAGTGGGCAGAGCACTGTTCTGAGAACCTCTCCTCTGGCAGCAGGAGGAGGGTCACCGAGAGGCGCGGGAGAGCATTCCCGAGGGAGTCGCAGCGCCAGGGGCTGTCTAGTCAGACGCAGAGGAACTCGGGTTCGCTCACCTGCAGGGGCTTCCAGGGTCACCGCGGCCCCGGGCCTCGCTGGCTCTCGAGAGCACCCAGGGATGTCTCGGGGTTGCCTGAAGCTTAGGCGAAGAGCCGGTTGGCGTGGTCTCCGGGAGCTGCAGGAATCGCTGTTGCTGGTCTGGCTCAACACCTTTGACTCCCACACTCTATGGGGACCACCCGGGCTTGGAAGCACGGTATGCTTAGGTCGCAAGGGCTGTCAGATCCGCTGCCGCAGGGCGAGCCCAGACAGCCTTTCCTGGTGGGAGTTTCACATTCTGGGGTGCATCCCTTTTCCCTGCTTGCGAGGTTCCCGGGCGGCGGAGAGATGGGATCTCGGCTGCTGACTCCTGCGCACTCGCTCTTCCTGAGCGTTCGTAGGAACGTGCCCGCCGAGACATCTGCCCACCTGCTGGTGGCTGGCCAACCGACTGGAGACGCCAGAACCACGGAGGCGGGGAGGGTCGGGGTGGGACAGGAGGCGGCCACACAGCTACAGGTGCAGGTAGGCGCTGGAGTTCCCGCCCTCCTAGGGACCAGATTGGACGAGGTCGCATACGTGGCTTCAGCCTTGAAGACTCCGATTGGAGAAAAAGCTGCACTGAACCGCGCCCTGTCCGTGTTCCGTTCTTCCTCTGTGGTTTGAGTCCTAGGCTTTTAAGTTTTCTAATTCCAAGAGCTGATTCAAACTCCGACGTGTTGGAGAGTTTCAAACGCTCTTAGTTAAAAGGCTGGACGTTGCGAAGCATGTCCTTGCTGTCACTGGGTGCTATTCCTAGTACTAAGTAGGTTAGCTCTCTTGCTCATCACAGCACCCCAGGACTAGGCGCTGTGACCCTCGCCAGGCCTGCAAGAAAACCTTGGCACGCGAAGGTTAAACAGTTTCCCTGGATTGCCCGCTGAAGCGAAAAGGAACAGGGTTGGAGTTTTGACTCTAGCTTAACCACCACGTGATAGCAGTCTGTTGGCCCTGGGTTCTTGGCATGACTGGGTGCTTTTGCTAGTATACATCATTCAGGTCTGGATGTACGAACCGACAGCCTTCCAAAACATGATGCCAGCCCTGAGGCACTGCGAGAGTGAAGCTGTGGATTGTTCCATCACAGTGTGGGGCGCTTTAGCTAGGTGATGATTTGACAAAACAGTATTAGAATAGCCATTCTTCTAATGAAGGAGAAGCTACAATTTGCTTCACCACCTTGCAGGATGTCTTGAAAGAGAGATTATGGGGTCTCTGAGCTCATGCACATACAAGCAGGACTCCTGACCTCTATGATACACAGTCCAGGCAGAGCCCTTTCTGCAGAAGAAACCTGGTGGGAGACAGAACGCCCACTCAACTCCCTTGCAATGTAGATTTGATAGGCAGGAATTTTATAGAGCCTTTCCAAGAAAGAGAGAAATACAAGGACTTTGTTGATGCCTTAGTTTGGGTTTAATTTTTAAAAATACGATGAACACAACGTTGTGTATTTGAAAGTGATTTGTTTCTTACCAGAGATTAATAGCTCCCTCCCTCCCCCTCTCTCTCTTCCTCCCTCCCTCCCTCTCCCTCCCTCCCTCTCCCTCCCTCCCTCTACCTTCCCCTTTCCCTTTCTTCCTTTCTTTATTGATGGCATTTCACTATGTAACCAAGACTGGCCTCAAGCTCTGGCATAGCACCAAACCTGACTCATTGGGGGCAGTTTTAAAGTGGGGACATTGAGTCATAACACTTGTCCTGGATAAAAACTAGCTGCCAGTCTTGAGGGGAGGACTCTCTCCGCAGGAAGTTGCCAAATGATGAGAAAAATTCATCTGGGGTGTCACCACCATTTACGGAGCTGGGACTCGGTATTGTTGAGCACATGGGTGGAAGAACGAAGACATGAGGAAAAGAAGACTAGCTTGCTGAATGGCTCCTCATCCAGTGTGGTTTTGAGAAAGTCATGGGCATTTTCTCAATAAACAGATACTTCACTTCTCAGTAAGACAGCTCCTTATTTACATTCGACAATGTCATAGCCCTGTTGTGTTTCCTGGGTTGTGTAGAAGCACCTTATAAACAAAATAACCCTGGAATGGGGTAAATGTGTACATGGAAAGGTAAAGCGGGGGAGAAATGAGCTCGAGGCACAGGAGATGGGGAGCATCCCAGGGTAAACAGCAAGTACCAGGGCTGTTTCAAGCTGCCAAGGGTGCTGTGATTTTTCAAGGCTCAAGGAGCAGGTGGGTAGTCTGTGTGCTGAGTGGCTAATCTGAAGCAGAGGTGAGGCTGGACAGCTGAAAGTAACACAGGCTTCCAAGGATGGCTGTGGGTGTGGCCCAGCACAGAACCAGAACAGCTGCTCTCTCAAGGGCACAATAAATGATGACCTGCTTAAGGGGTGAGTTTCCAGAAGGCAGACCTAGGTAGGACACTAGAAATTAAAATCAGAATCCTGGAGCTTAGAGTTGACGTTCTCTCTTAGCAAACCTGAAATGTCTGGAGGTGCCAAGAAACGGATCACATACAACAGTCTCTACAACAGGACTGGGCTTGGGAAAGGGTACCCAACAAATGCTTTAGGAATACAGCCAGTCAAAATGGGAGAAACGGAAGCCCTCTCCATTCACCCCAAGAGAGGTGGGGTATGTCTTGGCTTTTTTTCTCTCTCTCTTGTCCCCAATTTTCACATCTCCTGTTCTTATCCTTCCCTTCTTTCTTTAGATCCTGCCGTTCTTATCTTTTCCTTCCTACGGACACCTCTGTCCTTTGACAGGTAGACACGCATTTCTCTTTTCTTTTCCTTCACACCCTCCGAACCTGTCACTTTGCATGCTCTGTTGTGCCTTCGATGTGTTCACATCAGTGTTGGATTCATTGTCACTTTGCATGCTCTGTTGTGCCTTCCATGTGTTCACATCAGTGTTGGATTCATTTAGCCTTTTGGAGTGGGCACTGCAACCAGGCATGAAATAAGCATCTACGGCTTGCTGCCTCTCGTCTCCCCGCCACATTACTGGAGCATCTACAGATGTCCTTTTCTTATGGTTTTCTAAGCAGCTTATCTAAGCAAGGCCAACCTTTGTCCAGAACCAGCTCTCTCTGCAAGTCAATCCCCTCAGCCGAGCCTTTGGGCAGTCCCACTCACTCTCTTTTCCCCTTGAGTCCTGTCACCAGATCACAGGTTTGGAAGTCATAGCCTCTCTGTCTCCCTCCTCACAAAGCTACTTCATGCAGAATGCTGGTGACAGGAACTGGCTAGGGCTCCATCTAGCTGGCCTGCTGGGCAGGGGGTGGTGGTATCTCTGCTGGATCTTTCTTCCAACAGCAGATGTCCTTGGCACACCTTCTTGGTTTCCTTTTCATGCTGCTGAAGATACAGCCCTGGAGCTTGAGCTTTCTAGGCAAAAAACTCCTGACCTATGTCTCTCCACTCACCAGCCTTCCCTTTCACTGGAACCTAAAAACCATCTTTCTTGCTAACCTGGTTCTCAGATGAGAGCAACCATATTTCTTTTCCTCCTGATTCTCAAATGCATTGTCTTCATGTGCTGAAGTTAACATACTTCATTGTAACTCCCAGGGAGGTGTGGCATCCCAGCTCTTCCCACCTCTTCCCTGGGGTTGAGAGAGCACACACTAGCACTGTCCTTTGGCCTATCTGCAATGCCAACACCATCAACTTCCTCATAAAACATCCATTATTCTTCATCTTCTACCTTCTCTCCATGGTGGCTCCTTCATCTTCCTTCAGGAAAGTTCCCTATCTATCTATCTATCTATCTATCTATCTATCTATCTATCTATCTATCTATCTATCTATCTATCTCTATCATCTGTCGATGCTCCAATGAGATCAGTATCATGCCGCATGCTATCTATGCATTCTTTCTTTCAATCCTAACAGCAACTGGCAGTTATTACAGAGAATGTAAGTGGTACTTTGGGTAGAACACCTTGTTGTGGGAGAGCCAGGATGCAGGATGAGGCAACCCAACACCAGAGCTGGAGCTCAGACACTATGACTTTAGGTTTTTTGTTTGTTTGTTTGTTTGTTTGTTTGTTTGTTTGTTTGTTTGTTTGAGATTCAGCCCTTCTGAACATTGTTGTCTTACTCATGGCCTTAAATGTCATTTACAAGAAGGTGAATCTTGACTCTGTATCTTCAGCTCACATCTCTATGAATTACAAAGCTGAGTATTTATGTGGTTCCTTGATATTTTACCATCAAGTCATATTGGAGTGGTTTGAATGAGAAGGGTTCCCCATACAGTCAGTTTGCTCTCTTTGCTTGATGCTTCTAGTTCAAATATGAACTCTTAGCTCCTGTTCCTGCTGCCATGTCTGTTGTTTTTGCCCATGATGGATTCTTATCTCTCTGGAATCATAAGGCCAAATAAAACCTTCCTTCTATAAATTGCCTTGGTCATGATATTTTATCACAACAATGGAAGAGTAGCCAACACACACACACACACACACACACACACACACACACACACTCACACACACACACACCGATTTAAATACAAGCAAAGCAGGATCTGTCAGCATCATATCTCACATCCATTACCTGCCCTTATTCCAGAATCTTCTATCCAAATGACTGGCACCATACCTGTGTTATAGTGTAAGCCTGAATGCAAGGTCTTAGTCCATTTGGGCTATTATTACACTGTACCACAGACTAGTGTGATGGTTAATTTATGTTATTAACTTGGCTGGATTTACTATTACCTAAGAGATACACTGTCACAGATAGTACCATCTCATGGAGTGTGATCTAAGGTGGAATAAAAAGGCAGAAAGGAGAAAGTGAGTCAAAACCGGCATTTATCTCTCTCTGCTTCTGGACTGTGATGCAATGTGACCTGATGTCTTCCACTCTTGCCACCATGAAGTCCTGGCTAGCTTTTTGTCAACTGAATACAAGCTAGAGTTATCTGGAAAGAGAAACTCATCTGAGAAAATGCCTCCATCAGATTGCCTATAGGCAAGTCTGTTGGCATTTTTTAAATTAATGATTGATGTGGGAGGGCCCAGACCACCGTGGGCAGTGCTGTTCCTGGGTGTTATAAGAAAGCAAACTGAGCAAGCCTTGGGAAGCAAGCCAGTAAGCAAATTCTGCCATCGCTTCTGCTTCAATTCCTGATACCAGGTTCCTGCCCGGACTTCTGTTCACGATATGCTATAAGATGACATAAGCCCTTTCTTGCACTAGTTGCCTTTGATTATGGGCTTTAGCACAGCAATAGAAACCTAACGTAAGCCGCATGACTTCCCCATCATGCTGCTCTATGTTCTCACATTCTAAGCCCAAATAGTCCCTTCCTTCTTTAAGTTGATTTTCTTAGGTATTTTGTCCCAGTAGTAGGAAAGTAACTAACAAAACTGGGAAATTCACAAACACTGAAAATTTATTCCTCACTGTTCTGGAGACTGAGAAATCCAAAGTTAAGGTGCCATCAGGGCCAGTGTCTGCTGACCTTTCTTGCTTCGTGAGTGGGCCTCCAGGATGTTGCCCATGGACTTTTATGTAGGCATTGATTCTGTCTAAAAGAAAAGGCCCCACTTCTAAATATCATTGCTTGCGGAGCAGGGTATAAATGTTCAGTCTAAAGCTATGACTACATCTCCTACGTCTGCTTGTTATCCAACCCAGTGAGAACCAGAGCCTGTCACCTTGACTCCTAAATGCCTCTTCACTCATCGGCCTCCCTTCACTTCCATGACTCCTCCACAATCTAAACCATCATCGGATTTCAACTGGACTCATGGGAATGTCCTATCTGCATATCCTCTCCTAATCTGTCCCGATCCATCCTGGGTACCTGGGTCCTCACAGGTACCCAGAGTGGTCACTTAATATACTTGGTTGTTTTACTCTTTGCTCTTTGGTCTTTAATCTTTTGGGGGGGCTGCCACCCAGCTTCCGAATAATCACATGGAAACTTATTCTTACTTATGAATGCCTGGACTTAGTTTGGCTTACCTCTAGTCAGCATTTCTTAACTTTAAATTATCCTATCTACCTTTTGCCTCTTGGATTTTGTCTTTCTCTGTTCTATATACCTTTGTCCTTTCTTCCTTCCTTTCCTTCCTCCTTTCCTTCCTTCCTTCCTTCTTTTTCTTTCTCCATTGCTGGTTGTGCAGCTGGGTGGCTGCCCCCTTAACTGTGCCTCTCCTTCTCCTACCTTCCAGCCCCACCTATCCTTTCTTCTGGAGCTTAGTTACTGGCCCAGCTCTTTATTAGTTAAATGAGGTGTTTTAGACAGGCAAGGTAGCACAACTTCACAGAGTTAAACAAATGGAACATAAAAGGACACAACCCATCTTTGCATCATTAAACAAATATTCCACAGCATAAACAAAAGTAACAATCATAAAATAATATTCCAAACAACTTGACAATGATTCCCATGCTTACAATCCCTCCATAATACCCTCTTGTATCTGGATAAAGAACTGTTGCGAGCCACAGGCCCTATATGACACAATTCTGCATGGTCACATGACACCAGTCTTACCACACTTCATTCTACTCTTCCCAAAAAGTCTTTACCCTTCAGTCATACTGACCTCTGTCACCCCAGTGAAACCTTTGTGACAACTCACTTGCCCCCCCTCCACTGAGCCACACTGCACAGAAAAATCATTAAATTAGGGCTGCCTGTGAGGCTTTCATCCTCTCAATGGCATCTGTTTATCCTTTTATTTTGCTCTATGGTTCTTACATCTCATACATCCTCCCTTGGAGACATTTCTCTGAATTATACCTCTTTTAGCTACTTATTTGTTGCCACCATAAAATATCTGGCAAAAAATCTTAAAAAGAGTTTGCTTTGGCTCACAGTTCCAGAGTACAGTCCATCCTGGCAGGTCCCTTAGTTAGGGTTTCTATTGATTCGGTAAAACTCCACGACCAAAAGCAACTTGGGGAGCAAAGGGTGTATTTAGCTCACTCACCCCAAGTCACAGTCCATCACTGAAGGAAGTTAGGGCAGGGACTCGAGGCAGAAACCTGAAGGCAGGAGCTAAAGCAGAGGCCATGTGGAGTTGTGCTTATGGCTTACTCTCCATGGCTTCCTGAGCCTGCTTTCTATACAACTCAGCACTACAGGCTCAGGGACAGCACCACTCCAACAACCCAGCAGTACAGGCTCAGATCAATCTTGTGAGGGACCTTTTCTCAATCAAGGTTCCTCTTCTTGAACAACTCTTAAGTTGTGTCAAGTTGATAAAAACAAACAAACAAACAAACAAACAAACAAACAAACAAAAACCCCTACCCAGGACAGCAGGGAACCTATGGCATCATGAACAAGAATTAGCTGGTCACATCCTAGCCACAGTCAGGAAGTAGAGAGTACTGGATGCTGTTGTTTAACTCCTTTTCATTCAGTCAGGAATAGAATGGTGGTGCTCATATTTAGGGTGGGTCTTCCCATGTTGACTGTTACCTAGAAAATATCTCATATTCATGCCTAGAGATTTGTTCCTATGGTGGTTCTACATCCCCTCAAATTGACAATTGAGATTAACCATTATATTACCATTCGTAATTTCCTCAGTAATTTGCTGGTGATGATGTGTTTAAGCCTTTGTCTGCTATTTTGTTTCAATTCTGGTATGGCATCTTTGATAGGTATCAAAGTTTAGGTCTCTCTCTCTCTCTCTCTCTCTCTCTCTCTCTCTCTCTCTCTCACACACACACACACACACACACACACACACACACACACACACACACACACACCATTATTTCTGTTGAAAAGCTAACTGCCAATCTATAACTTCTTTTAAATGTATTTGGTTCCCCATTCCACCCTCCACTATTAAGATTTTTCTCACTGCCTTAGTTTTTTCCACTATTACTCAGCATGTAAATATGGATTATTTTCATTGTTGTATTGTTTAGTTTATTTGATTCTTTGCTCAGTTTTTGATCATTCTCAGCCAGTTTTCAAGTATTACCATCTGCCTCGTCTTTCATTTGATTTGCCTTCTTGGTCTATTTGTCTTCTCCCCCCACCCCTTTGGGCTTTCTGTGATGTGTTCTGGATTATTCCTTTTGATCCATATGATGATATATTCTCTCTTTTATGCTCCACCTAGAAACAGGTTAAATCTCTCCATTAGTTTGTGCATTGTAACTACATCTTTGATAAATATGCTCTTTAGGTTTAGGTCATTATAGTTTCCTATTTCTTAAAGAAAAAATATATGGATATATATATATATATATATATATATATATATATATATATATCTCCTACATAAGGTCCATTTATTCAAAAGTTTGAAGCATTTGTAGGTTGTGGTAATTTGAAAGAAAATAGGCCCCCAAAGGTGGCATTATTAGGTGTGGTTTTGTTGAAATAGGTGTGGCCTTGTTGGAGAAAGTGTGCCACTGTGGAGGCAGGCTTTGAAGTCTCATCTATGCTCAAGCTACACCCAGTGAGACAGACAACTTCCTGTTTCCTGGGAGTTAAGAAGTAGGACTTTCAGCTACTTCTCCAGGACCATGTTAGCCTGCATACCACCATGCCCTGGCATGATGATAATGAACCAAACCTCTGAGAATGTAAGCCACCCAATGAAGTGTTTGCCCTTTGTGAGAGTTTTTGTGGTCTTGGTGTCTCTTCACAGCCCTAACTAAGGGAGAAGTCTATTTATTTTGTCTTTTCTGACAGTTCTTGAACATCATACTTTGTTCTTTTAGTTCCTAGTTATTGGTAGAACTATTTAAGGCACAAAACACATAAGACTTATGGGACCTTCAAGAGTTCAGGGAAGCTAGCACACAGGAGCACCATGAGTTCACAGCTTGGGATTGTTAGAGACAAAGAAAACAAGTCCATTTGAACAGTAGTCTGTATCCACACTCTCTGGGGACACATCAATCAGTGCTTTTACTTTTCTTCCCCACCCCGCCAGTCTTTTCTGTTCGTCCGTAATGTAGCCGTGCATGCAGACCTGTGGGAAGATGAACAGAGAGATCTTTCGATAAGTCATGCCCTCATTGAAGTCATCAGGCCCCCTGGGGACTTGGAGTTAATGAGGACAGCATCTTCTGTTAATCTTTATCTTGGGTTAGTCCCTGGCTTGGGAACATGTCCTTTTTGCTTCAGAAGCTATCAAGACAGAAGTTGTTTCTGTATTCAACTTTTTTTAGTGGAGAATCCATCCAACATCCCCCACCCCGCCTGCCCCCACCGAGGGCAGAGAATACACTTTATTATATTACACATATTGCTTGGTGTTTGTCTTCTTCACTTGATTTTCTTACTCATTCATTTATTCATTTATTTGTTTAACCACCTGGCTCCGTCACTAGTTAATAGTCCTCTTTCATGTAACCATCATTTACATGATATCTGCTTTGTATCTAGTATGGTTCTGGAATGAACTCTTAGCATACTATAAATGTTCATTTTCCTAAGAGCTCCATGACATAGACATTATTCTTATTGTAGATCAAGAATCTGAGAGATGAAGAACTTACTACTTTGCAGAACATAGCTGGTTGGTGTCAGAGCTGGGATGTGACCCCAGGAAGACTGCTTCAAAGTGCAGGTGACAGCCTACCACTCCACTGTGTGTCTCCACGAAAGTAAAGATGTGTCACTGATGAGCCTGTGTGCCAAACATGGTGCCTGCAACAATATCCTCAGTATTGTCGAATGAGTTTTCACAGAAGACATAGATATGGATTCTCTGGTTATAAAAGAAAAGCAATAAAACAGCAACGGAATGCATTTTTCAATTCATCATTCCTTGTGACAACAGCTTGATTTCTCATACATGAGTATGGTTGGTAGAACAAATCTGGTTTGATTTGTTTGTTTTTACTGGTAGCATATTGGAAGAAAACTATCATGGTGAAATAACATCAGAGAGAGATGGGTTAGGTGGTAAAAATACAAGGATACTACATTAGAGGGTTGAAACTGAACTGAAGGAATTCAGAGCAGGACAGTCCCCAGCAAGGCTCAATAAGACATCTGTCCTTACTCAGGAAACAAGAGTTCAGCTTTATCATTAGTCAGAAAACCATTGATGTAGGTGGAAGTCATGCTGTCGTTTAAGGTAAGGTTCTCCTGCTGGTCACCTGAGTCCAGGTCAGGCTCCTTGCAAAGGTGACCCAATCTCTACATGATGTTCATGCCCCTGTGCAAAGCGTCAGTTCCGTTATGCTCCATTTGCCAGGCTGTGTTTTCTGTTTTGTGGTTAGTCAATGTGTCAACGCCATGTGTCACATGAGCACAACAGAGGTGGCTATCTGACGAAAGGGTAACCTGGTGCATAGTGGTCTTCTGTTTTTTCTCACCTTTGTTAAGGCCATTGTCCAATGTATGGAGCCACAATCCACAAAGAGTCACTGCTTTCCTTTCTTTGGGCTGTCAGGGGGGTCATTGACGTTTAGGGTACTCGTGCGTCCTCAGGAAAAGCACGGGGCATCTGCTTTGCATACTTAGTGAGCATTCAGGCAATTTCATTTCCAAAGCAAGAGGAAGTACCATAGCTGCAACTGTAGAGCAAACTTTGAATCTCATCGCAGGATGTTCACTTTTAGGGCCCAGAGCCTCTCTGAGAGACGTGCACTCTCAGTTTTATGGGATCATCTTGAAAGTTGGAGCAGTTTCTTCAAGGTCACCGGAGTTGAGAGGGGGAGTGACTTTGAACAGGTTTCGGTTAGTACAGTTAGTACAGTTTCCCATATGCCTATTTTCGTCTTGGCTTGCATTTAGTTAATCATTAGATCGACAAACTTTGGTTGTTATCAAAGCTATCAGAAGAGTCACACTTCAAAAATTCAGATTATGTCACTGTCTTCCAACTTTCCCTTTAAGACAAAGCTAAACCACACATGGTTGCTTATAGCTGAGAGGGTAGTAATAATATGAGTTTCTTACAAAAAAGACTTGATGGTTGGGTTGGATGCTGGCTGGGTGGCTTTGGGAAAATCGTTTGGTATCTCCAGGCTCTGCTTCCCTTGTATGTAAAGTGGGGATAATCCCATTCACGTCTCTGGGTGGCAGCCAGGATTGAAGGAGACAATATGCTTATTCAGTTCCCTAGCATACTGTCCATACTGTAGACAACCAGTGAATTCTTGTTTTTCCTGTGACTGATTTCTTTAATTGACTGATATTTGTGTAAGCAAACTCTCTCAATTAGTCAGCCAACCAACCAACCAACCAACAAACCAGTCAATTCCAAAGTCTTTTTGAAAATAACATGAAAGCCTAACAAAGTGCTGTTAATATTGTTGGCCTTGGCCAGTTCCTGCCTCCAACAACATCATTTACTGTACATAGAATGTGTAATTTACAGCAATTTGTTCTGAGTCACGCTGCTTTCAGGAACATCCTCAATGACTCCATCCAATGAGGTGTAAGTTTTCTGTATGATTCAGGAGGTTTTTATCTCTAAGCACCAAAATCAAATTACTAGGTAAGTGAGGAAGTATGCTGGGAAAAGCTTGAGAGCAAGACACACATTAGATAGGATTAACAATGGCAGGTAGAGATCCCCAGGAGTAAGGTCACTGTTAGTCCATAGTTCTGGGGTCTCAACAAATAACCTGCATCACAGAGTCACACAGGAAAAGGAAGAGGCCTGTGGAGTTATGTCTCTGATATGTCAGACAGCATGGCTCTCTTTTGTTTTTATTTTATTAAAATTGTATATATACATACAATTTTATACATACATATATATACATACATACATACATACATACATACATACATACATACATACATACACACACATACATATATACATATACACATACACATTTAAGGGCTGAATGTTACTAAAATGTTTATAGAAAAATCACAGGAATTCCTTGGGGCTAGAGAGATGGCTCAGTGGTTAAGAACACATACTGTTCTTGCGGAGGACCCAAGTTCAATTCTCAGTCCTCACTCTGAAGTCAGGACAGGAGCTCAAACAGGACAGGATCCCAGAGGCAGGAGCTGGTGCAGAGGCCATGGAGAGGTGCTACTTAACTGCCTTGCTTCCAATGGCTTCCTCAGCCTACTTTCTTATAGAAGCCAGGGCCATTAGCACCACTCACCATGGCCTGGGCTGTTCCCCATTGATCTAAATGAGAATATGTCTTACAGCTGGATCTTAAGGAGGCATTTCCTCAGCTGAGGCTCCTTCCTCTGATGACTCTAGCTTATGTCAAGTTGAAATCCAAGCCAAAGAGAGTCAGAGATGGGGCGAAGAGGCTAGAAATAAAATACATGCCTCCTTTAAGTCTGCAGTTTCATTCACTCCCTTTTTTGTTCAGGTTGTTTTTCTGGATGTTTAGTTTTTTTGAGTTCTTTTGTATACTTGAGATGTCAGTTCTTTGTCAAACATATAATTGGCAAATATTTTTTCCAGTTCTGTAGGCTGTCTCTTCATTCAGTTGACGGTTTCCTTGGCTGCACACAAACTTTTTAACTTCGTGAGATCTCATTTGTCAGTCGTTTGCCTTAATTCCTGAATGGCCAGGGTCTGCTTTAGAAAATCCACGTCTCTGTCTTGCAGCACACTTCCTGTAGTGCACTTCCTATTGCATATTTCCTGTTGCACACTTTGTGTTGCACACTTCCTTTAGTGTACTTCCTGTTGCATATTTCCTATAGCATAATCCTATAGTGTATTTCCTAGTATACTTCCTGCTGCACACTTCCTGTATTGCACTTCCTGTTGCATATTTCCTATAGCATACCTCCTGTAGTGCACTTCCTATTGCAATACTTCCTGTAGCACACTTCCTCTGGCCCCTTTGGGCTTTGTTTTGTGCTTTTTGAGTCATCTGGAGCAGAATTAGTGCAGGATCTATTTCATTCTTGTACATGTTGATTTCCTGTTTTCTCAGCACCATTTGTTGAAGATTCTTTCATTTCTCCACTGTGGTTTTTGGCTTGTCAAAACCAAAATCTTTGGCTGAGATTGCTTGAGTTTATGTCTGGATCCTCTATCCTGCTTCCCTGATCTGTTTTTTTTTTTTTTTTTTTTTTGCCAAGACTGTGCTGTCTTTTTGCCATGGTTCCCTAGCTCAGCTCAAAATCAGGAGTGATACTGCTTCCAGCAGTATTTTCCTCTTGTTCAAGATGCTTTGGCTATTCACAGAACACAGATGACTGACAAAGAGATAGTTTGGCCTGATAAAACTTAAGAATGACCAGCTTCACAGAGGAGACAAACAAATGGTTATTAAACAAAAATATTGCTCAACTTCAATGGAAATCAGGGAAATAAAAATTAAAACAAACCATGGTGTTTTTATTTCGCCAGTTTAGCAAAAATATTTAGCTATGCTAATGCCAAGCATTGACAGGGACACAGAGCGTGGGCACTCCCAAACATGGCTGGGGAGAATATGGGCTGGTGCCATCGCTGGGGAGCACGTGATGCTAGTCAAGTTCATGATTTAGCTCCCCATCTGAAGCAGCTGGAGAATTTATGAAAATACAGCTGGGGATGTTGGACATCAATAGAAAAAGGCCTAGGTCCTGTCTCTGACATTAGAAATGTGAAATTACTTAGTACAGCATTTTGCAACTGGTAGAGTGGACGGACTAGATCTATATATCAGTATGGGTATAGCCCCAAAGCATGGAGGAGATAGGTTGCTGACTTATATAATCCCTTTGCTACTTGTAGAAACCATGCATCTGCTGAACATGTGGAGTAAGACATAAAATATGTCAAAGAGTGGTGGAGGCTGGGAAGATGGGGCCAAGGCCTCTAACTTATTTAGAACTTTAAAAATCTCTTAATGAGTTACAAATGAGTGGGTGTGAAAGGGTTCCAGAGAGCTAAGCGGCAGGGAGAAGAGTCATCAGGAGCCTTGACTATGTGACTGGCTTTCAGGCTAGTTTAGCCAGAAGGGATTTGTACAGGACATGAGGTACCTTGCTGAATCTTGAAGCTAATTTAGAGTTGTTGACAGATAGTATTCAAAGGCAGAGCGGGTGTGATTGCCTGGAAATGAGTAAAGAACAGTAGTTTTTGAGGCACACATGGGCATTATCAAAAGAGGATGGTCAGAGGAGCCGGCGGGTGGGGCTGGGGTCCTGAGGTGTGTGAGGGTGAGGGTGTGGGCAATGCTTCACACCTGTTCCAATGGCATCCGCCTTCAGTGACAATTCCATGAAGTAAATGGGCTGAACAGGTAGGCAGGCGGGCATTGATTTTCATGTTTCAAAAGAGAGAAACCTGAAACTCAGAAATGTTAAACAGCCTTGACACTGGGCCAAGCTGTGTCACATGGCTCTAAATCCAGTGATCCTGTAGGGATACCAACTTTCAATAGGATATGTCCCCCTGTGCAGGACAGATGTTCCTGGTTCCCTGCCCCCTACCCTCCACTGCACCCAAATGGGAATTTTATTTGTGAGAGCAATGCATGCCATTAAGCCTCAGGTGCACCCTACAGATGAGGTACTACTCCAGGTAGGAGCAGGGCTAAGATTGCTGCCCTCAGAAAGCTGATAGTTTAAACAGTGCAGCACTAAGGTTCTCAGTAGAGTTGTGGAGTTGTGACATTCAGAACCCCGAGTGTCTCAATGAGGTGCAGACAATTCTATGTATCCGTTAAGAAAGCAACAGTCTGTCCTCCATTATCAAAATACCTTAAGTAAAACAGAACCATCCCTGGCTTGGGTACAAATTCTGATTAGTCTTAATCTCAGCTTGCCAAACTTTATCTTGTAATGAAATTGCATGGAGGACTAATTAAAAAATCAAGTTTACAGAGCCCCCAAACCTGAGCTATGCCCTGTTACGATAAATCTTTCTGCCAAAAGCCACCGAGCCCCACCGCCACGTGTACCCTTTACACAAGCTGCCCGCCCAAGTTAGGCCCAAATAAATACACAGAAACTTGTATTAGGTTTAAAGCTGCTTGGCCAATGACTAGGATTCCTCTGTTGGCTCAGTCTTAACTATCATAAATCTATATATTTTATAAGACTTATCTTATCAGACGCCTTATTGGCGTCCCTCCTTGTCGGTGGATCACATCCTGCCGCTGGAGGAGGAAGGGGAAAAAGGGGCGCTTCCTGTTTCTCCTTCACTTAAATATGAGTCTCCATGCTATGTCACTTCCTGCCTGGATCACACTTCTCTACTACATTCCCCAGAATCCTCTTTGACTCCTAGTCTCGTCTACTTGCTGTCTCATTGGCCAAACAGTATTTTATTTAACACTCAATAAGATAAACATACACAGAAGTATTTTCCCCATCAATGCCCAATACCTTGACTTACGAACAAGTGCTAGGACTCAGAAAAAAGCCATGCCATTTTGGCATATACCCAAAGGATGCTCCATCATACCTCAAGGACACTTGCTCAACTATACTCATTGAGGCTTTATTTACAATAGCCAGAAATAGGAAACAACCTAGATGTCCCTCAACCAAAGAATGGAAAGAAAATGTGGGACATTTACACAATGGAGTATTACTCAGTTAAAAGAAAATGATGTCACAAAATTTGCAGGCAAATAGATGGAACTAGAAAAAAAAAATCGTCCCAAATGAGGTAACTCAGAACCTGAAAGACAAATGTGGTCTGAACTCACTTAAAGTGGATATTGGCTGTTAAGTAAATGATAGCCATGCTAAAATCTGTAGACCCAAACAGGCTAGGTAAAGAGGAGGGCATTATGGGGCATGGATCTTCCTGGGGAGGGGAAATAGAAGAGGTTTTTCAGGTGGACTGGAGTAGCTGGGGATGGGATCAGGTGTGTGGGGAGATGGAGGGAGACAGTGTGGGAGAGATGGTTGGAACTGGGAGCATTTGGGGGCAGTGTGGGGAACAGGGGCAGTGTGGGGATCCAGTGCAGTGCAAACTTCCTGGAATCTATGAGGGGGATCTTAGTGAGGATTCCTAGTAAAGGAAGATATGGAGTCTGAACTGGCCATCTCTTGTAGCCAGGCAAGGATCCAAGAAGTGGTACTGAGCTACATTTGACTGAGTTGCTAGACAAAGGGATCCTGTGGAGATCCCCAAACAACCCAGGCTGCTTCCAGGACAGAGGATCACTCTCTGCAAACTGTTAGTGGAGCCCCATTGCCGAGGACAACATCCACACAGCTCACTGAAGGTGATGAGGTCCAGTTTTTGACCGGTGTGGAGCCATCATCCCCATGTTCTAGTGTCTTTGGTGCGGGAAGGTACTCTGCAGGCTACTGAAAGTGATACATGGACATTAACCCAGCCTCAATACCTCTGACCTACAGTCTTCCCTGCCTGCAAGACGTGCTGGGGCAATGGTGGTAGAGAAATTGTGAGAATGGCCATCTACTGTCTGATTTAACTTGAAGCAAACTCCAAAAAAGGGAGCCTGTGCCTGACAGTGCTTAGATGGCCAGCAGCAGGAGACTGGATAGCCTGGAGACCTAGGGTAGAACCAAACACAACTGGTCTTAAATCAATTAAGCAAGCAAGCAAGGAAGCAGTCAATGAAATGACCCTAATGATATTCTGCTGTATTCATAGGTCAGTCAGTGCCTTGTACAGTTTTCCTCACAGAAAGCTTTCCTCTGGCGCAGGTGGGAATGGGTACAGAGACCCACAGTTTGACATTATGCAGGGAGAGAGCCTAAATCGGAGGCCCCCATGTGGTCTCTCCCCTATGAGCTCAAGGAATCCTGTGGAAGAGGGGGTGGAAAGATTGTAGGAGTCAGAGGAGATAGAGGACACCAGAAAAACATGACCCTCTGAATCAACTAAGCAGGGCTCCCAACAGCTTACAGAGACTGGTGACAAGCACAGGGTCTGCAAAGGTCTGCACCAGGGTCTTTGTGTATATGTGGCAGCTAGTAGCTTGGTGTTTTCATGGGACTCCTAACCGAGGGGAGTCAATGTCTTTGAGTCCTTTGCTTGCTCTTGGGAGTCTCTGCCTCCTGTTGGGTTGCCTTGTCCAGCTTTGGTGTGAAGGCTTTTTACCTTGTCTTGTTGTGTTTGGTTGTTGTCACTGGAGGCCTGCTCTTTTTTGAAGGGAGACTGGGGAGAAGTGGAAGAAGGGGAAGTGTGGTAGGGATGTATTGCATGAGAGAATATATTTTCAATTAAAAATGAAATGGAAAAAATAGAAAGAAGAAATATTGTTTTCAGAGCCCCAAACCTGAGCCATGCCCACCAGCCTAGGTCTTGGTGTCCATGGGATCTTTCTTTGTGAACCACCCTGTGTGAATATCCCTGCTGATCTCATTGCCCTCACCAGTGACTGACTCATCAGTGTGATTGACAGCTGATGAAGACTCCTCGAAAGGATTCTTTGCCATTAGCTGGGACAAAGCAGCCATGTAAACACAGAAGTCAAGCCCTGAGAAAAATGCTGACTGACAGGAAGACAGAACCAGGCTTGGAGGATCCTATAGACAGACTTCCTGATCATCTAGCAGATGTATTATTGTTAAGTCCTTTTCAATCAGAGTTTTATTTCATGTGCCACAAGAATTTCCTGACTGAGGCTGGAGGGATGGCTCAGCAGTTCACCACGAGCATTTCTCTCAAAGGAAACTTCAGTCCAGTTCCCAGCATCCACACTGGTCAGCTCACAATTGCTTGAGCTCAGCTCCATGGGATCTGACACCATCTTCTTGTGGTGATATATTATTTACGATCCATTAAAGCTTACCTAAGGATTCATAAAGCAAAGTCAGCCACAAGCCATAGAAGCCAGGTGCACACCTAATCCCAGCAGTCAGATGCTAGGAGGTGGTGATACACACCTTTAATCCTAGGACTCAGGATTAGGAGGTAGATGGATCTCTGTGAGTCCAAAGCCACCTAGATCTACATAAGATTGATCAATCCTAAAGAGAAACAGCTCACACAAAGATGATCCCAGCACGTGGGATCACACACCTTTAATCCCAGCGCTAGGGAAGTATATAAGACAGGAGCAAGGTCTCAGTATCAGGCATTCATTCTCCAGCCACACGGAGGATAGGAAGACATTGAAGTCTCAGGATTCTCCAGCCATGGTGATAAGAATTTACATTCTGAGATTTGGTGGAGACTGGGTCATATTTCAGTCTGAGGTAGAGTGAGAGCTAATTACCAGCTGCTTTGCTTTTCTGATCTTCAGCTTGAACCCTAATATCAGTCTCTGGGTCTTTTATTTGTTCATGCTACATCTTCTGGCCTCTGAGGGCACCTGGGGCACATACCCTTCTACACACATATACATAATATTTTTTAAATAGCCTTTACTGAGGGATAGATATACTGCTAATACTTCCTATAGATTGGTGTCTGTCCCCTTATTCATACTCAAGACGTCTTTATGGGTATTGATATGAAGTTGAGCATGCCAGCATTGGACTTGCTCATGAGGCAGGGAGGAGTCACTGGGATCCATCCAGGAGCTTGGTGAATTATATTTTAAAAAATGTATCATTATGACCCACTGGAAAAGAATTTTATGTCCCTCTCCCAGACATATACACAATTTGTGTGACACCAGGCATGTGAGCACACAGGCTTATTGTTGACTTAGCCATGGCACTGAATCTTTTGAGAACTATTTTTGTCTTGATATAGTTTTTAAAATTTCTTTACTTTTATTTCTGTGTTTCTGTGTGTGAGTGTAGGTGCCTGTGGGTGAGTGCTTGCTACAGCATACCTTTGGAAGATGGAGACATCTTGGAGTCGGTTCTCTTCATCTTTCATGTGGGTTCCTGGGATTGAACTCAGATTGTCGGGCTTCACAGCAAGTGCCTTCTTCACCTGCTGAGCTACCTTGCTGGCCCAGGACACAGAATGTCAGCTTTTTGATGTTTTTGTGTGTGTGTGTGGTTCTGGGGGTTGCACCTGAGCCTTGTGCATGCTGGGCAGTGCTCTCCTGTAGAGGTCCCATATCTGCAACCCCACACAGGCCCTTTTACTTGGCCTTGAAAGTTGGATGGTCTTTCCAAGATGAGCTCTTTTGGGTCTGTTCTCCAATGCTTGTAGCTTCATACTGTCCTTGACAGGATCCTCTTATCCAGTCCTGTGCCTTCTGGGCCGCCAAACCCAACAGTACCAGTTAAACTCAGCTTGCCCCATCAGGGAGGGGATTGCCTTTGGAAGAATGGGGCTGGGTATACAACTAATACTCGTGCAGTATACACTTTACATTGAGCTTGGAGTATTCACAGTCAGGATATCAACTGACCCTTCGAAAAGTGTCTGGGGTGCCAGGAGAGCAGCTTATTATGTTATTGTATCCATTTTTAGGTAGAGAACTACTACAGGCCAAGATTACACACGGTTTAGAAATGAAGGGGCAGGAAAAGCAGGTATGCTTGGCAACTAAGGTGTCCAAAATATGTTCCAGGAATACTTTATTAATGCTGAAGATTTTTAAGTGCACAGCTGTTGAAGAGATTATGTGAAGTTATGCATTTGGCAGCTATGATTTTCTTTTGGCTGCCATTTACATACATAGGAGACTGATAAGCCTGTGAAACAAGTGCTGGTCTGCTTTTCTTTGTGTTTGACTCTGAGTTGTATTTTCTTTTCTCACCACATTCACTCCCATCACGAATCTGCTTTTCAGGTCATGTCCTCACCGAAGCGCTTCTTGCTGATACTACTGTCTCGGAGTCAGAGTGTCAGAGTGCAGAACATGGCCTTTTCCGTAAGTGGTCTCTTCCCAGCTTTTGTCTTCTCCTGACTCTGCCTCCTGAGGCCACGTCTGTTCTTCCTCAGGTTGTCTGAGTTTGATACTTTTTAGATTTTGTTTTTACTGGGTCATCTTCTTGGCTCTCTTCATGCCAGCTGACCATGTTGCCATTCTGAGCCCTGCCTATCGGCTCATCCTCCCTTTTGAGTTCAAAGGACAAGCAGACATTTACACCATTGATGCTAACACACCACAGACTAAACCCCCAACTCCCTGCAGGCCTGGCTTTTATTCTGGCTTCTTTTATTTTCTTAAACTATTTCGTGACGAAAACCTGAAGTTGTGGAATTCATATGAGACACTGACCTTTGAACTTGGTCCTCGTCAGTAGGTCCTGACTGCCTCCCAAAGAGCACACACCTGGATGGCCCTTGTTGCTTATGCTGTGAACAAGCTGAGCCTGACTGCTGCTGCCTACGAGGGCATCCTGATTGGTGGGGAGCCAGTCTTTCACTTTCTGTTTTGTCTTGCCACTCAATGAATCTTTAATCGCTGAACTTACATCCTTTAGCTTGGCTCCTGGGCTCTCACAGCCCTCCTGCTGGCCTGACGATTTGCTCTCATCATTTTCCACTTCACACCCACTTCAGTCTTCGGAACCACACATAAGCTCTCTCACATGCTCTGGCTGGCATTTGCTGCATTCTCTGCTTTGGGAAGCCAGGGAAGGCGTCAGAGGAGACATTATGCCATGTGCTACTTATGCAAGTGGTAGCCACGAGCCTTATCTCAAGGAATTTGTGTCTTAGTGGGAAGCAGCTGTATACACAATTACTGTAGTTTGTGATCTCCTGTGTTAGAAACATAAAAGCAAGTCATCAGTAGGAAGGCAACAAGGCGGAACCTGAAGTACGATAAAATCTTTCAACTTAAATTAGGAAACATAATATAATACTTACAATACTGTTAACTACCTTAGTCTACTCATACTTGTGGCTGGGAAATTTTATGTCAATTTGACAGATGCTAGAGTCATCCAAGAGGAAGAAGCCTCAGTTGAGAAAATGCCTCCTTAAGATCAGGCTGTGGGGCATTTTCTTAATTAGTGATTGATGTGGAAGGGCCCAGCCCATGGTGGGTGGTGCCATCCCTGGACCGGTGGCTCTGGGTTCCATAAGAAAGCAGGCTGAGCAAGCCACAGGGAGCAAGCCAGAAAGCAGCATCCCTCCATGGCTTCTGCATCAGCTCCTGCCTCCAGCTTCCTGCCTTGTTTGAGTTCCTGTCCTGGATTCCTTTGTTGATCAACGGAGATGTGGAAGTGTAAGCCAAGTGTAACCCACCCCTTGAAGTAGCTTTGGTCATAGTGTTTCATCATAGCACTAATAATCCCAACAACATCAATTTGCTATAACAAAATCCCACAGGCTGGGTGGTTTGCAAACAACATGCACTTATTACATTTCTGGAGGCTGAGAAGGCAAGAACAAAATGCTGGCAGGTTTGTTGTCTGGCTCACAGGCAGTTATTTTCACACAGTGGAGAAGACAAGAGAGCTCTTTGGGTTCTCCTTTATGAGGACACTAATTCCAGTAGTGGGGCCCCACACTCATGACCTAATCACCTCTGGAAAGCTCTGTCTTTCCATAGTACTGGGAATAAGGCTTCAGCATATGAACTTGGGAGAGAGGAACACAAACAATAAGACCACAGCATGGCTTGTTTGTATTTACAAAGCACCTAACTAAGCAAACCTCTCCAGAACACA
The DNA here is from genome assembly GCF_003668045.3 of Cricetulus griseus. Classification (NCBI taxonomy): domain Eukaryota; kingdom Metazoa; phylum Chordata; class Mammalia; order Rodentia; family Cricetidae; genus Cricetulus; species Cricetulus griseus. The sequence continues at coordinate 87,022,817 of NC_048601.1, forward strand.
GGGTCTAACTATGTTAGATGCCTTAAGCCTAGCAAACACAACAGGACAATGAAAAGTACAAAGACATTGTGATGCTAAGCAGAATATATGGTATGTACAAAAGATTTGTTTCATTTGTGTTTGTGTGTATTCATGTGTCTCTCTGAGTATATGGAAGCATGTATGCATGGGTGCTCATGGGTGCCAGGAGACAGCACTGGATCTCCGGCAGCTGGAGCGACAGGCAGTTGTGAGCCACCTAACATGAGTGCTGGAAACTGAACTCTGGTCCTTTGCAAGAGCAGTCAGCACTCTGAACCATCTCTCTAGCCCCCAGGATGGGATGCTTTCTGAAGTACTAATGGAAATCCTCAGTATTTTATTACATTGCAGTGGGTCTCATTTCCACATCTCCTTGGCCTCTCCTTCTCGCCTGCATGTTGGTACTCTGGAGATGCCTGACTGGTTTCTCTGGGTGTCCCCTCTGTGCTCTCAGCCATTATGTCCACTGAATCCTTCCAAAACCAGCATCTTCGGCCCAGGAATCAGCAAAAGCTCCCTTACTTTGCAATGACCCTATCGGTTCCATGTCACCAGTTCCACCCTTTCCTATGTCTCCTCCTCCCAGTGGCACCTAGTTCTTCTGTGTTCCTTTTGTTTTAGTAAATACTGCATGACTGCTGAAGTAAGCAACCAGGCATTAGCTCAGATTCTTAAATGCCATCTATAGCTAAACTTTTCAACTTCACTTCCTAACTGCAACCCAGCTGTGCTTATCTCTACCTGGTCCAGGCTACCAGCATCCCAGCTTGTTGCCATGAGCAACGACAGATGCTTGTTGTTGTTCCCTGCATGCTCCCACACTCTCTGAGGGATCACAATAAAGTATTTCACATTTCCTTTCTGACTTATCACTAGTGTGTATTACGTGTATGAGTATGGGCATGCATGTGACACAGCATTTGTGTGTAGGTCAGAGGTCAACTTTCAGAAATTGCTTCTCTCCTTCCACCATGAGTTGGAGACCAGACACAGATTATCAAACGTGTATAGCCAAGCATTTCAAACCATTTAGCCATCTCAGCAGTCTCAAGTTCTCCTTTATTTTTATTTACTTATTTTGTTTATTACAATTGTGTGTGTGTGGTGTGAGTTTGGTGTGAGTGCCATAGCATATGTGAGTATAGGAGAGGACAACTTTGCTGAGTCAGTTGTAGCAAGAGTCTTTACATGTGGAGATAGCTCTCGGAGCCCCAAGAACATGTACTAGTGCTGTATGAATAGCCTGTATCCTGGGATACAACGACAGCAGAGAAGTTAATGGAAACACCCATGGATGGACGTTGATAGTCTGAAGTCCAGTGAACAGAGGTATGCTAGTGTGGATTTCTTGGTTTGGCTGGGTGTGCCTTGGTTTCACAGGCCAGTAGCATTATGGGAAACTGGCTCACAGCTATGTAAAAATTCTCTATCATCTTGGCCACTTTTCTGTAAATATAAGACAAAAGTCAAAGTTTCTTTGGAAACAACAGTCGCTCCCACACCCCTTACATTAGAAGCTGAAACCCTCAGCATGGCCAGGCTTCTCTTCCTGTCAGACTAAACTTATTATTTCATCCTTTCCTGAGATAAGCCTTTCCCTTGCCTCCAGGTTTTCAGAGTAAGAGAAGCTTGACACAAATTTGTTGGAAGCCAATAAGTGTTACATTTTTAAAAACTAAAGAACATCTATAAATTAGATTTTGATAAGGTTGTGATTGTACATGCCACCCACCCTGGTTTTCAGTGGAGTGAGGACAGCCCAGACAACCTTCGTGTGACTGATGCTGTTTCTTCCCGACTCTCCCTACTGCCATCCTTAACTTATGCACCAGACCCAAGCCCCAGTCAGGACCAGAGCTTCTGAAAATCCATTCACAGTGATGGGAGGAAACAATGCCCCCTCCACCCTACTCCTGTCCCACCCACCCTGCCCCATCCCCCCTCCCACCAGTCACTTTGGAAATCTTCAAAACTGCTTCTTCTTTATAGCTGCTATTATCCCACTGGAAGAGGAGCTATGTCAGGCTGCCAGATGGTCTGGTGACAGGTGTGGTGAGCAGGCTACAGACTAAAGCAAGGTTGAGGAGATCACATGCTAGGATCCCTTCCAGACAGAGTCAAGTGAATCTGCTCACAGCACATTACTGAGCCTGTCCCAGTGTCCCCGCATATTGCTGGGACTTCACTTTAAACCTGGGCAAATTCTTTTCTCCTCATGTTACTTTATTCCCTACTCCCCTGTGATGATACCCCTCCCCAACCAAGCAATCCACTCTTAAAAGTGATAATGCGAAAAATCCATAACTTGTTTCTTTAGGCCACATTTCTAGAGGCGCACACTCATCCCCGGCCTCCGTCCTCCAAATCCCACCTCCTGTCCCCACTAGTCAGATCTGGTATGGAGATAGTCAGTCTAGAATCAACCTGGGCCTTTCTGACTCCAAAATCCTTGTCTTTGGTTCAGGTCCTAGCATCATTTTCTCAAAACTCTTTACGGCTACTTAGTGGGCAGGGGGAGTCGGTGCAATGTGCCCTTAGAAGTGAAGAGTCTTTGCCTCCAGCAGGCTGCCCAGGAGGACGTGCATGGAGGAATGAGTTGCCCAGGTGATGTGGGATGCTTTGGGGTCACCCAGGGAAGCTGTGAATGCTTCGGGGTGGCTCAGGTGAGGTGGGGACTCTTTGAGGTCCTCCTTCTTTATCTTGTAGTTCGATAAGATAGAATCCACTGTCAAATGTATCTGAAAACAAGGTTTTGAAGTGTCTCATCTTCTGGCCCCAGATACAGCACCCTTAACACACTCCAAAATGATGGACAGAGAGAGCATTTAATACATGGAATGCTTTTCCTTCCATTTACACTGTCGTAAATTACAAAGTATTGCTCACTTCACAAAATAAAACCATTTCCAGATTATTTTTGACAGTATCAAGAAGTATAGAAGCCACAACAAACACATCTGTACAGTTGTAAGGAATGCTGACAGCAGGGAGCAGGCCAAACTGAGCCCTAGGTGCCAAGATTCCATCTCCAGGGGCCGAGGAGGCTTCTGGACAAACACCTCTGCAGCCTCAACACCTAACAGGGCAGTTCTCTTCTGGGCACTCCAAGCAAGACTGGTTAGTACATGGGTCATCTCAGACAATCAAGGGAAAGACACTGCAACTGGCTTTTAAAAAATCTGGATTTACAGTTTTTGCTGTTTTAAATATTTTACTTATGTTACAAATATAGAGATCTTGGTGTGAAAAACTCATGCTAAGATAAATATAACCAACCAATAGGATGGGTCTCTAATAATAAAATCAGGTTAAATTATCTTCCACACAGAACAACATTTTTGAAGAAAAAAACATTTGTTTAAAAAAATCTTATTTATTCATAACTTAATAATAGGCTTATAAAACAAAAGTAAGGAACAAGACCCAACAATGACCCCCGTAGGTTCATGATTCATCAATATGGAAATGTGGCAAAGAATTTCAATTTTCCATTGACATAAACTTGAAGGGCCCAGCTGAGGAGAGGAAAAGTGCTAACTTGTGAGGTGGCCCAGGTGCATCCAATGTCCTCAAGTCATTCTGTGTAACGAGGCACACTCTGTATGTTCTAGGACATACCCTGCAGACATGGAAGAGCCACACCCATTTCCATAACACCCTTTGGGAAGTCACAAAATGCTTCTAGAAAGGAAACTTGTGGATGCTTCGGAGCATCCTAGGATCACTATGAACAGACACTATCTCACAGCGGAAAGCCAGTGCTGAGGAGCATGAACTGTGAAAAGCAGGGGCCTGGGTGGGGTGGGGTGGGGCTCAACTGTCATTGAAGCACTAATCAGGACAGAGGTATGTCAAGGTGACACTGCATTCACGGTCAACGTTCACCAGGCATCACAGCAAGGAGGGGAGGGAGGGGACAAAGTACAGGGCAATAACCAATGCACTGCATTGAGTTCTATTTGCTAAAATAAAATAACATTCTTGCAGCTAAAATAAAGTACATTTTACAATATAGGTTTCATTTAACATTTAACATATAGAATTGTCTTCTTTTTTGAAGGTGGAAAACGTATACTTTACCAAGTACCTTTATGAATTAAGTTCCCTTTTATTATTGGTAAGACTGAAGCTTAAAGGTCTACATTTTTTTTAATAAGTTAAAGAAAGATTTTTTAATTACTCTTTCAGCAAAACAGACATACATACGAGGCACGGCAAAAGACCCGAGGTAAGGGGTTTCCTACCCTCACCCTTGCTCTCACGTGGAGGAGGGAGACACAGTCCCCAACTCTGTAGTCCACTGTGGTCCACCAAATTCTGCCACTTGTTTGAAAAAACAAACCAAGTGTAAGAAATGCTTTTATTCCATTAGCACTACTGGCTCATTTCCCTGATGGATTAGAACAAAACGTCTTCGTTTTCTATTAAAATCTGCACGATCAGCTTTTGGTACCGCATGTCATGGAGGGTGGTGAGAGTGCTGTCCTCGGGGGGTCTCATCAGGGTAGGTCCGAACACAATTCCCAGATTTTCTGCGTTCATTAAATTGTCCTTTTCATTCATGGTAACCCTGCAAGGCAAGCAGAGAAAGCTCGGGCAGATTTACAGAAGGACTAACATACTATCCACGCACCTTGGGTCTGAGACCATCAGGAGTTTGCAAAAGTAGAGACCAAGAATGGCAGGAGGATATCTTTTGACAGGTGATTTTCTGATTTGTTTTCCTTTTTAAGTTATTAATACTGCCTTCAGCCAACAGAATTAAACGATTTACTAGAGTCTACTGTGAACACAGTTTAAGGATTGGGAATCTGTCCTCCTTGAAGAAATGTGCAACTGTATGTAGGTGATACCAGTTTGACAGGGCAGAAGGTCACTAACTGGCCCGTGGTACTCTCATGGGCCTCATATGAAGTCTGGTTTTTGTCACCACTTCCTACGGTCTGCATGCTGGAGAGGGGGCTGGGTGTGGATTGGTACCACAGGCAAAAGACTATTTGTAGAACAGGCTGCTGTGTGTTTAGGAAGACCCTGGCTATTGTCACAGGGCAGGAGAATGGCTGGAATGTGGCCAGACTGGAGGGCAATTGTTTATTATGCCCAGTTCCCAAAGGAGGAGGTACAGAGCAGTCATTATTGTTGGACCAGGGTCCAGAGAAGAGCCAAAGAGGCTTTAAGGAGGAAATCCTTAAAGTCCTACAGTTGCTTCCCTGGTTTCTTTGTGGAATGAATGGTGATTTTCCAGATTCTTGCCTTCAGGAATTTAGTTTTTTAAGAGTGCTTACTATAGATAAAAAGCAGTAAGTTCTACAAAACAGGACATACTGGATCGAAAACATATTTAGGTTTTGCAGAGAAACAATCCCTCATTTTCTGTTCCCTTGGAGCAGATTCAAATTAGCCACTTTAGTGTTATTTTTGGTCACCTCAGTTTGAATCATTTTCATGCTGCAGAGATTAAAGAAAACAAAAACAAAAAACAAAATAAATAAAAAAAACAAGCAGGAGAAAGGTCATTCTTCACCCTGGGAAAAGGGACCTCAATTGATAAAAGGTCTCTATCATTTTGGCCGATGAGGCAATTTCTTGATTGATAATTGACATGGGAGGGCCAATCCACTGTGGGTGGTACCATCCCTGGGCAGGTGGTCCTGGGTTGTACAGGTAAATAGCATGAGGACGTCATACAGAACAAACTAGTAAGCAGAGTTCCTCTATGGCCTCTGTTTCAGTTCCTGCTCCCAGATTCCTGCCCGAGTTCCTGTCCTGATTTCCCTCAACAATGGACTATGACATGGAAATATAAGCCACATAAACCCTTTTCTCCCCTAGTTGCTTTTGGTCATGGCCTTTATCACAGCAAATAGAAACCTAACTAACACAGAAATGAGAACCTGAGACAGGATGGTTGTCATAATGGACCTACCTGGCCATGTTGTTTTCCTGAGGATTGTGGAGTGTTTGGAACTTTGGGCTGGAAAAGCCATTAGTGCTCAAAGCTTAAGGGGGTGTTCTGTGTGATCTCGGAAGACAAGAATGCTGGGTCAATGCAGGTGATGGAGGCCTGGCTTGTGGTGTTTCAGAAGGAAGCAAAACTGCCTCAGGGCTGTTCATGTAGCAGTTTGAACTGCAGTTCTGGTCAGCTGGGGCTGAAGAATCAGCTTGATTAAGAAGAGACCAGCACTATATAGTGAAGACTTTCACTACAAAGTGAAACCTTTGCTTTTGGGGGATAGTTGATACTGATCACCTGGAGCTGAAAAATCAGCTGTGATTAAGAAACTAGCATCACTGAGGCATAGTCTCCTGGGACTATGTACACAGAAGTGATGGTCAGGAGGGAGCCCAGGCTGCATCTCATGCTGACAGCCAGACTTGGCAATGAGAAAAGTCGTTAGCCTTCCTCTCTCGAGTGGACGGAGGTACCTTTAAATGGACAGTGCTGCCTTATTTGGGCATCTCCAGTCATGGCTTCTAGAATCCATACCATACCAAGAGCTGCTCTGTGTATTTTCAGTGGGATGCCCTAATGCCTTCCTGCCCTGGGAAGATTAGGGGTGGTCAGGTATGGAGGTGTTGGCTTACTTTTTGAGGTGGATCATCAGGTATCGCAGGGTCTCATAGTGGGCAGGAGGCAGCAGCATCAGGACCTCATGGACGGCTTCCAGCCTCTCATCCGCATTGGAGATTTCTATGAAGAACACACAATCAACAGCATTAGACACCAACAGTGCAGAGGGGTGACAAGAAGCCTGCTTTCTTTGTCTTCGTTGCAAATGGGTCAGCTAACAAATTCATAGTCTCATCTAACCTTCCACTCAGCCTCCTTGTGTCCTGTCTCATCCCAGAAAGAGCTGAGGTTGAGCACAGGTTATTTAAATGAACATCTGTGAAGGAGGTGGCTCTGTGCTCACTATCCATGGAGCAAGAGTCCTATAGAATTCTTAATCTGGTGGTATATACACAGTTTGTGTTGCCCCTTGGAGGCCTGAATTTGTTAAATCCGTCAAAGCTCTAATTTCCTCTGTATCGTGTGGTAGTGTGCCCTTGAAGTTGTATAATGCTTCTTTCCTTCTCAGGCCTCTATATCAAGTACATTTTTCAATTCGAGGACATTGGCAGCTGGGTCAACCAATAACAGCATGTTCACAAAGGCATTGCAAGGGTTAACCTCATGTGCAACCCAGGTTAGGAAGCAGATACTAGGCACATTAACAATGGGAGGAAGAGTGTGTGGACTTTGGGTCACTGATAGGTATTGGCAGGCACTCAAGAAAAGCCCTCCTGCTATCCCTCCTGGGAAATAAATACTCCACCGCTAGAACCTTCTCTACCTCGGACCACCAGAACCCAGGAAGGAATGGCCTTGCTAGGGGGCAGGACCATGATGCATCTGGAAAGCACATTGTGCATGGGTCATGTAGTGGTTTGAGTCATTGAGGTATAGTCTCATGAGAGTATTTCCCCAGGGTCAGCACACAGAAGTGGTGTTCCAGAGGGAGCCCAGGCTGCATCTCACGCTGACAGCCACACTTGGCAATGGAAAAGTTGTTAGCCTTCCTCACTCGAGTGGACAAAGGTGCCTTTAAAGGGATAGTGCTACCTTCCTTGGGCATCTCCAGTCACGGCTTCTAGAATCCACACCATTCCAAGAACTTCTCTGTGTACTTTCAGTGGGGTGCCCTAATGCCTTCCTGCCCTGGGAAGATCAAGGGTGGTCAGGCATAGAGGTAGACCCCATAATCTCATAGGAAGTGGTATTATTAGGAGGTATGGCTAAGTTGGAATGGGGTTGGCCTTAATGGAGGAAGTGTGTCACTGTGGAGGCGGGCTTTGAGGTTTCCTACGCTCAGGATACTGCCGAGTTTGCCAGTAGACTTCCTGTTGCCTGCAAGATGTAGGACTCTCAGCTACCGTCTGCCTGCATGCCACCATGCTCCTGCCATGATGATAATGGACTGAACCTCTGAAACGAAAGCAAGCCACCCCAATGAAATGTTTTTCCTTAATAAGAGTTGCTGTGACTATGGTGTCTCTTCACAGCAATAGAAACCCTAACTAGGACAGATCCCAATAGGCCCTTGCTTCCTCCTATCAGGCATATATACTTAAACATATATACTTAAACCTTTAAAGATACGTAATGTCCCACAATGCCAAAAGAAGTTCCTTAGAGAAGGCTCAGTTTCTCCCCCACGCACCTCAGCATCTGAATTACTCCTGCTTTCTTACTACCCGTTACCAGGCAAAGTGTGGCCCCTTCTCTTGCTCTACCCCTTACTCACCCTCTTTCAAGAGCAGTGGGACCAATTGGTCAACACTGGATGAGGACCTGCTGACTGATGGTCCCGTGTACACTGATCTCCAGAACCTTCTGACTCTGCCTCCCAAGTACTAGGATTATGCAGCTCTACACCTGGCTACTTTTATTAACCTTGAACATGAGCGGGCAAAGCTTGGATGTGGCTTTAGTTGATTCACAATGTGATTCTGCATAATGGATATAAACAGTCTATATGTCTCTCTTCAGAGAACACTGATATATATATATATATATATATATATATATATATATATATATATATATATATAATATTTTTTTTCAGAAAATGCCAGAATTGGTCTCCCTGTGCTTGTGTCCAGGATACAGGCAGGGAACAGTGATGAGAGGCAGAGCTGTCTGGCTCTCAGCTTCTGCCTGTAGAGCTGAACGAGTAAGGACATGGGGCATCTGGTGAGTGCTTCCGGATTTCTAGTTGCTGAACTTTGTGGACCCCACTTGATAAGGCTCATGAGAATCTTGGAAGAGTTCTGAGCTTTAATTTTCCTGAGAGTAAGAGGCCTGTAGTTCTCTGTACTTACTTGCTGCCTCTATAAATTTGGAATAGGTGTCATATGTGATGACAGGGATGGGTAAGTCTCTGAAGTACAATTTCAGGGCTCCGGTGATGATGTTTATGTCTGGGTAGATGTTAGCAGAGATATCGGCCTTTTCACCATCTGAAAAACAGGGAATGGTCCAAGTCTCAATTAGATCTTAATTCACTAATCAAAGCAGGCACAGGAAAAGGAGAATGTGTCCTGGCAAGCCCCAGTCTCAGAACTCCTAAGAATGTTAGGAGCCTAGTGCAACAGAAAGGATCTCAATGAGAGAGGCATAGCTATGAAAAATGAGGACAGACATGAATACAGCAGGGTGGATTAGAAGAACTTCTCTGAGTTCCATCCCCTGCCATCAACCAACAGAAATTTATTACAGTAATTCCTATTGGAGACACTGCTTCATGATGGAGCAACAATCTGATATGAACTGACATATGATGATACACATGTATGAAAATGTCATAATGAAACCCATGACTCTGTGGTCAGGTCATATTTTTTAATCTCTATGTTGTCTGCCAGTGTTCTTTGACTTTGAACTAGAAGATCATACATACATACATACATACATACATACATACATACATACATACATACACATAATCAATCAATCAATCTTGGATACCTTTGGTTTCCGAGGTCTTTTTTCAGTCTCGCTGAAGCTTCTTTGCCTTTGACCCTCCCTACTCACAGCACAGGTAGAATTATATTTCTTGTTAATTGTTAGGATCAGTCTCAAGGCATTTGTGTGTGTGTGTCCATATGTATGTGTAAGTTTGTGTCTGTGTGTAGTAGGTATGTGGTATGTGTGCCGTGGCACACAAATGGCAGTCAGAGAACAACTTGTATGAGCTTGTTATTTCCTCTACCATGTGGGTTTACGGGGTGGAACATTGGCAGTAATGCTTGGTGGCAAGTACTCACTCTCTGAGCCATCTTTCTGGCTCTTAAGTCATGTTTTCTATTTTAAAATTTTACTATTAGTATAAATCCATTTCACCCAACACAGGTCATGAGATATTTTTGGGTAACTATTGTTCAATCATAGCATATTTTATATGGAGAATTAAAAGCACAAATGCCTTACAAAATTGGTTCTAAGTTTTTAAAGAAGCAATCAAACAGTTAAAAGCACAAATCAAGACAGCAAATGCATAGCAGATCTGACAGGCTAATCGAACAATATGATGTTAAGGGACAAGGCTCCTGGACAGTGCATGTCCCTAAAGAACAAGGGACTTATCTCCTGAACCCATACTTTCATCCCCAGCTCCCTTCTCTGGAACCTTGAGAGAAAAGCTATCAGTGAGACCCTGAAATGAGATGCAGACAGCATTCCCTGATGGTGTGTGGACAGGGTTCCCATTCAAATCTTTCCTACCCTCTTCCTTGTCTAATCAACACTTCTCCCAGACCCCACTTCCACTCTAGGTGAGCTCTCATTTTATCACAGAGGGTGCCGGATGAGTCAGGCAGCATTACAGTTTACACTCACCTCTGTCAAAGGCCATCTTGACATCTTCAATGTGTTCTGTGAACCCAGAGACTCTGTAAATCCCTTCTGACTTCAATCCTGCAGGACAGGGGAAAGCAGGAAAGGGGGAGGACTTTAATTTTGGTGTCCCATGGCATCTAAAAAAGACACTCTAATTTTCTACCTGCACCGAATGCTGTCAGGAACTGAGCAGATTTGGTTAGCCATCTGATCTATGCATCCTGCTATGTTTCTAAGAATCGGGACATTTTCTATAAGCTCCTGTCTCCATCTGCTTTTTGGAGATGGGCTTCTCAGTGGAGACTAGGTCTTCCTCCTGCCTAGCTGCAAAGTGAGCTGAGATCTAAGACTCTCCCCAACTACTTTTGTTCATCAGACTTCTGCACACCTATTTCACCAATGCAGGCAGAGCTTGACTTTCTCCCTGGCATCTTATTCAGCCATGTAGTATATTGTACATAGCCACCCTCTAGTGTGTGCAATACATATTATCCTGAAGTTGTTGGAGAAATCTAAATGTTATAGCCTTCTATGTTTAATCATAAATAAAACAGCATGCTAACTTACTAAGTATGTCTGATTTAATTATTCTACCTTCAGATAGCTAATCATACAAATAGATGTGGTTAAGTTCTATTTAATAGTATGAAAACCTAACCACTGTAAGAAAGAGAGTATGTTTCTGCCCTCTTGAGTATACTGATGTGTTGGGCACATGCTGAAACCTAGCTTGCTCTCCTATATCCAGTGGGCGACATATAAGATCAAAATAGCAGAAAGATTAGAGGATTGGGTTCCACACGTAAAAATTGAACTGGTGTCAAAACTGAGATACTGCAAAAATGTGTAAACTGTGTGTTCTAACTCTTGTTAACTAACATATATTCCTGGTTTTTAATTTTTACTTTTATGGCATATGTATTATCTGCCATATATGAGGACCTCTACTGAATACAAGGGGTAGGTGCCTCTGCTCTTTTCCTGAGACCACGGCAGACATGCTTAATCTCGAGAGACTCTCCTCTCTCTGGCAGGCATGCTCAATCCTAGCTCTGCTGTTAGATAGCAGGCACCCTTGCTTAGCCCCACGTCTACCATTTCATCTCAGTTATTCTCATCTCCATGTTCAGTACCCACTGTTGAAACTGATGCTCTTGATTAGCTGGAAGTGACTCACAAGACAAAACCAGGGTGCCACCCTATCCCAGGTAGCAAGCTCACCCCGGCAAGCGTGGGGCATGCATTGCCAGAGAGGGATGTCACAGCTGTTTATAGGCGACACAGTGGAGGACACGCAGTCCTCCACTGCTTATAGAGAGAAGAGGACATCCAGGGAGACCCCCTCAGAGGCTGAACACTGCAGGCAATCCTGAGAGATGGGCTGGAGTTGGAGGAGCAGTGGAGGCTGCCTTCCATCCTTCAATGCTTGTTTTCTTATCTTCCTATTCTAATGGAACACTTGGTTTCAAAACAGCATCCACTGTAGTGACCTCTTTGTTTTGTTTATTGTAGACACAATGTGACCAGCTACCCCACCTTTCTTCTGCCACGCCTTCCTATGATGAACTATACTCTCAAACCGTGAGCCAAAATAAATGCTTCCTTTTTCCAGTTGCTACTGTCTGGCATTTTGTTACAGCAATGAAAGAAGTAACTAACACAGCTGACCACGCAGGAGGAGTGGAAGGGACCAGCCCAAGATGTTCTCTGCATGTTGAGCACTGAACAGGTCCCTCATATGCATAGACTGTTTTGATGCTCAGCACCAACTTTGGGGGGGTACAACTGATTTCACTCAATTTACAGAAGACGAAGTGTATTCAGAAAGGGAACAAGTCCCTTGTTTAAAGTACTCAAAGAGGACAAAGACATCATTCTCTGTGACCTGTGGAGCTTTGGGAGTAGTCATGTGTTTATTTGTCCCTCTGATTATTCAATCTACCACCCTGAGGTTGAGAACAGAGACTTTCGTATCATCAATGTCTAGCCTGTATTTAAATGCTCAGGAAACATTTGCAGAACGTAGACATGCCTTACATAGGAACGGAAATTGATGTTACGGGTTGGCTATAGTATATTTAGCTGTATGCATGTTTTTGTATTTGTGCAAGTCATTGTCATAACAGATAGTAAAGTGAGTCGGATTCCTCAATGAAAATAAAAATTAAAATCAACATAATACAGTAAACATAATTAATATAATATAATAATGTAATGGTAGAGAGATTTTCCAAACCTCTTGCTTCAATTTCCCGAATACATATGTCTACCACCATGGGTCTCTGAGTATTGTGAGCTTTTACAAGCGTGGTGAGGTCACAACAGTACACTTTCTTGATCCTCTTGAGATCAGGCTGGCAATCATTGGGGACATGCTTGGAACACTGTTTGTGCACATTTAATCCACAATCTGTGAACAAAGAAGCCACATTAGCCTTGCTAGGTCCTTTTGTCAAACTCCACAACAAATCATATGCTGCCAAAATATGTATTACAGTAGCCAAGGATTTGATGGACTTCCCTGGAATGTCTATCCCATCAAGAGCTGGAACTTCCCACAAGATGAGCATGAGCTTCATCTTAACCTTGAAGTTTTATATGACTGAACCGTCCTTCTGACTGTCTCTGTTTTCGAACAGAACACCTTGCTGAGATGGTTAGGGTGCTAGTAGGTCTTTTCTCTCTAGACTGGGGTTCCTGGGAGTCCACAGTGAGCTTTGGGGCATAGATTCTCAGAGTTAGTCTTGGCTCTTTAAGGGCATTGGAGCTCAATCTAGCCTGTGCCCTTAAGTCCCCAAAGCTCCATTGTGGGATATACTGTTACTCTGTCCGCAAGACTGTCTGGTCTTTGATTTGCAGAGCTCCTGACTTGTATTCACTCTGCATTTCCTGGAGACCAGCCTGTAGTTTCTAATCCTTCTCACTGGAAGTTGGAGGGGGCCACCTCTTCTACTTACTGTACTGTGTCTTAGTGGAAGTGACGTTTAGCCCTACTCGGGTACAGTATCGGAGAGCAGATATTGACGACAATGCCTTGTAACGTGATAATTATAGCAATTATTTATAAAGCTTGTATCCAGAGCCAAGGCTGAAAAGGTGCTTTTAAGTTCAACGCACAAATTAAAAGCCTTGTTAGCAGTTGGCATCCACCAACAAACTTTCTCCACAATTATGAGACAGTTTGCATTCTGGGAAATGAAAGTTTAATGACAAAGTTGCTCACTGTAAATGCACTCTGCAGTTACAAAGTCTTCTAATATTGTTTTTCCTAGGTATAAAAATAATATTTCTACACATATAAGGTACATGCACAATAAAGAATATTGTGGTCAGTGGCTTATAAAGACAGTGTTCACCACAGCAAAAGTCTGACATGTGGTGACTTCTGTCCAGCCACCAATGGTGAGTCCTGGGTAATATTTCCGGGCTCAGTACTCTGCTTTCCCTTTCAAATTGAAAGTTCTAACCGTCTTAGCTTAAGTAGCATGTGAAACTCAACTAACGCCAAGTACAATTCAGTTTCATTTTGATGGAGCTACTCAGCGGCTATAAATTTACATTTGGGCTGAGCTAACCAGAACCGGTTTTCTTCCTGGGATCCTGGTTTATAAAGTGGGGATTACTCCAGCACCAGGTGATCATGAAGGTCAAATAGATACACAGTGTTTCCAATCTAGTGGTGTGCCAGTGCTAAGTTAAATAAAACAAAGCAGGTACAGGGAGAGAAGACACAGAGGCCAGTCCAGCTGTTCTTTCCTTAGTGAATTTTACTGCATCTTACAAATTTCATTTATAATCAATTTTTGTTAAATTGTACCAAAACAGACATAAGATATACTTAGTATTTTAACCATTAAATCATAATAATTTTACATTTAATTTTTAAATTAAACTTTAATTTTAAATAATTTAATAATTATTCAATTTAATTTACTTATTTATTGGAGACAGGGTTTCACTGTATATCACTGGCTGGCCTGAAACTTGCTATATAGGCCAAGCTGGCCTCTATCTCACAGAGATCCAGCTGCTTCTGCATTTTAAAGTGCAGAGTTAAGTGGCATTAAATAAAAGCATTGTCGTATGGCTACTGCCACCACCTGCTATGAAAGCCTGTGCATTCCTGTAGCACTACAACTGATGCCTATCAAATAGTAACCACACACACACACACACACACAAACAAAACAAAAACAAACAAACAAACAAAAAAAAAACCCTGGACTCACTGGCAGTGACAGCCAGTGGGTCCTACCTAGATTCTAACAGCTGCATTCCTTTGCACTTTGCTTGGGCTTCTTCTCTTTTATAAGAGTGATGAACATCCATTCCATTGTGTGTCTACCACAGCTTATCTGTTCGTCCATCAGTGGGGCTGGGTTCTATTAATCTTCCAACCATGATGAATGGGCCTGCAAGTGTCTGATGCAGACACTGCCTTTAAAGTTTAGGATTACACTGTAATTCTGTGCTTAATTTTCCTACAAACTTGAAGACATTTAGTTTATATAGACCACTGATCCTATTAAAACTAGGATGTTTTGTAGCAAATAGAACGGTGCCAAAATAAAATCTGGACCATTGGGAAAAATATCTACATTATGGAGAGCTGAGTCCTTTGACTATCAATGGCCAGTTTCTAATCTTCCTGCTTTTGGGGGGGGGCGATATTAGATCAGAAAGTAACTACTGGAGACAACTTACAATATAACCTTACATTATGTTTCCTTTAAAACAAAATAGTAACAGAAACAAACAATTAAAAAAAATCTCAGAACCCTTCAGTCCTAGAGAGAGTTGCTGATTACAGCTAACTGGAGCCCAGAGTCCTGTTTCCATAATATTCATTTTGGACCAATTTCCTGCTGAAACTGGATGTCTGTGACAAGAGATATTTTTGGTAGGTATAATCTGGACAGCCCTAACTAACGAGCACAGAGTAATTCAGGTGGTAGACCACTACACTCAGGGGTTGAGTTGTGGGATGGGATGCTGTGTGAGGCCTCCCAAGCTGTGTTCTGTGTTTAGCAGCATACTAAAACACTCTGGCGAGGCTGTTTCTGAACTGGGTTTGCTGCCTGCCTCAGGACCCAGGATGGGAAGCTGGAATTAGGGCACTGACATGGGCGTGACCATGCCTATAGAATAGGGGCTAAGAGAGCCCCTTCCACATAGAAAGGAAGGTGGAGGTTAGGTGATCCCATGGATGAAATGGGTACCGAGTGTGTGGGAAGGAGGACCTCCTAGGTGGTGGGAGCCATCAGCTGATTCTATTGTCATGTCTTAGGAAGGAGGCAAGCAGCCACAGAATCTGTGGTATTCCTGTCAACACCAGACGCAGCTGTTCCTGCTCTCAGCACCAGTGTGTGCCAGGAAAAGCATGGCAGGGTGAATGAGGAAGCCCACTAACGTGCTGATTTGGCAACCCTTTGCATTTTGTTCAGTGTCCCTTAAGGAAGATATGTTCCATGATATTTGCAGTAGATGGAAAACACCCCAGGATTCGAACTACTTTGAAGTGTGTAAAATCAAGATACATTTGATCAAAATACACTGTATGAAATTCTCAAAGGATGAAGAAAAAAAACATTATTTAAATTATTTTTAAAGTTAAAAACTTTATTTAATGGTTGTAATTTCGATCTGGTGGCAAAGAAGTCAAATGGGAGTTCTGGACTCCTGCTACTTTTAAATTAATGTTTCATCACTTAGCATCTGGTAATTAGCCATCACCTCTAAGACTCCTCCTTTTTCATTTAGTAGGAGATAACCATGTCTTCCTTTGGCTTTGTTAATGAGGGTGCAGGGCGTGATGATGTTTAGCCTTGAGTTTGTGGCAAATACTCATAGCACTCACCAGTGTTGTTTTATGTCCCGTCTGCTATAATAAAATGGGATGGAAAAGATACATAATATATAGGAAAGATATATAATAAAATAGCATTTTAGACATCTATGCAGTTCCATTACAATCTACTTAAACCATTTTCTTTTAAGTGATACTGCCAATTTGGGGAGGCAGGTGCCTTTTAAGGAAGTGTACTTCTTTGGTGCTTTTCATTCTTGTGTGAATATAGGTTCTGTTTCAGTTCTTGTAAACACTTAGAATAGTCTTCCCAACAAGCAGAGGAGGTGGGGGTGCCTTGGAGCCCTTAAGAAAGCCAGATTTCTGAGCTCATCTCAGCAGTCCCCAGGTCTGAAGGTTGCTTCCCACTCAACAAGGTGGCACTTTATGTAACAAAGAGAGGACAAAGTTTTGTGTCTACCTGAACACCGGACGCCTTGGGCGATGAGCCCCCACATGAAGTTGGCACAGTACTCACACCAGTGTGGGCCTCGGAATGTGTGCACCTGTGAGCCAAACAGAAGAGCACAGAAGGTTCAGTCAGCTAATGGCATCAACCATAAAGCAAAGAAAAGCCTCAGCAGCAACACTCTGTCCCTCTTCTGGCCAGTGAGGCAGAGCTGAGTACTGGTCTGGAAGAAACAGACAGGCTTTGATCTTAGAAATTCTCTGTGGATCCAGCATACCCCGGCATGAGCAGAATGTGGGGAAAGAGTGGGACTACAGAAATATCCAGAGAGGGAATGAGACTATCACAGCCCAAACAAGGCTCGGTGAGTGCAAACCCAAGATAGCCTGAGGGGCAGCCAGATCGCTCCAGCCTGCGTTTAGCTCAGCAAGTTGTTTTGGGTAGAAGAACTCAATTACTGTGTCCTCTTAAGTTGCTCCATCCAGGTGTAGAATTTCCAGCCAGATATAAATAAGCCATGGTTATGGGATAATTAAAAGGTTTCAAAGCCTTGAGACACTTCCAGAAAAAGGCATTTAAAAAAAGTAAAGGAGTTGGTGCAAAATGCAGGCTTCAGGGCCCACGGAATGGCTTTCCCAGGGACGGGGCTATATTCAGCCAGCCCTGCAATGGCTGAGTAAGTTGGAAGGCTGGTCTTACTGTTCAGTATTTCAACCAGCTGTTAAATATTCCAAATGCTACAAAGTAAGAATGGTTTTAGCTCAGGTTATTCAAGTGCAGGGGCACATATTAATCCATGAATCAACATAACATAACATAACATAACACAGCCCAGAAGAGCACAGCACAGCACAACTTAACACAGTGTAAAGCAAAACTTCTCTAGCAGCGAGGAAGTTCAAAAAGCAAAAGTAGGGGAGTCCTTGCTATCAAACCTGGCCAAGATGAGCTGAAAACCCCACAGGCAAGCGTACTGACATCATGAACCCATGTGAAAGACATGCTTCTGGGCTTTTACAAAGTCCTTTCAAAACTTCCTAAACCTTAATTACTAAGATAAATCAGACAATAATATTTTTAACAAGATAGGGGACCAATGTAATACTTCTCTTTAAAAATGCCATTCTTAGCTAACAAATCCAAATAACAAACTCTGTCACAGTTTGGAAGGTGAGCGCTCCCCTAAGGAGAAGCAGCAGACCTGGTCTCCTGAAGAAGGAGCAGCCCATCCAATTCCTTTGCACATCTACAGAAGATGGCACTGTGTCTTCAGAGTGGCAAGCCACATCAGCCTCCCAGTGGGACTCAAGTGTGAACGACAACAGTAGAAGAAAGCACAGCAATGAATCTAAAGGAGCACCTTATGACCACGGCGCTATGCAGAAAATCTAAGTTATAATTGCCTTTCGGGTGTTTTAGCTCATTAAGTTGCCCAGTACATTGTTTCTGTTTTGAAAAATGGTGATAACAGTCTCAAAAATTGTTTTTACTTGAATGGAGAAGTGTTCCATTTGGGTGTGATCCCAACCCATGACAAAGCACTCCTTGTAGGAATGGAGAGAATCCACAAGGCATTTGCATTTTCCAAATGCCATGATTCATTTCTAGGCCCACTAAAAGAACTCTTGGGGAAAATGAGCCACGAAGAGTCGAACATGTTCTGAATTTAACAACGATTAATGTTTTGCCAGAAAAGTGCTAAAGGTGCCAGTTAATTTTGGCAGAAAAGTTGATTATTAATATACAGTTGAAACTGTACTATAAGGAAAAAGAATATGTAAGTTAAACAAAACTAGTATGAAAAGAGCTACAGAATAAGGTGGGATTGCTACTATAGGGAGAATGGGGGATGGGCACTTTCCTGGACGATCCTGGAAGGAACTCATGGCTGGTTCAGTAGAGGAGTGGGTGGGGAACATTCTGGACAAGAGGAATTATGAAGATTTTGTAGGAACAAAAGATCTTGGTGGGACTAGGAAACTCAAGGCTGATGTGGCTAGAACAGAGAGAAAGAGGAGAGGAATGAGAGATGAAGGGGAGGGTAGAAAAGGGAAAGGCCCTGGGGATGTCTCCGACTTTCTTTGTGATGCAGATCTGGAGGAGGCTCAACAAGGCATTCCAGGAGGATTTGAAGCAGAAAAGTGATTCTTTCAAAAGACTACTCTGAACCTGTGTTGAGCTTGGGTGAGAGGGTGTCAATAGTGGGACAGGTTTGGAAACTGCATACATAGTAGTGAAGGGACCAGCTTCCCTTTTGGCAGCCATAACGGCCGAACACGTGCTTCTATGACCTTGTCCTAGACACTAGAAAGTCAGATGCCTGCCTCGTGACAAGGAACCAATCAGAAGTTAGCTGGTGGCGCTATGCTTTACGACCCTGGGTGTGCTTTATGGACAAGCGCACAGCAATGACGTAGAGAGCATAGCAACCACCCTGGGAGGGCCTATGGGCCATAACAACCAGTTGACCAATCAACACAGGGCAAGCCCTCCAAGCCTGGAGGCACACCAATAGTGAGCCTCTGCGTATCCCTAGACACTCCCCTTACGCTGTCCTATAAGATCTCTCGGGAGCCCCTAGGAGCCGTCTTTTCTAGCCATCTGCCATGGCGGGTGGGTGAAAGACCCGAGCTAACATGGGGTTAGCTCGTTAAATTACAATAAAGCCTCGTGCAGTTTGCATCAAGCTCTCAAATCCGCCTGGTGATTGGGGTGTCCCCAGTCGTGGCCTGGGACCCCGGATACTTGAGTTTTCGGGGGTCTAACAGTAGTCTCGCTGAGGAATGACGGAGGCTAAAAGCAGAGTGCTGGTCGGAGAGATGGGGAGGCCCGCTGCATATTTTGAAGATGAAATTTGTACAGCCTCACAGTAGAATGCACATGAAAGACAGAACCTGGGGAGCGTTAGGAGTGATCCCTTGTTTCCCCTGGGGAACCAGGGGGAAGGTTTGATGGGGGAGGGAGGCAGATCTTCCAGTGGGGAGAAGACTAGGACTTGGCTTTGGGCAGGCTGAAGACAATGCTGTCATGCCAAAGTGCTAGTTAAAGCAAGAAGTCGCATGAATTTGATGGCTTGGAGGAGGAGTGGGGTTATATGTGGCCATCCCTGAAAAAAAAAAAAGATGCTGTTTTAAATTGGGCAAATGGATTAAAAAGTATCAGGGATAGGGAGGAGAAAGCAAATAGAGGAACACATGTCTGGTCCTCCGTTCTCCACTACTTAAAGGAGACCAAGAGAGTAAAGCATTTCTAAGGACAACAGGTGAAGATTGCTTTAGGGAAGGGGTGGGTGGCCATGTTGGATGCTGGTAAAAGATCCTATTAGGGAGGTACTAGATGTTGAGTTGGGTACAGGGAAGTCACTGGAAACCTTGCCAGATACAGTCTCTTTGTAGACTGAACCCAGATTTAAGGGTGCAATCTGAACTGAAGAATAAGTGGGGAATAATGAACTAGAGAAAAATGTAGAAAATCTATGAAGCAGCTTGGCTAGCCAGGCTTGGTGGTCCAGGAAAGCTAAGGAAGGAGGACTGAAAATTTAAGGCCCCACTGGCAACAGCAAGACTGACCCAAGAAGCAAAAGGCAACTCACTACATTCAATCAGTTCTATCTATATGTGCTCAGGTCATCCTGCTGGATCATGGGAAACCTACCAGTGCCCACGCCCTCAAAAAACAATGGTCTTCTCACTCCCGACAGTCATCAACTGACAATAACTCCTCAGTAAGGGGTTTATATGATATTTCATTTTTACATATGCAAATGTCAAGAATAAAGAAAATTATAATAAAAGCAAAAGTACGGCAAGAACGAAAATATGTAAAGGGAAGGAGGCCTCTGGATGCAGCTCAGTGGCAGATGTTTGCTTTGCAAGCTTGAAACCTTAGCTTTGGTCCCCAGTACTACAGGAAGAAGCTTGGCTATGCTGCCACTCAGGGAAAGAAGACAGGACAAGGGAGTTGTGGGCTCAAGAGACAGGGATTTGAAAAGGTGGGAGACACTGGGGTATGTTGAACTGTCAATAGGATTGATATAATAAGACACTGTAGATGCAGAAAAGGCAAATAGACAAAAAGGCACGATGACCCTGAGGAGCTGATAAGCGGTGGAGTATTGGAAAGGGATGGATGCAATACTGAAGGAAAAGAATATTTAATATTTTCCAGAATTAGTAAAAGGCACAGGAACATCAGATTAAGAAAAGCGAAATGACTTTCAAACAAAGTAAATAAAAACAATCTATCTCAACACAGATTGTGGTAATGCTGTTCAAACCCAGTCCCTGAAGACATAACAGAAGCAAAACCACTTGCCTGGAAAAGGATAACAATTAAGTTGAAGACAGACTTTTTTTTTTCCAGCAAAAATGAGGTTATAGATCATAGAATAGCTCCATCACATTGTGAGCCTAACTTTCATACACAATTATAGAAGGGTAAAATAATGGTATTTTCTGATGGACAATAAGCACTTTTGAAACTCATGCAAAGAAATAAAAGCTTTGCTTTATGAGTGGCAGGAATCAGCAAAAGGAGTACCAGCCAGGATGCAGTGGTGAGTGAGAAAAAGAACATCGACCACGCCCCTCAGTTCTGTCTGCAAAAAACATCAACACTAGAAGATCTAATTCCAGTGATTCAGGAGCAGGGCCAGAAATGAAAAAAGGACTGGATGTGGGTAAAAGTTGACTCATTCCACGGTCCTTACATTTTAGGACATGTAAGAAGAATTCTTTATAAGTGAGGAATGTTTTAGGTAATTAGAGACACAGTGATTTTCTTTGAGTACATAGGAAACCAATGCATAGAGTCCATAAATTAAGAAAAATAGCAACAGGGGAAAATGACACACAGATTCGATCAAGCCAATAGAAAGTAAGAAAAAGCAATAAAGCCAGTGCATATATGTAAAATATTTATAATTCTCTAATGACATACAAAGAGGAAAAACAGATTTGCAGATGGTATTTAGCAAATATTTATAAGAAACATACTCAAAATACAATGCCAGAGAAATACTGGAGCCAAAAAGATGCACCTGGAAAGTGGTAGCTAGCCCAGGGAACCCAATAAGCCAGATGCACCTATTTGCATGTTTAGTGATAAAAAGGTCTAACATTAGGTCATTTTACCAGAAAAATATAGCTACTTTGAGCTTACATGTATATGACAACCCAATTTCAAAAAGCTAAAATAAACATTGAAAATTATAAGGAAAAGTTGACAATTGTACCATTATAATGAGTTCAATGTATTTATTAAATACATTGAGACACATATAGATAAATAGATGTTAATAGACTCCATTGGAAAGGGACTTTGTACAAATCAAAGAACACCCCCCCCCCCCCAAACACACAGCGCATTTACAAGAGCTGACTGCTAACTATAGCGTGAGACAGCGCGATGGCGGCCTAGGAAGGTGGGCTGGGGTGTTGAAAGGCGAGGGATGAAACAAGCTACCTGGAGCAAACCTAGTGTTTCAAGGAACCTCAAGGGGCAAAACTCAAGTCTCAAGGTTCAGTAGTTAGGAAAGCAGTTTCTGTGTTACTACACAGGGATAGGGGTCTAACTATCAACCACTTCCAGAAATGAGGGGCTGCTCATCGCACAGGTCTGAGCTTCACTTCTGCCAGCAGTCTCCAGAGTCATCCAGCCCATCAAAACTGTGTTTGGTGCTTATCAGCCCTGCCCGCATTTAGCCCATGTCCTTTCCTAACAGCAAATGCAGGGAGACCCCCACAAGGAACAAGTGACTCTCCATGTTCCTGCTTAGCCCCACACTGGTAAAACAAAATACGAAGGAGGGGGAATGTGAGTTAGTTAGACAAACATTATTTTAGGCCCACTGCCCAATTTCCTCTTGAGGATGGGCCACTGTTTATTTTTGTGGCTGGTGTGTTATTCAGTTTTCTTTTGGAACCTGAGGAGAGAAGGGACTCCAGGGAATGCTTGGGTGTGTGTGCTCTGAGCCACACTGTTTGGGGTTGATGTCTGCCATCTGCCCTCTCTGTGAACATCCCCATATCTTAAAAAAATCACTAATCAGCCCCTTCCTAATCTCAAACTTATTGATTTTCAAAATGTTTTTTTTTTCTTTAAGAGAAAGAACATTTTGCAAACTCGAGGGCAGTAACTAAAATACCCCAGACAGGAAGAAATTCTCCAGACAGGAAGAGTGTTTGTCCAAGACTATTACACTGGCATGGTCCCCCTGGAATTCAAAAGCCACAGCAAACAACAAGATGGTATTATAAGTGATAAGGTGTTGGACAAATGGTCCAGAGATGGGCATGTAATAATAACACCAGGAAGAAGAACTGTCAAGAAAGTCACAGGCAGCCAGCAGACATCCCCCTCGGCTCTCTGGAGATGAAAAGGATGTTATTGTCTCATATTTGCTGAATCTGGAAGTGGTTTCAGAGCAAATGTTTTGATGGGTCAGTGCAGACACCACCGGAGCATACAATCAACTTGCCCAGACTCTGGCTGTAAGCAAATGCTACTTAAGATGTGCTGTGGTCAGGAAGTTTTACTTTTTCTTATCAGTTCATATCAGGGTTCCTCAACCTTATCCATGTTAACATTTTTGGGCTAGAAAATTCGTGGTTGTGGAGGTAGGTGGCTGTCTTGGGCACTATAGGGAGATCTTCCTTCTTTTCTTTCTTCTCTTTCTTTCTTTTTCTTTCTTTCTTCTCTTTCTTCCTCTCTCTCTCTCTCTCTCTCTCTCTCTCTCTCTCTCTCTCTCTCTCTCTTTCTTCCCCAGAATCCCTGGCTGTCTACATACCAGAGGCCATAAGGGATGGGCTATAAATGTCTCCAGAAACTGCCAAGTTCTTCCTGGTAGGGGGACCAAGCAGCCTTGATTAAGACTTACTGACACGGAACAAAACCTTTTGCCCCAGCTTATCAGTTCTATTATTCATATTAAAAACAGGAACTTCATTCTTTCTTTTTACTTGGAAAAGGACTACAGGGCTAAAGCTACTTTTTAGACTGTTTAATGTGTATAAAAGAGTGGCTTGGAGTTGTCAAAAGACCCTTCGAGATTCAAGTGCCTGCGTTTCGGAGGTCCAGAGTTCATTGTGGGAGGGGAGGCAAAGTAGCCTTAGTTGCCCAGAAGGCTGGTAGCACAGTCAAGGCCTCCAGGTTTCTACAGAGGCTTGTTCCTCTAATTTACTGTTTCCCACAATCACGTGACAATGAACTCACGTGAGAAATTAGATTAAACTCTGGGCTTTCCCTTCCTGCAGGAGCAGATCAAATTCTGACCCCGAAGTGAACCTTCTCAGATGTAAGCAGATAGAGAGGTCATCTGTAACAGACACTTTCTGTTCCTGCAGAGGCCCACTGTGCAGACTCTGTGAGAGAGTCCATTGCTAAGATGGGTTCTAATGGAGGCACCCAGGACCCCCAGAGTCATCTTCAATAGCTGCCTGGGTATTTAAAATGTGATTAGAGATGTGGCCCCAAGGTCGAGCTGGCAAGAAGCTCAGAGACCTGGCCTTGTTGACAAAGCTGAATTTGACAAATGGTGAACTTCATGCGTGTCATCCCAATGGGGGGTCTGAGAGACTGAAGATTTGGGGTTTCCTGGCTGAGGGAAGCCCTCAGACCCTCCCTTAGCAAAGGTTAAGTAATTTATGCTGGATACACTGAGTCAGAGACAGGAATGAAGGTGACATCCCAGCAGCTGGTCAAGATGCAAGAGCAGGTGCCAACAGCTGCACATTTGGGAGTGGAACTATACTGTGTAAAAGAGGGGGCTGTCTTCCTGCACTATCACTGGCCATGAAGCCTTTCTCAGACCTTCTCCTTGAACTGAGATATTCTTATGCCAGTTTCTCCTCTGGTTCATATTTACCTCCTCCTGAGGTCTAAGGCCATACCATCCTGAAAATGCTGGACTCCACTTAATCTCAGTTGTTAAGCAGGGTCAGACCTGGTTCTTGCTTGAGCCTCCCCACTCCCCATACTCCTGGTTATTCCCTGGAGCATGGTCTTTCCTTCTCAGTGCTGTGGACTGACAGCTGAGTAACACTACTCTGGGGTTGTCCTGGCCATGTACTCCCTGGCCCCTCTGGATGTCATTGGTACATTTGGTGTGATGACAAACACATATCCAGCCAGGTGATGGTGACACATGCCTTTGATCCCAGCACTCAGGTGGATCTCTGTGAGTTCAAGGTCAGCATGGTCTACAAAGTGAGTTTCAGGACAGCTAGGGCTACACAGAGAAACCCTGTCTTAAAAATTAAAAAAAAAATAGAAAAAGCACAAACCTAGACATTGCCAAATATCCCCTCTGTGGTCAAAAGTGTCCTGGCTTCGAAGCCCTTGGCAGAAGAGTGCAGCCATTTCTCCCTCAGCACTTTCTGGCACCTGGTACACAAGCAGCCTGCAGTCTGTGTTGTGGAGTAAAGGCATAAATGACTGAGAAACCCTCTTTTCTGGAAAGTTTCAGGGGTCCCCTAGTATGAATTGAGACCACTGGTGCTCACTCTCTTGTCCCACACAAAACACAAAAGGCTATTTCTCTGGTGGAAAGTGTCAGAATCGGGCATTTAGTCATTTAGAATAGTCCTTTAGAATTTTGTGTTATTTAGATCCAGACAAAGCCCATAAAAAATTAAGAACAAATAAGCACTTGATAGGGGTCAGACTCTGTAGCCAGTAACTGACACTGTGAAGCTGTGTGGCTGAGCCATGTGCTGGTGTGGACATCCTTCTGGGGGTTGCATCAGAGTCCAGTCTCCATCGTAGGCTCTGCTGGTCTGCTAGGGATTTGCAGTGACAGTGACAAAGGCACAATGGCACACACATAAAGACTAGCTAGGTAGGAGACACGCTTCAAGTCTGCCCTGGCACAAAGTTTAGACATCAATTCCATGAGGCCCTTAATTCCTGCTGTGAACACAGTGGTTCTTTACCTTCCTAATACTGCAACCCTTTAACAAAGCTCCTCATGTTGTGGTGACCCTCGATCATAAAATTACTTTTATTGCTACTTCATAACTGTAATCTTGCTACTGTTGTGAATCAGAATGTAAATATCAGTTTTCCAATTGTCGTAGGCAACCTCTGTGAAAGGGTCAGTCTACCTGGAGGTTGAGAACCACTGCTTTAGGTGAAGATTGCATGCAGCTAGGTCCATTTAGACCAGGACAACTGGATTAATTAAGTCATTACTGTCACAAACAAATTCTTTTTATATTAAGCACATACTGTCACTGTTTGGATATTTCAAGTTCCCCCTGAAACTCATGTGTTGAAGGCTTGGTCCTCAGCTATGGTGATACTGGGTGGTGGTAGTGACTTTAGAAGGTAGATGTTTTCTTTGTTGGAGGAAGTTAAGAGTGTTGGAGAGTGTGTCCTTGGGGAGATACTGGGATGCAATACTTTTCTGCTTCTCTGTTTGCTTCCTGGCTGCTACGAGGTGAGCAGCTTTGCTCTAACTTGCACTGTGATTCATGATGTTCT
Organism: Cricetulus griseus; assembly: GCF_003668045.3. Lineage (NCBI taxonomy): Eukaryota > Metazoa > Chordata > Mammalia > Rodentia > Cricetidae > Cricetulus > Cricetulus griseus. Next base: position 87,048,950 of record NC_048601.1, read on the forward strand.
GTCTCACCACATACCCCAGAAATGACAGAGGCAAGAAACCATGCACTGAGCAGAAAAACCAGCTTTTCCTATTTCATTGGGGTTATCTCAGGCATTTTGTCATAGTGATAGAAAGCTAATGAATGCAGGTCCTCACTGTGCAGCAACAGTAAGTCTTGGTTAACCACAGACACCTAACATAGGACCGTGAGTAACTTCCCATGTAGGTTTATCAGAAACCAGATGATTTTTTTTCAAACAAAGTAGAACATGTATCCTAGCAGCAGAAAGAAACCCTGGAAGAATGAAGTGGAGGAGGAGCCTGGGTCTACTGAATAATGACGGCATGTCTCAGTAGAGGAATCAGTTGGGTAATGCAGACAGGAGCACTGAGGCAAGAGAAACAACATGGGTGGGGTGTGCTAGAGAGGAACACACTTCCTCCCAACTTTGCTAAGGGGCAGTCCAGGCCCTGAAATGGCACAGAGGTCATAGGCCATCTTGGCTAATGGCTCTGCTGTCCTGTCTTGCCTACTATTTTAACATGGCAGCTCACATTTTTATTTTGCACCAGGCCACACCTATTGTGCAGCTAGAACTGCCTAACCACACATCTTAACTAATAGCCATGCCAGATCCTTACTGGTAACTTTTACATCCTCCACAGGAACAAACCACAGCAAATAGACACTTCTGATGCAACACTCCAAGTGGAAGGTCATCCAATGGCTTTAAGATCCTTACTGTATCTTTTATTCACAAAGTAATATTTAATAAAGAGTCCAAGGAATTTCTTCATTTTCTGTCAGACCAATGAAGCACCAATAGGAAAAATAAATCAATGTAAACCTTAAAGATGTTGAATGAATAATCATGAACCCTAGCAGTGGTTCCCACACCAGGGGATGACACTTAGTAGGCATTGGTTACCATCTAAAGATTTCATCCGGCGGACTGAAAGCCTCTAATAAAATAGCAGGCTTGAACTCATGTGTGGAGGAAAAGATGTACCTCATCCTCAGGAAATATCAATGAAGTCCTTGGAATGGACTACATTATGTCTTAAGGTATGACAGAGTCTAGACCTTGGTCACTGAGCATGTGGCCTTTAGGAAATGAAGTCTTGGGAAATATAATTAGAAAGAGGTTATCCTGGACTAGTATGATCCCAACACCCAATGACTGGTGACCTTAAAGAAATCTATAATGACACAGAAGATGGTGAAATGAAGATGGAGCAGGAATATAAGCCAAGGGAACCCCAAGGATTGCCAGCCACATGGATAGGTAGGCGAGGGCATGGGGCATCTCCAGAAGGAGCCAATGCCCACAGTTTGGGTATAGACTCTGACATCTAAAACTTATTTTCTTTTTTTGAGACAGGGTTTCCTCTGTGTAACAGCGCTAGCTGTCCTGAAACTAGCTCTGTAGACCAGAGCTGGCCTTGAACTCACAGAGATCTGCCTGCTTCTATGTGCTGGGATTAAAGGCAAGCACCACCATCGCCCAGTCAATTTTGGTTGTTTTAAGTTAGCAAGTTTGTGTTTATTTGTTATGACAGAGGCAGGAACTTAGTGGAGGCCTCATAGATAATAACAAAGTTCTTGAAAACTGGGGAAAATACACATGATCCAGGCCTAAAAATTGTAATCCTTCATTTACTTTTTAAACAAATGAAGGACATTCAGTACATGGTAGAACACATTTAAAGAAATAGTATCATCAGACTTCATTTCATTTTGTTATACATATTCAGCAAGGGAGGAAGAAAACAATTGTGGAAAGAAAGAAGAGCCTACAGAAGTGAGGACATAAAGCAAAAAAAAAATATATGTCATAGAGAAAAACAAATACAAAGACAGAGGGGAGTGAGAGGCACAAAAGGGTGAGTAATTACAGTAATAGTCAAAGTGTACATCAAATAAATTCTTACCCAGGGGACAGAGAAGTGACATATCATTAACACACATCTCTTTTGCAAGTTTAATTAGCCCAGAGCAAAGAAAGCATTGGGCATAACAATAACAGACCTGCTGGTCAGCATGTCAACATTAAACCCTGCAAAGGTCCCATTTTATAGGCAAGGCAACTGATGCTAAGAGAGCTCAGCTCATTTCCAGAGATCCCAGAGTGGTCACGATGCTTATCTGTAGCTGCCTTGCCATGTGCTGATGGCACGGAAGGACACTGATTCAGGTTGCTGGGGCTTGGGGTTTGCTCACCTGGAGAGTTTTAGAGGTGAGCCACAAATGTACTGAAGAGACTGTTCCACCTACAGAAAGAGAGCTTCTTCTGACAGCCAGACAACAGAGTGGAAGCTCTTTCTGTTCCTCCATAGACAATTTTAATTTCTATTGGAGTCTTAATTTCACCATTGTCACCGAGTGTAGTAAGTGCAAGGAGCCCTAGGGAACCCAGCTTTGAGTGAACCAATACAGCAGTAGCACAGAAGTTTGAAAAGTACTCGAGTATGGCACGAAGTGAGGCGTAACTCCCAAAGCTTTTGCACTGGTTGTTGGATATTTTTCTTTTATTTCCAGGCAGTGTTGTTTGAAAAGCAGGTACCAGGTATGCTCTGTTCTCTGGAGGGTATGAGGAGGACACATTCCCAGTGTCGTGTGGTGTTGAGAGCTTCTGTTCATACCCCATGTAGAAGTTCCTGAGTATAGCATGGAAGAGGTTTCCTTAATTCCCCCCGCCCAAACAGACCTGAGGAGTGAGGTATCAGGCTCTGCTGGCAGATTCCTATCTCAGGTAAGAGTTCAGATAGCAAAGAAAAAGCTATTTGCTGATAAGCACAAAAACCATGACTATGCATTCTTGTTATTCAACACTAACTCCATGCTATGTACACAATATCTTCCAATAATAAATTAGGAAAGTCCCAGAATACATCCCATTAGAAGTAAACATAAATAAAAAGGTGATGTAAAATTAAGGTCTAAAACACAAATTACAAGTAGCTAGTGGGGCCCTTGGCAAACGCCTGCTTTCTTTAGTTAGTGACTTATTCCTAAAAACCCATGGATATATTTGCAGCAATGACATGTTTTTAGAATATTTTCCCAAAAGATCATGTTAAGTTTCTGTTTGTAGTCACTTGAGGGTAAAGGACCTAGGGTGGAAGGAATGAGTAACAGCACAGTGAATGCCTCCTCCATCCCCAGCCACTTATTCTAAAGAACAAAGGCAGGGACAATACCACTGAAAGCCACAGTTAACTGCTGCAGGGCTCTTAGGTTTCAAAGATGTCTGTGTAAGCCACAAAAGGGGTGTGTTCCTGTCTGTCTCATGGATCCACCTGGAACAACATATATATGCTTTTTTGTTTTGTTTTGTTTTGTTTTTTTTCCCACCCTCTCTCCATGGTACACTAAATGCTTTGTTCTTCTACCAATATATCTTGGGAACAAAATTAGGGAGTAAGATTCAACTATTCTTTTTCAAAGTGTCTTAACATTTCCCCTTCGGAGAGGTAGGTTAAAACAGACTGGCACTGGTTTGGAAAGTGCCCATCACCTGAGTACATGTATGTTTTGAACTCATGGGGTATATCCACTGAGCAGCTATTTCACTAATGCAATCAAACTGCACCTTCAGAGCACAATCATTGGAATTTTGGAGAGGAAGGAAAGGGATCTGCAAATCCAGCAAGACTTATCCTGTCATGGCTGGCAATGCTTCCACAGGATGCTCAAACCAGGGGTTTCTGTCAAAAGTCAGAAAAATACTTTCTTAAGGAAAGAACAGGTCACAGGGGTTAAAACAGAAAACCAGAAAATAAAAGTGGACTTTTCATGCTCCAGACCTGTCATTATTCAGTGATGGGAGGAAGACAAAAGTCTTATCATGGAAGAGACCCCAAACAGCACACCTCTGCACCCATCATTAAAACCATAGGGTTGAAGGATTCCATTTCTCTGGTCAAGGATAGCAGGCAAAGGCCTGAGCTGTATGATTTTCTGAAGTAGAAGTGCAGAGACAGACCAGGCTAACACAAATGCCAATTTAACAGGTGCACTTATATCCTTAGGAAGGGCTGACCCTTCACGAGCAGCAGCAGGGATGGTTTCCTTGTTCCTGTTGCTCAATCTTATTTCCACGGCCAGAGGCCCCAGAAGGAAAACAGAATTCAACAGAGGAGGGCAAGCCACAGTAACTCCCTACCTGTTCTTTTCTTTCCAAATCCTGCATCTGAAACCTCCTGGCTTCACATATCACCTCCCATATCATTCACTTAGGTGGATCTCTAACGTGGCAACATCCTTCTCCCCACCCCCGGCAGCTTCTCATGCTGGGGAATTTGTCATCAGTTTTCCCTTTGAACACTTATTGGACCACATAGCAGGGCAAAAGAAACAGGCCTTCATTTTCTGGCAGCAGCTCCCATCCATGGGAAAAACCACTTACACTCCTATCAGGTCCCCTATCTTTCTGTTTAGACTGGAGAACAGGGGCAAGCTTGGCCAGGCTGTAAGGTGTCCCTGAACCCAAAGCACCCACACAAGCCAGTGAATGGGTTCTCTCCCCATGACATCTGCAGCTGTCTGTGTGAAACAGGCTTCTTAGAGTCACCGAAAACAAAAGACAAAACAGCGAACATGAAGTGGACAACTGTTTGCACTCACACAGACAGCAGCAGCCCTTCTTCTGGGTGGAAAAGTACTGCTAGGTTTGTGCAGAACACTTCTAAATGCCACCAACCGGGAATCTTCTGCTACCCTTTCACCCGGCATGGAAAGATGCAGAGGAAGTGGGCCTGGCTCCCAGAACTATTTCCATACACGTGTATGTATTAAGAGCAGTAGTGCCGAGCCAGCTTTCTCTGGCTTCCAGTTTGACACACGGCAGCAGCAGGGTTATGTGAAAAACAAAGAATTTGCTGCCTCTTGCCTTTCTGACTAGAGACCAGGTGGAAGTCATCAAGGAGCCTCTCCCCAGGGCAGCAGAAAGGATGTGGACACTCACCTTGAAGTTGTGTGTCTTCTCATAGTTGAAGTGGTTGTCGTTGTGTGTGAGGGCCGCTCTTCGGACGAGTGAGGAGATCTGTGAACAAGCAAAGAGCTTGAGAGGAGACCAAAGAAAGCCACCTTTGAGTCCCACCTTCACCCCAAACGCAATGGCCAGCAGCTCTTGGCGTTTCCTGCCAGGCTTGGACTTCCGAACCACAGCACATTTTCTCTCATTTTCCAGCCACAGTTCCTGAGAGAACATAGTGCTTGGGGTCTGGGATCTTCCGAGTCTCCCCCTGTGGAGCTCTCTAAAGCCAGCAGAGCTTTGGGACTGTGGCAGCAGATTTGAGGCAGCTGTGTCCTGTCTGCAGCGCCCTGAGGCATGTGACCTGGAAAGGACTGATTGAGTGATGGAGGGGGCTCTGGCTGAGTAGGGATGGGCCTGCTTTGTGCTATTTCTTAAGGCTGGCATGTGCCTGGAACAATAACACACATTCATGTGTAGCCACCCCCAGATTATCCAGTTGGTTGAGGGGATCCAGGAGGCAGCAATGTGGGCACACAGACACAGACATATAGACACACATATGCACACACACACACACACACACACACACACACACACACACGCTCCTTGTGGTGTTCCGAGTCAATGCTGCATCCTATTATTCTAGGCCTCTGAACCTCACCCTAAGCTGACCTCCAGCAGACTAAACCTTTAAACCCACGTGATTGTTCAATCTTATAGGGATAAACTCACACTATTTTTTTTTTTTTAGCTGCACAGTACTTGAAAACATTATCTTTATTCTTACACATTTATCAAACTGCAACAGTCTGGGCCCAAGCAGCTTGTGGGAGAAGTGCAAAGCATTTGGCTCTGTGCTCAGCAAACTCCCAGGCCAGAGGGTCAGAGGGCAAGGCTGCCTCTCTTTGGGATTCTACCATCTTCCCCCACTGCCTCCCGCTGCTCCTGCAATCCCTCAACTAAAACCCAAATGTCACTGCTCATTTTTTCTTTTAAACAAAGCATCTCAGATATGCATTTTGTGAGTGCCCCAGCCTACCTTTATGCCCTTTGTGCTTTTAAAAGCATTGGATTGGATTTGGGATTACAGTGTTTGATCTCAGGTCTCTCTGTTAATAGAAGTTGGGGATTGGGGTGTCTTGGGAGTACTTTAATGCAGCTAATACCAGACAGACAGTAAAATCAATACTTTCGGAGCTAGAAAGCAAAGAGAATGCAGAAGGCTGGGTGAACAGAATGATGGGGGATTCTCAAATTTCATCTTGTGTCCTATGAGACATGGCCTGTGTCTAAGCAGAGCCCTTCCAAGTGCCCAGTGGCAACTAACCTCAGTCATTTCCCTGAGTGATTCTCCATTTCCATGCCCCATCATTTCAGCTTGGTTCAGAAGCTCATTTTCCCATTTCATCTTGCTACCTTTTTTATCAGAAATAGCAGCCAAAGCTTTAGTCTCTTGTAGGAACTTACACTGTGCCAGGCAACACTGAGACTGTACTAAAGTAAATTTACTCATTTAATTTCCAGCATAAGGGTATAAGGGCCAAGATGCTTAGGCCCATTTTCTGGATGAAAATACTGAGGCCCTGGGAGGTCACATAATTTGCTGAAGGACACACATCTTGTATCAGTAGCAGAATCCCACAGTCTGCGGCTGAAACAAGTCCTGACCTTGTTAGCTTTAACTGGTCTCAATATTCATTTGCCCCACAGATCCCCCAAAAATCTCTTTTCTGGAATATTAAACATTCCCATGAAGCAGCTTCCTGCTCTTCTTTAGAATATTACAGCATCATTTAAACACACCGAAATCCTTACCAACATTCAAATTCTAATCCAGTGCTGCCCTTGCCAAGGAAACAATCCCAAACTTCCCACTGGCGGAACCCCCCCCTCCCCGTACCATTCTTCATTGCACTTACCACTGTCTTAGTGGAAGCAGAGACAGTTCTGATTCTCCATTACACCAAGAACGCAGGCAATTCCCCCTGTGCCTGGGTTACCTTTGGTTCCCCCTGCAAGTCTCTCATGGGATTCCTTGCTATAGCAGCCACTGAACTCATACAAGGTTCTAGAAAGCCCTAGCACATGAAGGGAACCAGAAGTCTGGAGAAAGGGGAGCAAAGGTGTGCCAAATGAGGGGGGTCTCCTACTCAAGCTATGATCATCACTGCCTACACCCCCGGCTTCTCAAGGCCAGGACTGCCCAAGGCCATTTTCTCCTAATGGCTCCTTTCCCTGGTGCAGCCCTGAGGTTCAGGGGTTTTCATTCATCAGGGGATGAATGGGGGTTTGGTATACCTTACAAACATTTCCAGTTTTAGCCTAAGGGCAAAATGTTGGAGGCCAGGGATAAAGACTTTTCTCAAACCTTCATTGCTAGTAAATGAACAGAGACCTTGTGACTGACGTAAAGAGCCAGCTCTTGAGTGTGTGCGAGGCAGTGTGTGAGTATACCATTTGAGAATCAGACTGACTAACTCTTTATACGGCAAGTGGGTAGCAGAGTCTTCTCTTTGTGGTGGGTTTCTGCTTGAATACAAGATTTAATCTTTTTTCTTGCATGTGTGTCATTACTTATAACCAGCGATTTTTATTTCTATTCATGACAGTGACTTCTTTTTCAGACAGTTTCCAGATCATTTACGCAAAGACAAGATGCATTCAGTCATGGGCAGGGACCACAACACTGTCCTTCTAAAGTCCTCTTTACAAGGACTGAGTGTTAGCTCCCCAGGGGAATGATAACTCTGGGGACACTCTGAGTTACCCTCTTACTACAGGAAAAGAATGGTTACCAGAATCTCTTGGTGACCTCCTGTTAGGAAATGCCCCCATGGACAGTTTGTCTACACATCTCCAGGGAAGCGCTCCAGTCCTTCCCTTCCCCCACAGCACACAGCAGGAGTTGCTGTCCTCAACACTTGTCTCCATCTGGTCTATACATTTGAGATTGGGCACTTTTCTCTGTATGTCCTATTTAAACCTGGGATTCTCCCTGGGCCAGCTCAGTCTTTATTTTGAGGGGCTGTGCTGTGTGCTGGAAGCTGTTTGGCAGAACCCCTTGGCTCTCCTCACAGGATACCTGTAGAACTCCCACTGTGATCACCTGAAGGTCATTGCCTAATATTGAGCAATCTGCCACCACAGGGGCTTGCCTGGCTTAACTTAATACCATAACATGTGTTTACTACATGCCAAATACTACGCTAGGTACATTCCATGTTTGGATTCACTAAAGGCGTGTGAGCCTACAACGCAGTCCTTCCATTCTACAGAGGGGGAGGGCACATGAACTACGAGCTCAAATACTTTTTGCCCAAGGTCCCAAATCTGGCAGGCAGGCAGGCAGGCAGGCAGGCAGGCAGTCTGTTGGCATATCTAAGGAAGTGTGGGCTTCTTCTACCAAAGGACAAATTTTATTTTTTATTGTGGTAAATACACATAACAAAGATTGACTGTTTGACCACTTTAGCGTAAGCAGACTGGCTGGCATAACGAGGGGCTTTTGCCCTCCCCATGTCCTCTAAGAAGTAATGTTTGCTAAAGATGCTTGGCAACTGGTGAGGCTATGAATACATGAGAAAAAGCTTACCACTTCCCACTCCTTTCCCCCCCTCCTATAAAGAGAGTTAGAATTCTATTTTTAGAGTTTCTCTTTGTTCTTTCTCTCCATGTTCAGCATCTCACACCCAGGAAGGCCTCCGGTAATAGGAAAGCAATGGAATGTTGTCTGATGAAGAAAAGACAGGACAAGTCAGGGGCTGAAAAGATGTGAGTAACAGCCATTGGGGGCCCCAGCATCACGGAGGAAGATGGGACCTTAGAAGGTCAGGAGCTCACTGGCTGCTGCCCCACCCACTCCTGACAGGCCCCTTTAGGCCTCTAGGAGTCACAGCCTTCTGCCTTTCCTGCAGATTTCTGAAGTAGTGACTTATCACAGGCTCATTATTTCCCCACAGACCCCAAGTGTGTCCCGGTGAGGCATTTTAAAGGGGCTTGCTGAAAAGCATCACCACCTGACCTGTGACCTCAGCCCATGTCTGTACTCCTGGGCCCTTTATACTCCTCTGTCTTGTGTCTGAGTCTTCCTTAAGTGTTTTCAACCCAAGCAACATCCTGTCTGCAATCACTCACCTGACTTGCTTCTGCTGCCAAGACGAAATTCAGTATTACACATGCTGGCCAGGGAGCCACAGGTGGCTCCAATACCTTACTGGTATTGGTGGCAATTAGAGTATGTCTGAGGAGAAATAGGTGGTGACTTATTAAAGGCCTGAATGTGGAGCCAGTGGTTCTATTTCCAGCATTCTTAGATAGCTCTGAAGACAAAGATTTAAATAGACACACAGACACACACACAGGGGTGGGGGCGGAGAGACAGGTTTTCTGTGTGTGTGGTGGGGGAGAGAGAGAGAGAGAGAGAGAGAGAGAGAGAGAGAGAGAGAGAGAGACAGACAGACAGAGACAGAGACAGAGACAACCGAGGGAAGGAGGAGAGAGATAGACAGAGAAAGACATAGAAAGAGATTAACTAAAGCTATAATATTGAGCAATGGGAAAAGGCCAAAACATTCCATATAGGAAAAAATGGTAAATAAATGATGGTTCAAGTGTGTAATGGCATATTACATAAACGTTAACCAAAGTGATCAAAACACCGCAATGATGAGAGCATCTTTCCTGCATACTATCAGGGGATGAGCAGGCTGTTGAACCAGATACAGGAATATTCTGCATTTTGTAAGAGAAATGGACCAAAATATTTCCCTCATCCCAAACTGTGGAACATAATATCTCTGGGTGGAGAAATTGTCATAGGCCTCTATTATATATTTGGCATTTTCTACAATTACAACTTAGTTCTATTAAATAATGATCATTTAAGAAACTATATTGTACCGAATTTGTTAGTCACGTGGACATTTGATAAGCTGTTCGTATCTGAACTATGGTTGGCATCCATTCTAAAATCTCTTTTTCTTCAGGAGAAGGAACCCAGGGTCTGTGGCCTCTTTCCACACAGCTATTGAACTAGACCCAGAAACAGATCTAGGCCTGGAATCTCCTGCCTGAAAGTCAGGTGGCTCCTCACAGAGACAGCTATGGAGATCCCTGGGAGAAGGTGAGAGGTGTTGGTGCCCGACCTCTCACTTCCTGGTTCACTTTGTATAACGCCTGAGATTCTGCATCCTTAACACTCTCCCAGGCGATGCTGTTGTAGCTGGCCCTGGGACCCTCGACACAGGTTTTTTACTCAGCCTATGGCTTTGTCTGATAGCAAGAATAACCTGGGGTCAGGCAAACACAGACAGGCCCCCACCCCCGCCCAAGGCGCTGCCTCAGAACAACCACACTCAGCTTTCTGGAGAGAATGCCCAGTGTCTTAGACATCTCCCAGAGGAAAGTAAGTTGCTTCTGCAATTGAGAGCTCTCACTCACATGCATCTCAAGGGCTTCCGCTCACACAGATTGCTACAAGATATTACAGAATGAATGTAAGAATTGCTATTGAAGCAATGTTTCCTCCCCAAAGGAATCAATACCTTTTAAAAATGAAATTGTGTTTCTACGTATGTGACCCCATCTCACCCCCCCCTTCATGAAACTTGAAACCTCGATCAGCTCTTAAGGAAAAAGCAGAAATCCATACCATAGCATCCTATTGGTGTGGTCTGTCCCCTGCCACCTTTCCGGCCTTTCCTCACCACTCCCTGCTGTTACCTGGCAGACTGCTAACCATATAGCTAGCAGTGTAGTTTTGAAGTTCCAAACCAAGGAACCCCCCAGCCATCTGGCTTTATGAGCTCAGGCACTATGCACACTTTCCATCACAATTAAAGCCCATGTCACGCCACCTGGCACCAAACAGCTACTCACTGCATTTTACCAAAATTGATGAATGCTCACCGCTATAAACTCTCTGGAGGTGAGGCGACCACAACAGCAGTTTACCATCGTCACTACTGAGTTCTCCCCTTTCAGACACTGATACAAAATCCAGGGGGCATGATCTTTGGAATTTTCTCAGGCTCGTGCTGTCCAGTTGCTGTCATTACAAAAGAAGCATTGGAAATGGGGAGGGGGTTCTGTGTGTAGGTCAGGCCCAGAGTCATGAGCCCTAAGGAACAAGCCTAGGTAGGTCTGGGGCTTGAGTAACATCACTGTATCCTGGAAATAATAAGTATACATTTATTTTTAGCTATCTATATCTAATTATCTACGTATTATCTATCTACCATATGTCAATCATCTATCATCTAATATCTACCTATTATCTATCATCTCTCTATCTCTCTATCTGTCATCTTCATCTACTCATCTATTTTTGATGTCTTCCTTCTTATGAGGAAGGCAGAGTCAATGCCATTATTCCTGCCGTGCAGGTGGGAAAGCTGAGATGCTCTTACGCATTCCCTTGGAGTTAGGCTCAGGAACCTTAAGCCCCTTTCCATGGAAATCCCTGGATTCCCAATGTAGCAGATGAGCAATCAACTGACACAAGGAGTAATTTCTCCTCTCCTTTCCTGAGAGTTTTTTTTTATAATAAAAAGATTTCAACACCTAAGAATCTTAACTTGAAAATAACCTGTAGTTCATCTGCGGACTGGATTCCAATGAGTGGCATGTTGCTGGCTGTGGCTTGGCCTTGAAGAAAGTTGTGTGAAAAATGAATACACACATTTTCAATAGTGTTTGTATTTTCATCACCTTTATGGTGATGACTTCTAAGTTTATAAGAAGCCAGTATGCTCTCTTTTTCTCCATACACTATGGTCTCACTACCCACACACCAGGGAGTGAGACCTGGGTGGCCTCTGTCCTCAAAGCTCTAACACATTAATCCCATTGCTGTCATAGAAAAGAACACATTGAAGGCCTGCTGCTAGTGGGAGGGGTTAGAGGGATAGAGTTGGGTCACTGCAGCTGTGCCCTTGAAGGGGACATCAGGACTTGACTTCTTCATTTTCTCTGCATCTTGACTTCCACATGAGCAGCTTTGCTCCACCATGCCCTTTCTCACCAGTACAGGCCTAGAAACAATGGTGCCAAGTGACCAGAGACCAAAACCTCAGCAACCCTGAGCCCGAATAATCTTTTCACCTTAGGCATTTTGTCATAGAAACAGAGCTATCACACCTGCCCACATCCAAGAATACTTGCAACGTGCAATCATTCACCCCAGGAGGACCTGCCTGCAATGAAGCCCTAACATGTCTTCTTGTGCTTTGCTTTGACTCTCTGTGGAGCACCCTTCACCACCTTTCATGGCTGCAGAGAAGATAGACCAATTCATGCTTACTATATGTTTTTTTTTTGTTTTTTTTTCTGTATGCAATACATGTAACATCCTTAAGACATGTGTTTGTGTGTGTGTGTGTGTGTGTGTGTGTGTGTGTGTGTGTGTGTGTGTGTGTGTGAAGGGATTACAGAGTCAGGGATTTCCACTATGGCTATTGCTGTGGCATTTTAGAGTAAGTTCCCATTTCCGTGGACAAGTGAAAAAACAAAACAAAACAAAACAAAAAACCAGAAATACTGAATGAAATAAACCCAGATTGCTGGGTGAGAATCTAAAGTGTGTTGTTTTTCATCAACTATTCCAAGACTGATACTACAGATAACTGAGTACTCTCTTCCACTGCAGGTTAAACCCTCCTTGTTCTTCCCCAGAACCACCTGGAATGTCTGCTTGCTTCTTCACTTGTGGATTCTATGTGTGAAAAAGGAGGGGCCAAAAAAAAAAAGCCACTAGACTGCACACTCATTCCTATGACTGTGGGAGGACTGAGAGAGGCCAGGGTAGGCATCCACACCCTTTCCCCCTGTGCCCTAGCTAAAGCTCAATAATACTGCTTCCAGGGCATCCACTGAAGCATCAGGTTTCAAACCCGACCCAGCTCAGGCCTGGAGTTTCTGCTGACCTCCATCCAGACCTGTGGCCGTGAGGCCTGGCTCTGATGGCACATGCCCTGGAGCCACCCTGATTGTCTTCTAGGACCAATATGAGAAACACAAAGCGCCAAGGAAGGGTCTCAACACCCCTCCTACACCTTGCTTCACTGTTCAGCATAGCATTCACCTACACCCAAGGGCCATGCAGGCTCCTAGTGGACCAGAGAACCTTGGCAGCAGCAGACAGTCAGATTGCTAGTACAAGGTTCTAAGTGATGTGTTTCCCATAGGACCTGTCCAGCTGCTTTTACAGAGACCAGCATCAGCAATTTTGGCCAATAACTGATCTTTCTTAGACACTCTGATGGGGAAACAAAGATACTCCACACTGTGGACAAAGAACTAGGCTACACCGGACAGCTCACACATTTCAGCTGACAGTTGATTTTTGGGAGAAGCTAGCAATGAGCTTTAAAGCTGACGGTGCCCTTAAACAATATCTTTAATAACCTTAGCCAGATTTCCCAAGTGCTGAACCTACTGAAGACAGCAGGGTTAGCTTTTAGGAAATGAACACTGTCTAGTGAAGCTCTTGGAAGTGTGTCATAACCCTTTCGCTAAAATGCAAGCAAACCTTGTGCACTCTGAGGGGGAAAGAGTGGCCAGCAATTCCCAGCTGCCGTTTTCCTGTGCCCTCTGTCCTTCTCATGTTCTGTATTTGTCTCCTTTGCTTTGCATTTTTGTGTGGTCACGTGACACCTCACCTCTAGGCAAATTGCCTTATGGGTTTTATTACAAAACTTAAGACACTCGGTTTCTGGTTTGACACCTGATTGTAGCAGAACCCAGCTGAGTTCCTCTGACTCTTGTTCCCTCCCTATCACTGTCCCTTAGTTGAGCCACATAAATTTCTGCTGAAAGCCATACATTTGTCAAATAGCATGTTTTGGTGATTAGCGAGAGGCAATTTTCAGAGTCCCATTGCAGAGCCTTGAGCACTTATGGAACACGTTCTCTGCTCTGCAGGTGGAATATGCCTGTTGTCTGTAGGAAATAAAAAATCAAGGTAACCCACTGGTTTCTGTGTGTGAACAGTCCCAGGCTCAAATGATAGAGATGCTTGTTAAGTATTTTTTCACAAATGAAAAACATCTCAGATCCCTACTGTGCTTTGTACAGTGAACAATCACCCAAACAAAACAGCCTTTGATGCTATTCCCAGCTGCGCAGCTGAGACTTTCCCGGTATAGAGAATTCAGTATTCTGAACTGCCTATAGATGCTTGCGCATTCCACAGAGACTCTCAGCTTACTTCTGGCCTCCGTAGTGGGTGCAGACTGGGATTTTCCAATTCTACCATTTGGGAAAGCCAGCCCAACACCAAGTCTATGGCCTTGCTGTCCTGTCCTTTCCCCAAGGAAATCAGTGTGGCTATGCTGCATGGCCACAGCGCCACTGCTCTGTGAAGAGAGTGGGTCATAGCAATATGCAAGGCTGACTCTTCCAGGCAAAGGTAGTTCATTCTGAGAAGACAACCAGCAGTTTGACCTCGGCTCTCTTTTTAAGGCAAGCAAATTATTCTTGGACATTGTGCAAGCATCTCGATCCTTCCTTCCTTTTCTTCCCCCAGTGAATCTTTCTAAAGCAGCTATTGTTTATTAAGCACAAGGTTAGGCAAGTGAACAAGTGAGAGGGTTGACAGTAAACACAGCAGGTGATGTGTTAGAATGCCATCAGGACTATGAAGAAATATAGAACAAAACACAAGAGGTCATCCGGGGTGGATGGTGGGCAAAGAGCTTGCTGTGCAAGCAGGAGGCTCTGAGTGTGAGTCCCCAGAACCCACTGAAAGCCAGGTGTGGTGGCACACATCTGTAATCCCAGTGCTCCTATGGAATAAGAGGCAGATAGGAGAATTCCCAAAAGGTTGAAGGCCAGCTAAAATCTGGACTACAAAAATCCCAGAGCCTGTCTCAGGCAAGACTAAAGGTCAGGGCTGACTCCAAGGTTGTCCTTTGCCCTTCACATCCCAAAATCTCAATCTCTCTCTCTCTCTCTCTCTCTCTCTCTCTCTCTGTGTGTGTGTGTGTGTGTGTGTGGTGTGTGTGTGTGTGTGAAGAGAGAGAGAGAGAGAGAGAGAGAGAGAGAGAGAGAGAGAGAGAGAGAGAGAGAGCAAACTTCAAAAATGCTGAAGGGTTCCCTTCTTGTTTACAGTAGAGTCTGAAGTTAAGCTGTATGGATTGAAATTCCAGCTTCACTTTTTTTCCCTGGTGGAGAAATTCAGCCAAGTGTCTGAACTCTCAACTCCAAGCCTCAGGTTTTCAAGGTTGGATATACATCCCAATAGCAGGTCACTGATTGAGGACTAACAGTTACACTGACTATTGTTCAACCCAGTAACAGGCACCATGTCACATACACACATGCATGTATACATAATTTAAAGAATAAACTAACTTTCACAATATGCAGGTGATAGTTTCAAAGTCTTAGGAAGCTGTTCAACTAAAATTACCTTTACTTCATGTGATATACACAAAAATTTCCCTTCTGGCTTGCAATAATTCCTAAACACAAGGTCATTTTAATTTGATCAGAATCAGTAGAGAGCTAAGAAAGGTCCTGTAAGTATTGTAATATATGTGCTGGTTCCTCAGAGACATTCAGTGGCTGAGTGTGGAGGGTTTTTATTAAAAGCGTAAGTGCCACAAAACAGGCTGCATTGTTAAGTATCATGGGATCAGAAGGAAGAGAGACCAGAAAGATACTTTAGGATGCAAATGCAGACAAACAAATTAGAAGAAGGCTGTTATTACAACTTCCATGCCCCTGGGGATGTCAGCAGGGCTGGTGGCCTCAGTCCTACATTCATGGAAGAGCAACACACAATCCTGAAGCAGGTGGTGGCATGCAGCAGCCGAGCAGCCTCTAAACATCTGGCTGGGCTCAGCATCCTCACTCAGCTTCTCTTGCATGCTTGCCTGGATGCTGCAGGGAGACTGCACTTGCTCCCTGCTCTCCATGCTACCCCAGTGCTTCCTTGGATGGTCTGTGTGTGTGCGGGTGCAAGGTCAAGGAGGCCGGAAGTCAATGCTGGGCGCCCATTACGGTTCTTCATCATATGTTTTGAGACACGGTCTTTCATTGAAGCTGGAGCTCACTGGTTCTCTAAGGTCATCTGGCCAGCGTGCTCTGGGCATCTGTGGAGCTCCATGTCCCCAGTGAGAGGACAGCAGCTGTGTGTGACTAACCCTGGCCCTTGTGCATGGATGCTGGGTTCTAAGGCCCAGTTCTCGCGCTTGTGTGGACACTTTGCTGACTGGCTAACTTCTATACCATACATGATGGCATCAAATTTATTTTATTTAAAATGCTGAGTTATTTCCAGGTATTTTGTGATAAAGTAAGTTTGAAAATTCCATGTATATCCACGTCTTGTAGGATTACATGTTACAAAACTGTTTAAACATATCAGCGCTTTCCAGACTTGTCTGTACCCATGTAAAACCAATAAATATTTAACAGCAATAGCGTTTGGGAGACTCAGGATGGTTATATCTATCAAATACATAACATGGTTTGGTGCCTCCAGCACAATAATGGCTCAGCAGAGTTTTTATGTATTAGGCTTAGCTAAAAGTACTGCTTATCCTGAACAACATACATACATACATACATACACACACACACACACACACACACACACACACACGACAAGATGGACATTGCCTGTAAGTCCTGGGTGACCCTGAGATGGGTGGATATGGTTGTTACTATCTTGTCTCCTAAATAGTGAGTCATTCAGGGCTAGTGGACAAGGATTATTGCTACAGATAACAACCTTTTAGTCAAGTCAGTTGCAGGCAGTGTGGGCAGAGTCACCACATAGTACTCCATGCCAGGTTGTGTTCCAGAAAAACTTGGGCACTGTGCTGGCTATTTTCATGTCAATTTGGCATGAGTTCAAGTCATTTGGGAAGAGAGAACTTTGAGAAAATGGTAGCACTAGGTTGGTCAGTGGGCAAACCTGCTAGGCATTTTCTTAGTAATTGATTTGGATGATGCCACCTCTGGACAGGAGGTCTGGAGGGTATAGGAAAGCAGGCTGGGCAAGCCACAGAGTGAACATCAGCAGGCAGCATTCTTCCACGGCCTCTGTATCAGTTCCTGCCTCCAGGTTCCTGCCCTATTTGGCTCCTATCGGGACTTCCCTGAGTGACAGAGTGTGATGTGGAAATGAAGCGGAAACGAACCCTTTCCTCCCCAAGTTTCTTTTGGTCATGATGTTTTATTACAGTAATAGGAAGCGAATTTAGGTACTTGGTTCCTGTGGGCCCTTCTGAGTTGCCATGATGTCTTGTTGGACAGAGCCCAGGATGTCATCTGAATCCCAGCATTCCAGATTGTGACCTTGTCAATGCCCCGGTGCCAGTGAGTCTACAGTCCCAAGATCTCTGGGCGCTGCCTCAAGGGCCTGGCACCCACACATCTCAGTTCCACCTCCCCACACACAATGGGGTTAAGAAATGATCTTTCACAGAAGTCCATATCTCTGAAAGCCACGTCGTAAAGAATCTGAATCCACTGCCCTTTCTTCCCTGGCTCCAAGTCCTTCCAGAGGCCAAAGCAGTACAGCCAAAGACCAAGAATCAGAGGAAAGCTGTGGGTGGTGGGAGCTTGGTGCTGCCTGCTATTTTGGGGGCACAGGTATCTGTCTGCTGGCTGTTATTGCAAACTCCATGGCTTTGCTTGGTTTCCCAATTTGGCTTCTGTCATCTCACGTAGTAGAACCCCTCTACTGGCCCAGCTGATACCCTGGACTTGCCTCTCCAGGTCAACATGATCCATGATGAGCCCCAGTTCAGGAAAGGAGAGCAGGGTCTTCTTACAACTCTGTTATTAGGATGCTTCAGGCAGGATGGGAGGGGAGAGCAAATTTCTCACAAAGGGCAGAGTAGTATATACTGAAAAAAAAACGGTCCCCAGAGGATGATGAATTCAGATGGCATTACCAAACAAGGTGGGGTGGGTGTACCTATAGTCCCAGAACTTGGGAGTGTTGGTAGGAGGATTATGAATATAAGTCAAGCCTAGGCTACATAGAGGTCTAGGCTATCCCTGGATACAGACTAAGTCTCTAACAAAAATAAATAAATATTTTAGATAGATAGACAGACAGACAGACAGACAGACAATAAATAGCCTTAATTCTAAGGTTCAGTTTCTAAGAACTAGAGATATAGGAATTTAATGCTTCTGAGACTTTCTTTGCATGCTTCTATTAGTGAGATGGAGGCAATGCTATGGGGCTCCCAAGTCTGGGTACAAAGGGCAGTGAGGCTTTATCTTGTCCACTAGAATCCTTGAACTGCAGCCATGAGCTGTCCTGTTAATGTTCCCACTGTCCTAAGGAAGCACAGCTGTGTGGAAAGCCTCATGTAGGGACTGTGCATGGCAGTGGGTCATCTCAGATCAGCTTCCAGATGTGTGAGTGACAGTGGTTCCATGGGATTCCAGAGTCCAGCTGTCAAGTCCCCCTCAAGAGAGGGTACAAACTTCTAATTTCCAGAATCTCACTCAACAGAATCTGATACCATGGAAGAATGGGTATTGTCTTTTAAACTATGGTTTGTTGTTCAGCAATATTTGAGATAGGTTCTGGTGGAAATCCTTCCTACTTCAACATTAAAAGCTAATGTCCTTGAGAATTAAGCCGCAGTTTATCTGATTTGTGCTAAATCACTGGCTTTTAAAAATGGGATTAATGCTTACATGTTACCTATGGTAGAAATCTTATGTAGAGTGCAGCTTTATTTTTATTTTTCTTGGATAGACAAAGCATATGTGAAACAATAGCTTAGTTTTCTTCTGAGAAAAATATTGTTCTATGTTAAGTATGAAAATAGTTTAACCGAATGGAAATGTATAGGCTTCGATGTTTCTGCATAGGTAAGATATTTTTATGCTGTATGACAACAGTAATATATAGCTATAGTTAGAGTTATACATTCGATACTTCTATAAACA
This sequence comes from Cricetulus griseus, assembly GCF_003668045.3. Taxonomy (NCBI): domain Eukaryota; kingdom Metazoa; phylum Chordata; class Mammalia; order Rodentia; family Cricetidae; genus Cricetulus; species Cricetulus griseus. The sequence goes on from NC_048601.1 coordinate 87,067,829, forward strand.
CTTTATAGCCACTTTGTCTCTCCCATTCAGGCATCCATCTACCGCCCACCTAGCTAACCAACTGACTACAGACAGACAGCCAACATGGGGTGATCAGCTCCTCAGGGTGAGGCTCTATATTAGTCTCTGGACACCCATTAGATCAGTCCCTGCCCTCACTTGATAGGCCATAGACTAGCAGAAGTGTCTGCAGCCTAGGAGTTCTGACATGCAGAAGGCACTGCCACATACCACCATGATGCTGTAAACATGGGGGTCCTTCTATATAATGATGAATATATGCCAATAACCATCCATATTGCTTAAGGATTCTCAGATGATGCTAAGGGAAACTTGTTCCTATGGGATGCTGTACAGTGAGACTGTGGTGGTCACTGGCCTGGGATAAGGACAACTGTGAGTGACTTACTTTAATGATGGTGGGGGGGGGCAGCCAGGAAGTCAGGAGTCTACCTGTGACAAGAGGTTCCTTCTTGCTTGTCTGGGTATCTGATCCAGGTATGCAGGTAGGGGAACTGAGGGGACATGGACTATGCTGGGCTGAAAGGTAATGTCCCACAGGCCTGAGTATATATTGCTGTCCCAGTAGAGTTCCCCCTCTGCTGCTGGGGGTCTGTCCTGTGGAGCTGAGTGAACTGGAATGGCTGACTGACTTCAGGCTGACATTTTCCTTTCTCTTCCCTATGACACCCTCTGCCAGATGTTGTACTATGTCTGGGGACAACTGGGGCCTCTGTCTTTCTCTTCCAGAGGTCTCACCTGCAGGAAAAGTGAGCTGGGGAAACTTCAAAGTACTAGGGAGCATGGCTTCACTCTGATTTCTCTGGGTCAGTGCTCACCTTTTTGTGGAAAAAGAAAACTCCAGACGTCATAGGAAACCAGTGGAGAAGAAAGAGTAGCAGTGGCACACGGAATGAGGCAAGATAAAAACAGAGTGGGGAGAAGCCCCACATGCCTTGAAAAGGCCGTAACATCCTAATGATTAGAATGCAACCAGTCAGTTAGTAAACAAATACATCTGTAGGGACCCGAACCTTTGTGAGCCTTAGAAGAGGCTAACCCAGACTCCTGGGGCTCCTGGCTAGGCACCGGGGTTCGTGGCCCCATGAGATCTCCGAGACTGCTTGAACCAACATGAAAGGGCTCTAGGAGCTGGCTCCTCCCGGTCCAGTGTAATTTAATTCAGAAGTAGCAGAGACCTCTTTGTGGAGCAATCGCTGTCAAGCTCAAGGCCCCAATGGCCAGTGCTGGTTGAATTTCATCCCTGGGCACTGCATCTGTCCTTCCCTGAATTCTGATATTCGTCACGGGGTTGGATCAATGCAAACAGAGCTTTGCCAAAGAGATAGGCAAAGGGAGCCAGAGCCTCCTGCCTTATCTTGGCCCAGAGCATCTTTCGTTCTAGAAGCAGTCTTTCTTAGAGCACAGTGGCTGGAGGGCGGGCACTGAGAATTCAGCCACGGACATTTGAGAAGCTCTTTGATCTGGCAATTGACGTCTTCTGCTTCTTCCATGTGCACCCATCCTCACTGCTGTCATCTCCGCTGGGCAATGCCATGGGTTTGGTTTCTGTTTCATTACTTCCAAAGTGAGGGTTTAGCTATGACCCTTATGTCTAATATCTGGCAAGAACTAACTGCTGGGAATATAGGTGTCCCTGGAAAGGAAGGAGTTGGGGTGGAGGCAGACAATCACGTATTACACCGTAGCTCCAGGGGCAGAGGCAGGCAGCTAACACGAGGCCCACTTATCCAGCTGATGAGTGGCATTCCTTTGGAGAACAATGATCTAGTCATGACACTTGCCTCATGTTTAATCCTGTGTTCTCAACCTTCCTAATGCTGCGGCCCCTTAATACAGTTCCTGGTGTTGTAGTGCCCCCAACTATAAAATTTATTTTATTGCTGCTTCACACCTACAATTTTGGAAGAGTTCTGAATTGTAATGTCAATACTTAGTATGATATGTGACCCCCACAGGGGTCATGACCTAGGTTGAGAACTACTGGTTGAGACATCCAAATAGCCTCAGTACAGTCCACTAGGTCTAGAATCTTTACCACCTGAAAATAATCAGACATCCACCTTGCTTCAGCTGTACAGTGCACATGGCCATAGCCTGTGACTATATTTCCAGTGAGAGAGAGAGAGAGAGAGAGAGAGAGAGAGAGAGAGAGAGAGAGAGAGGAGGAATGCAAATCTGTCATGCAGACTTTGCAGAATTTAACACCCCAGGCATGGACTTTAAAAAGTTGACAAGAGATCCATGACAATAACATGCTAAAGCTATCTTTTACAGAGTGACTAATTGAAATTATGCTATTGCTATGGTTTATTTGTAAATTTCAGGTAGATTGGTGTGTGCAGTTTGAATAAATGCAAATTCATAAAACGAGGCTACCACAGCACAAGCAAGCACCAGTCACACTGCTACAGCCCAGCCTGAGGGCAGGCTTGACCCCTCCACAGCAGGACAACTTCTCAGGGAATCGACTCAGTTTCCTTGCAGTGAATTCGAATCCAGCACTGCAGGATCAGGATGGCCAGGCACTTCAAGGGAGAGTTCCCCCATGATCTCTCCTGTTTCCCTCTTGATACTCATTTAAATGGTGAATAAAGGGGAGAGAGTTCGCTCAGGCTGGAGACTCACCTAACCTAGAGCTACCTCAGAGTGCAATTAAAGCCAATTAAGCCCATGTGTGTATAATTATAGTGACTTAATGAGCAGGAGGGGAATGAGTCTCTTCGGGGAAGCAAGTGAACCTCCATGTGAGTGTGAGGAGAGCCCAGCATGTGCTAGATTGTTTTGGAGGCTTGCAGAGAAGGCCAGTGCTGGGTAGGAGAGGAGGGGCTATGGGCGAGGTGTAGTGGGTACAGAGACAGGGAGAAAGAGGACCCTTTCCGAGGACAGTTTTGTTGTCTGGAAGACACATGCAACTCTCCGGCTGTGCATGTGACAGCTTCTGGGGAAGGGCGTTGGTACATGGCTTGATTCAAGGTCATGGGCAGTATAGAGAGGGTCCTAGGTCAGCAAGGACCTGCTCGGACAGGGGCCCTGGCCTTGTCATCCCTTTGCTAGATGTTTGGGAGCCCAAAGTTCACACTGTGTACACCTGAAGCACCAGCCACTGCTAGAGCTGGGGCTGGCTAGGACTCTGTGTGGTCACTCCACAGCCCAGAATAGAATATGGTGAGTCTTAAATACCCTGGGGGAAAGGAGGTGTGCCAGCATACTTCTGTGTGCTGTGGCCTGAGTGAAGTAGGAGCGGACCTGGGTTGTGGATGGGGGGAGATGGGGTGATGTGTCCGGATCTTTCCATTCCCAGTGGAGAAACAGGTTGCAGAGCACCCTCTACAGCCTGCCTGGGGAGCAGCCTGGGGCTCCCTCCAGTCTAAATTCTCTGTAGGCTCCAACCAGAGGCATTCCTAACCATTGGACAAACACAGCTCCTGAGGCTTCTGCACAGTTGGAGCATCACCCAGAAGGCTTCTAGAAACACACTGCTGACCTAGAAATCCAAGAGAAAGCTGGAGGTTGGGAGACAGAAACCTGCAGGTAAAACGGGCCATGGTAATGCTCAGGCACTGTATGTGTTACCTGGGTCCTTGTCCCCCATTTGCTAACTGCAGGCAGGCATGGGCTCAGGGGAGATGCAGTTTTTCTAGAGACCTCCCTGCTCATCAGATCCCCTTCCCTTAAGCCAGGCATTATGAGGCATGGGTAACCGAAGATGACTAACTAACATTCAGGCATTCTCTTCAAGCAGCAAATGAGTAAGAAATCATGAAGCAATTTGTGCTTCGGAATGTGGGAGAGGTAGGTCCAAAGTGTTCTGGGAACAAGGTAGAAGACAATAAATTCAGAGAGACAGATAGGGAGGTAAGCCAAGGTCAAGGCCAGAAGAAATCTTCAAAAGGATTTACAGGCCTTGTGAAGGGCAGGAACATGTGTTAGGCAGAGAAAAAGACAAAAGCATATAAAGTGGACAACCGAGCAATCTTGGAATATGTTTGGGGAGAAGACAGGGTTGTCCTTGAAATAGCCATTGTTAGAGTTGTTGTTACTGTTTCCATGTTTGCAGTATCAGGGACTGGACTGGGGGCCTTGTAAGCTAGGCGATGGCTCCACCATTGGGAAACACCCCAGTCCTTACAGCTTTCCCTCTACCCTGAGACCCGCAGAGCGGGCCTCTTCTGCCAAACTCTCTCCTCAGACACCTCCAAGTTCGTGATTTGAAGATGCTTGGCATTTGGGTTCTGAGGACACAGCTATGGTGCTGTTTTGTAATGAGGGTGAACTGGGAACAAGCACCCTAAAGCTGGGAACCAGGAAAGCAGGCTCACGTGGGCTTGGGCTGAGCCCCTGTCCTCAGACAAGACAAGGTGTGGTGTCCTTGTCCTCACTTGTCTCCTGAGTCAAAGGCATTGTTTGGATCCAAGAACTGTCAAAGAGCACCTGATACCTTCCCCCAACCCTAGCCTGTCACTTGCTGGCCACAGGTATGGCTCAGCTGGGCATGTTTTTAGGTATTAAAAAAATCAGCAGCATACACAGTGTTAGGTTTCATTCTGAGGTTTTCAAACAAATTTATTTCTGTTGTTTCTTCCCTTATCCACAGCACCCCATGCCCCTGGCCCTCCTAGTGCCCCTCTATCCACCTGGTGTTTTCACCTTTGAAAAGCAATGCTGAAACATGGACATCTAAAAATGGATCAGAAGCCATAGTTCCCAGCAAGAAAACTGGAACCCCCACCTTTCCCAATGTCAGGGGAAACCACACAGACATCAGACAGGCCAGGGGAGTAGGCTTCAGGTTCCCACCTGGCCATCTGGAGGACAGAGGGGTGGATGTGGGGCACAACTTTTACCCTTATGGGTGTCCACAACCTCGATGCGACTAAACAGCTTCTAAGGTCACAAATAATTTCTATAATTAGAAAAACGTATTTATTTATATCTCATGTGTATGGGGTGTTTTGCCTGAATGGACTTGATCACTATGCACATGCAGTACCCACAGAGGCCAGAAGAGGGCCTCAGATACCCTGGAACTCAAGTTACGGCCCATGTATGTGGGTGCTGGGACTGAACCTGATTCCTCTGCAAGAGCAGCCAGTGCTCTTAACTGCCGAGCCATTCTTCTACCCCAAATCTATAATTTTCTTGGATGATTTTTTCAAAGCTATAGTATTAGCACTATTGCAATGTTTCCACGATTACTAAATCTTAGCTGTATATAAAAATTTGATAAGTGAACATTTATTTTGTAAAATGAATGATTTCACCATGAAACTCCCAGAAGATTGAAAACAATTTTGGGGGTCTGGCTAGGTGGTGCAGTAGGGCAAGGTGCTTGACACCAAGCCTGACAACCTGAGTATGAACCTGGAATGCACATGGTAGAAGGAGAGACTCTACTACCGCAAGTTTTCCTCTGACCTCCAAAAACGTGCCATGGGATGTAGGTTTGCAGTGTCACTGTGCACATGAGGAGGTCACAGGACAACTTTTGAGAACTGGTTCTCTCCTTCTACTATGGATTCCGGTCATCAGACTTGGTGGCAAGTGTCTCTACCTGCTGAGCCATTCTGGCCTGACAGCACATTCTTAGTGGCGTGCTAGAACTGCATCTCATCCCTGCTAGTCTAGGGACACTCTAGGTGGGAGGAAGCAAATGCTGCACACCAGGTCTCCCCACAGGGGCAGCATCTCAGTTTCACGCAGCACACCAGACTATGGTGTCTAAAGGAACCAAGAATGTTTCAAGTGGCTGTTAAATGACCTTAGTAAGTTCGAAACCTACCAAGAAGACATTGGATACTCACTGCTCCAGGTTCTGCGAGTTTCAAGAAATGCACACAGTCATACAGCCACTGTGACTTCTCTATACTGTTACAGTTTGTCAGACCACGTGACTTGCCTTGCTAATCAAATAAGGTAGAGTTAGGTGTCACTTTGGACAGGCCACAGGAAGAAGACCTCCTGGGAAAGGTCACTGTCATCCCATGGTGGGCCTGAAGCAGGAAGAAGAAATCAACGGGTACTTTCAGACCCTAACAACAGGACTTCTTTACAGTGACCCAACCAGCCCACCCTTAGAGATGCTGAAGACTGTGGATTCGCTGGCTAACACGTGATAGGAAACTCCTTCAGCTGCTATGCAACAACCCCCACTCACTCAACACCCCCAAGATATCAAGCCACACTTGATTTCACGTCCACCATCCCCTGTCCTGCATTCTAGCTGTTCTAGGCATCTAAAGTTCCTTGACTCCATCCACAACAGCTGCTATGACCATTCACCTACCCTGCTCCACACTGTGCCTTATGCTTCATTCTCATTGCCACTGAAGTCCCTCATCTCTGCTCCCAGGTTTGCTATTTGCCATGTCTTGTCATTACTTTGCCCCAAAACAACTTCCTTCTCTTTAATAATATAGGTTAAATGTCATCTCCCCCTTGAATTGTCCCTGAACCTTCATTAACTGCTTTATCACCAAGTTCCCAGAGCACATTTTTGCCCTCTCATATAGTGCTATTATTGCTATTATTTGTTATTTGTATCTATCACATCCCCACACACGGAAGCCCTTCCTACTGAGGCACTTTATAAGACAGATTTCAAGACATGGAGGAGGAGTTGGGAGGCTTGCCAGGACGAAGGTCGCAGGGGAGGATAAAACTTTAGCAAGTACAGGGTGTCAACACTGGTGAGAAACAGCTCCAGCCTTGTTGGAGGAACCCAATGTGATTGCATTTTAGCCTAAAGAAACCCAGTGGATTTTAAAAGGGAACCCATTGGTGGATGCAGATGTATTCTGGGCAGGCAGGCCCTGATCTCACTGTCAGATCTGCTTCAGCCAACATTACATGTCAGATACACACAAAACAGGGGCAAGGGCAGGCTGGGCTATATGCCTCCACCTAGCTGGCTATGGCTTCCAGAACCTTAGCCATTTCTCTCTGGGTTTCTGGCCATTCCATTGTGGGCTCTCCCTCCATCAGGCTCTCACCACCTCTGGCTTAGTAACCTGCACTCTTTCCCAATTGCCTCTGGCTATCTGGGTGAACAGTTAGGGGAAGTCCCGTTCCTTCTCTTTTTCTCATTTGTTACAGTGTGAAAAATAAGAAATGATGCCCATATTATTCATTTGATGGATACTGCTGTAGGAATGTTCTATGGGTACTGTAAAAAAAACAGACTCGGTCTCAAAGAGCATTTGTGCTCATGCAATTATGAAGCACAGATTAATTTATCTTCATGAAATCAAGGGCTACATGCCCTCTGGAGCAGTGGTCCTCAACCTTCCTAATGCAGAGATCCTTAAATACAGTTCCTCAGGGTATGGTGGTCCCCCAACCATAAAATTATTTTGTTGCTCTTCATAGGTATAATTTTGCTACTGTTATGAATCATAATGTAATTATCTGATAAGTGACCCCCAAAGGGTCACGCCCCTCAGGCTAAGAACCACTGCTGCAGAAGCTCTAGGAGCAAACACTTTCTGCTTGCCTGCTGCAGAGGCTCTAGGAGAGAACACTTCCTGCTTGCCTGCTGTCTTTGGTTCTTGTCTGCACCCCTCCATACTTCTCTTCAGGTTTACACGCCCTTCTCTTCCAGGCTTGTCATTGTGTCACTCTCAGGAGGAGTTGTGGTGGTATATGACGGCCATTGGATTATCCAGGACAATCTCTTCCCTTTCAAATCCTTAGTGTGGGGACTGGAGAGACGGCTCAGCTGTGAAGAGTATGCCCTGTTCTTTAAAGGACCAGAGTTTGGTTCCCAGCACCATGTCCGGCGGCTCACAGCTATTGTAACTCTAGCTCCAGGGGGATTCGATGCAGGTAGGCCCCTGCATTCATGTGCACATACTCTCACACAGACATGCATAAATAATAAAAGTTAATTAAAAATGAAATCCTTAATGTGATCACATTTACAAGGGCCCTTTCCTCATGGAACTCACACTTCTAAGTGCAGGCATTAGAGTCTGATAGGTATCCCAGAAGGCCATTGTTTTTCCTGCCACAGTGTTCTGTAAAGCCTCACTCATCTCACTCACTTCCTGCTGACCTGCCCTCTCTCCCGGCTCCAGTTACCTGTTACTGGGAGCAGAACTATTAACTGGTGCTCACAGGCAAACAAATGGGTGTCGTCCAGATGACAGGAGCCTTCTCATTTGCCTTTAAAATAGTCCTCAAGGGAAAGCAAAATAGACACACTGGATTTCTTCAACCATTGCCACATGCCCCAGATGAAATACTTAGGAACACAAAATGGGGAATCAGGTTTCAATGAATATATTACTTTCCCCAATAGAATAAATAAAATTCATTAATGGTGATGGTTTTCTTTTACAGTTCTGAAGTGCTGCAAGCCTGGAACTTTGTTAGCTAAGAAACAAGATGGGGGGGGGGCTTATCTGGAAATGAAGGTTCCTGCCTCCCTACAAGGGAGGTTGCAATTCTCTGCTGGGAACCGGTTAAGCTTGGCCACTTGACTTGCTTTGAACAATGAAATGGGAACTGAAGTGACCTCAGCTACCACAGAGCTGGGGCTGAAGAGCCTTTGTATGGCTCTGCTATTTCTTCCTTGTCTCCCTCCTTCCTGCAGCTAGTACATCTCAAATAAGGAGCACAGGTCCTAGAATAAGGATATAATGAGGTGGAGCTACAGAAACCCCATGAATGACAGGCAGGGAATTACTTTTCCATTGATCCGAGACAGCCCATCCCTAGTACCTATAAAGAGTTGGTTCTAGGTCATCCCCACCTCACAGTCCAAGCACACGCAAGTCCATTAAATAAAACAAAGCAGTATTTGCATATGGCATGTGCCTCTAACATCTTCAGTTTTCCCCAGATTATTCAGAATACCTAACTTGTGCAAATTATACCAATAGTTGTTATACTCTACTGTTCACCAAAAAGTCTATTTATGTTCAAAACAGATGAAATTCTGTTTCTAGTTGTTTTCAACCAGAGGTTAGCTGAGCTGCAGATACGGATTCTGATTTTGTGGTTGGGCTTTCCTTACCTGCAACAAAGACTATTTTGTGTGCCTCTTATGGGTAGTTAGGATATGACTCTGAATTGGTGACCCATGCATGCACATACATATATATATATGTCAATATATTTACGTGTGTCTGTTTCAGTATGCCCCAACTTACACACTGAAGTGTACAAGATGCCCTGTTGTAGAATATTACTTTAACATGAGTTCCATTTGTTTATGTTGTGGAACACTTGTTAATGACACAAAGATGTGTTGCATTCTTTCATGTTGCACTTGTTTAACTCTGTGAAGCTGTGTTACTTTGCCTGTCTAAAACAGCTGATTGATCTAATAAAGAGCTGAATGGCCAATAGCAAGGCAGGAGAAAGGATAGGCAGGACTGGCAGGCAGAGAGAATAAATAGGAGGAGAAATCTGGGAAGGGGAAATCAAGAAGAAAAAGTTAGAGAAGGAGAGAGGACGCCAGGGGCCAGCCACCCAACTACACAGCAAGCCACAGAGTAAAAAGGAAAGAAAAGATATACAGAAATACAGAAAGGTGTAAAAAAATAAAAGCCCAGAGATAAAAGGCAGATGGGTAATTTAAGCTAAGAGAAACTGGCTAGAAATAAGCCATGCTTAGCTAGGCATTCCTAAGTAAGAATAAGCCTCAGTGTGTTTGAGTACTGGGTAGCGGCCCCCTGAAGAGTAAAGAGCAAAGAGTAAAAAAGAAAAATAATCAACAACAATGCCCCATTTGGGGATGGACACTCCATCATTGCTGACCCTCTCAAGAAGGTCTGGTTCTCTATATCCACCATTCACTGTAAAGCTATATACCCCAGGCTCAGGGAACATTTACGAAGAGGAGTCAGAAAGGTTATAAGTCAGAGGACAAGGAAATCTGCTGCCAAATAGTGACTTGTAGACATGAAAAGGATGTTGTGCAGATGAACACTCAATGGCAATGGTTGCTCGCACAGGATCACACCAGTCAGCACTCCAGCCTGGATAAAGGAAGGGTTCACAAGGCCTCATCTCTCATTGAGAAGCAACAGGCAGTTGAAGGCTGTTGAGGGAGAAAGAGTCAGTTGCTTCAGGAACAACCCTACCCCACTCCCGGCAGATTGCACATGTTCAAGTGGTCATCCCAGCAGCCATGTGCATACATGCTAGGATATATGATCAAAATGAATTATACTCATACAAAATCCTCAAAAAAAATTAGACTAGATGGCCTGTACTACCCGCAGCTCTATTTCTGCTAGGAATGCAATGAAAACTGAATACAGTGGGCCTTAAATAAAGAACGTCATCAGGAAAAATGTTAGGTGACAAGACACTCAGGAAGAACTGAAAACATATACTGCTATTTTAGAGGAGTTTTGCCTGTATTTATGTCTGTGCACCGTGTGCATGCTTGGTGTCCACGGATGTTGGATTCCCTAGAACTGGAGTTACAGATGGTTATGAACCACCATGTGGGTACTGGGAATCAGAGCCCAGCCCTCTATATGAATAATAAGTGCTGGTAACTATTAAGCCATCTCTTCAGCTCCTATATTACTGTTTTAAAGTGGTTTGGTGTGTGTGCATTATCAGTGACAATGCCAATGATTCCAGGAGCCATTAGGACACAGTGTATGGATACATGACCTGTGAAAATTTTCAGGTGACAATGGGTACAGTATAAACTCATGCTATCCTCACATAGGGACAAAGGACCAATTCTGATGCAGAAGCCCACTGTGTGCTCACTGGAAGCTGGCTGTGGGTAACAGCTATCATAGAGATACTATCTAAGACCTCAGAGAGGGAGAGTTTAGTTACCGACAAATTCTGTTGTTCATAACTTTACATTCTGTTGTTATTTATACAGCGAGAGCTAAATAAGTGAGCTTGGGGGCAACCATGACAGACAGCCAAGCCACATTTGTGATAAACATCCTGTGTCCAGAGCACCCAGATCAGGTTGCAGTTGGCTCTGCACAGCCTATAATCCTATTTGGATGGTTCACCCCCGCCCTCCCTCCCACACATACCAATATAACTTCATAGGTGGTTGTAACCTAAGCCGTGCCCTTTTGAGTCACGGGGATTTGTCAGGATGGGGAGTTACGTGCAATGTTCTTGCTTTAGCTTCTGAAGTCTTTCTTTCCCATTTATTTACATGTGACAAAATTTACAGGACATAAAGTTAGCGGCTGTAAAGTGCACAACTCTTCAAGGTTCATCTATCTGGTAGTGTCTATCTGAATCGTACTGTGTTTTCATAAGCAGTATTCCATGCATGTGTATACTGGTGTTTGTCCATTCATTCATCTGTTGGTAGATATTTAAGTTGCTTCCTCCTTTGGGCTATTGTGAGGAAGACTATTGTGAACATCTGTGTGGGGTGCTGGCGTTGGACACCTGTTTTCAATTCTTTGGGGTATATACCTATACACAGAGTTGCTAGGTCACAGGGTAATTTGCTTAATTCCTCAAGGAGCTGCTAGACTGCTTTTCACGAGACCATCCCACTCCAGGCTTCCACCAGCTCTGTATGAGGACTCCAGTGGCCACAGCTTCACTAAAACTTACTGCTATTTTTAAAGAATTACAGCTTTTCTAGTTTCTTTTCTGTTGCTGTGACAAAGACCCAGATCAAAAGGAACTTAGGGAAGAAATGACTTATATCACAACCACAATTAAGAGTAGAGAGAATAAACACACAGGTCCTGTTTGCTTGCTTTCCTCTTTCTCTTCTCTTGCATATTTCAGGACCCTCTGCTTAGGGAATGGCACTTTCCATAGTTCCAGGTCTTCTTGTATTGATTAACAATCAAGACAACCCTCATAGGTGTGCCCTCAGGATAACCTGGTCTAGATAATTCCTCAATTGAAACTCTTCCCCAGTGATTCTGTGCTGTGTCAAATTGTCAGTTGAAACTTGCCATGACGCCGGGAGGTGGTGGCGCATACCTTTAATCCCAGCACTCGGTAGGCAGAGGCAGGCGGAGCTCTGTGAGTTCCAGACCAGCCTGGTCTTCAAGAGCTAGTTCCAGTACAGCCTCCAAAGCCACAGACAGAGAAACCCTATCTCACAAACAAAAACAAAACAAAACAAAAAAGACTTGCCATGGCATGGCAATAGCCATTCTGTTGGGTGTGAGGTCATACTCACTATGGTTCTGGTTGCATTTTCTTAATGACTATGGAAACTGACATCATTTCATATGCCTATTTGTACATTTTCTTTCAAAAGTATCTTTTCAGGATCCTTCCCATTCTAAAAATGGAATTTCATTTTTTGAGGTGTTAGAATATTTTATAACTTCTGGATATTAACACCTTTCTCAGAAAATACGATTTTCAAGTGTTTTATTTCATCCTCCATCTCATCTTTTCTCATTGATAAGGTTCTTTGATGCATAAAATTTTAAATTCTGAGGATACATAGTTTATCTAGTTTTGAACTGTTGTTTGAAATTTGGTGTCATATTTAAGAATCTACCACCAGAGAGGAGATAATGGAAATTCATCTATATTTCTTCCATGCTTTCCTCTAAGATTTTAATTCTTATATCCAAGTGGTTGATCTATTTTGAATTAATTTCTATATACAATACATGGTATTTAATTTCATTCCTCTGAACAGATCATCCAGTTATCCCCGCACCATTTTCTGAAGTGGCTATTTGGTTCCCATTAAATGTTCTTCATACTCTTATAAATATATCAGTTTGCTCTAGATGTGTGGGCTTGTCAGTGTTGAAACTGGAGGGACATTCTGCATAGTGGGAGCAGTTGACCTCTTCTTCATAGTGCACATCTGCTACTCTTAGGTCCTCTGTTAGCCCCCCTGCTGTGTCACTGTACATCTGTGACAACCGTGGGCCAACTCAGATCCTCCAAAACATATTTTCATTAATTTCTTTTACCTTTCCATTTATCATCGACTTGGGGCTCAGTTGTTTAAACTTTTCCATTATCAGAAACTTTTTCTTCAAACAGGGTGTTGTTGTATATTATATTTCTAATTCAGAGTAGACAAAGCCCCCTTCCATGGAGTAACTGGTGGGAGGAATAAGTCTCTAGAGCATGCTACAATGGGGAATTTTATTATTCAGGGTTGAAACTGTGCTCAGCTTTCTAGCGATTTATGTTTCTAACCATATTAAGAGTCTTGCTTTCTTTAAAATATGACCCCAACAAAGTGGGATTTTTTGTCATTAACACATGGCTTAGAGTCAGACTTCAAGATTGCTTCAAGCCCCAGATCTTTCTTTTCCTAGGCAGAGCTTGAAAAAGCTAACAAATCTACCATAACCCCCCCATATGTAAAGAGATGAAGCCTTTCTTCTAACCCTCAAATCCCATCCCCAGTGTTGTGAGAACCAGATAGCGCAATGTATATGCACACTCCTTATTCATATAGAGGCTAGATAATGCAATTTCCTAACAGTTTGGCCAAGTCAAAAAGAAAAGAAAGATTCCTGTTAAACTCATTTCAACATTTTCTTGAATGCCTATGTAGCTCATGCAAAAAACAATCCCAAGTTCCCCAAATACCAAGATGAAAAATGTTAAGTCCCTGCCATTATTAAGTCTGTTTACCTTGTTGTCACAAATTGTTCTGTAATACTTGACATGCATGCATGCCATTCCAGTAAGTGTGGTTATTTCTAATAGTTTAAACCACTGTTTCCACATTGGACAACTGACTGTTTCTGATTCCTCCCAACAAAGACTATTTAATCAACTAAGGATGACCAATGAAAATGGTGACCCAAAGAGTCATGATATATGGAAGAATTTTTTTGAAACGAAAATAAAAGAAATACCAGGTCAAAACACACAACCTGAATGGGGAAAAAAGTTTCAAAAACACATAACAAAAAAGTCCGCTCATATTAGTTTTCTATCTTAATATAATTGTAGAAGTCTAAACTAGGTACATAAACTTAACCTAGGGAAATTGTTAAACATACTTCCAAAGAGCTGTTTGCAAGGATGTTTGCTGAGATGTTCCTAATATGAGGGAATGAATGTCTTTAAATGTATGGAACGAAGCAATTTGAACTGAGGCCAGCTGAAGTGGGGAGTGGAGTCAACTAGGAGCATTCATCCAATGGATTAATTGTTAAGCGGCCATAAAAAATAGTTTTATAAAAATGACTTTATTTAGAAAGATGGTCCTAAGAAATTACTAAGAGAGAAAAACAGCCTTCAAGTTGTCAGATAATACATAAGACTCCATGTTCAAAACTCCCTTTACTACTGCTGGCTGAGTGTTTAAATCTCAATATTAAGATTCTAGTAAAATGGAATGTATGTCCTGAGTCTATACAGCTTTCATTTAAGAAAGAAATCCAAATAGCTCCCCAGCTGCTTCTGGGTACTGGGGGCTGCTGTGGGCTGCTTGCTCCCTGATGCCCCTTGCTGTGGGCTATGCTCATTGGAGGATCTCACTCCCTCTTTTATGGAAGTTGCCCTCTGGCTGTTCCTTTTCTGCTTACACATTACACATCATCACTGTTCCTCTAATCTCCAGGAATTTTCCACTGTTAAATCTATGTGTATACCAACTTCCCTAAGGGAGTGAAAGGAGACCAATGGGCAGCTTCTCCTTCCCCCAGCTGAATCAATTCACAGCTGAATGCCAGACACCTGGGTTCCAAATCTCCTTAGGGCTCTTGGTGACTTGGCTTGAAGCTCTTTCATTTTGCTGTGTCTGCTCCAGGCCATGAGAGAAAGAGAAAAGAAGGAGAGAGGGAGAGAGAGAGGGAAACAGACAGATAAAGAGAGTAAAGAGAGAACAATATAGATGCAACTTTTGAGAACAATGTCACTTTGCTCTTTATTCCTTTTGTTTTTAGAATGTATCTCAAGGGCTTTCCTTTTCATTGGTGACCTATGGAAACTATTCTTTTCCTTAATCCACCCAGGATAGAAGTCATGCTGAATGCCTTATCTGGAGAATGCAAGTTTGTGGACTTTCAGTGTCATTCATTTCTAAGCAGATATATACTGTTGTCATCCTTGCTGTGTCAGATTAGAGGTTGCTAGCAAGTGTTCATCACATCTACATTTGCTACTGGCATGCAATGAAGACACAGTGATGGGGAATGTCCTTCTGTGTATGTTTATCTTACTGATTATTGAATAAAGCACTGTTTGGCCAGTGAGGCAGCAAGTTAGGCAGGACTAGGAGTCGAGGAGGATTCTGGGAAATGTAGTAAAAAGAAGTCTTGTGATACAGGCAGGAAGTGACAAAGCAGGCAGCCTCATATATAAGCAGGGACAAACAGGAAGTTGTCCTCTTGCTCCTGCTTTCTGCTCTGGAGTTGCCATGTGACCGCCAGGAAGACAGGATACATCCCGCTGGTGTCCACTATAAGATAAGTCTTATGATTATGGTTGATAATTAAGACTGTGAGCTAGCAGGTGAGAAATCCTAGTCATTGGCCAAGCAGCATTTGTACCTAATATAAGTCTCTGTGTATTATCTGGGGCCGTAAAGCAGCGGGTGGAACCTGGGCAGAACTAGGGTGGCTGGCAGAAAGCACCCACGTGGCAGCAGGGCTCTGGCTGCTTGGCAGAAAGACTTATCATTACAACACAGTAATTAGATTATTTTGTAGGAATAGAAGACAATGAAAACACCTAAAATTTTATACATATACACCAAACATACATTTGTATGTAGTGGCTATTGGAGAAAGACAGTGTCTCTGTGGTGGATTATAAGACTTCACTTTCACCACAAAGTGTTTTATTTAAAACAACAGATATAAGAAACCAGCTCTTTATGTTTTCACTTAATTTTTACAGTTTACATAATCTTTGGACTTATCTGTAAAGAACATCCTTTAAGCATCTTACCTTCAAAAGCTACTATAGGAGAAAAGGAATCATTTGTCTTACCCAGCTGTGACCTTTGTGAACAACAACAATGACTTTCCTGATAAGGTGGGCCCACTGATGTAATAGTGGCAGAAACACTATGGGAGTAACCAACCACTTGCTGATTACATTTAATCTTTGCTTCACAAGATGAAACCCATACAGGATACCAATTTCATGCCAAGAACCTATAGCTAGACAGGTCATAGGCCCTAGAGAGAATCTACTATGTTTATGCTGCTAAATGGACATATTATTAGGACCAACCCCTACTGACTTATTGTTATACCTGTAGGTCAATGCATCTCTCAACACTCATCTAGGAAGCTTTTATTTTCAATAGATGGTTATTAACACAGAGACCCACAACTGGGCAAGGTACAAAAAATAAGAGACTGAAAAATTCTTAGCCTTAAATGGAAGACATGTACCTCTCTCCTCTCCCAAAGCTCAGGGATCACTGAAGACGGGGGAGGGAGGAGGGTAAGAGACAGAAGAGGTGAGTGACTATAAGGGAACATTATCCTCTGGACACAGCAGGACAGCTGTATATATGAACTCACAGCAGTTGTGACATCACACACATGACCCGGGAAAGTTTAAGCAAGACCAAACAGCAGCACGGTGAGGGGAGTTGGACATGAAATTCTACCTCTGGCCTTGGAGATACTGGCAACTGTCAGCTGCTGGAGAGGGAGAGACAATTTTCTCTAAGCAATCAGGTACTAGCCCTTGGCAGAGGGTGAGGCAGAGTGAGGAAGCTAAACTGTCCAGGCCTTCCTGTCTGGGCAGAGCGCAGCCACATCACCTGCTTCCCAGTTCTGCCAGGGAAAGAATCTAAAGTTGTAAGATGGAGGTGGGAAAGAGTGAGGGCTGTTATTGATGCTTCATGGTTGCTATGCCCCACTCATCTCTGTGGGTATCCTGGTTCACAGGGGACTGCAAAGTTCCTTTAAAATTAGGCCGGTCTACATGGTCTACATCTGGGTTTGTCCAGGGTGCTTCATGACTTTACTGCACAAAGCCTGAAGGTAGTGATCATCTTCATGCAAATGGTCAGGTGTGGCTGGGACAAAGAAAAGATCTGCAATGTCTAACTTCCCTTACTCCACCTTCTGCTGTGTCCAGCCCAGCGCCAAACATCTTCCCGATGTCACTTCATGCACAAGACTTTACTTGGCACGTCATAGGTCCTTGCTGGCTTCCGAGAGAACAAAAAAAACATGACCCTCAGTTTGACCTGTGTTGACACTACCTTTTGCTGAAGTGTAGTTAAAAAACAAAAATAAAACAAAACAAAAACCCTCACCTCCATCCACAGCAATCAGTGAAGGTACATGATAAATATTTGCTGTCTTAAATGCTGAAAAGCAGAAATATCCCCATGGACACCCCCCCACACACACACACCCATCCCCGCTGAAGGCGCTGCTCCCTGTGATGAAAAGCCTGCATCTGCAAGAGCTGCCCTTCTTTCTGCAGAGTTTCCTGGATTCTCTTTATATATTTCAGGAGTGACAGAACTGTCAGCCAACAGAGGACTGTCAGCATCACAGCCTCCTACTTGTCAACTCTGGTTCCACAAAAACCTTTTCCTTCTGTTAGTTGCCACCAAAACACAGCTGAAAAGAAAACCATCATTATATCCTGAAAAGCCTGGGCTAGCTGCTCAAAATGCTCTTGACTATGAGTTAAACAACAAGAGATAAACTGGGGCTACCCATGATGCAAAGCGAGCCCAAACTATTTCAGCAACCATCATCGAATGGTTTCATATTTGTTATCTTCTGCTCTTCGGTTTAAAATGAATAAATAATAGTCTGAATAACTGACAGGTGCAGTTAAACCCAGCACATTTCCATATGTGTGTATTTACTAATAACCTTGGTTCCTTCCACAAGCATTCTTCTCATTTATGCTCATGCCCCACTGTGTCCTATTCCCTCAGGGAGGCTCTTCAGTTAAGGAGCAGGATTGGATCTACAGGGAGCTTAGGAAAATTCTTGCTGACCCTTTTGCATTTTGGGCAGAGCATTGGGCCATCATAATGCCTCAGTTCTTTTTTTATTATTATTATTAAATTCAAACAATTTCACCTTTCCAGAGTACAAAGGCAAAAGCAGGAGGGAGCCGTCTCTGAGGAATGAGGTATACTGTACTTGTGACTTCAGAGGCAAGTGAAGCGTAGGCTTCTAAATTAGGTATTTCACCTGGCTAATCTCAAAAACCCTTAAGTTCCACAGGAATAGATGGCATTTGACTGTTGTAGCTGCTGCCTGAGCAGTCTCAGGGTGGGGACGCTCTAGCTGTGGGCCTGTGAGAAGGAAGAGAGGATTTTATCTGGTAAACAAACAAACACAAATGTCTATGGAACTCAGAGAAAAAAAATAAGCCAACATCGGTTGCAGACCAGTGGTGGGCCACAAAGCAGATTCATCTAAAGAGCTGTTAAAATCTGACATCAGGATTAAGGTGTGTGTGTGTGTGTGTGTGTGTGTGTGTGTGTGTGTGTGTGTGTGTAAACTTGACACAAACTAGAGTCATCTGAAAAGATGGACCCTCAATTGTGAAACTGCAGCAATAAGGCAAGTCTGCAGGGGTGTGGTCTTGGTTAATGACTAATGTGGGAGGGCCCAGCCCATTGTGGGTGGTACTACCCCTGGGCAAGTGGTCCTGGCTTGTATAAGAAAGCAGGCTGAACAAGCCAGTGAGCAGTAGTTCTCCATGGCCTCTGCTTCAGTAACAGCCTTGAGTTCCTGCCCAGACTTCCCTCAGTGATGACCTGAGAGTCATAAGCTGAAGTAAACCCTTTCCTCCCTAGTCTGCTTTTGGTCACAGTGTTTATGAAAGCAGTAGAAACCCTAAGCAAGACCTTGATGTTTGGGAAGGTTAGGGTTAAAAAGAGAGTACCTTGCAAAGGGACAACTGTAAGCACAGATGCTGAAGAGAAGTGGTCCCCAGACCAAGCTACATTGCTAGGCAGTTCTGTGTCTCCTCTCTCTAATTGTCCCAAATGCGTAATTTCACTTCATAATTGTTGGCTTGTTGAAATTATAACCACCTGCCACCCCCACTCATTCTCATACTTGGGATATTGCAATTTATAATCAGAGTGTCCTCTGGGGCTTCCTCCCATGTACCCACAGTGTGTCTACCGTGAGCCATGTGTGAATCCTCCTTATCATTATCCCTAATCATTGAAATCTCATCCAGCTCCTCATCCCTAACGGTGGGTGTTGAGGTCTGGGCACTGGAGGGAAGAAAGAAGGAAGAAGTGATTGCAGCCCCCTGTCAGGTGGTGTAGGCTGTAGAGCGAGAGATTTTGCTCTATGCCAGGGTCACATTTCCTGGGATTATTCAGCACTGGGGATTCTAATGATTGAACGGAGACTGTTTGAGATTGGGAGAGATGGTACGCCTTGCAATTAGCTGCAAGCAGCTGGAAACGTCAGGAGGCATGAGAGTTTTTATCCTGCCTGCAGGGCAACCTCCCTCATTGGGAAGGCTTGAATGAGCAGTTATACTGAGCTGTGCCCTGGGAGCTGTTCTGAACCACACACCAGGTGCATTTCCCCCTCCAAGGAAGGAGATGCCACCCACTGACATCTCCCCTTCTGACTTGTTGAGTGGGCCCTGTCTTGGTTTACACAGCAATCAACGTGCCCTGATCTAGACTGCTGGAAACCAATTTCAATCCTCCTTGTTCCTACTTGTCAACGACTGCTCTGCAGGCAGGTGTGGGAGGTAGTGTTGGCTGATGAGTGAGGCTGGTATTGATAGTTTTCTTTGAGAAGGGACAGATGGAGACTCCTGTGGTAGTTTGAATGTCATTGGCCCCATAAACTCATAGGGAGTGGCACTATTAGGAGGTGTGGAGTAGGGATGGCCTTGCTGGAGGAAGTGTGTCACTGTGGAGGTGGCTTTGAGGTCTCATATATGCCCAAGCCATGCCCAGTGTTTCAGCCTACTTCCTGTTGCCTTCTGATCAAGATGTAGCCAGCACCATGTCTGCCTGTGTACTGCCATGCCCCTGCCCCTCTCCATGGTGATAATGGACTGAACCACTGGAACTGTAATCGAGCCACCCCAATTAAATGTTTTCCTTTGTAAGAGTTGCCATGGTCATGGTGTCTCTTCACATCAATCGAAACTAACACACCTCCTTTGCCTTGTGCTATGGAAATTATCACGTAATAACTGCAATGGGACAATGATCTTTGTAGACACTCATGGACCAAGTCAAGAAGGAATGTTGGGTAATGAGGTTGTCTTTGGTCCATGATCAAGATCCTAGCCCCAATTCCCTCTCAATTCCAATTTGACCTTTCTATTCAAGTGTCCTAGAAGTTTAAACCTTTTAACTAGACACTTAATAATTTCTACCTTTAAACACCAAGAGAATATTAATTTACACATACTATGTTAAGCCTATTGCTTTTCCAGCATAGCTGAAGTGAATTCAGAAAGCTGAGAACCCTGAGCTACTAACATCCTTTAGTCAGTTGTAATGCAAACCACACCTGATTGCAGAGACAAAGCCACAAAGCTTCTAGGGCATGCCAGGTGCACAAGCTCCCTCGTGTATGGCTGGAAAGCATAACATCATGCTAGGTGTGAATTTACCAGCGCATAGCGTACACACATCTAAAACTAATCTAGTCATAATGAATTTAAAAATAAAGTTGTACCTTACATTTCTAAGTGTAAGCCAGCACCCACTTAAGTGCTCCTCCTAAAGTGTCAGTGCCCCCCCAGCAAAAAAAAACCCACTTAGACATCCTTCAATTCTGAGAGACTCTGTGTGAATGTGTGTTTACATATATATGTTGTGTGCAAGTGTATGGTGGTTCATGCATGCATGCATGTGTATGTTTGTACATTTATATCATTTGTGTAAGGGTGTCTACATGTGTGTGCATGTGTATGTGTGAGTATCTGTGTGTGTGTGTTCCCAAAGTAAGATGGCTGTCCAGTGGAGTAAGCTTGCTAAAGGTCATTGACTTCTCTGCTTATAAAGTAGATTGTATGTGGTTGTATTCTAAGACATCAGAGCAAAATCCAATCCAAACAGTGAACAGAGAGTCAAACCCTAAGAAGAACCTGGCAATTTCTCCTTGGCCACCCCTCTCTGCTGGTTCCCAGTGGATCAGGACAGCCTGTAGACACTTTACTGTTTGTCACCGACTCTAGAAAAAATGAGCAGCTGCCCCTCTGCTCCTTCTTTTAACTGTGTAGCTGCCTCAGATAGGTCCGTGCCAACTTCTAAATCCTCTGGAGAGGGGCTCCCTCTCCTATGTGAAAAGTTTCTGAATGTGTGCAGTCAAACATGATTGACCTTGGAAAACTACGAACAAGACACTTGTGATACGTGTAGGGAATGGGGCAACAGACCTCAGCAGCTCCTGTACTGACAGTGAAATGAGGCCTGCGTGGGAAACATACACCTATATCAACACCCTGCTTGCTTCAAACAGAAAGATGGATGATAACGGGTTTTAGATTCTCCAGAAAAGACAGGAGCTGGCCAGGAAGAAACAGGTGGGAGATGCACTCTAAGGCTGTGTGAAAGAGTGGTGCCAGAACGACCAGAGGCTAAAGCAGCAAAATTCTAGATTCTTACCATGACCTTTGACCTGGAGCTGCTACTTTGATTATGCCATATGATATGTTGTTATGTAGTTATGTTCTATGATCAAAGGTGTCTTTCAGATTTCATCAAAGGTACCAATCAGTGAACTATAAGATGAGGAGATTATCCAGGTGGGTAACCATAGCCCTTTCTAAGCAGGTTTTCTCTGGCTTGCAGCAGAAGTTAGAAAAAGCCTCCCTGCTCTGACCAGCTGGGTGGTGGAGGGGCCTATGTGGAAGGGTGCAGATGGCACCGAGTGCTTTAATCAGCTAAGTTTGTAGTAATCGGTTATCTAGGCCATATAAGCTAAAGGGAAACTAAGAGAAGAGGGAAAATCCAGAGTGATGGTATCTTTTCTAAGGCACTTGTTTAAGCAAAAATCTTATGTCCCCACTCCAGGTAATTAATGGAAAACAAACCCAAGTATGAATAATTTCCCCATTTGGTTAAAAAGAAAAACAAAATCCTCCAGCAATGGCTTGTGAGGACATGGGTTGGGGAGGAAATGGGATGAGGAGGATAGTGCTGAAGAAACTGGGATTGCAAAGCACCTGCCCACCAGAAGGCAGAGGTGAATGTGTTCTGTGAGATGGAGCAGTAGACACTTTGAAATTCTGTACTCTCTGGAGCATGGCCTTCCAGACACTGAATTTTTAAAGAGAGAAACTGGAAATACAAGTTTATAAAAATTGCCACAATTAAAAATACTTTTAAAGGGAATGTGCAAACTAGTCAAAACATTCCTTTCAGCCCAAGATCGGTATGAACCCCGAAAAATCCCTTTGCTAACTGTATAGAGTCACAGTTGTGACAGCCTCCCGAAGAGAAGAAGAACTGAAGATGTGTCTCACAACACTATGGGCCCTTCCTGGAGGTGCTCAAGGCTGAAGTCACTCACTGCTGGAGCTTTTTGGATTTGAAAGTGACCCAACTCCTCCCAGGAACATTCTAGAGATGTTGATTCTAAATTCCTGAATGTCCAGCCTTGCTCTGTGAACTACTGTATTTTAAGCAAGCCCTGTTGAGGGGGAGGATCTGAGTCTGAGTCTACATGTAATAAAATATGGATGTCTGTGAGGAGCTAACACAAGCTGACTTCTGCAGAAGGAGAACACGTGTGAGGGCTTTCCCACCCAGGGACACAGGAAAATGAAATTGTATTTTCTTTAAGGCATTCTGCACAGCATCGGATTGTTTGCTTTGAGCAGAATCTTCAGTGCTAATTAAAAGGAACTATAAGACTATGATGGGCTTTTTGCCCAAACAGTTTCAACAGTGGAAAATTGAGCAGCCTCATATTGTCCTCAAGCAGCTCTGCAGAGGTGGGAGACATCAGAGTGGCTCCCTGTAGCTAAGAGTGGCAGGGATGTGGCCCTGAGAGGCTAGAGGAGACCTGGCAGCTGAGCCTAGGATGAAATTAGGATGGGCCTGGCACAGAGAATGGATAGGATGCAAGTGTGGCTAGGTGTTGATGGAGCTAAGCCAGCTCCCCAGACCCCAAGCAAAGAAGCTAGAACTCCAGGGAGAAGAAGATAGAAGGGTTACGCCAATGAACCCCATGGACAGACAGACATTGCCAGCTTAAGAAGGAAAGTGACTTCAACAAAAAAGAACAGAGAGGCTGTTTTCCAGTTTTAGCCTGGGATTTCATAGTCATTGTGAAATTTTTACAGGTCAGTCCTCTGGGACATAGACCCAGGCTAACAGAGGGCCCTGGAAACAAGACTGGGCAAGAAAAACAGGCAATGGCATTCAACAAAGGCCTCTAGTCCCAAGGGGTGCTAACGGCTTGTCTTCAAAGTTATGACAAATTGAGGTGAAGGATCTGAGTTTCCACACCCACGTCATTCATGGACTTTGCACAGAGCAACCGCTGGGCAGCCCATTGCAACATGGGTGATTATCAAGTGGATCACTTTACAGAGCATGGCCATCATGGGGTCCTGTTCAGGAAGTTGTTTCCTGTATCAACGAGTGCAAGAATATTCCCCACTTCTCTTCTGTCAGAAGGCAAACTAAAGGGAAGTGTATAGACAACACAGAAGTGAGGTCCTCTTAAGATGTGTGCAGGGTCTAGCCTATTCCTCATCTGCTGGTTCTGCCTCTCTCTGGCTGTCATTCTCAGTCAGATCCCCATGTATCGGCTGGGTGGCCACATTTACTCCACCTTGTTTGTTACTCAAAAAACTCAGGCAGAAGGAATACTTCCTTATAGATTCCTCTACAAAACCCACAGGCTTCCTGACTTGGGGCTCTGGCCTGTCCCTTGGCGATCTATTGGTCAACATGCAGCAGAGCAGTTTTTGACATGGGTTAGGTGCCCAGGAGTTAACTATTTTATTGATTAGGTATAATTACATGTGGATGGATGGATGCACAAACCCTCTGGTGGACTGTGGTCAATGCAGATCCAAGGAGGCAGCCTGAGGAAGGCCTCGGGAGGGAAGCCTGTAAGGTAAGGGATGATGACTACAAGGAAGGAAGTGTCAGAGCTTGGCCTGTGTGGTGTTCAGGGCTCCTATGTAAGCAGAGGCTGAGGAACAAGGAGCTGGCAGATGTTGTGTAAGACTTGGGGAATTTTAGGTCTGCTGCTGGGTTCACAGCAGGTTAACTGCTCTGCTGTGGTGGCCTCTAGGACACTGTTGGAGAGAGGAAGCATTATAGATGAGGAGGAGACAATATGGATATCCAGCAACAGCATCCAGGTCAAAGAAGGCCTTGCACGCCACACTTCCAGTCCCTTTCAGGTAGAACATGTTGGGATGGCCAGAGCAGTTAGTTCTCAACACACTTGCCAGTTACTTGCTCACTACAGCTACCCTAATGACTCCCCCATCAGACTCATCCTGACAACTGACTGAATGACTAACTAAAGATAACCTCTACAAAGCCTGGCACATGGTACACACCAAGAAATAGCAGTGTTTCTTCTTTCACTTGGAATCTAAGAGGTAGGAGCCAATGACGCGAGCACTCTGTGGTTATCCGTTACAAGCCTGGGACTCAGCAGGTGATTCAAAGCTACCCCAGGGAGAAGTGGGTCGGCCCTTGCTGCCTAATGTCCAATTTCAGGCATTTCAGTGTATCTCATCATAGCTGAAGAAGTGGGATGCACACTGGGGCTGGACAGCCATCCCGTTCTTGTCACTTGGGATTTGGTGAAAGAATCAGCGCTTTGCAACATTTTCACATTCTTTCAAAATCCACAAAACCCAGGGCTGAAAATGCTCACAGGGAATCTCCTTCATTTGTCTACAGTGAATGAGTCTCTCCTCGAGGGATCCTCTTAGCTGTGTCTACTTCTTTACAGGAACAAATGAGTCAGGCACGGAAGGTTAGAGTCATGCCACACCGACAATGAATACTGACACTTGAGGAGGAATGTAACTCCCAATATAGCATTTTTCTTAGAAGCTTTAACATCCACAACAGTGTAAATATGTTCCCTTTGTCTGTGAGCTGTAAGGGAAGAGAGAGAGAGCTGTTTGGAAGCTAGATGCATCCAATGCCCACCAATAGGAACTAACAGTCACGTGGCCTGCAGACTACTAGCTAGCTAACTGGCTCTGGGCAAAACATCCTGCCTCCACAGAGAAGTCTCTGTCTTCTTGTCTCCTCACTGGCAGAGAGAAGGAGACACAAACAGGAAGGTTGTTAGGAGCCCCAGTGAGATACTGCAGTTGATAATGGATTAAAAGCCATGGCACACTTGATGAAGGGAAAAAGCAGGGATGGTTTTAAGGCCCCAGACTTTCTGGATCGAACACCATAGAAATCTCTTATAGCTTGAATTATTCAACACAAAGTTTACATTCACTGTACAAAAAATCCTATTCTCTTTATCCTGACACAGGTGGGTGTGTTGGCCACACATGGCTCCTATGTCTGTCTTGTTTCTGGCTTTCAACTTGACCACTGACTAATGTTTGCTGAACATGACAAATGACAAATTTCTGCAGCCACAAAGCCACAGGAGAGTAATAAAAGTTGGGTGTGTAGAGCTTCAGTGATTCTTATGGCGGACAGACTTCATAAGGTTCAGAAATGGGAACTCAGAACAAGGTGAAATATTAACTCCCGGGGAAACTTCAAAGTTGGTTATGTATCAGGAGACACAAAAGCAATGAGGACATTAAGAAACTATCAGCATGGAACCTGGCCAGGGACACCGGTACTGAGAAATGAGTACAGCTATCCTGCAGCCTGCTTCAGAGGCACCCGCACTAGTACCCTAAAACATGGCCAGGTCTGTCTCATTCTATTACTAGAAAACAAAAGTCTTCCCCTTTCCCCACTCTTGATCAGAAAAATGTCCCCACAAATTCATATGGGTCAAAGAGTGAGTTCATAAAAACCCCTGGAGCTGGTTTCCAGTCATCACCATCTCTTCTGAAATGACAGGGTCAGGCAGAGAGCTCATATCTGTCAGAGGCATCTCCTAGAGAGGGGTCAATTTTTTTCCCATTTGTTATGAAATCTTTTCTTGGAAATACCATGGGCACCCAGATCACTGGTGTTTGCCAAGTCTCTTAGCGTGTTGCCTCGATTTTATATAATGCATTTAATTAGCAAGAGGTTTGCAAACATACTTCATTAGAGACAGGAAGCACAGGCCAGGTTGATGGATCCTCATTGGCTATGGAATCAGCCTTCATTTTTGCAGTTTCCCCATTGGTGATGTCAGCCAAGCAAGGCCTGAAATACCTGGGGAAAATCTATTCTGAACATGTATCAAGTTCTTCTTGTTACAGCCCCCTGGGTGATAGACACGTTGTAATCGTGAGATGTATACAGTCCACTTGTATTCACTGTTGGAAGTCTCAGAGAGATGCTTCTCAGAACTTGGGGAGAGGTGTGTGGTTCATACGCAAACACACAACACAAGGAACTTGAGCGTCTCTGGAGTGTGTGGCTCCTGGAGCCAACCTCATGTGGGTAGGAAGGGACGTGTGTGTATCAGCTGCCCAGGCTGGGCGGCAGCCCAGGTGAAGGCATCATTTCCCTTCTCAGTCAAAGGCGATGAATGTGGCCCAGTAAGCTCCCTGGAGACACACAGGTGCACACCTCCCTGGACCAGGTCCTTGAGCAGCAGTTCTTGGTGGGCCCACCAGTGTTGGGAGGGCCCCAACGTTATTGCAGAAGGTCTGTGATGCCAAACCCATTTTCTTTTAAGTAGTTGACATTGTAACTAATCCTTAAGACACTGCCGCTTGTTAAATTTTGCTCATATGTATATACTTAAAATCTATATTTGTCCACAAAATCTATATAAACATTCCTTCTTTTTGCAACGAATGTCTCTAATCCCAGGGCTTTCTTCTATATGTCAAACAAAACAGTTTATTATCACAGGTGGAACATAGGAGCAGATGTATGAATCCAGCTGGCTCCCACTAAAGCAGACCCTGAGATTTACACACACGTCAAAGCAATGCCAGAAATTAGTTCTTTTTTATTTTTGAAAGCAGGGCTATAGATCATAAAATACACTATGTATACCCGATGCCAGATGGTCCCATTGCTTTCTTTGTCTAAAAGAATGATCAAACATTTTAAATTCCATATGTAATATAGTAAATATCAATAACATATAGTCAAATAACTGAGAGTTCTCTTGATGTTCTGTACATTTAAAGGCTCTTAGAGGACCCTGAGGCCAAGAAGTTCTGGCCCCAAATTCAGCCAGTTAGATCCCTAGGGCAGCCCAGGCTAGCAGACCAGCTTTTGCAGAAAGTGAGCGCACATTGCAAAACACCCCCAACTATTTTACAGCCAAGCCTGCCCTATAAAACCCAAAGAAATGAGGACGATTCAACAAGTTCCCTATTGAAAATTCGTTCATGCTCATTACTCTCACATCTGCTAAATTTGGGCTTTTGAGGTTACAGGGAGTTAAGTGTGTGATGATCCTTTTGGACACCACAAGATGGCAGTGTTGCACAGAAAATAGCTGACTCTGGGCCAAATGAGCCTTATCTAATCTCTCTCTCTCTCTCTCTCTCTCTCTCTCTCTCTCTCTCTCTCTCTCTCTCTCTCTCTCTCTCTCCCTCCCTCCCTCCATCCCCCTTCCCTGTGTCCCCCCTCTCTCCTTCCCTCCTTCATCTATCTATCTATCTATCTATCTATCTATCTATCTATCAATCATTTATTTTGGGTAGGATGGAAAGGAGGGTTTGGCCAACACACACACACACACACACACACACACACACACACGGCTGTATTAGGCTGACTTCCCTTTCGATCTTGAAGAGTTCCAAGTCAGAGAACACAAAGAATGAAGACACACTTTTGGATGTCAGTTGAGAGGACTGAAGACCTAACTGAAACTCAGTTATTCCTCTGTAGCAGGAGCTCCTAGCTTCAGCTGCACATTAGAAACAACTGGAAGAACTAAAATTAGACACTCGGGCCTTATACCAAGAGGTTAAATCTAGACTTCTTAGCTTTTCTGTTCTTTCTTTTCTTAACCTTTGGCAGTGCTGGAAATCAAACCTGGAACCTTGCACATGCTAGGCCAGCACTCTACCAATGAACTAGTGGCTCTCCAAAATGTGCATTTCTGAGGGTGAGATACAAGCATGTTTTTTTTTTATTGTTTTTTAAACTCCACAGTGAATTCCAGTGTGCAGACAAGGGTGATAGGCAAAGTGTTGTACACTTTGTCACCACCAGCTGGACTTGGGGGTGTGTGCACTGAATTACTTAGGTAGTCCCCAAAAGCCCTGGGGCTTCTGTCTTCAATGTACTTCCATGAAAGACATTGTGCACATATGAGTGGCTGGGAAGGAAGCCCAGAGTCAAAGTTAGGACACAAAAGCCTCTGAAACAGAGAAACAATGAGGTCCAGGTAGAATGCACATCTTGTATGACTGGACTCACCTTCCCTCTCATGAGCCACCTGGGCCATGCTTCAGAATCATAAGAAAGGGGTAAAATACTAGGCACTCGAGCCTCACCAGCCTTTGATTCCATAGGTTAAGAGGACTGAACACATTCGCTGTTGTTTGTGTTTTCCTTCCCCCGAGAGTAAGTCTCATCTGCATGAAGTGAGATCCATCCGTCAACCCCCCTATCCAAGTCGGCTGTTGCTCAGACCTCTGATAAACCCGCATGGTTAGACTATGACATGAAGTAAAGCCAGTAAATCCTGGCTTCCTGAGAACATCAAGCTAGTTCAAATCCATTCGTGCAGAATCACTGTTCGGTCTTTGTGATTGGGTATGCGTGCCAGGAAGACGGATGACCACAGCCATTACTGAACCTGTCATTTTCAATAGCCAGGCTCTGCTCATCTTCATTTATCCTTGGCTCCCGAGAAAAGCCTGGTTATGTCAGTTACATGTAATTTCCAAAGAACCTCCTGAGGAGAGAATTGACAGGTTTTCTGGACCCTGTAATCCAAGCCTCCTCCATTACGTCAATGGTTCAGCCTCTCTCTCTCTCTCTCTCTCTCTCTCTCTCTCTCTCTCTCTCTCTTACCTCCCCCTCCCCCCTCCAATTGAATGCAGCACCTCAGCTTGGTGAAGGTAACGGGCCAATATCCTACTTAAGTCTAATGAAGACGCAAAGAAGCAGCACACCCCAAGACTGAGACCCCCACCCCAGCCCAGCTGAGAGCCCACCCAGGAGAGGGACTGCGGCACCATCACACACTAAGACATTTCGGGCTTCTGAAGTCAGTCAGCATCACACAGAATGCCATGATACGCATGCTAACATCACACAGAATGCCATGATGATAAGCATGCTAACATCACACAGAATGCCATGATAAGCATGCTAACGTCACACAGAATGCCACGATAGGCATGCTAACGTCACACAGAATGCCACGATAGGCATGCTAACGTCACACAGAATGCCACGATAGGCATGCTAACGTCACACAGCATGCCACGATAGGCATGCTAACGTCATACAGAATGCCACGATAGGCATGCTAACGTCACACAGAATGCCACGATAGGCATGCTAACGTCACACAGCATGCCACGATAGGCATGCTAACGTCACACAGCATGCCACGATAGGCATGCTAACGTCACACAGCATGCCACGATAGGCATGCTAACGTCACACAGAATGCCACGATAAGCATGCTAACATCACACAGAATGCCACGATAAGCATGCTAACATCACACAGAATGCCACGATAAGCATGCTAACATCACACAGAATGCCATGATAAGCATGCTAACATCACACAGAATGCCATGATAAGCATGCTAACAAGCGACATGAAAACCATGCTCCAAGCTGGTCCCTCACCACACTCTTCTTTACCACATCCCCTCCCCCTCCCTCTCCCTCTCTCTCTCTCTCTCTCTCTCTCTCTCTCTCTCTCTCTCTCTCTCTCTCCCCTGCCTGGCCCCTGTCAGGAGCCTGGCCCCGTGAAGATCGCAGCCCTACTCCCTGCAGTCTGCCCCAAAACTTTGGCTGGGTTTGGCCAATGGGAAGTATGGGCCAATGGGAAGTCAGGTGTTGGGAGGAGAGAATTTGGGGGCTGCGAATGAGGCAGTGATTGGGAGTGCAAACCTCTTGGGGGAATTCCCACACCAGCTACAAGAACCTTCCCTATCCTTCCTGCGACCTCTGGACCCTTGAGCATGTGGCTGTGACCCACGCTTGCCCTGATAATGGAAGGGAAAGTTTCCCAGTTGAACAAATTAATTCTCTTGGGACTTCTGGCCCTCTGCTTCCTGCAGGGATCCTTCTGGGGCCACAAGAGTGTGTTATATATTCACTTTTCAGTTTTGGTTGACTCAGGTAGGTACCTAGTGGTATGATAGATACACCCCAGATATCTTAACTATGAGGAGTCTAGGCGGAGGGTGGATTAAGACACCATTTTCTGTCTGAGTCTTCCTTCTGGAGGTTTGGGAAATACTCTGCTTCATGGCCCAGCCTCCTGTTCTGTAAACAAATGGTCTGCTCACATGCTGGATCCCTTCTCCTTGGGCTCTGGCTTTTCCTGTTGCTGTAGGATGCTCACAGCCAGATTTCAGTCCCTGGAGGAAAGAGCTTGCCCAGGGAAGCGCCGGGAGCCCCTGACCTGGCTCTGGGTAAATCTGAGATGCACTGATCCTCATCGTGAATCTGGCTCAGTTTGTTACACTCCAGCTATCTGCCCCTGCTTCATCCAACAAGTGTTTGCAAGTGAGTGCTCCTGGATATGCTGGGGCGTAGAACTGAAATAGAAGCTTTCACATGGATGTCAAGAGCGTCTACACCTCAGGTTCCCCAGTGCTGCCTGTGTGGACCCATCCCGGGCCCCGAAAAGACCAGTTAGAGCCCCCATGAAGACCGGATCCTGCGGCTCTGACCTTAGGCTCTATATCTGACTACCCTCTGAGGAGGGTCCATGATGTTGGTATTCAGGTCACAACTGAGAGCCACTGATGTGACAGTTGCCCAGGATACAGTGGACTAAGTCCATGTAAAGAGTAAGTGCCAGTCTCTGGGGTGGTGCTGAAGTATAAGGTGAATCTTAGCAGATATAACAGAGAGGTGACTGTGCTGGACCCCAAGAAAGTCTGAGGAAAGCATTTCAGGCTGAGGGAACAAAGAAAGAGAGGTGATTGGGGTAGAGAGGGAGGCCAGTGGCATAAGAAGCAAGGGCAGGGTGGCACCAGACTGCAAAGCATCATGGGCATTTCCATTACTCCTTGAGCCCTCATCACCTCCTACCTGCCTTCCACACCAGGCCACTCTGTGGCTCTAGACTTCTCTCTGGACAGTTAGCGTGCACCAGTCCCCCTGGGCATCATTCTCTTTCTGTGGTGATGTCCCTCATCAGCGAGCAGTTTGGAGTGGGGAGCTGGGCCTCCCCCAGGCCCCCTCAGCCTCCAGAGGCCAGGTGATAGGTCAGTATCACTGCCCACTTCCTCCAAGAACCAGCATGTCTCCTCACAAGACACAGAAAACCCAGGGATGGACTCAGCCATGCCCAGTCCTTCCAGCTTCTCTCCTCAGCTGTTTGACATTCCCTGACCTGACCTTTCCCGCCTTCTTCATCGGACGCCTCTAGAGATCTTGAATTTTTGCTGGGAGTCTAGGCTCAGGCGGGTAGCCAAAGTCCCATTGAGGTATTTGAACTTCATCCTGCAGCCAAAACTGGGACAGCACTACTGAGCAGTGTCCAGGGGGCTCCAGCCATTTTGTGGGACCTTACGATTGAGAGAAAAGCACTGGGGATGACCCCCATCTGCTCCACAGGCTTCTGCTGCTCCTCCGAGTGAAGCGAGCCTTCCTCAGCATGGCAACTGCCCTCAGGCCACGGACAATGCAGAGAAAGTGATCTGGATGGGCCCGATGGATCACAGAGAAATTACAGTGAAAGGATCACCTGGTGTGTATGTGGGCAGCCAGAAAGTAGACAGTTTCTCAAACAAGGTGGGGGCGGGAGAAAGGAGACTTGCTCTCAGAAGTAGACCCTCAGTGTAGACACGTTCCCTGGGCGGTGTGGGGGGCAGGCGGGGGGGGTGGGGGGCAGAAAAGGCTGCTGGTTGGGCCTTGTGGTGGGAGCCTGGAAACCTAACAGGCTTTGTTGCCTGTGGCAGAAATGGTCCTACAGCAGCCGGAACAGCATTTCTCAACCTGTGGTCTCATGCGACCCCCTTGTGGGTGGGTCACATATCAGATATTCTACATATCACATATTTACATTACAGTTCACAGCAGCAGCAAAATTAGTTATGAAGTAGCAAAGAAAGTAATTTCATGGTCGGGGTCACCACAACTTGAGGAACTGTATTAAAGGGTCTCAGCATTAGGAAGGTCAAGAGCCACCTAGCTAGAGGAAGGCAGTAGGGGCAGGGAAAGGGGATGGAAGTGAGGAGGGGCTGCGGAGCCCCTGAGAATGTGGTGGAAGTACCAGGAAGGCAAGTGCAAGCCCAGCCCCATCTCCAGGGAGTTATTCCCCACTCTGAGGCCTTTTCTGCTGCTGCTGCTGCTGCTGCTGCTGCAACGACCTTCTTCCAGCTCCAAACCTCCAAGAAGTCCTGAGAGCACAGATTCTGGGTGAACAGTCTGGAGGGGTGGGGTGGGAGAGGAGGGGCACTGTGAGCATGAGGAAGGGGTAGGAGGAGGTACTGTGAGCACTAGGAAGGGGGCAGGAAGCAGGAAATTGGATCAGCTCTGTGTATCAGCCGTGGAAGAAAGTGCTTTCCTTGGCTTTAATGTGACATGTGTACCCAAGACACGGTAAGCTTTTTATTCTTGTTTCTGTCTTTGAATGGATACTGCACATGCCATAGTTCAAAGGTCAAAGAGCTTCAAATAGGAGCAAGGAAAGGAAAGCTCTTCCTACACTCACTCTTTCAGACACCTGCTTCGGCCTCCAACAATCAACGATGCCTGCTCTTTTAGCTTTATGATTTGACAAGAAATAAACATGTTCTTTCCTCATGTACACAAATGAAACACTAATGACACAAATCGCACTTTCCTTTTTGCATCATCTTGTCCTGGGGCTGCATGCCATGCCTTACATGGAGGAGCTGCCATGGGATTCATGAAGGTTATTTTCTGACATTTACCACCACCAGAAACAGTGAAATGAATGAACAAGACAGAACTGGGGCTGCCCATCCTCCAAGAGCGGTGGAGTGAACAACTAAACCACAGCGCTGAGTACCACGAAAGAAACAATGAAAGGAGTAAGCATGATATAAGTGGAGCTAAGCATCCCTACAACAGCAAAGGAATGAAGAAGATACGACCCGGGCTTCACATCCTGTATCCAAGACCTCACATTCGGGAGTGCTTTGTGTCAGGTTTTTGGATTAGAGATGAAAAACTGCTACTCTATCCCTAATCTGAAAAATCCCTGGTTCCCAAACATCTTGGGCAGAGGATATCCAACTAGTATATTACTGAAAGAGCTTTTACTGCCTCATGGGTACACACTATTTTCCCACATCAAACACAGGTGCCATTTACTACGTCGTCTACACCCAGTTAATACGCATGGGCTCGCCATGCTATTTATTTGATTCAGTGGGGTGGATCTGGTGAGATGGGTTGGTTCTTACAGCTAGACACAATAATGCATTTTCAAAACCAGGCCCTGTATCACCAGTAAAGACTCAGTGATTTCAGCATCCACTGCAGGATGGTGGCCAAATCTATTAGAGCAATAGAGGCAATAGGGACAGGACGTGGTCCAGCTGCTCAGCAGACTTAAGATGCTCTGAATGTGGGACACGGACACCTGGGCTCACCTCTTCATCTTGCTTCTGTGCAGCTGGACTAAGACAGGCAGAGAGAATCCTGTCTGTGGATCTGGCAAAGCTGCTAAGTCTAAAATGGGAAAGTGTTTCATGTATGTGCAGTCTGGGTCTTACATTCCAGTGTTATTTACAGACTGCCCGCCACACTATTTTCCTGAAGACCAATAGATAATCTATGTGTGGTATAAATTCTAAAATACATTTTGCATTAGTTATTGCACTAGACTCACCATTTTAATTAAACACACCCCAAATACACCACATTTTAAAAGCCAATTAAATAAAGAATCATGACACTGACCTACTAGTAGGGGTTGAACCTTTTCAGCTTTATTCCCTCTGTGGACTCCCTGCACCCCCATCTACAGTTACTAAAGTCAGGTTCATTGCTAACAACCTGGGTAGGAAGTAAAGCTGGACACCACTCAAATCTGATGGGGGAGGTAATATATACTTTTCCCCCCCAATTAGCACTGTTAATGTTCTTGGATCCAACAGCATAGTCTTTTCTAGATTTACTCGGAGATAATCAATATAACAAATGGGCGAGCAGCATTTGAACATTATGGAATGGGTTTGGGCAAGGCTGGGAAGTCCATCCATGCCCCTTATTAAAACCTTTAAGGCACACCATTAACTGAAGCAGACAAGTGCCTCAGGCTCCACTCGGTCAATCCACTCAAGTCCCTCTAGCTCTTCTCCAGTCCCTGCCTCCATGGCAACAAGCTCCTGCCCCGCCCTGAAGGGCAACAGATCTCTAGCCAGACTGAGGCTTTTTCTAATGACACTTGTCAGTAGTGTCACAGAGAAATGGTTAGAGTCTTACCAAGTCAGTTCACAAGCTATTAACAAAATGAGTGTCCAGCAGCAAGTGACCAGACCTAGTGTCCAGAGTACTCCCCAAGAAAGCCAAGCACATCATTAGTGTTCAAGACTTCCACACCCTTGACTACTGTCCATCAAACTGAGTATAGACTTCAACATCCCCCTTCTTTCCTTACCAATCACCTCCCCAAAGGAAAGGGCTACCGGCTGGCTTACTCAATGTGATTATTAATTAGATTACTCATTTCTCTAGGCTCTAGAGCCTAGGGCAAAGTATGCTGGCTAGCTTTATGTCAACTTGACACAAACTATAGTTATCTGAGAGGAGAAGATCTTGATTCAGAAAATGTCTCCATAAGATCAGGCTGTGGGTAT
This sequence comes from Cricetulus griseus, assembly GCF_003668045.3. Lineage (NCBI taxonomy): Eukaryota > Metazoa > Chordata > Mammalia > Rodentia > Cricetidae > Cricetulus > Cricetulus griseus. The sequence continues at coordinate 87,102,778 of NC_048601.1, forward strand.
AGAGAGAGCATTTTCTTAATTAGCGATTGATGGGGGAGGGCCCAGCCCATTGTGGGTGGTGCCATCTGTGGGCTGCTGGTCCTGGATTCTATAAGGAAGCAGGCTGAGCAAGCCAGTGAGCAGCTCTCCTCCATGGCCTCTGCATCAGCTTCTGCTTCAGGTACCTGCCCTGTTTGAGTTCCTATCCTGACTTTCTTTGATGATGAACAGTGATGTGGAAGTGTAAGCCCAATAAACCCTTTTCCTTCCCAACTTGCTTTTTGGTCATTGTGTTTTAGAGCAGCAATAGAAACCCTGACTAAGACAGAGGGCATACCCTGTCTCACAGTTTCCTGCTGAAAATAACACCCAGAGACAGAGCTTCTGTCAATGGAACTTCCTTGCTGGTTTCCATTGCGGGGCCTGCTTTCTGTAACAGACTGAATTTTCAGTGGCTCTGCTCTCTGATTCAGAAATACAAACACCACTTCAGAGACTTTACAATTCATCTTCTGATATATCATGGCCGAGAAGATCAGCTTCCAGATTTTATGTTCTAAATTGCTTTAGAACCGATTTTACAGACTAAGGACTAGCTTTCAGCTGGACCACAACAAATTTTGAAAGTTGGGTGACTCTCTCTCTCTCTCTCTCTCTCTTCCTCTCTCTCTCTCTCTTCCTTCCTCCCTCTCCCACTCTCCTATTAAAATGTAAACAGTCAGCAGTCCCCAAATTTCCCAAATCAATTATTTGTGAAAGACTACACAGGTGTTGGGGAGACACTAGAGTTATAAAAATTAAAGGGCAAATGATGTTTTCATGGGCCAGCTGCTCCACTGATGTGAGGCTGGGGAAAGCCCCCACCCCCCACCCCGTGCTCTGAGACTCAATTAGCAAATCAATTAACATCACACTCTTGCTGCCAACAGACTGGCTGCTCTCTCCAGCCATGCCAAAGCTTGGTGAGTCTCCACTTCTGAACCCATCCTTCCACTCAGCTTAAGCCTCCTTTGGTTTCCACCAGTCCTGGCATCACCAGCCCTTCCACTCTGCCTAAGCCTCTGTTGGTTTCTACCAGTCCTGCTATCAGGGGCCCACCTGAGCTTAATTAAGGATAGCAGTCACCCAAAGGAGCAGCATTCCATCTGGCCCTCTGTATCCCTCACTGACTTAGCCCTACTCCACCCAAAGGCTGGGTGCTAATGGTGTGGCAGGCTATCACTCTCAGTGGGAAGTAGATATGATCAGGCAAAGCAGATGGTCACCTAAGGGGAGCATCCCCAAAGTCTGCTGGGCAGTTGTGGTGGCACCATCCAAATAGGCAGCAGATTATTGGAGAGGAAAGTGGTGTCCTCTTCACCATATCCTGTAACTACCACACTATACCCAGCTTGTACATTCACCAACTCAGGCTTTGCTGAGAGCAATGAGGCGTGGTGTACTTTACGGGGGATGGAGGTCAGCCCGACCAAGCCTCCCAGAGACAGCGTCATTGTGATGGAGACTTCCATGTCTGTCAGTAATTCTTCATCTAGCTTAGTCCACCTTCAAAAGGTGGCTAGACTCCTGTCCGTGTTTGCTCACATATCCCTAGGACAGACAAACTTAAATACCATGCATCTGGACTGCTTTGTAGCCAAAGACAGCCAGCAGGCCTCAAGTGTCAATTTAAAACATGTTTCATCCACTGGTTGGCATTCAACGATAATGGAATGTTTTCTTTCTTTCCAACTAAAATAAACTCACAAATGAGTATTTGTCTAAATCTTGGTTCTGACCATAGGGAAAACCATAGGACATTTGTGGGTCTTGAGTTTCTCACATATAACTCAAGAAAGGGTTAACCTGGAAGAGTCTAAGGTTCTTCTGGCACCCCAGTTCTAAAATGGGGAGGAGTGTCCTCCAACGTTTTGGCAAATTGCATCTACCGTGATTGGTCTCATTCAGCACAAACTGAAACCAGATAGCCCATGCCCATGCCGTAGGCTGCTCACCTTCTCTACTGGCGTGTGTTCCTCATTGGTGACACTCACTTTCCTTGATTCATTTTTAGACCTGCTCAGTCTTCTGGACACTTTTTCTCTGAGGAGAGTGGCATATCCAATATGTTCATAGATGGGATTTGTGGTCATTTTTGCAATGTACTCAGCAGCCTTGGTCTCTATGTAGAGTGTGATCAAACCATCTGTCACCAGGTCATGGATGGATTCGAACCTCTTCTCACCCACAAAGTGCTTCCCATCATGGAAGAGCCGGTAGTTTAAGGTCTGGTTCCCAAACCTGCCCACCAGAAAACAAAGGATTACAACAGGCAAGAGAAGCACTGGGGATCAGTAGCTTCCAGCACGTCCCATATGTCAGGCCTGGAGAGGGAGCCTGCATCTAATTATCTCAGAGGTCCTTTGAGATGGTTATTATTATTTCTCATATTTCCCAGTAGAAGGAACCGAGTCATAAAGAGTAGGGGCTCCCGCTGGGGCCCACGTGCCTGGAATGAGGCAGATATGATCTAACCTCAGGGACACATTTGGCAACATCCCATCCTATATGTCACTCAGGACATTGTGTCATTCCATTTTCATTTGTGAAATTCAGAGCCCTGATTTATAACTATGTCACCTAGAAACTTCTTTAGTGGGAAATAACAATTACCTCTACAAGGGATACCACTGCCACGGGCCTATGATGTCCCTTATAGTCAAATCTTTGACTGCTATCCCATATCTACCATAGCAGTTAATGAAACAAGAGAAACATCAGCCCGGTGCTAAGTGTACCACTAATACCCCCCCAGGCTCAGCCGCATGAATACCTGTGCCTACTATGGGGTGCCGGGAGATAGGAAAAGTCTCTGCCTACCCAGAGTACTTGAGAGCTTTTTGAAGTACTCCCTCACTGAGTCACTTACGACATGCTCTGGATATCTCCAGTTGCAACTTTCAGAGCTTCTTTGTGAGGTCACACTATGGAGACTGTGTATTAAACATACTCCCTTCACCGGCCGGCCTGGGAAGGATTTCCATTGCATCCCATCCACTCTTGCTATGGAGAAAGCTCTAGTCAATTTCCAAGAGTCCACAGTAGGACTATGTGAGGAGTAAACAGCCTGGGGTTTACAAGTGACACCTGCAGTGTCTTAGCAACTGTGGTGCTGATCAAGCTCAGGAGAAGCCTGCCCTTCCTGGCATGCATAACAGAGTCATCATGGAGAGCTTGGGGTCAAGGTGGTCCCTGAGAACTCATGCACGGTGGGCTGCATGTCTCTGAACTAGACCTATGACAATCTGCATATCTGCAGCCAGGGAGACAGACCCCGAACCTCTAGCCCACAGCTGGTGTTGAGACAGTGGAATGTGCAGTAGCCAGATGGTGGAAACTGAGTGTCTGGCCTGAGAGGCAGGTCCTGGAAGTGAACAGTGATGGTGGCTGTGAAGCAGGCCTGCTGTGTTGGATGCCACTGTACTGCACACTTACACTGGTGGAGACAGTCCATTTTACATTATGAGTATTTCACTGTTGGAGGGAATTGAGCAATCCCTGAGTGTGTGAAGTCCCGAATGAATGTATGTTGTTGACATGGGCACAGCCATGTCAAGAACCCCATAGCTTCACACTCATTGGGAAATTGGCAAAATATCCCCTAGTCCCAGGGAGGCTCAAAGAGCAATAGCAAAGCCTTCCTTGGGTATTAACTTGAATACTGACATCGTGCCCAGAAAATGTCCACCGTAGCTTTCTCTCCCTAGATGTTTACAGCCTGAAGACTACTCCAGTACCGAGACTGCTCCGACCGAGACAGCTGACACTGCTCCTTATTTAGCTGTATACCATAAACCCCTGGCTCCTTGCTCAGCTGTATGCAATAACCAGACTCCCTAGTCAACACTGTCTGATAAACCACTGCTCTCCTGAGTGCTACACTTTCGCCACCAGATAGCTCAGTCCATCTGCTGTCAGCTTTTCTGTATATCTGTTTTTATTGTTTCACCATCCCAGTCAGATCTGTCCCAGGAGCATATTACAGTTTTTAAAAATTGGGAAATCATAAAAGCCACTTTCAGAAAACCTGTGAGCAAAACGCAGCTCACCTTAGGGCTAGTGTGTAACATCCCGGCTGCCGCTGGCTTTCTCGAAGGATGTAGGCACCCTCCACACCTCCAAGAAGCTCGTCAGCCTGTTCCCGGGAGATGATCCCGTGAAACCTGGAGGGACAAGAAAGTCACTTCTCTGAACAGAACATATACAAAGTAGGTACTATGAGGACTAGTCTAAAACCGGTTACTAGGTTCCTAGGCACCTACTGTCTCTTATGGAATGAAGAGGGGTGTGCCTTTGTCATACCTTGAAGACTGTCTTGGAACTATCTCCCTGCATTCCCCCAAAGAGTCCTAAACACAGGAAAACACACAGTCTACCTGGCTCTCTGCTACTGTCTTTGCTCTCGGGCTGAAAATGAAAATCGAAATGAAAGCCAGGTTATAGCTCCTTTCAAACCATGGGGAATAACAAAAGAGCAATTACCAATTTAGCTTTCAGCTCGAACATGGAGAACCATGGATTATTCTGATTGCAAATGAACACTTATTGATCAGCAACCTACTTGCTTCTGGTGCTGGGCATCGTTAATTTCAGAGGTTCATTCTCTGGAAAGAGGGGCTGGCTGGAAGCCATCTTCTTCCAGTCTTTTACATTTGAGAGTAATTGCTTAGGTGGGTGCTTGGGAAAAGAGCCCATTTTTCTTTTCTTTTTTTCTTTCTTTCTTTTTTTGTTTTTGTTTTTCGAGACGGTTTCTGTGGTGTTGGAGGCTGTCCTGGAACTTGCTCTGTAGACCAGGCTGGTCCATTTTTCTGTTTTAATAATCATGTTTGTCTTCTTGTTCTCCATTACACAATGAACATACACACACACACACACACACACACACATACACACAGAGAGAAAATGTGGCACACTGAGGGGACTTCTGGCTTGTCAAAGACTGCCTTGGCCTTCTGAAGGCAGGTATCTGAGGCCTAGGGCTTGGACAGGGATGGAGTTTGAAGACAGGTGGCTCAGTGGATCCATTTGTCCTTCTACCTTTAAGATGAAGGCTCACAGTCATCACTAGCAATTCGCTGGGTTGTTTGTTTCGTTTGTTTCGAGAAAGTGTCTCTATTATGTAGCCCTGGATGTCCTGGAACTCACTATGCAGACCAGGCTGGCCTTGAACTCATAGAGATCCACCTGCCCCTGCCTTCTACCGAGGGCACCACCACACCCAGTTTTTTTTTTTTGTTTGTTTGTTTTTGTTTTTGTTTTTTCTGTCAACACTAGCAATTCTGTCCTCTGTATCTAAGATGAAGGGTCTTGAGTATGGAAAAAGGGACTCTAAACTCATGGGAGAGGGATAAATACCTCTTTTTAGAATTACCTAATGGCAAGAAAACTGGGGAATAATCAATATAAAGAATTTTCTGAGCCAGGTGTTGGTGGCGCACACCTTTAATCCCAGCACTCTGGAGGCAGAGGCAGGCAGATCTCTGTGAGTTTGAGGCCAGCCTGGTCTCCAGAGAGAGTGCCAGGATAGGCTCCAAAGCTACACAGAGAAACCCTGTCTCGAAAAAAAAAAGAAAGAAAGAAAAAAATAATTTTCTGTGCATAAAAACCCCCCCTTTTTTTTACTCCCTCCTACCAAGAATACAAATATTAGACTGGCGTACAAGCGTGACAGAGGTGTGTGTTTGTGTGTGTGTGTGTGTGTGTGTGTGTGTGTGTGTGTGTGTGTGTCTGTCTGTCTGTCTGTCTGTCTGTCTGTCTGTCTGTCTGTGTCTCTTATTCTCTCTGTGTGTGTGTGTGTTCCTAGTTTTCTTTTTCAATATTTCTTTTCTTGAAAAAATACTGGTCTCTTCCAGTTAATGTTCTGGTCCTAGGGCATCAAAGATGTCAGAAGCATCAATGGTCCTGAATTACAAACTCAGCTCTTAGGTCAAGGCAAGGATAGCTTGTGGGTAAAGAGGCTTGTGCTCTGCCAAGTTTTGCTTTTAAATCTTGGGAACCAGTACTTGGAGCATTGTTTTGGGGAACACTGGAGTTGAGTGCTGAGATGTAAGGGCAACCCAGGCAGGAGGGATGGCAGTGGCCTTGATGATGAGCTCTGAGGGCACTCTTGCAAGTGTGTGTGGGGTGACACAGGGACAGGACATGGGGATGGGAAGAACAGAAGGCACAGAAAAGATTCCTACCAGTCAAAAAGGACAAAAGCTGGTTCCAGAGGAGTTTGGACATGCGGTGTCTAGGATATGCCAGCAGGTGCCTCAGTAGGGCAGAAGTGGGGCAATGGAGTAAGGTGCTCGCTACAGAGGGCACAGGGACCTGGGGCCCTGTCCTGCCTACTCCTCCAGGAGAGGGGCAGGAGGGCTGGGGGTGCTCCAGTCTGAAAGCAGCAGAACAGCTAAGTACCAGCTTTCTTGAACTAGCAATTGAAGTGATGGCCAGAGGACACAGGTGGGTGTCAAGCACCAAGTTCAATTTTCTAAAAGAAGGAAGTTGCAGTTTTGTCTGGCTGAAAACAGTCTGTGATTTATGCATGGTTTAAAAAGTCACAATATCTGGATAAAGTTAAAAAGGTAACAATGGTTCTCTTTCATGGGGTCGGGAGACTTACAGGTATTTCCCACCATCTATTTTTCTATGTTTTATTTTCCCAGTGTTACTAGGTATTAAGTATTAAAAATTGAAAATGAAAAAAGGGCTAGAGAGATGGTTCAGAAGTTAAGAGCACGTGTTGCTTTTCCACAGGACACAGCACCCCCATGGCAGCTCACAACCTTCTGTGACTCCAGTTCCAGGGCATCTGATGCCATCTTCTAGCCTGTGCAGACACCAAGCACACACTTGACACACAGACACTATATACAGACAAACCACACAGACTCTTAAAAACTAAAATTAAAAAAAGAAACTGGTAGCTCACAGTGGGGACATTCAGAATTGAAATGCTGACAGTGCAAACGATGGAAAAGTTTCAACAATACAGAAACAAATATTCTGCTTCCCCAGAGATGGCCGCTGTCACTCATCATGGGGCTTCCTGCCTAAGCAGTGCACGGATATGGCACAGATACGCTTCCTCAGGGGCATGCACATTGTTTTGGAGAAGATGGGAAACAGAACTTCATTTTTTAAGAACAAGAGGAGCAGAACCTCACACGTTTTACATTACTTCTCCTCTAATATAAAGTACCCATCGTGATTAAGAAAACACTCCTTTGCTTTCCTGCCTCCTTTGCTTAAAGGGTTTGGCAGGTTAGGAGAAGAAATAGAAAAGATTATTCAGTCAAAACTTTTGTGTGAAAAAGAAAACATATAATAAATAAAGCACCTGTTAGATTCAGGCACAAAACTGTATGTGGTAGCTTTGTCTGTTTTCTCTCTCTTAAAATAACTGTGCAGTTTGCAAGTCAGTTCTCCAAGTCAGATGAAGAATCACAATCATGAGACAACATAGTCTAGCTCTCAGAGGCAGGGGTGGGGGTTGGAAGGTGGGGACTGTGTGAGAGTGGAGGCCTGCATTCCTGGGTGGGTACTTGAGAGGAGCTAGCTGGCTGGAGGATCAGAGTCTGGTAAGAGAGGGTCCAGGATGCCATTGTGTCCACTGAGAAGGAGCTCTGGGCTAGAATGACCAAATTGTCCATTAATCATGAGGCTGAGGTTCTTCTGGGTAGAAGGATGGTCTTGTATTGGCCCAAAGAGCACAGGAGGTAAACTTAAAAGAGGTTTGGCCTCATCATGCCTCTAGGCTGACCTTATCAAGAGAGGTGGTTTATGTACCTTTCCCCCACCTTGGCCCATTCCACAGCCCTCGCTCTCAAGCTGTTCTATACCTCACAGTCTCAGACTGCAAATGACTTTACTAGTCATGGTGTTTGCCTTGTGCTAAATTCTAAAGAAGTCACACAAAGCTAGAGCTGGAGTTAAAGGAGAGTGTGGCTGCAGTGAAAGGAGAGTGACAGTGGCCTCCGGGCAATCTGGTTGATACATCCCAGTCTAGAGAAACAGCTTTTTGGTTTTCTGACACTGCAGGGAAACGGGATGCTTTTCCTGACCACTGTGCTATGGAGTTCATGATAGTCATGAATTCAGCTGTAGTGTATGGTCTTCAGAACCCAAGTGTTTGTATTGCATCAGCGTAGACAGTGAAATGAAATGCTGATGGAGAGCATGAAATGATGATTTCAAACGCTGGCCAGGCACCCAGAAGCAGGTTCTGAGGAGAGGACTGCAACACAAGACTCCTCCATTTCACTACCTTAGTGGAAACCAGACACCCGGGTGTGGGAAGGAAGTTCAATACAAAGATATCTGATTGCATTTATTCTTCTTACTAAACTCTTACACAATGGGCATGTGATGAAGACCATGTCAGGGAATATTAAATAGTTGATATTTGAATCATATGAAGCGACTACTTATTAAATTATTAAAACACAGAATAGTGTAATACGTACTCTCTTCCATAATATTTTGGTCTGTTTTCCACCTATATTAAAAAGAAAAAAAAATGTTAACAATGTCTTTGATTTCAAATCAGCCAGGTAAAAATGTGATTAGGATAAACAGCTAGTGTCCCAAGTGTAATTTTATTATAGATTCATTCAATAATCAGAGATCCATGAAACTCTGGAATTAATCAACACACTCTAATGGACAGGAACAATCCAGAACTGTTACATTTTTACATTCATTAGGCTCATTTCCCATCCAAACCAAATGATCCCAATACATAATTTTCAGAAAGATAACAGTCCCCTCTCCAAATGAAACAAAGTGTTTGCTTATTTTAAGAGTAAGGGATTTATAAAGACATTTTAACTTCATTCTAAAAGACAAGACAGATACTTCTAGCATGAATAAACCATAAGCATTTATTTTAATCTTCATTTAATTATTTTGTTTTGTACTTATAAATAAATAAGGGTTTGCACCTGGATAAAAAACAAAAAGCAAATATCATTTGGTTTCTTCTCAAATCAAATTGGGATTCTAGCATTCTTCTTTATTTTTCAACAAATGCCTCAGAATGGGCCGCAATTCATTTGATACCAGAGGCGCAGCACACCGAGGGCAAGACTGAAATGACTCCATCCTATTTGGTCACACATGTCATCTGTCACATAAGAACTTTGCTTTCTGTTGCTCACAGTATTGGCTTGGTAAGAGATGAGCACAGATTTTCACATTTGGCTCTCCGTCCTGCTTTAATTCTTGGGACACTCCAAATACAGTTGAACCACATGAAGCTAGAAGTCTTATTGACAGTTGAACATTTGGGAACAAATGTGTGTCTGTTCACTGGTGTAGGATACGAGCCTGGCAGATTTTTCTGTCTATAATCAGTTCGTCTATAGCCAAATAGATTGTTCTCCCAACAAGGCTCACAGATAGACACAACGGTTGGATTTCCAGGTCCCAGGCAGGTTCCTGGTATAGCTCCATCTCCTCTATATCTTAACAGGAGCCATAGATACTAGAGGCCACTCGGAAAGTTCAGAAGGGGGGGATCCAGGGCTTTGAAGACCATTGCAAATCTACCGAAGACAAACTCAGCTCACACACAGCTAATCATCAACACACTTCTAAACATGTGTTCCCTCTTCTGTGCATTTCACACCTGAAAAACACTCAATCAAAAAGCTGCTGTAAGTCTTGATCTTCGAGGTGTGAAGTCTGCTCCCTGTTTTTGTGAAGAAATTTTTAAATGATATAATCAACCAATGCACGGAGCTTGTGAAGAGGCCCCCTTTTAGCAGGTGTCTTTTCTATAAATGCTGTGTTCTATTGTCATTTCACACATCAGTAACTTTTAAAATATGAGCTGAACATTGTCACTGATATCATTCTATTGGCTTTTGAAGTTCTTATTTATGTGCTACTACGGATAGTCAATTGGCACATCAGTGTGCCATAGAGACAATTTAGATCTAGAAAATCTAATGGGTATAAGCAATGCATGATGTCAAATCTCTCCCTATTCTTAGAGATGGAATATTCTAAAATTAGAAGTGGTTCATTCTCTAGAAGGGAAAAGTTTTCACTCCCATCATTTTGGCTAATCTGTAACACAAGGTGTAAAATCTGAGCGTAGCTTATAGCCCTGTTCCATTCCCTACCCTCATTTCTTCCCCCAGGAGATGAGTAACTCATCAGTCTTCTCATGTGGACAGCACGGTAGGTAAGGCGAACTCCTAACTCCTGGAATGTAGCTAAGAGGTCAATAACTGTTGAATCTAATTGATTCTTAATAGCCAGCAATCACCTTCAGTTTACTCATCACTTAAGAAAATACACAGCACATGTATTAGGTTTAGGGCTTAGTCCTGTCTTTGTTCATGCAGTGATGGCCGAGCAAATACAGGGAGGGTGCAGCCGTAAAGAGCTCCTGGGGTTCTATATTCACAACATGTGGGAATCACAAGGGGGAATCTAACACAGACTATCAAATAGGGAAATCTTTACATCTCCCAAATGAGATCTTTTCCAGAGGAGACTTGGATCCAAGGGAGGGACAAGTCCCTTATGTGTGAAACCACTACAACATAAACCAATGTCACAAAGAACATTGCGTATGTGGAATGGCGCCAAGGAAGAGGCGCCAAGTGTTGCCAGAGAAGTATGGTAAAAACATTACTCCACCTGTATCTAAATTCCAATTGAGGTAGGTGTCCTGGTGGCCTTTATTTTCTCCTCATTGGGGAGCTTTACACAGGAAGAAAGGAAAGGTGGGCACAGGAGAGAGGAAGACAAGGATGTACTTGGCTCCATGACCACAGGAACCACTGCAAAGCTGTTCTGATAACAATCTGAGCCAATCTCTTTCCCTTTGTCCTTTCTGCAGCTCTTACATATGCATATGCTTATATATGCATATATATTATATAATAGATATTATATAAAATTTATATTTATTTGTGATAAAGAGAAAATGGCTGGGGTTAAAAACCACCTTTTTTCCTTTTCTAAACTTTTTGCTGGCTTAAGTCTCAGCAGAGTCTACACTCCAGCGAGCCTTAAACCGGCCCAGTACTTACTCTTTAGTTAAAGGACCCTGGAAAGGCATAGAACCTCAACAATTTTTTCAAGCTGGATGATAATAGGACCTTGGATCTGAACAAAACATTGTCATCTTAGTATCAAGGTTGAAAGGGACAGAGTCCTGTCCAGTGAGACTGCTAACCTCTACACTGTAGCCCAGAAGAACCCAGTATACTCTCTCCTCAGGCACAGACCCCCAGTCCCCTAGCCATGAGATTCATATTTGCTCTCTCTCTCTCTCTCTCTCTCTCTCTCTCTCTCTCTCTCTCTCTTTTCTCTCTCTCATTTTTTGAGAGACTCTCACTGAATCCAAGGGGTTTTTGCTTTATTTTGTTTTCTTGCTGAGAGGGAACCCTCCCATGCTGTCCATGGGAAGTCGTCAAATTTAAGAATTCTACCTAACTCGGCCCTCCAAGTGCTGGCCCAACACCTTGTGCCATGATGCCAAGCTTTCTGATACTCAAAGTATCGGGAAAAAGAATGTCACCAAGTCATCAGGACCAGAGCCTTGCCTTCATGATGAAGCTTGAATCTGCACTTCAAAGAGGAGTCACAAAAGTCTTAGGATCTTTGGTACCAAGCACCCGATAACTTGATACAGTAGGCTGTGAACTGAGGAAAGATGATGGCTAGATGGCTAGCAAGCCATTGTGGCCAATAGTGTTCATAGAGCAAGAGCTCTGGGCTCAGCAGAAGTCTACAGGAGGAGGGAAAGAAAATGGATGCAGCTCTTTCCTCACCGTGAATCTACCTGGAGAGGCTATTAAACTTCTTTGCATCTGATTTTCTTCAGTCTTTAATAATATTGGCGCTATCAAGACAGTTTCAGAGAGCAGGTGAGGCATTGCCTATATAAACCATGGGACTTGGAACAGTACAGGCGAGAGTCTTGCACTGCTGAGTGTCGTTACATACTTGTGTTGTTTTCTATGCATCACCTCATTAAGTTCTCCATAAACAGGTGAGTGAGAACTCAGAGCTAGCACCAGCCTCTGCATGACAACCCTGGCCCCAGACAAAAGGTCAAGGCCTTGGTTGGCTCCCGAAATGCTTCCCTTTAGCTAATTTGCTCATCCAGAGGACTCTGGGTTTCTCTTTCCTGTGGATGAAAACCTTAAAATCTCTCTCCCAGTGATCTGAGTTCTATCAGCCAGTTAGACAACAAGAACTCCAATAAATTTGTCTCAATGTCCTGATATTCTGAGTCTTGCATCCTTTTCCTGTGGTTTAGAATTACATTCCTTCTCAAACTAGCACGTTTATCCCAACTTATTTTGCTAAATTTAGGGAAGACTTTTCAGCAATTTGCAAAGCCTGGAAGAGCATTCTAGTGACAGCTGCACTGTGAGAGACAGGAGGTATAACCCTTAAATGAGTTTCTTTATAGTCAGATTATTGTTGCTTAGATAAACACACATTCTTTTATGTTCAGCACAAAGACATTTAAAGAATATTGTTGAGTCTTCTGTAAACAAGGTTTCCAATTATTGGGGGGAAAAAAAACCCAAAGCTTTTCTAATCCCTTAGCAGCTGGTATACATTAAGTTTATACTTAACAGAAATAATTTTAAAACCTAATTTAGGAGGCTCGTTCACAAGGCAGCCAAACTGCAGGGTTTTCTGAGATACACATCAAATGTGGGAGAAAAGGCCTTTGATGGGAGATTAGAACTGGTCATACTGGGGCAATCCCATCCACAAAAACTAAAGATGGTTAATGCCTTTCTAATTAGAAACCAAAGGTCTCTGCTGAAAAGGAAATAAAATAAAAGCCCAGGAATTTCTACTCTTATAATTGAAAGTGCCTGGTGTAGAGTGAAAACCAAGCACATCCAAATCCCCCACTTCCTTCTAGAACCCAAAGCCTTATTTTCCCCAGGGCATCACTTTAAGCTTCCTGAACCTGTGGCTGAGCCCTGAGAGATGACTCCCTCCTTTCCTTAACATAGTGTGTTTAACCATCTATCTGGGGCTGAAGAGATGGCACCAAGATTAAGAGCATTAGCTGTTCTTGCAGGGGACCTGCGTGGATGACAGCACTGGTTCTAGGGGATCTGATGCCCTCTTCTGGTCTCCATGGGCACTACACATATTTGGCGCACATACGTACAAGGAGGCAAAACACTAGAACACATGAAATAAAAACAAATCTTAAAAACAGAAAAAAAAAAAACTGTCCAGACTTTATTTTCTCAAGTTTAACAGTCACGGTGTCTATGCTTGTTCTGTGAGTACAAGGTCAGGTAGTGTTAGGACTGAGTGAAAACAGTTAATGTGTACACATACAGGTGAACCAAAACAGCTATGTTCCTTTGCTCTACTTTCTGCCCTTAACTTTTCCTAGGACTTTTATTTAAAATTAGTGGTAATTATGTATATATATTAATGGTATTAGTGGTATTTTAATATTAGTGGTATTATATACATTATATATTTACATAATTACAATATATATGTATATATACCACATACATATACATATACATATATATTATATATATATATATTTCCCCTAGATCAGCAGTTCCCAACTGTGACAGAGATTAACTGGTAAAGGGTAAAATAAAAATAAAAATCCAGCATTTACTCATGGACAGAAACTTCATCTTAATAAATCTGACTCTGAGTCTTTTTGCTTTTTGTCTTGCTCAAACGAGCACTCAGACCTCTCTCTTTTGATCACTAAAAGTTATCTTGACCCCTTAATTGCATGTTCTTCCTTAACCTCAATAACCCTGTTCTCTTTACCCTTCTAAAAAGGCTTCACTCCATTCCTTAGTTCACCCCCTCATTCCACTGAACTTCTTTAAATTCTACACCCCCCCCAAACCCAAGGAGCCTGAACTACTGAATAGATGCTGCAGCTGGCATTGGGGGAGTTAAGGGTCAGGCCGGAAAACACACTTGCTTACGTCCTCTCTCCTCTCAGTGAATTCTTTCCTCCAAAGCATGTGCAAAGAGAGAGAAAGGGGGACTATGGAGCTTAGGATGCAGTAGAAATGAAGATTTGTTCAGAAAGTGTTAATCTCCTTTGCATATACATCTATTCTGAAGGGTATTTAGACAAGTACCTGCAACCCCTGCTCAATGAAAATTTAATTCTGAAGATAAACTCACTGTGTACCTATTATGTTCTGTATGCACATCTGTGATTTATATTTTAAGACAGCTATCTCTGTCTCTTATCTGTGTGTGTCTCTCTGTGTGTCTATCTCTGTTTCTCTCTCTCTCTTTTTGTATACCCTGAGAAGATCAAGTCTTTCCCTTGGGGATAATACTGCTCTCTGAGAATTCGTGTTCCTGTGAGTTCTTCATGCCTCCAGAGTGCTTTTACACACCTTCCATCAGGCTGGTGAGCTGTGTGCCTTGCATCTTTCTCATAGGGAAGGAAGCTGCAGCTTAGGGTGGGTACCACTTTGCTCTAATAGCTCAACAGAGCCAAGACTGAAGCTCAGCCCTGATTTCAGGTCTGTCTCTCATTTCTCTATATCACACTAATTTTCTAAAGTCCAGAAACTTGTTCCGTTATCAAAAAATGTTCAATACACTGCTTCTAGAGCAGGCATTCCCCGAAGAACTCCCAAGCAGAGTAATAAAACAGTAAGAGCATTTACTAATGCTTGTCCTTACTTCGGATCGTTCTGAATTCCACAGCAGATTCCTGATCTGGCCTGTGTGCTTTCAGCAGCTTTGACACTGAGCCTGTCTCCTGTCTGTCAGTGCTCAGCACCCCAGAGAGCAGCTCTGCTTCTCAGCCTTCTCTGCTTGCACAAATAGTCTTTGCTTTCTTGATGCTTTTGTGTGAAACTCCTTGTAGATTTGGCTGGATATATGAAAGGTTCAAAGGTATTCACAGCAGACACGTGCACACTTCTCTGACATTCCACAGCATTCTGAAGCATATCTATTTATTCATCCTTTATTGCCCACCAATCCAACTTTTAAAACTGTGAACTTCAAAGAGGAGGACTTCACACTCCTCTCCCCAAACATTAAAATGCAAATAATTAGTCAGCTTCAATGATTACTAGACTTTTGGTAAGAGGTGACACTAGCTTTGTAAACTGTAAACTGTAAAGTTTCCATGTAACCTGTAAACTGAAGCCAGTACAGTTTATATGTCCAGGAAGTATTACAAATTACAACTCCACCCAGCCTTTCAGCCCCCACTAAGCAGCACTGGTCACTTTTGCTATCAGGCTGCCATCGGTAGGCAAGGGAGAAGGGGGCTGAATGCCTGCTTCTTGCTTCTGTCTTGGCCTTTCTGCCAAAGCGCCTGTGTTAAACACAAAGGGCAGACTGTTACTTCAAATGGCTGGGGGCAAAGTCTTCCCTTCTGTCTTCACAGTGTTTGGGAGCAGGCAAGAATGAAGGCCGGCACATTCTGTGCGGCTTGCCTCTAGTCTCACTGCTTTACATGTATCAACTCACTCTTCAAAGCTAACGCTGCTCTTCAATTAGTGGTCAGCAAAGTTCTATGGGCAAGGGTTGGACTGGAAAGAGTTCAGGCTTTGAGAACCGTATAGTCTCTGTCTCAAAGATTCAGATCATTCAGAAGTAAATGAACATTGTTATATTCTGATGAAACTTATTACAAAACAATTCAGTGGGTTTTGTGTGCCAGTCCCTCTGCTAGGGTAACAAAGATGGGTGTCCCATTATCAAAAAACTTACACTTAGCACAAAACACTAAACTTTCCATCCTTCCTAGGCCTTACTAGCTATTGGTCGACCAAGTCATCTCTTTGTGTGCAGGTGTCTTCATTTGCTGCATTGAGTGGAAGATATCTTTAACTTTTAAGCAAGATATGCTAAGTCAACTTAAATTACTACATACTAAGGCAGAAAGTGGCCGGGTTATATATGTAAACAATGGAGACTACAGAAACACAAACGAGCCTTTTATGTATCTTTAGATAGGCAAGTATTGAAGACACAGCATTCAGCCTGTTCTTCAGAACCCATGGAACCTTGAGGACCACAACTGAGCAAAAGGATACCCAGGGAGTGTAATTAAATGCTTGATAGATATAGCCAGGGAGACATTGGAACAATTCATCACACGATCGATGTGTAATTACTGAACGGGACACAAGGTTCTGGGTGTCAACCAATATGCCTTTGTGAGGCTTTTCTTAGACTATTTAATTTCCTTCCACAGGAGATATGGAGATGACAGTGGCTATGTAAATAAGAAGGAAGGAAGAGATACCATCTCTAAAGTGAAACTTGCTGTTCTGTCCAACAAGACCTGGAAAGTCAAGCAGGACTGAAACTGTGAAAGGGCACAGCCAGAGGCAACCACTTACCAATGGCTCAGCCAACATCATGCTGGAGGAAACAGAGAATTGGGAGCTAAGGCAAGGGTGCAAGACTGGAACATCAGTTAGGGACTGGCTTTTATTACTAAAACAGTCATGTAAATTCTACATTAGAAACTGCTCATTCTCTAAGGATGGTTTATGCATAGTCACTGATAAAGAAAATATGTGAGTGATCACAAAAGAGGTGGGGTTCATAACAGAATACTTAAAATATGAATAAGCATGAGTATGAATCATTAGTCGTGAACTTGAATAATTCTGTTAACTTTAAACACAAAATATTATCAGTGGCATAATGCCAGAACAGGTGGAGGGCAGAGTCAGACACTGACTACAGACTATATCCATAACAAGGGTTCCTAGTTGGTCTGTGAAACATGAGAGTGTTGGGGAAAGCTAGACCATGCAAAGAAGAAAGGCAAGACACCTTTAAAGGGTGGGCATAATATGTAGGAGGAAGGACACAGAGCAGAAACAAAGAGGGCAAGGCTGTCTGGATGTCTACTTTGAGATCCATGAGAAAGCTAACACAGGGATGGTCCACCAGCATCAGGAGACCAAATAGTCCTGATTCCTGTGTTCTTAGGACATAGGATGGGTGTAGGATAGAAAGCAGAACAAAGCAAGAATAGTCCTGAGATCACTGTTCTCCAGCTTCTCATTCAGCAGGCTGGAACAGACAATATGCACTTCTGGTAGATTCCCAGGTGAAGCCCTCACCTGACCCCAGAAGCACACTTTGAGAGTCACTGTGTTAGAAGCCCTGAATTGGATGTGGACTCTCTGTTAGGAATGTGGTCTCGACTCTCCTGTGCTGTCTGTCCCCATGGGAGTGTCACAGAGGACAGGATAGAAGAAGCCATTGGGCCAGGGTGCAGGGCACAGGAAGTGTCTTCCACTGCAGCAGAAAACTGACTATAAACCAACAATCAGGTGTGTTATTTAGGGTCATCACATTAAAGTCGGGACTGATTAAAAATTCACCATTCACATTTTTCTGATGGAAAATAGAGTCAAGATTTGAAATTGGTTTTCAAGCATTAGACACTTGGCTAGCTAGATCACATTCTCCTAGGAGACTTGGCTCATCAGGGGCAAAGGTGCAACCTGCCTTAGTCAGAGCTCCTTCTCTGTTACTTTAACCAGAAGAGCAAATTTCTGGAACCATGTCTTCAAAACCCCAGCAGTGCTGTGTTCTCATTGCTCTTGCTTCTTTCCCACAGCCCCCTCCCATCTCCCAGTTACAGAACGGGCTAAAGTAGGAGCTGCTCTCTGTCTGTCCATCTGTCTGTCTGTCTGTGTTGGGGTGTGGCACATTTGATTTTGGTTTATATAATTTATCCATGTATGTAGTAACTAACCTACTATCTCCACGGAGGCATTAATTCATTCACCAGGGCAGTGCCCTATGACCCAGTTTCTGCTCAAAAGCCCCACTTGTCAGCATTGTTCCATTGGAGGGGACATTCAAACCACAGAAGCAGCCTGAAGTTGGCTTTCCAAAGAACAGAGATTTTGCACTGCATCTCATTGATAGGGGGATGGGAATGGCTCATGTTGCCCCAGGCTAGGCAAGAGAGGAAGACACATGCTGTGTTATATGATGGTTCAGTTGTTCTTTCTTTTTTCTGCAATAGTGACTGTGTGAGAGTGGGGCACACATATCCGAGTTAGATTTTAAGAAACAGAAACCACATGTGAGGTTAAAGAATCTCCAGGAAACTTCACAGCCTATTACCAGTTGCTGTGTGAGGGTCCCTTCATTTTCCTCAGCCAGCTTCCAACTTGTTTGAAGTGTGGGCACACTGCTCTCTGCTCCCTGCTGGCTCTCCATCCTGCTTCTGCTCTGAGTTTCAGAACTGTACAGCAGTTGGGCCTCCAGAACTCAGGCCTACCTTTTGTGAGTTCACCTCATATGACTGCGTATCTCCCAGATACGCCCGAGGGTCTGTATTAACTTAGAAGACATTCAAAGTATTCCAAAGACAGTGAACTCTTTTTGTTTGGAGGGGAGGTATATGTATTTGGAGAGATCAAAAGTTTTTTTAAAGAAATTTTTGTTTAAAAATAAGCACAAGGGTCTAGACATAGCTTAGTTGACGGTGTTCCTTTTCTTGCAGCAGGGTCTCACTACGTAGGCCCCCCAGCCTAAAACTCTGCCTGCCTCTACCTCTCAACTGCTGGAATTTAAAGGTGTGGATAGTCATGCCTTGTGAATTGGTAGAGTTCTTGCCTAGCATGCATGGAGCTGTGGGTTTGTACCTCCAAAAATGCATAAACAGAGCATGGTGGTAGATGTCTGTAAGTAATCTCATGATTCAGGAGGCAGTGGCCTGAGGATGAAGAAGAGAAAATGGATGCTCAAGTCATTTTCAGTGATTCAGTGAATTCCAACAGGCACAGGGTCTCTCAAAAGCAAAGGAAAGGAAAAAGAAAGGAGAACACATACTAAAATCGTTATCTTTATGAAGAAAAGAGCTCATATGTCAATTCTTCTGCCAGACTATAATCAATCTAAGACAAAAGCAAGGCTGACTGAGAACAAAATAACGTGAAGGAAGGCTGACTGAGTTTAGTAAGATGAAAGACAAGGAGGAAAACTGATGGGGAAAGCCCTTTATTCTTGGTTGTGTCAATAGTAGGAGGAAGAAAGAGGCCAGAGAAGACAGCCCAGGATGAAAGGAATGGAAATGCTTCTACCAGAGAAGCAATTGCCTTCTGATCACTACACATAAAGCCAATTAAAGAGCAACAGGATTGATTTTTGTTCCTGGCTTGTCGAATCAATCTCACGACTTAAGAGCTGTCCCACCTCTGGGTATCTTGCATCTGTAGAATGTTGCAGCCTCCCAGAATGCACTTTGTTTTAAAACATTTATTTTCAGAGATTAACATGGAAAGCAGGAAAACGATGGGATAACAGAAAAATACTTTGAGTTACTGAAATCTGTGATGTCAAACAGATTGAGTCCATTGAGAAAGATTTGGCCAATCCTTAAGACATCACCCAGGGAAGCTTGAGACAAGACCAAGGCCTACAGCCCAAGACTGAGAAGCCGGGGTGGGACTAGTAAATCCTTAAAATGCATGATGAAGAGGAATACTTCTATGGGCTTCAAAGGACAGTTTTACAAATAAAAGTGAAAGGATGACACAGGCTATTCAGAAACTCCAGAATGTAGAGGAAACACCCCTGAGGAGGGAAGGGACATTCAAGTGATTTTTTAAAAGCACTTGATCCTCTGGCAGATGAAACAGGGCAGTGAGGAGTGACCGCGACGGAAGAAGGGCTGATGTCTCCCGTGTCCCGTCCAACCTCTAGCAATTGGAAGAAAGGCTGGTTCTGGTCCCAGAGTGCTGGGAGCCTCAGCTCTACAGCTGACTTTTGCATTAAAAGAACAGTTTTCCCAAATAGATCATTGTATGGCAAGGGAGCAGGAAATGAAGCCGTATAGAATGGAGAACGGTTTGAAATGACAGCCTGTCGTCTTATTTCCATTTTGGAACTGCCTTTTGCAATCCTCTATTCTCCAGGCAGCGTCAAAGTGGACAAAGGAGACTGAGTCATTTATGTCACAAAAGCATTTCTGCTTATGTGGTGTGTCCTTTGTGAAATACTAGTGGAATCTGACTTTAAATTAGTCATGCAAACATTATATATACACACACACACACACACACACACACACACACACACGATCTTAGCAATCCTCTGAGGATTTGGGGCTCCTTACATTACCCATCCTGGCCCCTTCACATGGCTTTGCCCTCTGTTTACTGATTACCCGCTCTTGTTTGGCTGCACTTGATGCCAGGGATGGACTTAAAAGACGGGAGTCTCTGGAGTATCTGTTCTTCCAGAGAGATCCCCAAGTGACAAAAATGTTAAGAAAGCATTTTTAGGAGGCATATGAAACATGCTATTCCCCTCTTCTCTGTGTGGGTTTTTTTGGGGGGGGGAGGGCTTCAGTCAACCTCAGTCTGAAAATGTAAAGTGGAAATTTTCAGAAATAATTCAGAAGTTTAAAATAACGTTATTACAATATTAAAATTGTTCTATATTATTACAGGCTGTCAATCGTTTACTATGTCTAACTTAAATGGAAAACTTTATTGTAGGTAAGTAAACAAATGTTGGGGTCAGTAGCCATCACTCTTTTGGGCATCTACCAGATGTCTCGAAATGTATCCTTTGTGGACCAGGAGGCCTCCCTGTGTTAGAGACAGAGCAAATAAGGTGATAGGACAGGGAGTTTCTGATAGCTGGGAGGTGTCTTCTCATGGGGTTCATGGATGGCCTGGTACTAGGTAACATCGGATCTGAGACCGAGACAGGCAGAGAGCCTGGGACCCACTGGAGAGCTAGTTGGAAGTAAAGCCGGCACCTGCTAAAAATAGAGAAGAAAGGGGTGAGGGTAGGGATGGGGAAGTCAGGATTTCTGGAGCTATGTTACTGTATGAGGCAGGCCTGGTCTTTTCTGAACATTAGGCTTTCACTGGCCTAGGCATCGCACTCCTGCAGAAGCCAAGCAGACAGATGGTAAAGGTCTTGGGAACCCCAGGGAGAGGTCTCAGTTAAAGAAACAAATTTTGGAGAAAAATTTCTGCACAGTTCCTGCCAGACCATCCGGTAATTAATAAATGTTTATGAAGTGACTGATTGATAATTCATGGAAACGGCAAGTGAGACTTTTGTTTCCTAGACAATGTTTTGAGTCTCTTGGCAAGGAGTGTTCTGGAAAAGAATGCCAGGTGCTGTGGCGGCTCGCTAAGTATTAATTTACAGTGATGAATCTTGAGAAATCAACAGACCGTTATTTCAATGGTTGTCTCTGCCTGGCACAATTGGCTGCTGGTACCTTCTGTCTCTCATCCTCAGAATCTTCATCCTGGGCATCTTTCTCTGTTCCTTATCACTGCCACTCTGCTCTCACATCCAGGGACTATGGTCCTCACCCTGACTGTCCCCAGTCACCATCTCAAAGCCTGCTCTCCATGGTGAATCTGCCTTGGCTCTTGCACATTAGCCAAGTACCTGTTATGTGTCAGGATCCACTTGTCACATTTGTAGCCACTCTGTGAAGCAGATCTCTAACCTTGGGTTGAGCTTCTATCACTCCTGAAGAGTAAGTGCTTGGTTCTGGGACAGATGGCAAGTGATTGGCAGAGCAAGAAGTCAGAAGTCCACGCAGACTCTGCAGCTGAGCTTCTCCAATCATGGCTTGGCTAGCTCTTGAGATCTTGCCTGTAGACTCAGCCTGCACTCCTCTCACCTAGCAGCTCGGTGGAACCCATCAGGCAAGTGGTACTGTGGCTTGCAATTGGTTATCAAGTCAGGGTGACCTGATATTTATCCTGGAGTCCCAGTGTCTCCTACCTCTGTCAGTTTGGACTTCATTTTGTATTCATGTGGGTGTGTATGGAACCAGTGAACTGGAGGCCCCTATTCTGAGAGATGTATACCCTGGGACGGTCTAAACAATGAGAATAAGAGCAAAGAACATAAAGATGTGGAGCCAGGCAGCCAGGGACCAGGGCAGAGGGGCTAGGAGGAGACGGGGTGAAGATTGAGAAGGAGGGAACAGAGCTGTGTGGAAAGTTGGAGCAGAACAACATGTACAACAGAAGTCAGTATTCACTGTCCAAATAAAATCCTTATTAGTTAGTGAACATGTTACAAGAACTTCACCCTCTATCCATCACTGAGAAGGTAATTCTGTCTTCATTAGTAGGTTCCCCCAAGAAGGCAGGTATATCACAAGGCAAAGTGATGTTTATCTAAACAATGTCTATAGTTTGGCCTCCTCTCTTAAGATGCTAGACTCTGAGAGCCCCAGGATTTGGACAGAAAATAGTTAACATAACACTGGAGGACAAAGTGAAACGAAGGTGGACCTACTGTTACCTTTAAGAACTGCACCTGCTCTCCCGGAAAAGACCACCCTTTATCACCTGACAGCTGCCTCACTGGCTGACCACAGGCAGCCTACTGGGGAAATGGAGCTGATGGGCTCTCACTCCACACTAGGTTTCTTGCTGCCGTGGGATATGGTACTTCTAGGGGCCAGCCCCCGTGGATCAAACACCAGCCAGCAACCATCTACTTGAGCCAAATTAGTCAAGGTGGAGAGAGGAAAAGCATGGTTTAAAATGCAGGGAAGGCTTAAAACTACACATGCACTGTAGCCTTGGATGCAGCTGGTGGTGAGGACTGATTGGCTGATCTTTAACACCCTGGATGTCTGAAGAGCATCACTTGAAATCCAGGAAGAGTTTCTGTGACATGAGAATAAACCTATTGCCTTTACTCAAAGGATAGCTGTCACTGCTGCCAGGATTTTGAGACATGAGATTCTCATTCTCTCTCTATGCATGTGTGGTCCAGAGGGCAGTACAGTGATATGATTAAAGAGCCATCTACCCTTTTTGAGAGAAGGTCTCTCAATGTTTGGGAACTTTCTAAGTAGGCTAGGTTGTCTGGTTGGTCAGGAAGTGCCAGGCATTTGCTCATTTCTGTCTCCCCAGTACTGGGGTTATGAGCACATGCCACCATGCCTGGATTCTTTTACCTGTGTTCTGAGGATTGAACGCAGGTTTGCACACTTACAAGGCAAATGTTATCAACTGGGCCATCTCCCCAGTCTCACTCTAATTGCATTTTTTCCTCAAACATCTCAAAGCTGCAACCCTACACAATTTGTTCTTGAAGAAACACTATATGAAAAGTAGCAGTGGGTGAATTAGCCTATTTCATAATTCTTATTTCGCTTAAAGCAAATTATTCTTTCTCTTATGTGAGTGTTACTGACTATTCAAAGGGTGACACACTGAGGAGTTGGTGACAAGATCAGGCTACCAAGTAAACTGGTAGTCATCTTGCACTTTTTTCAAAATCATCAGATCGTCTCCGGAGTGACATCCCTGGGATGAGAAAGTCTAGTGTACTCTCTATTAAAATCAAGATTACTTTATCCAGAAACTGGAAGCAGCCTGGATGCCCCTCTACCGAAGAATGGATAGAGAAAATGTGGTACATTTACACAATGGAGTACTATTCAGCGGAAAACAACAATGGAATCTTGAAATTTGCAGGAAAATGGATGGAACTAGAAGAAACCATTCTGAGCGAGGTAACCCAATCACAAAAAGACAAACATGGTATGTACTCACTCATATGTGGATTGTAGAAACAGAGTAAAGGATTACCTGACTACAATCCACAGTGCCAGAGAAGCTAGTAAACAAGGAGGACCCTAAAAGAGACAAACATTGTCCCCTGGAGAAGGGGAAAGGGTCAAGATCCCCTGAGCAAATTGAGAGCATGGGAAGAGGGGGGAGGGAGCTAGGAGAATGAGGAGGGAAGAAGAGGAAGGATGCAGAGGTCATGAGGGAGCAGAAAGGTTGAGTCAAGGGAAGAATAGAAGAAAGGATATGTGATAGGTAGGGCTTTAGTTAAGGGGGTGGTTGGGGAGGAAGGGAGGGAGAAGGGAACTGGGATTGTCATGTAAATCAATCTTGTTTCTAATTCAAATAAAAAATGATAAAAAAATAAAATCAAGATTACTTGATGAATGTCAGTCCCTTTCCACAGAAGTAAAATTGTTTGTAGAAAGCTGGTTAACTTATGGTAAGGTAACTGTGGTATAGGGGTAAGGTAGCTGTAGGTACAGCGTGCATGTATTGAAGGCTTTGAAAACCCACCAAGAAATCATTGCTGTTCCTTGATAAGTCTCAAGAGTGCTGGGGTGTGTTTGTGGGGGGTGCTCCTTGCCTTGCCAGGGCCCACAGAGAGCTTTAAAAACATGCTGCTGCCCTCTAGTTAATTAAAGCAACAGCAAAAGGAATTGAGGGCCAACAAGCCTTTGGTTTGAAGGGTATTATGTGGGCTATATCCAAACTGGTCAGGATGAAAACAGAAAATAGAACCTTGATCTTGCTCTTCAGATATTGCTGGTGCCCCAAGTGATGGACAAACTGATTGATGAAGGAGGGCAATGGAAACTTCTGTGAGCTTTGGTGGGATTTTTGTGAGTGAATATCGTCTGAAAGCTACTTCCAGGGTTGAAATATAGTTCCTTTTCACAAATTGCTTCATTATTTTAAAAATTTCAAGTAAATATAACAAAACTCTAATGATTTGCTAACTGCAGATACTGGAAATAACCAAGTGTTCATCAGTTTTGTACTGTGTTTTCTAAAAACATCTCATAACTGAGCATGTTAAAAGAGCCAAAACATGACCTTTCACACCTGATCACCTGTCACAGATGGAGAGGTCAGAAGCCCTAGCAGGGAAGCCACAGTTTTTGCTTTGCTAAATGGACATGTTGTAGCCATCAAATTGCTTCCTAAAAAACTGTGTATAGCCAAGGACTACTGCTGCTGTCATCTTTGGCTAGAGAGGCTTTTTTTTTAAGTGTTGGGGGGGGGAGCATTAACTGCAGTGGTTCCTAACAGGTCAGCTTGTTAAACTGAAGTGACTGCAGAATGCCAAACCATACACAGGACAGGACGACTGTATCACTTCTGCCAAAGCTCAGGTAACCTCGAGGAAGAGAGGGTGGGAAGAAGGTAAGAGCAGGAACAAGGGTGGAGCGTTGCGAACCGTCTTCCAGGTGTGATATGACTGCTGGACTCTTGACCTCATAGCATCTGTGATTTCCTGCACAAGATCTCAGGATGTGCATCAGACCAGGCTTGTCAATCCTCTGCCACACAGGGAGAAGGTGCTCATGAGGCCCCACCCTTCTCTGAGGATTCACGGGCAGTTAATGGTCACTAGGAAAGCTAGAACCATCTTCTGCAGCAGTGTATTGTAGCTTTCTATATGGTGCCCATGCTCCTGTAACCAACCCTACTGAAACTAACCGGGACACACACACGCACGCACGCACGCACGCACGCACGCACGCACGGTGGGGGTGGGGCTAGTTGGGAAGAGATCAGTGGGATGGGGACAAGATGGGATATGGGAGTGAATACAGTACCTACATGTATAAAATGTCACTAGGAAACTCATAACTGTATTACTAATATACGCTAATAAAGAATCCTTAAGAGTCAGAGCAACTGTAACACAAAAACAATCATATTACACAAAATTACATTTTGTAGTATTTACAAAGAGTTCAGTTCCTCTCTGCGTTTGCTAAAATGTGAGACATTTGCTTCTCAGTTTGTAAAACCAGGTATTGAGATAACATGCAATTTCAAGATATAGTTATGAAGATATTCAACTTGGTGACACCGTGCCAAACATTAATAGAAATCACCCCCCAGGAAACCCGAAGTCCCTCCAACATCATGGGCACTCTGCTGCCAATCCATCACACTTAACAAGGTGTACTGGGAAGAGCTGAGTACCGACCTCCCGGGGACAAATGATCCTCTTGGGACGAGGCGCCTCTTGCTGCAGCTGATACACTGCCAAAAGAAAAACATAAGATGATTATAATTAGGAAACCGCAGTGCATAAGCCACACACCTCACATATTCCCAGCCAGGTTCATCCTCAGGACCATAGATAGAAAACAACAACAACAACAACAACAAAAACAACAACAACAAAACCCAGAGTACAGACACATTCTTCAGACTAGGCAAAATCAGAAGTCAACTCATTTATATGGAAATTAGTCACTGAATGCAAACCAGCAAAATAGATTTTTTTTTTCTCTTATAAAGCCAATTTAGCTTCATAATTGTTACTGGCGTTGTTCATTCTATGGTTTTCTTGGGAGACTAGATGCAAGTAAAATGCTTCAGGTTATTTGAGAGATGAAATTCTGCTTGGTAGTACCTGAGTGTAGGATGATACAACAGGCTCCATGAATTTAAATGATGATGGCTCCTGACATAGCTAGGGAAGAGCTGGCATCGGGGACTGTCATTTTCTGAAATATTACAGCTATGTACAAAGACACTGGATTCTGTGAGTGAAGAAAATGCCAAGTATCTCTGTGTCTCTCTTTCTATGTCTATGTTTCTCTCTGTCCTCCCCCACCCACTCAATTCCCACTGCCACACACACACAGCGTGTGTATGTGTGTGTGTATGTGTGTGTACTGGCTAAATTTTTTGACAACTCACAAACCAGGGTCACCTGGGAGGAGGAATCTTAATTGAGAAAATGCCACCATAAGATTGAAGACACAAGACAGAAGCAAGTCTGTGGCAGTGATTTCTTGATTAATGACTTATATGGGAGGGCCCAGTCCACTATGGGCTGGTGGTCCTGGGGTGTATAAGAAAGCAGTCAGAGCAAGCCATGGAGAGCAAGCCAGTAAGCAGCACCCTCCTGGCTTCTGCTTTCGTTCCTGCCTCCAGGTTCTCTCCCTGACTTCCCTCCGGAATCGACTGTGATCAGGACAAGGAAGGATAATAAGCACTTTCCTTCCAAAGGTGCTTGTGCTCATTTTGATCCCAGCACTAGAACACAGACCAGGACACAGGCATGCACAAAAATGGGTGACTACATACAACACAGTTCACCAGGCAATAACCTAGGGATTTTCCAACTACAAGGAGGGATTTTTCTCCTTCTGGACTAATCTGAATTACCATCTCCATCCCTCCCTTCCTCTTTTAATCCCTCATTTTCTTTTTTCTTCCCTTCTTTCCTTTCTTCAGTGCTAGGATTAAGCCCAGGGCTTCTTGCCTGTCTGGGCAAGCACACTACTACTATGCTGAACCTCAGCCCTGGTTATTCTCTTTAAGGAAATGGCTATCCTGTGCCAATTCCTTCAGACTCTAGTTCAATAAAAATAGACACTGGAAACAAACCAAGTTAATCTTATATGTGGAATATTGAAGAGGAAAAACTAATTTTAGATAGTAAGTCTATAAAAAGGTAAACTCTAAATTCTATAAGGTATTTTAAGAAAATACAATAATACAAGTACAAATTTCTGATTTAATCTTGGTCCTAAAAATAAAACCGAAGACTCTTACAGGAGAGGCAGCCAGTGTGTAGATCTGGGCACGAGAACTATGGGACTTCATCTATAATTATAGCTCCTTAGTGCCTTCAGCTCAACATGGATGTTTTCTTACCCCAGTTAAGTGTGTATTCCGCAGTTCCAGCATAGAGCAAACTAGGTAACCATTCCCCGTGTTGGAATCTGCTATATTTCCAAGTGTGTGTTGCTCCACACCCATGTATGGAAAGACAGAGAGCTCAGCATAACTTCTTGGCTTAGAAAGACATCAAGAATGACAGCTAAAACGATAACCTCCATACAACTGACTCCCATTTGAAGGAGAAGCCTGCAGGTCTTGATGAGGCAGTGTATGGGGGTGGGGGCTGGATGAATGGTGAGCTGTGGGCACATGCCACTGTCATTCTGTGGACACTTGGTCTGCAACCCCTCTTCCTCGGTTTATGAGGTAGCATCCTGTCATCTTTCCTCCTATTTGGGTTTGTATTTTGCAGGCCTCTTGCTTCCTCCTCTTCCTTTACTTACGCGTTGACCACAGGAGGTACCCAAGGATGACCTTAGACCTTCTCCAGGTCCCATTTTTCCTCTTTTTCCCTCAGATACTGCCCACATCTAACACTGCATGCATTGCTTACATTTACAAGGCCCCATCTTTACTCAGAACCCTCCCTGAAGTACCAGGCCATATGCCCAACATCCTAGAGGCCTGATGATGGGCTCCAAGAGCTTCAATTCAGAGCTCACTGTCTGGCATGATGCAATGCTCCACACGCTCTCACCTCACCACAAACCATACTCTTTTCTTAACCAAGTTGGTTTCCTCTCTTTTTCCAGATTCACAGTGTTCCCTTCAACCTCAGGACCTTTGTACACGCAGCGCCTACCTCTATGTTATCCCCCGCCCCCCGTCTTCCTTCTGTATCTCCAGTTCTCTGCTCCTCGTGATCATAACTTCATTTCAAATATCAACTGTATGCAGCTGTCTTTTCTGACTCTCTCACAGCACATTAAAGACAACAGCTATTCCGTGCCCTCATAATGCTCTGTCCTTCCCTTGTATGGCTTGCCCCACTAGATGATTCCTTAGTAACTAGAGTGAGTTTTGAAGAGGATTGTCTCTCCTCCTGAGTGTCCTGACTCCAAACACAAGGAAAGCAATTATGCTCGCTTTTACCTTCTATCTCAAATATTTATTGAGGTGCTGTGACCATAAATCAAGTCAAACCATACCCATCTGTGAGAAGCCTGTCAGATTTTGTGAGAAATCCAGAAAGGAGAAATATTTGTATGAAACAGCACAGCAAATGTGGAGCTGACAAGATACAAGCTCCTCTAACATCAGGAGGGAATGAATCATTGCCTGAGCTCTGGTGCACCTTCCTGTGGAAACCTGGCTCCTTCAATGAGGACTGTGGAGCTCTCTGGCCCAATATAGATGAGTGTTTAGATGTTCTGTTTCCTTAAAAAGTAAGGTAAAAAATACAGTACACAGAGACCACTTGCAAGGGCCTGTCCTTCCTCCCTGACTCCATTCCCTGAGGACTCCGGGGAACCTTATGACAGACCCGGTTTTTATCCTTTCTGTGGACCTCATCAGAGCACCCTTCTTAGCCCTCCCCCTTTCCTCTGTGTTAGCTCCCAGTACCTAGAAATGCACTCTACCAGTAGCTACAGCAGGCAGGGACTCAGAAGCACTTCCTATCAGGCAACCCACAGCAAAATACACAATGGAATAAAATGATGAAAACAGTTTAGCGTGTGAAAGTAGAAATTGAATCACTAAAGGAAAGCCAAACTGAGGTAAAACTGAAAATGAAAAAAATTAGAGAGTCAAAGAACTCACAGGTGAAACTGACCAAGAGATTACAAGACAGGAGAGAGAGAATCTCAGGTGCTAAAGACCAGAGAAAAGAAAAGTTTACCTTAAAGAAAATGTTACATCTAAAAACCCCAGGCACAAAATATCAAGGAAATCTGAAGCACTATAAAAATTGCAAATCTACAAATAATATTAATAGAGGAAGGAGAAAATATGCCCATGTCCAAGGAACAGAAAATATTTTCAGCAAAATCAGAGAAGGAAATTTCTCTAACCTAAACAAGGAGATGCCTATAAAGGTACAAAAAAGATACAGAATACCAAACAGACTGATCCAGAAAAGAAATTCCCCATGACACATAATTATCAAATCACTAAATGTACAGAACAAAGAAAAATATTAAAAGCTACAAGGGAAAAGGCAAGTAACAAACAAAGACAGACCCATTAGAATAGCACCTGACTTCTCAGTGGAGACTCTAAAAGCCAATGGGGCCTGAATGGATGCTCTACAAACTCCAAGAGACCACAGTTGCAGGCAAGACTACCACACAGAACCTAAATTTCAATAACAATTGAAGGATAAAGAAAAATACTTCACAATAAAGCCAATTTTAAGCAGTATCTATCTAAATAATCCAGCTCTATATGAGGCACTAGAAGGAAAATTTCAACCAGAAGAGGTTAATCACATCCAAGAAAACAAAAGGAATAAATTAACCCCAGACAAGCAAATCAAAAGAGAAGGAAAAACTCCCCACACCACAGCAACAAAATAATGGGAATCACCAAACGGTGCAATCAACAAACATAGCTCTCAACATTTGTGGTCTCAATTCTCTAAGAAAAGGTCACAGACTAACAGACTGGATTCAAAAACAGGAGCTACCTTTCTGCTGCGTCTAAGAAACACACCTTACCATTGAGGATGGATATCACCACAGGGTAAAAGGATGAAAAAAAGATATTCCAAGCAAATAGACCTAAGAAGCAAGCTAGTGTAGCCATTTTAATATCTGACAATGTAGACTCAAACAAAAGCTAATCAGAAGAGATAGGGAAGAATACTACATACTCATTAAGGAAAAATTCACCAAGAAAGAGGATGTTGCCATTATGTATGAAAATACAAGAGCACCCAGATCCATTAAAGGAACACGTCTATGGATAAAATAACATATGGACCCTCATCTACTGACAGTGGCTGACTTCAGTACCCGATTCTTACCAACAAACAGGCCAGCCAGACAAAACTAAACAGAGAAACGCTGAAGCTAAATGACATCATTGCACAGACCTAACAGGTGTTTACAGGACATTTTACACAAACACAAAAGAATATACCTTCTTCTCAGCATCTCATGCAACCTTCTCCAAAACTGACCACATACTTAGACACAAAGCAAGTCTCAACAGACACCAGAAAATTGAAACAACACTGTGCATCCCATCAGGTCACCATGGATTAAAGCTGGGTATCAACAGCAGCAGAAAACTTACAAGCTCATGGAAACAGAACAACTCAATGACAAACTTCATAATTGAATGAAAATGAAAACAAAGCATACCCAAACTTATGGAACACAAAGAATGTAGTTCTAAGAGGCAAGTATACAGCACTAAGTGCCTACATAAAACATTTTGGAGAGATCTCACACTAGTACCTTAATGGCATATCTGAAAGCTCTAGAACAAAAAGAAGAAATCATACCAAAAAAGGAGTAGACAGCAAGAAATAAACAAACTCAGGGCTGAAATAAATTAAATAGAAGCAAACAAAAAAACAAAATCAATGAAACAAAGAGTTGGTTCTTTAGGAAAATTAGTAATATTGATAAAGCCTTAGCCAAATCAACCAAAATATGGAGAGAGAGGGTCCAACTGAATAAAATCAGAGATAAAAAGAGGAACATAAGTTCATCTAAAGAATCCTAAGGACATACTTCAAAAATGTGTTATCTATCAAATTGGAAAAATCTAATGGATAAATTTCTTGATATATACTACCCACTGAAGTTACATCAAGATTAGATGAGTAATTTAAACAGACCTATATCCCCTAGTAAAATAGAAGCAGTAATTAAGTCTTCCAACCAAAAAGTTCAGGGCCAGGTAGATTTTAGCATAGAATTCTGCCAGATTTTCAAAGAAGTAATGTCAATACTTCTCAAATTATTCTATGAAATAGAAACAGAAGGAACACTTTGTAACTCTTTATGAGACCACAATTATCCTGATACCCAAACCACATAAAGATACAATAGAGAAAAAAATTACAGAACAATTTTCTTTTATTAGCACAGATGTAAAAATTCTCAATAAAATATTTTCAAACCAAACCTAAGAACACATAAAAAAGATGACCCATCATGATCAAGTAGTGTGCTGCCTAATTTTAATGTCAACTTGACACAGGCTAGAGTCACCTGAGATGAGGGAACCCCAATTGAGAAATGCTTCCATAAGACTGGGCTGTAGGCAAGCTTGTAAAGCATTTTCTCATTCAGTGATTGATGGGGGAGGCCCAGCCTATTGTGGGTGGGACCTCCCCTGGGCTGGAGGGGGAGAAAGTGAGCTGAGCAAGCCATGAAGAGCAAGCCAGTAAGCAGTACCCCTCCATGGCCTCTGCATAAACTCCAGCCTCTAGGTTCCTATCCTGTTTGAGTTCCTGTCCTGATTTTATGGACTATGGATGTGGAAACATAAGCTAAATAAAATCTTTTCTCCACAAATTGCTTTTGGTGATGATATTTTATCATAGCATTAATAACCCAAACTAAAACAAGTAGGATTCATCCTAGGAATGTAGGGATGGTTCAACATCTATAAAGTGATAAAGGTAATGCACCCTTAAAACAGACTGAAAGATTTAAAAAAAAAACCCAAAGATCATATTATTAGATGCAGAAAAAAACCTATGACAAAACCCAACATCCCTTCATGATAAAAGTCCTGGGAGAGATCGGAAATACAAGGAACATGCTTCAACATAATAAAAGCAATATACAGCAAGCTGACAGCCAACATCAAATTAAATGGAGAGAAACTCAAGGTAATTCCTCTAAAATCGGGAACAAGACAAGGCTGTCCACTCTCTCCATACCTCTTCAAAATTGTCCTTGAAGTTCTAGCTAGAGCAATTAGACAACAAAAGGAGATCAAGGGGATACAAATCGGAAAGGAAGAAGTCACATTTTCACTATTTGCAGATGGTATGATAGTCTACATAAGTGACCTGAAAAACTCGACCAGGGAACTCCTACAGCTGATAAACACCTTCAGCAAAGTGGCAGGATACAAGATTAACTCAAAAAAATCTGTAGTCCTACATATATATACCGATGACACATTGGCGGAGAAAGAAATCAGAGAAATATCACCCTTTACAATTGCCACAAACAACATAAAATACCTTGGGGTAACACTAACCAAAAAAGTGAAAGACCTGTACTGTAAAAATTTTGAGTCTCTAAAGAAAGAAATTAAAGAAGATACCAGAAAATGGAAAGATCCCCCATGCTCTTGGATAGGTAGGATCAACATAGTAAAAATGGCAATCTTGCCAAAAGCGATCTACAGATTCAATGCAATCCCCATCAAAATCCCAACACAATTCTTCACAGACCTTTAAAGAACAATTCTCAACTTTATATGCAGAAACAAAACACCCAGAATAGCCAAAACAACCCTGTGCAATAAAGGAACTTCTGGAGGCATCACTATCCCTGACTTCAAGGTCTATTACAGAGCTATAGTCCTGGAAACAGCTTGGTAGTGGCACAAAAATAGACAGGTAGACCAATGGAATAGAGTTGAAAGCACTGATATTAACCCACACACCTATGAACACTTGATTTTTGACAAACAATCCAAATTTATACGATGGAACAAAGAGAACATCTTTAACAAATGGTGCTGGCATAACTGGATTCGGACATGTAGAAGACTGCAAATAGATCCAAGCCTATCACCATACACAAAACTTAAGTCAAAATGGATCAAAGACCTCAACATAAATCCAGCTACACTGAACTTATTAGAAGACAAAGTGGGAAATACCCTTGAATTAATTGGTACAGGAGACTGCTTCCTGAACATTACACCAGTAGCACAGACACTGAGATCAACAATTGATAAATGGGACCTCCTGAAACTGACAAGCTTCTGTAAAGCAAAGGACACAGTCAGCAAGACAAAACGGCAGCCCACAGACTGGGAAAAAATATTCACCAACCCCACATCTGACAGAGGGATGATCTCCAAAATATACAAAGAACTCAAGAAGCTAGTCTCCAAAACACCAAACAACCCAATTAAAAAGTGGGGTACAGAACTAAATAGACAATTCTCAATAGAGGAATCTAAAATGGCTGAAAGACACATAAGAAAGTGTTCAACATCCTTAGTTATCAGGGAAATGCAAATCAAAACAACTCTGAGATACCTAATCTTACTCCTGTCAGAATGGCTAAAAACAAAAACACCAATGACAGTTTATGCTGGAGAGGATGTGGAGAAAGGGGAACACTCCTCCACTGCTGGTGGGAGTGCCAACTTGTACAGCCACTTTGGAAATCAGTATGGCGACTCCTCAAGAAAATGGGAATCAGTCTACCAGAAGATCCAGCAATTCTACTCTTAGGCATATACCCAAAAAAGCACATTCATACAACAAAGACATCTGTTCAATGATGTTTACAGCAGCACTATTTGTAATAGCCAGAAACTGGAAGCAGCCTAGATGCCCCTCAACTGAAGAATGGATGGAGAAAATGTGGTGCATTTACTCATCAGAAAAAAAAAATGGAATCTTGAAATTTGCAGGAAAGTGGATGAAACTAGAAGAAACCATTTTGAGCAAGGTAACCCAATCACAAAAAGACAAACATGGTATGTACTCACTCATATGTGGATTTTAGACATAGAGTAAAGGATTACCAGCCTACAATCCACACTGCCAGAGAAGCTAGTAAACAAGGAGGACCCTAAGAGAGACATACATGGTCCCCTGGAGAAGGGGAAAGGGTCAAGATCCCCTGAGCAAATTGGGAGCTCGGGAAGAGGGGGGAGGGAGCTAGGAGAATGAGAAGGGGAGAAGAGGAAGGATGCAGAGGACATGAGGGAGCAGAAAGGTTGTGTCAGGGGAAGAATAGAAGATAACAAGAATGGAGATACCATAATAGAGGGAGACATTTTAGGTTTACAGAGAAATCAGGCACTAGGGAAATGTCTGGAGATCTACAAAGATGACACCAGCTAACAATCTACGCAGCAGAGGAGAGGCTACCTTAAATGCCCTCCCCTGATAATGAGATTGATGCCTGACTTATATGATCAAACATTTTATGCTTTACAGGTGAAAAACAAATTATCCCCAAGAACCTACATACATTTGTGTCCAAGCAACTTGTAATAGATTAATAGAGTGTAAGCAAGCAAGGAATTTTTCTCAGCCAGTTCTTTTACTGACAGACTGCATTTACCATTACAAAGAAAGGACCACTAATTTTATTATTTATCCCAAAAGATAATCTTATGCCAAATCTTATAAGAATCACAAAACTATACTTTTATATATGCAAAACAGTCAGTTCTACTTTAAATCCAACTGTGTATACCCACTTATCAACAGTCTTTTTATTTCAGGAAGCTGAGGGCAGAAATGGGTACAATGAATTATCTCTCTGGATTACCAATCCATCCTAGCAAGAAAGGTCCGTCAGCCAGCAATAGCCAGGCTGTCTCTGTTTTTGTTCTCCAGCCTCAATGAACCCCTTACTCAACTATTAAAAGTGTGCCTTTATAAACCTTGAATTGTTCCCCAAGATTTTCTACCTCAAAACCATTAACAAAAAAACAATCTTAACCTAACCTTAAGTAATTGTTTGAAGCTTTGTTTTAGCTATGATTCACACCAAACCTGTGCACATATCTCCCAACATTAAGATTAAAATAACTTGAGCTAGCCTAGATTCTGGGAATCAATTGTTTTCCTTAATCATTAACCTTAGCCACAGTCTATATTGTAAGTCCTAGCTGTGTGACACTTTTTTGTTCTTATTTCTCATCCCATGCAGCCCCTTTTTTATCAGGGGCAGGGCAACACTATATCCTACCTTTACCTATATAAATTTTCCCACTAACCTCACCTCTATTATAATCCCTTACTATATTTATTTTTTTAAAAAAACCCTTAACCTTCAAAATCTTTTAAACTAACAGTATTATTGTATAAAATCATTACTTCAACAGTAATGATTAAACAGTACAGCTTAAGAGGAAATCATTTTCATAATAATCCACAGGCAAAAATGCCAGTAGAACAGGATAGTTCCATGAGACAATCACACTATATTAAAGGCAGTGGGGATGCCCCCACACCCATTCACACCATGCCAGATACCAGAGGAAAACGGCAGTGGAAAACATGTAAAGGCACAGCAGTAGCAAGAGACATTCTGAAGTTGAAGCCTTTGGGACCTTGCTTATCAGAGAAGAAAGGTAAACACAAACCCACACACAAACTCTTGGATCTACGATGGTGATCTATCTGTATGATACGCCTGATGTAATAGAGGCACAAAAGTTATGGGATTAACTAACCACTATCTGATTGGAGTTAAAGTCCAGGCCATGAAATGGAACCCATATTCAACACCATTGAAGAGTCCACAAACATAAGACTTGATAGACCAGGGACCCATAGGAAAACCACATACTACTGTTCTGCTTATGGAATGTAGCAATAAAATGACTCCTAATGACATTCTGCCATACTCATAGATCAGTGTCTTGCTCAGCCATCATCAGAGAAGCTTCTTCTTGAAGTAGATGGGAACTAACATAGAAAGTCACAACTAGACAACGTGCAGAGAGTGAAAGACATTAGATTACTCAGTCCTAAATGGGATGTCTCCATTGAACTTGTCCCTTCAGGGTTCAGGGAACTCTGTGGAAAAGGAGGCAGAAAGTATGTAAGAACCAGTAGGGTTGGAAGACACCAAGGAAACAAGGCCTTCCAGACACAATAGGACTGGTGTGTGCATAAACTCACAGCTACTGAGGCTGCCCAGGTCTCAAGCAGATGGGATCTCAGTACTGAGAGGGGAATTGGACACAAGTGCCCTTCCCTAACCTGGAAGCTATCTCCAACTGAAAACACTCACAAACGAAAAATTAGTTTTCTCCAATGGAGTTTCACTGGATATACAAGCCACACTAAGGGTCAGGCCCCGTGCCGCGTAGTAGATGGCCAACACAAAATGAACTCAGGTGTATTTTTGGAGATTTTTTTGTCTCATAACCTTTTGTGTGGGCTTTATTTTTTTTAACCTTACAGGTCTTCCGCTTATATATTATATTTCAAAAGGGGGGCAGTACACAGACAGCCCCCAGTACCCAGGTCTTCCTCACCTGTGGATTCAATTAAACACTCACTGAAGACATTTAGAAGCAAACTACTCAGCAATACTGAACATGTATTTCTCTTTCTTATCAGCATCCCCCAAACACCTGGGAAACTATTGTTTACATGGAATTTCACATTGCATTTGGCACTGAAAGTCATCTAGGGAAACCTGGCATCTATTGGAGGCTGTGTGCATGTCATGTGTAAATACTAACTACATAATTTTATAGAAAGGACTGGGGCACCTTCAGCTTCAGCATCTGCAGGAGGCCTGGAACCAGTGTTCCACAGAAAGCAGAGGACTGCTTTATCTCAACACACACACACACACACACACACACACACACACACACACACACACACACACACACACACTCTAGTATACAGTACACATGGTTTCATTGTAAGAAGGATATAAGAAGAAGTTTGTTTTGATTCAGTCTTGCTTATGTCTGTATAAATAAATTCTGGCAGGGACAAGGAAGTAATGAAAGCAATTGCCTTTGAAAGATGAAAAGAGAGAGAAGACAGCAGCAGAACAAAGAGCTCCCCATGAATATCTTTCTAGTGTCTTGATTTGGGAACTGTGTGTAGGTATTGCTTATTAAAAACTATGAGAAAGGCTCTGAGAGATGGGTCAGGAAGACTGCCGGTGAAAGGGGGTGAGGAGGACACGCTGGCCAGTGATAGAGAAACAAGGACTTTTGCCTTCTGCAAGCCCCCAGGGAGGCTGTGCCAGGAGCCCCTTTGCTCCCCTTGCACCAGCAGGGCACTTTCTCCTTGGCAGGCTCATAGGAGGATGAGGCTGTAAAACAGGAGATTGCAAACTACAAAGGCTGCTCCTACACTCCCAGAGGTTTAGATCCAAGTGGGATCATAGAGAATCTCACTCCTCTTCCATTGTCAGTGCTTCCTGAAGCCAACAGCTCTATGGGGACATAGGATGGTTTTGCAAACACCATCTGTGATGGAGGAGTCTAAGGACAGGCATCTGTCACAAGACAAGAGCAGTCTGGGCTAAACGCCCCTTTGCAAGTCACATCAGCAAATGTATGAGCATCTGCCATGCACCAGGCACCACTGTCAGCAATCTGTGGAGGCTTGGAGGATGAATGGGAGGCAGGCACAGGGAGAGGAAGGGCTTACTAAGAGCCTGTCAGTGAGTCCAGAAAACACTTGTGTCTTCACAAACCCCTGGAAAACTCAACTTGCTATTGTTTATAACCTCGATTTTCTGACGAGGAAAGACAGGCAAGGAAGTTAATTATTTGTGTGAGAACACTCAGCTGCACTGTGACCTGTTGACTTCAAAGTCCTGCACCTCAGGCCCTTTGCACTTGCTGCCCCCTCCATCTCTGGATCTTTCCTGAGATACCCGCCTGATAAGTCACTGCATTCCTTGAGGTCTTTACCTTTCTCTTGGTGTCTCAGGGAAGCCCTGGCAGCTGTGCCTGGCAGGACACAATCCTCACTCTGCTCCTTTGTTTCTTCACAACACTGATTACCATGAACACCAGTAACAAATAAAAAAACAAGTCTTTATGTGCGAGGCCACAAGGCCGGCCCTGGCTGTGGTTGCTGCAGTTCCCTCAGCCCCAACTGAGAACTCGATGAAGGGATAGCTGTGCCTTCGAGCAGACTTTGGTGGTATGAGGGAGTCATTTAGAGGCACAACATCCACATGGGACAAGGGCTTCAAGGACTGGCACAGGAGGAAGCCGTTTCACTTCCCCAGGTCATCAGGATGAAGGACCAATGGGCTCTCCTTGAGGGACTGGGGGGGGGGTAGCTGCAGTTACAGACGAAAAGGTGACAGGAAAAGGCAATCTCATTTCAGAAAATGCCTCTGCCACACTGGTCCATAGGTAAGCCTGTGGGGGTATTTTCTTCCCTTTTGAAAAATTACTTATTTTTGAAATTATAATATAATTACATCATTTCTCCCTTCTCCTTCCTCCCTCCAAACCCTTCCTTACACTCCTCCTTTGCTCTTTCAAATTCAGTCTCTTTTTATTAACTGCCATTATATGCATATATGAGTATATATGGACATATATATTCCTAAATATAACCTGCTCAGTCTGCATAATGTTACTTGTATATATGTTTTCAGGGTTGACCCTTTAGTATGGGAATGCCACTTGGTGCGTCTTCCCTGGGGAAGACGATTTCTCTTGCTCTTAGCATCCCTTACCTGCCTCCAGTTCTTTGTGTGGGGATAAGGCCTCATGAGCTTTCTCCCACCCGTGTCAGCACGTCTATTGCTGTCCTTGGTCAGCTCATGTTTAGGCGTCGCTGGTGAGACGTTACGGATGTCTCAGCAAATTCCCTGTTTCTCTGGCTCTTACAATCTCTCCACTCCTCCTCTACAATAATCCCTGAACTTTGGGTGCAGGCATTGTGGTGTAGAGGTATCAGCTGGGGCTGGGCTGCACAACTCTGCATTTTTTTTTTATTGGTTTTAGTTTTCTACAATGGCCTCCTATTTCAAACAGATGTTTCTTTGATGAGGGTGAGGACTACACTTCTCTGAGGATATGGGGGTAGATACTTAGAATGTGCTTAGGAATTATGCTGGTTTAGTAAAGTGGCGGTTATAGGTTTTTTTCTTCCAAGATCCATCACTTCCCTGGGTAGTTGGCTTGATTTCCAGTACCAGGCACGATTTCCCTTAAATTGTCCAATTTAAATTCCCTCTAATTGTCTTAAGTACAATCAGAGAGCTGTTGGTTACTACCGAGTGAAGCCTACCACTACTGTACCCTTAGGGTAATTGTGCCATGCTGGTCATTGTGTGGTTTGTAGGCATCATAGCTGGGTAGGATTGCTGGTTACTTCTCTCTGAAATTTTGCATGATACCATGCCTTATGGTACCATGAAATCCAGTCCTCAGGGAGGTTTTCAGGTCAGTTCCAGCTCAGGGGTCTCTGTGCCTTGCATGCAAGGTGGATAGTGTCTTCAGCAATAAGGGATACCTTCCACCTCTGAGGGGAAACCAAGTACAATTGCAATAGTCTGTGTTTTGAAGTCTCTTGGACAACCCTGAACAACTTGGAAAAGGGGTTTCTCATGCCTCATAGTATTGTTTTCATTGTACTTGTTAGTCTGTGGTTCTTGGATGGCTCATTGTCAGGCCAGATGGAAAATTTCTTTAAACTATATATGTATATTTAATCACAGACTTACATATATTCTATGTATCTTTAGATAGATAGTTAGTACTATATTCCACATGGCTTTTTCAACAAACCCTTAGTTTACCATCCTTCCTCCTTCTGTATTTTCTCCCTGCTTCTCCCTAACTAGAACCTCCCATTATCCCCATTCTCCTGAGCAGATGACGTTTACCCTGCTATTCCACTCTCTTCTTGTTTCCCCAGCCTGGCCCTGCAATGGGCCCTTTTATTTACTGGTTTCTACAGTTAATCCAGGCTATGTCCTTACATCTGAAGATTTAGAACCAGGAGTGTCAGATGAGAAAGAGCATGCAACGCTTGTCTTTCCGGGTCTGGGTTACATCACTCAATATGATCTTTTCTAGTTCCATCCATTTACCTGCAAAGTTCACGATTTCCTTTTACTTTACCACTGAATAGTAGTTCATGGTGTATCTACACTACATTTTCATTATCCATTCATCAGTTGTGTTGACTGTAGGGCATTTAGGATGTTTCCATTTCCTAGCCATTATGAATAGAATATCACTGAACATGTCTGAGAAAGTATCTGTGGTGTATAACGTCCAGTCCTTTTGCCTCTATGCCAAGGAGTGGTATACCTGGGACAAATGGTAGATTTACTTTTAGCTTTTTGAAAATTCTCCACCCTGATTTGCAGAGTGACAGAATGAGTTTGCAATCCCACCAAGAATGAATGAAGGTTCCCTATCCCCCACATTTATTGTCAGCTATTTTGTTGATCCTCATTGTTCTTACTGGAGTAAAATGAAATCTCCAAGTTGTTATTATTTGATTTCCTTAATTGCTAGGGATGGTGAACATTTTTTGAGATATTTCTTAGTCATTGTTGATTAATGATTGATGTGGGAGGACCCAGCCCACTGGTACCACCCCTGGGTAGGTAGTCCTAGGGTGTATAGAGAGCAGGCCAGGGTAGCCATAGAGAGCAAGCTAGGAAGCAGCATTTCTCCATTGTCCCTGCTTCAGCTCCTTCCTCCAAGTTCCTGCCTTGAGTTCTTGGTTCCAACTTCCCTCAACAATGGACTATGATGATAAGCCAAATAAACCTCAAGTTGCTTTTGGTCATGTTTTTTTTTTAAAAAAGATTTTATTTATTTGTTATGTATACAACATTCTGCTTCCATGTATATCTGCACACCAGAAGAGGGCACCAGATCTCATTACGGGTGGTTGTGAGCCACCATGTGGTTGCTGGGAATTGAACTCAGGACCTCTGGAAGAGGAGTCAGTGCTCTTAACCTCTGAGCCATCTCTCCAGCCCTTTCAGTCATGTTTTTATCACAGCAAAGAAAGCAAGGAACTTACTGTAAGTCAGAATTTCTGGCATGTTCTCATTGACTCTCCTGCTTAAATTTCCTCCATGACTTACTCACTCATGCTAATGAAACTGTGGAGATGTCTGCTCAGAAGTCACACAGATAGAGGGACTAAATTAAGTTTCAAAGCCTGGATATCCAGGCCCCCAAATCAGCAGCTCTCTAATGAAATTGGTAGAAAGGTCCCAAGTGGGGCTGGTCCCATTAGAATTTACTGGAAGCTGTCATAAAATCCAGATCCCTGGTCCCCATCCCTGGAAAGATTCCTTGAATCTGGAAGGAGCCTTCAGAGTCTGTTTTCCTGGGCCTTCCCAGAAGACTCTAGTGCACACCCAGGGGTGGAGGTATTATCTTTGCCTCACTGGGGTTGGGGGGTGGGGCAGCAGGGGGCACTGGGAAGCAGGGAAGTGAGAAGACAGTGCTCTATTCCCACACAGCAGAGGTTGTAAAAGTAT
This sequence comes from Cricetulus griseus, assembly GCF_003668045.3. Lineage (NCBI taxonomy): Eukaryota > Metazoa > Chordata > Mammalia > Rodentia > Cricetidae > Cricetulus > Cricetulus griseus. The sequence goes on from NC_048601.1 coordinate 87,144,287, forward strand.
GCATGGCGACAGAATGAGAGGGAGGGGACCCTGAATGAGAAAGAGTCTGATATGGCATTGGTGGAACTGAAGGATGCAGGCAAAGGTACACTCTGGACAGCGTGCTTAATGTCATCAGCCCAAATCCCATAACCTCATCCTCTGGGCACTAGGCACTTTAGCATAGAGAGATGGATCACCATCCACACACCTGGGAACATTAGCTCCTGAGATAGTTTGGAAGAGGACTAGACCTCTGCAGCTCAATAAGCCACAGAGGCACCCCTACTCCTGGCCCCTACAACAGACATGATTAATCAATAGCCCTTTTCTCATTCAGAACCCTAAGGTTTGCTTATGCTCTCTGAGCAGCAGAATTTGCCAAACGGAAGAGAAGCCAGTATATCATGTAGGCCATGTGTCTGTCCCTCCAGATGTTGACACGACAGCCACTTGCAATAGGAACCAAACAAAAGATAGGCAGCTTCCTATCATAGCTTTCAGTAAGAGCCTGCCTATCACTTGAAGGGTTAGCTAAAACAAACACCATGGGAATAAGTCTCCAAGGCACAGTCAAGGTAACTGAAACCTATCACAAAGTCTGAAAGTGTCACTTCCCGATTTAACTCAAAAAACACATTTCCCAAGCAAAATGCAATAATGAACCATCACTTTTAAGGTGGTTCCATGAGCAGAGAGGTGACATGGTAGAATCTACTTCTGCAGCAATGTATATTGCCAGCCATCCCTGGATGGGCTCAGGGGAAGGAGGGGTGTTCTCCAGCATAGGAGAGGATTCTTCCACTGGACCAACTAGTTTGGAAGAGGTGGAGGATCACTGAGGAATGTGGAGGCCAAGAAAGGGATGCCCACCTTCCCTTGAAATCTAACAATTAAGAAAGCTAATATTTTACTCTTTTTTGTTTTTGACTGCATTTTTTTAATTTGAATTAGAAAGATTATTTTACATGTCAATCTCAGGTCCCTCTTCCTCCCCTTTTTCCCTGCCCCCCCCCCAACTAACATCCTACCTGTCCCATACCCTTTCTGCTCCTCAGGGAGGGTGAGGCCTTCCATGGGGGCCTTCAGAGTCTGTCATATACTTTGGGATAAGGCCTAGGCCCACCCCCTTGTGTCTAGGATGAGGGAGTATCCCTCCATGTGGGATGGGCTCCCAAAGTCCATTCCTATGCTAGGGATAAGTACTGATCCACTACAAGGGGCCCCATAGATTTCCGAGGTCTCCTCACTGACACCCACATTCAGGGGGTCTGGATCAGTTCCATGCTGGTTCCCAGCTATCAGTCTGGGGACCAAGAGCTCCCCCTTGTTCAGGTCAGCTGTTTCTGTGGGTTTCACCAGTCTGGTCTGGACCCCTTTGCCCATCAGTCCTCCTTCTCTGCAACTGGATTCCAGTTCAGTTCAAGCTTTAGCTGTGGGTGTCTGCTTCTACTTCCACCAGCTGCTGGATGAAGGCTATGGGATGTCATGTAAGTTACAATCCACACCGCCAGAGGAGCTAGTAAACAAGGAGGACCCCAAGAGAGACATACATGGTCCCCTGGAAAAGAGGAAAGGGACAAGATCTCCTGAGCAAATTGGAAGCATGGGGGGAGAGGAGAAGGAACTAGGAGAATGAGAAGGGGAGAAGAGGAGGGGTGAGGAGGACATGATGGGGCAGAGAGGTTGAGCTGGGGGAAGAACAGAAGAGAACAAGATAAGAAGAGATAATATAATAGAGCGAGACATTATAGGTTTAAAGAGAAATCAGGCACTAGGGAAATGTCTGGAGAGCTACAAAGATGACACCAACTAACAGTCTAAGCAACAGAGGAGAGGCTACCCTAAATGCCCTCCTGGTATCCTATTCTTTTCTTTAGAAACAAACTGACCCATCTTAACAACACAGGGATAAGTCAACAGGTTTTGGCGTGAGAAAGCTCATGCCTGGGTGGTCCTGAATCCACTCAAAGCCATCAGTTCCTAGGACTGAGATGGTCCTCCGGGTTAGGATCTGCAGCCCACTCCCTTCTAAAGGGGTATGTGGATCAAGGAGCTGAGCCTATCCAGTGGATAAGAGATGAGCTGTACCACGATGCCCACTGCCATGTCTCACCCATTTTCATGGAAGACTTCACAGGTAGGAGCAGGTTATTGGTGCTATGGGTGACTTTCTAATCCCAAACTCACCTCCAAATAACATATGAAGACTCTGCCTTGCTAACAAAATGTTACCTTAAAATTTACTGTTTGGCCAGTGGCACCATGGCAACCCAAAGACAAGTCTTGTGGGGCCCCAAAGCAGGGAGCCAGGTAACATATGGGGTTTGACAAATTGAAGACATGCTACTTTTATGACTCACAGATTGGAATAGGATCAAAGAACAACTATGATCATATTCCTGTCAGGTGTTTGGGCTGTGGCTGTTCTACAGGGGGTGAGAGTCCAAGCTCCTATTTAGAAAAAGAAGCACAAGCTCTGAGTATCTGACCTCCCACTGGAGAAGGCTCCTGGGACAGCTGTCAGCCCCAGTGTCTGCTGCCTTGTCGTTTTGGACTCTTACAAAGGAAAACCTCAGAATATTCTCACGAGGGTTGGCATTTAAACCTGTCAGCTCCAGGCCCACATTTCACACAGTTCTGGCTTATCACTCAAATGTGGCTTCCTTATTATTTTAAGTGAATTCAAAAGCGGCTATTCTTTTAGGCCCTCAACTCCAGCTCTTTCTCAAAGAATTTGCCCATGTTTTGGGGGTTGGTGTTAGTAGTTGAGCAACATATGTATGATGTTTAGGACTAAGATTATCCCATAGACATAGCTAAGTCAGTGATAGTTTGTCTCTAAGAAAACAGCAGTCTACTAATCCCCATAGGGAAGTACAGAGAGCAGGGATTTAGGGCCATCATGTGACATTGGGGTTCCTTGAGTCAAGTCCTGGTCTTATGCATCCTTGTGGCCACAGAGCTCCTAGTACTCTCTCTGACCACAAAGAATTCCCTGATACACAATGACCAAGACCTTTTTTTGTGTGTGTGTGATGTTCTGTAGGGCTTTGATCAATGTGGCTTTGGTGTCCCGTGTGTCATATGCCCTCATTTTTATAAATTCATTTACTTGGAAACTCTAAACAATGAATGTTTATTAGTCTGATTTATTAAAGAACTTTGTATATGCCAGTAAATGGCATATACAAACCACGAGGTCAGGCACACCTGTAGCCAGCCCCTAAGTAAGTGTGGCTACAGCTTCCCCTACAACTAAATTTGTATTAAATAGCCCAAACTATCCCATCTTCAAGTAAGATTTTATGATTTTAGATCCAAAAGTAAAATTCCAACCTAATATACTAGGGTAAAACTGATACTGTGGACACATAATTAGGAATGCTCTTCTTAGCTTCCTTAGGATATAAAACTGCTTTTAAGAAATAAATTGGGTGGTCTAGGGTCACTTAGAAAAAGAGAAGATGAATTTGAGCCAATATCATGTATTTCAGTAAAGCTCCCAGTAGTGGCATTTGCTCAACAAATATTTATTGGATTGTTAATGTGAGCAAGGCAGTGTGTGATGCCCAGTAACTCAAGGAACACCCAACATCTCTTCCCAGGGATATTTTGTTGATTTACTGTCAGAGTACTTCACACTCCATTAGGAAACAAACAAACAAAAACATCCAATTACTAAGTCATTAGCACCGCCTTTTAAAATCGAAGCTGGGAAAGCAGAGCCCTAGATTGGAAGGGCCCTTAGAGACCCACACAGCCCCTAACTTCACAGATGGGAGAACAGGCTCGTGTAATAAAGAATGAGGGGCCCTGCACGTGCCTGCCCAGAAAGATGAGGGCTATATATCTGTGAGGAGAAATGAGTTGAAGAGTGCCAAGGGCGATGAAATCCATTAGACAAAACAAAGTGGCAAAGGCCTCAGTACCCAGCATGCTTTTTACATTTTTAAACATGGGAGGCATATGTCTTACAAGATGACAGAGAGCACACATTGGGAAGGGGAGGTGGACTACACTGTGAGGCAGGGGCTGGTTGATGGAAATTGTTTCTCTCAGATTCACATAGTGTTTATGTGTATGGTGTATGTGTGCATATGTGTGTTCATACCACTGCTCAATATCAAGTTTCTTCCTTGATCACTCTCCAGCTTAATGTTTGAGACAGAACTTATTAAGTGAACCCAAAGCTCACGCATCAGGCTAGACAGGCTGGCCAGCAGAGCCTTGGAATCCTCCTGTCTCCACCCTGGCGTTAGGATTGGAGGCATATGAAACACTGCTTTTACATAGGTGCTGGGGTTCTAAATTGAGATTCTCATGCTTGTGAAGCAAGCAGTGTACTGGCCGAGCCATCTCCTAAGCCCCACTAATGTTCAATTTTGTGTACCTCCATATTGTCGCAAGAAATATGTACATATGTGTGTATGTAAAATGTACATATACCCTCTATTTTATGATAGAACACTTGCTGAGAAATGTTTGTTAGGCAATGTGTGCTTGTGCAAACATCAGAGTATACTTACACAAACCAAGTGGTACAGCCTAGCACACACATGTGCAATATGACCCATGTGGATAGTACATGTTATCATAGGCCAAGTCCATTGTTTGGTGGAGATGCCATTATATGACACATGACTACCATGATAAGCAGACAAATATATACATAGAAAAAATCTAAGACTTTAATTTTTGAGACAGAGTCTCATTATGTAGACCTGGCTGTTCTAGAACTCATTGTATAGACAAGACTGGCATAGAACCCTTACCTCCAGAGTGCTAGGACTACAAGTGCATGCCACTGTACTCAATTTATGATTTTAAACAAGTAGAAAAGAAGTCTTGAATGCTTGCTTGCAGGTTAAGAGTTGACTTGCCTCTGGGCACCCAGACATTACTTCTGAATGCCTCCTGCCCCTTTTGGAGAAGCCTCTGCCCTTGTACAACTGTGGTTTCCTTATAGACAAGACAGAGGTAACAGCAGTGCCTATCCCTTGGGGTGTACTGAAACTCTGAGAGTCAGCAGCTCACAGTCCAGGGCAGGTCCTGGGGGGCAGCAGCAGCAATGGCAGCATCAATAGAGACAGCAGCACATAGGATTGCTTGCTACCTAGCAGTGAGCCTGGAGGAACACTTGCCTCGGCCATGGTGGGCTCCACCCTGCCACAGTCCTTTCTTCTCCTAACAGAGAATTTTGGGAGAGACTCATGATGTCCAGGAGAGAGCAAGAGAGTTTGAGGTAATGGCCATTGCCTGCCTTCATGACAGGAGCTGCTGGGTGGCTGATGCTCAGACATGATCTATGCTTCTAAAGAGTCACCCGGAGTGATGAGACACCGTGTGTTCATTTTTCAACAGTTCATGTCAAATGCTATTACAGCCCTGGAGTGATGAGCAAAGAGCATAATTCATGGAAGTCAATACATTCGCCCTTGCTCACCAAATTCACACAAAAGAAAAAATATGCTCCCAGACAGTGGGTCAAGGTCTCTTCCCCTCTGGAACAGTCCTAAAGTGCAGAGTTTACCCTCTCTGACAGGTATCTCTTCTCAGTGAAAAGAAAAGCTTGGGATCTGGGGTGCTGCTTATGGGACCACTCATGGGCTAGCAAGGATCCTTCAAAAAAGCAGGCAGGCTAAAAACTTGCAGAGATTTTTCTGCTGTTGATACTCACAGTATGATTTCCATATTGGAGGCTGGTATTCCTCAGCATCTAGAATGAAGAGAGAAATCACGTCAGACTGCATGTCAACCTGCCAGTCCGTGTCTTCCCTAGAGGAGGGGCAGCCTGTCAGATGGACTCAATTCCAACCCCTGGGGTCCCTCTGCTCATGAGCAGAACAGTTCCAGCCACAAAGGCGGAACATGAGTGGTAACTTGTGGGCACAACAACAACATCATCTTTGGATCATTACTGTGACAGAATAAACAGCTTAACAGTTTTCAGAATCTAGTAAATTAAAAAAAAAATTTTAAAGTAATTAACTCGATTCTTGGCACAATAAACACATAATTTATCCCACAGTCTCCAGCCAGATCTTTAGTCCATTTATTAAGACTTGAGGGCAGGATGCAATGTGGCAGGCACGCAATATTAGATGTGGAAAGTTGTGCAGTCAAAATCCACTCCACTCCAAAACTCCTGGGCCTGACGGCAGAGGCCCTGATGATGCTATTGGGATTGCATTAGCTCCTTGAATTAACATCAACATGTGACTTAGAATATTTCCAGAAGCCTCACAGCAAAGGCAGGTGTCAGATGAGAAAGTTACAGGACAGGATGAAGCTGTTCTTCATCACCCTCAGAAACAGGCAAGAGGAGGCAATGGCTGCTCCCTCGGCTCCTGGCCTGGGTGACAGTTAGTGTCCTGTGCTCTCACAGCTGTGAGCCTAAGGAAGCCCATGCAGCCTAGATAGCCAGTGGAGAGAGTGCCCAGGATGCATGTGGCTCAGAAGGAACCTCGAGCTTTCTGATTTAGCATCTTTAGGTACCTAAATAAGCCTTGCTGTGTGCTCCCCATTCCCACTCCCTGACTTTCCTAATTTTTGGAAAGAATTAACATCAGAGAAAGTTTTTCTGCCTGAGAAACAAATGTGCTATTTATTGATCAATACCAACCTCAAAGTGATAAACTTTCCCCACAAATCCCATTCAGTTATGCTTGTTTAGCTTAAAAATTTATTTTATAATGAAAATCCTGTTCCTTTGACTCATCACCTCACAGACCCAAAGGTCATTGTGTACCCTTTAGGAACAGGTGTATGAGAGTGCAGTGCGTTGATGGTTTGTATGGTGACCAGACAAACATTCGCATTAACTCTTTAAGTATTTTTTCATATTTGCTTATTTTATGTGTATGAATGTTTTACCTGCATTGCATATGTACGTCACATGTGTGCCTGGTGCCTGGAGGTCAGAAGAGGGAGTCAAACCCCCCATTATGGATGACTGGGAGCCACCATGTGTGTGCTGAGGACCGAACCCAGAACCGCTGCAGAGTAGCCAGTACTGTAAACCCCCGATCAATCTCCCCAGCCTGCTGGCATTAACTCTTAATACCTGTGCCAAAGTAAGAAATAATGTCTCATAATAATGAGCTATTAGCCTAAACAGCTGTATCATTTCATCTTATTTGCACCATAAATCAATGTTAAACGTTAGCCTGAATGTTTATAAAAGACCTTTTTAAACCAAACAAACCAAGTTGCTGAGTTTACAATAAAATTCTTAACCATCCATCCCATGCCTCTCTACCAGAAAAGCCAGGGTCGATAGCTTGAACGTGGATTACATTTCCAAAAATAGTTTTCAAAGATAGGTAAGAATCCACAAAGCAACTGTATACATGTATCTGAGCATTTACACACACACAGGAATACACAGAGACACACATATTATAAAGAAATTAAGTCCCAGAGATGCTAAGACATTATAGACAGGGAGAAAAACTATCTACCTATAACTGCTTTATTATTTCAGGTGAGATTATTCTATGAGGCAAATACAACTCCCAGGCTAGGTGTGGTCAAGATCCTTCTGTATTCCAGCACTATTTTCTGTGGATTGAAGGGGGGGTTCTGAGGCAGCGGCCGTAGCCCCCTTGAGTGGATGCAGTCCTGAGCTTGGCTTGGATCTAAGTTGTTCTTACCTCATGTCAGTTTAAATTAGACAACCTCACTATGAGTGTCAGTCTTGTCCTAAGAACAACCTAGGATGGTTTTACATAAGACACAGCAGGGCCCCATTAACTTTGTCGCAGGCTGCCCTACAAGTCTGTGAACAGTTTCCTTTGCACTTGCTTTCTGTTGTCAGCACAGCTCAGAGATGAAGAAAGCTGCCCCCAGAAACTAAGGATCTCAACAGTTCCTGGTCCAGAGCCTGCCAACATCTTCCCTCTGTGCATGAGATAGACTTCACTGTGGCCTGCAGTGGCCTGCTCTATCTGGAGCCTGCCCCTTCTGAGTCCACTGAATGCATTTCCCCATTGCTCAGCTCACCTTGCCACACCAGCCTGCTTGTTCTTAGAACAAATAACGCCTCTCCGAGTCTGTGCCTTTGCTCTATGGACTAGTTTCATAAAATGCTCACTAATAGGTCTTGGCATGGCTCATTTGTCCCATCATGTAGGGCTCAGCCCAAATGTCACCTCCTAGGGGACTTGCCCTTAACCCAGTCCCTCTCATGCAGCTTGATTTTCTTCATAGCTTCTGTTACCATAGAAATTGTTTATTGATTGGGTTTTTTTATGACTGCTCTCACCCCACTATTTGTCAAACTGCATTAAAGCAGGAGTGTTGGCTCACCCACTTTGCCATTACCAGCCCTTAGAAAGGTGCTAGCATATACCAGACCTTCAGACACAAACCAGAGAAGCACTAGTGGGACAATGGGAAGCACAGATGCTTCCCAAAACCCCAAACAAAAACATGTAAAATAAATGAAGACATTCATGAGCCCGGGAGTGCCTCCCAGCACTCAGGAAGCAGAGGCAGCTGATGGTATCTATGAGTTTGAGGCTGGTCTGCTCTATATAGTGAGTTCCAGGCCAGCCAGGGCTATGCAGTGAGACAGCATCTAAAAAATCCATAAAAACTATATAAATTTATATTTGTAAATATTATATATATACATATATACATACATATATCTCAGGGCACAAGGCCTTCTGCAGACAAGCACTGATAAGTGACATGAAACACACAGCTCCTTTCTGTTTCCTACTCTGAGTATTACGTTGTCATGGGGATTCACTAAGAGTGCTTATGTGATGCTCCCAAGAGAGAACTGTTCTCAGCATTAAGTCCCTGATGTGGCGGGCTGCTATTACTATGTCACTGTGATGTCACCCTGTCCGGATTCTTCCCAGGTGGCTTACTGCTATTGTCTTTGCTCTCTCCACTGCAGCCATTGACTGTCTCCATGTCTTCAAACCTGGAGCCTGTAATTAAGTTCCAGGGCTGTTGTCATGGAAGTTTCTTTTTCATATAAAAGAATTTACACTGAGAGGTCATTTGTCATGCTTCAGTGGAACAGCTATAATTACCTTGGCCTTTCAGACATGTTTCACACACCACTACAGTGGCCATGGTCAAGGGACAGATCACATAATACTTTTCATAGGTCTTAACAAATCCTTACTTGCCTCCAACATTCCCTGGCTAACAATAAAGCTGTTTGTACCGACTGCTCCCAATACGTTTCCATAATCTACTTCTCTCTTTGATGATGACCTTCACTCCTGAATCAGCTGACATTTCCTTTTATCATTTTCTTTCTTTCTCAGATAAACATCTCAGGAATCTCATGAAGCTGTTACGTGTCCGAGGATGACCTTGAACTTCTGATCCTCCTGCTACTGCCGAGATTATAGATAGTCACTACTACCCTAGTTTCATGTGGTGCTGGGGAGTGAGCCCGTGGCCTCCAATATGCTAGATAAGCACTTTACCAATTTAGCTATGTCTTTTGTTCCAATTTCCCTTTAGAACGTGGAGTAGACCTGTATGGTCATTTAGTTCTCCTTCATTACTTGGCAAATGGGTGAACTGAGACGCAGAACTATTAAATGGCTTCCTCAAGGTTATAAAACTAGTTAGAAGCAACAAAAGGGCACTGGTGTTCAGGACCTGGATGTATTATTCATTCTTGTCGGGCAGGCCTCTCCAATTTACATATATTGAAGTTAAGAAAATGACATTAGCATACAACAGATTTATTATTTTGATTTTTTTGAAGTTTGAAAGAAAAAATAAGTGCAGACTCTCCATGCTCTGTGGTTCAGGGGGACAGCCTCTGGGGTGAGAGCATCTAGACTTCAACACCCTACTCAGTCCCTCACTGTGAGACCTCAGGCAGATTATCTAATCTTTCTGGGACTCAGCTCTTTAACCTATCAAATGAGAGTCAGAATATTCCCCAACACAAAGCATTGGGACAATGGAAGGGTTCACGTGTATGAAAGATTAATCTGTAAAGAGAAAACAAGCATGTGTGAGGTCAGTGTAACCAGAGAAGACTGAGAGACACAAAGAAAGGGTAGAATGAAAAAGGAAAGGGGGCCAGGGAGATGAATAAAGGTGTGTGAGGCTTGGAGTCCAGATTTCTAGAATCTCACATAAAGATATATGTGGTAACAAGACAGAAGCCTGAGGCAGGAGGATTCCCAGATGCTCGAGGCCAACAAACTTGGCTGATGAGGGGTGGAAAAACAGGAGATTCCATCTCCAATGAGGTGGAAAGTGAGTACCAACCAAAGAGGACACTCTGACATTCATGGCACAAGCATGTTCTCCACCCACAACGACACACACAAACACAGACAAAGGTTCAAAATAAATAAATAAAGTAAAGGGAGAATATGAGTCAAACTATGAGAATAACTAAAATGAAATGATTTCTTTGACTATAAAGTAAATTCTATGCTTAATGCTATCATTATCTTTAATGACAGAAAAATATTCCTGCCACATTGTTACTAACAAAATTACAAAGCAACCAATTTATTATCAAGGAAAGGATCTTTCTTTCCATTTTAGATACCATCCAAGTCTACAGCCCAGACTGTCTCAGAAATGATAATTTTCCTGTCTCAGACTCCCAAGTACTGATATTACAGGCATAAATTACCACTTCTGAGCCTCATATTTTAGTGTGTGTGTGAGTGTGTGTGTGTGTGTGTGTACACATACATGCATGTTCAGGTGAGTACACATGTGTGTGGATGTACGGGTGTGCATGTACTGTGCAGACAAAGGTCACCTTTGAGTGATGTTCTTTTGGTGGCATCAGCCTGGTTTAGAGACAGTCTCTCACTGGTCTGGAGCTAACAAAGTAGGTAAGGCTGGCTGAATAGTGAGCTCCAGGGATGCCCCTGTCTCTGCTTCCTCAGAGCTGGGACTGGAAGGTTGGGTTACCATGCCTGGCTTTTTAAAAGTGTACATTTTAGGGATCAAACTCAGATCTTCTTGCTTGTTGGCTGGGCTATCACCCCAGGAATGAATGAATAAATGAATAAAATTCATGTTCCCAGAAGCAAAATTATTAAAAAGTCATTATATTTGCCATTGAATAGGTAATCCTACTTTCCCTTGATTGCTTACCTGCATCATGTAATGTTCTGGTTATATTTATATTGCTTGTATGGAAATGAAAAGGAATGGGAAATAAATTTGGAGGAGCGCTAGGTTTGTTGTTGTTGTTTTTAATGTACTGCCTAAATAAAGCATCACCTTGAAGAGAAGTTGATATAATGAGAACAACAGAAACAGCTCTTATTTAACACAGACAGCCTTGGTGCTGACACAGGAAGAGCAGAGGGTGAAGGAAGGGGAGCACAGAGCCATGCCTACTAGCATGGCCCAGCTTTGGAAAAACTCTTGTGATTTAAGTATGAACCAACCATTCCAGGCAGGCTGGGAAGCAGCTATCTCCTCTCACTTGAAAGGGATTAAAATGGAAAAATAGGGGAGTGGAGTGGAGGGGAGGGGAGGGGAGGGAAGGGGAGGGAGGGAGGGGAGGAGAGGAGAGGGGAGGGAGGAGAGGGAGAGAGAGGAGAGAGAGGGTCAAGGGGGCCCAAGTTACAAGTAGAACTTGAAAGTGACCTCGAGGAAGCCATAGATGCTAAGTATTGAGCCTTGAAAAGATGGCACAGTCATCATGGTCTTGAGGAAATAAAATTCTGAACTGAGCCCAGAGAAGCTGTTTAGTCTGTGAAGCAGCCTGGGGGACCGGGGCCCCTCAGAGAGCATGTGTGTGACGACATCGTCTTTCTAGATGAAGTGAAGAGCAAAACCAACACTTCACCAGAGATCTCACTAAACTCAGAAGTAGTGTACTCTTACTGTTGAAAACAGGAACGTAATAATTTAAAAATGTGTCATTTTAAAAGTCTCCTACCTCAAGAAAAATGGGCCATTAATAGATTTGTGTGAGTCTTTACAACTTTAGCTCTGTGACTAGTTACAATAAAAGTCTACCAAATGGTCCCATACTATATATTACTATGTGACTTTGCAGCTTGCTTTGTGAATTTTAATGTTATTTCTCTTTTTTTCTTACATTTTTAAGGCAAGGTCTCCATAATCATTATTCCTCTTGCTTCAGCTTCCTCAGTGCTGGCACAGCAGCTGTGTGGTACCACGCCCAGCAGCTATGGGTGCTGTTCCATAGGTAGGCATTTTTCTACACCTCTACACAGGCATCTGTGTTTCTTTTCCTTCATTTACCTAGCCAGTGTATGCATTTCCTAAGATCTAAATCATTTAATTATGGGCAATTTCCCAAAGATAGACATTACAACCTTTTGCAAATGAAAACAATGATTTGACTCAACTTGTGTTGTATTGTTTAAGGGTTGGAACTCAGGTGAGTGAAAGTCTATTTGCTTTTATTTCTAAAGTTTTTGTTAAGATATTTTACAGAAAACGTTGTGTTAACCGGAAACCTCAAAGAAGTGTGCAAGAAAGCTGAGCTCCCTACATCCCCACAGTCTGAGCACCCTACACCCCACAGTCTGAGCTCCCTACATTCCCAGTCTGAGCTCCCTACACCCCCACAGTCTGAGCTCTCTACTCCCCCACAGTCTGAGCTCCCTATACCCCCACAGGCTGGTATCAATCTGTATCTTAACCTGTGATGCCTGAAAGATTTAAGTATAAATTCACAGGTAAGACTGTGTTTGCAGAGTGGCAGATGGAGACAGGATGCTCTTACAGAAACATGGCTGTGACCTGATGTGAGAATACACAAGTCCCGAGGGCTTTGTTGACTGCACCTGGAAGTCTGTGCATCCCAGCATTTACGGCTCCAGAAATACGCCACTGTGATAGAATCACCTGAGGAGCAAGTGTAAAGGAATCTGGGGACTGATTAATGAAGGAAAATGAAAGATGGCATACGTTCTACTTGGGTAAGTGACAACCGAAGAGGAACTCTGAAAACATCTAGGAGAGCCAGTTTCCTTCCCTTGGCTCGGTGGAGGGTGACAAGTGCAATGGAAACACACAGCCAGGCTTTGGAAACGAGGAGTCCAAGATTCACTGGTCCAAAGAATGACCTAACAAGGAAGTTGGAGGAGGCCTACCCTGAGAGTATTTTACATAACCCTGTGTATTTGCATCAGGGGATTTTCTGGAAATGGGGTGGGGGGTAGGCTGCATTCCCCCTCTGCCATTCCCTCTCACAAATGCCAGCCCTCTGCTGCCACTTGTGATTTATTGATACACACATTTGCAAATGGGCTGCAGTGGGCTTTTTCCAGGGAGGTTGGGTGAAAACGTGTTTTTCAATCAGTCCTGGAGCAGCCACACAATGAAATGATAGTTCAGGATTTGTAGCATGATTAGTTTAATGGGCCCAGAATGGGTTGGGATCCAAATGAAAGCTGACACAACAGCCAGAATGGGGTGCTGATTCTGTGTGCACCGCAGTTGTCTGCAACAGGACTGGCCAAGCTTCCGAAGGTTTGAGATGTTCATGGGACTACAGTCCAGCCCGAGCCACAGGCTTTTCAGACCACGGCAGCCAAATGGTGCCAGTCTTGATCAAACTGCTGCAAAATGTTGGGTGAGACGCTTTCCGGAGATTTCTTGCTAATACTTCTTACCTTCACAGATTATCTGCATCTTCCTGAGAAATGAGACCCTCTGTGTATTCATTCTCTTTGAAAATGTTTGGGTAAGAAAATAGAGAAAGAAATGAAGGCCTGGTGCGCATCAGCTGGGGAGCTCAGCAGGAGTTTTTAAATTTTCTCTTTTTGTGTGATTATAATATAATTACATGATTTCCCCCTTCCCTTTGCTTTCCCCTCAAACCCTCACATCTATCCCTCCTTGCTCTCTTTCAACATCATGGCCTCTTATATACATATATATGCAAGTTCCTAAATATAACCTGTTCAGTCTGGGTTTAATGTTACTTGTATGCATGTTTTCAGGGCTGACTATTTGGTACTGAATAACCAGTTAGTGTGATCTTCCCTGGGGAAGACCATTTCTCCTGCTCAGCATTCCTTAGTTGCCTGCAGTTCTTCTGTGTGGGGCTGAGGCCCACTGAGCTTCCTCCCATTCATTTTAGCAATGTCTATTGGTGTCCACCTTTAGACATGCTACTTTTAGACAGTCATGCTGGTGAACTTTATGGGTGTAGCTTTCGGCATTTCTAGTAGACAGTCTCCCAGCAAATTCCCTGATGCTCTCACAATCTTATCACCTCCTCCTTCACACAGTTCCTCGAGCCTTAGGCTCATTAGCTGTTTTGTGGATGCATCAGTTGGGGCTGAGCCCCATCACTTTGAAGTTTGAGTGTTTGTGGTTTTCTGTAACCATCTCTGTCTCAGATACCATTCCATGGAATGAGCTCCACTTGCAGGAGAGTTAATAGGACAAATCCCTGTACCTTACCAGAATTTTCTAGCTCCTCATGCTGGGCCTGAAGGTGAACTAAGGAGAGACTGTTAACAATGATGAGGCCACAAAGAGTCCTGAGCTGGAGTCTGTGGTCACTAGAGGGCACTGGGACCACATGGAGCTTCTGTCCTGGGCCACTGATGTTGCATGCAGAGCCATGCTGTCTTCCATTGGAATACCAGGAGCCCAACTCTGGTTACCCCAGCACACAGGAAAGAGGGTTCAGAAAGCTCTACAAACTGCCTCTGGCTCGTCCTTCTCATCCCACCAGTCTCCCTTCTTTTCTCTTATAGCTTAGCCACATTGGCCTTTCTTTTGGTTCTCAGCTGCATCAGGTTAACACACGTGGTGTCTGCCTTCTGACTGCCACATGACCAGCTCTCTGAAGTCAGGCTCCTCTAGACAATCTTCCCAGGCCATGCACTTGACTCTTTTCAATTCCTCCCTGGGCCTTTTCTGTGTGTTTATGTTTATATGTTATCTCCATAAACTTGATACAACAGCAAGTGAAAGCAAGGGCCTCACCTGTCTTGGTCTCTGCTATCTGTGTCTCTTTTATCCTACTTGATCTCTTCTGTGAGTTTAGACAAAGATGTCCTACTCAGGTAGGTGGCTGGGTGGCTGGACAGAGCCAACGGTTGGACAGTGTGAAGAAGATGCTTCTCCTAGTGGTCATGGATCTCATCTATAGCATGTGGCCTTGCTAGGTGATCCCAAACTAGGTCTAGCTCCCATCTGTCTCCTGATGGCACAAATGGTACAATTTGAAATTCTATGATTACTGTATATTAGGACATAGCAGGCACTCAGTCAAGTGCTGGCTTAATGAAAGACAGAAACTCGTGTCATACATTCTGCGGCGGGACACAAAAGAGTACACAAGTGGAATGTGGTAAGAGGATGTGTAAGAAGGATAACTAGAGTGGCATTTCCCAGCGTTTGGAAGGTGGGACTATACTGAGTCATTCTGTCCCTTCTCGGGCTTTGTCTAGTCACCTCTGACCTTCAGTAGCCCTGTCTAGGGCCTTGCTATAATAGGCACAGAGGTCTAAAGGTCCCAGAGACAAAGATGAAAATTAATAACTTCTGGTACCATAGTACACTGCACCTGCTTGAAGCGTTGCTCTACCACCTAGACATGGAACATAACAGCCACACGATTGCCTTGTGGACAAACAGGCTGCTGCCCCATTCCACACAGACCAAGGTATTGCTGAAGCCAGACAAGACACAAGGGCAGGATTGGCCCCATCTGCTGGCTAAGGCAGATGCTGGCATGGGAGGGAGGGGTCCCAGAGTGGCTAGAGCGTAACTTAGAGAACAGGGTTCAGGGAACCCTACGATAGAGGGAGAAACTAAGTTCTTGTCTTTGCTCTGAGGCAGGGATTATGCAGTACCCATTGTGTTGGCCAGAAAGATTATCCCAGTGTGGGTGTGAGCTGGGTTAGAGGGTGAGAGGAGGGGGTGAGGCAAGGCAAGTGGCAGAGATCAATCAGGGAGCTAGGTGACTGATGTGAACCATTTGAGCTCCAGTCAAATCAATGGGAATGGAGGAAATGGATTTGATGGAGGCAGCAAATGAGTAGGGCTTGGGAAAGAGGGCGTGATGCTGGGTTGTTGGAGGAAGGAGAATGGTCCACGGCCTGGGCATCAGGATGGAGGGTGATTTCTTTCATATAACTGAGAAAACCACATGAGAAGCAAGCCAGGCAGATGGCAGTAGCCTTTGCCTTTCACTGTTGGAAAGAGGCAGCAATGGGGCAGAGAGGTCTGCGGTCCAGACAAAAGCCTGGCTCGGGCTTCTCTGAAGGCAAGTCCCACAAGGTAAGTCTTCACTGTGCTGCAGACAGTGACGTACAGGACATGACAAAGGATCAATGCTCAGTGCGGAAAGGAGACCTCCAAAGAGCCTGGCAAGAACACCACACCAATGACATGGAAGAATTAAGAAGAGAATGAGCAGGGAGTCCAGAGGGAAGAGAAGACGCAGCAGGCAAAGCCACTCGGAAGGGGAAGTGGTGAGGGTGTCAGGGACTGCTCAGGTGAGAGAGGCAGGGCAGGGAGCCAGATGCTGCAGCAACAAGAGGTGTGGGAGGGTTGGTGGTTGACGATGGGGCAGAAGTCACACAGCGGGGTGAGAGGAAGGGGAAATGGAAAAAATAGAATGCATGAGTAGGAGCTGTGGCAGACACACAGAGAGGTGCTACGGCAATAAAGGGGGCAAGGGCTGGAAATCCATAAACACCAACTTGGTTGTCACCCTCATGACCTTTGCCAAACCACTCCTGTTCTCCTCTGCCTCCAGGGGCCTCTTCCCGGCTAGCGGCTCTGTTCCTACAAGATACAGACTTTTCCAGCCCCTCCTGGTGAGTGGGTTCTCTGTCATTAGTGCTTCTTTCTCTGCTGCTTCTGAGTCTTCAGAGGTAGCCTCCTGCCTCCACTCCCTTTAGCCTGGAGAACCCTCTCCTCCCCCGCTTGCTTCCAGCAGCTGCCCGCCTCTTTACAAATTCCTTTCTCCAGAGGAATGTCTTCCTGGCTTTCCTCCAGAGCCCTTCAGGGCATTCATTTATTCATCTAACAAATATTTACCTAGAGTTTAATGGCATACTTGGCACAAAATATTACACTAGACATGGGTGAGGATAGTAAGGCAAGATGCAGAATGCAGAAACAAGGAATCAGCTTGAAGTTAAAATGTCTTGAGTCCATCCTTCCATCCATCCATCCACTCAACAAACACTGCCTCTCTGTTAGCTAAATCGAGCCTCTGGACCCATGTGCATGTTATCATAAGATGATGCTGAACATGACAAGAATGGACTTAAGTGCTGTAGGAATGGAGAAGAGAAAATCTTCTAGCTAGTTATTCTTTGGTATTTGTTTTTTTGTTCGTTGGTGTTGGTGGTGGTAGTTTTTTTTTATTTTGGGGGGTGTTTGTTTATTTGTTTGTTTTTTGTTGTTGTTGTTCATCTTTCCCTGAGGAGTTTAGCTCATGGGCAGGACATACTAACTCTCATAAAAGCATTTCCTAACTTACAGGCCTGGTATTGTTGCTACTAGCAGAAAAAGGGAAATTTTCACCCGTATTAGATTCCGAGTCAAAGGGTCCTGAAGGATGAAGAAAGAAAAGAAGATAAACAATCTTCCACCAGAAGTAGAATGTTTGGAGGTGCCTGGCATATTTCAGATTCTGGGATAGGCTCCTTATATGTATTATCTTAAATACTCACAATTTCCCTGACTCATCTCTCCATCTATCATCCATCCGTCCCTACCTGCCCATTCAAAGATGGATCCAGGAATGAGGCAGACCCACCCATCCCCTTTAGATGTCCCCCTCAGTCTAGATCATGTGAAGCTGGGGATGGTAGCATAGGTGCTTCCCAACAGCAAACACTTTTATCTCCCGGAAAGGAGATGAATGAACTTCAAACACATTCGGCCATTTTCCCAAGGCCGCTTGGGTGGTGGGATGCAGAATTCAAAACTAGATCTGCTTTGCTCTGGAGCCTATCGACTTCCCCTTGGCCCCGTCTCCCAGAAGACTCCGCGAAGAAGAAGCTAATGTGAAGTATACAGGTCCTTCTGGTCTGCTGCAAACAAACACCACCACTTGAATGTTGTAGAAAACAGCACAGAAGCAGAAAAATTCATGGCATTGTTCAATTTCCTGCCATCTTTTAGAACAAAAAGTGAAATGGCACTAAAGTGGTCTCTTTCCCTCCCGGTCTTCTTTCATCTCTCCTTTCTTTCCCCTCTCATCCTCACTCTCTGGATCCCTCCAGTTCTTCCTCGGAAGCCTTCTGTGTCCGTCTCAGGTACTAAGTACCCCGTATGGCTCTTTCCGAGTCATTTTCAGCACACTCTCAGCTGGTTTGAGGCCCAGCTTCTGGTCTCACTGCTGTACTGGCAGCAGATGACTCTGTGTGTGGGTCAGTCATTTCTCACAGCAGACCACTCATACGAAATGGTGTAGATAATAGAATTGCAGTAACTCGTACCAAGAAGGGGCACACATGAGCAGCCAGTCACTGTGACCCAAGCTTGCCAGATCACAGTTAGTCTCCCTAGCTGAAAACAGAACCAAGGAACTTACCAGCCCAAGAGGCCCTGCCTCTTCCTCCACATCTGAATCCTAGTTGGGGTCCCTGAGTTTTTGTTCCTAAACTCACACGATACTGGGAGACAGTAGGTGCCCTGTGCCTGCTCCTCCCAGTGTGCTGGGGGATGCCCACATTCCCTCAGCCCCACACAGCTTTGGTATTCTTATCTGCCTTGAAATACCAGGTAGCAAGGTATACTTTCTACTCTGCTCTTCAATTCTTATTTATTTATTTTTTTTGTAACTCTACCATGGTGGTCAGACATGGCAACTTACCTAGAGATGTACAGCCCAAGGTTTGCAATATGCAAAACAATTCTCCCGAGAAACTCCCAACAGCTAAGACTATGTCTGTCTACAAAGAATATGTAGGTGGCTGAGGTCAGGGGAGGTTGGGAGACTCAGTTTTTAATGATATGCCCTTTAATTCATTTGAAATAAAAGGGAAAGGATAAAGAAAAGATGAAAGAAAAAATGATGGCAAAGAGGGAGGTAGAGAGGAGGGAAACTTTTACAAAATTGTTTACAATTATACCTTATTCTCGCAATTGTGACTATGACTACATAGTATTTATTAGTTTCTGTTAAATACATTTATTAAGAGGCCCCTGCAGGGGAGTAAAGCTATCATCAGTTAAGATAACTTCAGGTATATTGGATATTTTATAGAACATAATTGGGCTCAGTACAAAGGAACTGAGTAATCTAACAGTAAGATTCTCTCTCTCTCTCTCTCTCTCTCTCTCTCTCTCTCTCTCTCTCTCTCTCTCTCGTGTGTGTGTGTGTGTGTGTGTGTGTGTGTGTGTGTGTGTGTGTGTACATCCATGCTTGTGTGCACACTTGGGATGGAACCCAGGACATTATACATACTAGGCAAGCACTCTACCACTGAATTCAAACTCCAACCCAAGAAAGCCTTATAGAAAATAAAATTTAAGACAATATCATCTTTCCAAAATGACCTAAATGGTTGGGCAGGTACAATGCAGCTCTAGAACTGTATTCTCTACTGATATCCCATCATTGCACAATGACATTGGTTTTCCACATGCAGTGACTTGCTTAATACAACAGGCTCATATATGGGTATATCCATCACACTGTTTATCCATCACACTGTAAGTGAGTTGAAGAATACAGGATGCGTGTGGTAAGCAGAGGAGTTGAGTACTGACACCAATATCTCTTGGAGTCTGAAAACCATGACTTGCCCTTGTAAAGTCTTGGTGTTCCTACTGGGCCCTTCATATCCAATCCACGCAAGCTCTCCCGAGCATTGTAAGGTGGGCAGCACTGAATTCCTTAGCATAGACCCCAAGGCCCAATGGGAACTATACCTTGGCCTAAGTTGCCTGGCTCATTTGTGTCTATCTGAATAGTTACAGCCAATCCTGTGTCACCTAATGGTCATCTTGGAAAGGCTGTCCTATCATATTTTATCTGAGAATTTAGTTCATTTTCTTCACAGTATGAAACCTGTGGATTTCTCTACAAGTTCTTAGGTAGCTGTGCATGTGTGTGTACCAACTGTGATGGTTGGTCTTGTTGACAGGCTGACAGGATTAAGAGCTATCTATCTAGGACTGGTAAAACAACACACCTGTGTTTTGGGGGTGAGGGTCGGGGGCATTTCCAAAGATGACTGACAGGTGAGACAGTGAGGAGAGGGTTGGGGATCCACCCTGAACATGAGTGGCACCTCCCAGCAGGTTGACAGGCAGATGGAAGGATTTGGAGGAAGGCAGCATCCACACACACATACTTCCTTTTGGAGTATATCTATGGGTCCCTGCTTCCATAAGACTCCAGCTTCTTCAGCCTTTGATCATGGAACATGTAGGCCTGAAGCTCTGGACTGAGACTATGAGCTGCTCAGCTTCTAGGTCTGAAAAACTACCATATTCTCTGCCTCTCTCTGGGATGCAAACAACCATTGTTGGACAACCTAGTCCCACCTCGAGGGAGGATAGTGTGTGTGTGTGTGTGTGTGTGTGTGTGTGTGTGTGTGTGTGTCTGTGTGTGTGTGTGTGTGTGTGTGTGTGTGTGTGTGTGTGTGTGGTATTGATTTTGCTCTTCTGGAGAATTCTGCTTAATATGACAACTAATCTTGATCTCTTACTAGATTAAGACAAATAAAGATAGAGGGACAGAGAGGGGCCTAGTGGGTTGTCTAGCTGTGGGAGGAGGGTAGTCTCTGAGACAAAAAGCCTCCTGAGGTTTAGAGCTCGGGTTTAGCTTTGCTCCTAGGTTTCGATCTCTGTGGTATCTCTATCACTTGCTTTAAAAATAACTTCTTACAGAGGAAATCATTCTAAGACAACAAACACACGGAAAAGCAACACTTCAGATGCCTGGCCAGCCATACCACAGAGCAAAAAAACCAGCAGGCACAGGAAGTGTTCTGAGCATCGCAGAGCTGCAAGAAGCCAGGCCTTGCTGGACTCTGGGTAACATGAACTTGTTAATGTGATATGAATACTTGCACAGACGCGTGCAGGGAGGGAGGAGGCCTTCCTGTAGGCCCTGGCAGTGTGGGTAACAGCTTCAGCACGTCTGTAATTAGCGGGCTAGGAAGACAGACAACAAGTAGCTCCAATAATTTCTGAAAGAGAAAGTATTTGTACTGCATAGAAGACAAGAGGAATGGACCCCTCCCTGTCCCCTGCTGTTATCTTGGTATTGTATGACTTCGCAGGGTTTGGGACAGCAGTACCACATGCGCTGGCAGCCGTTTCTTCTTGCTGTTTGCACAGTGGGACATTTGTCTTCCTAACTGCTTCATGTGAAAGTTCTACAGGCTTCCACTACTACCTGAACCCAAATATTGAAAGAAACCTTTCCTTTACAGTCAGTCTTGTGTGAGGCCATTTATACTGGTACCCGCTTTCACACCCAGTGTCCTTGGCCAAAGGAGCAACAGCAGATTTGCACACTGCACTTTGACATATGATCTATGATCATTTCCAGTGAATCACCTAACAGATTGTCACCGTTACCCTGTTCCTAGACCCAACATGGCACTGGGTATGCATAGATGACATGTTGTTCTTTCCTTCAAGCAGCTTTCCTTGGAGGGGGAGGAAGATTGGAAAAGAATGGGTGTGCACAAATGCTGAGGGTGTCAGAGGGCAAGAACCCAGCAAGGCTCTCCCAAGACTGGGTAGTGAGGAAATGAGGACAGCTTCAAGAGGAGGCAACAGTGGGGCAACAGCAAAGGATGAGGAGGAGTTTGCCAAGCTATATGCTGGAGCTGGGGGTGAGGGTGGGCAGAAATTGAGGTAAAACAGTACATTGCTGTTTTTCTTTCTGAGTGGTCTGGGAAGGAAGGAGACCTTCATGTGTTTGCTCAGCAATTTTGATAAAAGAATGACTTCACCCCCTAAGGCTGGATAACCATTCCTGCTGAGAGTCTGCATCCTGATGAAAACTAGTTTTCCTTGACTGTATCCAAAGGCACATAGAGTCAGCAGTCTTGCAAGGCGACTGTGTAAGGTCTGCTGAAGAGTGAGGGGGTCACAAAGGAGGCCATCTGGGGGACCTCTGACCTCCCAAAGCAGGCAGAGGGCTAACTTGTTCACAGCAGAAGCCCCAGATTGACTACTCCCAGAGAGAAGCCTCTGGAGTTCAGGAGAGCATGACAGTTGGAATTCCAATGGAAGCCATCCTGGTGGAGCTGCTGGCATATACCTCAACCTTCAGTCCCCCTGCCTAGATCAGTTGTTGTTGGCACAAACTAAAGCAGAGACAGATGCTAAGTACACACCAGATGCTCACTACGTGTTTGTTTGCTCATCACACTGAATGGGCACTATCAAAGTGAGAGGAAGATGAAACACAGTGCGGTGACCTTAAGGATGCCTGCTCCAGTAGACCAGCTGTGGAAGTCTCCTCCCTCCACAGGCCTCTCAAAGTCCTTCTCTGTCACCCGCAGGCCTAATACAGGTGTCTTACAAGGCTAGATAGGATCTGACTTTCAAACTTTAACAAGTGAAAAAGGAAAACAGGAAGCTATGAGCTAGTGTAACCAGGTAGAGGTCTCCTAAATAGCATGGGACAGGTTCTCTATCTCTAGGTCTAAGCTTGCTGAGGAAGCTAGAAACTTCCAGTGGTTTTGTTGCTAAGCAGGAAGCATGCATTCCCCTCTGGGTACTAACTGACCACTTACATCCATGCTGGAATAAAAGGGAGGTCAAGACCGGCATTTTCAGCAAGAGCTGGTGTGGGTCTTCCATGTGCAACTTCTGAGAATTCTGGAAATTGCTGTATTAGAAGCAATGGATTCTGATGGAATAGGCTTTGCTCTTGGGTCCCAGGGACAGAGAATGCAAGGGTGACTTCACATTGTTCCACTCCTGTGAATGCCACTTCACTAAACAGATGGTTCTGGAAGAAAACTACACCCATCCCTTGACCACCTCTGAGATGTCTACCATAGAATTTTAGACACCTTCTAAATGCATTTTGTGTCAGTGATAGTTGCCAGGTTACTAAATTCACATTATTCTACAGGTGCCCATTGCCTTAGAGAACTTGTCTGTGACATTTACTGACTCATTCCAGATGTCATGACACCTTAAAACCACACAAACAGCACATGTGGATACATCCAATAATAGCCTCCTATCCACATGGGGACATGTCTACATTTACTTTTCCACTCTGCTCTGGGCCTTTGACCCCACTCCTTATACTCAAAGGTCTCAGATGCAACAGGTATGGACTCTGATGGGTATTTTCCAAAACCATTTCTCTCTAAACAGGACCACAAGAGGAGTGTTTCCAACACTCGCTGTTACAGCTTGGTGATTACCACGGCCCAACTGCCAGAAATGCCCACACACAGCTTACACGGTAAAACAGTTGCTATGAAAGTGAATTTATTTACTACCTGGCTTTCAGATGTGTTTTAATCCATTCTCTACAACAAGGTGGCTAAATCAACTGAGAACCAAAGACCAGGTCATCTTCAAAATGCTCAGAGGATTGGGGAGTTGGCTCAATGGATAAAGTACTTGTTTTTTTCCCATTTTTTATTATATTTAATTACTCATATTTACATATCCATCCCCCCATTCCCTCACCCTCCCCTCCTCCCATGTTCCCCACCCAACCCACCCTAACCCACCCCCCCGACTTCTCTCCAGGGATAGTGAGGCCCGCTACCAAGGACCCACAAAGTTTGTCATATCATTTGGGGAGGGTCTAGACTCTCCTTGCTGTATCTGGGCTGCAATAGTATCCCTCCATAGCGAATTGGCTCCCAAAGTCCATTTGTGCTCTAGGGATAAAGACAGCAGAGCCATAGACTGTCTTGGGCTCCTAGCTGATACCCACATTCAGAGGGTTTGGTTTGGTCCAATGCTGTTTCCCCAGCTTTATGACTATGGTCTCCATTGTATCAGTAGGTCAGGTCCACTGTTTCTATAGGTCTCTCCATCCCCGTCTTGGCTCCTTTGCTCAACCCTCCTCCCTCTCCACAACTGAATTCCAGTAGCATGGTTCAGTGCTTAGCTGTGGGTGTCTGTTTCTGCTTCGAAGAACAACTGGATGAAGACTCTCCTTCCTGTTCCTGTCCCTGCCCCTGGGCTCCAATTTGGTCAGGGGTTCTTGTCCCCATCCCCTTCTTCAAGGGAGTATGCAATCTTCTCTTGGGGTCCTCCTTGTTTCCTAGCTCCTCCAGCAGTGTGGAATGTAGGCTAGTGATCCTTTGATCTATGTCTAAAAATCAAAAATGAGTGAGTACATACCATGTCTATCTTTTTGCGATTAGGTTACCTCACTGAGAATGGTTTCTTCTAGTTCCATCCATTTGCCTGCGAATTTCAAGATTCCATTGTTCTTTTCCGCTGAATAGTACTCCACTGTGTAAATACTCCAAATTTTCTCTATCCATTCTTCAGTTGAGGGGCATCTAGATTGTTTCCAGGTTCTGGCTATTACAAATAATGCTGCTATGAACATAGTTGAACAGCTGTCCTTATTGTATGAGTGTGCATGCTTTGGGTATATGCCCAAGAGAGGGATTGCTGGGTCTTGAGGTAGACGATAAAGCACTTGTTGAACAAGCATGAGGATGGGAGATCTGATCCCCAGAACCCACATAAATTTGGGAAGGCTCAGTGGGCCACATGTCATTTTGGCACTTGTAAGGGGAGGCTGGGAATCCCAATAACAAGCTGGAGAGATGGACCAGCCCGATCATTGTGCTCTGGGTTCATCCAAGAGCCCCTGCCTCAATGAACAAAGTGGAGAGCAATGGAGGAAGACTTCTGACTGCACACCCATGCATTCACACCTGCACACACAAGTGTACCCACACGTGCATACATACCACATTCAAATATACACACGCACAGGCAAAAAAAATTCCACAGACAGATAGACTGCATTGCACAGTGCCATTGTCATTGTTATTATTATTATTATTATTATTATTATTATTATTATTATTTTTAGAGTTCACATCCATCCACCTCACCCTAACTCTTCCTTGGCTTCCTCAAAGACAGTGCATGCATGGCTCATGGTTGGGTGGGGTGTAGCAAGAGATCTAACTACACACCTGTGGCACTGACCATGCCTGTTTGGGTGTGGACACAGGTTCATAGGGGGGAAGATTTAGGTTGGCTCTGGGAGGCTCACACTCTCTGGTGTGTGGCCGGGTCATGGAACACAGTCTGGGAGGATCCTTGGAGCTAGAACCTGCTGTAGCCACCCCCTCTTAATTTATCTCTCCGAATAAACCTTTTAACCTCTACTGGGTCTAGCGAATCTTGATTCCCACCCACAACATTGGGGCTGGGGTCAGGCATCAGTTAGAAACTTAACAAGAAGTATAAGACCAGGGAAGAAATTATTCAGGGATATGCCAGCAATACGGGACATGCTTAAGCCACAAGGGTGACAGCATTCATGGGCTCAGAGCAGAGTCTGGCCATTAGCCTTCTCATCTCCAACTCGCATCATGTTCCTCCAACCTGCTTCCCATTTTTATTTTTGAGACTATGCAAATGGGACAGGCTGTCTTAAAGGCTCGACTCCATCTGTGGTTCTTTAACTGGCTGTTTCTCTCAAGGACCACATTTCCCCCCAAATCTGCTCTACATGATTTGTTCCTGTTTACTAGGTCATCCCCCCCAACCAGTGATCATTTCCTGGGAATCAGATTCTGAACAGGGCATTGAGAAATTTTTGAGTGCAGCCTAGGCATGAAGATAGGAAGGCTGAGCAAGGAGGGGTGAAGCCTGAGGTCACAGTGTTTCTGGTATGTGGTGTGCAGTGTGGGACAGCCAAGAAGAATACGGGCCTCACACCGGAGGTCCCTTTGGGACTGGATCCCACATTGCTTCGCACGCCCCAGCCCAGCCCAGGTGACAGACCCAGGCACCACATCCTCTTCCTTCAGTTCCTCCAACCCTGACCTCCTGCCTTTCCTGAAGGCTCCCAGCATCATGGAGATAAACAAATCCCCCTGGACTGTAAGCAGGGAGGAGAGGGGATCACTTGTTATTGTGCAGGGATAGTTTGTCTTAGACCCTATATGGCCCAAGTATTGGCAGCTAGGAAATACCAGGCCTTGGGAGCCAAGAGTTAACTGTTTCCAGTGAGTTCTGGCTGTAAGGGCCCTGGGGAGTGGTTGTTACCAAGGGAAACATCTGTTTCTGCATGGAACTGCTGCCCTGGCACTTAATGCCCAACAGATGCCAGAGACATACCCTTGGACTTTCTGCCCTCTAAAACTATGAGCCAAATAAACCTCTTTTCCTCCAAGTCACCCAGGCTCAGGTGTTCTGTTATGATAACACAACAGGAAGCAAAGTGCTTTTCAGCCTACTGCAGTTCATGTTAACTTAAACAAATAACGACAACACCAACAATGCCCCAGAAGTACCTCGTGCCAATCACCTCATCTTCCCCTCTCCCAGGGCACAGAAAGGGGCATCTTTCAGACAGGACCACAGCTGAGTCTGCGCATTCTCTGCAGTTTGAGTCAGCAGTGAGAAACTCTATTTATTGAGTGCTGACTGTGTCCTAGGCCAAGCACTTTGCAATGATCTTTCCACAGAATCCCACAGAGAGGCCTGATCTAATAATCCCTATTATAAAACTGAGCAGCAGAGCTTAGAAGAGAAATGGCCCCGGACAAGCAGCTGCTAAGGGCCAAGTTCGGGGAGGACTCTAACCATCACATTTCACAGCAAGTGTCCTTAACTGCTACTTCCCATGACTCACTGGTCTTTCTTTCTCCTGGATAGGAACTGTATAGTAAAATTACCCTTTTTTTTTTCAGGCTGTCAAACTTTCCCCCAAATTCTGATTTTGTAGGGGAATGTTTTCGTAACTCTTCATATCTCTTCTGATTGTCACCTATTTACCCCATGTTCCAGTCAACCCTGTAAGCAATCAATGTGCTGTAAACCCAGATTTAAAGAGAAGAGTGAAGACTCTCACAGTGGATCTCTTCCTTCCAGAGAGTCTTCTTAGTACTAGTACTGACCTCCTAGCTGCACTGTGTGATGGGGGAAGCACTTCTGTGTATGTTTATCTTACTGATTGTTGAATAAAGTTCTGTTTGGCCAATGAGGCAGCAAGTTAGACAGGACTCTGGGAAATGTAGTAGAGAAGTGGTGATCCAGGCAGGAAGTGACATAGCAGGGAGACTCATATTTAAGCAAGGACAAGCAGGAAGTGTTCCTTTTCCCCTTCGCATCCTCCAGAGGCACAATGTGATCCACCGGCAAGGGAGGACACCAATGGAAGGTGTCCGATAAGATGTCTTATAAAATATATAGATGTATGATAATTGAGACTGAGCTAACAGATGAGAAACCCTAGTCATTGGCCAAGCAGCATTTGACCCTAATACAAGTTTCTGTGTATTAATTTGGGCCCTAATTCAGGTGGGCGGCTGGCGTAAAGCACACACGTAGCAGTGGGGCTCTGTGGCTTTTGGCAGAAAGATTTATCATAACAACTGTGTTTACCTCCTAGCTGCATTGCATTGACCTCACTATGTGCACTGCATTGGCCTCACTATGTGCACTGCAATGACCTCACTATGTGCACTGCATTGGCCTCACTATCTACACTGCATTGACCTCACTATCTACACTGCATTGACCTCACTATCTACACTGCATTGACCTCACTATCTACACTGCATTGACCTCACTATCTACACTGCATTGACCTCACTATCTACACTGCATTGACCTCACTATCTACACTGCATTGATCTCCTAGCTGCACTGCATTGACCTCACTATCTGCACTGCATTGACCTCTAGGGGCTCTAGGCATTTGAACAGTTCTCTCCTGCTGCCCATTTATCCACAGGTGGATGGCTGCTCACTGTTGAGCACACCTAGATGCTTCAGATTCTCTTGGCCCTCTAGACCTGCCTATCCCTGTCATCAGCTCCTTCATCAACTTCTCTTCAACACTACATCTGAGTGTGTCTCTGTGCCCTGCGGGACCATGGCAGGAGTGAGGCTTCTGTCACCACTTAACCATAGAAAATACTAGAGCCACACCTGAACCCAAGTGGCAGTGCGCAATTACTTTTGCAGTAAGTTTTTAGTTACTTTCTATAAACTAGTCAAATACACTATGCAGAGGGAAGAGAAGGAGCGTGGACAGTCTGCATTTCTTTTTACAGCTCCAGCTCTGTTCCACTTGGTATTGGAAGGAGAGCTGCAGGCCCACCAGCAGAAACGGCAAGTAGATTCCTAAGTGTCACCATTAAACAAGGGTGGGTTAAATTGAGAAGATGAATAAACATGTATCCTTGTTACATACTGTGTAATTGCTCATTGTAATAAATGTTTATCCCGACTCCAAGTACATCAGGAGACCTTGGTCTGCACCTCTGCTCTTTCTAGAAGCAGTCATATACCTTCAGCCCTGCCCTCCACCATGGTGGGTTCTGAACAGAGGCAAGACCTCGCCGTTTTATGGATTACTTTGCTTTTCTTCATATACTACACAGGCCACAGAATTGAAATTGTGGGATTTCCAAAATTTTAAACTACATGGATGGAGACATGGAATGATTCCTTATTATTTTCATAAGCACTCACAAATGTTCAAACACATGCAGTGTGGTGAAACACAATTTTTCTCCTCAACGTCACTGCTAAGAGTAAATTCCAAAACCCAGGTTAACAAAGATCACCTTCAGGAACGAATTCTTATTCATTGAAGTAAATATGCACCCATTACAGGAGATACTGCTCCCATTTATTCTGCAGTTGTGGGAGTTTCTCAGAGTGATGATGGTTTCCAGTACACTCACACACACTGCCCAGTCTGACCTCAGTGCTGGCATGAACTCTTCCAATCCAGTAATACTGGCTCAAAGGGACCTTGTTGGTATGTATGACACATGAACCATATCACAGAAGCCAGAATTGAAGCACTTTACTACATGATACTGGGACATGAGGGCAGGCCCACTTTACAGAACAGACTGTCAAACACAATGCATTTCAGTGCGCCTTTCTAGTGTTAAAACAGGCAGAGGGGGAATCCACTGTTTTAATAGGAAACAGGCTAGAGCACGTGATGAAGCATGACATAGGCTCTTGTTGCAACTTCGTGAGCTGCTGGCTTGGAACATAAGAAATTTAGAAGATGTTTACTTTTGAGGCATTTACAGTCTGATCTAATTATGGCATTAAAAAAAGAAACTAACAGTGTATGAAAATCTACACGAAAGGTGAGAAGTGATTGGTTGCAGACAGCGGCGACTCTGAAAATTCCAAGAGAAAGAACCACAGAAACTGCCAGTGGATCCTTCAAAAAAATATTTTTTTCTGAACGGTGACAGTCCCCTGTTTTTTTTTTTTTAAATAACAAGAGGAAACTATATTATCTACTTCAATCAAGTAGATTTTTCTTTTTTGCAGAGACTTGCCGACCAAACAGTCTAATAGTACAATGCTTTATGGCCGCCCAAACAATGATTGAATGCACTTATTCCTTGATAAGCTCCTGCAGATTAAGTGTGCACTCTGCATTAATTATTACCAATGTGGCAGGAAGTAAACACAAATCGAGAGTAGCCGGCTTTCAAAGAAATGAAGGGGGAGAAATTATGTTCTCTTCCCTCGCCATTTTCTATTGATCTTCTTAGAGCAATTTCAGAAAAGTTGCAAACCAATAATTTACACCCGATAAAGAAAACCTCAAGGAAGATAGGTAATAAAAAAAAAATGAGAAACTCTCTAGCTGGACCACATTCTGCTATGAAGGGCACACTGTCCCAGTGGCTGGCCATTTTTCTTGCCTTATCTGAAGGCTTAACGCTGGTCAGGAAGATGAGGAGGAGTCATCCTCTTCCCTCTGCTAGCCGTCAGCCTTGCAATTTAGCAGGCACACCACTATTTCAGTTCAGCAAATCACCAGGAAGCGCTGTGCGAGCACTCTTGCACTCCAGAGAGACTTGGACGCTATGAAGAGATAGGGCAGTCTCCTCTGCCCCTCCTTTTGCTCTACTCAATTCGACTTATTTGGACTTGGAAAGAAGCACTTCCCAGTCTGCAATGAGCAACTCCAGACAGTTGTGATTCTGGACCAGCTTACATGAAGGCTCTCCTCAGTTCAGTGCAGTTTGTCAGGTGCTCTGTAAAACCCCAGTGGCTTACTGGTGACTAGTCAGCTGCTCTGAGCACCCTGGCTGAAGAATTCTGGGTTGTTCCTTCAGTAAGACAGCAGACGAAAGCTTATGAACTTCTATCCTCCTCCAATGATGAAAACAAGTCTCAACTTGTTTTATTTAAGGTGATTGTGAGTATGTGACACACACACACACACACCCACACACACACATGCCACCCAAAGAGAAAGAAGTCTGTCTCCTCGAGATTTAGTATATAAATCAGTGCCGATCTGAGCCTGGAAATCTCTATTTTGCTGTTATTTTCTTCTTCTTTTTTTTTTTTTTTATTCAGCAATAGTGTGTAATTTGGAATTCCAGGAAATGATGATAAATGGGTGGAGGTTTTTTCCTGCCCGGTAATTATGATCCAATATTAAAGTCATGTTACGCAAAATACAAACTATGGTTATTTAACATTTAAGTTTCTCCTTCATACCACACCGCTGGCCTAGTGACCTGTTTGATGAATTTATCTTTATCAATCTCTTTTTGTAGTCTCCATAGAAATCCAGCCCTGGTCACACACTCAAAGAAAATGCTTTTGCTGGGCCTCTGTCTGAGTGATGGCTGGCCATTCAGACTTCATATGGAGAAAAAAGAACCATGGTGCACACTCATATTCCTGATCTCAAGAGAGTAAACACGCAGGGCAAGGAGTCTTGCCTAAAAAAGGAAGTGTTTGCTGAAGTTGGATGGAGAATGGCCATGGCTCAAACTGTCAAATTCTGAAGAGGAAAGGGAGTGTCACTACTGTAAAGGCATACAGAAAGAAAGTCGCCCATCATGGTCTTGTTTTAAAGGTTCAGAGCTTGGAGCAAAACCTCAACTACAATCCCATACTTTTAGGAAGCTGGCACAGGAGGATTGCCATGACTTTGAGGCCAGCCCAAACTACAATAATTACAAAGCTAGCCAGGGCTACATGGCAAATCCTCATCTCAAAATAAAAATAAATAGAAATACTCAAACAAAACTGAATTACAAACAGGACATTGGAATCCCAAAGACCTCAGTGTCACCACAGGCCCTAATGGCTCCAAAAGACCTCAACACCATGTCACCACAGACCCTAATGGGCTGCGAGCCTACAGGGCGCCCTTCACTTGACTGTTCCCAACCTCAGCAGATGCCGAGCCTAACAACAATGTGATGCTTTCGCAGGCTGTTCTCTCAGACGAGCCTGATTTTTAAAACCTTCCCCTTCCTTACTTTCTCCAACCAAGCTACAAAAATGAATCAAAAATAAGTACAAATATCAAACTGTTAAAATAACTTTAAATTTTGCCATTCAGGAAAGAAATACGAAATACAATCTGTCAGGTTGCAGGCAACATTTAAGGCCATAAAATGGCTATTACCCTGAAGTATTTATGTAGCGCTCTAGGCTCCAGATGCATCACAACCACTAATTACACATCTGTCTGGCTATCCCAGTATGGGAGCTTGGTGTCATTCACCACATTACACAGGCAGAGAATAGCAAGTTAAGTGACAGGCCTCAGGTTACAGAGTAAGGAAGGGAGGAAGAGGGAATGAGAATCCTGAGAATCTCTGAGCACACAGACATTCTACCCTGCCTCGTGTTTAACATACACAGGAATTCAATACTTGGGTCGATTTTGAGCTTGAATTACAACAGTGAGGAAGCCAGAAGCTTCCCCAGTCCCCAGAATCAGACACTCGGATGATCACAGGCTTGGCTCTAGAACAGTAGCATGTGGGTCCCTTGGAGTTAGGGGTTTATTAAAACAGTCTCCTGGGACTCACCTCTGCTCTTCTCATTCAGGTCTAAGGCAGGGCCTGAGATTGCGTTTCTGGAAAGTTCCCAGGTGAGGTGGTCTGTGGAATTCAACTGCAAAGACTTTCCACTTCATACCAAAGCCTT
Organism: Cricetulus griseus; assembly: GCF_003668045.3. Taxonomy (NCBI): domain Eukaryota; kingdom Metazoa; phylum Chordata; class Mammalia; order Rodentia; family Cricetidae; genus Cricetulus; species Cricetulus griseus. The sequence continues at coordinate 87,176,324 of NC_048601.1, forward strand.
GGGGTCTGCCCCTGCTCCTCCCAACTCTAGATCTTTAGACTCATCATTCTTCCTTCCCTACTTTTCTTTTGTTTTGTTTTTTTCAAGAAAGGGTTTCTCTGTGTAGCCTTGGCTGTCCTGGAACCCACTCTGTAGACCAGGCTGGCCTCAAACTCATAGTTATCCACCTGCCTGTCTCCTATATGCTGGGGTCAAAGGTGTGCACCACCACTGCCCAGATTCTCCTTTACTTTCTAGCTGCCACATCTCCTGCCCTCAGTCACAGTGTGTCCCACCAGATGAAAATGAGGCCAGCAGAGTGGTTCTGACGTATATCAAAATGCTGCCACTCAAGTTGAGGTCCTTCTGTCTTTACATCTATAAAATGGACTGATGGAGTATTTATCCTGGGAAGTTTAATTAAGGGTTAGTTGGGGTCGCCCACTAAGGCACTGAATGCCTGGCAGGGAGTACGAGCTCATTAGTAATTATCATTATTATTGTATGTTTGTCCTACATCCATTGAACACATTCCAGAACTCTATGAAGAACATAGAATAAAAGGACAAGCTGTTGTCATCCCCCCATCTCAGTTCCCAAGGAGCTTAATATCAGCATTTGTATTATACAAGGGCATCATAGTCATCTATGATGTTGGATCAGGTGGGCACCTACAAGGATGTCATCCATTAATGATCAACAAGGCAGCAATAAAATTCATCTTCGATGAAAACATATGGAGAAGATTCAGAACTATTTTTTCTGTTTAAGTTGATTTAAGGGAAAGGGGGGGATGAATGTCCTCTTAGACCTCCATCTTGCTTCTCCTAGCTTCTGTAAAGGTTGCCTAGAAACCTGCAGAACAAGCCATTCCTCTTTTTCTTTTCTTTTTTCTTTCTTTTCTTTTTTTTTTTTTTCGAGACAGGGTTTTTCTAATGCTTTGGAGGCTGTCCTGGAACTAGCTCTTGTAGACCAGGCTGGTCTTGAACTCACAAAGATCTTCCTGTTTCTGCCTCCCAAGTGTTGGGATTAAAGGCATGTGCCACCACCACCCAGCTCCATTTCTCTTTTCTTGAAACAGAAGAAAATATGGTTCAGAGAGGTGACATTTCTTGCAAATGAAACCCAGAGCCAACTTCAGGATGAAGAGCAGCTGGGCCTGGGACAGAATCAGGGATGGAACAGGCTTCCCAATTGATCTGATGTTAACTCGCCAGTCTTGATTTACAGAAAACAGCATAGAGGTCTGCGACTATCTAGAAGTGGGTACCAGTGACAAGACCAGCAGTCTAACATCTAACCCAAGTTTCTTTCTATCAGGTTTTCCCTCACATATGTCTTGTAAACAGGACTCCAAGAAGGAATGTTCATTCACCTCAAAATGAGGCAGGTGTATGTGTTTCTCAATTTGGTGGTGCAAAGGACAGTGTGTGGGGACTCGATGTTTTGGTCTAACCAGCAACCCAATCACAGGTCTCTCTCTCTCTCTCTCTCTCTCACACACACACACACACACACACACACACACACACACAGAGAGAGCTATTAGCATGTTAGTATGGATCACAGAAAAGGTAGACGAGGTTTTTAAGACTTCTTTTTACAAGTTTGGTACCAGGACAACACTAAAGCAGCCCCCATCCATCTGGCATCCTTGGTCAGATGCTGAGGGACTTCCAAGGAGAACACAATTCCTTTCTTGTTTCCAGACTTCTTCTTTGTCAAGGAAAACAGTGTTTAGATAGCAAAGGAAGAAACAAAGATGACCAAAAAGGAAACAGAGCCCAAGGTTAGGTGAACTGGACACACAAGAACACCCAATTGGTCCAATGAGTTTGAATCTCAAATCCCAGACAAGCTACACCCAGCTCAGAGGACACTTCCCTGTAGGATGGCCAGCTGGCTGCAGAGCCTGTGAGGAGGATTTGATCCACAAGAAATGGACTGGAAGCAAAGCACTGTTTCAAAGCAGGGGACGAGATCTCAGAGCTACAAACAGATCCCAGAAATGATCAGTGGGACAGATTGCAATGGAATGAGCCTGGTGATGTCTGAGTGACACTTCCACCTCGCTAAGGATGACAAAAGCCAGGCAAATACTAGTCATTTCTTTCCATGAAAAAGCCACAAGGTGGGAGACCAGCAAAAATGAAGCAGGTAAGAGGGACTTCAGCAAAGAATTTGGGGCATTATTATGAACATAAGATAAAACCAATACCAGTGGAAAAATACCATCTCATTGGCAGTCATGGAGGCCATGAATTAGTTGGAAGAAAAAATATTTCTTGATCTTATCTCAGGCAATCTTTGATCAAAAGCAGACATATTCTTATCAAAATAGCCCCTGTACAGATGATCAAATAAAACTTCACTCTATTTGCAGGAAGTAAACTGTCTGCCCTTTCTGAAAAAAAAAAAAAAAAAAAAAAACTTGGAAGCTTGCATTACCAGCTGGGTGGGGTGAATAATACAGTAGATGGGAAGCTGTGGACTCAAAAGATCTGAATAGGTTGGCACAAAATGCAATACAATTTTAGTTTCACAGAGATAAACATAACATTTTGGCAAGAAGGTGCTTTTTATTTATTTATTTATTTTGTCAGTGTGGGAGAAACTCAATCTAGTGGTAGAACATGAGACACAGATATAGAAATTAAAATCCAGGCAAATTTGATAGCATTAAAGTGTGTCCAAGACACAGGTATGAATGGAGGCATAGGCTGTGTGAGCAGAGTAACAACATTGGCTTCGGTTAGCTGGTGTGTGCTCTAGACCATGCACACTGTAAGGCCGGAAGGAAGAAGTGGGATGTGTGGAGAGGAGAAGGTGAGGATTCTTAGAAGTCCCAGGTGGGCAATGCCTCTGGAGGAGCATGGTGAATACCTTCAAATAGCAGGAAGACCAGTGAATGCATTCTTCATGACATAAAGAACAGACATGGGCTCCCATGAGGGAGTCTTTGCCAACAGTTTCTAGCAGCTACTTCAGAAGGCAGGGGGTTCCCACACAGGGACCTCTCAGGAGGGAGAGACAGTGCTTCCCAAAGCAGGGCCCAGACATCCCTCATCCCTTGCTGTCCCAGATCGGGATGCTGTGAATTTGACTGAAGGTGCAGCAAATAATCATTTGCCTGTGAAGTAGAGACCTAGGACTAGGAGCTGCCCGAAGAGCTCCTCCTAGCCATTAAACCATTCAGAGATCTCAATAAATCCAGCTAATGAGACGCAGGGTCACAGGGACCTTTCATCTTCAGAGCTTGGGCGTTTTCTCACCAATTATTGCGTTTAATCTTCACAATACTCCCACTAGGTGGGGAGGAGAGGGGGAGGCAAGTTTCATTTTGATCATGTGGTAACTTGAGAAGACTAGGCCAAACTTCTTCCATCCTGACTGGTATGGGATTGGCAACCCGGTTGTCTTCTAGTTTGTTGCCATGGCCCACCTTTCTGCAGGACACTGTCCTGGATTCAGAGCACTGGAGAACAAGGACTATTAGGATGTGCAATTCTGGAACAAGCAGAACTCACTTGGGGAGCCAAGCAGAGTTCTCTCGGAAACCACAGGGGAGGAGTCTTGCTGTTGGTGATGACTAGGGAAAGATAGCTTCTAGGATGTTTGCCTTACCCTGCCTCAGTTTCTCCAATTATGTGAGAGACTGATGGTTCCTTGAGACGGAAAACAGATCCAAAATGACTTTTGGAAAACATTCAGGGCTTATGAACACTCTTAGTTTCTATTGAAGTATTTAACAAGGTAGCCCTTCAATTAGATCGTCAATGCATATGGTCAGTGAAGGAAGTGTTAAGCCTTCCTTGTCCGTATGTCAAGAGGCTTAGAAGACAGGATATAAGTAGTTTCTAAATTTAGATGTCTTAGGTTCAAAGCCCAGGTGAACCCCCTAAGAGTTATGAGGCCGTGGACAAGTGGGTCCACTCCTCTGTTCCTATTTTCCTTGTCTATAAAAACAAAGATCATGAGCATACCCTCCCCCAGAGCCTAGCTGTGGAGAATAAATCAGTTCCCCTTTGAGTGCCTGGCCCCTGGGACATAATTCCCATTCACTTCCCATTATCACTGCACTGTCTGGAGAAAGCAGGCCCATACCAGCATGGTAGCTGGTATCGATTTAAATCCTTGTTAGTCTCCTGCTGTAAGACCCGATTGTATGGTAAGAGAGCACTCGATGGTGGAATACACAGAAAGCCAAAATTTACTTTCTTAAAAGATCAACCAGGCTGGGCGGTGGTGGCGCACATCTTTAATCCCAGCACTAGGGAGGCAGAGGCAGGCGGATCTCTGAGTTCAAGACCAGCCTGGTCTATAAGAGCTAGTTCCAGGACAGCCTCCAAAGCCACAGAGAAACCCTGTCTCGAAACCCGCTCCCCCCCACACACACAAAAAAAAAAGATCAATAATTTTCCCCAATGACACTTTAAACTCTGGAACTGCTAACAATCTATAAATATCTTCTTCCAAGACTTTTGCCAAAGATATGATGAGGAATTAATGGTCATATTCCTAAGGAAGTTTCAAAGAAGTCATTTAGGGGCTTGTGTGATGGCTGAAGTGATAAAGGTGTCTACTGCCAAACCTGATGACCAGGGTTTGATGCCCAGGACCCACCTGGTGGAAGGAGAGAATTGACTCCCACAAACTGTCCTCTGACCTCCCCGCAGAATAAATAAATAAACATAAAAAGGTACTTTCAAGTGTCTCATACGGGTATCCCAGCAGCTTGGATTGTGGTATTGGAGGATGATGCAATGGGGGGGAGGCAGCTGAAGAAGGGAGCTGCCAAATGCCGCCACTGGCCAGAGGAAGGCCTGGCAGCACCTGGAAAAGGCAGCATCAGGTTCTAGCACTGTCAATGGCAGTAAGAAAAAGTCATCTGCCCCAGAAGTGGTTCTGTGGATTTTAGTTTCTTTAATATTTACCTCATTCTCTTTCCATTAGTGGAATTTTTAAAATAATAAAGCCAAGGAAACTGAATGATTGTGAATCTGGGGGGTTTCCAACCAGAAGCAACCTTTGCCCCCCTTTACTGTTAAGAACTGCAGGGTCTGCTGTGACTGGTTAGCACCATCTAAAACCCTGATGAGTGACAGGTTGCCCTCCTCCCTTGAGACAGAGGCTGCAGACATGAGAAGCCACAATTTGTTGGCTATGGGACATGTGTCTCCAGGGACTGAAGTTCATGGTGTCAATTAGCTTGATGACTAAGAGATCCACACTGGCCAAATCCAGTTCAGTACTTTCTGGCTTTGGCATGTTGGGCAAATTCTGTTAGTTCAGTAGGTCTCCATGGTGTCTTGTATAACAGAGAACTAACTCTATTGGCCTGTCTCTGGTGAGGCTGGCAGGATACCGGAGCTGACCCTGGCAAAAGCTTAAGCCTAAATACCCAATATCATCTGTGACATCCTTGTCTTGTAGACAGTCACAGAGATGGGGATATGAGCACCAGTCCCATGATGGAGGGAAGGTTGTCCAAAGGAGCAGCACATTGGAACAGTTGCCTCCCAGAGTGAGATATGGCAAAGGTGTTAGGTGCCCCTCAGTTCCAGAGAGCATAAAGGGCAGAGAGGCAGCCCCTGTCAGATACCCCAGCAGAGCCATGTGGACAGACACTCCAAGGAAGGCTGGGAATAAACTGGAAGTAGAGGCCAACTTGGCACCTGTAGTCTGGAAACGCAATCTCACACTAACCTGGTGCAGTCCCCCAGGTGTGTCAAAAGAACTGTGGGAGTCACTCAAAGTACACAGATTGGGTGACCAATCTAAATGGCGTCCAATCAGCCATTTTGGCAGCTCTGTTATATCTGAGTTGTGTCTGCACGAATGTGAAATGACAGGATGTAAAGGAAGACCCCTGTACCATGCCAGGAAACGGAGAACTGAAGGAGCGTAGCCTTTTGTGTTACTATAGAAACGGGTGGCACGCATGGTGTTGAAGGGGCCAGCTGACATCTCCCCCCCCCCCCCGCAGGCCTTTACTGCCTCCACATGCAGAGGCCACTCACTGGTCCTTGCCTGAGAGCCAGAAGCCACACTATCTGCATCATTATTCTAATGAAGGTGAACTGATCCCCAAATCCTATCTTTTGATATTTCCTTAAGATGCTGGGTGCACAGAGCCTATATGGACTCCCAAAAAGTATATACCCAATGGCTTTAAATGAGCAATACAGAGAGAGAGAGAGAGAGAGAGAGAGAGAGAGAGAGAGAGAGAGAGAGAGAGAGAGAGAGAGAGGGAGGGAGGGAGGGAGGGAGGGAGGGGAGGGAGGGAGGGAGGGAGGGAGGGAGGGAGTCCCTAGTGTGTGCCTTTCCTCTCAACTATCTGTGCCTCTGTCAGATATGTGAGAGGTCCAGCACCTCTCACCTGGGAAAGACACAGGCAAAGACCGGCTCCTGGCTGGCATTATCTCTGAGACTATTAAAAGGACAGGGTTTAGGAGCCACAGAACCTCCCCACTGCCTGAACAGCCACTAGAGTTCCATCAAACACATCTGCATGGGAATTACTTCCTATTTCATAGGAAGACGAGGCTCCTCTCCGTTATGAAGCCCAAATGATTATGTCCCCTGTAGCTCTCATTTACAGTGAGAGTTGCTGGTTTCCATTCAGCCACAGCATTTTGAACATTATAAATTACATATGAGATGCTTTGGTCAGCTAGTGCAAACTTTCTTGGCTAAATAAACTTGTAAGTGCCAACTCCAATAACTGCCACAAAGCTAATCTTTCCAAAAGATGACTCTGAATGTGTGAAGTTGCTTCCTGAGACACAGAAAAGGCCTCTGCAGTAGTTTGTTTCTCAGGCTCTGGCCCCACCCACATCTACTTTCTCTGCACCCCATCTCCCAGCACAGGCTCACCCCTGCTTGCCTACTGTGAACCCCATAAGCTGTCTCCATCCAGGACCTCTCCACATAGCCCTGGGACAGGAACCAACAAACCTCTGGTGAAAAGTCTGGAGAGAAAAATATGTCAGGTTTTGATGGCCACATAGTCCCCGTTGCACCTGCCTGATTCTGCCTTTACAGTGTAAAAAACCAGATGTAATATGCACATCGGTGATTGTGTTACGTTCCAATAAAGCTTTATTTACACAATAAATTGAAGGCAAGATGTTTTCAGTCAGTCATAGCTTGCTGACTCCCACTTTTAGATATAACTGCCTAATAGGCATCACCACCTGAAAACATCATAGCTGCCTTAAAGCTCAACACCGTAAGAGAAAAAAGGTTCTCCTTTTACCTCTAGGCATCTATCAACCCAGAACCAACTCACGCGGCCAGATCAACCACCTGGTCTATCAACGCCAATTCTCACTATATCTCTCATAGAACACATCACAGCTATCACCTCATCCTGTGGGCTAGTTTGCTTTTTGGCATATGGAAGGAGTTTCATAAATGTTTGAGAAATGAATGAGTGATTGAATGAATGCAACAGTCACCCTAGGGTATGAAGTTCTTCAACTACAGTGTGTGTGCACGCATGCACGAGACAGACAGACAGACAGAGAGAGAGAGAGAGAGAGAGAGAGAGAGAGAGAGAGAGAGAGAGAGAGACCTGGAGACCTTTTACACCACAAGTCCTAATTCTGCAGGTTTACAATGGCTCTGAGGTCTTGTCACTGACCCATGGCATATACTGGAGAGAGAGGCCCTAAGGAGCACACTGTGGCCTCACGGTGCCCAGACGTGCACAGACTTCTTCCCCAGTTGCATGTGTTGCATCTGGTGATTTCTTCCCTACAGTCATCTCATTACATCTCCTAACACCTAGTCAAAATTCCAGAGAAATTAACAAAACAGCACCAAATGGCTTAGATTTGCTGAGTTTGTACACATCTTACATGATCTTCACTACCTGCCTTTGCCTCTTGGTCCCACTTAATTTAATTTAACGTAACCACTCGCCATCTGTGCAGTGTCCCATGGATGCTCTGCCAGCACCAGTCTTTGCTTATCAAGATGTGTTACTTATCTTGATGGTGCAAACGTCTTAAAGAAATTATGATTGTTCAGAAATTCAAAGGAACAGCCTGTTTTCCCAGAACTCTAATACAATGACCAAATAGAAACCTTGTTTCTGGCTGCCTCACACCTTCTTTTATGGCAACAAAACCCTTTTTATCAGTAGAACAAATAATCTCTTTCAGGGTTCCAGGACTGTGTGACTTGCCCCTCCCCTGAAGACAAGACCGTGCCACGGTTATCTGGAGGGAGGCATTGATCACAAAAGCTGAACTATGTGTTTTGGCAAGTTAAAAATATGACTCCAATGTTTTGTTTCATAAAAAGGGTTTTTTTTTTTTTTTTTTTGCATGAACTTCATAGTGTTAATCACTCGAGGAAGGGTAGGTTGCTCTGGGTGCACTGCACTCTGCCTGGAAATGTGCTGTTAGTGCAGAGAATGCCAGGGGTCTGCAGCAGGCAGGATAATTTACACACATAATCTCAGCATTTTGGATAATTACATTTCCTCTGACAATTTCTAAAGAATCTGCATGATGCTGGATTGTGTCAGGAAATAGGTGTCACAGTGAATGTGTGATTCTAACCAGGCTTTTTCACTATGAAATTGTAGCAAAATGCAGTGTAATCAACTCATAGAAATTATCCTCCCTATACTTAGCTCAACTGAGAAGAATCAAATTGCTTTACCTGAAATTACAGGGTGGGTGGAGCACAACAACAACCAAAAATCTAAATACAATGGCATGCCAATTTTACAACTGGTAAACAACTTATATCTGTTCTTATTATGCAGTATGTATGGCAAAATTCCTATATATCTGGAATATCTAGAATTTCAATGGCCAGAATTCTTGGTAAAATTCATTTAATTGACATCCTTTCATATCCACAAGGGATTGGTTGTAGGATTTTGCATAGACACAAAAATCCTTGGCTGCTCAAGTCACTTATGTAAAATAGCATAATATGCATATAATCTACACATATTCTCATGTGTCCTTAAAACATATCACCTCCAGATGTCGTATAATAGCAGACACAATGTAAATGGTATGTAAATGGTGGTTAGACTGCAGTGTTCCAGGACTAATGGCAAGGGAAAAGGCCATTGCACGCTCAGTACAGATGCAATTTAAAACATATCATTGTCAGGTGTTGGGTAAATCCACAAATCTGGCACCCAAAGGATACATATGGCCAGCTGAAACAAGCTTCCTACTAGCAGTTCTGGGGACCACAAGGTCCTGAGATTTGGAACTCATGAGGTCCAACCTGCATGACTGACAGTTGAATGTTGAGCCCAACAGGGGAAATACTTTCAAAGCCCAATGGATTCATGGCAAAATGAAGCCTGGAACCCAATGTGCCTCCTGCCCCTACAAATGGCCTTGTCTATGGGCTGAATGATATATAATACCAGCACCTGTGTTTTCCAATTCTTAGAAATCTTTCAGTTCATATATGGACCCACATCCTAACACTGCCAATGCACTTCAGAGCCCCCTTGCTGCTCTGCCTGTCCTTAAGTTCCCGAAGCTCTTAGGAGCCTCCTGAGATCTTTATTAGCAGCAGGTAAGATTCCCAAGGAAAGGGTTCTATTCACTGCTATACTACCAAAGAAGTGTTGAGCAAAAAGGGAATGGTCAAGAAACATTTGTCGAATGAAAGAAAAAAGAGTCCTATATGATAATCCTTAAGTGTATCATAGCTTTGTTGGAGACTTCACTTTCCAAAACTTCTGATGTGCCAGACATTCTACAAGGCTGAGGTGAACCTCAGAATAATACATTGATTTTATTCATTCAGTGAACTGAATTTAAGGTGATTCCATTATTGCAACCTCTTAATGCAATGTCATCTCTTATCAGCTTAATTCTGCAGACTGCACCTGTACGTCGCTCCCTGAGGGAATGATTTTCACCTTCAACCTGAGGTCAGGACTCTTATGATTCAGCAATTGGCTTCCTAGGATCATACAGGGAAAACTGCATTCTTTGCCCTCGCCTGCCTGAGCTGAAAGGGCTGATCAAAATAGGCAGTGTGGCTGGGCAATTCTGACAGATTCTCTCTCCCAACTATAACCATCATTATGTACTATATCCAGATTTGGGACAGGGGCCCCATACCTGAGCCACACATAGTGGAAGGTGTCTTACCTCTTTGTTTTTGAGGAAATACAAGTATCATGCCTGAATAGACAGCTTTGTTTCCCAGGAATCTGGCAAGAATGATAACCTCACAAAAATCCAGGCACCTGAGTGGTATTTTCACCATTTAATACTAGATTAGAGTGAGCTTAACTTCTGCGTTGAGCATGCTTCACCGCCACGCTAATCCGTTCTAATGAAAGTGGTGGCACTTGGCACCTCTTTTCCCACATGGGGCACAGAGTTGATTTAATCAGATGGTACTTCATGGGAGAGAAGCTTGAACAGTTTATGAGACACCAGAAACCTAAAGGACAGGTAAAGTACTAATTACCCACCTATCAATGGAAGTAGAAGTAATTAAGACAATTATTTCTAGTTCACTCCGGATTCCTCCCTGCCCGCCTCAGCTCACTTGAAATGGGCAGTCTCTGGAACACTTCCCTCCCAGCTGGGAAAAACTCCACTTCCTGAAATTTTCACTCAACTGCTCTTTATGCATGTCTTATAATCCATATAATCCCAACGTTCCTATTGGACACAAGCCAGTCTTTATTATCCTTCTTAGTCCTTGGCAAAATGTATCGTTTGTAGTGACGAGAATTATTTGTTGATCATGAATTCTTTGCTGAATTCTTTGCTATGTTTTTGTTGTTGTTGTTGTTGTTGTTTTTGCTGTTGACTCCGACATATCTCTTAAATTCCTCTTCCAATGTCAACCATTTAAAATATTATTATTTATAATTGTCAGTAAAGACATACAACCCAAATATCACCATTGTAACCACCTTTCTTTAAGTGTAGGGTTCTGCAGTTTTAGGTGTTGAACAATCTCTAGCACTTTATTCATTGCAGCAAACTAAAGCTGCACCCATCGAAAAGAGCAATCCATCTCCTAGCCAGCCAGCCACTAAAGCCCACCATTCTATTTTCTGTCTCAAGACACACGTGTAAATAGAGGCCTACACTGCTGTTCTTTTTGGCTGGTTTATGTTACTTAGCAGAATGCCCTCAAAGTTCATGTATGTTGTAGCATGTGTTGGGCAGAAAGACTTTATAATCAAATACAGGATAGCACTCCCTGGACATTTGATTCTGTGACTCTGAGGGGCCTTGCACTGGGGACAGTTCCTAAAGATGAACGTAACTCATGGTAAATTCTGCCCCATGAACTACAGTAAGGTTCTCCACTAGTAAGAAGGGCACAGATGACAGATGTTATGAAATGAAGATCAAGAAAGGAAAAGAGACAGAAAGTGAGCCCTGAGCTCTAAGAGGAGTTTCTTAGAGGAGCTTTGCTCAGAGAGACAATGAAGGAATGAATGCTTTGGGCTTAGGAAGCTTCATGCTTGCTTCTCAGCCTAGCCAAGCAGCAGACTCTCTAGGATGGTGTTTCTCTAAACTAGCTCTTCTCCCTCCTCCATGCCTCCTCCCTGGGTGACAGCATGTTCCTGGAGAAGGACCTGAACGTCAGCCCATTGTGACTGTATACCTCAGGAAGGCTGAGGAGACTGGACACCGAAGGGGAAACATGGCCTGACAGTGAGCAGGTCATCGGTGACCTGTGGGCCTATTCAGTGAGCCAAGAAGTCCGAAGGCAAATGACCAAGGACTGGGCTAATACGAAGGCTGATGGGGCTATGGAGTTCCACAGAAAGAATACCTTAAACGACAGTGCCCTGGAGATCCAAGGGGAGTAACTGCCCAAAGTGTGAGGAACCACAGAGGAGCCCAGAGGCTTTCTGTGGTCATCAAATGTGACGTAAGAGCTAAAGAACAGTGGATTCGATTCACAAAGCTTAGGAAGTAGGGAGGTAAAAACGAAGACCTAACACAAACCACTGTCTGTTTTTAAGCTAGTATTTTGTAAGTATAGTAGGTTATTGAGTCCATTTGTTTTAGAATAAGGCCATTATTTGAGAACTATCTGAGTTATCTAATACCTCAACTTCATTTTAGTAAATGAAAACCAAAGAAAATACATCCCTCCAACAGAAGAAATGAGTTTCATCACATTCCATGCTGGAGTGGGGAGGCCAGAGGCTGTAGAAGACGATGCGTTTCTATGTGACCTTAGATAATCAAGTCTTCAGAATCTGTGCTTTTCATTAATAAAATAGGACTAACTCTTACACTGCACGGATACCTCAATCTCTAGTTTCTTTCCCTTTCTTCTGACCCCAAATTAAATGTGAAGCACTTGGTGAAACAGTTTTGCTCATATTGACACCTCATCATTTTACCTACAGGATGAAAGATAAAATTACCTGCAGTTTTACCGGTTTTGAGAATCCATTCAAAAATACTCTGGCAACGTGGACGGAAAAGGAAAGTCAGAAGAAAGGGAGGTAGAAAATGAGGGAGGAAGGAGGCAAGCAGAGGAGAATGAAGGAAGAGAAAGTGAAAATGTAGAACAGACGCATAACAAAACGAGCAAACGGCTGGTTTTAGAATGAATTATACTTTGAAGAATCAAGAAGCAATAAGCAAGCCAGATGTGGTGGAGCACACCTTTGATCGAGCACTCAGGAGGCAGAAACAGACAGATCTCTGTGAGTTCGAAGCCAGCTTGATCTACATAATGAGTTCCAGGCTACATAACAAGATCCTGTTTCAAAACAAACAACAACAGCAACAACAACACCTAGACAGGCAGTTGAAACATCATACTACTGAAAGATCATCTACATGCAGTCAGTCATCAAGTTCTGACGCAACAAAGTGTGGCTTGTGTGAATTCAGGACCGTGGTTGCTTCAAACTAGACCTGAAGTTTAAAATAAGAGACGCTTACTGTAATCTAGCAAAGCATGGATACAGAAGACAGTAAAAGACAATACCAAAGCCATCCCACCCAACTTCCCCTGGCATGTTCTCTAGAATCTAGGTCAGCTGCTCCTCAACTATGCAGGCAGAAATTTTGCTCTGTCTTGCTACTTAGTATTTCAGATGCGAAAACAAATGCCCGGCACACGACAAATGATGAAGAAATACTTGTGGCACAGGCATTTGATCATCAAGTTTACATAGATTTCTATATGCAAGTCTCAGGGCTTGGAACCAAAGTAATGCCAATAAATGTAAGATACATGTAAGAGAATGTGGTAGGAGAGACACACATGGACGGGGGTATGACAGTTAATTTTCATTGACAACTTGACTGGACATACCATCGCTGTGGAGACACAGTGCCTGGGTATGGCCCTGAAAGCATTTCCAGTGGATTATCTGAGGAGGGAGGGCACACCCAGAATATGGGTGGTACCGTCACCTGAACTTGGGGCCAGCCTGAACAAAAGGGGAAAAGGAGAAAACAAGGTAAGTGGCATCATTCCTCTTTCTCACTTTGTGGTCTGCTGAGATGTGAGGAAGTGACATGTTCCTGTTGCCATGGAACTGCCTGTATCATGCCTTCCTCAACATGAAGGACTATGTTCCCCCAAACTGTGAGCCAGAGCCAATCCTTCCTCTTTATGGTTGCTCTCTTTTATCATGCACTGGTGATAGCAATGAGAAAAGTTAACTCTTAGAAAGCTTACAGTAGTGAGAAATAGCAAACACATAAATTAAGGCGATGTTGAAGTCACACTGCCTGGGTTTGAGCCTGAGTCTGCCATTTCTATCTGCAATGCTCAGACAAGTTAATAAGCCCCTCTCCTTGCTTCACTATAGCACATGGCTGTCACAGAGACTGCATGAGTTAACACACAGGAATTATGAAGTACGTGACACAAAGTAAATGCCAAGGAATAGAGAAGTGTGAAATTTCCATGAGAACCTCTAAGAGAAAAGAGTGCACTTGGCCTGGTGTCTACAGCCACAAAGCTCAGTTACCAGGAGGCTAAGGCAGGAGTATCATGGGTTGAAGGCTTTGCTGGGCTAAAGAGAGTGAGTTCTGGGCCAGGCTAGGCAACTTGGTGAGACCATGCCTGAAAGAGTAAAAAGAGCCATTCTGACTGGAGTGAGGTGTCATCTCAACTTGTATTCTCTGATGGCAAGAGATATTGGACATTTTTTTCTTGTTTACTGGCCATTTTCACCTTGTATTTTGATAACAGTTTGCTCGTTTCATTATGCAATTTAATGGTTTGCTTATTTGATATCTCGTTACTTAAGTTTTGTGTTCTTTGTATAGTCTAAATTTTAATCTTCTGTTAGATGTATATTAGGAAAGATTTTTCTATTCTATAGGCTGTGTCTTCACTTGACTGCTTTGCTGTACATAGACATTTAATTTCAAATACTTTATTATTTTAAAAAAAATCTTCACAAATAAATAAAAAAAAAAATCCTGCACCGGAGTTAACCAGATCCAAAGTCCATGGAACCCAACAAACTTCTCTACAGTTAGCATAGATACTTGAACAGAAATTGTGGAGCTTCACATAAATATTTTTCACTTTCACTATCTAATATGTTTTATTCACTTATCCAGAAGCTTTTGTGCTTTCATGACACTTGTTAACTGTTTGCAGTATTTCCTATTGACAGTATTTCCCAAGTGACTGGAGTCCTATTCAGAAAGCGCCTGTCATTCACTAACTTTCCCTCTATCAGTTCTAACAATTTCAAGTCTTCAGTCTTTGATTACTTGGAGTTGATTTTAACACAAGGTGAGAGACACTGATTTAGTTCCATAGGTAAAGTTATAATAATAAATATAATACATATTCATATCATGAAGCTGTATCATTTACAGGAAAATGAATGTGACTGATGAAAATCACATTATTAAATTAAGCCAGTCTCAGAAAGACAAGCATCACTTGTGGGTCCTAACTACATAATATTGTATGTGTATGGATGACATAAAAGGAGAAGCAGGTTGATCCAGCTCCATGGTTCTCAACCTTCTTAATGCTGCAACCCTTTAATATAGTTCCTTGTGTTGTGATGACCCACAACCATAACATTATTTCATTGTTACTTCATAACTATAATTTTGCTACTGATATGAATTGTAATGTTAATATCTTAAATGCAAGATATCTGATATGCGACCCTTGTATAAAGTCATCTGAACCCCCAAAGGGGTTATGATGCATAAGTTGAGAACCACTGGTCTAGGGCAATGGGGCACTTGAAGCAAGAAGGAATCTTTTGTGGAGCAGGAAGCCCTATCTTACCAGACTCTCAATCTGTCAGCCCTTTGGTGGTAGATTTCCTACACTCCACATCAGTAAGGAGGAAATTTCTCTTATTTATAAGCCACCTGGACTATGCTATTTTTGTTAAAACAGCCTAAACTAACAAAGAACCTCATTTAATTTATAAAATAACATCTTATCTCTTTATGTCCCTTTTAAAAAAATAGGAATTCTTTATAGGAAAGTTAAAAACTAATACTGGACCATAAACATACAAGTTACTCACAACCTATCCACCACACTAACCATCCCCAATTTAATATTTATCTTTCCATTATTTATATCAGCATATTGACTATGCATTTTCATTCCAAAAGTACAATCATGTGATATCTACTGTTTTATAGCTTGAGCTGATAAAATTAAAAGTGAACACGATTACACATCGTTTAATGCTCTTCTACATGATCAATTTTAATGGGAAGTGTTCAGCTCTGTGAGCGTGTCATAATTTATTTTTATCTACTCACTTATGTGAGCATTTGTTTCCTTTGTTTTCTTCTACTGAGCATTCCGACTGATAAATCTCTGCACACATCTTTAATTTTAGCTTTCCCTTTCAGTGTGCCTCATATGCATCAAAGTGAGGGAAAGAAAAGCACACAAATGCACCCTGCAAGATCACCCATGCACAGCTCCTTGGGCCCTTCCCAGGAAGCGCTGTGTCTGCCCCCCAAAATGAGCGGGAAAACAGACACCTACGTGAGATGGACAAATCCTGCCTGAGCAGGGAGTCCAAGAAATAGATGCTTCAAGTGTCATCTTAGCCACAGTCAGTAAGTATCCAGGAGCCAACACCAGGCTAGTGAAGCTCTTGAGTCCTGTCTCCACAGACAAGTGATGGATGGATTTAGCCAAGGAACCTTCTTGAGCCCTACCTGGGGACGAGGAGAAGAGGTGGTAAGAATCTCCTCCCAGCAGAGATCTTTCTTTTTAATGAACTGATGGATAAAAACACAGAGCAACCAGCTCCTCCAAAGCGCTAAACCTGTGGTTCTCTTATGCTATTTCCTAGGGCTGGGTGACTTAGACTGCCCTATATCTCCTGTGCATGCTCAGCCAAAAAGGACACTGCAAAAAAATAAAAAAAATAAAAATTCCATCATCTTCCAAGGCTTGCTGCCACCTGCATCATCATGAATATAGCATTAGAAGGAAGAGGTGATGAACACTATCACTTGGCCTTTGTGAATGGACAAGCCAGATCAGGGGAGGTCTGCAGCTCACTCATACAGAACAAGAGACTAGATCAACCCAACCAGTGTGCTTGACTGGAAGACAACATTCAAAAGCAAAAGAGCAGAGCAATGCAAACACTTTTTGATCCCTAGCCTGTTCTTATTTCTCACTCAGAACAAAAGAAAACCAACAAATGAAAGAGGCTTTTAGTCATGCACTAAAACTTATTGTTAAAGACCTCTACTGCGTTCTCTGGCTTTCCTGCATGGCAGCTATCCTCTAGCCCTGGTGTACATCTTATACTCATTCATTTTTTTGATCATTTAATTGCTTGTTAATCATACATTAGTTATTACTGATGTGTCATCTGCTCTATACAGGACACAGTGTTGCCAGGTTTGTCCACCTGGTACTGAGCAAAACAGATGAGTCATTCTCCCTAACATGGTCAATAAATTAACTAAAGCAAGACAACAGAGGCAAGTAAGTGATTGTAAAATACTGTGGAGGATAAATGAGGAGCCATCACAGAGACCAACCAGGCTCTGCCAGGGTAATACATGAGGTATCTGCCATTGGGAGAGCCCTGCTGTTATTCATATAGCTGTTTAATTTTTCAGGACCATCTAGGTGTGGGCACATGGTTTTTTCCAGTTCAGGGCCTGGCCTAGACAATCCATACATTTCTGTGTCTCACCAGGTGAATGCATGTGATCCTGCCAAGAACTCTGAGAAGAGACAAGGTGATAGAGAGGTCATGAAGTGGCCACACGGGACATGGCTGATTCTTGCACATAACATACACATATACCATAACCACACTGAACTGTGTCCTGAAGGGCACAGCCCAACCGTTCTTAACCCTCTGAGGTCTGGAGTTCTGGAACAGAATACTGAGCGCTTAGACACACACAGCTTGCTATTATTCCCTTCTGCTATTTCCCAAACAGGAGTTTGGGATTACCCCTTTGAAAATTTTATCTCCAGAAAATAACATCTCTAAGCATAAGAAGGCAGCCGGGCGTTGGTGGCGCACGCCTTTAATCCCAGCACTCAGGAGGCAGAGGCAGGTGGATCTCTGTGTGTTTGAGGCCAGCCTGGTCTACAGAGAGAGTGCCAGGATAGGCACCAAAGCTACACAGAGAAACCCTGTCTCAAAAACCAAAACAAAAAAGAATAAGGAGGTTTGGATGTTACCAACACAAATAGGAGACAGAGGCTGATTGTTACAAACACTGCCATTTCTGCATGGAACTTCTCATAACAAGAAGACAGGAAGTGATCAACTCTCTGAATGCAGGTCATCACCCAGATCATCTCCATCAGAGCTGACCAGTGCCATCTCTAAAGCACTAGCAAATCTACTGTAACGGAGACAGTTAGTTACACACCATACACACCTATTGTACTGACACACATTAACATGATAAACAAAATACTGGAGTTAGGCTTGGTGGCAAAAGTCTGTGATCACAGCCCTCTGGAGACTCACACAGGAGGACTGACAAGTTTGAGGCCAGCTTGGGCAACACAGAGAGATGAAACAAAAGAACAATGAATGAATGAAATGTGAAGACCCAAAATAATACAGAATAAAACAACAAAAGGAAAAATGCAGGAGAAACAAAAGAGAAAGGGAAGGGAAGTTAAACCAGGTTTGGTGCCTGTTTCCTGAATGTTTGTTGTTGGAAGGTACCTTGGTCACAGCTATCTGTATAACTCATTCAGCATCTCCCCCATGGCCTTGTTCTTTCTTTTAGAGATGTGTGTATCCTGTCATGTCCACTTTCCTCAGTGGACTCTCATTTATCTTGTATTCAGTCAGCACTGAGGGATTTTGCCTTTGTATCAGTATCTCTCCTGTTACGTTATGGAGTTCCTTTGTCATTTATTAAACAAACTACTTAATCAAATAACCTCCTATCCCTTCATTTTCAAGATCTGCTAATTATTAACTCCCCAGAAGACACTTCCCCTGCCTTCAGTTTTTAAGCTTGAAGCAACTTCCCAATGAACCAATATGATGCTTTAACGCCTGCTTCTTAAGACACAACCAGTTTAGGGACTAATGGTTCATTGGGTCACGCCATGTTGACTAAATTGATTAAACATTGAATAAATCTATGAAGACTCACACAGTAGCTCCCTAGCAAATCCTAAGGGGACCTAACTTAGAAAGGGACAAAAAGATAATCACAGCCCAGGAGCATTTGTAATGTCTTTCTGACACTATTTCCTCATTTTGTCCATCTAGTCATAAGTGTAATAGATATGAAAAAACAGAAACCCAGTATTCAAAAATGGGCCAAGTCAGTATGTGTTTTCAAGGCCTTTGGATTGGGGAGAGGAGGGGAAAGAAAGGAGTGGGAAAGGGGGGAAAAGGAAGAGAAGAAAGCAAAGAGAAGGGGAGAAGGGAGGAGAGGAAAGGGAAGACAGACTGAGCTATAACAGGTCTGCCCTTTCTTTTCAGAAGAGTAAACTTGAAGCCTGAGAATTCTTTCTGGGCAGGGAACGTGGTTTCCACGATCTGATGTTATTTAGTGTCATGCAAAGCAAATACTGAACTCTACAATGGCCTTAGTTACTTAGTCTGTAAAAACTACCCAGCTATTGGCTTGCCTTTCTACTTCATCATGCTGGAAAGACATAGTAGTGCATATTTCTCACAAGCTTTGTGAGAAATCAGAGTAAGTAGCAAAGCTTTAAAAGTGAAATTTATCTTTGCCACAGTAGGTTCAAGGCACCCAAAGTGCTAAATCCTAAGGTTGAAGGATAAAGATGATGAGTAGCCAGGATACCTTTACACCTGACAAGGAGTGACTGGAAATCTCCAAAATATTTGTTGGATATGGGAATTCCATGTCTCTCAAAATCTTTAATGTATGTGTTAGAATACACATGGTTTTAGAATAAGCAAAAACCATGGAGTGAATGAAACTTTATTTTTTATCTTTCACTATCCTTTTCCATTTAGTTCAGGTTAATTCTTCCCTGACCTGAAAGACATTTAGGGCAAAGCCCTGGTTTTCATAGATTACTCTTGCGTGTTTGTTTGCTTTGGTTCTGGGGATAGAACCCAGAGCCTTTCCCATACTAAACATGTACAATCCCTGGGAGTTTCCCTCTAGCCCAAGATGAATTAGTTGGGCAGTAATTCTACTCTGGAGTGATTTAACCTGATTCAAAGTGCAGCTTCTCTCAGTCCTGAGCTCCACCTGCAAGGGATGAGAGAATTCTCTTCCCTCGTTGGCTCTTCCACAGTTATACCCCGTATGCTCAGCCAGTCTCATTCTCTTCTGGGCCTCTGGGACCAGCTCCATGCTAAGCTCCATGGAGATCTGTGTCAGGAGCAGGGTTTCCAGAGAAGTCAAAGCCAGGAAGTTACCAGGTCCTTCTGTCTGTGAGATCTACAGGAGATCTGGCTGCTGGATGCAAAGCATCTTCTTCAGCTGGGGGAATGTGGAGGACCTTCCCTTTGGAGCTTCCATCCCTCTGAGAAGCTCTCCTCACAGAATCTGGACTGACTCCATGCATTGTCCCTGTAAGTCATTTGAGCTTCATGGTAAACAATCATTTCCTCTGTCCTGGTGCGTTTACCCACCTAGGGTCAGCAATCTCAGAGCAGCCTGTTTCTTTGGGTTTCTACGGTGAGCCAGGTACCAGCTGTCTGTGTCCCACATATGTAGATAACACTTACTTAAACCCTCCAAGGAATTCAGTTCATCTCCTTATACTGAGGGAAAAGGCAGGCATGTCCCAGGCCTCCCTATCTGGGGAGGGTGAAATTTAGAGCATAGCATGCACTTGTCCAAACCCAAAATTCTATGGATGGTGCTGAGCCACAGAATCAGGCTGTGTGCATGTCTTTGCATTCCTACTTTATGGTCTCATCCATCATGTTGAAACCCACAGTGGAAGCTTTGAATATTCAGTCTAAACTGAGGCTAAAGTAGTTCCATTTTAGTTTACGTGTGTGTGTGTGTGTGTGTGTGTGTGTGTGTGTGTGTGCGCGCGCGCGTGTGTGTGTTATTGCTAGGGATCAAATCTAGAGTCCTATATATATTAGGGAAGTACTCTACTACTGAGCTACAACCCTCAGCCCAAAACAGTTCTACCTACCCTGGTATAGAGAAGAACATTCAGCCATACTGGAAAATGTGAGACATTAGACTTCCAAGGCAGATAGTTAAGGCAGTTACAATCACTCCATCACACTTTACACTGTCCATGTTGTTATGTGGCAAGCTGTCCCTACCATGGGGCTCAGCTTCTCTCAGTGTGGTTTCAAAGTACTCTCTCAGTCATTTTTGGATTCTTAACTCTCAGCTGTGTCTCACATCGTATAAATCTCCTGGAGATGCCAAAGGATCAGATTTAGTCATATGCAAATTTGGCTGGCTCTGTTCCCTCTCTAATTTAGGTCTTCTATTCTCTTCCTGAATTTGTACTAAACCATTGACTTCACACATTAGAGTTAGGGAACTATTCTGAAATACTGACTCCATGGCATTTTAGGTGTTGGTTTTGTATTTTGCTCCTGGACCCAGTGATCCTGGCCGGCGCCATCATCAGTTTAGAGAAC
Organism: Cricetulus griseus; assembly: GCF_003668045.3. NCBI lineage: Eukaryota > Metazoa > Chordata > Mammalia > Rodentia > Cricetidae > Cricetulus > Cricetulus griseus. Next base: position 87,197,343 of record NC_048601.1, read on the forward strand.
AAGAATCCTAAGGCACAATGGCTGGGAACAAAGGCTATGGCTCTTTCTCTCTCAAAACCCTAGGTCCTGGCATGGGCTAAAGAATTAGGAGGACAGCTGTTACATAGACAAAGGCCCAAAGAAAGTCCTACAGGCTGGGGAATCTGCAAAAGCAGCACATGCTGGTGGAAAGGTACCAGAAGAAGCAAAGGAGGCACAGAAGTGGGGATCAGGTGTAAGTAGCCTGCCATGTTTCCATCAAGTACATGATGGCAGTAATTCAGGAGAGCCAAGCCTTGAAATGTCTGGCTGTGGTGACCATTCGCTAACATGACAATGACTTAGGGAAATAAACATTTAAACGAATGTCTTGAGGCTGGGAGACAGGTAACAATATCTATGACACGACAGTAAGGCACAGACAGCTCAAGGTGTTGAGTGAGATCCCTGGCACCTGGACAGATAGTGAGATAGGACCTGGGTACTGAGCAATATTCCAGTGTGTGTGAGAGGAGGAAGGGGGCTGAGACTTGGATCATCCAGGGTTTAGGGCATACCAGGAAGGTCAGACCTGGGACTTTCTCTGTGGCACCCCTTATAGTTGATGCCACACTTAGACCCCAGTGAATCCTCAAAAGCAGAGCTGCAGGTACCCGACATTTTGTTCAGTCCTTATCTGCCCATGAGGTTGTTTTCAGCCTTGGCTGTCATGGAGAATGTTGCTAGGAGCATTCGTATACCCATTCCAAATGCCATTTTTAATGCTTTGGGGGAGCAGAGACTCATTTTTAAAAGCATTCTATAGAAGAAAGCTGCAAACTGTCTGGAATGATAAAACAATCAAATTTACCCATTTCAAGAATCCATAAAGGAGGCTGTTGCTGGGGTGTCTAAAGCTGCCATTAGGAGAACTTTCGTCACAAGCTTTGTAAGAATAATGACAAGTGGCTTTCTGGGCTCTGTGGGTTTAAGAACTACACTTGGCTGCTGACAAACTTTAAACTTCCCATTAAAATGTTTAATAACAATTACCACTCCCACTAGGAGAGGACAAATGTACATTAATTCACTCTCCTGGGAGTTTTATGCTTTTCTCACTTTGCACATAAGTAAATGAGCAATGTTCTAAATTTTCATCATGGCGACATGAAGTTCGGAGCAATATCATGCCTTAGGAGGTGAGTTTATTCCTGTGCTTTATCAAATGCATACAAATAAATCACATTTTAACCTGTGGAGCCTAGGAACAGTCCCTTGCTGTTTGAAGAATGGCTAGAGGAACTTTGAAGAAAGCTCCCTTTATTATTCAAATAGCCACCCCAATTTATCTGCTTCACTAAGTCAGATGTTCAAGCTATTGTGCCTTAAGACAAAGAAACTCCTCAACTGTGAAAAATGAACTCAGTTTTGCTTACGTTTCTCCAGTCTGATCCCTTACATCATCTTGCTGGCTTCCAGGACTCTGCTAATATTTGGTATTTTGAATACAAGAAAAGAAAAATAGCATTATTTTTTTTCTGGCAAAGGATATCAAAGGATGATGTGTTCCTAAGATGATGACTCAGCGGCAAGGGATGGAGGTCCCTAGACATTCCCCTTGAGGGGCCCAACTCTCCATCTCTGCCTCCTGTCACAGCCTCCTTGGCTTCTACTGTGTCACTGAAGATGTTTCCATCTCTCCTCCTTCCAGAGTCCTCTTGCCTCCCCCTCATCTTATTCTCTCTGAAGCACCCTAGCTACAATTAAAACACCAACAACTGTGGTTTCCTCGTTTCCAGTCTCTCTAGTCCTACCTGCTATTTACCATTGCCTCAGTTTTAAAGTCCATACTCCTCCCCAGCTTAACTTGCAAGTCCAGCCATTATCAGACCCCAGTGTTTCTTCCAGATCCTGTTTGCACTCAGCCTTGGATTTCTGAATAAATCTATTCTCCTTGGGTTCATTCTGACTTTGTCTGCCCATCTCACCCGGTGCTCTTTCCTCTGTGGAGAATCCCTCTATTACAAACGTACCCATCATGCACTCCGTCTCCATCCACTAAGTCTTCCGGACCCTCCTCCCATGCTCTTTTCTATGCTCTTTCTGAGACAGTTCCACTTGTCTCTTGAGACGCTGTCACTTTTCAGCCCAAACATTGATTACACGTGTTGCTGCTCAATCCCTGAAGCCTTCCACTTTACAGAAGCTCACAGCAGATGCAAGAGTCACATGGGCTGCCAGGGGACAGCAGGAACCCTTGCCTATGGCTGTGTTACTCTTCTAAGAAGCCAGAGTCTGGAATTACAATAACGATACAGTGTGTGTGTGTGTGTGTGTGTGTGTGTGTGTGTGTGTAAGAAAGAAAGACAGACCAGAGGAGGGGGAGAGAACGAGAGAGTATGCCATGCCCTACAGATCTACTATCTATTGCACAGATTTCAGATAAAGGTTGCATTGCCATGCTTACTTAACAGGAGAGGACACTGGAGCACGGAGTTGACAAGAAGCCGTTGGATATGTCAGGTGAGCAGAAAATTCTGAAAGTGCTGGAAGAACACAAACAGTCCTGGCTTCCAGCCAACCCACACCTTTGCTCCTGCTTCCAGACAGCTCTACCTATCAAAGCACGAGGGGGGGGGGGATCGGTGGCTCTAATGCACGTGGAAAGCAAACTTCAGGAAGACCAAGCAGGGCATGGGCAACACACAGATCACCTCAGGTCAGCACCAGTGTGCTCTTTATGATTGACAAACCTCCTTTGTCCGGAGGGGTCACCAATGGGGCACCTTCTGCATCTGTGTCAGAGAAGCAGGTGTGCACAGACCCAGGGTGTCAGAGTCACAGGGGGTGCTTGCCTCTAGGAAGTCACTGCACCCTTCAAGGAAACCCACAGGAAGCTCATTAACCAACTTGCTGGCCTTATGCCTCCTGAGACTGCTAAATGGACTGAAATCAACTCCTCTCTTTTCTCCTCACCTTTTAATGGTATGCATACAAGCTATTAAAAGAAAGAAGCCATGAGAAAGAAACCCAGTCCTGGAGCAGGCGAACACCTTCAGGCAGAAGACAGCAGGGGCTGTCAGGCAAATACTCCTATGGACTGTTTTTTTGTTTTGTTTTGTTTTTCTATATAGCATTCAGAAAATGCAAGTCATTTCTCCAGCTTTATCAAAAATCCCTGGATATGAATATAACATTTTAGTGTGTGTTTAACAGCACCCACTTGAGATGGCAGAAATACCTACCAGCAGATCTTGCCCTCCTTGGATTAATTTTGCCTTAGGCTCCTCAGCTCCAACCTGGGGTATTTCTAGCTTGTTGTGCTCATGTCATAGCCAGCTCAGTGCCAAGATCATGCCAACATTCCCTCTTGGGGACCCAGAGCCCAAAGTCTCAGACATTAGTGAGCCTCCCTCAGGACCCTGCTGACTCCAGGCTCTTTGCCAATTTACCTAATCCATTCTGCTGGCAAGAGATGCTCAATAATACCAAGGCCAGGGCTGCATTAGCAAGCAATTTGCATACCAGGGATTGCTTCTTTGAGCTGCAAAAAAAAAAAAGAAAGAAAAAAGAAAAAGAAAAAAAAAAAAAAGAAGAAGCATTTTCTTGGTCTTCCTAACAAACATGGGTAAGTAGATTCAGCAGCCACTGAGATAAGTCTATTTTACCCAGGTAAAAATGTTGGTAGAAAAAGCTTTACAAAGCACAGATGGATTAGCCCAGTGCTTTGTTTGTTCTAGTACTGAAGATGAAACCTAGGACCTCACAGAAACCAATCACAAGCTTATCTGGCCCAGGCCTTAACTGTCTTTCTTGACTACTGAGATGGACAGCTGTGTAGTTCCTCTAAAGAACTGGCCTGGTGTAAACACAACCATATTTAGATCTCCAGAATAGGATCGCAGGAAAGCAGAGATTGACGTGTAGCTCTGTGTGATGTGGGCTAAGCTGTAGAGAAATAGCAGGAGGGAAGGCCGAAGGTTGCTCTTTTGAATAAATATTTGTGGGAGAGAGAGATGGACGCCCAGGGCAATAATGAGGAGGAGAGCATGCTAGACTGGGAAAACAGCAAATGCAAAGACTCTGGAGTGTTCCTCACATGATTGACCAATTGCTGATCATGGGTGCCCAGGAAGTCTGGAACGCAGTGAAGGAAGGAAAGAAGAAGATGGAAGACAGAGATGCAGCAGAGGCCAGAGGTCTGAGGCAGGAGGACAGTCAGTCTGGTGTGAATGTGGAAGATTCTATCGTGATTAACAACTGAGGCTGGAAGGTGAGGACTGAGCACGGTTCCCCACAGTCAACGCTGAGGATGAGGGTGAGGACCGAGCACGGTTCCTCACAGTCAACGCTGAGGATGGAGGGTGAGGACCGAGCACGGTTCCCCACAGTCAACGCTGAGGATGGAGGGTGAGGACCGAGCACGGTTCCCCACAGTCAACGCTGAGGATGGAAGGTGAGGACCGAGCACGGTTCCCCACAGTCAACGCTGAGGATGGAGGGTGAGGACTGAGCACGGTTCCCCACAGTCAACGCTGAGGATGGAGGGTGAGGACCGAGCACGGTTCCTCACAGTCAACGCTGAGGATGGAGGGTGAGGACCGAGCACGGTTCCTCACAGTCAACGCTGAGAATGGAGGGTGAGGACCGAGCACGGTTCCTCACAGTCAACGCTGGGGATGGAGGGTGAGGACCGAGCACGGTTCCTCACAGTCAACGCTGAGGATGGAGGGTGGGGACCGAGCACGGTTCCCCACAGTCAACGCTGAGGATGGAGGGTGAGGACCGAGCACGGTTCCCCACAGTCAACGCTGAGGATGGAAGGTGAGGACCGAGCACGGTTCCCCACAGTCAACGCTGAGGATGGAAGGTGAGGACCGAGCACGGTTCCCCACAGTCAACGCTGAGAATGGAAGGTGAGGACCGAGCACGGTTCCCCACAGTCAACGCTGAGGATGGAGGGTGAGGACCGAGCACGGTTCCCCACAGTCAACGCTGAGGATGGAAGGTGAGGACCGAGCACGGTTCCCCACAGTCAACGCTGAGGATGGAAGGTGAGGACCGAGCACGGTTCCCCACAGTCAACGCTGAGAATGGAAGGTGAGGACCGAGCACGGTTCCCCACAGTCAACGCTGAGGATGGAGGGTGAGGACCGAGCACGGTTCCCCACAGTCAACGCTGAGGATGGAAGGTGAGGACCGAGCATGGTTCCCCACAGTCAACGCTGAGAATGGAAGGTGAGGACTGAGCACGGTTCCCCACAGTCAACGCTGAGAATGGAAGGTGAGGACTGAGCACGGTTCCCCACAGTCAACGCTGAGGATGGAGGGTGAGGACCGAGCACGGTTCCCCACAGTCAACGCTGAGGATGGAGGGTGAGGACCGAGCACGGTTCCCCACAGTCAACGCTGAGGATGGAAGGTGAGGACCGAGCATGGTTCCCCACAGTCAACGCTGAGGATGGAAGGTGAGGACTGAGCACGGTTCCCCACAGTCAACGCTGAGAATGGAGGGTGAGGACTGAGCACGGTTCCCCACAGTCAACGCTGAGAATGGAGGGTGAGGACTGAGCATGGTTCCTCACAGTCAACGCTGAGGATGAGGGTGAGGACTGAGCACGGTTCCTCACAGTCAACGCTGAGGATGGAAGGTGTGCCTTGTGATGGTGTAGATGAGGTGACTGGGCTGGCCAGAGTGAATATCAGGAAGAATGGCAAGAAAGAACCTTGCAGGGCTTTTTGCAAAGGCAGCAGAGAAATGGGGTGGCCACCAGAAGAAAGATTACTATCAAACAAGGCTGTCTGGTCTGACTGGGATTTCTTTCTTTTTTAAAAAAAAAAGTATTTCCAAATGAGAGAAGCAACAGTCTGCTTGTCTGCTGTTTGAGTTGGAAAACCACTGACTGATGTGAGGGAGAAGGGAAGCGGATGCAGTAGACCAGGGGATGGAGCTGTGTAGCCGTCCACAGGGACAGTCACCTCTTCTGGAAAAGGCAGGCAGGATAGAGAGCACCCCCCACCCCCACCCAAGATCAGGAACTGCAAAGTGCCGGGAACTTAAAGACCCTTCTGCCACAGCCCCACCTTCTTCACAGATGAGCATAGGTGGGACAAGGGGCATGCCAGTCTCCCAGAGGTCACCTCAGAGAGAGGAAGCACTGTGACATGATCCAGCTGGCTCTTGTTTGTGGGCGCAGAGCAGATCAAAGGAAGGCAAAACATGGCAACAGCATCTGGTAGAGAGGCCACTGCCATCTAGGACAGATACGATTCATTCTTTTGAGACTAGCAGGGTGGCAATGGAAGTGGGGAAATGATCAGATTCCAAATATACTTTAAATACAAGTAAGTATGAAAGCATCACTGAGATACAGGGAGTATTGTTTCCTTTTTTCTCCAAAGCCAATACAGCCAAACCAAGAGACGATATTCCAGCTTGAATACCAAATCAATAACATTATAGTTGCATTTACTGACAATGATCCAGTTTTTTAACTAGCAAAGATTATTCCAGAATGGTGGCAGTATCAATACGTGATGCCAGAGAATACATAAAACTCCGTTGGCATTGTAAAGCGATATGGAGATGGAAGCTGTAGTTAAGAGCAAAGCGTCTGTGTCTGTTCCAATAAGCCAATTGGCAGGAAGGAATCAATAAATCACAAAATGAGTGTGGAAAAAAATACTTTGAGCTTTCCAAGATCAAAGAAGGGGTAGTAAAATATTAACTTGATGCCTTTTTAGCTCTCTTTTCTCAATATTTATTAGTGTTTGCCCTCCCTTGAAATGAGACTGCCATTATGGGCTCTTCTGATAAATAGATGGAGTTCTTCCTGGCGGCCCCTTTCAGCCTTCCATTCTAGCCCATCTCCTGTTCTTTGTGACTCCCTTGACCTGCAGAACCTCTCTCTACCAGGGACAAGTAGGGGACCTTCATCCTATTCCATGTCCTCCACTCTAGTCTCTTCCAAGTTTACCCTTAGTGCTACTGTAGCCTGCCCTCTGGAGCTATTCCTCCCAGCCCATCTTCTTCCTCTTGGGACTCAGCCTCATGATACAGACCCAGGATCTCCCTAGTCCTTCCAAACTTCCCCTCCCAGCCTTTCCTTATTGCTCACCCCTACCCCTTTGTCACTCCCTGTAGACCTATAAAGCAGCCAGGTCTCTCTACCGGGGACCTGGTACCACACCAAGAAATAACCTCAAACATACTAACTCCAGATATTTAGATCCCACTGCAAAGTCACAGACACAACACTATGCCTCCTCCAGAAGCCAGCAACCCTAATCCTATATTATTAGTCTCCAAGAAAAGTAACTCACCTGAAGCATAAAACAAGGACTTCAAAATAGCAATTATAAATATGTCAATTATCTAAAAATAGAGTATGAACTAAAGAAGACCATGAAAAGATACAAACAATTGAATGAAAACAATTCGCACACACACACACACACACACACACACACACACACACAAACACACACAAACACACACACACACACACAATGAGAAATGACAAAAATACAAGTGTCTCCCAACACTCTGGGCTCTCTAGGGGTTTTATGTTCTCCAGTGTGATAATCAACCTGAATTTTACAGTAACTCTCCTCTTAGTATCAAAACCATGCAATGCTTTGATCATTTATGTCCCAGAGAAGAATCAAGGTGCTGCTAGTGTCTCCCCCACTTCTGTGTGTGTGTGGATGCTCCTATAGATGAAGTAGAAAAATGTGGATTTGCATGTCAGAGGCCAACCGCTGCTGTTGGTCGTTTCGTTTGCCATCCACCTTACTTGAGAAAGGCTCGATAGCTGCTGCCTATCCTGGACTAGCTGACCTGAGAGCTCCGAGAATTCTGCTGTCTTCACCTCTCATCTTGCCATAGAAGCTGGGTTACAAACAAATACAACTTCCTCCATTTTTTATGTGGGTCCTGGGGATTTGAACTCAGATCCTCATACGTTTGTGTCAAGGGCTTTATCCACCAAGTCATCTCTCCAGCCACCCTCTGTAGATTCTTAAGAACTCTTTAAATACCTAAAATTGCTGCATGATACAAACAAAATATGTCAGAAGTCCAGTTCTTCTGTTCAAATTCATGGCAGTCAGTAATGCCTGCAAAACTTGACAAGGAGCAGAGGGCAGAAAGCAACTCCTCCCTTTGCCCTATCTTAGGTTGTCTGAGAAACACTATCTCACAGCTTTTGCTGCCTCAATTTAGGGCATTTGAGGCAGATCCTTAAAAACCATGGCATATTTGAGCCATATAAGTCAACTCCTAGTAAATACTAAAGAAAAAATTAAAGATACACAAAGACTCAGTATGGTTCATTGGGAGGGAAAAAAAGAACAAAAATCAATCTAAATATTTACCAATTCATGACTATTAAAATAAGTATTATCTGTGCAATTGAGCTGTGTACACCCATTAAAATTATATCAAAGACTCCCAGTGTAGATGGGAGAAATCTCATAAAGCCCTACTCCTAGATTAAGAGCTACCGGCAATCAATGGCTACTGAGAAAGGGAGAATGCCTTTTTCTTCAGGAACAAGACCCTGATAGGTTACCCAACCCCAAGTGATCAACCTTAAGCACATACATGTATGAGCAACACTAAAGAAACTCAGCAGGCTATATTTATAAATATATAAATATGTATATCTGTAACAGTAAGTAAAGAAAAAGAGGTCATAAATTTGGGGAGCTGAGGGGGGCCCAAGAGGCGTTGGAAGGGGAGAAGGGTAGAAATGATAATTATGAAATAATCTAAAAATACAAAAGTGTCTGTAATAGTTCTCCTCTAAGATTCATGACCACACTAGCCGTGGGTTAGTTGGCTGGGTTTCCAGTACTCAACATTATTTCCCTCCTGTTGAGCCAGACATAAGTCCAATTAGATAGCTGTTGGTTACTGCCAACATATGAGCACTATTCCACCCTTAGGTATATCTTGCCATGCTGGTTACTGTTATGTTTCACAGGCATCAGAATTGGATAGGACTATTGCTTGATACCTTCCCTTGAAAGCTTATGTAGCACCTTCTAGTACTATCAAAGCCTGTCCTCAGGGAGCAGGCTTTCAGGTCAGATCTGGCCTAGATCCTGAGTCTTGTGTCTGAAGTTCATAGTGTCTTCAGCAATAGGGGCTTACCTTTAACATCTGGGAGGCAACCAAGGGCAACAGCAATAAGCAAAATCTAGGGGGAGTCTTCAGGATACCCCTGACCAACTAACGACCCAAAGGGGAGGGGGCTTCTCATGCCTAGTACTATTTGTTTATTTGTTTTAACTGCATTCTAAATACTTACCCTTATACCCACAGGTAAGTGTAGTTCTAACGGCTCATCAAAGAAACTTCTCTTTGTAACAGATGGAGACCATTACAGAAAATTGCAACGGTTAAAATGCAGAGAACAACTGATCGTGGGATGTCCAGTCCCAATAGATTTATCTGCAACACAGTTTCTGTACCTAGGGCTCAGAGAACATCAAGAAAGAGGGTGTGGAAAGATTGTAAGAGCCAGAGGACCAGGACTTCTGCTGTGAGACAAGTATGAGAGCAACAGGCATGCTAACACCAAAGGGGGAAATTCATAGGAAAAGAACTCTGGCAACTAAGGAATGCTGAGAAGAAAAACAGTCTTCCCCAGGGCTGAGCCTCTAATAAATGAGTCAATGCCAACTGGTTAGCCCTGAAATCATAAACATACAAGCAACGTTAAATTAACTATGCAAGTTGCATTTATATATTTATGCATATGTACGTAGCAAAAACAATCAAGGAGAAGGAAGTCAAGAATTGAAGAGGGAGAAGGGGGTAGGAGGCATGGGTAGGTTTGGAAGGAGGAATGGCAAGGGGGGAATGATGACGTTATAATTTAGCTTCCAAAAATAAAATTAAAATGTATATTTAAAATATATCAAATATAGATGTAGAGAGATACTTTAATAGACTTTGAAATCAAATTAATATGAACATTCTAACTGTATTTTAATAAAAAGAAAGTATATCTTTATATGCAAGTATGTCTATGAAAAAGGTTTCTTCCAAATGCAGAATTCTTTTCTGGTAGCTTGTCCTTTCTCCTCATCATTCTTTGTTTTAACTTGTTCACAAATACCATCTTAACACTCTCTTTTGGGAAAAATGTCATTAAAATTCACTAAACATGGTTTATGGGAGCAAACAAATCTCTAATAAGATGGTCTGGCCATGTGTACCCTTATTTCTTTTGACCTTGTTGTCTTTCTAGACATGTGGTTGAGTTTGAGCTTAAGCCACAATGTGTCCAGAGATGGCCTTCCTCCATGGATCTGTGACAGCCTTCTCAGTGGCCAGGCTCTCTGTCATCTCTGACAGTAAGTGTAAAGGCATGGACCAGCAGCAGAGCTTCAATCCCTGGGAAGGACCCTGAGGTTGCTTTCCTATGTACAAAAGCAGCAGGAGTGTCTTGTCCCTAGATGTGGTCAAAATATCTCTGGGGACTGGGGAAGAGGGACCCCCATGGGGTCAGTTGAAAGCCCCAGAAAGAACCCAAATCCAGCATCTATTTGGTCAAAGGGGCCTTGGGCATAAAATAACTCAAAGAATTTCCAGGTAATTTCAGGGACAAAGCCCAACAGAAGGACAAAGCAATCTACAAAGATTCCTTTCATGTATGAAATTCCCAAAGAACTAACTTCTAATACCTTGAACTTCAAACAAGGTACTTGAAAGTAAATTCAAAAATGGGCAATAGGAGGTAAATTAAGTATGCCCCCCAAGAAATCTCTTATCACAAACTCAATTACAATCAGGTACAAGGTTGATGAGTTTACATAGATAGCCTTGACTGTGACTAACAACCAAGTGAAGGGAACCCCGCCCCCCACTCAGTTTCCATTTTCTTGCTAACACTGAGAACCAAGACACCAGGTAAAAGCATACAGAGCTTTGCAAAGCAAAGCACAACTGAATCTCTAGGCAAGGCCCAGCATGGACTGGCTTTCATCTTTTGTGCCATCTATTTACATAAAGAAGGCATGAGGCCTGTCCGCCTGACTCCAGTGTTCCAAACAACTCCCTGCCTTCACACTCTGCTCAATTCCAGAATTTGCCCTTATTTAATTTTGGCCCATTTTCCATGCTGAGCAGAGGGCGAAAGCTTGAGTGCGCTCCCTCCTGCTGGCACACTCATGCCAGCCTGCAACCCCGCTGGCCTCTGTGACTCTGCCAGCACCCCTCCCGGAGACATCTGTTGCCTTGCTTAAACAGAGAAGCCTATGACCACGTGACTGGCCCATGCAGAATTGGAGAGCATCACTTCCAACAAGAGGCTTATGTCCACCTTGCCTCTCCCCTGTCATTTCCTCCTCTAGCCTAGGCCTCAACAAGTGGCCAGCCCCGCACAAGCTGTCAGGGACAGATGCTGTGTGAAAAGAGGAAATTGGACTCAAAGATGCTACAGCTTTTTTAATTAAGTCCAACCTAAAAGCCAAATAGCAAGGCATGATATGAGTACTGAGAGAGAGGGAGAGAGAGAGAGAGAGAGAGAGAGAGAGAGAGAGAGAGAGAGAGAGAGAGGGAGGGAGAGGGGGGGCGCACCAGGGATTGCAAAAACAAAGGCTCTGGTTCAGGTCAGCTACAATGTGCTGGCTCTGCCAGATGTCTTTCTGACTTACAGGTGCTTTTGCCTGGGCCTTGCTCATGCATTTTGTGCTGGCACACGGCTTCCCTGTTATCTTTTGTGATTTTCTTCCTCTATCCTCTACAGGCTACTGCAGTTGGCAGGATGAAGTATGTCCACACACAACCAAATGCTCACTCTCACCTATTCATCTTTTGTATCCCTTCCTCCCCCCTCAGCAAAACCACTGAGTGCCTATCGCATGCCAGGCCCGGCTTTCCATGCTAAAAGCAGTAAGAATCACACCACTATGCCTTCTTCCCAGCTTCCCGGGGTCAGTTCCACTCATTTCTTTGTGGCCACTTTCTGCAGTTTATCATGTGTCACCTGCTGGGTCCCTACCCTATTGTTCCTCTCTAGGTACTGTGTAAATCCAATCCAACTGGAGCCTCTGTTAATGGCCAAGGCTCCAAAGACCAGGCTTGCTGTGAAAGGTGATGAAGGTGCAGGGAGATGGGATTTTAAGACAGAAGAAATATATGAAAAGAAAAAAGACAAAGACAAAAATCTTCATGCAAAGAGATTACAGGGTGTAACCTTGAGCCACAAAAGCTTTTTGAGACAGGGTTTCTCTGTGGCTTTAGAGGCTGTCCTGGAACTAGCTCTTGTAGACCAGGCTGGTCAGGAACTCACAGAGATCCTTTTGCCTGGGATTAGAGGCATGTGCCACCACCGCCTGGCAAAAAATAAATTTTAAGATCTCCCAAAATGCAGGTCTCAAGAAAGAGTTAAATTTTTCTGATTTTTCCCCCTAACCATTTCTTTCATAGAACACATTACATGTCTTCAAGAAAGCTTTTACACACTTCAAACTCAATAAAAAGGGAAGCTCAGTTGTCATTCTGCTTGGTCTAGAGACCAGGAAATCAGAGAGCTGAACATTGCTTAGAGCCCACAAACACTTGCCTAACACAGCAAGGCTCCCAGGGCCACTGGCTTGCCCTGCATTCTGCCCACAGCACCAAACAACTGTACTTCCTTTACTGTATAGTGATGGGGGAAGTACTTCTGTGTATGTTTATCTTATTGATTGTTTAATAAAGTTCTGTTTGGCCAAAGAGGCAGCAAGTTAAACGGGACTAGGAGTCAAAGAGGATTCTGGGAAATGTAGTAGAGAAGTGGTGACCCAGGCAGGAAGTGACATAGCAAGGAGACTCATATTTAAGCAAGGAGAAACAGGAAATGTCCCCTTTTCCCCTCCACTCTTCCTCTAGCAGCGCAATGTGTTCCACCGGCAAGAGAAGGTGACAGCAGAAGGCATCCTCTATAAGATAAGTCTTAAAAAATATATAGATTTATGATAATTAAGACTGAGCTAGTAAATGAGAAATCCAAGTCATTGGCCAAGCAGCATTTGAACCTAGTACAAGTTTCTGTGTATTAACTTGGGCCCTAACTCAGGCAGGCAGCTGGCGTAAAGCACATACGTGGTGGCGGGGCTCAGCGGCTTTTGGTGGAAAGATTTATCGTAACAGTATATCATTGAGTGATAACCTGCATTTAATTTGTGTTTATATTTTATACTAACTTTTAAAGTATTTATTTTTTAAATACCGAATGGATCAGAGATAAATGACTTAAAGTATATGCTTGTTATGAAAATCCAGTTGTAATGCTTGGTGGCTCTCACAATATGTAATTTTTTAAAGGAAATGCTAAAGATTATATTTCTAACAAATATAACCAAACAATTAGGAGAAGTGAGCCTGCACTAAAGCCATCATTATACTATAACTGAGTCACTCAATTTGATATTATTTCAGAAGAGTTGGATGCCAGGGACTCCAGCAAATGGGTGTGAGGGTTAGTTTTTTTTGTTTGTTTGTTTTGTCAACTTGACACAAGAAAATGCTACCAACAAATTGGCCTATAGGCAAGTGTGTGGAACATTTTCTTGGTTAATGATTTATGGGAGAGGGCCAAGCCTAATGTGGGTGGTACCACTCCTGGTCAAGTGGCCCTGAGTTGTATAAGAGACTAACTTGAACAAGCCATGTAGAGCAAGCAGTAGTAGCACTCTTCCATGACTTCTGTCTCAGTTCCTGCCTCCAGATTTCTGCCTTGAGTCCTGCCCTGACTTTCCTGGATGATGGACTACAAGCCGTAAGATTAAATAAACACTTTCTTCCCAAAGTTAACTTTTATCACAATAATAGAAAGCAAAACAGGACAATTGGAATCTTGTGTTAAGTTACAAAAGTCCACAACCTAAACTGCTTAATGCAAAAGAGAATTCATTGCTCTTTGGACTAAAAGAAAGGAGGTAGGTGAGCCTCATTTTAGGAATGTCTTGACATGTCATCCAAATGAAGACTGACATTTGTGTGACGTACACCCAATGTTATACCCTGTTGTCTGCATTTCCCATGACTCACCCTACAGGTCTATGAGAAGGTATATAATGAGTCCCATATTACAGGTGAGACAGCAGGACACTGAGTCAAACTTGTCCAACAGGGACCCTTCAACAAAAGTGGAAAAATCCAAACCCAAGTCATCTGGTTCCCAAGTTGAAACCAAGTTCACTTTCCTATAGGTTCCTCTCTGCTCTCCGAAGTCTCTTTTAGGTTGTCACAAGCTTAACCCACACACCTCAGAGCAGAGCATAGAGGGTGCTCCACCAGGAACAAATGATCTCAAAGTCCAGAAGAAAGGGACAGCCTGTCCTGATAGAAGTGACAGTTATGGGAGACTGAGAACTAATAGTGATAAGAACAAGTGGACACTGCACTGTAAGGTTAAACTGTACAGCAGCTAAAGTGCTTCCTTTGAAATTATCTGAGAGACAAATGGTGCTTGACTGTGAGGACATACATATGTGAGAAAGAAGATCTGGTAGCCTCAGTGGGTGGAAAGAGTCAGCAATGCACTGTGGTTGTCTAAAAGCCAATGTTGTCTCAGGCAGCATTAATGGAATGTAATATATAGACAGTGGCTCTGGCTGTGTTTGTTGTTCATGTTTAGCAGACCACACCAGAGGTCTGACCTTGCCCTGAGAGACACACAGGCAAACTGAAGTTTGCTAGGAAAGAAAGGCCTAGAAAGTCCTGTGAGACCTAGAGACATTCAGTTTGGAAGATAGATGGCCTCTATGGAAGAGGCCATATTTAAAGTCATAACGAATTGCCCTGCAGAAGAAGCTTTGCTTGTTCTGTGAATCACCTATGGCTGGACCTTGCTCAACAGCAGACATTATGGGTAACTGGATTTTAATGAAAAGAAAAGGCCTGCAGATGGGAGAAAAGAATTTGAGGGTGGGGGTAATTCAATTCAAAGAGTCCAGGAGGCTGTAAAGGCACAGGCAGGGATAGGGATAGGGTGAGCTGGATTTGATGAGTGATCTGAAAACTGTATTCCTCTGGGGTGCCTGGAGGAAAAGGGACAAGGAGCTAGAAAATAGGAATAAATGTTGGTCAAGTAAGAGAAAAAGACCATGAGCACACTGGGGTGCTCATTTGGGGAAGATGCTGCAGAAGAGTTGTGAGGAGGAGATTGTACTCTCTGGCTAGAAGGTGGGAGACAGACCTATCCACCTTGTACCTCTCTGCTTCCCATTGCAAGCAGAGAGGTTCCCCAACCTGTCCACACAAAGGACTTCTCCCCCACAGGAAAGGTTGCATGCAGCCCCTGGACTGGGTGGTTCCCATTTGACCCTGATGCTCCTGGATGACTCCTGGGGTTAAGTGGGTTATCTCTGCAGCCAGAATCCTTGGGGCTCTGCTCTGTGGACATAATTTCTGTTGCCACATAACCAATTAATACAAATATGATGGCTTAAGTCAACACTTGCTTTCCAATTTGTAGTCTCTGTAGACCCAGAGTGCAGGTAGCGTTGAGCTGGGTACCTACCCTGGTCTCACAGGCTGAAATCAAGTTGTAACTACAGTGTGCTTCTCAGTAGAGCTCGGAGTCCTCTTCCAAAATTCACATGGCTCTTGGCAGAGTTCATTTCCCATGGCCAATGACCAATGTCCTCATTTCCTTGCTAACTATTGGCCAGGGTCCACTTTTAGCTCCCAACGGCCACTTTCAAGTCCTTGTCACATGCCCCCTCTCACAGATGATCTCAACATGGTTATTTATGCGAAAGAAAAGAAACACAAAAAATCTCTCTTTTTTAGGGGAGGCCTATACCCTCTTGTAAGTACACACACCTGGTTTGGTAGGGCCCCACAAAGGCAGTTTTCCTTTTGACTGGAAAAATCAATTAATACTTGTAATCCTTAAAGGAAAAAAATAATCTTCCTCCTTGCTGTGACATGTAACCTAGCCAGGCGTGAAAACCCATCCTCCTTACAGTGCTTTCCACAATGAGTGAGAGCAGATTCTATACAGTAGGCACAAAGGGGCTGGAATTGAAAGCGCACCATAGATTTCTCCTTATGCCTCCCTTTGCTACTCAAGGATTTTTCTCTTGAGTGAGCCATTCTTGCTCTCTGAAACTCAGTTTATGAATGATGGCTCCTCAAGGGGTCATTACAGGCTTATATGAAATAGTACACAAAGCACTTACAAGTGTAGCAGGCCCATGTAAGCCACAAGGAGAGCTGTGAGCCTTGTGGGCAGGCACTCAGGGCACCAGAAGCAATGACAGAATTCAGTGGTGTTTGCTCACCCCTTGGCCAATGTGCTCTAGACGTGAGCAGGAAAAGTGGGTCAGGCCTCCTTGGAGCGGTAGCTTCTGTTTCCTTTCCACCAGCCAGCTCTCCTCTCTGTGGCCACTTCCACCACTTGGTTTTAATCTCCTCTGGCACCTCAGGTGTCTACCACCCACAGTCACCCTTCCCTGCTCCGTGTGGCCATTTCTTCTGGCTTTCTCTGTCACTCCTCTTGAGGCTCTCATGTTTTTACTCTGAGGGATTTGGCATTATCAGCCAACATCACCAAACTGAACCCACACTGTTCCTTCAGGCAGCAGGCATCCAGTCCTGATCCTCACAGTGCAGGATTTTCCTGTTAGCACTCCCCTCTCATGGGTTCTCATAAGGTTCTGTCAAGGCTATGCTGTTTCAGATTCCTAACATTATCAAATTTAGACCTATTTTTCCCATAAGGTAAAAATTCTTTACTAAGCAGAGAAATCAGAAAACTATGTTTTACTATTCTAAAGTTTAGCACCCTCCTAATAGGGAAATTCCCCGCTATAGTCAAAACATTACTCATTGTATAACAATGCATTATTAAACACAGTTTTTAAGGATTCTTCTATCATGCAAAGTGATTCATCCCCGGGGTTGTAATCCAGTTTGCAGATGTAAAATATAATGAATGGCCAGCCAGCAGAAGAAATGGCAAGGCAACACAGCTTGCCGAAGTCAGCGAAAGCAGCCAACATGGTGGCCGACCTTAGCAGTATTGTAAAATGTCATGCATTTCAGGACTTTGCCCTGCACATAACAGGTACACAGTAGATATTGTTTAAGTTGACTTGAGGTGTCTCAGAAGAAAGCATAATTGAGGCACTGTCTCAGGAAGAGGGACACTGTGGGTCCATTTGCTTAGCTTCTGTTGCTAAATCCAAGCGTGACAGAGTTTTCACAACAGGAACCTGAGCACCAGGGAACACAGTCCATGGCAGACTGCTTGTATGGACAAATAAGCTGACACGCACTATCGGTTGCATCTTTACTGCTTGTGGAAAGCCAGGTGAAGTCATCATTCCCATGCTGACCTCTGTGTCATGTCACTGCCTCATCAGCATCGCCATCTCTGCATCGCTAAGGAGGAAGCTGACCGTCCTGGGCCTCCCCACTACCCAGTCACCCTCACAGCTCAGGTAGCACTGCCTACTGATGCCTCTGCTGCTCCATGTCCTCAGACACAACACAGGATGTAATCCAGGAGCCAAGGACAAAGTCACAGTGTCAGCTCTGAGGACATGTGTGCTCTACGGATTTTAAGACTCAAAGGTCCTTACTTGTCTATGCAACCAACTTGCATACATCTCTTGCAGGTAAATGCTACACTCTGCACAGTGGGGGGAACAGACCGAAGAGCTACTGTTTCTGGGAAGGAAGACAAACCCTTAGACACGCTGACCCTTTGTCAGCCCACACAGATGTCTTAAACACACTTTCCTGTGTGCCTCAAAGCATGGGTGAACATGCCAACAGGAGCATAACTTGGTAAAATCACTATGGAGACACCTTGGGCCACAAGCATCAAAATTACAAGCATATGCATCCCCTTTGATGTGGCTTACTCCACTTGAGAGATTCATCCTAGAGATCCCTTACATGTGGGAGAAAAGATGCAGCCTTGTTTATAAGGGCTGACAGTTGGAAACACCTAATGTCTATAAATAGGGCTTGCACAAATAAAAATCATACTCTCCAACGGATACACTTTTTCAGGCAAACAGCAAGGTACAGAATAATTAATGCTACCTTAGCATTTTCTTTAAAAAAAAAAAGGGAGGGGGGATAAAGAGGCAAAAAGAAATGTACAGAAGTAGTACCACTTGCAAGGGCACACAAGAAGATGGCACTGGGGGTGAGGACTGCCTACTGGATGTCAAGACTGCCATGAATTTTGAACTTTGAAGTATCCTCATATACTTATTCAAAATATGGTTCTCAAAAGCATGAGGCTGTAGGTGTTAGGCATCCAATCAGTGCATCCAAAGATTATACTTTCAGGGATCATTTCTATAGTTCGTTTCAATCAGTGCATCCGTATTTACAGACCATAAGCCCTATGAATGCCTGACTTAACCTGGGGACATTTGTACTCCTTCCCTTTTCCTTTTTAATGACAGAGTGGAAGCCAAGGCTGGGCAGTGACTTACTTACAGTCACCCGGTTCACAGCCAAAGGTTGTTGTGATGAACAGCAGTGTTTCCAAGACGATTGCTGAATGTCTGCTAAGCTATGGGCAACAGAAAAGAGTACCTGGAGGATGGCCTGCACCTAGGAGAATGCTCACTGAATAAACTGGTAAGAACCAACCTATGAAATAATGTCCTGAGTGGTAGGAGCAATGAATGGCAAGTGTCACTTAAAGCATACTGTGGCTCCCGGAGGGTGTCTTCTTTAGTCACGGTGGGAATAGGTGCACCTCACCGACACATGCATAATCCACTGGGAAGGCTGTCTGCTAAGCTGTCCCCTCCGCTCCCCATCCTTGTGTTTCTGCTTTATCCCTCCCGCCCTCCTTCCTTCCCCTTCTGCTCTCTTCCTTGGCCTTCCAGGGTTCCCCCTGCCCATCCCTCTGCTAACCCATTCTCTTACACGGACTGAACTACCACCTGCCCTTACTTCCCTTGACCTCCAGCCACCTCTTTGGATTTCCTACGCCATGTTACCCACAGCGAATGCTTAACTCCATTTGCACACTGCTCGAACTCCTTCGCTCCACTACTCCTGTGAGGCAATCTATTTCCCACCCCGACCACCCTGTGTATTGCCAACCATAAAGAACACCTCCCTACCTTCTTTACCCCACAAATTTGTCACCTGGGCACAACATACTATCGTGTTCCCTCCACTCTAGCTTCTGCTTCCTAAATTGGGGCCTCCTTGTATCTAACACCCTGCTTGCCTACTCCACTTCTGCAGCCTGATCCGGGATCCCCACTGCCATCAGGTCACCATCTTCCAGCTGCAGAGAGCAGGCTGCCCTCCCCCATCTCCTCCAGAGGCCACAGAGGGACACCAGGCTGCTCTCCAGACCCCTCAGCTTCTCAGACCCCTCAGTTTATTCAGTGAGCATTCTCCCAGGTGCAGGCCATCCTCCAGGTACCCTTTTCTGTTGCCCATAGCTTAGCAGATACCACTTCTTTACACTGAAGCCACACCCTCCACAAGCATGGCTACACCCTTGTTCAGCCTTTGCCAGGCTGTTCCCTCTACCGAGAGGAACCTTTCCCTCTGATTTCAGGCTGGGGAGCACCACTCAATCATTTCAACTCTCTTGTTCTATGAGAAGCTTCCCAGAAACCTCAGTTTTCCATCCAGTCGTTATCATGCTCTGAGTGGCATTCCTGCCTCTATTCCAGCACTGCTGGTACTGTTTGGTAGATGTCTGTCCCTCTCTAGAGAAGCAGAGTCAAGCCTGCATTACTGATGCCCAGAGCGAACAAAAGTCTCAACAAACATTTGCTGACCACTTATATTCCACTATCTCAAGAACAACCTACAAAGCCTGTCATGCATAAGAACTGACACTCTCAAATGCCACCTGTACTCATAGTTTTCTTTCATCTTGGTATTTTTTTGTGTTGTTCCTATGGCCCACCATTAAAGAAAGCTGACAAGTAAGAGAAGATAATTACAGAAAACATGCTTCGATTTCTATATTTTAGGGGGCTGAGGCCTAATTTCAGTCCCCATGAACAATCCAGCATGCTTATTTTCCGGGTGTCCTTTGGATTTTGTAAACAATCCCAGCCCACAATTTCAGGAGCACAATATCAAAACTCCACAGAAGAAAATGGATATACTATACGGAATCCCCTGGGTGAAAATATTATCACTCAAGACACAAGCCTAAGGCAGGCAGGGAAGTTCAGCTGAAAAGAGAAGGGAGATCCTTGAGCAGAGCAGGACCTCCCAATGAGACTGACTCCAGAAGGATCCAAGCTGGGAGGACAGCCAGAATGGGGGGCCCGGGTATGCTCCTGAAGGGGCCATCCTTCTTATCAAACAGGTGGCAGCCTTGTGGTCCAGCTAATCCTTCTAATTACAGAGGACTTGGCTGACAGCCAAGGCTGGGGTGAGGGGCAGTTTTAACTCATTATGGTGCTGGCAGGACAGAAAGAACACCTGCCAAACAGGTGGCAGCTCATGCAGGATTTCCAGCCCAGCAGGAAGCCAGGATCCTCAATCCATCCGCCCCCCCCCCCCAATAAAGCCACCCTGGAAGCTTAACCAAAGGGACTGACCAACCCTGCTTAGCCTGAAGCAAGGAGATAATGGACTTGGGGTACCAAGGGTTCTCCTAGGACACCAGGGTCATCATATTTCAGCAAGGTGCATTCTCATCTCTTGGTGATGAGGTTCAAACAGCAAATGGCAATCTGACTCTACCTGTCCTTGTCAAACTACGACTCAACGTTTGCCAGCACATAGTTTTGTGAAAGTTTTCTTTTTTGGAATACAGCCTGCTTTCTCTCTAGCATGGCAGAGCAGAGTAGTTTCATGAGATGCCACACGGCCCCTGAAATCAAAAATATATATTAAATGTCCTTTACAGGTGACTTGCCAACCCTGCCCTAGCAAATGCTGCGCTTTAGACAAACAGTAAGCAGACGATCCAGGTGGGATCCAGACTCAACTACGTGGTAAAGGTGCCCGGGAGATGTCAGTATGCAGCTGAGGGTACAAGTTCCTGCTCCAGCTTGATGCTGTAATGCGGAAGTGCTGAACAGCTTCCCTCAGACAGCACAGTGCAGTGGGATGGGCTGGATGCATAATCCCCAGTCTGTTATACTAGCTACATGCCAATATTCAGTATAACCCCTCTTTGCCTAGGTTTCTTCATCTGCAAATGGGGATTAAAGACATCCACTCCCTATGGTTGTTAAGAAAATTAAAGGTAAAGATCTATGGTGAGTGGCAATATTGTGTGTAGCCTGTGCACAACCACCCATAAAAATCGGTAGCAGCATCAGGATGGAGGAAGTGGGGAAGGGGCTGACGCACCACAACAGAGTGGTGGTGTCAGGAAAAACTCTCAAAGCCCCCACATGACCAGAAACACCAGTATGAGAGGCTGAGCATCACTCCCACAGGCCTCTGAGAAAGTTCTGGGTAGTATGGTGATCTGAACAGGCAACCTGGGTTACAGGCTCCTGGTTCAAGAGAGTTTGAGCAACACTCATGGCTCTAGATGTGCTTTACAGACAAGTGTACAGCAATGACACACAGAGCATAGCAACCACCCTGGGAGGGCCTATGGGCCATAACAACCAGTTAACCAATCAACACAGGGCAAGCCCTCTAAGCCTGGAGGCACACCAATCCTGAGCCTGTGCGTACCCCTAGACACTCCCCTTACGCTGCCCTATAAGATCTCTATGCCGTGGCTTCACAGCGTCTTTCCTAGCCATCCACCATAGTGGGTGGGTGAAAGACCCAAGCTAACATGGGGTTAGCTCGTTAAACAACTATAATAAAGCCTCTTGCTGTTTGCATCAAGTTTCCGCCTCCGCATGGTGATTGGGGTGGCCGAGGTCCTGAGCTGAGATCCTGGGGGCCTGAGCCTCCGGGGGTCTTACACTTTAGCAGCAGCAGCAGCAGCATCTGTGGGGAAGGCTGCAAAACCCATGGGGTGCCTCATCAGTGCTCAGCTCCTGACCTGCATCAGGCGGGGAGGACAGTCTCTGTTATGCACAGCACAGGCCTGGGTCTTAGTAACGTTTCCTGTCTGGTGTAGAAATGGGAGGTTGCTTAGAAAACTGAGCAGAACTCTTAAGCAGTCTGGCAGGGTCAATGGACCCAGGAAACCAGGAAATGATAAGCCCATAACCATCTCAGCTAAGCCAAAGCAGGGCTCTAGTCACAGCTGGGTATCTAAGCACACATGAAGATTTCAGGCTTGTTCTGGAATGCTCAAGATGAGAAGTTTAGCCAATGCCACACTACACCAGCCTCCCCAGGCCCTGGGACTCTAAAGCTAACATCACACAGTGATCAGAAACAGCTCAAGGGCAGGCCACAATGGAGAACTAGCCCTCAGCACACTGATGGCAACTGCACCACCTTAGTAACAGTAGTTAGCATGATGATAACAATGGCTTGCACTCATTGGAGGCTTACAGAAACTGGATGTTCATTTACACGCAGTGTCTTAGTTAGTCTTACCAACATCCAGTGAAAACTTGGAGGATGGAAAACTAGTACAACTGCATGTCATGTGTGTTAGTCACTGTTCTGTAGCTGTGAAGGGACACCATGAACAATGAAACTCATGAAAAAAAAAAGCATTTAATTGCGACTTGCTTACAGTTTCATAGAGTTATTCTATGATCATCATGTCTAGGTAAGTGCAGTACTGGAGCAGCAGCTGAGATTTTACACCCTGATCTGCAGCAACAGCAGGCTGAGGGAGAGACCCTGGGCCTGGTGTGGGCTTTTGAAACCTCAAAGCCCGCCCCTAGCTACATACTGCCTTTAACAAAGCCATATCTCTTAATCCTCCTAATCCTCTTCAGACAGTTCCCACTCCCTAGTAACTAAGCATGCAAATACATGAGCTACTGGGATCCATCCTCATTCACGACACCATGTTAAGAGGCAGAACTGAGATTTGAACTCAGGCTCTGTACACTTCCCACTCGCTCCCATTCTGTGTTCCTATATTGAGATATTCAACCTCTCAGAAAGAGTAAACGCCATCTGCTCACCACATGCTCTTGGATGAGGATGGAGAAATATACCCTCCATACCTAACGAGGTCTGCAGTGAATCAGCGTCACCTGATGGCTCTCCTCAAAGATGACTTCCTATGCACCTCTTTTTTCTATACCCTTTGGAAACTCTGGATATCTGTCCCCTCTTAACAAGTGCAAAAAGAAAACCTCCTGAAGTCCCACATCTTATCTTCCTCACTGCAAGAATCTATTCTTGGCTGGATACTTTTTCAGGTCAACAATAACGATTTACTCATTGGAGCAGTGGCCACTTAGTCTCCCCAAGGACAGATGATAAAACATCTTATCTTTTATCTTGTCTACAAAGAACACATCTGATTCTTTCTGTCATCTGCAGACAAAGCATTGCAGCCTGCTGAGCTCACCTGGGAGGAGATTCCCCGCCCCCACTTCCCTTCTCACACTGGTGAAGGACAGGGACTATAGACAGCCTGCCTGGGGACACTGCTGCCTGTGGTGGCCATGAGCCACCAGATGCTGAGTGACTCACACCCTCCTGCTGGGAGAGCCAGGCATGGTAACAGCACCTCCTTCAGAAGGCAGAGGCAGGAAGGGAAACAGTAAAATAAATATCCATTTATTTTCCAATAAAGTCAAACATGGTGGCGCACATTTGCAATCCCAAGTACTTGGGAGGCTGAGGCAGAAAGATCATGAATCTGAGGCCAGCTTGTGCTACACAAGAAGATCCTGTCTCAAAAACCAACAACAACATAAAAAACCCTGAAGATAAAAATACTATAGACATAGGACTAAGTTGTTCTTTTTACTTGCCCGCGCCCCCCCCCCAAATAAGGTGCACTATGTCCGTGGCGTTTCTCCAATATATGACCATACAGTCTGGATCTCTGCTGAGGCAAGTCATTTTGCCAAAGGATAGAGAATGAAGCTGAATTTTTTTTTTTTCTGAGCCACATTAAAAATCATGTCCCTATGCTAAAACACCCAAACATGGTTTGTTCGCTGTTTGGTTTTGTGAGCCACTTTGCCTTGTTCTGTATATTAGCTGTAGACTGTATCCACCATCATTCTCTCCAGCAAGCCAAGCCCGGTGCTGTGCAGGGTTCCCACCCTTAACAACTCAGTGTTCTCCATTCATGTTCATGCTCTCTCAGCTCAGCCACTGTCTGGATCACTGTGGGGCTTGGGGAGGGGTTCCAGCAAACTGGGATGGTTCTGCACCCAGTAAATAGCAGATGGGCTAGGTGAAGAGGGGCTGTGTGGGTTGGCTGTTCATCTCAGCTGCTCATGAGTCCCACAAGTGGGGAAACCACGGAGAGCTTGCAGCAGCGATTTCTCTATTACAAAGCACTGTGTCATTGGGAAGAGGAAAAATGCTTGTGCTGCCTTGGCTAAGAGGATCGCTTCCGAGTTGAAGTCACATGTGGAAAGTGTGGACAGGAGACTGTCTCCGGCTCTGGATTATCTTGTTTTCTGGTCCATGCACAAGAGCTTAGCTGAACTGCCCGACAGGGCCTTTGACCTGTTTTCTTCTACTCTGTGTCTGGGGTGTATTGGGAAGTCATCCACACTGTGCAAATGCCAAAAGCTCACCATATGCACTTTTTGCTAGTGCAGAAATGTCACATTATACAAGACAGCCACATGTCATAACCAGAGACAGGCGAATATGTGGTGGAGGGAAAGAGGTGGCATCCCAGGCTCAGCATGGCCTGGGAAACTGGGGCTCCCTGAAATCATCACAGGAGGTGTGAGAAATCACAGCTACATTTTCCTATTAATTCAGGGCACTGTTTGACTTGTTCATTCTCATTCCCTCTTGCAGAAACAATGGAGTTTTGCAACAGATTGGATATAGAAGCAGATGTGAGATCCAACCATCTCCCACTAAACCAGATTCCAGGGAGACTCGAAGTGAAGTAAAACTGTGACCCGTCTCTCACTTATTATTTTATAGTGTGCTTTTATAATAAAATAATTTATATTAACATACAATCACCATATTGTTTGAAATAAATTGATTTTTTTTACACTTCTCAGTATGACGTTATAACATGGTGAGTGCTGTGCAACATGGCCTACATCCTGGGACCTATAATCATTGCTAAGCGAATAGGGAGGCTCAGGGTCCCCAAATTTTGTAAAATACTGAAGTGAAAGAAGCTGGTACTTCTGTTGTCCACAGGAAGCATCCCTCCTTCTCTAGCCAGCAGCAGAGTGTTTGTCCATCTGTTCCAGGCTCACCACTGCCTTGGGCCTGAGTGCAGCCACTCCTCCCTGCATGCAGCCTTATTACCTACTTTGCCACAGATCCTTACTATTGAATTGTCTTTATTCTGCTGGTCACTTTGTTCCTGGAGGTTCACAGTTATTTATTTTTCCTGGCGTGGGAGAGGATGGCATTCCTCAGTGCCCCAGCTGTCAATCACCCACCATCCAGATGCATATGAGTAGCCCAGCTGGCCAATCAATCAAAGACTCCTGTGAGTTGATAACCAGAAAGAGGAGGACCAAGGAGTTGGAAACAGTCCTAAGCCTGGGCTCCTGAGACTGAGGAGCCCCATGAATCAGTGATGCAGGACTTGAGCTGCCAGACCATCAATCAGTGGATGGCAGGTTACAGATTAAATGTCTGTCCCCTTCTGTGTGTGAAAAATACAACTGAAACCAAGCCACAGGCAAAGCTTGAGGTTCCAGGGGGTTTTCAGCACCACTCACAGCAAAGCAAAGCTGGATCCCCACTCCCATCTGACTCACAAGGAAATAGCCACCTGCATCTAAGCACCCTCACAAAGCGCCCTCTAGACACCTGTGGGGAGGGCTGCTGGGAGAAATGCGAAGATGGACATAGAACAGCCCCTCGCTGCCCTCCAGGAAGCTCTCAGCAGCAAAATGCAGGCTTCATTTTTAACTTATTTCTCTGCTTTGCTACTTTGTTAGAGGCAATGAGAATATGATGGCAAATGAAAATGCTACCAAAGGAAGTAGAGAAACAGAATCCTGAATCATCCATGATATCTGAGATCTAAGAATTGGCTCTGCGAAAGACATCACTCTGTGTCTCCTTTATAAATGTGATTTCCTAACCTCAAATTGAATTGTAGATTTAGACAGAAGGAACCTGGTTTCCTGCCAAACTGAGTATCCCCACATGCAGCTGGGTAAGCTTATATTCCCAGGCAGAGTTCACCCAAAGAGGCCCTTAGGAGATGATAGCAAAGACATAGCCAGCCCTGGAGCTTTGGAGAGACTGAACTGCAGAATGCCTCCTCTTCTTTGGAGCCTCCATAAAGCTCTGGGGTAAAAGGCTGCCACGAAAACGATGTGAGCCATCACCTGATTGCTTACCAAAACCAGGGACAAACATGCTGCTAGATGTCAACAGTGCCCGGTGTCTGCCACTTGTCTACTTGCTGTTCAAGGCAGGCAGACAACACCATAGCCAGAATAAAGATGCACCTGGCATAACAACGAGGAAGAAGACGCCGGGCAGGGAAGCTGTGTGCAAAGCGTTTTCTGAAGGCATTTTGCACACCCACGTGTCCTCCTTCCCTTCGTCTCTCCTCTGCCACCCCTGCCTCAAGTGGAACCATTTCCGTTCTGTTTGGCAAAGTTTTGAGATCCTTGCAATTCTCTCATTTTATGCTTCACCTAACTTCTACGAAGATTATCAAGATCATTAGTTCCAAATATATGCACTAGGACCTCTAAGTCCCAGTAACTAATTAGTCGGGCGCTTTCAAGGATAATCTGCATCCAAAACATTAGACGAGGTTTATAAATACGGATGCACATCACAAATCACCTCTGTTGGGAAAAACTCACTTTTCTTGAAGCCACAAATTCTGCTCTTCCAACATCTCTGCCCCCCCTTCTTTCCCTCCAGACCCCTTAATTTCTAACTCTACCCCACACCTGCAGCGGCCGTGCCTCTTCCTTTACAAGGCAGTTTACGGGAAAGTACATGGACTTTTCTGGAAGGGCACACTAGATTCAGAATCTGGGTTCTCCCAATGTGAACAGAAGCGGTGGTCACACTGCCCGGCCAGCAAGGTGCTCTTGGGGATTATATATAAAGCAATGCCTGCAACACACCCAACTCTATCTGGAGCATGACAAGAGGTCACTCATGATTCAAACAGGAGGAGAACTAGAAGCTATAGATCGCAGGGACTTTGTCTTAACCTCTCTGTGTTCTGCTTAAACTGGTCTCACACGGGACAAAGTGTTTGATTCCCAGGAGCAGCCTATGATGCGGGTGAGAAAGGTGGTAACTATCCCATCCATAAAAGGGAAGAGCCAAGGAAGCTGGTTAGCTGGCCCAGCACAGGGAGGAAACAGAACTCAGCCGGGACATGTACCGTTCACAGCCCTTGAGAGGGGACAGTTTCCTCTGGCTGACAGGCTCAGTCCTGCCTCATCTTAGGAGCTGGTCTTTAAAGGAACCAAAGAATAAAATGCTTTGAAGGATGTAATAAGAAGTACATCCCCAACTAAACACTGGGTCCCATTTGAGTGCATCATGGTGTTGTCTGGATACTCCAGTGCTAATGCATCCTCCTATCCTGGAGCGCCGTGTGTGTGTGTGTGTGTGTGTGTGTGTGTGTGTGTGTGTGTGTGTGCGTGTGCGTGTGCGTGTGCGTGTGCGTGTGCGTGTGTGTGTGTGTATCTCCTGGCAATAGTTGTGGGGAGCAGAGTGTGCCGTGTGCAAGGACTTGGCTCCCAACAGCCCAGCTGTTGTTGCCTTCTGTGACCCAAGCCCCAGTTTAGCAGTGAAGATTACAGGCTGTCAGCTGTCAATTTTCTCTGTGGCATCCCACATCTGGAAAAGCCTTCCTTGGGAATCTGCACAAAACATCCCTGCATTCTCACCTCTATTAATAGCTTCAATGCTACTTAGAGAATATTATCTTCTAAACACAAAGAACGACATGGGAAACATACAGTGATTAGTAATTTTAAAAAATTCTCTTTATACTGATACCCAGAGCAATGTTAGTTTGTTTTTTAATGTGGCATAATATGTTTTTTAAAAAACTAAAATGACAAATATCTTATCAATAATCTATTTTTTCTCCATTACCTAAAATAGAGGACGTTTTGAATAAAACACATATATTAAATATGGGTAACTGCTACCCAATCCTTAGTGTTAGGGTATGAACTAAGCAAGAAAATGGGATGTTCAAATGGATTTTTGTCTTGTAACATGCATTGAAAATATACAGTGGGTGCAGGGAAGGAAAAGAATTCAATACAAAATACTTACACTTACACTTCTCTATAGAAAAAAAGAACTTTCACGGGGGTGGGGAATCTAAGTGGGAGCTATAAAATCTGACTACTGTTATCAGCAAAAAGGGGATTTGGATGTCCTGCTTTAAGCAGAGTCATCCAAATCAGATACCAGCCAAAACATGGCTCTGGTAAGCCTGGCACAGGCATAGGAGTCTACTTTTGTCCAGCATTACGGGAGTACTTCGAGGTGTGGAGAATGTCTTTGATTCTGTCAAACTATTCATCGTATTTACTGCAAAAACTAACATCTCAGAACAGAGACATCCTGACAACCCAGCTCATGATACCAGGGGATGTAAAAGCTACCAGTGCTTTGTCAAGGCCCTCTGGCCAGTGCCTGTCAAGACTGCTCTTCTCCTGCATCCACAGGAAAGCCACTGTCTTTTGTGTCATTTGATTTGGGGAATTTGTACATGGTGGTCAACTGAAGAAGTTGTTGGGTTGTCCTGGAGAGCTAAAGGGCAATCTAGAGACATATTTTCTGGAATGAGCTCCTTCTCAGAAGCTAAACAGGTCTAGGCCTGGTTACTATTTGAATGGGAGACCTAAAGCAGTGTGCCCAATGAAATGTCTGCCAGGCAGAAATGTGGAAGTCACCAGGCATCATGAACATGCCAGAGGAGGAGGGAGGTCTCAAGTGACCCTGGAGCAGAGGGCTGAAGCAAGGAAGGAAAGCATCAAGAGGAAAGGTTAAGATCTGACCCTACTGAGACTTCCTTTAAAGATGAGTGGTCTCGAAACACAAAATGAACTTACCCTCCTCGGTAAATGACTTAGATCAAGATATATCCCTCTAATGTTCCATTCCTTCATGCAAAAAGTGCATTAAATAATTAAATAATCTAAAACTGAAATTCATCATTTTGCACACAGATGACCAATAAATGCTAGATCCCACCCAATTGCCTTTGTACCATCTTCTACCCACCGAAATCAGAGGCAGAAAGAATAAAGATCTTGAATTTTCTCAGAAAATGTATAATTTCAAAAACTCTAGTTCTGTTGTTCCATCTGATAAACAGCGTTGTCAGTCTGTGATTTATCAAATGCCCTGTTCCTACTGGAAGGTTCAAATGCCTTCTAATGAATGCTCGTTCTTCAGACACACTGCAGGGGGTATGATAAGATGGAGGGAGCAGAAGTCATAGAAGAAGACAACATTGAATCTTCTCATCTCTGGACCAAGATATCTAGTGAATACCTTGTAAGGTTCAACAGTGTCTCAGGGAACTTCCAGTGTAGCTCCTCAGTGTATGGCTACTACTGTGTTCTGTGGAGGACACACATGCTGACAGACATTTGGGCAATATGTCACACAGCATGATGGTATCTAGTGGGGTCTTCTCGAGATGGATTTTCACTAAGGAAGTAGTCAAGCTTTTGTCATTTAAGACAGTCTTCATGAATGTACTGAAACTAAGCCTATTTTTTTTCTTGTTATTGTCATCTGCCAAAGCAAAAGGCATTCTCTGTACATTGCTACTTGGCATCCAGATTCCTAGTCTCATGGAGGTTTCTATTAAGGAGCCATGTGTTTTCTGGGAGTCTGTCATGCTATTCAAATGTCCTACGCTGCTTTCAGAGCTCCTTTTCTTTGTGCACAGCCTATTTGGCTTCAGGGAGTCATTTCTCTCACTGTCAAGGAGTCTTAAGGAAGGAGAAGTGAATACAGAAAAATTAGGACATCAAAAAGATCTGTGACACTAGCCAGTTCAAGTCTAGGACAGCAAATGAACATTCTGTACTCTTATTGGGCAGCAAGTCCTAAATCAAATGAACAACCAGAGTTAGGAAGAGTGGCAAGTGACCATGCACACACCCTGCGTTAAGTGTCAGGAGGCAACTTGGAGCCTCAGAGGCTTGAAGCTGAGTAGGAAGTGCTTTGAGTGAAGGGAATCAGGACCATGGCGTGGACTGTGCAACTGAAATAGCGAAGAGCAGAGGAAGAAAGGCAGTCTGCCATGTGCCCCTGACACAAAGTCACCATTAACGCCTCATCACACTAGCTTCGCCACTGACTGACTCATCATCACACTAGCTACTTTCTACCCCTCTTAATTGGACTGCACTCTGACACATACATTTAGTTCTGATATAATGCTCCAGCAACTAGATTGTTTTCTTGAGAAATAACAGGTCTCATTTTGAAAGCCAGTTATTTACTCTTGTTACTACTAAATACAGTTGTTTAGAAGCATCTATCTATCTACCTATCTCTATCTACCTATCTATCTCTATATATCTCTATCTATCTACCTACCTACCTACCTACCTATGTCTCTCTGTCTGTCTGTCTATCATCTTATCCATCTGGGCATGCTCAGGTGTATACATGGAGGGAGAGGACAGCTTTCAGAAGTTAGTTCTCTCCTCTACCACGTGAGTCCTGGCTTGTCAGCAAGTGCCCTTGCTCACTAAGCTATTTCACTGGCCCCAAATTTAGTTGCTTTTGTAGCTTTAAATAATTATACTTTTAATTTTTATTAGTATTTTAAATTGTGATAAAATACACATAACATACATTTTCTTGTATGGCCATTTTTCAGTTTAAAGTTCAGTGACATAAAGCACAGCGGCATCAGTGGGCCACTAGCACGGGCTACCTGCCACCTCCCCTCTCCACTGTCATTTTTATGTTGTGAAACTGAAACTCTATACTCAGTGAAACGCAGTACCTTTTAGAGTGAGAAAGTTTCCCTGCAGAAATAAAGAAAAAAAAAACTATGTAAAGTAGAAAGGGAAAAAAACAGAATGAAGTTAACACAAGGAAAATGATTGCATTTGACCTATTATTTTTACTGACTTAAACAGTTTTTGTCACTTGTACTGACAGTCTAGTTACCTGATGAATAAAATCAAGTCACATCTTTTAGTGCCCTTAGGACAGCAAAGACAGGAATAAAGTGGCTGTAAACAGAAATTGTACAAAAATAAATTGGCAACCTGATAGTGCTTAACTTTCTTTAGGGTAGTACAATTTAATTTATACTAGTCCAGCAAATCGACAGTAGTTTAAAGTATCAGTCATCTATTCGGTTGTGTCATGATTAACTTAAAGCAGGCTTAATGCATTATTTGAAATGTATTAAAAAGGACCCTATGCACATGGCCCATAAAATATTCTATATATCACTAATTCCAAATATCTTTCACCTAAAAATGTTGTCAAACTAATGGTGTTCCATGTAGAAAATGATCTTTTCTGTGCAGCTGGATGGAAACTTTGCTGGGCCCCAAGCCCTGGCTTTGTGTTCACATCATTTACGTTAACTTTTAACAAATAAGGTGTTAGACACTATAATCAGGGCTGGAGTCTGTTGGTCTGGGGGCCAGTCCCTAGTCATAGTATTCTTTAGATTTCCCGAACATCTTCATGCCTGTTCAGTGAGTGTTAGGGCACAAATACCACTTGGAGCTGTGAAGTACCATGGAGAAGGCAGAGGATCATGACCTTTCCTTAATTCAGTGATCTTCCTTGAGAAGCCAGGGGTCGCTTCCCAGACATCTCAGTGACCGGATTCAGCGGCTGGGAGCCTCACCTTTGTGACGGGACAAGACAGTGCAGAGGCTCCTCCATTCTTGTTGGGGCCGTTTCAGGTTCAAGTAAAGTTTGATTTCCTTGATGTAGAATTCCATGCAAAGTTACCCAAAGAACCTGAGGTCAAGATGTCCCAGCTAACCTGGCTTCTGTTAACTGCTTGCTGGAACAAAACCTCCCACTACAGCTGCACAGTGAGATACAGGATGTGGTTTTGCCTTTAAAAAGTCTCTTGCTCTAAATGTTTGGGGCTATACTTGCATCCCCAAATAGCTGAGTGTAGTCCCAGTCAGCTGAAATAAAGACTTTCAGTTGGCTATAAGATGATGAATGGTCATCTCTGGTGGACTTTCTGTAACATTTTCCACACGTGAACAATTCCGGGGATACTTCATATGGAAAAATCGTAATAGTCAGCACTAGCCAAGGTGTGGGGGAAGGAAAGTAGGACACAATTGAAAAATAGTGTTTTTACTAGAGATTACTTCTAATAACAAAGTATCGTTTTCTCAATGAGAAGAAAGGCCATAGGAAAGGAACTTTTAGGGCCTAAGAGGAAATAGTTAACTATTCACTAACAAAGCTCATAATCACTGTTGTGTATGACAATGTATTTTACAGTATCCAATGTATTTTCATTCAGTACTTTACGAAACAATACTCTTAGTCTCCTGACATACGTTACCTCTACTATGCTAGACCATAGTTGAGGTCATCTTTCAAGAACACTGACAGGCTCAGGAGTACAGCATCTTCACATTTTAGCCAAGATAAAGTGATTTTGAAGCTTACATATGAAGCTGTCTATGCTACCCTGTACACTTAGAGAACTACCTTGGCCAGTTTTATTTGATTTCCCAGACAAGCATATTCTTGATCTACACAAAGTCAGCCACCATTAGTGCCGTCAATTCCTCTCTTGCAGAATCTAACCTGAAAAGGTCACGTATGTGATCCCTAACAGGTATTTCTGGGGGGAAAAAGTCCTGAAGAATCACAATAAACCTGCAAATCTGTCTCCACTAGAAAGGTCTTCCACTACTTGAGATGTGTATATAGCTAAAGGCACCATTTGTTTTGGGTAACTATGTACCCGGCTAAACATTCTGGAGTTCAAAGTAAATAAGCAAACTGTAGTTCTGGTTTCACAAAAGACTTCACCAGGATGCAAGGACAAGAGAAAATCCTAAGTCCTGAGGAATTGTTTTTGTTTTGTTGTTGTTGTTGTTTGTTTGTTTCAACAGGAAATGATTACTATATAGGTGGACAGGTCCACAGGATATTATGTGTGAAGTGGAGGAAAGAGGCTCACGGCCTAAGGGGAGTTTGAGCTAGCTCCAGGTGGTTAAACAGGAAGTCTGTCAGAGGTGATACTGGAAGCCCAGTCTTGCTGGGAGGAATCATAGCTTTCTAGGGGAGAAAGTGAGAACCAAACATCTCCCAATGAGTTTTAAAATGACAAAATAACAACAAGAAAAGAAAGAAGTAAAGAAAAGAAAGGAAAAGAAAAAGAAAAAAGAAACAAAGACCCCCTTGCAACACCAAATTGCAGGCCTATAATTTAGTGCCTCCCACAGTCTCGAGGCTCAGTTTTCTTCCCCTTTCTGTAAAAGAGTTGACTGGAGAACAGGATGAGACAGCATACAAAACACAAGGAAAAGTAAACAGCCAGCCAGCTGGATAGCTGAGTTCCAGAAAGCACTGCATGAAGGACAAGCACAGAATTGACAAAGGGTGACTGGGGATTGGGGCAGGGAGTCTCCACCACCTACAGAGTACCACCTGGAATGAATGAATTCCTGACATCTTCATTAAAGCACCCTGTTCTCACATCTATCTCCCTCTCCATGCACTAGTTGCTGGGGCAAATATTTGAGATACATGATTAAAGGAAGAAAGATTGATTTGGGTCAAGACTAAAGAGGTTCATGTTTGCTCTGCCCCAATTGGCGTGGACTGTGGTAAGGCAAACGTGTTGTTTGTAGTGGGGAGGAGAATGGAGCACAGCAGAGCAGAGCTGCTTACCTTAAACCAGCCAAGGGGAAGAGAGAGGGAGAGGGAAGAAATGAAAAAGGAAAGAAGAAAGGGGAAGAGGAGGAGGAGAAGCCAGGGCAAGAGAGGCCCTTCAAAGAGACACTCCTAGTAACCTTGCTCCAACTAACAGGCTACATCATAATTGTTCAGTCTGCATGAACTAATCAGTGAATTGACCAAATGATAAAAGACAGTGCCACACCTCAACACATGACCGATCTCAGAGATACTTCATTCAGAAAGCCACACTAGCCAGCAAAAGCCAAGGTAGCTAGCAGGCCAGTAGAACACAATTGCCAAGTAGTGTTTTAACAGGAGATTATTCCTAGATAAAACTCACTGTAGATTATATCTGTCAGAGTGAAGCACAATGTAACAAAGAATCTTTTGTTCTGCTATTAGGAGAAATTATCAGACACATGACCAAGGAAAACACGAAGGCTACCCAGAATAAACAGGTTGGAAAATCAGGCTGTAGTTCATTTGAAAATCAAAGTCTAAACTCTTTAAAGTTACAAGGCAGTAAGTAGGAGGAACCGGAATCAGGAAGCTATCAGATGGCTCAGCTTCAGGAAGGATTCCTAGTTGGCAGAGCCTCATCCGCAGCTGGAAGACCAGAGCTGCCTCCACTCAAGGTCCCCCACTCCCCAGGCTTCTCCTCCCATTTCCAACCTGCCTTCACTCACTGGTCCAAAGAACATCCCAGAGCACAGCTCTGAGGTCCTTCTGCAGATGAGCATCTCTTGGTGCTACCATGTCTTGTGATTAAAGTCAATGGGAAACTACAACAGCCTAATACAGGCAGGGTGACAAAGGGCACAGACCCTTCAGGAATGAAGGCAAAGGTCATTCCTCCAGGAAAAGAGCCAAAGCCCATTGGGGTGCTTGCAGAGGGTGGAGGAAATACAGAATGGGCAATAGAGGAAGGTAGTCATAAATATAGCCAAGGCTACGTGACCAGTTGGAGAATCCATAATTATAAGCAACATGAGTGTTTCTGTCACATTTTGTTAATAATGTGTTTTTACAGACATGTGTTTTCTTTCCTCAATTTCTTTATCATGTAATACAACATCAATTAAGAGAGTATAAATGATTATCATATTTAAGTTTCAGATGCTAAAAGAATGTCCCTCAAGGGACATTGACCCCTAGTCTAAAATGTGTAGTGTGTTTGCAGTTTTACAAGGTATAGTTATATCATGTTAGGCATAACTATGACCTGGTGATTGCTTTTATTTGGAAATTAAGCATGACAAAGGGAGATATGATTGTGTGTCAAGTTTATAAGGAGTGGACTTGTGGTGGCTATTCTTGATTGTCATCTTGACTGTATCTGGAATTAACTAAAAAGCAAGTTGCTGGACATACCTGTGAGGATTTTTTCTTAATTAAATCACTAGAAGTGGGAAGACCCACCTTTAATCTGGACCACACTTTCTACAAGCAGCCTATGCACAGGACATGGAAGAAGGAAGCTTGTTCTCTTTGTCTTCTTGCTCTCTCTCTCTCTAGCAAGTCCATTCCTTCATTGGCATAGGAAACTACTTCTTCAGGGTTCCAGCAAGATACTCAGCCTCATGGACTGAACAACTACTGGGTTCTTTGACCTTCCTTTGGCAGAGAGCCATTGTTGGACTAACTGGACCATAGCTTGCAAGCTCCCTTTAACATCTTATGTAACATATTGTGTGTGTGTGTGTGTGTGTGTGTGTGTGTGTGTGTGTGTGTGTGTGTGTGTATCCTCTAAAGAACCCTAATGCATATAGTAAGTAGAAGTCTTAAATTTTTTTAAAGACAGTTTCAGGTATCCCAGGATAGCTTCAAACTACAGTTGAGGAAGACCTTGAACTTCTGGTCCTCCTGTCTCAACTTCCAAAACTCTGTTAAGAAAGGTATGTAACACCACACCTAGCTCTGGAAGTTTCACCTGCTAACTAATACTGTTCTAATACTGTTTCCTTCTAAAAATAGTACAAATGTGTTAGGTGTGTACAGATACACTTTGTATGCCTATATGTGTTTATACAGGAATAAATACAGTGAATATATGTTGAATACACACTCTTTGCTAGCCTTTTTTACATAGTGTAACACATAATATCCATGGTCCTGAACCTCTGCTTTCTCTCTGTCCTATGTATCTCTCCATATGCATACATAGATTTTTCCCTCATTTTTTTTAAATAGCTGCACAGGACTTCATTATGCTAATCAGAGTATATCCATCCAATGAGTGTTCCAGAACTGGAGCCCTGTTGTCTCCAACCTTTTGGAATTATAGAGACAACACAGCAAAACCCTCATAATATGTTATTTCTCCTGAGTACGGACAGAAAGACTGCACTTTGCTAAAGAATGCCAAATTAACCTTTTTTGGTGGTTGTGTAAGTTTACACGCTCATCAGTAAGGTAGAAGAATTCCGGTTTTCAGGCTGGAAGCTTTGCCCATGGTAATGTTTTCCTTCTGTGTGGCTATTCTCATGACTATTAAAAACACCTCATTTTACTACTTGTGTCAAAATTAGTCATACAGAAAGCAAGTGGGTGATTTTGAAACAACTATACAATCTTGGGTGATGAAACCAACTTAGGAGATTTTATGAAAGAAATAGGGTTTAATCAGACCCTGGGGGAAGAAAAAAAATAACTAGGTAAGCAGGGAAGGCTGCCAGATTCCCAGGCAGAGATTCAGGCCAAGAAGGATGAGCAAGTTGGAGCAAAATCTTGTTTTGGTTCTTGAACATAGAGCTAACAAATGCTGTGTAGCTCAAAGGCAGGAAACCTAAAAACTCCACGAACAAAGCCCCATCTTCAGAACTTAGCCTCCATGTATGCACATACTCCCTAGCTTGCCCCAGGGAAGTCATTACGTCTTCCTGTGACTTTAGCATCTCTTTTAATATCAAGGTATACAATATTGACAACCAATTATATGGCAGTCATTCTACATAGTAGAGCCACCATCAGTATGTGAAAGACAGAGAGGAAGAGAGGGGTTATAGAAGAATTGCAAATAAATGTGAGTCCTTAACATGTACAGAAGAGTCGAAGGATAGAGATGAGGGCCAGGACATCACTAGGCAGGTAACAAAAACACAAGGGAAAGGATAGTAGACCTGACCGTGTGCCAGCTGATATAGACACAGCAACTTATTTAACCTTTTTGGAGCTGTACGTACTTATCTGAATAAAAAAAAAAATGCCCTGGTTGGATTCAAAAGTGTCCCATGAGTTCTATTACTCCAAGTACTACAGTTTTGCTACACTCTTAGGTGCAAGGCTATGGGAAGGAAGGCAAACAAACGATTACGTGACAGTGAAAGATAGATAAAGAACATCTAGGACAGATGGTAGGAGGTACAAGAGGGCAGAAATATTGCCTCTGAGACATGAAAGAATGCAAAAGCACTGAGCTAGACTGGGACTAGTATATAGCTCAGGCCTATATGCGTTGTACTTGAGACCCTACAAAAAGCCATGAAGACACACAGCACACCACACCAATGTATGACCAAGCCAAATGGAAGCAAGCCTGGGATGGACTACTTTTAGAGAGTTCTGGCACCTGTCTTCAGTAAGGTTATTCTTGAGAGCCAAGTCAGAAAAGAAGAGTATAAAGTAAACATAGCTTAAGGGGTCCAAGTTTCAGCCAAGCAGCCTGGGAACAAGGTAGGCTTTTAATAGCAGGATCGCCTGACAGCTCTTGCCTGTATTGACGAAGGCTCTGAAGGAAAGCCATGCTCCATCCCAGGCCCTCAAAGAAGACCCACATTTTTGGCTTAGACTCCAAGAAAGTAGCATGTGTTTTGAGTTGGTTTTGTTTTTCTAATGGACAATGGGCTTTGAAGCTAAAACTCCTTCCTACTGGGGGTTCTGTGGCTGC
This sequence comes from Cricetulus griseus, assembly GCF_003668045.3. Lineage (NCBI taxonomy): Eukaryota > Metazoa > Chordata > Mammalia > Rodentia > Cricetidae > Cricetulus > Cricetulus griseus. The sequence goes on from NC_048601.1 coordinate 87,235,061, forward strand.
TGGAGAACTCTGTCAGGAGACCTGGGGAGGTGGGGGGAGGTCAAAGTCTTCTTCCTCTTAGGCCTTGGGACTGGTCCTTGGAGAGCTCAAGTCCTCCAACCCCAGAGATCAAGTGGTCATGCCTCCAACAATCACCAAGAAATCATCCATGCCAGAGAAGCCTGATGTCACCAAACAGACAATGGGTTAAAACATAAAGGAGAATGAAGCCAGGCCATGCGCAAGAAAATGGATGCAGTCAGAGATCATCACATTAAACAAATTATGTCAATCTCAGCAAAACAAATACCATATACTTCCTCTCATTTGGGGATCCTTGGTTCTATGCAGGTACACGAAATCCTGTATGTGATAAGAAAGTAGAAGGGAAACTATACAGGGAAATAAAGGAGACTAATGGGTGGAGGGGTGCAGAGGTGTGAGGTAGGCTATGCAACAGACTGTAGACTAGTGTGAAAATGTCCCTCGGAACTTGGTGGAACCCGTCTTCCACCATTTTTGTGTGTGATAAAATCAGAACTTTGGTGGGTTGTCTATGGGTATACTATGTTCCATGCTTTCAGGACCATAAAGGAAAAGTAAAATGCTGTAATTGTTATCAAGTTGAAAGATTAGAACATGCTTTTCTTTTTCCTTTTGAATAGTCATATATAGTTTGTCTTCTAAAAATATTTTCTGGTCAAAAACTTAAGTGAAAAAGAAGTAGGAATGAGTCATTAAACTGCATCCCCGCTAGAGACGAAGCACTGTCACCATATCACTTGACCTGGTGACTCTCAGATAAACCAAGAAGCTCTCTGGGGCTCGGAGGCAAGATTCCTTTCATTCATTCATCCAAGACAGGAGACACACCCTTGGAATTACAGTCAAAATTATGACGTGACAGCACCTCACTGCTTAGCTCCAATTTACCCAGAGGGGACAGCTCACTCTATCATCACATGGAGATGCCAAGAAAAGAAAACTCAAGAATGAGGCAGGTACCTGTTAGCAGCCAAACTGCTCTATCTGAGAAGCATCTAGGTCTGTTTTGCTCTGGCTATCGGGAACCTAAATACCAAAGGAAGGATAAATTGGGTTAGGTTACATTTAGAACAGAGTTCCTGTAAGAGGCTCCGTAAATTCTGATTGCACTTAATAACATTAAACTGAATCTGTTTCTAGAAAATGGCTTTTGCATGCCACGGGTTGCATTTAAGATTGCTTCCTTACCCAAAATATACCAGAGTAAAGGGCTAAGATGAACACAGCCTGCAAAAAAGAAATGTCAGTGAAGCAATCAAATTCTCCACTATTGCTTACAGAAAAAGAATATATAAAGGGCAGGGATGGAGATAAATCCGAGTTGCTTGTTCTACTGTGTGAAGATCCTTCTGAACTTGAATGCCACGAGCTTGCCATCTCAACTGTGTGCAAGATCTGCTCCAATTCATTGCTCTTTTGTCCTCCTAATTCACCGTCTATAAAACTTAAATTGGACAGGAAGATAAAGGGAAAGAGATGAGAGAGAAAAGTGGCATTCAAGATTACTTGGCCCTTTCCTTGGACCTGGGAGGTTTGAAGGAAGGATGCTCACTGTGACAGGAATCCTTTCCCCTTGTCTCATGACTGTTCCTTCCCACCTAGGGAAGGGATGGGAAGCAACACGGGAGACACTGCACGTGGCACACTGCAACGGCAACAATTGCCCTCTCTTGACAACTTTTCTCCCAAGGTGGGGCTGAACTGAGCTGTAAGACCTACCTGAGTCACACTTCCGGCTGAAGCTCAGCCTCTAGCAAGCAGAAGGGGACTACAGAGCAGATATTCTCTGTACACATATACCTGTGCACAGGTAGGCATCCCTTCTTCTAACCCTCCTCATGCTCTAACCCTCATTCTCTGTCTCACTCGATTGTCCATCTGTGCCTGCTCCGTAGGTCCTTGCTCTTTGTTACCAGCATCCTCCTGTGCCTCCTCCCAGTGACCCGCAAGCTGCCTTATTGGAATAACTGCAGTAGTTGTACAGAGTGGCTTCTGTGCTAGCTACATTCATTAGCTAAGCACCCTCACGAATGTCCTTTAGGTAGATTTGCCTGTACTGCAGAAGCTGGAAAGCTAAAACTACATTTCCCAGGCTCCTTTGCAGAAATAAGTCTAAAAGTAAACTGAGCTCTGAAAAGCAGACATGCTCATGTGAGCTTTGTGTCCTCCGACATGTCAGTCAAGGGCTGTAAGAGAAGACTGGCTCTTACAGAGATGGCATGTTCAATTTGCCTGGCACAGCCATGACAGACAGGGGTTCCCATGGTCAGTCCCCAGTAACACCAATGTTGAACATGAGTGTGGTATCAAGGGAGCCACTGCAAAAAACAGTCCTGATTCTTCAGGTCCCTAAAGCAACTCTTTTCTGCTTAGACTTCTGCTGCCTAGGACAGTGACACTGAGAAACACTGATTCTTGTCATTTACTTTCACTTTCTTCTCCCCTTAATGTACCTTATAGATGGGAGGAAACTTAGGAAAGATCCAGAGTTCAGGAGACACCAGACAGATGGCTGGAGGGTTGAAAGGCTAGGGATAAAGTGCCCGCTCTCCTACTTTACACACGCTTCAGCTGGACACACAATATCTTACTTGAGAAATGGCGACTCTCTGTTATTTTGAATATGTCTTAGGTTCCTGCAGGCTATTGTCCCATGGGTTAACTCTCTGAACTGGGATCCGTGAAAGGACTCTCAGCTACCACATAAATGTGCCACATAACACTTCTTGCCTTTGTATAACTTCCAAAAAGGAGGAAAGACACAGCCGCATTCATTTAGCACTGACTAGAGTCAAACATGTCTGTAGGCTCCATGTTCATGGACTCAACCAATCGCATAACAGAAAAAAAATTTATTGGAAAAACATTTGCATTTTTACTAAAGATATGCAAACATTTTGTCCTTGGCATTATTCCTTAAATCACTTGGTATGACAATTATTTACTTGTGTTAGGTCTTACAAGTCATCTGGAGACAATTTAGAGTACGTGGAAGCTGTGTGCTGGCTTTATGTAAATGCTCTGCAATTTTATATAAGGGATTTGGGCATCCAGATTAGGAGGAAAGTGTAAGTAAGTCCCCTGTGGACACTGAGAAGTGACTGTAGTTAACACTTGAGGTCTTTAATTCAGGTGATTTTCAAAGTAACTGGTATTACCGTCCCTATTTTATCAATAAAGCAACTAAGAGATAAAGGGTGAGTAACTTTTCCATTAGCAGGATTGAGTATATCAGTAAGGCTTGGAATTGGAATTCAAATCTACACAGCTAGGTCTACAACCTGCCTCTACTATAAGCTGTAAGTCCCTGAGGGTAGTGAAGAGGGTCAGTAGTTCAATTGGCCACCAGTATGTTAATCTCTTTTGTGGAAGACACTTCTAAGTATTTATGCCAGGCTTATGATGCCTGTCTTCCTTGCAAATACAATATCTATTTTGTTCAGAGAACCCGTACACCCACCTCAAAGCTACATTTCTCCAGTCACTCACTGGTCATGGGACTGAGCTCTTTCCAGAGAGAACCATGGAGTATTGCTGAGGAAAACTGGGGAAGTTGCTTTCTTAGTGTTAGTCTCACTGGCACTCCCTTTCTTCTTTTACTGGAAGGAGCATATGGGGAGGCTAGAGGGAAGTCAGCCACTGTCAGGTAACCAGGATGAAGGGCAGAGAAGTAAGAGAAATGGATCCCGGGGCGTCTGTACCACCAGGCCTGCAGATACATCTCAGGCAGCTGAGGCGGGAATCTCTCTAGCAAATCCTCATTTGACTAAGCTACTGAAGGTTGGCTTCTGCTACATGGAGTGTAAGCAGCCTGGTGGCATTCCCTGTCCTTTGCTATTTCTTCCCCATCACGGGAAAGTGCCTCCTCAGAAGACAGTATTTACTGCTTGGATGCCCTTTGGTAACTAGTGTTTCTTCTGCCTACACTAACCACCTCTGTGTGTTTCTAGCACTTGTACCTCAGTGTCTCCTGTGCACTCTTGTGTGGTAGGTTGATCATGCCCACTGTAAGGTTAGGAAATGGTGCCCAGCACATGAAAGTTCATCTCTGACAGGTTGCTGCAGTGGTTTGCTGGGCTGCCATGACAGGAAGTTCTGGAAGCTACAAGTCCACCATCAAGGTATCAGGTCAACCATGTTCCCTCTGAAGTCTCTACAGAGGCCTTTATTCTTGTCAGAGCCTGCCTCTATTAGTTGCCAACTTATTATGAGTGTCACCTGGCTAGTGGTAGCAGCACCCCAATTTGGCCTCCATCTTCACATAGCCTTCTGTCTTGTGTTTGGCCATGTGTCCCCTCTTTGTAGAATGGCACTAACCAGACTGGACTTGATTAGTGTCTACCCTAATTCAGCATCACATCATCTTCACTAATTACACTTTCTAAGACATTTTCCCAGCTAAGGTGACATTCTGAGGCTCTGGGTGGGCATGCGCCTGGCGGAGAAACATTTTTCCCCTCAGCACTGGCAAAGGCTTTGCTTTTCTCTTCACCCACCTTTCTGTAACTGTTCAGAGCTTAAGCAGGTGGATCTGATCTGCTTCCATGGCAATAATATGCAAGATGACAGAGATAGATACAAAATTAAAAAGCATATTCAGAAACCTATAGCTTTTCACTGTTTGATTAAATCATTCATCCTGGTCTTAACTGCTTGAGTTTTTAAAATAAGCACCATATATCAAGTCTCATATTGTCATGAGTGGTATGTAATCAGATTCTGTTTCTATGACAGATAGGTAACTAGTCCAATTTTGGCTTCACTTTCATCACTGAAAATAAACACTCACAGTTAACATGTGCCAACACAGCCACTTTCATTTGAATCTTAGAACACAGTGCTGGGGGTCCATGAAACCTGTGTTTATCCAGACATTATCAGCAAGTCTAGATGGTCTTACTTCATTCTCTCTCAAGTTGTGTGCATATGTCCCTTAAAATGGGTTTCCCTAAAAATGCTACTTAGCATTTATTCAGTACTCAGCATGCTAGGTGAAACATATACGCATCACCCCTCCAACCCTAAAAAGCAATACTGTAAGAGGAAAGTATTTTACTTTAAGCTTCAAGTGCTTATAAGAATTTTGCATAGTAAATGCATAACCACTACCTATGGAGTTTAGTATTTTTATAACATTTTGGCTGCCTTCCTCAGAGTTCATAAACAACAGAAGCATATAAACTGTAAAGAAGTCCAGGGACTCCTGCCTCTGTACAGTTCCCAGCTGAACTCTGCTGGTGTCCCTGGTTGAGGTGGGCACAGTGATAACGCATAAGGAGATTAATCTCCCATCTCAACATTTCAGGATAAAAAGGAATGTTAATTCTCTTACTGACTTATCAAAGAGAAACCTGTGGTCATTTAAGGATTAGGAAGACAGTGTTTCTGATCCAATAACTCTCCTATCTCATTTTAGTAATGGGTAAATAATTTCATTTTTGCAATGCAGATAAAAGGATATTTAAAATGAGAACGTATCAGCTAAGGTGTTTTAAATGGCTGACTCCTGGTACGGAGTCATCCCCGAGGCTGACTTACCACTGTAACTGTTACAGCAGTCTGAGCCAGCTGGACTCTCTGGTGGTGAGGAGAACTACAACAGACAGATGGGTGATAAAAATCCTGAACCTAAGTGAATTAAGTCAGTAAGGTATTGGGACTGCAGATGTATCCACAAGCCATACACTTTCTTCACAGGCAAGACGATAACGACCATTCTGGTAAATTATCTTACAACTAAAAATGATACTTGTTTAACTTTGCATTTCTAAGGTTTTATTTTTTTTAAAGTTGGAATCCATATTCACATCTTGTTGGGATGTCCTTCCTGCTTTTTCTTATAGCTTTAAAATATCACAAAAGTAAATGTGACATCATCAGAATACTTTTATTGTACTATCAAAGAATATCATCTACACTGACGTGCCTGCTAAGCATCCCTGATTTCCTGGGAGCTCCAGTATAGACACAGGTGAGTAAAACACACTGTCTACACTCAAGGAACTTACAGTCAGTGGGGAAAATGAGAGGCAGAGTAGCACCAAGGCCATGGGATCATGCTGCATCTTAGGGGTAGAAGAAGACTTTTTTTTTCACTTGTTGTGCCTTTTCTGAAGTACTAGAGGTTGAAGTTGGGGCATCAGCATGCTAGGCAAGTACTCTAGTCCAGAGTTATCCCAGCCCCACCCCCACCCTGGCTCCCCCACAAAAAGACTTTTGATTGCTGGAATCTCGCCCTCTCCTGAAAAGGAAACTGCATCTGATCTGGAGCCTGAACCAAAGAAAGCAAAGCTGAGAGAGGGCCCAACAGGACCCAGAATAGCATGGCAAAGGCCCTGGATTCCAATTCTGTCTTATGCTGTCACATGACCAGAGTTTAAAACTCAGTGCATTCGGGGTCTGGCTCCCAATTTATTGTATTACACCCCATCCAGAGTGAAGTACATTCTTCTGAGGAACCTGCTGTGGGAATCTATTGATTTAAGGAATCTACAGGAAAGACCCAGAGCACAGGAAATGCTAGGCAGATGGTCAGAGGCCTAAAAGAACCCTGGAAGATGTGTGGTAGAGAAACCATCATTCAGGAAAGGCTATCTGATTGTGGTCTACAAAGGCAAGCCCACTGGGAGAGACTCTAGACAGGAAGTCACCACTTGCCTATGAAGGAAGTCAGTAGACTGAGCTCCCAATATCAGAAGAAATGAAGATCACTGACACCGGTGGCAAGCTGGAGACAGATAGAAGGGCTGGATCGGTAGGGAGGCAGGATAAGTGCAGGTCTGACTGTGAGATTCAGAGTCCCAGGCAGCAGTCTAAGGCTCAGCACTATGGTCCAATAGCCAGTACCTTTCTTACTGATGGTACCTTTACGGGCTGGGACCATTGTCTGTTAACTTCTCCAGATTCCCCTGACCTTGCCCTTTATTAGCCTGGACAGACCTCCTTCATCACCTCCAACAGAGTCAGATCTGAAAACGAGACTGCTTTTTACTGCTGTGGGCAGGCTCTCTCTCCTATCCCAGAATGCCCACCCCATATCAAGCCCCAGCCGCTAGAGACTGCTAGCTACCAGTCTCTGTATCTGCTCTCCAACCTGTGCCTCAGCAAGGTAGTGAACACAGGGCTCCCATATAACAATACCTCTCCTATAGCAACAATGTCTCCCCAGAAAACAGAGAATTCTAACCCTTGACCACTTGACAAGGAACAGAGAGGATGTTTGCCTTGTTAGACTTTTGTTTTGTTCTGTTTTGTTTTTAGGTGGAAAGCAGAGCCTTGGTGAGGAAACAATGGAACAGTGTCCATGCTTCTGTCCCCACTGTGGTACAAGGGAGGTCAGAGCTAGCTAAGAGAAGGTCAGACCTTTTCATGTACCACAGGGCTTGCTAAGCTTTTTCATCTGTTCTCCTTTCTTTTCTATAACCCAGGAGCAGGGATCTTGTAGGAAAGAGTCAGACAAGCCCAACTCTTCTGGGCTCAGGCACAGAGCTAGGGTGCTCTCTGTGTAGGGTGGTTCTGCAGCTATAGGCCACGGCAACCTTGAGCCTCCTGGAGTCTGACATGGGTAGAAGGCTGGCAAAACATGTGGTCCCTTGCTTTGGTGGAGGGGGTGGAAAGCAACATTCATAAATGATGAAGAGGGAAGGGGCAGGCAGCCTCTGTGGGGCATGTGCAATCTGCAGGAGGGAAGAAAGTTCTGTTCTGCCTTCTTTTGCTAGCTGTGGTATGGAATAGTATCAGAAATATTCAAAAAGGAAAGTCTGAAATGGGTGGTTCTGACAGAGCCTGCATTCCCCACAGTCCAGTTAAATGAATGATGAGGTGTCTGTCTGCCCAGACCTCTGAACCGACTAACCTCTCCTCAAGCATGCTTGTTTCTCCCTTGGCCTGCCAGAAGCTCCTTCATCTGTCATGTTCAGCAAAGACATCAGCACTTCCACACAATGTTCTGGGGCACTCCTGGCACACCAGAGCTTACCTTCCTCTACTCTCTAACAACACTGGATACATAACTTCATCATGACACATGACACTTTTCTGTTGTAGACAGTGCTAGTTGTCCCTGCTCCCAGAATGATGGTACTGGAAGGTGATTAGGTCACAGGGTAGAGTCCTCACAAATGAAATCAATATCTCTGTTAAAGGGACCCCAGAGAAATCCTTCATCCCTGTTACCATATGAAGTTAAAGTGAGAAGACAAGCCTTCACCAGACACCAAATCTGCCAGTGCCTTGTCTGGTGTTTATGGGCTGACTAAGCTAGGTGATTCCATAACAGCTGGAATGGACCCTTAGGTCCTTCAGACATTGGGACCACGATTTATCCTCATCTATGCCTCACTTACTGTTGAATCCACAGCATCAGCAAGCAGTTGCCATGGCCACTGGCATGCACCGAACTCTCCAACCCACTAATTAATCAGTGAGCAGAAACAATGCCAGTCATGGCCTGATCTTGACACTTCACTCTGGAAACACCATGGCAAAGACCTGCAGCACCCCTCCAGAGGCCCTTCTGGTTACTAAATCCATCAAGTAAGTTTTTCTCTGGGACTTTGCCCACTCCCCCAAAGCTGTGTGGACAATGACAAGTTATAGAACTAAACAGAAGAAAACAAAACCTTCTAGGAATCTCTTGCTTCAGATGAGAAGTCATTCTCTGTATGGCATAAACCCCAGATGACTACCTTCATCATCACTACAGCCTCTCTGATAAAACGACGAGAAGTTGTTCTACACTTCCTCTCTGTGACCAGCCCTTGATGAGCACTCCACAGACATCTGTTGCATCGAACAGAATTCTCTGGTTACTTTTTACTGCATGGTTTTACCTCTCCCTAGCACCCAAACGGAAGAAGAATTGACCTTGGCATTGAAAGGTTCATGTTGCCTATCTGTACAAGGGCCCACACTATCAGGTGCCCAACTGGAAACAACAAGGCCTTCAAGGAGGCAACTTCATGCTTGAAGCACAGGAACTATTTTCCAAAGCTGAGAGACAGGAGTGGGGAGAGCTCTCCACACAGCCAGAAGCTGAGAGAGAGGGGTGGGGAGAGCTCTCCAGGCAGCCGGAAGAGTGAGCAAATGTATGGGAAAGAGAAAGCAGAAGGAAGCCAAGTGAGCTGCCAGTTCTTGCCTGTCCTTGTCGTGCTGGGTGTCCTGGGTGTGCCTCAGAATCCTAAAGCGAGGATCACCACACCACCTGTGTGGCCATAGGCAAGTTCCTTAAATTCTTGGTGCTAAGCTTTATCACCAGTGAAAAGAGATAATGCCCTAAAGAGCTCTTCTAAGAATGTATAGTGTATGAAAAAATATAATGAAGGACAAACACACACACAAAAAAACGCAACTTCTTAGCAATTGTTTTTGTTATTACTGACATACTATAAGTTCCTTGAAGATAATTTCCTACTTAACCCCACTAAGTATACAACACTGTATTTTGCCCAAATGAATTTCAACAGGTACAAAGTATGTATTTACCTAAATAAGTCTCATTGCCATGATAATTCTCTCACTGTTCTGGGCATTTTTGTTTTCCTCTTTAAAGTAATTTTTAGTGCATTTTGTCAGCTTGACCATACACTGAAAAGCATATTGGAGGCATGAAACATGGGTCCTACCTACCATGAATTTACAAACTATCTGGGGACAATGTAACAATTGTAATAAGTCTAACATAAAGGTCCCATGAAGAAGCTCTGTGCTACTCTGTATGTAAAAGAAGGGATATTATATAAGCAGAAAAGACAAGAATGCAGAAGGCATTGCACACACTGACAACTGCAGATGGCTGAAGGTGGGGCAGTGTGGAGCACACCCTAGAACCTGTGGGTATCCTGGCCTGGCCGGTGTGTAGGAAACTGGAAATGTGGCCTGTACAATAGTGCAGAGTCAGACTGAGAGAGACTTAGAGGTCTAGACAAAGATTAGGTACTCATGAACAGTGGGCAGTCACAGGTGGCTTAGCCTGAGACCCAGAATTCTTTCCCAACCAGTCCAGAGCCGGCTTACCAGCCTTAATAGTTCCTGCCAATAGGAGTCAAACAGCCCTAATGCCATCACCTTGGAGTCTTCATATAGAAATGAGAGTCTATATCTTTGCAGGAAAGGGCTTGGGAGCCAAGCCCACAGCACTTCTGTGAGATTCTTACAGCAGGGCAAAGGGAAGATTGAGCCGCTGTGAGACAGGCTTGGTAGAGCATCGCCCTGTGGCTCTGTATGGAAGACAAACTGTGTTCTTCATGATCTCCTGACTTCTGTCCCCAGACAGCAAGGGTGGCTGACCACAGCACTATGGCTTTCTCTTCCGGCTTCTCTTCCCAATGTTCTCTGCTCTATGTCAAAAAATGAGAGCAGAGAGGAGAAGGGGAAGTCCCAAGCTGGGAAGTGAGAGTAAAAGAACCTAAATAAGTAAACACATCACTTAAGATGACGGCAAGGAAAGGGAAACGTGGGTGTGGGGCAAGAAAATAATGTTGCAGCCAATAGGCTTAAAATTAAGCACCATTCAGTGTTTCCTTTTCAGTTTAGAAACCACTAAAAAAAATTAAGGAAAAAAAATCCAGGAAGTTCCCTCCTCCATGTTAACAATAGAACAATCCAGGGCACTATTTCACAAGGCGATTTCTTTTTCAAAAGAGAGGCACTCGGTGTTCAGATCTGATGGATCCTGACTGGTCCCAGCTTGACTCAGGTGTACTTCTGTGCTATATAAATAGCTCTGCAATCATGATGAACTGCAATTAACCTGAGACTTACTTAAATTATGTAATTTGAGAGTGAAAGGATATATTGGCAAGAACATTAGCACCAAAAGTGGGAATTTCGGATTCTGTTTCCTGCATAGCCTGGAGGATTGGTAAATTCATCCTATGTCTTTTTAATTTTTTTTTCCCGAGTCAGGGTCTGGTGTCACTCATGTTGTCCTTGAACTTGCTATTGCATCTCAGAGGCTGATCTTGAACTCTGGTCGTCCTGCTATACCTCTTGAGTTCAGGTTACAGATAGGAAGACATTGGGCCTCTGTCTTTTTCCAGGAGAAGCTCCCTCAGACAGTCTCTTCCCTGGGTCCCTTTCTTCCTGGTTTTGTGCCTCCTCTCACACTGGAAACGTCTACAACTCAGGATGTTCTCAACTCCTCCATGTTCCCAGCATGCTCTTCTGCATAGAAAACATCCTTTTTATTTTCAAACCTAGGCTCAGTTGTCACCTCTAAAAAAGACTTTGCTCTTCCTGTTGGCTGAGGATCCAATCCAGGGCCTTGTGCATTCAATGTACACACTCTACGACTGAGCTAAATCTCCAGGTTATCAAAAGACATCTCCTCTTCTCCTTTCCCTTGAGGGAGGCCTCTCTCCCTCCCTCCCTCTCTCCCTCTCTCCCTCTCCTCCCCTTCTCCTGAAGTCCTTTCACACTGCTGTAACTTGTTCCTGTTCATATCAGTCTCTTCCATGAGGCTGTGGCTCTCTGAGGAGTAGACTGCATTTTTCCGTACATACAGCATGGAGTAAAATAAGTGGCAACTAGCAGATGCTCAATACATAATTGTAGGAAAATTCCTTATACTGCTGGGCGGTGGTGGTGCACACCTTTAATCCCAGCACTCGGTAGGCAGGCAGGCAGATCACTGTGAGTATGAGACCAGCCTGGTCTACAAGAGCTAGTTCCAGGACAGCCTCCAAAGCATTAGAAAAACCCTGTCTTGGGGGGTGGGGGGAAGCACCTTATACCTTCTCTGAGACTTGCTTTTACACTCAAATTGTTACTCAGCTACCGATTTGCCATCTTTCTCACCATCAGGCATTTATGAAAGAGGAACTGATTCAATTGCCCCTACCTGTCTCACCTAAAAGATGAGACCGATAATCACTCTGCCCATGAAGTGAGATGGATGTGAAGAGGGGAATGAGGGGGCCTGGGACACCACTCCTTTAGGACTGAGGTTAAGAGTGTCATCTTTTCAGAGAAAGGGGCTTTGGGAGCCAAGCCCATGGCATAATGTCTTCCAGGAACCTCTCAACGGGGAAGTTGCCCATGCCCTCAAACTACACTGGAGGAAACCAAGATGGAAAATCCAACAAGTGTTGTCCAGGGGCCAAACCTCAAGTGCAACAAGCTTGTCAAGCCAACACATAATAAGTGGTCGAAGGCTGGCTGCCTGTGGAAGGCTTATGGGCCCAGCTATATTTTGTTTGGCCTGCATGATTTTAAAAAAAATGTTTGGATTAGCTACCAGTGGTTTAAAGATGGGGAGATTCGTCACTAAACACTTTCTGGGTTAACTTTGAGAAGACTAAGGGGTGCCCTTTTTGGATAAATGTGCTTAGCAGGAATAGAATAGGTGCTGTGCAGCTCACTGAGTCCCCACTTCACTCAACTGCACTACCTCCCTGAGATTTTGCTGTTGGGTTTGCAGGCTCCAGCCAAGAACTGGCAAGAGAACCCAAATGTGGTCTGGGGAAATGGGAACAAAGGGACACAGGCCAAAATGAGAAAAGAAGCCCTGGTCCTGGAGGTCAAACCACTCTCACCCCTTTCACAGTGCCAGGATAGAACCTGGGCTACTCATACATGCTAGTCCAAGCTCTACCATTGGGCCACACTCACAGATAAACCACAGGCTATTGTAAGTATTTTTGCTTTTCAGACCAAGGTTGGGAAGTGCTAGGGCAGTGCCGAGCAAAGCCTAGAAGTGATGCTTTTAGGAATCATTACAGTGGAGGTCAGAGTTGACAGCTTTTGTGTGTGTGTGTGTGTGTGTATGTGTGTGTGTGTGTGTGTGTGTGTGTATGTGTGTGTGTGTATGTGTGTGTGTATGTGTGTATATGTGTATGTGTGCCTGTGTGTGTGTGTGTATATGTATGTGTGTATATGTGTGTGTGTACGTGTGTGTGTGTGTGTATGTGTGTATATGTGTGTATATATGTGTGTATATGTGTATGTGTGCCTGTGTGTGTGTGTGTATGTATGTGTGTATATGTGTGTCTGTACGTGTGTATATATATATATATATGTGTGTATGTGTATATATGTGTATGTGTGTGCGTGTATATTTGTGTGTGCTCGTGTATGTGTGTGTATATATGTGTGCGTATGTGTGTGTGTATATATGTGTATATGTGTGTGTGCATATGTGTGTATATGTGTGTGTGTGTGTGCGTGTATATTTGTGTGTGCTCGTGTATGTGTGTGTATATATGTGTGCGTATGTGTATGTATATGTGTGTGTATGTGTGTGTGTGTGTGTGTGTGTGTGTGTGTGTGTGTGTGTGAATGTAGATTCCAAGATAGGAGCTTTCTTCTAACTTCTAGACCCACATATGCAGGACCCTGCTTGGCACGTCTAACAAGTATGTCAAACTGAACATCTCAAAAATGAGGTGTTGACGGTCTCTCCGAATCTGCTCCTCCTGCCCCAGCTCCATCTCAACTAACCCTGCTTCTAATCATTCTCCAGCAGCCCTGAGGTCCCTGCATCTCCACAGTCTTACTTTCGTGTCTAATGAATCCAGTGTTTTCACACTGGTCTGAGAACCCAACCTCTCCTCACCAGCCAGTCTGCCATCTCTTTGATCAGAGCCAATGTTTATCCCATGGGTTGCTGGCACAGTCTTCTAGCAGATGTCCCTAATTCTGCCAGGCCCTGTGTTTCTCAACACCCAGCCCAGGATGATTCTGTGAAAATAGGTCAGGTAACATCATTAGCTTAATACATTCCAGTGAGGTCCCATTACTTGGTGACAGAACCCATTGCTGGTGCCTTTAAGACCTCCCCGACCAAAGAATTATCTTCTGCTCACTCATGCCAGCTTTATATATGTTGTACTAACACTCAGCCACACCAGCCATCTTCTTCAAGCACTTGGGACATGCTTCCACTTCCTGGTCTTGGTACTGTTCTCCTGGGCTAGGCACTTCGTCCCCCAGATATACACGAACTAGTTCCCTCATTTCCTCTATGCTTCGTGAAGTCCCCATTTCCGGAATACCCTTACCCATCATCCTCAAACTCAAGGCTTCCTAATGTCTTATGTCCCCGTTTCTAGTCATTGCTTTCCTCATCGTTGGGACAGTACATCTGAAGGGAGGAGAGATTTATTTTGGCTCACAATTACAGAAAACTTAAATTCCATCAGGGCCCAGAAGGCACAGAACCAGATGCTGTTGGCCATTTGCCTTAATGTACACAGAATGAGTCAATGGGAAGCAGGTATGAACCTCAAAGACACAAACCCAGTGACCTATGTCTGACAGCCAGGCCCCACTTCCTAAGGGCTCTACAGGCTTTTAAATAGTGCCATATCTGGGAAACAAGCATTCCAAATGTAAGCCTATGAAAGACACTTTACATTCAAACTAAAATATATCTTTATCCTATTTTAAGGATTCCAACTTACTTATTTTATTTCCTAAGATTTACTTATTTTATGTGTTTGCCTGCATGTAAGGGAACAAGTACATGCAGTGCCCGTGGCAGTCAGAAGGGGGCATCAGATCCTCTGGATCTGGAATTAAAAAGAGCCACCATGTGCTGGGAATTGAGCCCGAATCTAACAAGTGCTCTTAACTACAGAGCCGTCTCTTCAACCCCTCTGTATCCTGTTTTTGCTTTTGAAATTTTATTTGCTTTAATTTATTGTCCCAGCCAGAATGCAGTCCTCTTCAAAGATGTTATCTTCTGTGTTTCTTTAGCTACCATTTTCTCGGTGCCTGGAAGAATACTTGGCACATCACTGATGACTAACACTTATGTGGATGGATGTTATCTTCTCTGTAGCTTCCACATATTAACATCATGCTTTCCTGTGATCGTTGCCATGAGAAAGAAACTTTGGTATTCTGCCCAAAAACATGAAATTGGAAGATGATAGACATCTATGGAGAGACATAAGCTCATATGACCATGAAACCAGACGATGTGCAGCAGGAACTATCAGACTGGAATCTGTTAGTGTTTACCTGGCTCTTAGACAAATACACAAAGCACAGTGGAGCTACAATGTTACTAGAATCCGCCCCACACATGCCATTCAGCCCCTCTTCCCCGAGCTCATCTCCTCTTTGTATCTTTCACCTTGCTGTCTTAAGAAGCTCTGCTTGGCTGGCCCTGTGGTCTCTGGCTCCATTGCTCAACCACTGGCTCAGAGCATTCTCCTGCCTCAGGGCTCACCCTTGTATCCTGAGTTCCTCTTGGCATTGGCCTAGAGAGGAGCTGTAGGGTGGGAAGCAGCCCAGAGAAGTTTCTGAGACACTTCCTCCCCACTTGATCATTTTCACCAGTCCTTTGAAGCTTTCTGGGGAAACAATTAAGTTTCACGATGACTCTTAACTATGAGAACAGAAAGTTGAAATGTTCAGAACAGTTTTAGACAGACGCATGCTAAAAAGCATGTCCTGTTTGTTTGAAAAAAAAATGCAGTGTGAGGCTCACTTTAAAAGGCAATGGGAGGATGAATTACTGAAACAATCAGGAATCTGATGAGGAATTTACAGACCTGCAAAGGCAAGGCCCAGAGCTGAGAAATCCGTTTCCCAGCACCCTTCTCCCTGAGCCAAGAGTGAGATAAGGCATTGCTAATACAAATCACATTAAGCATATTCTATTATACACATCATAATAGAAAAGAAGCCATCGTGGGGTGATGAAGACATATCTGCCTCCAGAACAGGGTGAGACTGAGGCCTTGGCGTAAGACCTTTATGAAAGCAGCTACTTGGTGTGTGATAGTACTGTCACCTTGTAATATATACAATAATGGCGCCAAAGAAGACCACATCCTGTTTTGGAATCACTGCATATGTACCCCAGGTGGCACTGGGGACATGCAGGTGTGACTACAGAACATGAAATGGAAGGTTGTCCATTTCTGGACATGAATTTTCTGGACAGGTCTAAGGGAATTACAAGTCCTTACAGGCAGAAGGCGAGAGAATCGAAGACAGGAGATGAGAAAAGGGAAACATAGGTCACATGAGAAGCTTCTAGAAGCTGGACAATGTTAGGAAACAGATTCTTCACTCCTACCTCCAAACAGATTGCAGTCGTGATGATCCACTTTAGAATTCTAGCCTTCCAGAATTGTGAAATTGCCCATTTGTGATGTCTTTAGCCATTGGGTTTTGGTGATTCATTACCAAGCAAGAACTAAACACGTATCTCTCACCTTGCTTTTAAATCCAGTCCATTAGCCAATTCTGTGTAAGAATATGCCTAAGATGGAAGAGAGTAAAACTGTGTAAAATCACAGTTCATGTAGTGCTGGTAAACAGCAAAGATATAAACACACAGGCAGCCGCAGTGAGTTCCATGAAGGGGCCGTAAGAAACTCCAGCACACTCACACCACTGGTGTAAGAATTAAGTTGTAAAGATGGTTTCTAACCTCATCTGCACTGATTGCCAATAATCACGTATACTCTTTAGGGAAGGTGGCAGGTATACTCTGGATCTAGGGAAAGAGAAGGCCAAGATGGCGGCTGGTGTTAGTCACTAGCCCCATGCCACTCTTAGCATCCTTTCTCATCTTCTCACAGAATTCCTTCTCCCCTTGGGCTCTTGTTGAACTTCTGGGTTGCTTTCTTCCTCCAGCAAACGCTTATCCTTCAGGCAATGTCAGACAAGTCTGATGATTTCCTTTCAGACACTGGAAATGACCCGTGTCAGCAACATGTGTATTTCAACAGGGCATCTGCTCTTCAACAAAGACCAGGGGAGGAGACTGTAGGCTCCACAAGGCCAGAAGGTACTTTGTCATTAGTACCCCAAATCCCTACCATTCCAGGACTGGTATCTGACCATGGATCATCGTG
Organism: Cricetulus griseus; assembly: GCF_003668045.3. Taxonomy (NCBI): domain Eukaryota; kingdom Metazoa; phylum Chordata; class Mammalia; order Rodentia; family Cricetidae; genus Cricetulus; species Cricetulus griseus. The sequence continues at coordinate 87,251,896 of NC_048601.1, forward strand.
CTAGACAACCCACTTCCTCTTACATTAAATGTTAGCACTCACCATTTTGCTGAAGCTCCAGGATCCTTATTGGGAATAAGGTACAATAAAGGTGACTGTCCTGCTAATATCTCCTTAGCTTTCAAATCGCCCATGTTATGAGGGATCCCCACCCCTGACAAATGACAGCATGAGGACAGAAGAGCCACATGATGACTTGGGACATGGTATGGCCACAGAAAACCAAGACATGGAAAATAAGTTTTAAAAGTTTCACTGAACCTAACAGGGTCCAAATTACTTAACTCTCTAGATTACCTTGCAGCTTTGATGAAGAGCCACAGGGCCTTTGTCTGCTTAGATTTCAGAGATCCCATTATTCAGACAGTCCAGGTTGCTCCCAGACTCAAAATGAAAATTCTTCTGAGCTTTGACAAGTCCCAGGCAAGTCTAAAGTTAAAACCGGAGGTCAATGGATGGCTTCTTGAGGCGTGTGGGCCTCATTAAACACTACAAAAACCTTTATGCTTACGATGGTGGGCTACTGTAAAGGAGTGACTCTGAAAGGCAGATACAGGACTAACTGCTATAAGAAATAGCTCCTCGCTATGATTTGTCAACATAATGAAACCTATCTTTCTATGGGATCACGATCTTAAACAATCAATCATTTAATTCAGTCAGCTAGTCACTCTATTAATTTCCTATTGCTGCTCTAACTAATTACCACATGCTTGGTTGCTTAATATAACTCACATTCATTATCTGGCCATTCTAGAGGGCACAGCTTGAAATGGATCTCCATGGGATAAACCCAAGACACTGGCAGGACTTCATTCCTTCTAGAAATGATGAGAAAGAAAGCTTCCCTTCCCTTTTCCTGTCTCTGGGGTCATCCAAACCCCTTAAGAAGGGGTTCTGTTTCAAGGCCAGCAATGAATGACCCATTCCCTTTGAATCTCACTGACACAGACTTTTTCTACTTTCCTAACCCACATTTCAAGGACTTTGGTAGATTATCTTGTGTCCACCAAGACGATGCAGGTCAGTCTCCCTATGTCATGGTCAGATGACAGCAATGTCCATTCCATCTGCCAACCAATACTCAGCAATATATTCACAGGCTCCAGAGATTAGATGTAAGCATCTTGGGGATCATTAATAAGACGACTTAACCAATTCCTTAAGTGTCACCTCTGTTGTGGGAATTTATAGGGATTTTTGGAGATAAGCTGTTTTAACATAGTCCTTACTTGTAAAAGTCCAACAATGCAGACAATGTTAATAGCTATCATTGTTGAACACTTTCTACAATCCAGACAGAATCCTCGGCAAATCCTGTCATTTAACTCATTTAAACGTGCACTGACCTCAGGAATTAGGTAATGTTTTTTATTGGCATTTTATAGAAAAGAGAACAGTACACTGAGACTGTGTAGGATATGTGACAGAAAAAGGCTAAACATAGGGACTCAAACCCTGAAAAATGGGCACTGAAGCTGTGTTAATTTCTTCTTTAATATAAAGCCCCAGAAATGCATTAACTAAATAAACAAAATGTAAGAGAAATTGTAAAAAATAAACTATACTTTCAAGCTAAAAGAAAGGATGAAGAAAATTAAGATGAGCCATAAGAAGAAATGTTAAGAAAACTGGGTTCTACTATGGACACATGAGAACAATTCAATGAAAAGTCACTGTCACCACTGTTCCTTTAAAGTAATGTTTGCCATAAAAATAACTGAAGTTTTCATGGGAAGTATAAATAATAGTTCTGAGAGAAGCCTGCAAAATTTAATGGCATCCTGCATTTCATGAGCCGTCAACATCTCCTAAGATATGTGAGTGCACACAGAGGGGAGATGCCATGGGCTCGGATGGGAAGGGTGGCCTCCTCCAGACCCCATCACTGCAAAAAGAGATGCCTCTGTTCCGAGGTGGAGATAAACGCCAGCTTTAGCTTTGAAGCTCTGAGAGTGAAGCAACCTTAAGAAAATGTAAGAATGACTGTTTCCTAAATATAATTACATCTGTTGGATATAATTCTGAAATGGAGGGAGGGAGGGAGAGAATATTTTTCTTAAAGGCAAAAGGAGCAGTGATTCTGGGAGTTAGGCTTCTTGGCTATGGAAAGAAAGGGCTGAAAAGAAATCCGGTATCTGATAAGATGGGAGTACCACCCACCGGCCACTAAACTAGAGAAAAGGTTAGGGAAAGAAAAAGGATCTTTTTTTTCCAGTAGAATTGACAGGAAGACTAGTAAGAAAAACGAAATTCCTATTTTAAAGTCCCGTTTCACTCAGATCCTGACTATAACAATGACAGCAAGTTCCTGAACCTATTGTCTCCTAATGATGTCCCCACAAAAAGTCCCAGGTTTACATTCCCATTTACAAATCAGTAATAAATTTCCTCAATGGCCTCAGTCAACTGCAGCCAGAGGTCTCTTGGTCTCTCTCAACTGTAGCCAGGCGTCTCAGAGTCCAGGTGCCCTTGCTACTCCTCACACAATCAGTAGGATCACAGGCTTCAGACAGACACTGGGGTAGGGGTGAGGGCAATGGGTGGCCATCTGTGCAGTGTTTCCAGTGGCTTATGCTTCAAGTGATTGCTGATTTCTCTAGAATTATTAGAATAAACATAAAGACTTGAAGACAGCATAAAGAGAGCCTCAGTGGGATGCTCTGTCCGTGTGGAATGATGACTGTGCCTGATGAAGGTGGGCAGACCAGCAGAACAATAGACCAGATCTGTTTTACTGAAAGGAAAACATTAGGATGTCGTCCTTACACACAGAAGCTATAAACCAACATGCTAGTGATAGTACTGGAAGTTTGATTTGGTCCCAAAGGAGACATCCTCAGGCTGGAAAATAATCTGGAGAGGAGCATTCACCCCCCCCACACACACACACAAAACGTGTAGCACCCTTGTCTCATATTCTCATGGCAGTGCCGTTTATGCCATCTTTGTTCTTTGCTGAGAAAAAAAAAAATGTCTATTTATGTGTGTTCCTTTGTTTCTTTTACTTAATGTTTTCATTAGTGACTCAAAAATTTTAATAGAAATGGGGATGAGAAAAGAGCAAGAAGAGATCACTCTTGAGGGTAGACTCCAAAATCAAAATGAATTATGGCCAATTAGACTCGTAAACTCAGTAGAACAGGAGTAACAAACAGCATAGTGCAGACCATGGTAGTGTGCTGGCCAGCCCTGAGTAACATGGAAAAATGAAAAGATTATATTGTCTTCAGTATATACAAGACATCCTTGAACACTTGCCCCTCCAAAACCACACACCTTTCTTCCTCCTGGTAGTGAGTTTTGTTGAGTTAACCATGCTTCCCTTCACTTCTTTTGTGAACCCATAACCTGTTTGTTGTAGCTGAAGAGTCCAGTGACTAGAGTTAAGTAATGTACCAAGAATCAAAGTCTCACTGGTTGTGTGTGTGTGTGTGTGTGTGTGTGTGTGTGTGTGTGTGTGTGTGTGTGTGTGTATGTGTGTACATGGTCACCTTTGAGCTGAAACTAAATAGCAGATATACAATGGAAGACAGACATTGTTCCCTAGAGGAAGCACAGTACCAGACCCAACAAACACTGGAGCTTATTTGAGCCATTCCAATCCTCCTGCCAGGCTCATGACAGTGCACTTGGCAGTGAGCAGTGCTAGAAGAAAAGGTTTGCCAGTTCCCGGTTTCAATCATAAACCAGACAACATTGCTGTCCCCCATCTGCAAAATGGGCCTACTGAGAACACTAGCTCTCCCCTGCAGAATGAGTATACTAAAAACATTTACAGGCCTCCCATCACACTCTTGATGTTCAGAGATGCAAGCTGATCACCTACCTGCACTTTACAATGGCCAATCTTAACAAACTACAACAAACAAATAAATGCCATTATAGGCAGTGAAAAGGGCTTTGCAGTTAAGTCACAAAAAAAGAGATTTCAAAGGGCTGGAGGGACAGCTTAGTGTTTAGAGCATGCGTGGCTCGTGCAGAGGACCTGGCTTCCATTCCTAGCATGTTAGGTGGCTCAGAACTGTGGGGGAAACGGACACACACTGGGACACTTGATAGGTTTTAAATGTATAGATAGCTTTCATTGAGCAGCTGAGATGATGAATGAACTGAAGTTTTAAAGGAGAAGAGACTGGGTTTATTCTATATTATTAAAATAGAGCAGCCAGGTGTGGTGGTGCACACCAAATCCCAGCACTTAGGGGGCAGTGTCAGGCGCCTCTTTGAGTTTGAGGTCAAGTTGGTAAACAAACCAAATTCCAGGAGAGCCAGGACTATATCACAATCACAAAGAAACCCAGACTTGAAAAACCACACTCAACGTGTGTGTGTGTTTGGGGGGGGGGGCGGTGAAATATAATGTTCAATCCTAGAAGTACCATTTAAACAGACAAAACCTTTTCTGATGGAACATAAATGAAAGCATTCTAGAAACTAGAAAGCAAATGAATAGTCAGAGCTTACAAGCAGAGCTGGCACACATTTTCAGCAGAGTCAGGTAACTGCTTCGGAGTTTGGGGGCATGTGTCACCGTTCTTATACTCTGCTAGTGTTGTTAGAAGGCAGCTATGCTCACACGAATGGGCCTGGCTGGGATCTTGATAGCACTGTATTTACAAAAGGTGGTAGGTTGGGCTTGGCCCATGTGCCGGAGTTTCCAATTCCTCATCTAAGGCTTCCTTCCATTTCTAGAATCATGATATGCTGAACACAACAATAGCGCCTGCTAACAATCAGACAAAATGCAAAACACCACCATACACTACCATGGCTGAATGATATGTCGCTAGAGTTGGGAGCATTCTGCCAATTTAAAGTTAGAGAACATAATTAATGACCATGATAATTCATCTGGAAAACACATCATTGAGATTTTTCTTCTTCTTTTTCTTAGCAAAACAGAAAAATGTTTACATATGTTTATGGCTTTAATATCCAGACTTTGCAATTCAAGTGTATAATATTACAGTCTGGTGCACTTGGCAGCATATGTTATATGGTGTGCTTCCTCGTCTTGTCTGTCAGCGGGAAATATTTTTAGATAAGGTGAAGACATGTGGGGTGATAACACCTCTGTCCTTTCTCCAGCCACCACTCTTCCACCTTAACCATCTTCATCTTGCCCCACTCCTGCAAAGAAGACTGAGCCAGCTCCCTGGGCCAGGGAGGTAACTAGTGGACAACAGATGGTCACCCTAGGTGAGGGAGACAGAGCCAGGCAAACCACATCCCAGGGAGTACTGAGGGTTAAAGCCGGAAATTGACTCCATCCTGGAGTTCATGGGCCAAAAGGAGAATGAGCACGTCACTGCGCAGGGAAATGAAGCCAAATCGGAGGAGAGTGGGAGCAGAAGGAAGAGTGGGTGAGAACTGAGAGGCCAGGAAGGAGGTGTGGCTGTGGTGCGGGGGCACACTGTTTGGCACCATGCCCTGTGGCTGGTGGGTGGATGGCCTCCTTGAAACCTGGGTCAGAGCAAACAAACAACCCCCCTTTATCACTGTGCCTGAAGCCAAATCCTCTTGGACTTTGATCACATCAGCTTCTCTGTCCTACATTTATTTCCTGACATTGCCCAGTAAAAAGGCTGTTGGTTTCTTAAATACAAATGATAAAATACAATTTCAAGATGTAACACATACCAATACATGTATTACCTATACACACACACGCGTGCAAATGCAGTCATCCTGCAGGATCCATGAGAGACTGACTCCAGGGCATCCTGTGGATATGGAAGTCTCTGTACACTCAAGTTCCTTATACAAACAGGCATGCTATTTTAACATAACTTGTGCGTATCTTCTCAGATACTTTAAATCATCTAATTTACTTATGATAGCAAATGCAATGTAAATGCTATACAAATAGTTCTTATGCTATGTTTCACAGGAAATAAGAATAGGGAAAGGTCTATGCATGTTAAGAACAGATGCAAATTTTTTTCTGAATATTTAAAACTATGGTTGGTTTATTCTGCAGCTGCATAGATACAGAGGTTGTGTGTGTGTGTGTGTGTGTGTGTGTGTGTGTGTGTGTGTGTGTGGCCTTGTGTGTTGTGCATGTATGGTGCTCATGTGTGTGGTGTACATGTATGTGATGTGTGTTTTAAGGCATCCATTCTATGCATTAGGAACAATAATGTCTAGATACCGTATTTTTTAGTAACATAGGGCAGAAGCCTTCTGTCTAATTTAAAATCTTTTGTACAGCAATATACTTGATGGATACTAGTATATGAAACTTTTGCAACCTGGATTTAGTAATGGACTACTTGGTGCTAAACTAAGAAAGAGGGATAATCTTCATGTCACTTACAGTTACTTCTGTTGCAAGCGACCCATGTCTGAAGTCCTGGTTCTAACTAGTTTTTTTTTAAAAAAAGGAAAAAGAAAATCTGTGGTCAACAAATGACCACAAGTAAAACTTAAGTGACTAATGGCTTCAGGATCAGACAAGAAGCAGGACTCAGTTTGATGTCTGAGCTCTGTTTCCATGGGGATGTGTCGTGTATCTCAAGTCCCAAATGAATGATTCCATGATGACCCAGCCAGCTACAACCGAGCAAGGAAAATCCAGAGCAAGTGGCTGGTAGTGCCAAAGGAGTCACATTCCTTTTAGGCTTTGTCCCTGAAGCTCCTATCACAGGTCATTCCCAGAAGCTGCAAACCCAGGCTGACTTAGCAAGCGAAAAGCAGGCCCTGTAAGTAGAGTGACTTCCCCAGAGAAGGAGAAGCAATGCTGAACTGCAGGCTCTAGGCCTTATCAGAGAACTGAGCTATCAATCACATCCACCTCTGTGGAATGAAAGATGAAAGTGGAGTGCATGTGACCCGCTGCAGAAAGACGGTGACTGAGTTAGGAAAGCAATTCCTACTCAGAAAAATGTGAAAACTAAAAACTGACTAGTTTGAGTTGGAGGCCAACCTGGGCTACCTAGAGAACTTGTGGCCAATCTGAGCCGTATAGTGTAAAACAACAACAAAAAAAAAAAAAAAAAAAAAAAAGATGAAAAGGAGAAAAAGAATGTAAACAAGGTCCTTAAAATTTTCAGACATGAGATCCTGTTACAGGTTATTGAACACTGTAAAAAAATAAGATGAAGCTATGTGAGGTTCAAGGGGGTCTCAGACAGAAAGCGCCTTCCTCCCAGGAAGACATCAATTTTTCATTTTAAAGCAGTTCAATGAGCTGCTCTTCAGCTGACTAAGAAAGTCAAAGACTCACCCTCAGTTTCACAACACCAACCTTCATGGGCTGGTCTACCCCCAGGTTCATTTAGCAAACTTACGTCACAGAAATTTCCAAAACTTCCAAATACTTCAGTTCACTTTTCCCCCATTCATAGCACTAGATTTCTGAAAGATAATTTTAAAATGTTAAATTTCCTTTCATTTTCAAAGCTTTGGAACTATACAGGCACTTGATCAAAAAAAAAGACAGCTCATTGTTCTTTGCTTTTCCCTCACAGAGAATTTATGTCTCAAAAGATTCTTTTTAAAGGAAAGTGATTTAATATGGTTCCTCTCTGGCCCAGAAAACTGCCATAAATTTAAAATTCATCCTTATACAATGTTCTTAATTATAAGATAAGTAATCTTCCTTGTTCATTTAATTCCATCCTATTTATCCTTTCAAGTGGAATGACACGTGGCAAACACAATTTAGGGAGTTTTATTAATAAAGACCTAACCACACAACTTGTAGGGCATGGCTCAGAATAATATTTTAACTACAGGTGAATCTGAAACCCTATCAATGACCAGAACTGCCAGATCCCTTCCTGTGAGGTAGTTAGTCACTGCCCCACCCCTTTCTGGGAGGTAGTAAGTCAGTCAATAAAGGGGGAGAGGATATCAGTCTTACTATGTAACTGGGTGAGTTCACAACAGGGCCCAGGGCCTGTCCCCTGTACTTTGGATGTACAACAGGGCTGATCTGCTTTGCTCTACAACTGGACTACACTTCACACATCATGAAAAACTAGGCTAGGGCGTGGAGGCATGCTAAAATAAGGCTCTGAAGTTGTAGAGAGCCCAATGCTTTGCAAAGACACTCACGGTTGGGGGTAGCTAAAGGTAGTTTAGTGGACTGACCTGAGAACTTAATCACTTCGTATAATTTTTGTTTCTCTCTTTCTACCCCTCAGGTGAGTGTGAGCCCCAAATACTTCCCAATAAAGTTTGCAAACTGGACAGCTAGCAATCTCTTCCCCTTTCCCCCGAGTCCCCTGATTTACCACATTCAGGTTTAGCAACAAATGTTCTGGCCATTATTTCCGGAACATCTCCTTGAGTATTTGTTTATTTATTTTGAGATAAGGTCTTGCCAAGGAGCCCAGGAGTTGAGAGCCTTCAGCCTCGGCCTCCCAGTGCTGGAGTCTCTGCACGCACACGCCACCTGTTCCCCCAGCCATCTTGATTTAGACAAATATCTGGATTAATTTAGCTAAACTGTGACACATGCAATGGCACTCAGGAAGGACATTACCAGCCTCATTTTGTCTGCTGTTAATCTATAAGGCGTTTGAAAAAGCCTGCCATTCCTGGCTTTTGCAATTCCCAGCAACTAACTGCAATCTTGCCGTGAGTGAAGATGATGGGGCAACTGAAGCAGGCTACTAATGGCCAGCAGAGGGGATCAGCATCTCAAATCATTTCCAAAAGCCAAGTAAATTCTCCAGAATGGAAATCTGCCTTCTCCCTATTTTCAGTCTCCAGGAGGCAATACATGTTTTGTTCATTATGAATCATTCTCTCCATCCCTTTCGACTAACGCCAAGGAGAGGAGCGCGTCCTTAGAAGCGCCTCACTGGCTCTGCTCACAGCACAGTGTCTGACGGTAAGGTCATCCCGTGCTTTCTCATGTGAAAACATTTGAATAGCACTTCGGCAACTCTAAGACCATTCGAAATACACAACCGAAAACGATTTATTAGCTCTAATTCCTGCATGAGCTAGTGGTTCCAGGTCATTTCAATTCTCCACAATACTGTGTTTTATAAACAGAGAGGGAATAATTTCCATATTTTTGCAGATACTTTACAGTGAGACAAAAGCCCCTGACTAGAGTCATGCAGTTAGCGAGAGAGAAATGACCCATGAGCGCTTAGGTTTTTTTGTGTGTCCTATGATTGCTTTTTAAGCAATGAAGGGTTTTAGAAATAACCCCTTTGTGCATTCACCAGAAGCAGAAGTTGTTTATAAGATGAGGGGTTTGTGTCTGCATGTTTCGGATGCCGGGGTGGAATGCAGACTTCCATATTCTATGTACTTATTTACCCTCCACGGAGTTCCACCCTCGGCCTAATTTCTTATCAGATTTTATAGATTCAGATAAATTTTAGTAGCTTCCGACCACAGGCAAATGTCATTTCAGTTATGTTTGCTGTGTTCACTCAAATGCTAATTAATCATAAATTGTTTCATAATGTTTTATAATTGGGAAAATTACATTAGTGGGCAACAATCCCACCTAATAGTTTCTGTTTGGTAAGTGGCCTTCAAATGGGCCGACTATGAAAGAGCATTTGAGCCAATCTGTCTTGTCATGCTGTTCTGTTCTTAAGTTTAGCCAAATGTAATTACTTTTCCCCTGATGTAAAACTGCCTGTTCTCTTTATTCTTTCTTTTCCCTTTCTTCCTTTCTTTCTTTTCTCCTTCCTTCCTTCCTTCCTTCCTTCCTTCCTTCCTTTCTTTTCTGTGTTTCTCTCTATCTCTCTTTCATGTGTGTGTCTGTGTGTTTCCTTGGAGATAGGACCCAGCACCCAATGCATGAAGCACATTTACCACTGAGCTATTTATACAATGGACAGCCCTCCCTCGATCCTCCTCCTTTTGTGTCTTGGTCTGTCTAAGGCACTTAGGGTAGCCTTGAATTCACTAGTAACCCAGGGAGGCTGCCCTATACTCTGTTTCCCTTTTCAGCCTCCTGGATAGCTGAGGTTACAGGCCTGTGCCAGCAGGCCAAGTTTATTGAAATAAAAAAGGCTTGAATTTTCCTGCCAACATGTTCAAAGACAGCCAAAACGAAAGCATTTTCATACTTTTAAGCCATCAAGAAACACGTCATGGCCACAGGGTAGCTTATGTCACAAAACAAACCTTCATATGCTGCTGAATGGATGGACAAGTTTGCTAAAACCACTTTAGCAAACTCTGGAAGTATTCCGTTGAACCTGCATACACCCTGATGTAGCAATTCCATATAAGGATGATAATAGTAGAATATTTTGAGCAATAATTCAAATTGTAAACAACCAAGGAGTCCAAAGAATGAAGAGGTAAATAGAGATAAATGCATAGTAATTAGAATACAGCAAGGAGCCTTGGGTAGGCACAACATATGAATGAATCTCAAACAGTGTGGAAGGAAAAAATATAGTCACAGAAGTACTCTTAAGGATGTATCACTTGGTTTCATGTATGTAAAATTCTGTAGTCCGTTAAATTGATCTAGTATAGAATCTGAATTGTGATTAATTGGGGAGGGGGCTATTAGAAAACATTTTCAATGGAAAGCCCAAGGAGATTGGCTGTGGCTGTCTGGGGTGAGCTGAGAAGGCTGTGGGCAGAAAGTAAGACTAAAGTAATGGAAGGTGAGTGACAGCGACCACAGATAACCCCAACCAAAAGGAGAGAGAAGGTAGGGTGAACTCTTTAGCCAGCATCACCAGGTGCAGTAAGACCTTGGTGCTGTCATCCTGTTCATTTCAGCCATTCTGGGGGGAGGTAGCATACACTGCTATTATTTGCATTTATTTCCTCAAGAACTAATGACATCAAGCATCTTTCTGCATGTTGTTTGGCAATTGGGGTATCAATTCTCTAAAGGACTATTCACGAATTATGTTGAATCTCACCACAATTTTAATTGAGTTGAGTATATTTTGCCCATTGTTTTTGTGGAATCTATATATTCTAAATGCAAGGCACTTTGTTAGATATACATGTCTGTACCCATTTCTTCCAGACTCTATTTCTTTGACTGATTCATGTACCCTTGGTCAATACCATACCATCTTAATGACTGGCACTTAATATCTGGAAGTATGAGTTCTCTATAAATTCTTAATAATGCTTCATTATTCATAGATCTTTGTATTTCTACTTAGATTTTAGATAAATTTTATAATTAAAAAAAAGGACATTGGCTTAGGTTGGAACTGCCACTGAAGCTATAAATCACATTGGGGGAACTATCATTGTTACAATCCTTCCAATTGGTAATAATATATGACTCCATTTAGTATCATTGAACTCCATCTGCATTAAACATTTGCTTTTGGTTCAGGGGATATAGTTGGTGGTAATTTTTCTTAGGAAAAACTTCAGCTATTTCATATAATGAGTTAAGAAGTGTTCCAGTTTCACTCTTCTCCAGAAGTGTTTATGTAAGAGTAGAATGAATTTTCCTTCCTTAAAATTTTGGAATAATGTATTACTAAAACAGTATGGGTTTGGGATTTAATTTCTGAGAAGGCGTTTACTTGTTTTCTTACTTAAACACTAGATAATAGATTGCTGTGCTCTCTCTAGGTTGTCCAGTTTAATGAACATGAGCCTATAATAATAACCACTTAGTACTGTCTTGGCATCCATGTTACCTGTAGTAGTGACTCCCTTATTTTCTATGATGTCTCTGACTCATGTTCTTTCTTGGATTTTCCTTGATAGGTGCACTAAGCCTTTACCAATCACAGGAACATTTTCCAGAAACCACCCTGGGTTTTGTCAAGTTTTAAATTTGTATATCTTTTTCTCTTTCTATGATTTCTGCTAATGGTTTTGCAATCCTGCTCCCTGATCTGCAGCTGCCTCATGACCTGGCCTGCAGGAGAGTAGCACAAGCCTCACTGTTAAGAGACTCTAAGAATCATTAGCCCTGGAATGTGGCCATGTCTATTGTGCTTTTACAAACTATGAGTCAGAATTTAATTTGCTGATTATTTTCTGGTTTCCTGAGTTTGAAATTCCAATGAAACTGTCAACTTTTTTTGCCACTACATACATTTAAAGTGTGAATTTCCCTTTTAGAGCTGTTCCAGCCCACTGTTTGCAAATGCTGTGTCTTCATTAGCTTGGTTGATCATCTTAAAACACTTTTCTGTTGAATGGAAATGTCTCCAACATGGGTTATTTTAAATTTTCCAAGTATTTGGAAATCTCTTAGTGATATTTATACTACTTAGCCTTAATTCAATTTTATGCTGGTCAGAACATACATAATGATTTCAATCCTTTGATATTTACCCAGACATACTTTCTGCCCAAAATATATTTAATTTTGTTAAATGCCCCATAAGCATTTGAAATGACTTGTGCATGTTTAAAAGAATCAGTGGTTGGGTGCATTACTCTATATTTGTCAATTAGTTCAGTTAGCTAATCATATTTTTCAATTTTTATTCACACTTTTCTTTTTTGTGAGGAGTGTGTGTCTGTGTGTGTGCGTGTCTGTGTATGATGCATGCATGTACACACATGCATGAGTATGTATGCCCATGCAGAGGCCAGAGAACATTGTATGCCTTCCTCTGTCATTCTCCACCTTGAGTGAGATAGAGTCTCCCCATCAATCTGAAACTCACTGTTTTCACTACAGTATTTCCCAGGGTGCTAGGTGCTCTACCTGTGTTACAGAAGAGTCACGGGTAAGGGCTAGGAATGAGATGAAGGAATGTCACAATCCCAAATGAAACTAAAACCTTCTAGGATCCTTCAGCGTTTACAATTAATGTCAATAAACTGTTTTCTTTGAGCTGTCTATTAAATGCAATATGAAAGAGTTACAACTCCACTACACTTTTTATCAATATCTGAACTCTACTGGTAATTCCATCTTTTAAACAAGTTAGTAGCTTCTGATTGCAAATCCAACAGCAGCATGATAAGCCACCGAGGGTGCCCCTGATTAAACTCCTTTCCTGACTGCAGGAAGAGACTTCTCCCTCCATGCTCAGAGGCCTTCCTTCGAACTCACCTAAGCCCTAGCCTTCCAGTCTGATGCCCAGGGGATGGTGCTGAGATGGCACGCTATCACACCCATATCTTTTCTTTAGACACACTTAGAATCATGCACACACTCAAAAGGAAATCACTTATTTGCTCCAAGCAACTAAAGGAAGAGCCAGAATTAAAAACAGTAATCCCAAAGGGCTTTGGAAACTTAAACACATCCTGTAATCTACCTCGCAACTAAATATTTATACTCAAATTAAAAAAGCATTGTTGGGACCCTTTCATCTGGAAGATTAAGCTTCTACTGGAAATGAAAAGAATCTGGTACATCACAACTGTCAAGGCTCTTTCAGACATCACCAGAGCCAAGGGTGGGTGTTCCCTTGGCCTTCCCAGTCTACTGGTGCTAACAGAGGTCACAATTTAAGGCTCATTTTCCATTTATGTGGAGGACTAATAAAGAGCACATGAGTAGCTCCCAGATAGACAGGGCTATCCTGGAAGGAATGCTCTATGCACACACTGCTAGTTAAAAACATGCTGAGTCCTCTGCAATTACTGTGTTGGCAGAAAGGCCAAGCCCCAGGTCAAATAACTACTGCGGTTTGCTCTTTGCAAGGCACAGCCTGAGACGATATAAAAATAATTATATGCACAAACCAGATTTTCCAAACTGCTTATTCAGTTTCTAGGTCAGTATAACTGGACAAATCCTCTGGAAGTTAAGGTTTCCAGCTGACCATGAATGGCTAGTTTGCTTGTACTACTTCTCGGTACTACTGTTTAGACATGATGTTTAATCTTCATTCTCCAGAGACCTCTACTCCTAATGAGGACAGTTAAGTTAGAGGACATCAAAGCCATGCTACGGCAGAAGTTGAACGCCAACTTCATAATTGTACAATTAAAAATTGAGGTTTCACACACAACCTGGTGCTCAACTGCTTGGGACACAAAACAGCAGGATGAATTATTTTCATGAGTATAACCAGCTCTATAGAACACAGTGATTTCCCTCCAGTTCAATCACTTCTTAGTCGTTTGTACTTTTTTAATGTATTAATTTTGCCTTTATAAAAGGATTCTTGATACATCAGTCTTTATGAGTGCTAGAGTGCATTAACGGTTTCAGAAAACTAAAGCATCGCCTATCTCAAACCAACACACACTTAACCTCGCTTGCTGAGATGTTCATGGCTAGGGGAGAGGAGAAACCCAAGCACACTGGAAGCACAGAGGGGTTTAGGGACAAGTCATTGCCAGGGATAAATGAAGGGGTAGCAAACAAGAAATGCAATTTCATGGCAGATCTGAAGATTTCCACAATGAGACAGGAGGTAGTTTTAGGAGACATGGCCGGTGGCTTTAAAAATGGACATGTGGGGGGTAGGGGAGAGACATCTTGGCAGGTTTCCAAGCTCATCAATTCTGTCATTCCTGATGGGATTCCCACCCACCCCCGTGTCCTCCACCAATTTCCCCAGTCCTAATTGCCCTCTCCTTTTGCTCAGATACACTGCAGAGTCTACGTGTCTCTGGAAATTAATCACTATTTGAGGGATTAATTGGAATTTTAAGGTTATTAATTGTAATTTCCTCTTCATCTGGCTTTTTTTAATTTTAAGGGAATCTACAAGGATTCCTATAGTAGCCAAAATGTATACTTAGAGAGAGGGAGAAGAAAGCTCCACCCCACAAAATAGCTCCCTCTCTGAGACGTTTTACCAGACCTTGTCAGGTATTGCATGTAGAGAACTAGTTACAAACCACATCTGAGGATTTAAGAGAAAAAGCTGGTCCTCATAAGACTGTGTATAACTATTAAAATGTCCAGCAATACCATTTCCTCTCTCAACTGCCTCATATTCAGAGTAAATCATTTAAAGAGGAGGAATGGGTTATTTTAAAGCAAAAGAAAAGATAATGCCTAAAACTTTTCCCCATGGACTGTGATCATTTGAAGTTTTATTTCCCCTGGGAATGGAATGTTCTATTAGATGTCACATATACAGATGAATGCACACACAAAACACAAGGTTTGCACCAAGGTACATCCTTGCCTTGAAATGACATGGCAACAAGTATTTCAAACATTTTTCAGACTTATTCATTTTATTGTTCTGAGTATTTTCCCTACATGATATGTGTGTACCACACTTGTACCTGGAGCCCTCCCATGTCGGAAGGGTAAGTCAGATTCCCTGGGACTGTAGTTACCAATCATTGTGAGCCACCAAGTGGGTGCTGGAAATTGAGCCTGGGTCCTCTCCAAGGGCAACAAGTGCTCTTAACCTCTGGACCAACTCTCATCCAGCAGTTAGTATTTTCAATCATAAGTAAATGTCTCCTGGCATAACATAAACATTGAATTGCAACTCAGAGGAAGGATAAACCTAGGGAGACAGACTTAGAAGTGCATGCAAAATTTAACAAAGCATTCTTTGTGGTACGGGAATACAGGCTGGTTCCAGGCTTTCAGGGACCCTTAGTCCAGACATCTGGAAGGTTCCTCCAAACTCTGACATTTACAGAATCCCAGACAATGAGAAGTGGCAGCAACCTATAAAACCAGAGTAAGTACCTCTGCCAGGGAAAGTGGAGGATGTGGCCAGCTTCCCCTTGCAGCCTGCACATCCTCAGGCTAGAGGACACACCTGTGCCACCATGCCTAAGAGTTTCCAGGTAAAATGTCTACTGGCATCTGTCACAGAAGCCACGGAAACTCAGAGGAACTCTGAACCATCTTAGTTACTACTGATGATGGCACTTTCGCTCTCAGTCTTCCGACTGTGAAAGTTTTCAGTAAAGTTAATGCCTTCATTCAGTTTTTAATTTTTTCATTAAAAATTTTTAAGAGCTTATGATGGATGTAATAGCAGTTGGTAATCCCAGGGTCCCTTCTTTCACAGAGTGGCAGTCAACTAGAAACACTCTAAGGAGTTACAAGTTAACTGCTGCATATTTCTTTTTGTCCCTAGAGCCAAGCAAGGCTGGCACCGGCCATGTTCTCAATATATATGAAAGAGGGAGAGGGGAGAGGACTAGGAAGGAAAAGTTGGGGAGAGTAAGATCCAGGCCCTTCCACCTTACTGGTAATTTTTATAGATGCAATACTTGATAATTTTAACCAAGTAAACAAGTGATAGTCAATAATTAGCATGGAGAGTATACTCAATCGTAGAAGGATATATTTCTTTCTCCCTGAAATTATAACTATTAAGCATACTCAGATGTGACCATGCTTTTGGAAGCCTATCAGTCTGGTCTCTGGCAAAGACTTTGTGGTGAATGGGGCAATTATAAGATGAATGTTCCTTGCTAATGAACATATAAGATCATGGAACAGAAAGCCTTCTGTAAAGGCTAAGATGAAATGGGAGGCTCCTGTCACAGTCAATGCCAATTGAAAAAGCCTCCCCCTCCTAGGAGAGATGCGATGAGGCTTCCTAGAAACGCCAGCTAATGTTGCAACATAGGCCAAAAGGAAGTGGTAGGCCAGGAGGCCAAGGGAGAGGTTCCTCCAAAGTCCATACAGGACAGGAAGCAAAGCATTAACAAAAATGTGAGGACATCTGGGTACCAGGAAACATACTAAGTCACTGGGCACTACAAAGACGACTAGGATCAGTGCCTTCCTGGTCACCGGAGCGCCATAGGACAGGCAGCTGTATCTAAGCATCAATGAAAGTACAAAGAGCGACAGGAGTGGAGGATGTGTTGGGGGTGAGGTGCGAAAGCATTTGTTCCTCAAGGAAGCCTTGAGAAACACTACCTCCAGACCCAGAGGGAAAAAACATCACCACCGCATCCCTCCACAAAGGCCACCTGTTTCCCGTGACAGACAGACGAATAAAGGCATCGTCGCTGTTCAGACTTTGGTGAGTGTGCACTCAAGTTCCAATCTCAATCATGTTATACCCTCTTCCTCCCCTTTCTCTCCCCTTCCTCATCCCCCTTTTCCCTCTTGATCTTGCCCCACCTCTGCCTCTCTCAGTTACCGACTGAATATTTACAGGTGCCATGTTGCCAGGCCTGAGCTTTCTTTAAAAATGGGGAATGGGGTAGGATGTGATCACCACTAAAGCTACATGTTTGTCATTATGTTAGACTATGTGAAAATGCTCCACAATAAAAGTTCCTTAAAATATGAACTGGTTGAACTGGAATTCAGTTGCAGAGAAGGACGAGTGAAGAGCAAAGGGGTTCAGACCAGGCTGGTGAAACCCACAGAAACAGCTGACCTGAACATCGGGGAACTCTTGCTCCCCAGACCGATAGCTGGGAAACCAACATAGGACTGATCCAGACCCCAGGAACATGGGTTTCAGTGAGGAAACCTCGGAAATCTACAGGACCGCCTGTAGTAGTTCAGTCCTTATTCCTAACACAGGTGTGGACTTTGGGAGCCCATTCCACATAGAGGAATACTCCCTGAGCCAAGACACATGGGGGTGGGCCTAGGCCCTATACCAAAGGATACAATAGACACTGATGGCCCCCTATGGAAGGCCTCACTATCCAGGGGGAGCAGAAAGGATATGTGATAGGTAGGGTTTTAGTTGGGGGTGGTAGGGGAGGAGGGGAGGGAGAGGGAATTGGGATTGTCATGTAAAACAATCTTGTTTCTAATTCAAATAAAAAATCTGCAGAAAAAATATGAACTGGTAACAAAAGCCCACCAAACATGTAGGAAAAGATGAAAAATTTAAATGATAATCTAATAAAATGCTAATAGTGTAATGAGTTTAAATATAAACAAGAGCGCTGTAAAAGCTATGATTATTTGATCATGAGGTCTCCATAGGCCACATATCACATCCACACCTTAGCAAGCACACTGCATCTACATGTTGTTGGGGTTCGAGGCCAATTTAGGATGTTTCCAAAATGCCAGCAAGTACCCTGTAGTGGATTATGTCATCAACTTGGAAGCCCTGAACTAATTTTCTATTAGTTCTTTAAGAATGCTGTACCATGAGTTTTGATCATATTCACCAACCCCCACCCCAACTTTTCCCAGATATTCACTTCTATGACATTTTTCTTTCCCCCAAATCAAGGTCCATTTATACTGCCTAAATATTCTTGGATATCTGGTCTTCCATGTGATGGTGATTGACTTACAAAAAGCTATACTCTTAGAGAAAACTAACCCTTCCTTTCCCAGCAGCTAACAAATAGTTTTTAAATGAATGAATACTAATACAATAGAAAAAAAACAGTATCAGAACATTTTGCACTATAGAACCATTTTCATTGGTGATTGTGTGTGTGTGTGTGTGTGTGTGTGTGTGTGTGTGTGCGCGCGGGCGTGTGCACAGCATGATGTGTTAGTCTGTTAAAGTCTAAGTCCAATTATGGCACTCCCATTTAGAAGTGTCACACTCATTGTAGAAGTCAAACTCCTGCAAGGCCCAATGGGATCAGTTATGATTTGTCTCTGCACTAAGTCCCATTACCCTGCACTCCAGACCACTGACATTGTTTCTGTTCCTGCAAAACTTCAGGTACATTTTCCCATGGGCCTTGGTGCCTGCTGTTCCATGCCTGGTAGGGATGGCTCTTTCTCCACAGTCTACACAATGGTTCCCTCATCTTCAAATGTCATCATGTCACTTTCTCAGAAAAGACTCCTCCAACCACGTATTTCAAAATTCAGAGCCCTTGTGAATCCTATTCACCTCTGTTTTTGTCCCCCCCCCATGGAAGTTACCACCATCTAATTAATTTAATTATACATTTTATATATAGTATAATTATATAGGGACGCATATATATCCTATGTCATTTCTTCTGTTTACTATCTGTCTTTAAATCTCCAGGAGGTCCAGAATATTTGCCTGTTTGGTCCACAGCAGCAGTATCTCTAACATCTAGAATACCTGTGCATTTGTACAAGTGAAGGTACACCGGACTGTGGTGTAAAATACACGTCATAGGCTTGTATGACAGTGTCTTGGAGCCCACTCAGGTAGCTCTGAGGTACTCAACATTGAAAGGCAAATGCGGCATACACACCACACCCAACAGTCCTTCCCATCTCATAAGTGGGTGCTGCCTATGGAAACTGCTATTCGAAGCACGTGAGGCAGCAGGGCTGGAATGAAAACCGTACTTGCTCCCTTGAGCACCCACCACAGCATTACAAATTGGCAAGAGGAGATGAGCAGTCAGAAAATCATAAAAATTTCAAGACCTTCTCAGACGATCTGGCTTGACCTAATCATTCCATCAACGAGCGTCAAAGTTACAAAGTGGTACTGTCATTTGCCCCAGGGTACACATAAGGTAAATGCTGAGCTAAAACTAGTGGAGACTTCTGCCACGTGACTCTCCACCTAGCGATCTTCACTCACTCTGGCGTGCCCTAAAAAATGAGAAACAGGAACAGCTCCCCACAAGCATTCTGCCTGGTCTCTTTGCTTTAAGTCACCTGGAAAGTGTTCTGCAGCTGGGTGCCAATCACCTCTTCCAGGAGAGCCCCGACAATTTTGCAAGAATCTCTATTTTAAAAACAAAGAGCTGCTAATGATCACTATTTCTCATAAATGAAAGCCTTAAAAATTCCCTGCCATAGTAACCGGGAGAGGTTGAGTCATCTACTATTATCCCGTGACGTTCTAATAATACAGTACCAGTGTATGTCAGGCCTGGGGGGTGCTAATCTGTCAAGAATCCAAACTTTTAACCCTCACAGTCCCATTTGTCCCATTAGAAGTAACGGGTCTAACCACTTTTCACATCGATAGGTCTATGTTTCCCAGAGCCACGGGCAAAGTGATAAAGCACAGAGCACTAACAAGAGAAAGCGGTTCCGTGAAAGGTGTAGATCTTCTGAAGTCTGTACAGAGCAAAGCCGTTTCTCAGGCAGTGCCGTTTACCCAAAGTGGATGGCTGGAACTGCTTCATCCTCAGCTAAGTGATGATAAGCTCTCTCCTGTGGCCCTGAGAGGACATTAGAACTTTGTCTTTGAGATGCCTATCAAAGACATCTTGGTGCCCCATTTCTTAACAAAGCCCTCTTCTTCCAGGCCCTTCAGAAGAGGCTTGCCCATTCTCATTCCAGAAAGAGGGTTAGACTGGACAAAGTGCTTCATGGGAAGCCTACATCCTTGCCTGTGATGGGTTTACACCTTACCATGTGGCAACACTGTAGCAAAAGAGGAAAGGGAACAATTGCTGCAGGTACCCATGCTTACGGAGAAGGGTTTCTTATTTCTCATGGAACCATGGGGGGGGGGAGAGAATCTAGATACGATTCTAAGACTGTTGTCATCTCGACAACAGGCTAAGGCTAAAGAAAAGGCTCACCGGTAAGGAAGGAAGGGAAGGGCTCTGAGCACTAGAGAGAAGCCCATGGGGTGAGAGGTCACAGTGCACAGAACTGAGTGGTATGGGAAGTGCGGTGCTCTACCCCACAGGCCTCTTGCGTTATGGTCAGGAAGAAGGGCTGTGCGTGCCTTACCCATGCTGCTGTTTTCCTGAGATAAGCTTAAGTGGTGAGTGAGTGGTAGGTTCCAGGATTCTTACTTTAGAGAGAACTCAGCAGATGGCACTAGGAAGAGGGGGATTATGGGGTGAGGAAGAGGGTAGCTGCAGAGAGCAGCAGGGAGCACGGACTTGTCACTGCTGTTGTCCTAGGGGACTCAGAGAGGGCAGCACATTTCACCCCAGGAAGGCCACAGACACCAAATCCACTCTCCCCATTCTCACTTCTGCTTCAGATGAGAATTCTCACTTCTGTGAGACATTAAGAAAAGAATCAACAACGATGTACAAGTCAGAGGGACACTGTGGCTGCCACTCCTAGTCTTCACCTCCGTTAGCTCCAAGCCAGAGCCATCACTCTGTCCAGCTCACAGTCGTCTCCACACAAAGGGCAAGAGGAGAACTTCTCTGCAAGCCAGGGCTCGAAAGCAGCAGGTGTCTGGAGGACGTTCATTACCTGGGAGTCAGCAGTATAAATTGCGTGGCTCTTAAAAGGCATCTGCTTGTGCTGATTCATATTTTAGATGTGACTGGATCAAACACATTTTTCTTGACTTTTTCAGAATAAAAGTCAACACTATTGGAACACCAGAGAAAGCTGTTTCTCTGCAGGGTTTTGGTCTTTCTGAGAAAGTGTTTATTGTGTAATACTGTGATCTTACAGGATCAAAGGGTGCCGCTGGCCCTTTGACGAGCAATGACAAAAGAGGCAGCTGAAGCTATCCTCAGGAACATCTGCACAGACAAGAAGATATGCTTAGGAGTGTTTACACAGGCAGCCTTTGGAGGGGGCAACAGCTGATACACAGCTGTATCAGTAACCACCATGACAGACCAGGCTACCAATGGCACAGGGGGACACTCAGCTCTGACAGACTCACATGTTACTGGGAAGCTGCAGAGTTGTGTCCAGGTTTTGGAAGGCTGAAAAAAAAAAACATCTAACTAGTCATGAAAAATGTGTTAATTGCTTGTCCAACATTGGGGAAAAGCCTGCTCCTCTCCCCATTCTCCTCTGGGAGCGGGAATGCCTCTGTCATTAGGGAACAATGGAAGAGGAGGGAGGCACATGTCCAGTGGAGGCTGAGGGAGCCACTGGCAGTAGAATAAAGATGAAAATCAATGGGGGGTAAGGCCCCAGATTAGCCTATAATTTATCCAGGACAGCAAGACAGGAGGATTGCAAGCTCATGGTCCATATGAACAATGGAGTGAGACATAATCTCAAAAGTTAAAAATGGTCTGGAGATACTGCTCAGTGGTAGAGTGGATGCCTAGGATGTAGGAGGCCCAAGTACAATCCCAGTACCACAAGGGAGGGAGGGGGGAGGGGGAGAGGGAGGGAGGGAGGGAGGGAGGGGGAGGGAGGGAGGGAGGGAGGGAAAAAAGGAAAATGAGAGGAGTGAAGAAAGGATGGAGCCCTACTGTGTGGCACACAAGTGATCAATGGTGTGGGCTTAAATGCCTCCTAGCATCCTGTCTGGAATGGATTTGTCCTGTGGATTTTTTTCTATGGTCCTACCTTGTGAACATTTTGCCTTCTTGTTTTGTTGCTATTGTTTCAGTTTGGGTTTGTTGTTGTTCTTGTTTTGTTGAGCCAGTTTCTCACCGTGTCTGTCTCTCTGGCTGTCCTGGAACTCCTTTGTAGTCCAGACTAGTCTTGTACTCACAAAGATGTAACACGCTGTGACTCCCAGGTACTGGGATGAAAGACATATGCCACCATGCCTGGCCCTCATTTTTATTATATTAATTTTTGGCATTTAAAAAAATAATAGCTTTAATGGAATATAATTAACAGATACTACACACAATTCTTCTGCTAAAAAATGCAAAACTTAATGGCTTTTCCTGTATTCACAGATATCTGCAACAATTACCACAGTCAAATTTAAATAATTTCAGTGTTCCCAAAGACAAATCCTATCTATTAGCAGTGGCTCACTTCCCTCTCCAACCCCCAGGAACAAGGAATCTACTTCTGAGTATGATTTGTCTCTCCTAGATGTCTCATATCAGGGATATCAAACACCCTGGTCTTCTGTGAGTGGCTTTATTCACTTGCCACAAGGTTTTTCAGGCTCATCTTTTGCATGTAAATTACATCACTGTATTTACATTTGCTAAGTGTCCACTTTTCAGTTCTGCAGGGGGCTTGTGGACTGAAGTCCTGGTTCAGAAAAGACAGGTTTGATTCATCGGGAGTCTATTAACACAAAGAACTACTTTGAATATTACGATATATTTGTCTATTATGAATTTAAAGAAAACTACTTTTCTGAAAACCCCTGAAGCATGAGCCAATGTGAAGAGGTAGCTAGTCTTACACAACTGACACGTGGCACCCCCATGACAGAGTGCCTGGTATATAAATATTCCTGTTCCTCACATCTAGTTACTGAGTGCCCACTGGAAGGCAGATGCCACTCAAAACTCCAGCATAGCACTTAAAAAACAAACAAACAAACAAAGCATAAAAATTCATGGTAGTGAGGGCTGTTACACAGAGAAACCCTGTCTCAAACTCCCCTTCTCCCCCCCCAAAAAAACCCTCCGAGTAGTGGACTTACTCAAGAGGGACTGAAAAAGACAGAGAAAGGAGGGAGAACCCAAGGAAGACTGAGGATCGATGACGCTCCTAATGGCTCCTAAGCTGTGTGGTGGTTTCCTAGTTATTGTATTGTACCATTGACAACATGCAGGTCTACTAGCAAAATTATTTTGCACATGTAGACAATTCTCTGGGGACAACTGTTTGACTTCATGGTGGTACAAAAGTGATGCACATTCAGTAAGTCATACATCAAACTTTAATATCTTCCTGTGAAGTAGATCTCCTCCTTCAATGCTGGGCAACAAGCCATAACCCTTCATGAGTCTTGTGATGACAGGATGGAATCAGGGTAGCAGCCAGGGTTACCATACAGTGTGCTGCTAAGTCCCAATGCTCAGTAGATTAGATGTATCCCATGCTTTCACAACTTACAGTATTTTACATTTACAATGTGCTTATTTGGGTGCAAGCCATGCTAAGTCGAGGAGAATCTGACTGCATATTACATAGTAGTTCACAAGAGCCAGTCCTCTGGTTGAGAAAGTATAAACAATGACAGCCCTTAGGACTGTCAAAGCTCATTTTAAAAGGCATTGGCAATGTGGGGTACACACTGGCTGACTTGGTTCTGTTACAAGCCACAGGTTTGAGAGGCTGTAGAAGAAGAGCTGGTCGGTGTATTAAGAAAAGGTGTGTACAGACAGCAGACCATGAGCTGGGTTATCACTCCTCACCCAGGAAGGGAACTCACAGAGCTTCTTTCTAGAATGTGAATGTCTTGAGAGCAGAAATTCTGATTTATTTGCCCCCATGAATTCTCAAGTCTCTTACACAGAGATTTACAGATTCAGCTCTCACAGTTTTATCAGCCCATTTTAGAGACAAGACACTGGAAACTCAAAGCGGCCCAGGTTAACAGAGCCCAAAGCTGCTGGTGATCCCTTATCAAAGGTGTATGGTTCAAATGCGCCTGCCTCTGTTTACAAGCCTGCAGACCTAAATGTTAGAAACAAGCTTCTGAGGGTTCGATGTAAAGCACGGGGAAGAACAGTGATCCCTCAAATGGATGGGATTCATTACTGGGAAGAAATGTAGCTCAAACTCCAGATGGAGTCAGACATGTCTGCAGGAACCTCTGAATGACAGATTTACACTCAGCTATTCATGAAAGGGAGATGCTGCAGGGCATCTCCTCCCGGAAAGGCTGCTGTGCACTGGTACAAAACACTCTGCTAGTGCAGTACAATCCAAAGCTAAATACAGACTACAGAGATCAGCAGGCTCCCAGGACACGTGGCTTTCAAACCTCATGCCTTACATGTTTACTTGTCTAGCATTTGCTATGGTTGTTCCTTAGCCATCATCTGACATTAATTAGGTGAGCAGAGTTTACAAAGCCCTTGTCAGTTGATTTTTTTCCTCAGAGGAAGAATTTATATTGGGAGGGGGGTGTGGGTTAGTTTGGCAAACCAGCCCTAAGGCATAGTAATGTCACAGAGAAAATGAACTTCCTTGGTCACAAAGTACCGTCAACCCTAGTTATTGATCATGAGGTGGTGGCAGAGAGTGTAATGGGTATAAGCCAAGGGAGACCCCAACCAGAAACTCACAAGTCAAAGGGCACACGCTGTGGGAGACACTACAGTGCCCTCTGCATTTGAAAGTCACCAAATAATAAACACACTTTAATGTCCCCAATGCTATCTGTGGGGACAAGCACTGTGAAACAAAGTGGCTAATTTTTCTATAATAAAGTGAATTTGAATGAGCAACTTAAATCAGTATTAGGCAGTGGCATTATGTATATTAATATCTACATATCATTAGCATAATCCCAAGTGAATCTTTTCATTACAAAAAGTAATGCTAAGCTTGACTTTTCATTTCCTTTGGTATTAACTTTATATGCAATATAAATTTGGTTAGAAATAACTTTTGTTTGAAAGCTGATCTACTTCCATCCTCTGTGTAGACATAGAGAGACACACAGATATATGTAAGTAAGTGTGTGTGTGTGTGTGTGTGTGTGTGTGTGTGTGTGTGTGTGTTGGGGTGTATGTACACACAGATTGACGGCAGGATGCCTCAGTCCAAATACTATCAGAGGAGTGTTTTGAATACAGGCAGAGAGAAATGGGCCCCTTGTGTCTTCAGTCTCTCTTCCAGCTTCAGAGCACTGCAAACTTTCTTTGAAAGGATGGGTGTACACAAATCTAACATACAGATATGTTAAATCTGAAATTTTGGTAAATTTAAAACAAAACAATACAAAAAGCAAAACCCTTCTATGCAAGAATCTAATGAATGGCCCAGCCTGCTCTCCTTATGGCACTTCAATTCCAAACCATTGTACAGATTCAAGAATAACTGATGACATCTTTAAATGTGGAACTAAAATCAAGACCTCAGAATGTTGGCTCAGCTGTTTTAATGGACAAGGGCCACTTTCTGGAAAGCATACCGTGGGAGACACAGGGTGTGCATCAGCAGCTTGTACTTGCCAGTCTCTGTGACAAAGGCTGGAGCAAGATTGCTCACTGGAGCCAGCCAGACCAGTTTTGTCTGCTGCAGAGGCACTATAAGCCACATATGCAATATTAAATGACCTAGGAGTCACACTAACATTTAAAAATTAAGTGAATTTAATTTTAAAGTGATTTTATTTAATAAAAATATTACATTTTCAACATATATTTAGACTTTTTAAAGGGTATTAAGATAATTTTCATTTGTTTCTGTTATGCTGTCTTTAAACATCTGTTGGTCAGTTTTATGCTAATTTGATACAAGTTAGAGTCATTTAGGAAGAGGAATTCTCAAGTGAGAAAACATCTCCATAAGATCAGCCTATAGAAACAGTGTGTGCCTTCTGGACACAACAGGACCGATGCACACATGCAGTCAGAGAGACTGTGGCAGCATGCACAAGACCACACAGGTTCAAGCCTGACGGGGTCCCAGCACTGAGAGGAGGAAGTGGAAATGTGATCCCACCCCCAACCAAGAAGCTATCTGCAACTGACACTACTGGCAAAGGAAAAAGAGTGTCACTGGGGACATCAACCACACTCCAGGGCAGGCCCAATGCCCAGTAGTAACTGGCCAACACACAATGAACTCAATGATGTTTTTGTGGACTCTTTGTTTCATTTTGCTGTGTTTTGGCACTTTACCACTTACTGGTCTTTTGTTTGTTTGTTTTGATTTTCATTTTTGTGGCATTTGTTGTTGTTATTGTCTCTTGGCTTTTGTTTTTGTTTTGCTTTGAGAACATAAAGTTGAGTGGGTAGTGTTGTTTGGAGTAGTTGGAGAGGGGAAATGATCAAATCATATTGTATGAAAAAAAGTTTTCAATAAGAAAATGTAAGATTGGCTTGTAAGGCAAGTTTTCTTGATAAATGATTGACGATTGACATGGGAGGGCCCAGCTCACTAGCAGTGGTACTAACCCTGGGCAGGTGATCCTTCTTTGTCTAAGAAAGCAGGCTCAGAAAGCCAGTAAGCAGCACTCCTCCATGGCTTCTGCTTCAGTTCCTGCCTCCAGGTTCTCACCTTAACTTCCTGCCCTGGCTTCCTTCAGTGACAGTGACCTGAAAGTTGTAAAATGAAATAAATCCTTTCCTCCCTGAGATGCTTTTAGTCATTAATAATTCAGAGACTGGCCATAATTCAGTGATCACCCCCCCCCCCAGCCACATGAGGCTGCCATATTGATTGGGGCAGATCTAGGTCTGGGAATGAGACTCTTATGGGTAAATCTGCAACATTGCCAGCATGGCACTCTTTGAAACAATAAGGAAGCTCGGGTTTCATTTCCTTGAAACAGTCAGCACTGTGACACTGTAAAGGTCAACTATGGGCACTGTGAAACCAAGGACCTGAGCCTCCAATGAGAAGAGAGCTGCGTAAGATACCATCCCAAAGATTCTGCAAATCACAGACTCTAAAGTCAGGGTTCGAACTCATGTCGGTAAAGAACAGATTATGAACACCACAGTCTTTGGGCCATTGGGTTCTAAATCCAGCGGTCTTTCTGACAGTTATGGACACTTTAAAGACACTGTCCACCTCCCTACTTCTGCTGTGCCTGGAGGTGAGAACAGAAGTTTGAGGAGGAAAAATCTCTCATGCGAAGCAACTCTCATGTTCCTCCATCTTATTCTCCATCTTATTTGTAGGCATTTCTTCCAAATGACAGGAGCTTAAATTTCCAAAAGCTAACTTGATTTTTTAAAATACCCAATTCATTTGCATTGTCCTACAAGTGCTGCGGAAGGAGAAAGGTTCTAGGCAAACTGTTTGCTAATGGGCAGGTTGCTCCAAAGGCTTCCAAATAACATGGCTTGGAAATGCAGCCAGAAACCTCAGTCCACACATTCACAATTTTCCTGTTTTCTTTATGATGTTTTCAAAGAGACACAATTGAGAGACCCAGACTTTTTCTAGACATAGGCAGTTTTTCTTAGAGGCTGAAATTAAAGTTCACTATGGATTTAATCAAGTTACCAGTAAGAAAACAACACAACAGACTTGTTTTTTGTTTTTTGTTTTTCTTTTTGAAACTTGAATTAAACCTCAGGACTAAAGGAGTTTCACAAACATTTTACTTCTTTCCATCATTGCCCTTTTGCCATCACTCCACAGTTCCCCTCAAAGTTATGAAGAAACCACATTTCGCAATTTTCTATCAGGAGTATAAACTAATTTGAAAAACCAGTGTCTAATCTTTCTCTGTCCACTAATAAACAGGAAATAGGCTGAGCAGGTTCAAAGTCCAGAGGC
This sequence comes from Cricetulus griseus, assembly GCF_003668045.3. Lineage (NCBI taxonomy): Eukaryota > Metazoa > Chordata > Mammalia > Rodentia > Cricetidae > Cricetulus > Cricetulus griseus. Next base: position 87,279,680 of record NC_048601.1, read on the forward strand.
GCTTGGGGGTGTTTAGCAAAAATCAATTTGCAAAATTAAGACAAAAACATAAACCAGAGACTCAAAGGAACACAGAAATGTGATGGAATTTTCTGTCCTCAGCTTGTTCATTCATATTACTTAGTCCCTTGTCTTAGAACTATGTATACCCGTGCCATCCAAAAGGATTTTTTCCCCATAATGACAGAAATATGTGTGGCTTAATACAGAAGCCACTGGCCATGTGTGCTTTTGAGCATTCACAAGTTGAGGAACTGAATTTTGTCAAATGTAAATGGAAGTAGCTGCCTGAAGCTAATGGCCACTACGATTGACTCTGGGGCTATACAGAGCTAGGGCAGGTTGGACTCACTATATCTTGGTGTGTCCATGACATGCAAGGCCCATTTAAAATGCAAAGCACGGTGTGTCTTCTTTTTGGAAGCAATACATAATCAAGCCGAACATCCTCCGTGAAGCCAGACAGAAAAGGAAGTCTGCAGTAAATTCTCTCAGGTTGGTGCTACTCTTTAGCTGAGTCAGGAGAACTGATGGAGAGTTGGTGTGTGGGAATTGGGGCCCTGGAGAACAGTCAACCACATTGTAACCTGACTGAGTCTCACTGGACAGATAGTCCCAAGTTCTTTGGACCTTGATCTTCACAGGCACCAAAGGTCAGGATCCCCTGAACAACCCCCAAGCTCTGCTGGACTCTGAACTTGCTCAGCCAAGCTCATATTTATTAGTAGACAAAGGAGGATTAAACACTGGTTGTTTTAAAAAATTTATGTTGCTGATACAATATTGCAAAAGGGGTAAGGCTGGGTGAGTGACAGGCCTACCTGTTGAAACAAGACAATGTTGCAACTAAATCATACCATTTGACTAAACTCATAGATCAATGCCCATTATGCTGTGTGGTTGACTTTGAGGAAGAAAGTTGCTTACTTGTACAAGGAGCTAGTAGCAGCTCACCCTGAGTCCCCAGCAAGAAGTACTCTCAGGGCAATGCCCATATCCTAGGCCATCAGCTTCAGACCCCAGGGGCCAATAACAGAAGTCCCAAGCACAGATGACTGCCTCTAGAGCTAGTACAATCCTAAGACTGGTTCCCTCTCGTCATGGCAAAGTTGAATAAACTCCTGACAGTAACTTGGAGGCACACAACTGTGCTCTGTTTCACCAACTGGCATTCACCTAGGCACAAGTGTTCACTCTGATACAAATCCATGTGAAAGATAGCCAGTTTTTTCTACCACACAGCCCATGGAAGGAAAGGCAAGAAGATACCAACAGTTTTAGACAATGTTAACAGCAAGGCAAAGCAGACGTGGGATTTGCGAAAATATTTCTAAACAAAAATATGACAAACATGGGAAAAGAAGAAAAAGGAAGGAAGGAAGGAATGGAGGCAGGCAGAGAAGGAAGGAAAGAAGCAGAATATTTCTTTTGAAACTTAAGTGAAGCCAGGAAATGCAAACACACCCCTCAGAGATAATTGAGCAGTGCTATAGGTGAATGCGGTCAATAATTCACCAACCTAATTCTAGGATATATATATATATATATATATATATATATATATATATATATATATATTGACCTTCTCTTGGCAGAAAATTCTTTCCCAAACATGCCAGTACAACACCGAGCATCTTTTCCAACTAAATGCCCTGCTGTTGTTACCACTGTATAGGAACAGGAGACCCTGCTGAGCAACAGATGGGCCTCAGTAGATGCCAACACAGAAGCCAAGCCCCAGGTAGCAGCTAAGAGTACACATTGTCCAGTTAAACTATATGAAAGCTGGCGTGGGAAAATATCCCATGTTTCCATCCCTCAAAAGTCAAACAAAGGACAGAGTCACCTACATACTTACTACATGGGGCTAGATGGGGGAACCCCCACCTCAGCAAAACACACAAATCAGTGTGTCCCTGTCTAATAAATCTGCATGCTCACATCAGTCTTCCACTGCTGTGTCAAAATACTCGAGATACTTAAAAGTAGCAAGGTTTATTTTGGCTCATGGTCTTGGAGGCTTCTTCAATCTGTGGTCGGGTTTAAGCTCCTTTGTGGAGCAGAACTTCATGGCAAGGAACAGCTGGTTCGCAGAAGGGGAGGAGCCACACCCTCCACTCCATAGGCCCTGTCTCCCAAAAGTGCTCAGCAGCAGCAGGGCTGGTGACCAGCCCATCAAACTGTGACCTCTGTGTTTAAGATAAATACCATAACAAATATATTTAAGAAGACTGTCATTAATCTCTCAGATACTGAACCATTGGGCTCATCTGAGTTACTACAAGTGGGCAGTGAAGACTACTACGCTCAACCTGACGTCAAACGGCCACCAGGAAAGTGGGTGGCCTCACCTGAGAGAATGGTCTCCCTGGGCGTTCATCTTAGTTTTGCAACTCTTTATTATTTCATTGTGGTTTTAAGTCCAAATTTTATGCATGTCTTTTAAAACACAGCAGATAATCAACCCTCCCTGCAGATATATAAATGATTATGATAGGCTTCATTTGAAAGCAAAACAAGGTCTTCCACACGTAACTGCCTCTGCCCGTGGTCTCTTGGCAGAAACTAGATCCATGCAACTCTTAACTACACATGGTTGCCATACCAAAGTCCAGGCCTTCCCTCTGCGTCTCAGGGTACAGAAGACTCCGTGTGTGTCAGTGGCATTCCCTCCCAAAGACAAGAAGCTTCCTGCTTCCATGGTCAACACCAGAGTGACAACAGGAAGCAGCACACCTCCCGCCCTCAATGTTGCTCTGTGAAATCCACATAAATAATACCTCAATCTGCACAAGAATGTTATTTCAATTAAGGTTCTGACGACTGTGCTGATTTTTACCTTTTTCCTTTTATAAAAATGGTCAACTTCCTTTTAATAATGTCATGTGCTTATGTTCCCAAAATGTTAAATTCTTATCCAGGGAGTCTCTTTAATAGCTAATATTCTAACTTGTTCAGTTATTAGAAAACATCTCATTTGTTTACTACATTGAATAGGATGCTTTTTTTTTCTTTTCTTGATTGTGAAATTATCCATTTGGCAATCACATTACTAATATGCAAAAAATTCTTATTTTAATTATAAAATCAAATGTGACCCATGATTATTAAGAAAACTGTTTGTCAAATCAGACAGTTTATTTCTGGATATAATCAAGTATCTCAGGCTACAATAAAACATTAAAGATACTGATTTCCGTGTGTCTGTGGATGGTTTAAAATAATAAAAGGAATCAAACCTTCTTGCCAATCTAGGTGATTGTGAAATTTAATTATCAAAACAAAGGCATGCCAATTCCTTTTGCACATAATTGAATCCTCCAGAAGAAAATTCTGAAGAGTTCTCGGAAAATGTATTTTTAAGTTAGCGCTAGGCTGATAACTTCATTAGTTATATGTCAGTTAGTAACAGGCATAAAGACATACTTGGCTGAGGTGGTTAAACAACAGCAAGTGAGATTATTCAAATCAGAGAACCTCGAGGTGTTTCCCTCCTGGCAAACACCAGCAAATGCTACTCACTCTCAGCTGCTCCTAAGAGACAGGGTTAGACCATACCGGGACCCTGCAGAAGTCAGCTGTTCCTTTTCTAGGACTCAGATGTCCAAGTTCATCCTAAGCCTCCAGAGTTGTCCCATCAAAGCCTCCAGTCAGGCCCGCTCTCAGGGACCTAGTAGGCCACTGCAGCAGCAGCAGCCAAGACGTGATACTGCAGTTGCTGCAGCCACTAAGGAGAGCATTCTCCCCATGCTCATGCACTCTCTCTCTCTCTCTCTCTCTCTCTCTCTCTCTCTCTCTCTCTCTGTCTCTCTCTCTCTCTCTCTCTCTCTCTCTATATATAATATATATATATATATATATATATATATTCCCTTTAAAAGGTAAGCCCTTCCTGCCCCCTCTCTCCTTCTGCTCTAGCTCAGAGGCTGCCTCTGCGCCTCCAGCCAATAAGCCTCTCACATGAGCTCTGTTACATTGTGTGACTTTGTGGTGCCCCTTGGCTCCAACCCGCCCAGGTCACCTTCCGCCCTAAACTACTACACCACCCACCATAGAAAAGGACCAATGCCCCAAGAAATGCAAAAGAAAGTCAGAGATTCTCCCATCTCTAGGCCTTGGCCTAAGTTCTCCGTCTTCCTGAAATGCTTTTTTCTCTGCCTGCATTTTGGAAAGCTCCTGTGTCAATGCCTAACCCTGTGTCACCTCCACTGGCCACTCCAGTGAAGCAATCACTCCCTTGCCCTGCATAGTCCTTTACAGGATGTGTTATATCACTCTAGTGTATGGGTTGCTGCCTATCTCTGCTGCTGTGTCTCAAGGAAGATTCTAAAGTCATCAAGTCATCTTTCCCATACAAACACTCACAGTTATGCCTGACACCTGGTATAAGCTCGATAAATATTTCATTGATGGAACCCAAACTCAAGATCAAATTCAGCATATGAGGGAAGAAACAGGTTTTGTGTGCACTGGGCACTGAGTTTACTGCAGAACCTATGGTTGGAGCCACTGAGCACCTTCATTTCATTTCTGGAGAACACAATCTTGTTTGCACCATTCTTTTTTTTTAAAGGTGTGTGTGTGTGTGTGTGTGTGTGTGTGTGTGTGTGTGTGTGTGTGTGTGTGTGTGTGTACTACCTATATAGATATGTCTGTGGAGGCCAGAAGAGGGCATCAGATCCCCTGGAGTTGGAGTTACAGGTTGCTGTGAGCTTCCAGGTCTTCCACAAGAACAGCAATCTCTCCTAAGCACTGATCCATCTCTCCAGCCTCTGCACTCTTAGGCATTAGGTCCTGTGTCCAAAGCTCAGCATTCTGACTTAATGAGAAAATTGAGGCTAGGAAAAATTAAGTAACCCACCTCAAGATGCCTCACTGGTCAGCAGTGGAGCCAGAATTCAAATACAATGATCTCAGACGTTTGGAGCTACAAAGAAAGCTAGAATTATCTCCCTTGCTAAGCCTTGAAGCTCAAGCCTGGCCCACAGTTGGCCCTTCAGCCTGGTGACTAATGGGTTCATGGAGTGCCCTACTTTCTCAGAGTCTGGCCTCTGCCTGAGAGAACCCAGCTGCTTTGAGAAACAGGCTCTATTCTTTCCCGCTCAACACTTCTCACAGGTGTGAATTGCTTGTGTCTCTGAATTATTCATTATCTACACAATGGTAAGTGTGCTTAAAGAGAACTATGGTTCTATATTTTGCAAGACAAAGTGTCGGATGAATTGGTGATCTAAGGTGCATAAGCCCACAGGTCAGGTTGATTTACATGAAATAACAAGTAGATTCATGTCCACTCTTTGCATTTCTGATTTCATGCAATCTCCCAGTTTCCAACAGGATTAAAAACAGCGGTCCATAAGAAGAGGAAAGAAAGCCTCGGTAAGCATGCCTCCCCTATCTGCAAAACAATTACCACCCTCTGAAGCTTATCCTGGCTTCTCTGAGCAGCAGAATCTTCCCAGGGCTGAGTTAGGATGTTTCAATTAGGCTGCTTAAACTATAGCAAGATCCAAAATTTCAGATGCCACACCATCTGTAATCCATGCCTCTGGTGTATCCTGCAATGATACCGTCTCCTCGTCCTTTCCCAGTGTGTCCCTTTGCTAGCTCTTCTCCTTCAGTTTATCCAGCGGGCAGTCTTTGGAGAGGGAGAACCATGTGCTAATAGGAAGCCAACAGCTCTGCATTTTAAATTCAACGTTAGTCAACCAAAATGAATTGAAACGCAGCAGCAGTGGTTTGAGGGTACTAAAAATAAGCCATAGCATTTGCTGAGTTCTCAGAATTAAAACCACAGGCGGTCAACTTGTTGCTGGTCTTAATAGGAGCTGACTGCTCTGCCCACCGGCCGCTACCGCCAGCAGCTCAAACTACAGGACACCTAACAATGCTGTTTTTATTAGTTGTCAGCCATCATTAAAGGAAGTGTCAGTTCCCTGCAACTAAACCTGATCCCCCCTGACCAAAAAAAAAATAGTGGATACCTTTCAGGAAAACACCTTGTGCCACATCTCAGTTGAACCTTGGTCACAGTCCTACCGTGTGTTTAGGATCTCATTATTTGCACATCCACAGATGTGGTTCCTTTCGCACCTGGTCTCTCCTCCACTCAGAGTTTAAATTTTGTAGACGGATAAAAAGAATACAACAGGACACTATACAATATTAGTACACTGAGCATTCCCACCCGGACTTCAAGACCATCTTAACCCTTGAAATCTGCATACTACACCAAATGTCTTAGCAGCCATCCCTTCAGGGTTTCTTATTAAAGTTCTCAGTGACCAAAAGGGGTAGTGGAACTGTGTCTAATGCATCATTCTGATTAGAAACCTGTCATGTTCGGAAACCAGCGGGACTGCCTCCATTGATTCTTATGCCTTCACATTCATTATCTTTTTTTCTCTCTCCAATTAGACCTGCTGATCAGCCATAGAAAAGCTGAAAGCCCTTCTTTCACCCAACTACATTTAACGCAGAAAAAACAAAACAAAAAAAAAACAAAAAAACAGAAGCCCTGAAAGTAAAATTACAGAGTAGTATAAGAAAGAACATGTCTAGAGCCCCACCACACACATACACACATATTCTCTCTCTCTCTCTCTCTCTCTCTCTCTCTCTCTCTCTCTCTCTCTCTCTCTTCTCTCTCTCTCTCTCTCTCTCTCTCTCTCTCTCTCTCTCTCACACACACACACACACACACACACACACACACACTGTAAACAAGCCAGGAGAGGCTGGGCTCGACCTCCATTCCACAATCTCACTTCAGTAAGAAGAGCAAGGCACATTCTCTTCTCCTGGCTGCTCTCTCAAACCCATGCCCCAAGCAAGTGTCTCCTAGGAGCTAATTTCTGAAACAAACAAAGAAATCCGAGTCTGCAAGGAGCAAGGGTTTGCACCCTTGGCTCTGGGTATCAATGGTAGCAGGCACCAAGGCAGACAGGTCGGGCGCCTAGCTTCGCCCTCACCTTCCTCCCGCCGCCCGCCCCTGCTCCAGCTGTGCAGAAAGTGCGAGGCTGCCTGGCTGCTTTCGCTCTCCGGGAGCCCCAGACCCCCGGTCCGCACGCCTAGGACAGCACCGCGTCCCACCTCTGCACTGTCACAGGTCAGGCGCGGAGGTGCTGGGGCACCAGGATGCAGGCCACCCTAACAAGTGTCCCGCGGGACGTTCTCGTCCCGCTCCGCTCTCCAAGAGCAGGCGGGACGGCCACAGGTAGATTCTCCATCCCCGCACGGGCAACCGCGCGCTGAAACTCACCGGAGGACACGGAGGAGCCGGACAGACTGGAGTTGCTGGACGCTGCCATTTCGGCGCCGCGCGTCGCCGCTCGCTCAGTCCCAGTGCAGGCGGTGTCGCCGCTGCCCTTGGCCGGCCGCTCGCAGCCCGCGCGGCCCCCAGCCCATGGCAAAGTCCTGGGGACGCGCGGGAAGCACCGGCCTCCGGACTCTGCCTGCACTTCCTGCTCCGCCAGATGACGCGCTGCCGCCGCCGCTATTTATTCGTGCTCGCCGTCCCTCTCGGCGCCTGGGCGCGCTCCGCTCCGCTGCGGGCGGGCGGGCGGCGGGCGGGCGTCGTGGCAGGGGCGCAGTGAGGCCGAGGTGGCCGGGCGGGAGGATAGGACCGCCGCTCTCACCGTCCCCGCCTTCCCCACCGCGGGCCCACTCCCTGCGTGCGACTGGAAGCAGGGCGCCCAGCGGCTCCCCGCACCGGCTCTCGGGGGATCCCGCCTCCGCCGCCGCACTTCGAGCGGCCCGGGCAAAGGCGGGGGAGACAGATAGACAGCGACCTCCCCCTTCTCCCTCCGCCCCAGCTCGGCTCGCGCGCGCACACAAAGGAAGGAGAGGAACGCCGGCGCTCCGGGCTGATTCGGCTCTGCCCGCTTGACAGCTCCTGAGCCCCTGGCTGCAGGGGGAGGCTGCGGACCACGGGGTGGGGACCGACTGGACTGGGAGCTTGTCCCGAGGTGCTGGGCAAGCCGCCAGGGACGCAAGGCGGGCCGAGCAGCAGTGTATAGCGCTGCTTCCCGGGTTAGAAGGGGCTGGAGGGGTCCTAGGAGGAAGGTAGTGGGACTCGCAGCAAGCTCTGGGCTCTGGAGCAGCCACACAGCGGGGGGTGGGGAATCCAGAAGGCGAAGGAGGAGTCACTGAGGACTAGGTGCTGGGCAGAAACAGGCCAGGATGCCACCAAGGCTGGGGAGCGCCCCTTCCACCAACCTCCAATTTGTTCTTTGTTGCTCAGGAGCAGAAGGTTCCGTGCGCTGCCAAAGAGTCTCCTAAAGCACCCAGGGAGCCAATCTGGCTACACCTAAGTACCACAGCCACTGGCAGGGGCCGTGCCCAGAAAGCCCACTGGGCTTCTGAGACTGGTCTTCAAAGAAATAGAGACATCCCAAAGGTGGCATCAGACTTACACAAAGAAAGAGGTCCTCTATCCATTGGAAGGATTCCCAGCCTCTGCTGCAGGTGCAACTGTACCCTTTCAGGATAAGGAGCTGCCTAGGTGTGTGAGAGAAAGACAGGAGCAGGTGCGTGCCATCCTCCTGTATTTAAACCTAAATTAATTTCCCTGGGAGGAAATGTCATGTAGATTTTTTTTAATCCTTTTCATGCTCCCAGCAGGGTAATCGGTTCTTTCAATCCTGAAGCTACAGAAAACTGTGAAATTTGAACAGAAATTGTTAGATCAAAGGAAAAAGCAAACATTAAAGGAATGAAAGTACTCTCATTATAGAGCAAAACGGAAAGTGTTCACATTTGGGAGCAGCACGGTTTTGCAAAACATGACTAAAAGGACATAGTCCATTTGAAAATTATCAGGTGTGACTCAGGAACAGCATCCAGTCCCGGGGGCCTCCACATCGGCAGCCGACCTCATGCACAGAGAATAATAAATGTTAAATGATCACAATATGCACTCATGTCACATTTTCTACTTAATTTAAAGTATATTTTAAATTTCCCCTCCAGGATTACATCCCAGTGTGACTGCCCAACAAGTGTCCCCACCCGTTTCTGTTTGTTGGTTTGTTTAAGAAAAAAGAAACAACTTGCTAAAGGGCTGAAGCCTGAGGGCCTCTTGGGGAAACTGGATCTCAATGCTGCCAAGTTTCACTACCCTCACCCACTTTCAGAGGGCAGTGCAACCTTGGTGTGACCTTATCTGGAGCCCTATGGGGACATACACCTGCTCGGCATACCCTTGACCTCTGTGAGAATAGCACTTTTGGACACCAGGAGTTCAAGACACAACATGACATTTAGTTGTTTGACTAGTAATTTACAAAGTCCTCTAGATCTCTAGATGATGGACATAGCTACGTCACTGGACAGGATTGTTACTACCTGAGCTTCGGAGAAAACCTGCATTCCAGTTTCAACTCTGGTTCTGTCACTGAATCATCTAGGATGTCAGCCAACGATTCAGGCTGTTTCTCCACTTCCATTACTGAGAATACGGAGTTTTGTTAAGTGTGAAAAAGATACTAGGTGTGGAGCCACATTGTACCAGGCCTAAGGACTATTCCAGAAGGGGTTGTAAGTTGTTCACCTGAATTATGATATCAATGGCTTGAACAAGGTTTGCTTTCTCTCCTGGAGATAACTCACCAGTGGTATCTTATTTACTGAGGAAATGTCTCATTTGTGACCCACAGATAATATCTTTTTATGTCCCAAATTGAGCAGTAAGTGATGGGCTTCGTTATTTATTGTAAACCTCACAGGATGTCTGGTTTTATTTGTGCAGATTATAATATTTGCCTTCACAGAACTTTAGTAACAAGACCAGAGTGTATGGGCTGGAGAGTTGGCTCAGCATTGAGAGCATCTGTTGTTCTTGTGCAGGACCTGGGTTCGGATCCTAGCACCCACATGATGACTCACCAACATCTTTAACTCCGGTTTTAGGAGTTCTGACACCCTCTTCTGACCTTTGTGGGTACCAGAAGCCCATGTGGTGCACATGCAAATACACAGACAAAACACTCATATAGGTAAAATAATAAATGAACGTTTTTTAAGAAAGCAAAGTATGGCCCAGTGAACAGATTATTTTTATTACTCCAGATAGATAAAGGGATGGAGGGGCTCCCACTATGAAGGCACCACAGGTAGCCACGTGCAGTACAAAGGTAGAAGACAGAGATTCTTAAGTGAGACTCCGCTGGTGGTAGGAGGTAGATGGTAAGCCCAGAGCCTGATGTTTAGGAGAACAAACAAGAAGCACCGGGCAAAGGAGGGATTATCAATGTGATCTGACACAGAGCTTAAAATTGCCATTTTGCTTTAACTTAGCACTCACCTACTTTTTTTTGCATTATTTGTATTTATTTGGAGTGTATTCCTGTATGTGTGTATGCATGTGTGTATTTGTGTATGCATGTATATGTTTATGCATGTATGTTATTTACATGTGTGTATGTGTGTATGTATGCATGCGTGCTTATATGTGTATTCATGTGTGTGTGCATGAGTGTGTATGCATGTGTGTGTGTCCACATACATACTTGTACATGAGGACAACTTGGAGGAATCAAGTTTTCTTCTTCTACCATGTGGATCCAGGAACTGAACTCAAACGCAAGTCATCAGGCTTGGGGACAAATGACTATCTTACCAGCCCCTAGCTATAACTTCATTGTAGATTTTATCACCAAATCAGAAATTCATGAAGCAACCTCCCCTGCTGCCTAGGTTACTGGGTGTGAAGCTAGGGCAGCTGAACAGGCCCCTACCTTAAAACCCACTTCCCTTTCTAATCTTCCTTCTTGCTGGCTCCTCAGCTGTGACCTTTTCTTACTGTGGCCCATGTACCTTGGAGCTATCGGCGCTAATCTCCATCCAGGTTCTCCCTGTCGTCCTGTGAAGCTATGGTGAAAGTTTACCCAGAATGCACTTTGTCTGGAGAATCTTCTCCTTTCCCAGACAGCTCTTGTGTGGAATGCCCCCAGTCTGCTGCACCTCCCTATGGGCAGACCACCAATCCACCTTGTGTTAATGGCAATGCTGGGTGTGGGAACTATTTTCTCTCCCCCTGTCATTCAAAGCTTTTTTTTGGAAGGTGTGGGGAGGGGGGGTAGGATGTTACCTGTCCATCCTTTGTGTAATAGACCATGCCATGCACACAGCAGGTCATCAAGTGGTATTTTCTGAATACATGAGCAGTGAATAGGATGACTTTTTTGCCTCTCTGGCTGTGACCACTGAGTAATGAGTAACACCTCTGGGCACAGGGGGCAGTGGGCAGGCATGTGAGGACACTGAAGCCTTGAACAAGATGAACTTAACTGAAACAGTGAAAACAAAAGAGCCACATCTAATGACGTAAATGTTTATAGTCTGTGCCCTGTCCCTCCGTCAGCAGGGACTGTTACCACTCCTGTAATTTATTGTTTACAGGGTACTCTTACATTGCTATAATCTGTTATTTTATTTTAGCGTTCCTTTGAAGTTTGAAGGCGGACAGAACATACCGCAGAGTGAATGTCCCAGTGTGTGGAGCTGCCCTCAGCAATCATTTGGGGTGTTTCTCAGAGGTCATTCCCTTTCACTGTGCTAAACACAGAATGAAATAGTCCTTACTTTCAAGATTAATCCAGTGGTCGGTGTTCACGAGAGAATTGTGGGACTCTTCGTCAAGCAGCTTTAAATATTTTATGGCAAATTACTCTGGCCTGAAAAGCAGCCCCTTTGCTGTCAATTCCTCATCATCAACATAATTTGCTGGAAGAACTATTCCCCCTTTTAGTTCAAGTCTTGTTTCCTGTACAAGACACCAACTCCTGCTAGAAAACACTGGCTCTTTGCAGACAGCAGAAAGTGAACCGAAGGCAGAGGCTGACAGCCCTCAGTGGACTTAGAAGGTGCCATGAGCACACAGCTGGCTCCCAGGGCAGGTAGCAAGCTAGCCAGGGAACAAAGAAGAGCCCACACCTGGGGTGCAGACAAAGAGGCCGCCTGCAAACCCAATTGCTGCCTCAAATCGCCAGCTGCTGGAGACCCCTAGTGGAGATCTGCACACTGCAGGCACCGATGTCCCTGGAAGTTGGCGCTGTTCAGGGGAGGCAATGCCCCCAGAGTCCAGTACATCTCTCTCCGTCCCTCTCTCTCTCTCTCTCTCTCTCTCTCTCTCTCTCTCTCTCTCTCTCTCCTCCCTCCCTCTCCTCTCCTCTTCTTAACAAGAGACAGAGAAGGACCTCATCAGCACACTGCACATAGTGGCTTTGTATCCCCAACATTTAAAAATCATAAAACTTTCTGCCCTCAATGTCCTCAGAGAAATCTAAGATAAACTCAAGAAAGCTCCAAGCCTGCCCTGGGCCAAGTGTGAACTGAAGGCTGTGTGTGTGTGTGTGTGTGTGTGTCTTTAGAGGGGTACCTCTGGCCACTTTTGCCTTTACTGTCAGAATTTGCATCTCTAAAGACACCTTCTCTGCTACTTGTTCATCTAGTCATGCATTATATAATCCACTAGGGAAACTTAGGAAACACACACTGTGTGGAGGGGTGTGTACTACACCCATGGAATAAATAAATAGATGAGGAAAACCATATCCTTGCCTTGGGCCCCCACAGCACAAGGCTCAACACTGCTTTCTGAGGTCCTCGTTCATCTACTGAAATCTGTTTACACTGGACTGATCTATATGGGAAATCACAGGTGATGTCCACGTCAGTGAAAAAATGTCTTTTACCTGGAGAGTTGGCTTTTTTATTGTTTAACAAAACCTCTAAAATCAAGTGTCAAAAGCTATTTTCTAGGTAATTGACATTTTCTCAGCCACAATTTGGGCTTATTGGCCCAGAGAATAAACTAAACAGTGCACACACAAAGCCACTGTGTCACACAACAATATTTCTATTGGTCACAGGCTACATACATGGCAGAGATCCCATAGGGACTATAATGGAGCCAATCCACCACTATCATGATGGACATGAAACATGCAACACAGCCTGCTACCTCTCCTAATGACGCTGCTGAGGGAAGCCCACCAGTGGGACAGAGATACAGTACATGAAATTTTTTCCAGTACCCCTGATAATGATCACAGTGACCATGTTACTGCTTTGCATATTTGCTAGATGGTAAGTTTTAGCATGACTTCAGGGACTATTCTTACACAGAAATACAAAGCTCAATGTAAAATGGCATGCCCTATTATTCAACCAGCAGTCTTCTACATCTTGGGATTGTTGGGTCTTTGGATATAATCAAGAGACATTTAGTAGGGACTGATCATATCTCCTGGATTGAATAAGTACAAGCGCACAAGCTGTGACGCTCCCTCAGCAACAGAATCGCCTAGTGAGGCAGTTCTCAGAACAAATCTCAACAATGTGGATGGAGTATGGAGACTTTCTCCATCTAGCCCGGTCCCACTTGACCAGTTTCTCTCAGCCCACCAGTCTCCACAGCCATTTATAAGATAACCATTCAGAGACATAATATATATTTATAATTGTTTGGCCAATGGCTTAGGATTATTACTGGCTAGTGTTCTCTCTCTCTCTCTCTCTCTCTCTCTCTCTCTCTCTCTCTCTCTCCTGATTTCCACTGGCTTTACTCTGCTTGGTCATTGGCCAAAACAGCTTTATTTTTTTGTTTTTTGTTTTTCAAGACAGGGCTTCTTTGTGGCTTTGGAGGTTGTCCTGGAACTAGTTCTTGTAGACCAGGCTGGTCTCGAACTCACAGAGATCTGCCTGCCTCTGCCTATGAGTGCTGGGATTAAAGGTCTGCACCACCACCTGGCAAAAAACAGCTTTATTCATCAACCAATTAAAGCAACATATATTTGACACATACAGAAGGACATCCCACATCACATCAAAAAGTGATGATTGTACTGTGATCTTGACCCTCACCCTCAGAAAATTGGAATCAATATATTCATTCTTTTCCCCCATGGCAGCAATAGATTCAACAATGAAACAATAACTTTTCTAAAGAAGGAGTGTAAATACACACCGAAGGAAAGTCAGCAGACAGTACCTGGGCCCATCTACTGCTGTCAAGAAACCATCTTCTATACATGTCTCAGACTACATGGGGGGAAAAAAGCATGAACAAGTGATTCTGGAGAGGCTTTATGTGTATTCTGGGAGCCCAACAGACCTGTTTTGTCATTTGAGCAAGTTACTTAAACTCCGTTTCCTGATCTGTAAAATGGGGTTGCTTCTGAATATCAGTTTACAGAGTTTGTGATGTCCGGATGCAACAACAGCTGGAGTTCTGGCATTGTTTGTGCCTGAAGGCAGATGTGGTGGACCTTCACTTGCTCTTTCAGAAGAGTCTGGAAGGGTTATGGTTTGTGGAAAACTAATTTTCATCCACTTCAAAATATCACCCATGTAGGGAGATGGTAAGACCTATAATCCAGACCTGGGATTTGGAGATAAATCTGAGTTGAGATCCTAATTGAGCTATATTTGTCTGAAAACCTTGGACAGGAACTTAATCTTTCCAATTCAGTCTTGTTATTCCCAAGTGGAGAGGGTAATCTGCCTCATCCTTATGTACATGACTCTATGATTGACAACCACCCTCCATACTCAATGGCACCCATGCAGCAGGTGTTGTATGACTTTGGCAGGGAATAGAAACTGCTGGAAAAGAGAATGGGTGTCTTTTGGTTTCTATTGCTGTCGAGACACCATGGCCATGGCAACTCTTATAAAGGAAAAACATTTAATTGGGTCTTGTTCACAGTTTCGGAGGTTCAGCCCATTATCATCACAGCAGGCGCATGGCAGTGTGCAGGCAGACTGTAGCTGAGAGTCCTACATCTTGCAGGCAACAGGAAGTCAATATTGAGCATATTGTCATATTGAGCGAAGCTTGAGCAAAAGAGACCTCAAAAAAAAAAAAAAAAAAAGCCTTTTCCCCCATAGTGACACACTCCAACAAGGCCATACCTTCTCCAACAAGGACACAACTCTTACCAGTTACACTCCCTTTGGAGAGTCATTTTCTTTCAAACCACCATGGTAGGTGACAGTATCTAAGAGTGATGTGCACCAACTCAAAAGCACAGTTCTCTCTCCTTGCTCCCCAACACCCCACTAAACAATAAGATGCTTTCCCACCCATCCTCTATTAGGAAAAATTCAGTCACTGGGTGATACAAAACCCCACTCATTATTCACTGTCTGCCAGGGGCCTGATGAGCACATTGCCATACACTTGTAACAATCCTAAAATGAGACTCACAGTCTACATTTCCTGTAGGAAAAATGGAGACCAGAACGCTCATAGTGCTGTAATCAAAACGCACAGCCACCTCACTGATAGGATGAGGATACACACCTTCCACTTTACGTGGTCAAAAAATCAAAAAGGGAGACAATATACATAATTTCTCAAGGTCACATTTATCCCGTTTAAGCCAGCTTTGACTGTCTCTGCAGAATACACAAAGGAAACTTACCTTCCAGTTTGTTTGAAGTTTCTGCTCCTGAGTAAATATTTTCCTGTTTGAGCCTTCACTGGGGTGAGACACAAAGGGTTTGAAAGATGTTTTATGGACTTTAAATATTTGTTTCTTTTTTATCTGAACATAGAACAGCACCATCATTTTGTGTTGTCTAAAACACAAGCCATAGGGGCAGGTCAGATTCCCTGCTAAGGATTTATTGCCTACACTACAGGGCTCAGGCAGGGGGGCAGGCATGAAGTCAGTGAGATGAAGATGCTATTTCCAAAAATGAAGGGATTTCAAAGATCCAAGAGACACTCCCTAGTGAGGAATCCTGTCACTCATCTTGCAGACAACAGAAAGTGCACTGCTGGAGCTTCACTTCCTCATGGGGGGGGGGTCCTCAAAGTGCCATGAACGCTTGGTATAACTTAGTCACTTTGTGTGAGGGTGACTCAGGCATGGAATAAATGAGATATTTTCACTTAAATTTCCCTATTCCCCACCCCCACAGCTGAATTTAATTCTAGGTGGAGGGTCATCACACAGGAGAGGTCCATGTAAGCTTTAATATCCCTAAGGGTCTTGTACAGACTTGCATCCAGCAAGTCTGGTCAGGCTTCACTCTGCATTTCTAAGAAGATCAAAGGGGGTCAGGTGATTAACATCTTGTTAGGCAACAAGGGCTTTGGCCTTATGGTTTGAAACTCCCAGTGCTTTCTCAAAACCATCCAATAAGCTTTCAAAATTCCCAGTGCTAAGACCACACCTGGAATCATCAAGGCAGGATTTACAGAGAGCCACACAGATCAGTATTCAAAAGATAAGCAAGAGCTCCCAGCTCACCTCTGTGTGCTGTAAGGTTTGAAGATGCCGTAGGACTGGAAGACTTAGCAAACAAATTATGTCATGAAAGGAGTTGGCTGCAAATGGTGATTGGCCAGATCTGTCTATCTCTGGTCTGAAAAGAAAAGGTAAAGTGTCCAGTTCTTGCCAAGGTCTTTTGTATGACTGCATCCACAGACACGGAGTAGGAAAATAGAAGGTAACATTAGAACACAAATTTTCCAATCAGCAGAGCGGCAATACTTCCTCAGATTTTAGTCCATGCTGTGATTTTTAAAACACATGCCTGGGTGAATAAGCCTAAACAATCTGCACTTCCTTTAGGGCCATTCCCTCGGGGCAGGCAGCTGTCATCCAGGCAGATGTTTCCCAGCAAATCCACTCTATCATTTCTCAATCAGAAAGAAGATTAGAAATGGGATTTTCAACTCAGATGGGGTTGAAGGGTGATGTTTATGCCAGAGAAATACTTCACACCACGGCTAGAAAGATTGCTTTGGGAAAAACACCTTCAACTTTTGATTCGTTCTGAATGTATGAAAATAAGACTTTGGATGAAAGGAGGTGGTATCCCAGCTGAGCCAGCCCACAGCAGACATCCAACTGTCGGGGGACGCTCTGATGAAAAGATCTCCGCCTTCTCCATGTGAGCTGCCATTCCCCAGGGATGAAATGGAAAAGGTGCAAGTTACAAGTTACATAAACCCGAATGTTTATAGGAGTTAACTCTTCGTTATATAACAGTTTGCTCCAAGATTGATACATTAGACCCAGCCTGGAAACTGTTTTTTGTTTTTGTTTTTGTTTTTTTGTGTTTTTTTTTTGTTTTTTTTTTTTTTTTTTTTTGGTTTTTCAAGACAGGGTTTCTCTATGGCTTTGGAGGCTGTCCTGGAACTAGCTCTTGTAGACCAAGCTGATCTCGAACTCACAGAGATCCGCCTGCCTCTGCCTCCTGAGTGCTGGGGTTAAAGGCGTGCGCCACCTAAACAACACAACTCCAAATAGCTTCAGGAAGTCCCTGAAACTGACCAGATCTAGCAGGTCCATCCCTGCCTGAGGAAGTAAAAAAGCTGAGGGTCCATCTCAGTTAACAGCTAAGCTGCAAAGACTCAGAAAACCCAAGTTACAAAGAAGTCCCGGCCAAGCTAAGTTGCAAAGAGGATCTGACACCAGACCAGCTGTGTGGAAAAAGCAGAAAGAGGCACAGCTGCCTGAAAGATTTTAGACCAGAGTCATTCCAGCTGTGGAGCTGTCTGTGGGCTGAGCGATATCCCAGCTTTGATCGCTGACCCATGAGGGAGCAGGCCCTGCAATGCTGCTGTTTTTCGGTCATTTCTGCCCCTGTGACCCCTTGCCCATACTCTTGTAAGTAACCCCAGTAACTCATTGATTCATGAGGTTGGACTTTGATGGTATCTGTACCCCATTCTGTTGTGAGATCCCTAACTGGGGTGAGTAGATCTGTGTTATGTCTCCCCAGGAAAAGTTTTGTCACGAAACACTCACATGTAATAGTAAATTTATGTCAACTTGATAGGGCCCAGGGTAACCACAGCCATGGTCAAGTATTATTCTGGAGGTGTTTTGAGATAAGATTAACATTCAAGTCAGCAGACTGGGTAAAGTCAAGAACCCTTCCTAATGTGGCTGGTCCCTTATACTCAAGCTGAACAGAACAAAAATGCTACCCTTCCTTGAGGAATGAGAGAAAATTCTCCCTAGGGCTTTCAAACTGGTTGGCATCAGCTTCCCTTCTGCCTGCAGATTTGAACAGAAAGACTAATAGTTCCTGGGGCTGGAGTCTGCTGGACAGGAGCCCAACATTCCTCTCACCTGGGTCTATAGCAGGACTTCCTGACCTCCATAAACTCCAATAACTTGGAGTAAATCTCTCCCTTCACCCCATCTACACATGAATATCATATATTGTCATATTATGATATATATAATATCCTGTCTGAATAAATATCATATTATAATACATATATATCCCATGTCTAAATATCTGAAATGCTTTTCTATAAACCTCCTAACAAACACACACACACACACACACACACACACACACACACACACACACACCCCTGTTTGATTGCTGCTGCTGGGATAAAACATTGTGACCAAAACCAATTTACACCATCACTAAGGGAAGCCTGGACAGGACCCTAGAGTCAGGAAATGAAACACAGATGATGGAAGACCACATCTTATTGGCTCACTCAGCCCACTTTCATATACAACCTAAGGCTACCTGCCCGGGGGTGGCACTGGTACACAGAAGTGGACTGGGCCATCTCACATCCATCATCAATCAAAACAATGCCCCACAGACTCGCCACAGGTAGGAAGCATTTATCAGTTGAGTTCTCCTCTCCCCTGATGACCCTAATTTGTGTCAATCTGATAAGAAACTAACCAGCACAATTACCCTCTTGTCAACTTGGCACATGAATGCCTCACAGTTAAACCATGATCTTTTCTTTCTTGTTTATCCCCAAGAGCTCATGTTAAATAGCAATATTGAAATATAAGATATACTATAACTTTGGAGTCCCACAGTATTTAAAAATTCCAGCACTTTAAAAAGTCCAAAGTCTTTAAAAATCCAAAGTATCTTAACTATGGGTTCTTATAAAATGCAATACAAAGACCAGGTTGAATATTTTCTTATTCCCAAGAAAAAAGAACCAATGCATTGAAAACAATCAGAGAAAGCAAAATCCAAACTGACAGTGAAAATAGCTCAGAGTTCAATACCTTGGATTCACAGTCTTCTGGGCCCCAAAGGGCTTGGGCAGTGCCAATTCTCTGTCTCTGCCATCTGTACCACATCCAGCTTGTCTTGTAGGATCAGACAAGTTCAACTTTACACCTCCTGGTGCCCCTGGCAGTACCTCCAATATTCTGGGGGCCCCACTGCAACTAAGGCTGCGCCTTCACCAGTGGTCTTTTCTGGCCTCTCGTGGTACCAAAAATGAAATCCTCTCTCTTTTCTCTTTAATCCTGCAGTTTTCATGACACTAAAACCAGCACAACCAGTGAGACCAGTGAGACTCTTACACGTTACCAAGTCCGACTTCCAGCTTGAGATACAGCCTTGGCCCACTGTGGAATGCAGCTGCTGTGTGCTGATATGGAGGAAATACTGAACAGAACATTTCACTTCAATGATGCTAATCTCGTGTTAATCAAAGCTCATTTCCATCTCCAGCTAACCAGTACCAGTAGTCTCAGTAAGGCAAAGGTTTAATCTCCACATATTCTTAATTGATATTCTCAAATAAGCAGCCTCAGGAGATGTTTTGCTTCCCTCTGAGACTTTGCAGAGCAGGTCACCATAGTCTGACTACTCTCAGTCTTATCCTCCAAGTTCTCACAACAGCTCATTAAGCCCTGAGCACTCAGTGGCTTTCCCATCCCAACACTCCAAAATCCCACAGACAACGTGCCTAGAGGCCAATCTATGGAGGCATTTTCTCAATTGAGGAATTGAGGTTCCTTCTCCCAAGATAACCCCAGCTTGTGTCAAGTTGACAAAAAACTACCTCTCTCTCTGTCTCTCTCTGTCTCTCTCTGTCTCTCTCTGTCTCTGTCTCTGTCTCTCTCTGTCTCTCTCTGTCTCTCTCTCTCTCTGTCTCTCTCTCTCTCTCTCTCTCTCTCTCTCTCACACACACACACACACACACACACACACTCACATCCTGTGCCTGTATTTTCTCATCCTCTGTCTCCTATTCTGCCCCTGAGATCTCTAGGTAGCATATTTATGCATTTAGACTGTTCTTCTGAATTCTTCCACATCTCTAATAATGAAAATGAATGATTATTGATTTTTAAAATGCATGTTTTATTAAAGGTTTATCACAACCCACAGAATGGATTATGTCCTTATGTCACGGTGCCTGTGTTTCAGAGCAATGCTTCTTCTCAAACTTAGAGTATGTAAACACAACCTGGGGAGCTGTTAGTTTTGGTTCCTGGGCTGCCCTCTCTGCAGCTGCTGACTCAGGGGCTCCAAGTGTAAACTAGGGCCTGCATCCTCCATGAGCTAGTGGGTGGTGCTCAGGCTGCAAGTCTCCAAGCCTTGCTGTGAGCAACAACACCTGGGATTACTAGAATAGTGATTGAAGCCCCTTACTAGGGAACTGTCACTTAAGTTCTTCCCGTGTTCACCATCAGTTCAGCATTTTAATAAATCCTGCGATGCTTTGCAGCTTTCTTCCTACCTTGCTCTCTCATTCAACTGAAAAAAAAAAAAAAAACTGGAGGCAGTGATGGCATGTCACAAGTTTTGTATCTCTCTTCATTATCCCAGGAACCTTTCCTATAATAGAACTCCAGAAATGTTTATAGAATGCAGCTGTTTATCTTTGTTCTCGTTTCCCAAGCCATTTGTAGGCAGCAGGCTGCCCTGATTTTCCACACGGTAGGGCAGAAGCAGGATTCACACAGTGGGATGCTGCTGATAGTCTCTTCTGCCCTGCCCTGTGAATTTAATTTTCTATAAGCCCAAATGTAATTCTCCTTGGGAAAGTTACAGTCAAGAACCTAAATGTCACACAGCCCCTTGTGACATTAAAGCTTTGTCTACTGAACATTGCCAATCTTGAGGGACATTGAATTTTCTTAATTTGTATTTCGAGGTGAGTGAATGTATGCAATCCTGTAGACAAAACGCCCGAATGCTAAACTCATCTTTTTTTCAGTTTTAACCCAGACGTGTGATATTGGACAAAATACCGGGTTTGAAGTGGCTAATATTGACTGAATTTGTCAACTCCTTGAACATGATAACGTGGCAAGATTTATGAGAAAGAATGAAGGATGTTACAGCTTTGTACATTTTCATTTTCAAGTCTGTTGCTATGTTCTTCTTCTGCTACATTCTGCCATGTCACTGAAGACTAGCTTTGTTTCTTTGTATTGTTTGTGACATTATTTTATTATTGATTGACAGTACCCCACCACGTTAGTGTGAGTCTTTCTGGCATTCAGATTGGAAATCTAGCACCTCTCTTATCCTTCCTCTGCCCTCCCAATTTTCAAGCTCTGTCATTACGTTCTCTATTGTGGGTTGTCATGTCAGCATCTTATAACAGAAATTTAGTTTACTTGCATATGTATTTACATGTCTTTATTAATATGGAGAAGACCAAATGATTAATGAATGGTATTCCCCATTTTCCAAAAGGAATACTGCCATTTAAAAAATTTTTCATATTCAAAGTATTGAAATAAAAAGACATTAGTAAGAAAAATGCATTTATGGCAGTTTTATATTATTAAAAGTATTCTTTTCATAAAGTAATTCAGGTTTTCTATGGATATTTCAGAATTTGGAAATTGATAACTTAAAAAAATCAGCCATATTGCCATCACCTCTGGGAACTGATGTCACTCTCCCCACTGTGGTGATCTGCTGCTGAACATGTGAATTTTTGAAGTTTATGCTTTGTTGGAACAGGAACATTCATGGGGAAACATCCGTATTGGGGCCCCATCCCAGCATCTGCATCAGTTTGTAATTATTAATATATGATTACTTAATCTTCCCAAATTGGTAAGTGAATTTTAACAAATGAATTTTTACTCTTTCAAGTTGAAAATAATAAGGAAGCCACTTTTGCTTTGGAGTAGACTTGTGTATTTCCTTGTGTTATCTCTTAACATGGTTTTTAATGATGATATAGCTTCATTGTATGAACCTATCATTCATTATTCTTCTGTTGAATGAAATATGCAATGTTAACAATTTTTGCTTTTGTGAAATACACTGATAAAACCCCTCTACATACATCTGTATGTGCTCATATTTATAGGCTTGATTGCTGTGAATGGAATAAGTCAATGGGAGGCCTCACCTGAACAGCTCTACAGGGCACCAAGGGTGATGTATCCTACACAAATGATGTTCACGGAAGGCTACACCCAAACTCTGGCCTCAGAACAGCAGGGACAGCCCACAACAGGGGCTAAAAAGATGTTGACATCCATTGATAAAATGTCTAAATTGCCTTCCAGAAAAACTGTCTCAATTTACATTCAGTCTGAGACTTACCTTGTATGTATCAAAACCAACAATTAGAATATATCTTTAAATTCACATTTACTAAGCACAGATGGTATCTAAGTGCTGTATTAATTTGGATGCTTGATTACTCATGAGACTCAAGTTTTTACAATTATTTATATTTTTATCCAAAATAATAATTAGTCTTCATAACCACACTAGGCATTGTTCATATGGGATCCTATTCTTCTTAATGCTACTATCAGTTCATTATTTTTTTTTTTTTGAGGCAGTGTCTCATATGGCACCATCTAGCCTGGAACTCTCTATATCTGGTTGGCCTCCAACAGAGATCCATCTGCTTCCTGAGTGCTGGGATTCAAGGTGTGTGTGCATAATCATACTTGGTCTGTTCTATCATTTTAAATGTAAGTCTAAGAAGTATGTAGGAATTGGAGATCAGGCCTTGTAAAGAACACCAAATATCAGGATCTGGATTTGAGCCCAGAACTCACTTTAGAGTCTGATCTTTTAATCAGTCACCATTGGGCTCCTTAATTGATGTGCCAAGGTTCTTCTTATTGGTTTGTAATGACTCTTTACATATGGTAACTGTAGCAATATAATGGTCAAGGTTTTAGCCACTTAGCACAGGCAAACCTCCTGCACACACCTGGCAAAAGAAAGCAGGATGGATCTGTCTTCGTATCCACTCTGTTAGCCTACAATCCACACTGCCAGAGAAGCTAGTAAACAAGGAGGACCCTAAGAGAGACATACATGGTCCCCTGGAGAAGGGAAAGGGACAAGATCTCCTGAGCAAATTGAGAGCATGGGGGAGGGGAGAGGGAACTAAGAGAATGAGAAGGGGAGAAGAGGAGGGGTGAGGAGGACATGATGGAGCAGGGAGGTTGAGTTGGGGGAAGAACAGAAGAGAGCAAGATAAGAGATACCAAAATAGAGGGAGACATTATAGGTTTACAGAGAAATCAGGCACTAGGGAAATGTCTGGAGAGCTACAAAGATGATGCCAACTAACAATCTAAGCAACAGAGGAGAGGCTACCTTAAATGCCCTCCCCTGATAATGAGATTAATGACTAATTCATATGCCATCGTATAGCCTTCATCCAGGAGCTGGTGAAAATAGAAGCAGACACCACAGCTAAACCTTGAACTGAACTGAAATCCAGTTGCAGAGAACCAGGCTGGTGAAACCCACAGAAACAGTTGACCTGAACAAGGGAGAGCTCTTGGTCCCCAGACTGATAGCTGGGAAACCAGCATGGGACTGATCCAGGCCCTCCTGAATGTGGGTGTCAGTGAGGAGACCTTGGAAATCTATGGGGCCTCTTGTAGTGGATCAGTACTTATCCCTAGCATAGGAATGGACTTTGGGAGCCCATCCCACATGGAGGGATACTCCCTGAGCCTAGACACAAGGGGGTTGGCCTAGGCCCTATCCCAAAGAATATGACAGACTTTGAAGACCCCCCCACCATGGAAGGCCTCACCCTCTCTGGGGAGCAGAAAGGGTATGGGATAGGTAGGGTGTTAGTTGTGGGGGGAGTAAGAGAGGAGGGGAGGGAGAGGGACCTGGAATTGACAGGTAAAATAATTTTCTTTCTAATTAAAAAAAATTAAAAAGAACACACACACACACAGAGGTACTGCTGTCAAAGGACCTTCCATCTGTAAGTACACAGCACACGATTCAAATATCCTGTCCTATTTTAACACTGTAGAAAAACGGGTCATCAGGAGACAGCTAAGTCATGACCCTGGAGGTGAGGGTTCCTGTTGGGTTTGACAGGCAAGGTCCTTAACAGATTATTGTTTGTTTTCTTGTTTTGCTTTAAATAGTGTAATCACTCTTTACTCTAATCCACTCATGCCAAGCACTCAGTCAGGGAAAGTGATGGAGTCCCTACTGTATGGTAGACAGGGCTACAGCACAGTGCCAGAGGACACAACAGCAAAGTCTGAAGGAGTCACCCCTCCCCCGCACAGTGGAGGGTTCACTCCTAGACCTCAGATTAGACACAAACCACACCTGAACACCTGTTTTCACAGAGACATCCTTTATTAAACAGGAAGAAGTGGCTGCTTCTGACTCAGGCAGGAAAGCAGCAGCAAATGACCTCACCGGAGGAATTTTTAAGAGGAGAAAAAAGGGTGTGTTGGAATGGGCTAGGATGCAGGGGTACATTTTGATTGGACATGTTGATTAGGTGGACCAAAGGGGACTTTTGATTGCTGGACGTTGGTAGTCATCCTCAGGAATGGCATAAGAAAGTGCCCATATAAGGGAATAAACTCTGATGGCTAGCTTTAAGAATACAATCTACTGTTTTTTGTTTGTTTGTTTGGCATGGAAATGGAAATGGCAGAGAAGGGAAAGGCCTGACAGAGCAATGCTCATCTCCATGAAGCCAGGAAGAGTCCCTTCAATGCTTCAATGTCCCTCTCTTGAGGAGATTAGCTGGCATGTAGGAGACACGTTTTGTTGTTGTTGTTTTGTTTTTGTTGTTTTTTGCTTTGTTTTGTTTTAAGTGGGGTAGATGTTGGTAAATGTGCATGCAGATAAAATCTCCCACCAGAGGAGAGACAAGATGGTAGCCACTGCCAGCGCGTCTGAACCTTGGAGCTGCTCTGAGGAGCCCGAGAGACCCGAGGAGGCTTTGAGGGAAGACCTGGCAACATGAAATTTGAAAAAGAGCTGGCAGAGTGGAGCTGCAAGAGCAGAGGAGAGAAGGGAGACGGGTATGGGATCATGGGCTATGGGGATGAAAGAGCATGTCCTTAATGAGCAGGGCTGGTCCTTGGCAGTCCCAGAGGCAAGACCTGCGTCTTGAAGTCACCATAGCTTCAGCTCCCGATGCTCTCCCTCCTGGGGAGTGGAGAACTTGGGCCTTGGCACTGCCTGTGAGCTGCAAACACGATGGTTGTGCCCTGTGCACTGACATAGAGGGAAGGCAGGTCTGCAGGGCCTGGAGCTTGATTGAATCCTGCCCCCCCCCCCTTCCACTGCCCCTCAGCAAGTTCACTCTGACTCTCGGCAAGAACAGGATTTCCTTGATGAGTCTCAGGGACAGTCCAATATTTATGGTGCTTCAGAAACCAGAAACCTTGAACTAGACCAATGGCAGACGTGACAGGTATGAGAACATGGCTGCGGTGGATAAAGGAGCATGGGACGGGACATAACATTGTCCTATAATGGCTCTAGATTTGGTGACATTATTTCTTCTTCCCAAGTCTCATGGACCCTCTTTAATTTAAAGGAGGTTATTTTTGTTTGTTTGTTTGTTTGTTTGTTTGTTTTTTCCCCCAGGCTCTAGCCATTCCCTCTGCGAGCACCACCTGCTCTGTCCTGGCAGCCCTCAGCGAGGAGAGCCTCTCTTTCACTATTTCCCTTCTGTGCTTTCCATTCTCCTTTCTCTGTGCTCTACTGTGGACAGCGTTTTCTCTACTCCACTGTTTTCCTGATGGTTTCTCACCAACACAATCTGTTTATCTGCTGAATGAAATAAGATGCGGTATCTTCATCTCCAGAATTTTATGTGGTTGTTTTTAAGTCTGAAAATATGAGTTACAAAATGGCATCATGGTGACTGACATGTTACCGGGCTTCAGGAATTGTTCTGTTTCATTATAAACCCTGGGAACATTGTCGTACACAGACATCATTTATCAGAATGTTCTGATTGAGCTGTCACTATGAGAGTACCACCTTTTGCTTCATATAAGCAGTGTCTTGGGGGGGGGTGTAAATCATGTATCAATTGCACTGGTTAGTTATTTTGTCACTTCACTTGCAACAACAGGTCATCTGGGAAGGGAGCTCCAATTGAGAAATTACCTCCATTGGACTGGCCTATAAACAAGTCTATGGAGGCATTTTGTTAGTTAATGAATGATGGGGGAGGGCTCAGCCCATCTGGGACAGGTAGTACTGGATTAAAAAAGGAAGTAGATTGAGCGAGCCATGGGAGGCAAGCAGGTAAGCAACATTCTTTCATGGTCTCAGCTTCCATTCCTGTCCTGGTTTCCCTAGAGGAGGGACTTTAATCTATAAGCCAAAGAAACCCTTTCCTCCTCCCAGGCTGGTTTCCATCAGAGCAGAGGAAAAGACTAGGACAGCTTCTAAGGGTGAGCCTGAGCTCAAGGTCACAGCACCAGGCAACAGCTTCCTAGTGATGTTGGCTGAGGGCTCACGGCGCTTTTACTCTTTGGTCCTGCTTAGTTTTCTGGTCTTGGAGAACTACCTTCACTAAAGTCATGTTTGAAATTAACAGGAAGTATTTTAAATACTGCCATAGTCAGCATGTTTAGATGATGAGTGTAGTAGGGAAAGGCTCTGCCAGCTAGGGACTTATATGGCTAGAAGTAGAAGTTGAGAGTGTCTTGCAATGTTAAAATTGTGATGTTTTAGTTCTTTCCTTATTAATATTAATGACTCTCGAAACTCTTGATGACATAGTTGTATAAGTCAAAACCAATGGTTAATATGAAATTAATAGTTTAAAATGCCTTCCGTTAATGTAAAAAATTGATTTTTTTAACTAATCTTTACTTAAACACCCTCGAATAGAGTCTAGAAGTTCAATTTATCTGAAGGGTGTGAATATGAATAATTTAAAACTCATTTTCCAACTGCAAGGGAAAAGTAACTGATTCCAGTGATTTTCTGAATTCAATAGCTTGGGGCAGGTCTTAGCAAATTAAAAATGGCCAATGATAACTGGACGGCAGCATATTGACAGGGGACACAAGCATATTATCATGAGAACATATTAAGGCAAACTTTAGACACTAACACTGCACAACCAAGAGTGAGCCTAGACTTAGCAACCTGGAGACGCACGGACCACAAAGTCATTTAGTTGTGTGCAACTAACACAAGTCTGCCAAGAGCTCCACACAGATACTGTCTTGCTCTCAGTGGGCTGGGGCCTGGAGTGGAGAGGACTTGAGTTTAAATGGTCCACAGTAAGATGCCACATTGAAGGAAGAATGATTGCAACAAGCTTCCCAGATAAAATCTAAGTCATTCATGGTTCGTTTAGATAGCAAAGTAATTCAGGCATATAATGTGGTCCAGCAGTCTCCTTCCTCCCATGTCTCACGGGTGCCCCTCCTCCACTGCTTACAATACCCAACTGGAGCACTCTGTTGAGGGGCTAATCTTTCTAGCGACAGCCACTCAGTCCTTTGCAACCAGGGATCTGGGAATTGGAAGGTGTGCTTCAAGGCAGGTTTTAGATTCCCTTTGCAGGGACTAAGGTTAGGAGATGTTGGAGGGCTTCAGTTTCAACCCTCCATGACTTTGAAAGTGATAGGTTTGTATTAAGTCACATAGATTGGATAGATAAGCAGTTCTTATTGACAAGATAAAATTGCATTATTTAGAGACACACTGATAGTTTCTTAATTATGTCATTAGTCTAGGTTAAGTCTACAATAAATGTCAGGCTTAAGTATCTCCTGGCAGGTATTCAGTTTATGGGATTGGATTACATAGTGTCCCTTAAGGCTTTAGAATTTATCTTCTTGGTTCAGCTATGAAAGAAATGTCTGGCCCTCACTTCTGTACACAGAGGATCCTTAGTTTTGGTTTTGTTTGCTTGTCTTTGATTTTTTTTTATTTTTGTATTGTAGATTAGGGTTGAATTGAGGAAGATTCTGGATTGAACTTCCCCCTCTGGAATTGCCACCCCCTTGGTTGATTTAGAGAGTGATGCCCTTTCTTCTGACAAGCTCACTGTGACAGTAACAAACTGACTAACTGTCATGCATGACATCAGTGCTATGCTCTTGCATTCCCACAGAAAGCCAAGCCGACTCAGCAGTTTTTCTCTGCAGTCCTGTATACTGTCTGGGTAGCCAAAGTGCTTTTGGTTTTCTGGGGGTCATTGAGAACCATGTCTTAGGAAACCGAGCAGCTGGTATAGAGCCAGGAAGAAGGTTTGCGTCTGGAAGCAGTAGTGGGGACTGTGCACCTAAGAGTCTAGACCGGATGCATGAACAGCTGTTTCCTGCTGCAGCACTTTGCATCTTGATTGACACACCTCGCAAACAGCCACTGAAGAGAAAGCCTGTCTGTGTCTGTTAGAGAAATGGATCTCTGCAGTCATAGACCAGCCCAGTTACATTCACTGAGATTAAATGTCCCAGAAAGTCACTCAGAGGTATTCCACTGAGCTGAGAAATGAAATCACTAGATGTACATTTGTCACATGATGGTTGGCTATCCTGCAAAACACACAGTCTACAAACATAGCATGGTAGCCTTTCCTTCAAATATGCATTCAGTGAACAAAATCATTTTAATGTGAGGATAGGCAGAGTTCAGTCTCCCGGTGAGCAGCTAGAGAAAATACCAATGATGGGGCGGAAAAGCAACATGTGCATTATCCAACATTAATAAAGGCAAGTCTTGAATATCAAGCAGTACCAAGTTTTATTGGTGGTAATAATAAAAGGAACCCTGCTTGTCCCTAGGGTTGTTCTGGTCACTAAGGCAGGGGAGAAACATGCCAGATAGAAGACAAGGAGGAGTAAGGCTAGTGTAGCCAGCCATCTATTGTTAAGCATAAAGTGTCCAGGAAGCTCACTGGAACCAGGGTCAGGAACTCAGAGAAGCCCTCCCTGCCACCCTCAGGATTCCTTGAATTCCACTCTAGAAAATGGGCTTCTGTGTATTTCTAAAGGTCAGACGTAAAGATCAAAAGGATACACAACTGTAGGTCCTGCCTGGCAGCCCCAGGATGAGGGCAGGAAGAGTTACAGACAGCAAAGGAGCAAGTGTGGTCAGAAGGAAGGGAGGAACTTTCCTGGGTCAAATGTGTCAAGAAAGCCTTGAGGACCAGAGCCAGCTGCACATCATGATATGTCACAGAGAGCCAGAGCCAGCCCAAGGTCACGTGCGTCTCCTACTTAATCTCCTATTCTCTTATAAATGAAAGATAATGGAACAATAAGATAGTTACAATTATTTAATTAACAGAGCATTGTATTTAACATTGTATATATAGTTTTGTTTTACAATATAGGGCAGAAATCACCACATGACACTGTGTTGTTTAAGCTAACAATTAAAACATCATTTTAGAGAGAGATGAAAATGCCATGGTTACATTCTGAAAGACAAAATCCTTTCCACATAAAAAAGTGACTCAATAAGGTGGTCCATTTAAGAAGTCTAAAGGTAGAATTCTTGTCCTCAGTTCTCTTACAACGTTGATGTCGTGGACGTGGACGTGTGTTTATCCACAAGACATTATATATTCTGAGAGATATGCTTTTCAGTGGACAGTGCAGAATCCACAATGTGTAGACTAACTAAAAAAAGTCATAAAAGGAAGACAGCTGAAATTTGTCAAACAGGAAGAAACATCCCAAATTATTATTATGTATGAGACAAGTTTCTTCTGACAGCCATTAGAGTATCCTATAAAAATCAAGCCATGAGCTCTTTCCCTCATGCTGTCCTAACAATCACCAGGGGTTTGTTTCTATGGAACAGAATTCACAACACACTACTTCTGAATCATGAGCTGGTATTGCTTCAAACACAGCACAAAGAAACAGCTCAGACCCTCTAGAAGTTTAAAGGTCACATTGGACAGTTGTGAACATACAACTATGTAAAAACACAAGTATAGAACACATTTCTTCATAAGTATCTTAGAAACATGAGTATATGCTAAGCTAAGTTATTGCCACCACTTGATGAGGAATGTTCTTCTGTGTATTTGTTTCTCTTGTTGGTTAATGAATAAAACACTGATTGGCTGATTGGCCAGACAGGAAGTAATGTAGCTGGGCAGAATCAGGATATAAGCAGGGACAAACAGGAAATTGCTCTCTTCTGTGAGTAGATGCTGAGCAGTCATCATGTAACAGGTAAAGGAGCTGCAGGTCCCCAGTAAGCTAAGACCACATAGAAATACATGGATTAATAGAAATGGGTTAATAATTAAGACAGAGCTAGCTATATAGAAGTCATTGGCCAACAGTTTCATAATTAATATAGCATCTGTGTGTTCATTTGGGGCTGAAGCAGTGGCAGGACCAGGCTGGCAGGAAAGAGTGCTTGTAGCAACCACTTTTAAACATACTTCAGAGGAGAAGATTGTCTTTAAATATCTCCTGTCTCCTGCTTGGCAGTGACATAGGCTCTCCCTGGAAAGCCAACAGTTAGACTAAGCCTTTAGTCTATGTCTGCCAGTAAAGAAACTGCTGAAATGGCCAGTAACGGCAGCTGCTCCATAAGGGGGTGTAATGGAGCATTGTGGGTAAGAGAAGGAAAATATCCAGTGGCATCTGGAAGAGGCCAGAGAAGGGAGAAAAAGAAACAGACTGGACATAGCCAGCCCCATCTGAGAGAGAAGTGACAGAGCAGCTGGGGATGGTAGAAAAATCAAGGTGGTTATAAGCAGGACAAGTAGCTGGGGGAGGGGAGCCTGTGATGTGGAGCAGACGTTTATGGATGGTGAGAAGGGCCAGGATGCTAGTGTGGGGGCTTTGAAATGTGTAACGGGTACTTGTAAATAGGGACTGTGGGAGCTTGGAGGCTGGCAGTGGGCTTTGATAAGCTGATAGGTGCCACAGGTATGTCAATGGAGAGTCAAGTGTCCCTTCTGCCAGATGCAAGGGGAATGCCTCCTATTTGTGGACAGAAAACCCATTTCACAAGTTCCCAAGAAATGCTGGCTCCTTTCTGACTGCCAGACATCTTTTTAAAGTCCAGCTTGAGCTCATTTCTGGTTATATGTACTACCTGAGACCTAACATTCTGTACTGACTAGCAAGTGGACAGGCACTTGGCCATCAAGGTGGCTCTATACATGACAGAGAGTCCTTATGTTTTGAGATGCAGAGATACAATGATAAGATGCCTGACATTTGCCTCAAAATGACCCAGGGTTGAGGGGAGGCTAAACAATGATTACAGATGACTCAAGATGATGAATCCATAGTTATTAAGGAGGGTGTGTCACACTATTGTACTAGTTACTTTTCTCACTGCTGTGACTAAACACATGGCAAGAAACAACTGAAGGAAGGGAAGGTGTAATTTTGGCTCACGGTCTAAGGTGGGAAGGCATGGCAACAGGAAAGGAGGCAGCTGATCACATGGCATCTGCAGTCAGGAAGCCAACAGATGAATATTGGTTCCTAGGCTTTCTCCTTTTTAAATTTTTTATTCAGTCCAGCCAATAGGATGGTGCCAGTCAAGGACCCCAGCCAATAGGATGGAGCCACCCATATTCAGAGTGGTTTTTCCCTCTTCAGTTAAGCCCTGGAAGCACCTTCAGATACATTCAGTAGTGTATCTCCCAGGTGACTCTAAATCCAGTCAAATCCAGTCTAAATCCAGTGATCAGAGCTCTTTCTCTCTTTCTCTTTGCATGTTGTGGTGGTTTGAATGAGAATGACCCCCATGGGTTCATAGATTTGAATGACTGGTCACAAGTGAAAGGATTTAGAGGTTTGGCTTTGTTGGAGAAAGTGTGTCATGGGGGTGGGCTTTGAGGTTTCAAAATGCTCATTCCAAGACTAGTATCTCTTCCTGCTGCTTGTAGATTTGATGGAGAATTCTCAGCTACATTTTCTAGTCTGTCTGCCTGGGGTCCTACATGCTTCCACCATGATGACAATGGACTAAATCTCTCAAACTGGAAGCCAGCCCCTATTAAGTGCTTTCTTTTTATAAGAGTTGCTGTGGTCATGGAGTCTCTTCATAGCAATAGAACACAGACTAATTTTTAAAGTATTTATTTATTTTTATTCTTTGACAGTTTCATGCATTCATATAATTTTCACCTCCACCCTTTTTTTCTAACAAGCCCTCCTCTTACTTCTGTGTCTTTGTGTGTGTGTGTGTGTGTGTGTGAGAGAGAGAGAGAGAGAGAGAGAGAGAGAGAGAGAGAGAGAGAGAGCCACTAAGTTTAGCTATGATGCTTGCATATGCACAGATGGGAGGTCATTTATGGACAACTTATCAGGGGCTATACCACTGAAGGAAAAACCCCCTTCCCACAGCAACAATTAACTTCAAACAGCCCTTTCAGGGAAGGTGCTTATGAACCCTTCTTCTATCCACTGTGCAATGTTGCTAGGTTCAGGCTTCTGGGGTCCTGTGAAGGTGAGTTCCTCAGTGTATTGAAAATGTCTTTTTTTGTGGTATACATTTCTATTTTTTCTTTTACCCTCTTTAGTGATGTTCCCTGAGTGTGTGGTATAGATGTTCCATTTAGGTCCAAGAATTCCACCTATTCTCTTCACTTTAACTAGTTATGAGTCTCCATATTAGCTGATACCCACACAATGCAAGTTTCTGTAATAAAGGATGAGAGAAGCACTAATTCTTGGATATGAACATAGATATTTAGAAGAAAGTTTGACTATATCTCCATTTAACAAAACAATAGCTCCCCCACACCGTGGCCTACAGCCTTCCATGTTTGCAATTTTCTAAGATAGAAGATGTAGTTTAAAACCAAAAGACTAAGTGGAAAACATTCATTGTATAAAGAAATTAACAACAACAAAAGGAGAATCTGATATGTCTCTCTTTTTAGAGAAAGGCAATTTATTTTTCAATTTAATATCTGGTTGAGTCATGAGTGGGCATTTAAGACAAAACAAAGACCATCAAAATATCAAAACATGTTTAGTCTCATTAATGTATAGAAATGAGTATTTACATGTGAGGTATTCAATACATGACGATGTACGACTTTATACCAACACCCGAGATTCACCCCCTGCCCCCAAAATCTTACTTCCTGCCAAATACCCACTCTACATCACCTGGAAGGTTCTGATCATTAAGCCTTTCATATTGCCAGAGTCATTCAGCAGTTCCATCCTGAATGTTAAGGGTGTCCTAGTCAGAGGGAAAAGAGCCATAGAATATTCGCATCATTAAGCATTTGCTCTAAACTGGAGGTGCTCACGCTCATTGACCAATACAAGTCACATAAACCCATTAGGGACCAGAAAGTACAATTCTCTCCATGTGTGAATGGTGCAGGGTGTGGGAGCAAGTGGACATGTTTAAGAAAATCTAACAGTTTCCACAGATAGTAATTTTTTTCCATCAAATTGGTAAAAATCTATATTCTGATAAAAGCCATTATCAGTGTAAAGGTAGAAACAGAAACATTTGAACACTGCTAGCTGAAGAGGAAATCTATGCAGTGTTTTAGGAAATAAGTTAACATTTCTTAGTAAAGGTTTCTGAAGTCATCAAGACATGAGACCTCCATATGTCTGTACCAAGGATATGTCCATCGACAGCCATATTGTGTGCGATAGAAAAAGTAAAGACTAGAAATAGTTTTTGTGTACAAACATACCACAATAGGTAAGATTTCTGCATGCTCATTTGATATCATCCAGCATAGAAAATGAATATTAAGCATATATTATTATTTGGTGAATTTTAGAATAATCATATTGAGTGAAAAAGTTAAATCAAGAATTATTGTGTTTTTAAAAACATTTCAGTAGTAAAAATTAACACATTATTTAAGATTATTCAGTTAAGCAAAAATGAACATATACAAGCTATTTCATGGCATGAATGTTGTAGGGGTTACCAACCACTTTCTGACTGGATTTAAGGTCTGTTCCACAGAAGGAAACACTTACGTAGTACTGTAAATCTGTCCAAAAAGTTGTGGTTGGGTAGCTCACAGGTGCCAGGGGGAACCTACTACTATTATTCTGTATCAAATTGTCCTCTAAGCTGGTATTTCTCTACCTAGATCAGTGCAGCTCTCAGACCTCACCAGAGAAGCTTCTCTGCCCAGTGATGGTGGTTAATGCAGAACTTTACAGCTGGCCAAAGTACAAAGAATATATGTCAGTGGAACCACAAATGATACCTCAATGCCACACTCCCTGACAAGGTTCAGAGGTCACCAAGGAAGGAAAGGCAGAAAGGCTGTAAGAACCAGAGCAAAACAAGGGCTTCTGGACATGGCAGAGTCACTGCACTCATTCTCATAGCAGCTGTGGTTGTCTACACAAGACCTGCACAAGATCAAGCCAGTCAGCGTTCTAGCATGGAGTAGGGAGGAGCTCATGAGGCCTACCCCTAACTGAGGAGCTGTGGACAGCTCAGACAAAGGGACAGTCCATTTTCTTTAAGGATATGGCCCCTGGTTGACTATACTCCTGTGGATGGCCTGATACCAGGAGTATATTGGCAGGGCAAATTGGTCTTAATTATTTAAAAAACAAACAAACAAACAAACACCTGTAGCTCTCTCTTCTTATTAAAGATGCTCTTTGGTGCAATATATGGAAGCCATTAGAGAGATAGATCCACACTGGTCAAAATGCAGAGAATAAGTGACCACAGGGCACCCAGCCTCAATAGCTACATCTGCAATATGACCCCTACAAAGGCTCAGGGAACATAGCAAAAGAGTGGATAGAAAGGTGGCAAATCAGAGGAGGGAACCTGGTGCAGAACAGTGTCATCTGGACATGACAGAGAAGCTGTACTTATGACATCGAAACCATGTGATTATCTAAACAAGACTTACATAATGACATCAGTCAACATGCCAGTGTGAATGGGGACGTTTTCATAAGGCCACACCTCTAAATGAAGATCTTCAGGCAAGTAATGGCTACCGAGAGAGGGAGAATCAGTTTTCTTCAGGGAAGAGCTTCCTGACAGGTTGTCTAATACCAATTGGTCAGCCCTAAACATGTGTTCATATAAGCAACAATAAATTATCTCAATAGGTTGCCCAGGAGTGTGTGTGTGTGTGTAGCAATAGTTATAGAGGAAGAGGCCATTAATTCTAAAAGGAATAAGGGGAGACATAAGCTTCAGTAGAAGAGGAGCAGAGGGTGGAAGTGATGTAAATACAGTACTCACATATGACATTCTCCAATATTAAAAAATAAATAAATAAGGATACAAAATTTGGGGGTTAGGGAAGTGAGAGTGGATCTTGGAGGAACCAGAAAGTAGAGGAAGCAGAGGAAAACCAAAACCCAACAATGTCACTGAAATTAAAAATCTTACTTGAGATCAAAAAGAGCAAAGAACCTTAAGGTGGGGGCAGACATAAATTTCCAACTATAGAACTGAGAAGGGCTAACTATTACTGGAATTGTGCATGCAAGTTTCAAAGTAACAAGGAAGCATAAGCTGCTCTTGTCAATATAATCGGCAGGCTAGATTAAATTAACATTGTCTTTGGGACAAGCAATGTCCTAAAGGTCACTCAAGATGATGCAGTCTACCTGTCCAGCTTTGCAGCTCTGAAGCAATAGAACACACAGTCAGGGACCTTCCTCCACAAAACCACAGCCCTAAAGCAGTCTGTACCAAAATACTTCTCTGGAAAATTCTACCAAACGTGTGAATCAGATCTATGACTATGTGGTGGTTTGGACAGGAATGCCCCCCCCCCCCAGGCTCATACATTTGAATGCTTGGTGTTATTCTTTCTTGCTGCAGCTATCTGTGTAAAGAAAGGAAACCGATGAACAACCCACGTGTAATTTATTGACAGGAAGAGGAGGGGGGATGGGGTTGGATTGTCAGCCAACCCAAGAGGAGACAGAGAGAGAGAGAAGGGGGGAAGGCTGGACCTTTTAAAGGGAAGACTGCCCATGTGCACCGAGGTTTCACGCATGCTCAGTGAAGGGACCAGCTCCCTATTTCAGCAGCCATAACAGCCAGACACATGCTTTTCTGAACTTGCCTTAGTCACTAGAGGTTAGGCGCCTGCCTCGTGGCAAGGAACCAATCAGAAGTTAGCTGGTGGTGCTATGCTTTACGGCTCTGGGTGTACTTTACGACAATCACACAGCAATGACTCGCAGAGCATAGCAACCACCCTGGGAGGGCCTGTGGGCCATAACAACCAGTTGGCCAATCAACACAGGGCAAGCCCTCCAAGCCTGGAGCCACACCAATCCTGAGCCTGTGCGTACCCCTAGACACTCCCCTTACGCTGCCCTATAAGATCTTTATGTAGACGCTTTGCAGTGTCTTTGCTAGCCATCTGTCATGGCGGGTGGGTGAAAGACCCGAGCTAACATGGGGTTAGCTCATTAAACAATAATAAAGCCTCATGCAGTTTGCAGCAAGTTTTCGAATCTGCCTGGTGATTGGGGTGTCTGTGGTCCTGGGCTGGGACCCTGGAGGCCTGAGTTTTCTGGGGGTCTAATACGCAGAGTCCTCAAGCATGCCATAATGCATGGCGGGTGATGTGGTGATGACTTAGCACATTTTCCTGTGTGTGCCACGCCCATCGTTAGGGGGCAGGGTCAGCCAGGTGCATATCCTAACACTTAGTCATTAGAGAGTGGTCCTGCTTGAGAGGGGTTAGGACATTTGGCCTTGTTGGACTAGGTGTGGCCTTGTTGGAGGAAGTGTGTCACTGGGGGTGGGCTTTGAGGTTACAGAAGCTCAAGCCAGGCCCATTTTCTCCCTTTTCCTGCTGCCTGTGGATCCGGGCACAGAACTCTCAGCCCCTGCAGCACTATGTCTGTCTGCCTGTGTACCTCCATGCTTCCGGCCATGCTGATAATGAACTAAACCTTGGAAACTCTAAGCAATTCACAGGTAAATGTTTTCCTTTATAAGAAAACTCTGCCATTGTGTCAGAGTTTACAGAAAATGGGATAGTAGGAGGCAAGACTCAAAGAAGGCTGTGGGGTGGATCAGCTGTATCGTGGTTAATGTTTTGTCAGCTTGACACAGCTGGAGTCATCTGGGAAGAGGAAGTTTGGTGGAAAAAAGCCTCCCTAAGACTGGCCTGTGGGCACGCCTGTGGTGCATTTTCTTAGAGGACTGGGAGGGCCCAGTCCCTTGTGGTGCTGCAACCTCTGGACAGGTGGTCTTGGGGTGCATAAAATAAGAGGCTGAGCATGTCTTGGGGAGCAAGCCAGTGAAGCAGCAACAGTCTTCCAGGAGAATGGCATTTGCAGGCAGTGGTCAAGGAAGACAGACTGGGGGACAACAGCATGATCCTCCCTCCCGTCCCACTTCCTTCTTTCATTTTCCTGCTCAGCCCTGGAAGCCCAGTCAGTCCTGAGGTTGCAAACAGCCCGGGTGTTCCCCTAACTGTAAACAGCTTACCTTATCTTACTAATCATAGGCAAAGATGGGGCTTTAGGCGGGAAACAGGAGATAAGGCTAAAAGGAGCTAAGATAACATCTCACAAGCCGACAGACAGACAGCCTATAGCATTCCTATACAAAGGCAAGTTCACAGACTTAGAAGGACAATAAAATTAAAAAAAAAAATAACTTCAGCAACAGAGGAAAGACTTGGGAAAATTACCTTTCCCAATGTGATATCAAGATGGGCATAGTTATAAACACAATTCTAGCTTTCAATAGAGACTACTGGTCTGCTATTAAGTGACTGTCCCGCGCTATATTCTCGCCGGCAAGAATCACACAGGACACTCGGATCCTTTTGCAGGAAAGCTTTAATGCATCTTGAGAGAGGAGAGCATAAGCTTACCAGAGCGGAGACCCCGAGCCAAGAATCCCGTCCCCTAATAAAGGCTGGCAGCAGCCACCTGGGCCGTGTCACCCTATGAATGGCTTCAGCTCCTCAGGCCATATGAGCCACGGGATAGGCAGAGATCAAAGAAAATGGAAAATTACCCAGCGCCTGCGAAATAATTTACATTCAGTGCCTGCAGGCACCATCATTGTAATGGAGAATGCAGGGACGGCTCCCTACATATCCCCCTTTTTTTATTAATTAATGATAAGGCTTTATATTTTTACAAGCAAATAGGTCACCCATATGTTGAGGGATAGAGGCAGAGGTTGTACCTTCCCAATCAAACATTAAGACTGTGTACAAGAGTCGCCATCAGGCTGTTAGCTTGACCCAAAGCACTCTCGACCTGTCCTCTGCCGTTTTTCTGGGAAAGGGAGACTCGGGCAGGCAACCCTTATGCAGGACAACATGCCTCCCAGAGAAGCCTGCATACTGGGCAACTCTCTGTGCGATGCCTTGCTCAACATCCCTCATGGGCTGCTCAAACCAGACACTCTACCCTGTGCAATGAGCCTAGGCTCCGGGTGTGCAAGAGCTGTCTGGCCGGCGGCCTATTGCTTAAGCATTGTTAACCAAATGTCAGTGGAAGCCCCTTGTTTTAAAGCTACAGGCGCTTGGGCGATAACCATCTTGTCTCTCTTAGTTTGAGCCTTGAGCCTACAGACCAGCCAGAGAAGTAACACCAATCCGCAGCAAACGGCTTCACCAAACAATCCCACCCCCACCCCTTAAGCGATGACAATCTCTCCGTCAAGGACAGGAGTTAATCTGGATAATAATAGCGGCTCTCAACTCCCGGGGAGAGGGTGGAGTTCCGACTTTTGAAGGTCCGAAGGGGCTCTTCGGGTGAGTCTTTCTGGGATCCACAGGGGATTCTCTTCATCCTGTGGAAAAACACAAATAGCTCCCCTGGATCTTATGAGAATAGGATCCTGGCCTCTCCAAAGACCAGTTAAGATATCTTTCCATTTTACCATTTCCTTTGGCCTTTCAGGTTCTGAGGTTTGGCGCTTGGCCTCAGTATGGCCCTGAGCGTCAATGTTTATGAGGCTTTAAAGCCCCAGGCATTCCAGGCCTTCAAGGAGTTGAATAACATGCATGGCCTTTTCCCCTATCAAAGACTGGGAAAGCCATCTGTAATTTTCTCCGCTCCTCTAATGGTAAAAAGGAGTTGGTACCAAATAATGGGGGTGTTGATGGAAGTACACCCGCTGGATTAACAGGTCTCTTAAATTTACCCAGGTGTGACTGGTTATCCCCTATTTTCTCTACCTCCTTTTTTGTTTCTTTTTCATCTAGCTGAGCTGTTTCCTCTAAAACTTTATCTCTTGAGCTTTCAGAGTCATCAGAGCTATCAAGATTTAAAGCTTTAAACTTATTTACAGAATCATCTAACAAATTATTCACTCCCTTGTCATTAGACATCCCGGGAGGTCCTTTTTCCTTATTTGTTGTTGTTTTTCTTCTTATATATACTCCCTTGTCACTAGACATCCCGGGAGGTCCTTTTTCCTTATATTTCATTGTTGGGCGCGCCCCATCTCTCACTACATTCGGTTTCTGACATGTAATTCTGGACTTCTTTAAGATTGCTACAACAGTGAGAAAGGTCAAAATGGCTCCTAGTAAAAGCACAGAAGCCTCTACACTAACCTCCCAAAATAGCAACATTCCCAAGCCAAAGTCCAGAAAAGACATACCTCTCCAAATTTACCACCCTGCAGTTCTGAATCTGCCTTGTAGCCAAGGGGTCTCCGCAGTGCCGGCAATGTTAACAAGTTCCCGGGTTTCGGCACCAGATGTCCCACGCAATATTCTCGCCGGCAAGAATCACACAGGACACTCGGATCCTTCTGCAGGAAAGCTTTAATGCATCTTGAGAGAGGAGAGCATAAGCTTACCAGAGCGGAGACCCTGAGCCAAGAATCCCGTCCCCTAATAAAGGCTGGCAGCAGCCACCTGGGCCGTGTCACCCTATGAATGGCTTCAGCTCCTCAGGCCATATGAGCCACGGGATAGGCAGAGATCAAAGAAAATGGAAAATTACCCAGCGCCTGCGAAATAATTTACATTCAGTGCCTGCAGGCACCATCATTGTAATGGAGAATGCAGGGACGGCTCCCTACAAGTGACAAAGTGATGTCATCATTTGAATGTGACAAAGAAGTCAGGAGGCAGCATTGTCGCAGAGTGGATTTTCTGGCTTTGAAGCATTGTCTTTTAGACCTCTGGTTCCATCAGTCTTCTGAGCTATCTTCATATCTATGAGCTGTCTTTCCTGGTGGCCACCAGATGGCTACCGTAACACCAGGCATCACATGATACCTCCAAATCAAGGAATCCAGGAGTTAGGGCATGCCAGGATTGGGATTGCTGTACCTCCATACCTTTTCAGAATGGGAAGATCTTCCCTAAGCCCCCCACTGA
This sequence comes from Cricetulus griseus, assembly GCF_003668045.3. Lineage (NCBI taxonomy): Eukaryota > Metazoa > Chordata > Mammalia > Rodentia > Cricetidae > Cricetulus > Cricetulus griseus. The sequence continues at coordinate 87,319,941 of NC_048601.1, forward strand.
GATACTCATTATATCTCACTTCCCAGGACTTCATTGTGTGTTCTCTTCTAGAACAATTTTGGTCAATGAGGAAGAGGTTGTCCTTGACTAACGAGGGTCAAACATGGATCAACTCCTAGGCTTGCTCATTGCCCAAACTAGGGTAATATACCAAACACAAAGAATAAGGATGAGGAATATGCTAGAGACTTTGGCTATCACTCAGAGGAAGCCAACACTCCACAAGGAGTTTATAGGGGAAGTAGAGGAACTTTTTATTAAGATTTTATTTATTTATTATGTATGCTTCCATGTATATCTGCACACCAGAAGAGGGCACCAGATCTCATAACAGATGGTTGTGAGCCACCATGTAGTTGCTGGGAATTGAACTCAGGACCTCTGGAAGAGCAACCGTTGCTCTTAACCTCTGAGCCATCTCTCCAGCCCCAAAGTAGAGGAACTTTATGGGGAAATAGTCTCGTTTATTTCAAAACATACAGCCCATCTGTGCCTGCCACCACTGAATGTGTAATATCAACCTCACACAAGGCTGCTGTTCAATAGAGAGTTTTGGACAACAAAGTATCAATGGTGGCAAACTGAGTAACATTTAAATATGTAGAGCCAAGCTGATGAGCAGGGGATGTGGCTTAGTCAGTCTGTCTAGCGCTCCCAAAGCCCTGGGTTTCATCTTTACCACAGAACCAAACAGGACATGGTGGTACCTGCAGGTTATCCCAGCACTTGGGAGGTGGAAACAGGAGGTTCGTAAGTTCAAGATCATCATTAGCTACATAGAAAGTTAAAGGCCAGCCTGGGACAGGTGAGACCTGTGTAAAACAATACACACTGAATTAAATGATTGTCAGACAGACGACAGCAGTGCTTCTCAAACTTCCTAACACTGTGACCCTTTAACACAGTTCCTCATGTTACGGTGACCCCAATCATAAAATTATTTTGGTTGTTATTAATAACTGTAATGAATTGTACAGTTATGAATTGTAATGTACATAAATATTTTGGGAGATAGAGGTTTGCCAAACAGTCCTGACCCAGCAGTTGAGAACTGCTGGTCTACCAGCACATATTTCTCTCCTGCAAGGTGATGTAATAATGGAGCTGGCTGAGCACCGTGTCCTGATGGAGATTGAGGTAGTCACACATGGGAATGGAAATAGCAGGAGCAAAGGTGTTGTAAAGAGAGATACCTGTTTCCAACCTGTCTAGGATCAGATTATCGAGACAATGATCCCACAGGAATTAGAATTTCCTCAGGAGTCTCATGTAGACTGAGGAAGAACTTTTCTCCCAAGAAGAGAGTTCTCACACCCCTACAACTTGGTCAGACCACCCTGCAGAGACAACCATGATGCATGGGGTGACACCTTAAACAGTATTATTTAGTTAAAATCCCTCATGCCTTCCATTTAAACTTACACCTCAGATAGGCACTCTTCAGATAGACTCTTCAGATAAACCTCTTTGTTCTTTTCAGTGTGGACACACGGAATGATCTCCTTTCTCTGCCTTTCACTGTTTATTTTCTCTATTGAGGACAGTGCTCAAGCCCAGCCTGTTAGGGTTGCCAGGGCCTGCCCTCTGACCTGAACAACTCCAGGAAGAGGAAGAACATGCCTAGAATGATTAACTGCATTCTACCTTTCCACACAGCTATCAACCCAGATAGTTTTCTAGTCCCACCATCCAAAATACACCCCGGGAAGCATGCAGCCACCCCTACGACCGTGTTCAGAATGAGGCATCGATGAGGGCTTCACCCTTCGAGCTGCTTCTAGTCAGCTGTGAATCTCGAAAGCACCATCACGTCTCATTTTCCTTTCTTTTCAATGAAAGGAATTGGGTGAGGCCTAGAGTCAGTCTCAGGTCTAAACTGCCATGATTAACTTGAAGGCTCTCCTTGGAGGAGGCTGCTATGCTTTTCTTCTGGGCTGGATGGGAAGGCTGTGCTCTGTCGCCCACCAGGAAAATGAGGCCAGGGATTCTGAAGAGCTGGGTAATGATTTAATGGGCTTTAAAACGGGCAGCTAGGTTTTAATTTTCTCTTACAGCAGATTCCCTGGGGTGAAGTGTACTTTACAGGGGATAATAAGCACACAGGATATTTCAATTGCTCCAAGGTATCTTATTTGGAAATCAGGTTTAATTCACATTCCTCTAGTAGGTTTTACTATCAGAATAAAAGAAAAGGTCCCCAAAGGAATATTTATAGAGAGTTTAAATCTGTTGGAATGTCAAAAGTACCTAAGAGCTAAGCATCTGTAAATATTTAAAATGGGAGAAATCAAATACTGCTAAATGGCAACACTTTTCTATTACACTGTTGACAATGTGGTCCTGTCTAATGGTCCAAATTTTAAAGAAAGTTGAGGTAAAGACCTGGCAACCTCACTCAGTGGTAGAGCACTTACCTAGCTTGCACAAGACCAGGTTCAGCAAGGGAATAGATTTCCTACTGAATCCCACAGTTAGTATCATGTGTGGTGGCGTTGGTTTATAATCCCGAAATCTTCAAGCAGAGGTAGGAGGATCAGGAGTTCAAGGCCACTTTCAGCCCTGTAGCAAGTTCAAAGTCATCTCTCTCAACAACTGTTTGTCTCCAAAAAAAGCAGCCTACAATGTGTGTGAAATAGATTGTATAGCCCATGTTGAAGAGGCCCCAGGAAACTTTAGTAAGAAATCCATCACCAAAATCCGAGCGGCACAAAAAATGTTCTTACCTGAATTTTGAACCCCAGGCACACACACTATAGCTCTACCTCACTCTAGCTGTTTTAAATTGCACAGCAGATACCATGGCAGATGTTTTGTTCACAGCATCGTAGGTAATCTTCTTAGAATTCCTGAAAAGCAGCAATTGTTTTCTCTGTAATACAGTGATAGGAGCAGAGGGCCCAAGAATTATGTGTGTCCTGTAAACTATTTTTCCCTTCAAACGCCAGAGAAGAAAGCCAGACCTGGAACACAGACCTTCAACCACTCAGATTCTTTCTGTTTTAAGGAACTCAGGTCTAAGCAGAGCTTCCTGCTTGCAGCCCAGCTCTTCTCAAAGCAGCTTCTGGCAGAGATGGGAACAGAAAAAGATCAGCTCATGTGTGTCTTTGTCTCCATTCCATGCTGCTCCTTCTTGCCTTCTCTAGGCTAAATTATAAAGTCCCCTTCCTGATTCTTTTTGAAACCATTTTCAAAAGACATCTTTCCAGGAGTGGAATTGAAAATAAAAACATGATTTTAGTAAGGGTAAAGCAGAGAGATTGCTCTTACGTTAGCACATGACATTTCTAATCATCTATGTGGAAGGATCTTTTTAACACCCTCCTAAGTGCCTCTTCAAGACCTCGGTGACACGAGAGCACTACTGACTAATTTGTTCTGGCAGAGAAATGAATTCACTGTTACTGAAAATATGCTTTCTCTCACCAGATCCTGTTCAGGTCACTGAGTGGCTTTTCACTGGTGAAGGAAGTAGAAATTTACCACCAATGAGACATTACGGGGAGGAGAGAAAAATCATCTTGCTCTCTGTGGCATTTGTGAAATGCAAATCCCAGAAAATTTCTAAAAGAGGCTGTTGAAACACTTCACATTTCCGCAGTTGCACAGCCATCTGATTTTTTTCTTTTCTTTTTTTTTTTTTTTAAGCAAGATGAATGAAGAGTGCATCAAACAGATGGAGCAAGCAACTGTGAAAAGCCAACTTGAAGCAGCTTTCAGCTCAGTGACTGAGAAACTGCCATTTCTCTCCAGAGACATTCTGCAGAGAGAGGAACAATGGGTAGTCCCTCTGTCTGTTACCACACACGTAGCTCCCTAACCTGGCCAGGGCTGGACATGGACAGTTGGGAGGCTGACTGAAAACACAGCACCTACAGGGATCAGTGGGTGTGGCAGGGTTAGAGAGGGGTACACCTCAATTATTCCCTTCCCTTCTCCCACGGAGTGTCCTGTAAGCCAAGTACGAACTTAGATGTAACCTAGCATGGGAGAAAAGAAAGCTCGCCATTATCTTTTTGGAAATAAATAAGGATAACATTCAGAAGCCAGAGAGCCTTTTCACTTCCCACAAAGGATTCTGGCTTCCTTTCTCCAGGTGAGATTACTTCCTGCTGGCATCATGATGGGGCAGAGCAGACCAATGTGCGGAAATGAAGAGGATAGCTGTGGTTCTGGTGTTTGCTAGACATCCTTTCTGTAGTTAAAATGAGACATTTGGTCAGTCTGCACAGAAGCCATAGGACTTGCATGCTGAGAACACAAGACATCATTCCCTGGACAGTTTTCCAGGCTAGAACAATGGACAGTTTTAATAAAGAATTCAGACTTTTTGGGCTTTGTCATTGTGCACAAAGAATAGGAATGGCTGGTTATTTGCCACGAATGCTGGCATATGTGATGGGAAAGCAATATTCACTCCCACACTAATGCTCAAAATTGCAACAGTAGGGCTGTGGATAGCTCAGTCAGTTATGTTCTTGTGGGGGATGCATGAAGAACTGAGTTGAATACTCACAGAAGCTAAAAACTGGCTGTGGTCGCATGCATTTCTAATTCCAGGGCTCGAGGCAGAGGTGGACATATCTCTGGGGCCCACTGGATAGCCTGGATAGCCCACTTGGCAAGTTTCAGGGCAGTGAAATTGTCTCAGAAAACCAAAGTAGACAGCTCCTGAGAAACTGAAGAGCATCGAGGGAATTTGTCTTCTGACCTGGGTACACAATACATTACACACACACACACACACACACACACACACACACACACACACACCTAAGTGTGTATTTACTTTGTTTACAGAATTTAAAAATAAACTTTATTATAAAAATGAATAAAATAAATAAGCTTCTAAAAAGAGAAAAGACCAGAATCTCTAACATGGACGATCTGGATCTTCAGATGCCTTAGGTCAAATTTCAAGTCAAATGAAGTGTGGTTGACTGTTTAGCAACCCTCCCCACCTTTAGATTTAACCTTCCTTTCTTTCTCCTGTTAAGTTTTATGGAGACTCTGAATTTTGGAGATGGGCTGGGTGGCACAGCCTCTCAGACTTATAATTTCTAATTAGACTGTGGCCTTCACGTTGGTCTTGGAACTGTAAGCAGCAAGCTCACACCACAGCACTTCATCATGAGGATATGTGTCGACAGTTTTAGAGCACGGAGCCTGGTACTGAGATATGATTGCCCTGTGAAGGATTTGTAGGGACAGCAACATGCCACGGAAGGACTTCTGAATGAGGAAATAAAGGACGAGGCTGCTAGGAGATGAGGAGAGAAAAAGCTTGGTTTGTAGGCTGTCTCCCTGAGGTCTGCCTTGCACACAGTAGCCATTCCTTTCTATACAATTGGACTTTGATGACCTCATTAGAGTTCAGGGGTCAAGACTGATTGCAAAGGTAATGGATTGTTGTCTTTTTTTTTTAAACTGATAATCACTGAGCAATAATCACTGGACTTCTATGGAGCCCCCCTCATCCACTGTAGGACTGTTATGTGCATTTTTTTCTGAGGAGACACGATGGAGCGAGCACCTACTCATAAAGCGCATCAATGACAGAAACAAACAACAGATCCCAGGTAGCTTAGTGGCCAGTGAGTTTACCTGGAGTTACTAACAGCAGTATTATTTTATGGTGGCTGACCCACTGAAGAAAATGCCTCCTTTTTCCGAGCAACCACTGTCTACATATCCCTGGGGAAGGGTGGGACCTTGTGAGTGGCTCCTAGTTCATCAGCAACAGTTAATTGTCTATAAATCCCTGGTAAGGAAAATGGCCTTTGTAGTTTGGTAACAAGGTCTGAGATCAGTTAAGTTTAGGACAGACAGGGGGATGGGAAGCTCCTTTCCTGTTTAGATCAAACACACAAACAGGAAAGGGCCTGGTCTTCAGGATTCACAGCCCTTGGTGTCTGCCATCTTTCCAACAGAACCCTGGCCCAGGGAAAGTACAGAGATCTGCCACGTGGTGTTCGCTGTACACCAAATGAGCCTCCTTACCATTCACGGAAGCAACATCAGCAGTGGCTGCTGGACTCCTTGCTGGGTCGAGCCTTTCCTGATAGCTCTGCTATACTCCTCCCCAAGTGTAATAGACAGAATAGCCTGGGTTATTACTAGTAACAGACAGGGCACAGACATTGTTGGTAGCATACATCAGGAAAGGATTATCTCCTTTCTTGAGAGACTTGGGACAAGAATACAAAAGGAAGGCTGACATACCACTATATGTCTAAATATGTCATAGCCCAAAACAATCTACTAAGTAAAATAAATGATTTTATCTGGGAAAAAAATCCCAGGCTTTTATTAGCCTGGAAAGCCAGGATTTTATTTAGAATTCTGATATTACCTGAAGGTCTGTGCTAGAAAAGCCAGGGTAGAGAAGTGTTGTGTAATGTTCTTGCACTTTTGGCTCTTTGAACTGTTTGCAGCGCTAGGCAGGAGGAGTCCATCATCCAGCTCCCAAATAAATCACACAGAGGCTTAACTTAGTTATGAATGCCCTGTTTTAGCTTGGCTTATTTCTTGCCAGCTTTTCTTAAATTATCCCATCTACCTTTGGCCTCAGGGCCTTTATCAATCTCTGGTCGTGTATCTTTTCTTTCCTTCTTACTCCATGGCTGACCGGGTGGCTGAGTGTCTGGATGGCTGGGTGGCTGGGTGGCTGGGTGGCTGGGTGGCTGGGTGCCTGGCCCCTGAATTCCTCCTCCTTCCTCTCTTGTTCCCAGATCTTAGATACTTTCTCCCAGATTTCTCCTCATATTTATCCTGCCTGCCAGCCCCTCCTATTTCTCTCTCCTGCCTCACTTATTGGCCATTCAGCTCTTTATTAGGACCACCAGGTGTTTTAGACAGGCTCAGTAACACAGTTTCACAGAGTTAAAGAAATGCAGCAAAAACAAAAGTCACACACCTTAAAAATAATATTCCCCAACAGAGGACAACTTCAGCCTGTCCTTACTTCTACACAGCGGGCCCTGTACTTCCAGGTTCTGTGGGCATAGCCACCACCAGGCCTGTGGGGGAGGAGTCTAAGGTAGACATGAGTGCTCTGGAAGCAGGCTCCAGGACATTTGGGCAAAGGAGGTCCCTGCTACCCAAATCATGACGGTGAGTATGCAGATACAGAATTCAAGAATAACGAGGATTGAGTGTTTGTGCTTTTATTTCATGCAAAGAATTTCTGACAGAAATGAACATAGAAAGAATTGAGACGAGCTATAATTCTTGTGTGGTGGCTGGAAATGAGAAGTTTCCCCATAAGCTCAGGCATTTGAACACTTGGCCCCCAGTTGGTGGCCAACTGAAGAGGTTATAGGAAGGCGCAGCCTTGCTGGGGGAAGTGCACCACTGGGGGCAGCCTTTGAGAGTTTCCAACCTTGCCCCTCCTCCAGTTCTCTCTCTGATGTGTGCTGTGGATGAGATATGACCTCTCAGCTCCAGCTACCATGTTTGCTGCCACGATTCCCAGCCATGCTGGCCACCCCTCCTCTGGGGCCATAAACTAAAATAAAATCTCTTTAAGTTGCCTTGGTCATATGTTTAATCATAACAACAACAACAACAAAAGCAATAAATACACACCTTCGGTCCACCTCAGGGCAAAGGAAGCCAGAATTAAGAAATTGCTGTTGAGCCACTCCTCAGAGAAGAGACAACTTCTTTTGTTCTTTTGCTGAAGGGGAAGCACATTCAGCTCGGGCATTCCCACTGACATTTCTGTCTCCTCTCTTACTGTGTTTTCTGGTGAGCCCTATGTAATTTCTTTCCTTAGTGTACCCACACCCCTTAGCTCACTTGGTGTCCCTACCCCTGGGGTTGGACAGTAGTCAAGATGGATGGACAGTTCAGTTGTGTCCCTACCCCCTGGGTTCAGTCAGTACTAAGAGTGGATCAAGAATGGATCGAAAATTCAGCTGTGTTCCCACCCCCTGGGGTTGGTAGTCAAGATGGATGGTCAGTTCAGTTGTGTTCCTACCTGCTGGGGTCAGACAGTACTAAGAGTGGACAATTCAGCTGGACTTTTGTTTACCAATAAGGAAACCAAAGCTTGTTGGCTGTAGCCACTGATAAAGAACAGAATAAAAACAAAACAAAACAAAACTGGGGCCTGGGAGTCGAGTGTATCCTCTTCAAACTTGATTGTAGCCATCTCAAAATCAAGGCTGAGTCCTTTATATTCATAGAGATAAGCCAGGCAGGAGGTGTGAGCAATTCTGCCCAAGCTTGTCTAAGCCTAAAACCTAATACATTGTTGTCTGAAACTGCTTGAGCATTCCTGCCAGGGAGCTTCTCTATTTCATTTCAATCCAGTTGTATTTCTTTTATTTGATGATATTGCATGCTTTTGCTTTGTTTTAGTCTCCTGTGCTGGGGATCAAACTCCGACCATGTGTTTATTAGGCAAGTGCTCTAACGCAGAGCTTCAGCTCCAGTCTTGTTCATCTTAGGTTGTCTCATGCCCTAAGGAGTCCTTGGGGCAGAAGAAATGGACCCTTGCCTTATTAGACCAGTGGCTCTCAGCAGATTGAAGCTAATCAGAGGCATGGTATCTTACCAGTGAGCAGAGAACATGCAACCCAACATTTCCACTAGAGGAAAAGAAATGAAATCAGAGTGAGAAGAGAGCCATCACTGGGTGTCATTTTATGGACAAACTTCTTTTCACCTCTGCTTACCATTTGGGAATATCCTTTTCTAAACCAGTGGGTGACTGGGTTGCTATAGGTCAGGTGTCATGTTAACAGCTCTGCTGGCATTTCATCAGATCCTTCCATCAGCTCCATAGGCTTGAGTAGTCCCTCTTCCATGCAGAAGGCTGACACTTAGAGAGGTTAATTAACACAGCAGAGATCACACAGTTGACAGGTGGCTGTGTTAGGATTCCGATCCCCAACAGCCTATTCCTAAGGCCATGTCTGTAATCAGACACTGACCCACATTTGATCAGGTTCAGAATAATACGGTGTGTACCTTGCAGCAGTGAATTGACAATGCACAGAGATGAACCTATGAGGACATTGCCGGAGCCATAAGCCCACCTGGAAAGGATTGCATTGGTGATTTGTCATGGTTTTGCTCAGAGCTAGCTCTATTCTCGTTAGCAGCCAGATCTATATTAATCCTATAATTCATTCTTAAACCCCGACATCTTGTTTCCCAGATTCCCCCCACAGCCAAAGGGAAGCTGAAAACATGCCTTTTTTGGAAAAGCCCTAACATCTGCTACCAAAGGACACTAAACCATCTGGATCATCAGAGCAGTACAGACTCACTTACAAAAGAGGTTGTTTCCCTACATAAACCAGGCATAAGGAGGCAAGCAGCCCAGGGAAGGATAATCATGCTGAGAGGAGGAGCACTTATTATAAGCATTTACCATGTAATTATCCACAACTTCTCTGGAGTTTGTAGCCCGAGGCTAGTCTTAGAAGGTAGCCTTCCTTAGGAAGTATTAGGGGCCTGAAACACTTCAGTGAGTTATCAGGCATCTGTCAGTGTCTCATGGCTGGGTTATTGCCACCTGTGCCTGTCTCTCATGTGATGAAGTCTTCAATTGTTATGGTTTAGGTGTAGAACAGCTGGGCCTGGGGATTTCAGCCAGATCGCCACACATTGCTCCTTTTAAAAATAGCACATTTAAAAACTTTTTTAAATTAAAAAAATTTAAACTGCATTTTTGCAAGTGGAAGTTATGATGTACTTGACTAGATTGTTTTCTTTGTTTGGGGAGGGTGCATGGGTTTCCCACACATGGTTGTACTGTGTCCCGTGCTGGGTTTGAAACTGTTAGCCTCCTGCCTTGCATCCCAAGGTCTGGATTGCAGATGTTCACCGCCACATCTGGCCTCTGATTTATCAAGCAAAAGCAGGCTAATGTGCTGTGTGCAGGGTGTGATATTTCATTTTGGTGCACCTCTAGAGAGATTTTCAAGTTGTGAAGTGACCCATCAAAGATTGGCAGTGATACTTAAATGAGCAGAGTAGGCAGTCTTGACAAGTCTGGGGAGAGGCACAGGCAGGTCCAAGAAGGGTGTGGCTGTCTACAAGGCTAACCGGCCTCTTTTGTGCTAATCCAAGCTCCACCTTTATCTTGATGGAAGTTCCTCTTGTGCACGTCGAAGATGTTGCATGAACCATCAGGCCTGCTGCAAAGGAATTCCTCTTTTGCTCATCCTCCCTCCACATTTATCTTGGTGGCAGCAGCCTGAAGGTTAGAACTGTGCTTATCTGTTCCAGACATGCGAACAAGCTGTTCTGTACACCTCCTTGACTGGAGTGTGTGGAGCACTGCAGACACCAGTTCAAGGGCAGTGAGGGGCTTCCAGGGGAGTCCAGACATCATTATGATGGACAGAGAGAGCAGAAAGACCTCCAGTCACACAACCAGAGTCTTGCAGCCTGACCCATCCTCGGTGTTGTTAGAACTACTGCTTATTCTATGATCATATATGAACTTGGTCTGTGTACCATCTCATTTCATTCTTTTTAAACTCCTGCAAGGTAGCATCTATGGATGAGAAAACTGATAAACTGACTTGTCTGAGTCATCAAATAGCAGGTTCAGGGTCTGAACCCTGGTCTGATTCATGCTCTGACCTGTCAAGGAAAACATGGGTTCAGAGAAAACACAAGATCAGGAAGCCTGACGATTAACCAGTCATCCTAATCATTTCAATCTTTGTCCTTGGACATTCCAGTCAGAGATGAGTGTGAGACCTTTGCTAGCCTGTGTCTCTACTTTTAAATACATGGAACACAAGGAAGCACTAAGGGCATCACACACACACGCACCAATGGACTCCTCCCCTTGAGTCACAGAGTTTGATTCTTTAACTACTAAGTTAATTATTGTCATGGACACTTGGGTAGAAATGTTTTGGAAAACTACTACTGTGGAGAGCTTTAGAAAGATTTTCCAGTGATACAAGAAACTGTTACCAAATAGTGTGGAGAAGGACTCCATTTGTCTCTGCGGAAAAGCCAACATTAGCATCATCCTTCTCCACATTCCTGCCAAATGTACCTACCCAGCTGACTGGAGGCCAACTGTGCCCCTTCTCCTCTGCAATCTGTGACCTCTTCCTCTGCAATCTGATTTCCAGACACAATTACTCAGGTGATTCAGCAGGTATGTCTCTCCAGAAGCAACAGTCCATTGAAGAATGGATCTTGAGAGACAGGGAATTATTTAATAGGAATATACAGACTCAATTCTTTTTGTCTGTATCACAGTCAGCCTGCCCTAGATCTCCTCAATGTATCTAAACCTCTAAATTGTATTTCCTTCTCCACATTTTCTTTTTGGTGGGTTAAAAAAAAAAAAAGAGTTTTCCAAAATTCTTAAATGCCTAGAAACTCTTGAACAGGATCTTATGTGCAAAAAGGTATTTGTAGGTAAAATCAGCAAAGATGAAGCCACACTGGAATAGTATGAGGCTCGAATGCAATGACTGGTGTCCTCATGTGAACAGAGGAGGATGTGCAGAGACATGCAAAGAAAGGCCAAGCAACAACAGAAGCAGAGAGTCCCCGCCAAGGACAGCTGCCAGGCTATGTAGGGGACAGTGAGCGAGGCAGAAGGCTTCTCCTTCAGACACTGTCCCTCAGGGAAGTGGGCAAGTTACTATTGTTTTACCACCTGGTGAGTGGTGTTTCTTTTTTGTTGTTGTTGTTGTTTTTCGAAACAGGGTTTCTCTGTGGCTTTTAGAGGCTGTCCTGGAACTAGCTCTTGTAGACCAGGCTGGCCTCGAACTCACAGAGATCCGCCTGCCTCTGAGTGGTGTTTCTTATGGCATCTCCAGAACACCCAAATACCCATACTTACTTTATTGCTGTCTTCCGTCCAGCTTTCCCACCTCTGTCCCCTTCAAGCATGGATAAACTTGACACACTCTGTGTCTTAGAAATTCTGCTTTCCAGGTTTTATATGAGAACGCTTCTTGGTGACTTCCATCAGGAAATATCACAAGAGACAAATGCTGGAAAACAGCTGAATAAATCATCATACACCCCCACAACTGAGCATCATGCAGCTATTAAAATTATATCTTTGAATTGGCAACTTATAGAAAGAATTGGTGTATACAACAGGATGAGAAACCCCATGTAATATGATTCCTAATTGTTCAATACATACATTTGTTGTAAGGATGAATTTTTATAATTTAGGTTTTCTCTGAGAAGGAATTATGTGGGTGTTTAGCTAATCTTTTTGTATATGTCCTCATTTCTATAAATAACCATATTGTGCTTATAATAAGCAAAACAACTTATCTTATTCAAATATCCAGGAGTCCTTCAATACTGCAGTTTCTAGGCTACCTTGCACTGTGACACAATTGTGCCTTTGAATTGTCCGGGTCCTGAGACCTGGAATCTATAGATGTTCCACCTTTCCTGCCAGGTTTGAATATGGGATTAAATTGAAGAGATGTTGGAGTTGTGTTAGAGAATTCAGATGGGCATTATGAAGAACCAGATGATGTGGGCAGCTTCTAGAAGGTACAAGAGGCAGATCCTTGAGCCCCTGGAAAGAACACAGCTATTCTAGCAAGGAAGCCATTCTGATTTCTGGCCTCAGAATTATAAGAGAATACATTTGTATTATTTTGAGACACTACTTTGCAGAATTTGTAGCAAAACAGCAAAAAGCCCAACACTCGCACACAGAGTCCTTAAGATATGATTGACTCTGGTATTTTCTTTCCTAATGCAGTGGGCTGGATTGTGTCTCTAAGAAGTGTGTGCGGTAGTCTAAGCTCCAGAACCCAGAAGGAGCTGCTCAGCCTTCATCAGTAGAGGTTTTGCAGAAGCAACCAAGTTAAAATGGGGTCATTTATTATTTGGAGGCTGCCCTGGAACTCACTCTGCAGAACATGCTGTCCTTGAACTCACAGAGATCTGCCTGCCTCTGCCTCCCAAGTGCTGGGATTAAAGGTGTGTGCCACCAATGCCCTGCAAACTGGAGTCTTAATAAGAAGGGAAAACTGAGATGCACAGACAGACAGACACACACTCATATTGGGTGGGGGGTGGAGAGGGACAGTCCTTGCAAAGATCAAAGATGATTGAGAGATCCGAGTGAGGTTGCCGCAAGCCAAGGGATACCAGAAGCTGGAAGCAGCAAGCCAGCATGGCGGGGAGTCCCTTTCCTACTGGTATGTGAGGGAACAGGTCTTTGCTGACCCTTTAATTTTGGGTTTCTAGCCTTCAGAATACCTAACCCTGGTAACTAAGTGCACTGGTACCATTGTTGTTTAGATTAAGCAAACACAGTTCTCTGTCTATTCATCCTGAGTGACTTTAGTTTCCACAGCTGGAAGATCCACCCAGACATGCCCAGTGGACTTATTCATCACTCCCAGAACACAGGGAAGCTCTTGGTGCGAATGTCCACCTCTTAACTGCCGCCGTCTCCTGCCAATGCTCTTCATGTCACCTTTGGTGACGTTGAGTTTCTTCAGAAAGGCCCTGTCCCCTGTTCTCTTTCACCTTTTTCCTTAACTGAACTACAAATTCCTTAAAAAACTGCTAGAGAAAACAATTTCTTCCCTCGCTTTTAAAAAGTGTTTAGCACAGAAGCTGACTTAATAAACTAAAACATCATCAAATATAAGATGTCCTAAACAGTTTTAAGTAGAGGTTTGAGCATTGACTTCAGAAGTCTGAACTCTACCAGCCGACTTTGTCAATAAGTTTTAATTATAATCATACATCACCTGATCTTGGCAACACATCCTGAGAACTGTCATCAAGTCATTTTGTCACTGTGTAAACACCACAGCATATACTTGCAAAAAGTTAGGTGGTCCAGCCTACTAGATACTCAAGCTTATGGTACAGCCTAGGGTATACTTTGTAGCTCCTGAGCTAAAATCTATATAGAACATTATTATACTGAACATTATAGGCAATTCTACTACTATGCTAAGTATATAAGGCATTAAACATATCCAAATACTGAAAACATAAGTAAATATGCATATAGAAATAAAAGATGACATGCCTATATAATCTTTGGGTATGTCAATGAGTGTGTGGGAATACAGATGGAGACCTGGGCCATCTCTGCATACCACACCACTTTATAATCATGATATGATTATGTTTTATTACATTATACTATTAACCTAATGTAACTTTTTATTTTGTAAATTTTTAAACTTTCAAAAAACTGATTCTTTTGTAAAAACTTTGTATAAAATGTAAATGTGCAACTATGAAAAATATTTTCTTTGGGCATCATTATTTTATAAGCATTTCTCTCTGTTTTAAATTTTTCTCTTTAAGTTCCTTATATTAAGAACCAAGACCCATGGGCTAGGGATGTAGCTAAGTGGGTAGAATGCTTGTCTAGTGTGAAGCCCTGAGTCTGATTTCCAACACCATATAAAACTGGGCACGGTGGTACACCACCCCAAGACTTTCAGCACTCACAGGTGAAAGCAACAGGATCAGAAGTTTAATGCTATCCTCAGATATATAGCAAGTTCAAGACCTGTCTGGGATACATGATATCGTGTGTGTGTGTGTGTGTGTGTGTGTGTGTGTGTGTGTGTGTGTGTGTGTGTAAGAGAGACAGAGACAGACAGACAGATAGACAGACACACAGACACACACACAAGAAACATTAGTCTACAGGGTTGGGTTTATCAATACCACTGTCTTCCCTTTTGCTTTCTTGTACCATGGGACAGTCTGCAGGGATAATAACACACATGGACCTCATCACCGGTGACATCATCTTTGAGATCCCTATTGAGGATCTTATTGAGAATCTTAAGGGCTTCTCCCTCTTTTCTGAAATATATGCAGGGGGTTCCCTTGGCTTCTTTTCATAGTCATCACGTACTTGCTTGTGAATGAATCATGTGCTGTTGGCATTCCTTTCTATTCATGAAACCCTGCCAGGGCTGGGCTCCTGTATTCACACCTTTTAGTGAGCTTTATGCATCTACTTCTATTACTATTTGATGATTCACTGTGAATTCTCCTGCAGTTTTTCCTCCTTCTCTGTAGTTGCCTTAAATCTGGACTCATCTTCACCTATGAATTCCCTTATCAAGCAACTCCTTATGTCAACTCCTTGGGAACCTCCTCTAGGGACTCCAGTGGCATTCTTGCCCATTCCAAGAGCATAGCTATTGTTATCTTTCTCAGCCTGTTGGTGTCTTGCACCTGCTTCCTTTTGCTGTCCTCTGAAGTTATGGTGGTCTTCCTGAATGCATCATACACTTCTTGGAGACATTACCAGATCCCAAGCAAGGATTCTGGTGAAATTACAGCTGTAGTAAGCCTTCCAGAATACATCAATGTCCTCTTAGTGTCCTCCCCATAACCAAAGGATGCACACAGAGAAACAAACACACAGACACAGACAGACAGAGATAACGACACACACACACACACACACACACACACACACACACACACACTCACACACACACACACACACACACACACACACACACACACACACACATGCCCTGGTCATCTTGCATGCTGGAGAGGCAGAGAACACCATAGCTACTCAGTATAAGAATCCAGCCACAGACCGAGCAGTGGTGGCACACAACTTTAATCCCAGCACTTAGGAGGCAGAGGCGGGCGGATCTCTGTGAGTTTGAGACCAGCCTGGTCTACAAGAGCTAGTTCCGACAGCCTCCAAAGCCTCCGAGAAACCCTGTCTCAAACGCCCCCACCCCCAAATAAATAATCCAGCCACCTCACCTGTAGTAGCTATCTGTAGTATCCCCACATTGTGGTGCCAATCTGTGTTAGCCCATGTTTGTGGGGCTTCAGTCGGATCCAGTTGACTTGCCCAGTTTGTGCCTGAGAGGGAGATGTGTCGGGAAATGGCAGGTAAAGATGCTAAGAAAACGACATAGACACAGAATAGAGTCAGGATGGCAATCCAGTGAATACTGACTGCCCCAAGTTTATTCTTCAACATTCTTAAATACCCAACCAAAAAGGGGAACATGGCAAAAGTCTTCTTTATCAAGATAAAAGGAAGACAAAAAAAAAAAAGATAAAAGGAAGAAATGAACTTTCTTCTTTAGATCTCCAAACATTTGGCAACCACGCCTTGGACTAAATTTCTCATTATCTGTCCTTGAGGGTTAAGAGTAACCACACCTTAGAGCAAGTCAATTGTTATTCAGATAAGACATCCAAGACCAAGACCAAACATCCTACAGTAGCCATGCCTTAGCCCTTTAGGTTTTATGACTTTAGCTTGGAAGAGTAAGTATAGTTCTGAACTCTCTGACCTTAAGCCAAGATGAAGCAGAGCCATCTCTCTGGGCCCCCACACTCACTCAAAGGGTCTCTAGGGTTGACGGCCTAGAAGCTCTCTGGAGAGTCATTACTAGAGTCTGATGGCAGCTGATCATGGTGGCAGTCACATACACACTCATTCACGAAGAAAAGAGGCATGCATACACAAGCATGCACCCACTGGGTGGTGCTGCCCACAATCGGGGAAAATATTTCCCCCCCAGTCACTATCTCACATGTAAATGCTCCCTGAATATCTGTGAATATCCACAGACACTCATAGATAGTTATGACTCATCATTCTTAGACTCTTGTTAACCCACTCAAAGTTTCACACAGGGCCAAAGACCACACTGAGTATAAAGGGTAGTATTTAGAAGGTAAAGCACCACTTCAGTATTGGCATGTCGACACTGAGATGGTGATGCTCAGGACTAGTACTGGCCATGTATATCTGGAAAAGCAGTCTATTTTCCAAACAGTATTCTCCATCTTACTAGCAGATAGTAAAGAAGGATGTCCTGCATTGGGAGCTATGTCCTCAATGACTTCTCTTCCTCCTGTGCGACTCAAGCCATGCTATCACAATGGCTATTTGTCATCTGTTGCTGCTTCTTCTGCTGTTTCTCTACCTCCCCTCAACCTCCTCCTTCCTTCTTGAGACAAGGTGCCCTATGTGTCCCTTTATGGCCTGGGGCTTGACATGTAGACAAGGATGGGCTTGAATTCACAGAGGTGAATCTGCCTCAGCCTCCAGAACACTGCATTAAAGACACGTGCCATGATGCTCAGACCACATGTACTTCTCCAAAGGCTTAAAGGCTCTAGGATCCTCACTTTATGAGAGCCTTGAACCCTCAAATTGTGTTATCCTTTTTATGAATGAAAGTTCTTTCAGACATAGGTTTCCAGATTAGAGAAGTTTTATTCTATGGAGTATCTGCTATGGTAATTAATTTTTTTTTCCATGACCAATACTGCCCCCAAATTCTCAAAAGACTCATCACTCATTTTCATATTATGAAATGGAAAATGACTTGAATTGTTTAAGCCAACTAGACATCAACACCACTGTTGGGTCCACCATTCTTTCAATATTGTAAACAATGCATTTGCTTTGGCCATAATTGTCTCCGTGTTTAGAGGGATAGTTGTTGTGGGATATTTGAACACTGTGTGAAGATGTGTTTGCTATGATGGGTGTAATAAAAATCTGAATGGCTAATAGCTAGGCAGGAGGTATAGGTGGGATTTCTGGGGAGAGAAACCAAGAAGAGAACTGAGGTGTAGAGGAGATGCCAGGAAACAAGGAGAGAAAATAGGAGGTTCAAGATGGAAGAGAGGTAATGCCATAAGATAGAACATAGTGAAGGGACCAGCTCCCCATTTCGGCAGCCATAACAGCCGAACACTTGCTTGCCATAACCTTGCCTTGGTCACTTAGAGGTCAGATGCCTGCCTCGTGGCAAGGAACCAATCAGAAGTTAGCTGGTGGTGCTATGCTTTATGGCTCTGGGTGTGCTTTACGACAAGCGCACAGCAATGATGCAGAGAGCATAGCAACCACCCTGGGAGGTCCTATGAGCCATAACAACCAGTTGATCAATCAACACAGGGCAAACCCTCCAAGCCTGGAGGCACACCAATCCTGAACCTGTGCATACCCCTAGACACTCCCCTTACGCTGCCCTATAAAGATGTGTACGCAGTGGCTTCGAACTGTCTTTGCTAGTCATCCGCTACGTCGGGTGGATCAAAGACCGGAGCTAACATGAGGTTAGCTCGTTAAACTACAATAAAGCCTCAAGCAATTTGCATCAAGCTTTCGCCTCCATTCTGTGATTGGGGTGGCTGCGGTCCTGGGCTAAGATTCTGGAAGCCTGAGCTTTCTGAGGGTCTTACAATAGGTTAATATAAATGGGTTAATTTAAGTTATAAGAGCTAGTTAGAACCAATTCTAAGCTATAGGCTGAGCTTTCATAATTAATTAGTCTCGGTTTCATTATTTGGGAGCAGGCTGGCAGCCCAAAGGAAGTCTGATTACAAATACTATCCTGCAGCAGGTCTCTGACCCAAGCCATTGTATCTCATAGGGGCATTTGTTAGTGTGTGCATGTGTGAGCCTGCTTGTGAATGTGTGTGTGTGTGTGTGTGTGTGTGTGTGTGTGTGTGTGTGTGTGCAAGTGCGTGTGTGCATGGGGGCACATGCAAGCACATGCTCACGTACAGGTACCAACGTGTATGAGTTTGTATTCGTATGTGTGTATGTATGTGTACCAGCATGTCTATATGTGTTTGTACCTGAATGTATATGCCATACATTTGTATGCACATATGGATGTGTGTGTGTACACATGCACACGAGTGTGTGTGCAGACCAGAGCTTTATGGTAGGTGTCTCCTTCAATCACTGATCACCTTTGAGAAGGTTCTGTCATTGAACCTGGAGCTCACTGATTTGATTTGGGTACACTAGTTCACCAGAAAGCCTCAAGAATCCCCCCACACTAATACTGGGATTGTAGGTGATATTGTTGGGCCCAGATTTTTACACAGTGCCAAGGATCAAAGTCAGGTCTTTGTGCTTACACAGCAAGCACTTTGCAAACTGAGCCCACCCCGTCCCGCCCTTATTGTTAGTCTTTTTACCTCCAATGACACGGGACCTTTAATGGCTTCTGCCACTTTATTCTTCAGGATCACAGAATTTACTCTATTTTCTCTCAAATTTGACTTAATTTCATGCTCTTTGTAGCCTCCATAATAATGTTAACAGCAAGAGGCCACCTAGTTATTAACCTAAAAATAAAATTAAAAGTAATTAAGAACTCTAATGGTGAAAAAGCAGTGTTGGTCATTGATCACCGTTCTTCATGTTCTTAATTACTTTTTATGGACATTATTGTAATTGTTTTCTTCTAGCAAATGTATGATAACTCAGGAGACCAGAAACAAAAATTAATAAATCAACATTAACAAAGCTAATGATTGTGAAATACATTTAAATTTTCAAATGTTGCAATATTTGTCCCTCTGAAGAGAAACTATATTAAGGTTTTTGTACAACATGCTTGGAAATATTATGTGTGACTCAGTCTGTATTTACTACAAAATTCAGTTTGACTTTCATTGAATTGGCTTCATACTGGGCACAGGTATCTCTTAGCTAGCAGCTTACTTTGCACTTAAATCCAAGGAGGCTCTTGCCCAAGGCCAATGGCAGAAGCCTCTCTGCATTGGCTCTTAACTGGTACTCCCTCCAATACAGTTAGAAGTACGTGGGATATACCATTGAACACCTTACCGCTAAGCCCAATGCTCCTCAATTCAGGATTGCAAGTTCCTTCCACAAAAACTACAAGGCCTGCTTCAAGGGTCCACATTCAAGCAGACAAGCTCTACCCAGGGCAGACAATGTACCTTCTTGCCATTCTGTTCCTAAACCCAGGAGGTGGCTAGTGGCAGCTGTTTCCGTGTTACTGGACTGAGCTCCCACCTATGGTCTAGAGGTTTTCAGGAAGAGAGGAGGTGGCTGCAGGCCAGGGACAAGGAAACCACCTTTTCAGGTTGCTACATTGAGATACAAAACACCCAGGAATTTAAACCTGCCTTTTTGTATCATCAGGATGTCAAGTTGGAAGGCAAAATCTGTGGCACCCAATGGCTTCTTGACTTGGTAATGTCTGTGTATCTAGGCCTCTGGGTTATGGACTTATATTTGTAGGCTCACTGTGGGGGACCATAACCATTCAAGGAGCTGAATACAGTCTTAAAGAATCATTTTTTCCACTAACAAATTTTTCTCCGTGAAGAGTTAAGCATGTAGGAAATACCTCCATGCATAATGTATGACAGGAAAGGAAGTCTGCAGTCTGGAGACTACACAATCTGCAAGAGGGTTTTCATTTATTCCTCACAACCACACAACAGGGAGGTACTCTGGAAAAACTAAGATTCAATGACATTGAGTAATTTGTTCCAGGCCACAAAACCAAAGCTTCAGTTAGCTTTAGTTGCACAATAAACTGCCTTAAATTGAAAGTGACTTAAAATAGCAATGATTTACTTACTTTTTTCTCTTCTGGAGGGTTGGGCTGGGCTGCTGCACTGTTGGTTCTCTGGCTGGGTGGGCAGCTGAGGTCAGCTGGAGCCTGGGCTGGGAGGGGGTTCCTCTCACTTATGTCCAACTTGGGGCTGCTATGGCAGAGAATGAAGATGGTCCCCGGTTTTGTCTTTACTGCTTCCCACTATGTCTCCTTGCCATTTTAAATTTCCTGTCATTTGACTCACTATAATATACACTCAGTTCACTCACATGTTGACCAGCAATGCAGCCCTGAACAGTTATTTAACCTAATTCCCAGTTCCACACTTACAAAACGAGGATACAGCATAGATCACATCAGGTTGTTCCAAGATTCCAG
Organism: Cricetulus griseus; assembly: GCF_003668045.3. Taxonomy (NCBI): domain Eukaryota; kingdom Metazoa; phylum Chordata; class Mammalia; order Rodentia; family Cricetidae; genus Cricetulus; species Cricetulus griseus. The sequence continues at coordinate 87,340,646 of NC_048601.1, forward strand.
CAGCAATGCAAGAGTGTTTGGCTCCAGGTTGGCATTAGGTCATTATTAAAATGATTGCATAATCCACATGGTGTTATCTGTATGCATATGATTTCAGGACTAACCATTTATTATTAGATAACCAATTATATTTACATATTTAGAAATATATAGGAATATATTAGAATATTCATATTAGAAATATGTATATTCTCTCTCTAATATATATATATATATAGATAGATATGGATATAGATATAGATATAGTGCAGGACTGCTCATCTTAACCACTGAGCAATCTCTCCAGCCCTAGGACTGCTCATCTTATGATGGGTGAGAAGGAGAGAGAAAGTAGAGAGGAGAGAAGAGGGAGAGAGGAGGGATGAGGAAGGAGAGATAAAGGAAAGGGTAGGAGAAAAAGACTGGTACATGAAACAAGAAGTGTCCCCTAATGACACACCTTTCCTTCCACTAGGTCCCACTAGAGAACATTCCTGTCACCTCCCAGCAATGCTATCAAATTAAGAATCCACCAATGCATTCATCCACTGATTATTTAGATATGAGAGCTCTCATGATCTGTCACCTCTTAATATCTGGATCCACAGCTGGGGACCGAGCCTTTGACACAGGAGCCTTTTAGGGGATAGTCCATATCTAGAGCCCAACAAAGAGCAAGCATCACTGTTTAGACTAGCATCCTCACTGGCTTTATTATGTGGGATTTTCATGGGCTGCACTAAGAACATTTGGAAGAACTTACAAAGGAAAGTTGTCACATATAGAAAGATGTTTCTGGTATAACAACTCATTGATATTCAAACGGAAAGTGTAGAAGCTTAGAGTGATACTCAATAGAAGAACAATGGCTTAGCATGCCCGAGGCTCTGGTTTGACCCCAGCACTGGCACCTCAAACTCATGTTGCTGTGGTGCAGTGCTCAAACTGGACAGAAAGCTAAGAATGTGTTTTTAAGGTTAAAATCAGGAACAGGGTTTAACTGTTTGTACTCTATTTTCAAGTTCACAGATCTAAGTAGCAATGATGCAGATTCACAGGACCATTCTCAGGCTTTGGATGAAACTGAGGCTCCTAAGCAACCCTGAACCAAAAACTGACACTGATGCTGTTCTCACCAGGAGACACTGCAGGTACCACCTTCAACAGAAAAGCACATTTTTTCTTTTATTGCTTTGACTCAGAACCTGGAGGCAAGATGGGGTGTTAGCAATGGGAGTCATCAGATACATTAGCTTATGAATCCCTACTCTTAGCATTTTATCTTTTGAAAACATTTGGGGATTTCCCTCAACCTTATCTCTGTAGTCTGATTTTGGATACAAGTCATCTTTTCATTGCTCAGGTTTGATTACTGGCCCAGATATTAGTTTAGGTAGTGCTTCTCACCCTATGGATTGCAAACCCCTTCGGGGGTTGAATGACGCTTTGATGGAGTCACCTAAGATCATCGGAAAGCACAGATATTTATGTTAATATTCATAACAGTAGCAAAATTACAGTTATGAAGTAACAACGAAAATAATTTTATGGTTGGGGTCAACACAACATGAGGAACTGTGTTAAAGAGTCACAGCATTAGGAAGGTTGAGAACCACTGGGTTAGAGTTTCTGGGGCTACCTCTTTCTTAATTGAAGCTTCACATTCCATCACCTATCTTTCAAAAAGCCCTCGTTGTATCTTCTATCGGATGATTCTTTACAAGTCATTTAATCAAGTAATATTTGGTGTTTTTCTACTATCGGAGTATAAAAACATTCAAACATGGAGAGTTAAAGAATTGTGCCGTGTGAACCTCCCAGTCTGTTGTTACTCAACTGCTCTGATGATCCTCCCACTATTTGCTTCAAGCTGTTCTTTACAAAAGTAAAGAAATGGAAAAAACACAGGGTCAAAAGGTTTGTGGAGGGGTCATGTGACTTCTGTCAGGAAAGTCATTTTGGAATCACATTTGGAGGACACCGAATTTCATGCCTGAAGTTTTCTGTGTCATGGAGCTCCTTGCAAACAGGAGTCCTCTTTGGAGAGAAAATGCCTTGTGTTGTTGGTAGCTAATTCCAGCATCAGGGATGGGATGCACTGCAGTGGGCAGGAATTGAAACCAGGAGATAGGGTCAGAGGCTTTGCAAACATCATGGTCATGTAAGCTCTGCACTGTGGTTTGTCTGGATTACACAGAGGGGAAGATGGAAGGGTGGGGTTTCCTGACTGACTTACCATGAAGATTCTTGTCTTTTAGAGCCCAAGCTCTACAGTCACAGCACCATGTCATGAAGACCCAGGGTAGATGGTTGTCAGGAGCTCTTTAGTGAGGGATGGTTGGAAACAGGAACCTGAAATTGCCACCGTAGTGACAAGACCACACAGAAGTGTACATTAGTGGCCAGTGTTCAAGGGGTGGTTGAGAATAAATGGATGGAAGGAGAGAAAGAAGGACAAGGCCTAAGAACCAAGTCCAGGCATTCACTTCTGGGTAATCTAGAGACTGCTCTGTCAATGTCATATATAGCACAGTTCCTGCAAGGACTTACAGCTGAGGCTCTCTGGACACCTCCACATGAGGGCAGTAGATGAGGCTGAGGAATTTGTCTGTCCTCTCACAAAGCCATGCCTGCTCTCTCTGGAACCACAGCAAGCCTATCCTGCTGGTGACTGGTTTCCAAATTCAAACTCTGGTATGATACTCAGATGTGTGGACACCAAATCTTTAGCCACATCTTTGGCAACCTAGGTCCCCTCTCGTGTCCCCTTTAATACATGAGTATATTCTCTATACATTGAATAAACACTCAGCTCCCAGAACCTGTCTTATACAAATTTTAGCACCAGGTCTCCCTCCCTGCCCCCCTTCCAAGGGCTTGTTGTTGCAAGTTCTCAAGTAGAAGGGGAGGGCAGATACTGTTTTTTGTTACTCACTATAGTACTTACACACACACACACACACACACACAGAGAGAGAGAGAGAGAGAGAGAGAGAGAGAGAGAGAGAGAGAGAAAGAGAGAGAGAGAGAGAGAGAGAGAGAGAGAGAGAGGCACATATCCCTCATTTTAATGAAAGGCAGTGGGAGTCTCCATAAAATGCAAGCACTTTGTGTAAAAGTACATGATTTTTAAATGGACAGAAGCCATATTTGAAGTGGTCTCTACATACTCTTGAAGGGACCAGCTCCCCATTTCGGCAGCCATAACAGCCGAACACATGTTTGTCTGACCTTGTCTTAGTCACTAAGGTCAGATGCCTGCCCATTTCGGCAGCCATAACAGCCGAACACATACTTGCCTGACCTTGCCTTGGTCACTAGGAGGTTAGGCGCCTGCCTCGTGGCAAGGAACCAATTAGAAGTTAGCTGGTGTGCTATGCTTTACGGCTCTGGGTGTGCTTTACTGACAAGTGCACAGCAATGACTCGCAGAGCATAGCAACTCCCCTTGGAGGTCCTATGGGCCATAACAACCAATTGGCCAATCAACACAGGGCAAGCCCTCCAAGCCTGGAGGCACACCAATCCTGAGCCTGTGCATACCCCTAGCCACTCCCCTTACGCTGCCCTATGAGATCTCTATGCAGAAGCTTCAAGCTGCTTTCCTAGCCATCGGCCATGGCAGGTGGATGAAAGGCCCGAGCTAACATGGGGTTAGCTCGTTAAACAACTATAATAAAGCCTCCTGCAGTTTGCATCAAGCTTTCGACTCTGCCTGGTGATTGGGGTGACCGAGGTCCTGGGCTGAGATCCTCGGGGCCTGAGCTTCCGGGGGTCTTACACTCTAAATGCTGATAATTGGCCAGGGTCTCACTGCTAGGCATGGTGGCTCAGATGTTTGCTCAGGTGAGCTGTCTGCTGAGGGTGCTCTATTTTGGGAGGCTGGTAAGTTGTACAGTTGGCTGTTCCTGGGCAGGTGCCTCTCGTTCATGTGCTTTCGTTCTACTCAACTTCTTGAACCTTGTGCAGAGGGCCAATCCCTCTTCTAAATGCCAAGCTCTAAAAGTGATGTGGTCTTGCAGCTTCCCACTTCCACCAGCTTAGCAGTTGCTTTGTTAATTCTCCTTAAGGTCATACTTTCAACTCTGCTGCTTCAACCTTTCTGATGTTTGCATTGCTAACCTTTGGTCTTTCCCTAACCTCTCCATTGTATCCAAAGCCAGTGTTTACATTTTAATCTGTCTCTTCCCCATTGAGAGTTCACAGGGAAAGAGTAAATTAGGATGGATGCATGCCCACAACAAAATCGCCTCCAGTCGTTTGGTAGTCACAGGAATTGTGCTTTGTTTCCATAGTCCTGTCTTCACTGAAGTTACAAGTGTGAGCAACAAGATTTACACTGCAAGTTGGACATGGCTGGGTGAGAACTTAACTAGGGTAATATTTATTTTGATGGTCACAGATCCCAGCCCTTGACCCTCATCACAATGCTCACTTACAGGCCATCTGAAGTTACTGGCTTCCCTGAACATGTATATTCCCCTTTCTAGAATGTGTGCTCTTTGAAGCCAGGAGCTGTTTCTTTTTCATCTTACTCAAGTTTTGACACTGTCTTGACTCCATAGTCTAAGGCCATAATATCCTTAAAGAACTGAGTGCTGTTCAGAGTCAAAGCTACTGGCATGGAAAAGTGGGTGGGCCTTCAAGGGACCAGGACAAGAGGCCACTTTGTGTTGAGGGAGACTAGGAAGGTTGCAAAGACAGATTAGGGAAGTAGAATAGCTTCTATGTTAAGCAGATGGAAATGTAGAAAGTTAAAGACAAAACCATCTTGAAGCAGCCTGGACCTTGTGATATGGCTTGTCAGCCTGGCAAGGGCAGGTGGCAGCTCTAGCTAATCCTGAAAATGAGAAACATCCTTGCCTGGGTTTCCTGACAAATAATATTATCAACAGGCAGCAGATACGACGAAAATCGTTTGTTTTGTTTTCCCTCCCTTTCTGAGTATTGACGTGTTTACAGAATTAACTTGCCTTGGAGGGGAGTGACCCTCTGTGGAGCTACATTAAGACCCATTTTAACCAACAATTAGCTGGAAGGTCTGCATTGGGAATTTGCTGATAGGGTTCTGTTGTGTTAATCCAAATGCAAAACCATATAGCTACCAAATAACTTTTCCTGGGTTGCCAGCCTCACTGTGATGTCCAGGGTAGACTGGTGATGTGAGTTTTCCTCTCATAAATGTGTCTGGAGTGAGTCATCCCAGAGACTTAGAAAGCCTGCAGGTTTATCCTCATGTATTGCTAGATCCCTGAAATCCCGAGCTAGGATGCTGGGACTTATTTTCATCTAACCACTGAAATTGAAAGGAACCAAAGTCCAGAGAGATAAAGCAATGTTCAGTTGTCCAGGGATCTCCCCATCTCCTGCCTCCTGGTAAGTCAGAAATATGAGTCAGCACAGAGGCCTGCTGTGCTGTGATCCATTCATTCATCACCAGGAAGGTTCTGCCAGCTTCACCATCCCATTGTTTCTGGTCACTCTGTCACCACACAGGACTGTTTGCCTGCCCTGGCTGAAGCCAACACCACCCTCATTCTGCTAAAGTCTGTTTATTTGGTGAAAGATGTTAACTTTAAAATTCAAGTCCATCCTGTCACTGTGGTCTTCCTCAGTTGTCAAAACACCAAGGAAACAGCTCCTAATTGTTAGCAACAAAGTCGGAGACCTTAGGACATCCTACAGGCGTCCACACAAGCCTCCACTGACTTCTGTGTGGCCCACCTTGCCCTTTCTGCACTCTTAGCTCCCGCCTTGCCTCTGTGTTGCCTTTTGCTATGTAGCACATATTAAAATGCACCGAGAACCATGGAACCCAGAAAGGAGGATCAAGAGGTAGAGGGAAAGCACAGGAAGCAACACTCAGTTTCTAGTATTGGAGCGTGACAGCGCAGAGCATTTCCAACCTTGGCAGGAAATAAAGGAGAAGTGTAGGGATGGGGATAATGCTGTCAGTGTCTGAGTTCGTGATTATTTTTGAGGTTTGTCAGCAACATAAGCTTATGTGTAGGTGAAAACCCCTAATGCTTCCTATAGTTCTAATTTCAAAAAAAACTCAGTCCTCTTCTCACTTGCCCCTTCTTTCCCTTAACTCGGAGGCCTCCTCCTGTTCACTCTAGCTCTACCTGTCTAAGGAGTCTTCTTTTTCTTTGATTTTAATGTTAATTTTTATGTTTTTTTAAAAAGTTAACTTACAAAACAGTGGGTTTCATATGACGCTTCCATACATGTATATCATTGTACTGTGTTCATAGTTGTCCTCCTAACACTCTCTCTGGTCCCAATGTACCCTCCTGGTGGTCTCTTTCCTCCTCGCTTTAACTGCTTTCTGCTTTCCTGATTATAGTCTTAATCTACAAAGTGAGCAGCTAGCATGTGTCCAACTGTATCTCCAGACTGTCCTTCTCCACGATCTCTGGAAAAAGCTATTAAATGTTTTCCCAAGCCAATACTCAACATTTACTTTGTTGCTTGAGTGTGGCTCATGGCCAAGCTGTGTGGTTTACTATAATTACAGTCCCTTTCTTATAAGTTTCATATAATTCATTGAATTAAAAGTTGCCTGTTTTGATTATTCCAAGTGTACTTTAAAATAGCAACCTGTTGTTTACTGAATATAGTATCTTATCCAAGAATATTTATAGTATAAAATATATGGTAAATTATATAATATTTATATAAAGAGCAACTTTACTCCATGAATTGTTGTTCCTTATGAAGATTTAGTTGAATAATTTGTTTTACATAATGCCTTTGGATTTTCTTCCAAGTCGATACTTTCCTGTGGTTCCCTGCAGTCTGTTTCTGAGAGTGTAAGAGACTATTATGTAAAACCCCTGTGTGATCAGGGGGTCTGCAATTACTAAGTTGACTGAAGGGGTCCTAGACATGTGACTCGTGGCCTGCTCATGTTTGCACATAAGTTCTTCCTCCAAAAAGAGCTGGTTACTGTAGAGAGGAACCTTTCAGTCCTCTAAGCAGGGTGAAGGTGGAGGCGATCATCTAGATGCCACCGCTGGCCCGTGCTGAGCGCTCCAGGTGTGTGGAGAATACGGGTGAGTGTGCAGACTTTCCTCTAGCTCTAGCAGGTGTGTCTTCTACGTTGTGTCCGTGTCTACCACATCTGCCACATGTTCTCAAGAGGAACCTTTACACAAACTCTCCCTGCTTCTTGTGGTACCTACACCTTCCATGCTTAGTTCTTGACCATTTTAAGCCTCTGTGCTGTTTTGTAATCTGAAGTAGTGTGTTTCTCATTGATACCTTGCTTTCTTCCTTGGCAAACTGTTTACTCTCCATCCCATGCGCTGGAGGTGCCTCATTTACCATTGTTTCTCCTGCCTTCTTGTGCCAGAGTATTTGTGCCTTAGAAAAAAGTCTTTAGGATAGATCAATTCCCAGGTTTCTGAGGAACTGCCCCACTGACTTCCAAAGCAACTGCACAAGTTTTCACCCCCACCGGCAATGGAGGGTGTCCCTCTTGCTCCATATCCCCTCCAGCATGAGTTGTCACTTCTGTTTTTAGTGTAGGTATTCTGACGGGTAAGTTGGAATCTCAGAGTCGTTTTGGCTTGCGTTTCCCTGATGGCTAAGGATGTAGAACATCTCCTGTAGTGTTTCTCTGCCATTTGAGATTCCTCTGTTGAGAATTATCTGTTTAGATCTGTACTCTATTTTTAAATTCCATTATTTGTTTTTTTTGATGTCTAGTTTCTTGAGTTCTTTATATATTTTGGAAATCAGCCCTCTGTCAGATGTGAGGATATTGAAGATCTTTTCCCATTCTGTTTTGGCTGCTGTTTTGTCCTGTTGAGGGTGTCCTTTTCCTTACCAAAGCTTTCAGTTTCATGAGGTCACATTTGTTGTCTATCTTAGTGCCTGTGTTATTGGTGTTCTGTTCAGAAAGTTGTCTCCTGTGCCAATGCTTTCAAGGCTGTTCCCCACTTTCTCTTCTATTAGGTTCAGTGTATTTGGAATTATGTTGAGGTCCTTGGTCCACTTGGACTTGAGTTTTCTGCAGGGTGATAGACATGGATCTATTTGCATTCTTCTATATGCTGCCATCCAATTATGCCAGCACCATTTGTTGAAGATGCTTTCTTTTTTCCCATTGTATAATTTTGTCTTCTTTGTTGAAAACAAGGTGCCTATAGATGTATGGATTTACATCTGAGTCTTCAATTTGATTCCATCGATCTACCTGTCTGTTTTTACGCAAACATCAAGCAGTTTTTGTTACTATGTTCTGTAGTAGAGCTTGAAATCAGGAATGGTGATACCTCTGGAAGTTCTTTTATTGTACATGATTTTTTTTTAAGCTATTGTGGGTTTTTTCCATATGAAGTTGAGTATTGTTCTTACAAGGTCTGTAAATAATTAAGTTGGGATTTTAATGGTGATTGTATTGAATCTGTTGATGACTTTTGGTAAGATGTCCATATATACTATGCTAATCCTACTGATCCATGAGCATGAGAGATCTTCCCATCTTTTGATGTAGGACACAGTGGTACCACTCTTGGGTATTTACTCAAAGGATGTTCCATCATACCACAAGGACACTTGCTCAACTATGTTCATAACAGCTTTATTCATAATAGGCAGAACCTGGGAACAATCTAGATGTCCTTCAACTGAAGAATGGATAAAGAAAATGTGGTACATTTATACAATGGAATCTATTACTCAGCTATTAAAAATAATGACATCATGAAATTTACAGCCAAATGGATAGAACTAGAAAAAAATTATACTGAGTGAAGTAACCCAGACCCAGAAAGACAAACATGGTATATACTCACTTATAAGTAGATATGAGCTGTAAAAGAAAGGATATCCACAGACCCAGAGAGGCTAGGTAATAAGGAGGGCTCAAGGGGGACACTTGGCTCTCCTGGGGAAGGGGAATTCGAAGAGATTTCATGGGTGGACTGGGGGCAGGTGGTGATGAGAACATGAGGGATCAGGTGGGGGGTGTTATGTGTTGGGGAGAATACTGAACAAGATGACTTGAAAGGTGGTCAATCCTGGGCCAAGTAGAAATGGGTGCAAGAGAAAGTCTCAGGAATCTACAAGGATGACCCCAGCTAAGACTTCTAGCAATAGGATATATGTAGTCTGAGCTAGCAATCCCCTGTGACCAGGCAGATTTCCACTGGAAGGATTTGGACACCAACCCAGCCACATAACCTTTGACCTACAGTCTGTCCTGCCTATGGGATGCACTGGCATGGGATAAGGGTGGCCTAGAGATTGAGGGAGTACCAATGACTGGTCTAGGCTGAGATGCATGCCATGAGAGTATGCTACCCTGGACACTGCCTGGAGCACTAGGACCCAAAGGCTGGGTGGCCCAGAGACCTAGGAAAGAACAAAACATGACTGGAGACCAGCTTCTATTTTGACATGTGGAGTTTAACACTGAGGGGAATTCAGATGGGAACTTCAGCAGGGATTTGGAGAGGTGAGCCAGAAATGTTAGAGAAACACGTCAACAGAAAGTGCTAGTTAAAATGATGACTACCCAGAAGAGTGTGGGGGTGGGGTGAGATAATCATTTGACCAAGGGTGGGCTCCTGGGAACCCCAAAATTGAAGGGAGCTGTGGTGGAGAAATTCATGAAAGCTCAGACTCAAGGAGACAGAGCATGGTAAAGCTATAGACGAGGCATTGTGAACGCCAAAAATGTCCTCTGTGAAGATTGATATTTTATTCTTTTTAATTTGGAAATGAGCTCATTGGTGATTTTAGCAAGATGGTGTGGACAGAAGGCAGACTGCAGAAAGTCAGAGTGAGAACAGTGCCTGCCTTCAGAAACGGCTGACAGAACAATACTGAGGGTGAGTCAAAGGCTTAAGAACCAGAAGAGCCAGTCTGTGGGCTTTCTCCCCTGTCTTCACCTTGAATGCCACCCAGACTCTTCAGACTTAAAGCAGTTAGTGAGGTCAACTTTGGGAGGACCTTTTGGTTGGCTTGAGTTTAGAGCTTGTTCCTCATGCTCATCGTAACTTATGTGAGAAATCAATTTCCCTCCCCCTTCCATGTCTTGCTGACTGCTTAGAGTTTTCCTGTATGTGCCTAAAGGCAACTTAAAGAAGCCTTGGGTTTTTGTACTTTACTTTCTCTCTCCATGCCTCCAGGAGGGTTTCCACTGGCTGGGATAAGAACACACACACTGGAGACAACAGGAACTTGCCATCCAACAGCTCTGGAGGCTGCAGTACAGCTCCAGCTCCAGGGGCCCCATCTGAAATCTCCAGGGAAGAGTCCTTCCTTGCCTCTTCAGCACTGGTGCTTTCCAAGGCCTCCAGTGGTCCTTTGGCCTCTAGTTGCAGTACTGTGGTCCCCATTTTTTGTGTGGCTGTATTCTATGTCTTTCTGTCCTTTCAGGGCATTCTCCTTCCTGTATGTTCTCCTCATTCTCCTTCTAAAGACATGGATTATGTGTGACAAACCCTACCCTAATCTTCATCCTAACTTAACCAATTGTATCTACAAAGCTTCTTTTTCCAAATAAGGTCCCGTGTCAAAGTGGTGGGAGTTAGGACTTCAACGTACGTGTGTGCGTGTATGTGTGTGTGTGTGTGTCTGTGTCTGTGTGTGTTTATGTGTGTGCATACACATGATACAACCCAGGGCCACTAGGGTGAAAGCCCTATGGCTTGAGTATGTCTTTCAGAAGTTCATGTGTTTGAAATGTAACCCTGAAAATCATGTGAATGGTTTTTTGTAAGTGTGATCTCTGGGAGGGAATTGACATTAGATGAAGTCTAATGTGTGTGTGTGTGTGTGTGTGTGTGTGTGCGCGTGCGCGCGCGCGCGCGCACATGCTCATGCTTTTCCTGTTGCTCCCATATGCCTGAGTTCCATGCCCTTTCATTTCCAGTTACCTTGGGGAGAGCCCCCCATGTCATCTCTACTTGAAATGTGGACCAGATACCCTGACATTCTGTGGTGATGGAATAGCAGCAGTAGCTTCACAAGGAGAAGAGCGCCTCTGGTTAGTCTGCTTGCTCTGTCTCACAGTGGATGACTTACACCATGTTATGATGTAGCTAGCCTGCCCGATCCTGAGCAGACAGTGCCACCATGCTCTTAGACTCTCCAGCAGAGCCATCAAATCAATTTCTAGTGTTTGCGGGTTCCCCAGTCCTGGATGTGTTGCTGCAGTAACTGAAAATGGATGGAGACAGCTGTCTTCCATGTTTTTTTTTTATTTTTTTTATTTTCCCCTGAGTCAATACACCCTATTAACAGACGCAGGTGGATATGCCTTCAAAATACAGCTGGCCATTCCTCAGGACCTCTGCTGTGACTCCCTGGCTCAGCTTCTTTCATCACTACCAAACATTACAGCCTCCTCTAATTAGTTTCCTGGTTCTGTTCTTATTTTGCTGAAGTCCACCTGCTAGAGAACAGCTGGAGTGACCATTTCACAATTTGCTTCTCACTATTGCTCCCTGGCTTAAAGCCCCACAGCAGTTTCCCACAGAGGGCCAGAAGACGGCAGGTTTAGGTCCCACCCCTCTCTCTGCTTTATTCTGACTACTGACTCTGTTTCTGCCAGTTAACAGGCTTGTTTGCACCTCAGGGCCTTTGCACTTTCCTCAGGGCTGGTGACTTCTCATTGCTTGTCCATTTCCACAGAGATCTATTTCTTGGCTACGGTTAGCCAAATGCTTTTCTGAGGGTTTGGAGGGCAAGGCCCAGGAAGGACACAGTTGTTCCCCAGAAAGGTTTGTAAAAGGAATACAATCTCAAGGCATGCTCCATAGTTATTCATGCTGGTTGTAGAAGATAAAGAGACTTCCTTGTTCAAATAGCAAATTGTGGAACAATTCTAGGGCTAAAGTTCCATATTTAAGCAGGTTTTCTTGCTTGGACTGGTCCTTTGATTCTGAGGGGATGGGTCCTGTGGTATGTCTGTATGTACCCGAACAAGAGAGAGACATGGAGGAAAGTGCTGGTACAGGGGCGATGGGGTGGGCTTTGTAATCTAATTAGCACTGGCTTTTGAAGGGAAGAAAAATGTCATTCCCTTAACCATCACAAGGTTGACAGCTGAGACTCTTACAGCAAAGAAAAAAGAACGACAGAAAAGCACAACACATTTATGTAATGTAAGTTTTAAGTGAACTGGGAGCCTTTGGAGAGCTAAGACCCAGAGTCAACTGCAGTTTTGGACAAACAGGAGGACTGGAACACCAAAGAGTAGGTCTAGGGCAGCAGATGGCTCTTCACTAGTCTACCATTCCTTCTGTGAAAGGCCAGGGCCCCTCTGGACAGAGTGTCCTACAACCACCTTCAGAGAAGGAAAGGCAGGCTATGCATTCATGGTCAGGGCTTTAGAGGGGAGAGTGGAAGGGTCAGTTTGCATGTAGGTATGTCAGGTGTCATATTTGGGGGTTTCATGTTCTCAGCTCCAATATCCCTGAGTTACTTTGTTCTCTTATATATGATATGTGTGAATCCAGAAGAGAATTGTCTAAGAATCAGCTTGTCCACTACAAAATAGGATGATCCATTATACCGCCCACCTGATAAGGGTTAGGAAGAAAAACTAGAAAGCAATTAGCACAGTGCTTTGTTTGGGAGGAATACTTGGTGTTTACCCATCGGCTGCCGGCACCCGTGTGTCATGGTATGACAATGCCTTTGATCATGAACACGATCTATTTCAAAAGACTTATAAACACTGGAGGCATGCTTACTTTATTAACCATCCTCCACTGGCCTCCCTCACTTCCCCAAGGACAGCAGGAGCCCAAGAAAAAGCTTGGGCTTTTAAAATGACAGGCCTGTGATTGTATTATTTTCTCCTTCCCTGACCCTGCTCATCCGTTACCTGCCACACAATTCTAGTTTGTGCCCCACTCTTGCAAGTACAAGGCTATGGTGGCAGAGATAGCAACAGCTAAATTGATCAGAGAGGTCAGATGCCAGGTCTCGTGCCAGAAGTGAAGCCTGGGAAAATGAGATAGGCATTGCCAGGCCACTTCAGCCAAAGCCTTCCCGTTGTCACCTTAGGCGTGTGTCCTGATTCAAATATCAAGTTTAGAAATTGAAATGAGGTCTTAGGGACATGAACAATGGAGATCTGGGAATGAATTTTGTTTTACTCATTTGCTTACATGGAAATCCTTTAGCAAAATGGCTACACTTAGGATTTGGATTGGTATTTAATTCAAGGTTATACAGTACCCTTTATTATCAAATTCTCATGCCTCCTTTATGCTCACAGAACCCTGCAAGGTGCCTGAATCTTTTCTACACAGGAGAACCACTTACTTGTACTCTTCTAAATTACAGATTTCATGAAAGTGTCTGTTACTGACTTGCTTTATTTTTCAAAATTCCATTTATCACTTTTGGAATCTAAAATGCAATTAAATGTAGAGGAATCCAGATGCCTGTTTAAATCATGGCAATAATGTTTATCACATGAAACATTATTCCTTTGGCTGAAGTAGTCATAGTGTACAATGGAGAAGTAAAGGGGAGGAGACAGAGGCAGGCCTGAATGTTGTGCGTGTGTGCGCACACGCGTGCGTGCGTGCGTGCGTGCGTGCGTACGTGCGTGCGTGCGTGCGTGCGTGCGTGCGTGCGTGCGTGTGTGTGTGTGTGTGTGTGTGTGTGTGTGTGTGTGTGTGCCTTTGCCGACATTCTGTATCTCTTTTTCACTAGTAAGCACTTTCAAGTGGCCTTTTTGGGTTTCTTTTCCCCAGGCTTCTGGACTGAGCCGATACTCTTGCTGTAATGCCCAGAGAGCAACTGATCAGGACTTCCCTCATGTCCCTCCTGCTGGCCACTTTCATGGGGATTGGAGTGGAGTGGGAGCTGATGAGAAGTGGTGTCCAGCTTACTTTACAGATAAGGATGTGCAGAAAACTCTATAGCAATAGATTCTGGGGGAGAGAGGCCTGGTGTGTGACATTGCCAATTTCTCTGGTGTAAATGTTGCTGACATAGCTGATGTCAGACTCTCCACAGCTAGGGAACACTTTTGGCAAAAGATGTGTGGAGGGAAGCTTTCACACAAGACACACATTTAAAAAAAAATAAAGAGACAGAAAAACAAACAAACAAAAAAGCATGACTCCAAACCACCCAAGTTAGTAGTAAAATAACAGGAAGTGATAAGTTTTAGGGGTTAATTTTTAAACTTGCTTTAAGATAGAACTCATTCCATAATTAGCATTTGTAGTTTGAGTTTTAAAAACAGTATCTGTGCCAAAGAACTGTCTCTTGGGGCTCCTGCAGATATAACTGGCAACTGTCCTGGTCATGGTCTGCCACACCGAGGGAGACACAGGGAAGCTGCTATCTTACCAAGATCCATGAGTTATGGTGGCAGGCCTTCCCCAGCAAGACTAGCTTCTCCGTATTCCATCTTTCTCTTGTCTGTTTGTGTATTGTCAACAATCTGTGACAGGGACAGGCTAACGACAGTTGTCCTTTGAAACTGGAGTCAGAATATAAATGATCCAAGATGGGGACAGTGGAAAACAGATAGATTTGGAATCTTAAATGAATCCTGATTTTGAGTCTTGGCCCCACTATTTGCTGATTGATTATGGGATCCTTCTAATCAAGCTCTTTTTTTTTTTTTTTTTCCTTTTTGGTCAGGCTTGGGTTTTTTTTCCCTGTCAGACACCTAACTCAGATCATACGAACATTTAATGTCTTCTGTGGATAGAACACCTTGGGTCCTTTTAGGTTCATCAGTCTCACACATGCTTTCTTAGTGATGCTTACATACATTTGTTATAGACTCTAAGCAGAACCAGGTACAAATATAGTAACAATGAATGACAACAGCATCTCACTTTCATCCAGATCCTTCTAAGTTACCAAGGAAAAGCCCACTTCCAGCCTCTGAAGTTCTGACTTTAGATCAGGATACATCTTAATAGAATGTTCGAGAAAAAAGAACAAAGGGAACCTTATTCCTAGGAAACGCAAGAGGTCATAACCAGGTAGTAATGAGAAATAAGAAACAAGCCCTCTGTTTTTGTCATGTCTATTGGTTGCTTCATTTTGTCTGAAAGATAATCAAATTATCAGAAAAACTGCTCTTTTGTATTTATAAGATTGATTATTATAGGAAACTTAGAAATTTATAAAATGTATAAAACAAGGAGAAAACACCTATATCTAGTCTAGTGGTCTACTTTTCTTTACCCAATACTTTGTCGTATTTTCAAAGTGTTCTCTGTAACCATTTCAGGTGTTGTTTATATCAACCTTAGTGAGTGGTAACTTGCTTATCTGGTGTGTTATTGTGGATGTAGTATGCTACCTTCTTATCCTAAAGAACATTGGGGTAAATTGCTTTGCTTAATAATAGACAATGTATGACACTTGGATTCTAACAGTAATATTTAATGGTTTTAGCAAACACATACTTTTGAACTGCCTTGATTTGATTCTACTTAATATGGCTGGAATTCACCTAGAGTCTGTGTCTCTAAACACTGAGAGGGCCGTTTCCCCCGAACCCTTCACGATGATGCATTTAACTGGAGCTTACACTCTGCCCCCATATTCATTCAAGTCAGCGTGATGAAATGTGTGGTCAGTAGATTTTCTTCCTCTTTTTCTTTTCTTATGTTCTGAGTCACAGCTTCTGTCTAGTATAGGCTTATTCAGAGAGTCCTAGTGGTTAACAAATAAGAGATTTAGTCCAACTTAGGATCAACAAAAGCATCGAAGAAGGTTGGTTTCTTTCTTTCTTTTTTTTTTTTCCATTCCTCCATTCATGTTAATGGTTTTCATTTCCCATAGGAGAGATGGCAGCTGAGCAGTTGTGGAATTCTGACTGTTAAATGAAAACTGTGAAATGAAGTATGTTGTTGTCTTAATTCACTGACATGGAAAACCACGACTCCAGTAGTTATTTGATTAAATGTTAATGAGCTCTACTAAATTGACCTAACTCTTACTTTTGTGTACTAAATTTATGTCAATTAAAACAAGCCCCCTTGCACCTATTTTTTCTTTTTTTGCATTGTTGAGTGAAGCTCTGCTTTTGGGGGCAATGCTGTGACTACAGTACTTGTTTAAATATTAATGGTGCCATTAAGCAGGCTGGAGGCTTGGTGCTGGAAGAGAGGGAAACTAGATAACAGGGTGGGTTTTTGTGTCTGCCCCAGGGGACCCGCTTCCTGGAAGAGCTTCTTCTATTAATACTATTTTTTTTAAACACTATTCTTCTGTTTTCCAAATCAGTGGAACTGTTGATTTCAGGCATTTTTTGAAAAGTAGCTATGTGACTAAAGCCTTGGTGTAACAAATTTACATAATTAAAAACAATATCTTAACTGTGCCATAGTGGCCATTACCCCTGGGTCTCTTGAGAACTTAATTTCAATTTCTAAATGCATTTGGTTCTTTATTATAGTCAATAATAAGCAAAGTCATTTTTGGCTATTTACTATATTTGGATGGGTTTGTTTATATTAAGCATAGAGAATTCTATTAAGTTAACCCTGAGAGACACGACAAGGGTCATATATTCAATCAAATTATGATTATAAACTGTTGCCTCAATGGGAAAATGTTGCTGAAAAGCTTTTAAAATTTGCCACAACCGAGTATTTTGTATTATGCTATATTGGGTTGTGTTAAACATGTGGCTAATAGGTTTGTACACATATTGCATTTTTAAAATGTTCTAATGGTTTGACATTTTGAAGCACTGAAAATCAAAATCAGGCATAGTATTTGCATAGTTGTAATCAGAAACCTGAGTGAATGGAGAATTTAATTCACTGCACAGTATTTTGTTTAGAATTTTGCTGCTGGGGGTATGATTCAGTGGCAGAGTACAGGGCTCTGGGTTCCACCCTCAGCTCTAAAACAAACCACCCAAAGCAGAATTTAGAGCTAAGGCTGCCTATCATGCTTAAGTATTGGTGGTGCAGAGCCAGGAGTTGGCAGGTGCAGTGCTGTAATGCACTAGGCAGTAGTGGGGTAAAGGTGTGGCAAGAGAGGCATCTGCCTCAGAAGATCTAAGGCAGTGACAAAAACTTGGTAATCACCGAGTGGTGATACACGTCTTTAATCCCAGCACTCAGGAGGCAGAAGCAGGCGGATCTCTGTGAGTTCGAATCCACCCTGATCTACAGAATGAGTGCCAGGACAGGCTCCAAAGCTACACAGAGAAACCCTGTCTTGAAATACCAAAACCAACCAACCAATCAACCAACAAACAAAAACAAAAAACCTTGGTAATCACGGGAACAGTGTTTTAACAAAACACATCGAAAACTCCATAGAATGATAACAGGAAGACTGAGATAGAAATAAATCAAGATTTGTTTGTTTGTTTTGAAATAGGGTATCTCTGTGTAGTTCTGGTATCCTGGAACTTAGAGGCAGAGGCTGGCCTCTAACTCACTGAGATCTGCCTGCCTCTGCCTCTCTAAGTGCTGGGATTAAAGGCATGAGCCATCAGGATTTTAAATGAAACCAGCCTGTGATCACATTCAACAGGAGCTTCATGTATCCCACATACCCAGGGGCCGTGAAGCCAGGCCCTGGTTTGTCTACCTTCGTGTCATTACATGACACCACCTATCAAGTCCACTTTTATTACCTATCCTTGATGTGTATCATCCTTGCCTTTCTGGTGGAGTCATTAGGAGATTCAAATCAGCTAAAGCACATTAAAATATACAGGAAGTTGTGCAAGCACAATTTTTGTGTTTCTGTAAAGTCTGGATGGCAGGCGACATGATTTCAAGGCATTGTGATGATGTGCTGGGAGAATACTCTCAGCGAAAATCACATTTAAAGATTGTTACCAACATTGTCCTTTTTCTTCTCTCTCTTAAAAAAATATTTATTTCTGTTTTCAACTCTGTGTGTGTGTGTCTGTGTGTGGGTATGTGCACTTGTGTGCAATTGTCAATAGAAGCCAGAAGAGGGTGTCAGATCCATGGATCTGGAGTTCCAAGAGGCTGTAGTCAGGCAGGAGTATCGGTGGGGCTACCAGACTAGGAGAATTCTGGGAAAAGGAAGGCAGAGAGTGAGTTGCCAGCCAAATGCAGAGGAAGCAAGATGAGAATGCCTTACTGAGAAAAGGTTCCAAGCCACGTGGCTAAACACAGATAAGAATTATTGTTAAGTTGTAAGATTTTGTTAGTAATAAGCCTGAGCAATAGGCCAGTTTATAATCAATATAAGCCTCTGTGTGCTTATTTGGGACTACAGGATGGGGCAGGGCGGTAACTTCCTTCTATGACTAGGATTAAAGGTATACATGTGTCTAATTTCTTAAGTTTACTTATCAAATGAGCAGAGGGACATGGAAATAGAATCCTCCATCTCTTTTTTTCTGTTTTGTTGTTGGATATAAAACTTGTGATTTATAAGTGATAGAGGGATCCTAAAAAACCTATAGCTTATTTTAAATTCCCCTGTGAAGTGCACTGGAAACCCTTGGTCTCCTGTATGTTCGGTGCCAGGTGTGTGTGTGTGTGTGTGTGTGAGAGTGTGTGTGTGTGTGTGTGTGTGTGTGTGTGTGTGTGTGTGTGTGTGTGTGTGTGTGTGTGTGTGTGTGTGTGTGTGTGTGTGTGTGTGTGTGTGTGTGTGTGTTGTGCATGCATGTGCTTTTCCTGTTGCTCCCATACTGAGTTCCACCCCCTCTCATACCCGCCATTCTGCAATGATGGAATGGTCCCTGCCCCTCACTTACTCAGGGGCCATTTCTAGAGCCCTGGTTGCTCCCCAGTTTTGCCTAATTCTTTACTGGATCTACTTTCCAGGCCGTAGATTTTTAACAGTTGCTTCCAGGTACATTGTAAATCTCTTGCAGAATCTTTCTGTATGTACCCGAGGTCATGATCAAGAGGGATTGGGTGGGTCTGATTTATTTCCTGGTGATGTCCAAAGTGCTCAGTAAACTGCCTTTATACACAATAGCAAAGGTTTTCTTGCTTTGTTTGCTTTGCTCTTTTGGTTTTCTTTTAGTAAACAAGTAGATTTCTTGCATGTAAAGGGGATAGGCAAATACTGACTTTTGACTCATGTGTGGAATGTTACTTTTCTTATCCCAGGCCAAGAAATGGTTGGTATCATGTGGAAGGTGATTGTTTCATTGATCCTGTTTATGGTCGTTCCTGGTGATGGATTGTTTCGCTCCATATACCGAAGCACCCATGTTTCCAGGCCATTCAAGGGAAATGCAGGACAGCCTCTGTTTCTTACCCCTTTTATCAATGCTGGGAAGATCAAGGAAGGTAAGTGTCAGAAAACTGCTCCTGCGTTTTCAATGGTGTTTTAAAAGCAACCATGCCCCAAGATGTGAAACACTTGTCAGTATTTTTATTCCGTTGTTTTATTTCAAATACTAAAGACTTGATGTCATGTATTATCTGAGTTTTGAGCTAAAATGAGGTGGTTGGAGATGGAATATTGATATATTTAAGTTGCAGACTTTCTCTTTATAAAACCTGTGAATGTCTTGAAGTGGGCAGCATTGACAAAGCCACTACAAACCTTGCAACTTTTGTCTGTGGATGTTGACATTAGCACTCGGCTACAAAGCAGGGTGTGTCCACATAGGAAGACTGAAGTAGGAGGGCCAAGGACCTGCCAGAATTCACACAGATGCCAGCTGGTGGGTGTGGCCTCCACACTCAGAGGGCTTCCCTCCACCCACTCTGCTATGCCTCTCACCTGGCAAGTTATTCACAGAGTAGGCTTCAGTTTCCTTGTCAGAAAGAGTTAACAAAATTAGCATCTTATATAACTTGCAAGAATACCAGGAAAATCTAGTGAGAGAGAAATACAAAACAAAACAAAAACTTAGAAAACTCCCCATATCCTGTACATTTCTTCCCAAATCTTAGTCATTAACAGACTACCAGGCGGTTACTATCTACCAGTTAATAGAAAGAAGTCACAATTGGTGTTGTTAGACTAAAGTGTATGATTGCATCTGCTCTCTCTCACCGAATCTTGGTGCCTAGGTAAGTCACCGAGGCCACAAAGAACATCCTCTGTGGGAACCTGGTTGTCCCCTGAGCTACAAGTAGTGCACAGACTCTGACTTTGAGGAATTGTTTGTACAAAGGAGCAGAGGACTGGGCTGGTGGCCAGAGGGAGTCAAGGAAGGGTAGCAAAGAGGAGACAGACAATGAGTGTTTGCTGAAGCAAGGGATGGGTGAGGTGTGATCTGAGGAGCTGCTGGCGGGCACTGAGTGTGAGAGACACAGAGGAGGGACTTGCTGGAGGGTCAGATGGGACTGAGGGTGGAGGAGACCAGAAGTTTCAGGGAAATACTGGTTTCAAAGACCAAAAGTAAGTCTAAACACTGTACAAGGAAGTTTAAAATAAAGCGGTTTCCTCAAAGGAAGTGTCCTCACAATCAACAGGTTACTATCACTTTTGTTTTCTTTGCTATAAAGAGGGTTGAATCCTACCCTCATGGTTTCTCCATGAAATCTGCATAGGCTCTGGACTTTGCCAGTTCTTTGCTACAGGAAGGTGAAAACACCTTTCTTGTGTAATCAGAATATGTAAAAAGGGATTCAGTTTCACTTTCTGCACCAAATACATGGAAAGATGGCTGCCTGGCCACATGGGCTGATTCTTAAAGATGTATCTGAGTAGGAACACAACAACCACCCAACCCCACAGTGCCGGACGGAATTCAGCCCAGCTTCCTTGGTAACTGCAGAATTAATGTGCAGATTTATCTCATTAACAAGAAGTCAGAGAAAACCATTTGATGTGGAGTTGTAAAGGGGTTAAGGTCATTATAACCAAGTCCTACCCAGCCCCATGCAAGGAAGGAGACTCGCGCATCTGGATTTGCCCAAAGGAGAAGCTGGGAAGAGAGACTGGGAGCAGAGGAGCCCATGGGGCTCAGATCTTCTGGTTTCCCCTCTGTGCTTTGCCTACTGTGGTATATTTTTTCTTGTTTAAGAAGCTCGTGGTTTTCTGATATAGATGTACTAATACATGGGAACCAAGTAAGGAATGAAGCTAAAGTGTTACATCCAAGCTAGGTATGCTAAAAGTTCGAGAAGGAATGCTATTGCTATAATCTAGGTAGGAAATAATAGTAGTAGTGACAATAATTACCAATAAATTATAAAGTCTACATTATGAATAAAAATAATAAATGACTTAAAATAAATAATAAGTGATTAGTAATACTCAGTTGTTAGTTCCTATTACTAGCACAATACTTTTATGTGGTAGGCACTTAGTAAATACTTATGTGATTTACATTTGAGTTTCAACCACGTGCCAGGAACCATGTTTGCCATATCTTAGCTCATGTAGGTCTCAGAGCAACTCTAATAAAGAACATATAATTATTGTTCCTATTGCACAGATGAGAAAACTGGGGCTCTAGGAAGATAAGTATCTTTTCCAGAGCTACAAAACTAGTAAGTGGCAGATCTGGGATCATAACTTTTGTCTACCAACCATACTATGAACCACTGTGCCATGTGACAATCTCCTGACTCAATAATGTAGATAAGATATGGTGGCCCAAAAAGGGTCTTTATACACACTGAACTAGGAGACAGCTAAGCAAATGCATTAAGTGGAGAAACCATCACATGTCTTTGTCCTGTGTAGCAGAACTGAGTGAGAAGAACACTGCAGAATCCACCTGAACAATGGGTCATCCCCTTTGAGGCTTAGGGGCATCCCAGGGTCATGGGCATACACAGTAAGGGAGAAAGCTTCATCTTTAGACATTTGGTAGCAAGCCCAGCAGATCCTCTCCCTATGAATGGCAGCATTTGAGACACCGATTGATACATAACTTCCATCATTAAAGTTGTGTGTCGTACTCAGAATCGCTGAATGGAATTTGAATGGTGGATCCCAAAGCTGGTACATCTGGGGACTCAGATGCTGCCCAACAACATAATTAAGGATAATTTTATTCATCCGCCTTACTGAAAGTTCAGGGAGCTGTGGACAGATGGGCAGCTCCCTCTTTAAATCCCCATTGTTAGTGGAATCTGTCAAAGCTGCAGGAATGGGAGTCTTAACATGGCAACAGAACAGTTTTGAGATAAACAGTGGTTCAGAGAAAGACAAGGGGAATTTTTATTTTTTTAATACCCAATTAGCTAGCTTAATTTTATGTAATTGTAATTGCATGTTTGCTTTCTCTGAGGCTAAAAATAAGTCCTTACATTCTAGAATAAAATGCAGAAGGCAAATTTTAGCATCTGTACAAACACTATATTTTTACAAATTCCAAAGGATATTTGTTGTTGGGTCCTAATTTGTTGCTTGTGGACTGAAAGTATGTTGTCTGCTCTGGGGATGGCTGGGGTGTTTGTGGATCTAAATGTGTACCCCAGTTGGCTGGTTCAACCCTTCGCTGGCCACACTCCAATTATTCTCAGGGTATTAATGTCACAAACACTGGCGACAGCAGTGAACAGCAAAGGAGGAAGTGAGATGGCTTCAGAGAAAGCCTTTTCCTTCTTTAACTGTTTTTATTTTTTTTAATTTATATTGTGTGTCACTATTCCAGAAAGATAAAAACAACAACAATAACAACAACAAAAACCTACACGTGGGAGTCTGTTTTCCATACTGCATTAACAGCTGACTCTGGTCTAAGGATGAAAGGCACATTCAAACATATCTAAAAATCATGTTAGTTGAGGGAGCTTTTGATTATCTTACTGCGATTTGGTGAATAGGAATTTAAAATATGAAACGGGACAAAAACACCTACATTACATAGAAAGGGGTCTTCAAGATTTGTTAAGATATTGGCAAGGTCTCTTTTCCTGAGGGGTTTGTGGAAATTTGCTGATGCCAATGCAGTGTCAGTGGCTGCCCAGTCCTCCATTCCTTCTTCTACCCTTCATTACTGTCCATTCTTGAAAAAGTATTTATGGAGTGTCTTAAGAATATGAACTATCACACTAAGTCCCAGGGGTTCGGAGATGAAGTGAGACAAATTGGCTGCCTCCCTACTGCTCCACTTGGACAGGACACGCTTAAGTACAAGTCAGTAGAGATGCAACCTGGGCGTTCTCAAGAGGGAGGGGCAAGTGAGCAGCCAAACCAATGCGGAGCCAGCCTGAGACCCTGTGCAGCACTGGCCTCAGAGACAGATTGATCCAGTCATCTCTCGTCCATATTCCATTCCCTCCAGCTCCCTTCTATCATATATTTTCTCTTTTTCTCATTGTACTTTGACCTCTCTCATTTTTCTCTGTCTTCTACCTCAAGTCCTGTCCTACCCATTACCTCTCTCTGGATTGTATCTCACCCATTCCAGCCTTCAGTTTTTACTTCTTGGTCATTCTTTGTGAGGAATGGATGTGTGTCTGTCCGATGTTGAGATGATTAATAGATTTGCTAGATGTAAGGGCTTTCCAACTCTGTAGTGTGATGTTCTTTTGATTGAGAGTAGAAGGAGAGGAAGAAAATGACAATTGGAGGGAAGAGTGGGAGTTTAGACAAGGCCAGTGTCTTAGTCACTGTTCTTTTGCTGTGAAGAGACACGATGGCCAAGGCAACTCTTATAAAAGAAGGTATTTCATTCAGTGGGGCCTTGTTTACAGTTTCAGAGGTCTAGTCCATTATGATCATGGTGTGGAGATTGCCAGAATGCAGCAGACATGACAAGTAGTTGAGAGTTACAACCTGATTTTTGCAGACAGAGAGAGGTGATGGGGTAGACTGGGCCTGACACAGGCTTTTAAAACCTCAAAGCCCACTCCCGGTGACTCACTTCCTCCAACAAGGCCTTTTCCCCTGTTTATATACTCATGTGTACATATGTGCCCTAGTGTGGAGGCCAGAGGACATTGCTGGGTGTCATCTTCAGTAATGTTATCCACCTGCTTTGGGACAGAGCCTCTCACCAGTCTGGAGCACACTGATTTGGCTAGAACAGCAGGCCACAAGTCCTAGGAGGTCCTCCTGTCTCGGCCTCTTCAGCATGGGATTGCAAGCACCCACAACAGAAGCCGTGGTGATACATTGTTTATGATATATTAAAGCCACTGGAGATCAAAATAGCAAACGAGCCATACTAGTTAGCCATAGAAGCCAGGCGTGGTGGCACACAACTTTAATTCCAGGACTCAGGAGACAAAAAGCAGACAGATCTCTCTGAGTTCAAGGCCACCCAGGGCTATAAGAGATTGAGTCAATCTAAAAGAGTAAAGGATTAAAGGAGCTCATACCTTTAATCCCAGCACTAGAGAGGTATAAAAAGATAGGAGCAGGGTCTTCAGTAGTTAGTATCAGCATTCATTCTCCAGTCACATTGAGGATAGGAAGGAATTCATTCTCCAGCCATGCTGAGGAGAGGCATAAGTCTGAGGCTTGATGAGAGCTCATGAAGACAGGATCTGCCCTTTTAGCCTAAGGTAGAGGTAAGAGCTAGTGACCAGCTGCTTTGTTTTTCTGTTCTTCAGCTTGAAGCTTGAACCCCAACATCTGTCTCTGGGTATTTTATTTTTCATGTTACAATAAGCTGACTTTTTCTGTAGTCCTGGGGATTCAACCCAGGTCCTCATGCTTGTGAAGCAAACCCTTGACTGACGGAGCAATCAAGCAATCAAGCCCTTAAGCTGTCTTCTCTTGACAGACTTGGACATGATGACTCTGTGTTCCTGAGTACCCTAAAGGATCAACCTGTCTTAGCTGAGAATCTACAGCACAGGCTGCCACCACAGAGTCACTTTGTGCTGGTTAGGCAGTTGTGCTAGAGAGTACAAATGAAGAAGACAGGGAAGTGTGTTCCAGAAGTGTACCCCTTTGGAAAGGCATGTCCATTTCTAAAAAAGGAACTTGTAGTCTCAAAGCTAAGACTTACAAGCCTATGACAAGAGAGAAGTATAGGAAGGGGAGGTACCATGCCTAAGGTCTCCCAGCATTAAAGAGGAACTGAGGCTAGCAACCCAGTAGCCACAGGCAGGCTGCAAGGCTGCTTCTTCCTGCCGACTGTAGGTGGCTGCACTGAGTCAGGAATATGTGGGAGAAAGGCCCTGGATTTTACATCACTTCCTTTGTGATTGAATACTCTTACTATGGTAGATTTCTTTTCTCTGTCAATGATGTGGCTGGGTGCTGGGCTGGGGAGAGATGCCCACCAGAATGAGTGTCATTGATGGCATGTTGACCTAAGCATTCTCCAATTTAATGTATCTCAGACTGAAATACCATTCTGGAGTGAGTCTGCACTGAAGGACATTTTTTTCTTCCTTGCCAATTTCTGTTCCTCTTGCTCCCACGTGCCCCAGCACCCACTTTCTGTTCCTCTTCCGGCCTGTTCCTTGTTGTCACTTCTCTTTCACTTCTTGTCACCTATACTCCATTCAGTGCTGCCACCTATAGCAGGCAGGAAGGAGCAGCCTTGCAGCCTGACTGGGGCCAGTGGTGTGTGTGCCTGCATTCCTCTTTAATGTAGGACGACCTTGGGCACACTATCCCACCCCTTTCTATGCTTCTCTTTTGTCAAAGTTTGTAAGTCTTAGTTTCCATCAGCATCATCTTGTCTGAGGCCCCCAAGACTGGCTTTTTTCTCCTTTCCTGTCCCTCTGCTGGCATCAGAAATCCAGGGCCTCTGCCTTCCACAACTGCCCCTGTTCTACTTGGCGGCTTCCTGTGTGGTCATGAGGTCACCCCAACACCCTTTTCCAGCCACACTCAGCCTCTCATGTCTGAACCCTAAGAGACCAGCAGACTTTGTGCTCCTAACAACAAGAAGGTGGGGCCCAGAGGCTGCCCCAAGACTTCCAGCTGCTTAGTTTGTTTCCCTGTACCCTTCCTCCTGCCCATTCAATGGGTGCAGTGGAAACACCTGAGGGACTAAAGTGATCAATGATGGGTGATTTCCTTTGCTTAGGAAAAAAACAAAACAAAACAAAACAGCCGCAAAGACTTGGATCCTGGCCCCCTTTAGATCCCAGCCTCCTTGACAGCTCCTCTTGACCTTGGCCTCACTGTGAATAGGGAGTCTATGGGACCAGCTGGAGGAGGCTGGAACTTTCGGTTGTGAGTACTCCTCATGCCAGCCTTCTCTTACTTAACTCCTTATCCTGGCCTGGTGGTCGGCATAGGTCTCCCCCGACCCAAGCAGGCTCTTGGAGCATGTTCTCTAACCTTTGGGTACATTTTCTTTCTCTTCACCAGCGCAAAAGAAGAGCATGGTCAGTCCTTTCCCTGGAATGAACTTGAATAGTTACGCTGGCTACATCACGGTGAATAAGACTTACAACAGCAACCTCTTCTTCTGGTTCTTTCCAGCTCGGGTAGGTGGCTGAGGCCTGGAGTGGAGAGCTGAGGGGGGCTCACACCAGGTGGAGTGGAAATGGCAGCTTCCATGGGTAGACCCATGGGTTTTGTTATTGTTTGTTTTCCTGCATGTGTCTCTGTGTGTGTACATGTATGTGTGTGGATGTGCATGTAGGGGGGAGGTGGTTGTGTCTTCTTCATTTGTTCTTCTCCCTAGTTTTTGAGGCAGGGTTTCTCACTGATCCTGATCATGCCAGACTGGCTGGCCACTAGCCCCTGGGATCTGTTTGCCTCTGCCTCCAAAATGCCGGGGTTCCAAACCTATGCCACCAAACCCATGTTTGTGTGGGTGTTGAGGATCCAAACCCAGGTCTTTGTGTCTTCATGGCAAGCACTTTGAACACCGATTCATCTCCCCAGCCCTATTTGCCTTTCTTTTGAAATTAGCACAGCATAGGTTAAACAACAGGTTAAAACTGGCATAGTAACAGATTTCTTATGGAATTTTTATGCACAGTTTGTTTTTGCGGAGTCTCTTTCTCCACTTCTTCCGCTTCTGCCTCCCCTCCTGGCCCTGTTTTATACCCTTCTGCCTCTAGTCCTTTTACTGCTTTTATTTAGGTCATGTGACCTATACCCTCCCCCACTTCCCTTAAACTTCTATTTTCTGCAAGGCTTAAGAATCTTAAAGTACTTTATGCTTCTAAAAAATGAATGACTGTTTGTGGAGGAGGTGTGGACAACCCCCCTCCCCACATACGTTATAGTAACACAGCGACGCCCTTCCTGTCACTGCCTTATTTGTGTCTCTTAATTGTTGCTTTATTCAAATAATACTTGGGGCAGGGTGGGCATTGGAGAGACTCCAAGGAAAGTAAAGAGTGGGGAGCCCCTGAGAGAAAGGAGTGGGGAGTGGCTAGAACTCACAGGTCCCAGCTTAGTCACCAGGCCCACTTGCGGTCTTCAGGGGCTACTCACATCCCCAGGTCCCTGGAGATGAAGGAGGGAATGTTTTTGAGCTCACTAGTGAGGTCTGGCTCATTCCCAGGTCACACAGTTCTTTGAGAACAAGACACATTAAGGTTGAAGGTCCCTTTGGGGCTCTGGGGAGAGGCGCTGAGGTACATAAACACATTAAAAGCCCACTACAGAGAACTTTGCTATTTTTCACTTGCCAAATTGGATTTGCTTTAGAAGCTGGAGAAAGCAAAGCAAAGCCTATCTCCGTGGAGGTTGGTGTTCATCTTTGCATATGATTTGCATACAGCACTGTTGTATATTTAATAACTTAGTGAATTGCTTCAACCAGTGTGACTGTGAAGTTGCATAGTTTTTTTTTTTTTTTTTTTCTGGTACTGTCCTGCTATTGTTAGACCCCCGGAAAACTCAGGTATCCAGGGTCCCAGACCACGATCACGGTCACCCCAATCACCAGGCGGATTCGAGAGCTTGCTGCAAACTGCATGAGGCTTTATTGTAATTTAACAAGCTAACCCCATGTTAGCTGGGTCTTTCACCCACCCGCCATGGCGGATGGCTAGCAAAGACAGCTCCTAGGGACTCCCGAGAGATCTAAGGGTACACACAGGCTCACGATTGGTGTGCCTCCGGGCTTGGAGGGCTTGCCCTGTGTTGATTGGCCAACTGGTTGTTATGGCCCATAGGCCCTCCCAGGGTGGTTGCTATGCTTTGTGCGTCATTGCTGTGCGCTTGTCCGTAAAGCACACCCAGGGTCGTAAAGCATAGCGCCACCAGCTAACTTCTGATTGGTTCCTTGTCACGAGGCAGGCATCTGACTTTCTAGTGTCTAGGACAAGGTCATAGAAGCACGTGTTCGGCCGCTATGACTGCCGAAAGGGAAGCTGGTCCCTTCACTATGTTTTCTTGACTTATTTCTCTCTCCTAGCCACATGACTTGTGATGTACTTCACCTCCCGGTAGCTGTCCTTCAGAGAACGGAGGTGGGTGGGTGAGAAGTAGAGAGCTTCAGTTGTTTAAGGTGGGGTCTTTGGACCCTCACTATTTCTGGTAGGCTTTCCTGGACTCTGAAGGAATTTTTATTTCTTCTTCTGTGTGGCTGTTGAATGAGTAACTGAGGAGTGCAGAGCACAGAGTTTTGGGAGAAATGGGACAGATGAGGAGAGGTGACTATGTCCAAGGTCAGTACTTGGGCATGAGCACAGTCTTCTCTCTAGAGCTGGCCATTGGTAGACCCCAGCTGGCACAGAAAGGGAGGTGTGCTCCCTTGAGCCTCCCAGCAGAGCCCAGCAGGGTGAAGGCTGCTAATGGACCTTCTTCAGCAGCAAACAGCCCAGAAGTCTCGAGGCCACTTGACCTAAATGAGGCCTAAAAATGTAACCTCACTTTACCACACAGAGATGCTTCTTGTGTTTCTGTACTGTATTCGTTTCAGAGCTCAGCTTTGTATGCATACCCTAAGCTCACAAACCCCGTGAGCTCTTAGCAGGACTTTGTTGTGTTTCTTGCCATCTCCATCCAGGCATTTTCTCCTCTCCACTCCTTGCCCTCTCATCTCTTTTTAATTGCTTCTCAAGCCCCAAGTTTCTCTGAAGTTTCATACCTGACTTAGGAAATGTAAATATGTTTATGTAAGCTTCGTTTTGTTTTGAGATAGGGCCTGGCTATGCAATCTAGGTTAGCCTTGAACTAGTGGTGATCGTCCTGCCTCAGCATCCCCAGTTCTTGGATGACTGGAATGTACCACCACTATGGCTATGTAGCAATTTTTTAATCTACATATAAAAATTATACATCTTTATTGGCTACCATGTGATGTTTTGATACAACTGTATACTGTGTGATGTTTAAATATCAGTGTGATTTCAAATGCAGGTGTGCCTGCTGACGTCTTATGAACATCTATTTCTTTGTGGTGAAAATGTTCAAAGCACTTTCTTTTGTCTTTTTTGGAATGCACTATACATTGTTGTTATCTACTGACACGACACTGTGCATACACCCGGAACTTCTCCCATTGTAACTTAGTCCCTCTAAGGCTAAATTTGGGGGCTAAACCTTGCCCTCCCCTGTCCTCTCTCCAGGCTCCTGCCCTGTTCCACAGTGGTCCCCATCTTCATCAGAAAGAAGTAGTCAAACCCGGGTTGAGGGGTTTGTGGTTGCCTGCATCCCTTTGGGGTGTGGGGTGTGGGCTAGGATGGGGGTCAGCTTTCACTAAGATCTCTTGGGGCTCAGCCTCTGTGATTCCATCCTTCCTTTCTCTGTGATCCCCTCCCCCATCCCAGCCGGTGAAGCCTGATTCGCTCCTTTTCTCTTCTACATTGTCACATCCTGGCTTTGTACCAAGAAGTTCTTCATCTGAATGTTGAGCCTTTAGGAATTATTCAGATTTTTGGGAACAGCAACTAGAAATGAGAAAAGATGAGAGAAGAACCCAATAACAGAAAGAAGGTTTTCTTTCCTTCTGTTTCTACCTGGCAGGGCTGGTTCAGCATGGCTTTGTATGCTGGACTGGAAAGGGGTGCAGTTTCCTTATGCTCTGTGGGTTCAAGGCTAGCCTGTTGGCTTGTTAAGTTTTCTGCCTTAATTGAGAACCCAGTTTACCCACTGACTGAGATGTCGTCCTTTAGACCCAGTTCTATAGCCATAAATACATCCTAAGATGGTCCCAGAAGTCCTGGCCATGTACTGTCTCAACACAAAGGTCTTAGACTCAGGGTTCTGAAACAAGTGATAGGCAAGCTTCCGGGAGAAGGCAGAGTTTTGTGAAAAGGCTATAGTGCGGACAGGTGTGATAGGGAAAGATTGGGAAACACCTCACTGGGATGTTCACAGTCACAACCAGGTATCCAAGGCTTCCAGCTAGGAACCAAGTAACAGAGTGGGACAGTTACAGCACCCAAGGAGAAGCAGCTGCCAACCACAATGAGGGAAGTCCCTTTCATTTAGCAGAATTATGAGTTCCTTGCCTGTCCCAGGGAAGCAGCTGACATTGTCGTCAGAAGAAAAATGACACCTTTTAAAGACTGGGGGTAGCAAAAATAGAGATCCAGGAAGGATGCAGCACTCAGCATCCTCTGAGTCATTTTCTGGATGCTGTTTCTCAGATTAGTTTAGTTTTCCTGTTATTTCTGTGAGAGTCCCCTGTTATTGTCTACAATTCAGTGCATAATGAATTCCAGAAGACAACATCAGTGTGCAGTGGGAATACTGTAGGAAATAGCAGGCTTTATGCCAGTGATGAGCGGTGCACCGTAACCAGGAGATGACAGCACCTTTGGTGGCTGCTGTCAGGCAGACACAATCCCTGTGCCCAACCACCTTGCTCCTTAGGCTGAGCCAGAATTTAAAGCTCAATTGTAGACATCTTTGCGTTTGACTGTATGTGTCACTTCCCTAAAAAGTCCTTCCAGAAGGTTCTGAGGTACAGCGATTGAAAGTATGGCCTCTTGAGCTGGTCAGGCCTGGTAGGCCAGTGCACTCATCTGCACTTCCTAGTGTCACAGAGCATCTTTTGTCTCAGCTCACAGTAAGAATCTGAACAGCTGGCTGCCTGACCTGGGTCTCAAGGCAAAAGAAGTAATGGAGCCAGCTGATTAGAGAATTACCGACTCACAATAAATATCACTTTTAGTGTTATGTCCTTGTGACTGTTATTAGCACTATCACTTTGGTGATACCAGTTGCCACAAATACTGAGCCAAATAAATAATAGTTTGTGCTCTTTAAAGGAAATAGAAGGAAATTGCAAATCAGAAAGTCAGGGGTATAGCTCAGTGGTAGAGCATTTGACTGCAAATCAGAAAGCCCCAGTCACCAGGCAAAAAATGTAGATTAATTGCTGTTGGATAAGGAAATTACTATGTGAAATTGGAATTTGTCACACTTCAGAAGATAAAGGGACTTTTGAGACTGTCTTCATTGGAAAGAGATACCCAGATTTTGACCTTATCTTCTAGGAACACAAGTAATTTGAAATGTTCAGAATTAGCCCAGCCCCTTTCCTGAGGTCCACCCCTAGCTCTTCCAGCAGAGGACAGGGCATGATGCCTGGTTTGGTGCTTATAAAAGAGCTGAGACACTGTGAGGCACCGGGGGCAGCATATGAAGAGGTTCTCACTCACAGACCTGCAGCTTGGACCCTCCTCAGCCGTACACCAGGAAATCAAGGTGACGCAGGATTAGGCTATCAATCCCTGCGTCCAGCCATCAGAGAATGGCAAGGCGCTACTCTGTCTGAAGCTCATGGAAACAAGGTGATTTCTCTGTCAGTGTAGGCATATGTCTAAAGTCAGGACCTACTGGACAGCTTGTCTTGGGAGGGAAGGTGGAATTAGGGCCCCTCTCATCTGTTGTTTGCAGCCAGGTGTTCTCCCTCCTCTGGGTGTCAGAACTTCCTCAGTGGCGGGGTATGCTATGCGTGGGAGAAGAGAGGGAGTCCAGACACCCTGTTGTTCTGGGAGCTTCAGAAGAGTGACAGCTCCCTCTCAGGTCCCCTACCCATCCAAGGGTCGAGATCACCATTCCACATACACTCCATCCTAGTTCAGTTTGTTGGTGGCCTTGAACTTGGAGAAAGAACTGGAGGTCAGGGTACAGGGATTCTGTTCCAGGTGCACAATTCCTGGTTGTTTAACTTGGTATAAGGTGTTTATTCTTCCCGGGGTTCTGCTCTCATTCAAATAGGGAAGGTCAGTCTAATTGCTGTCTAGGAATGTGTCTTAGCTCTACCAGACACTCTGAACCAGGGCCACCCTGCCAGACATCACCTTGTCCCTGACCCCTGGACAGTATGAAGGATGATGTTATCATCAAGTCTTTAAAAACTATTAAGGTTTGTAAAGACACTGCACAGTCCTGGATAGCTAACATCTTGTTCCTTTAGGCTGAGCTACAGTATCTTGTGACTATTGGTATCGACTCTTTACTAAACTATGAGACAGAAACCTAGGCAGTGATGGCTACTGCATAGGTTGGGTGTGCCAGTGCCCATGCTTGCTTGTTTTGCACCTCAGCTCTAAATTACCATGACCCAAGGTAACAGCTTTAAGCATCTTTGCTATTGGGTGAGCATGTCAGTAGAGGGCGCTGGCACCATGACACAAAGTTGCCTTCCTTTTCTGTTCTCTGTTCTGTGTTTTGCTTTTTCTTGGTCTTTCTGCTCAGCTGGGTGATGTTTTGCCTGAGTTGTTCACTCAAACCATGGGATACTCTGCCTAGGTGACCATCCAGCTGTGGCCAGCTTATGATCAGGTAACCCAGGGAATTTAGCCCCAAAGGGTTACAGCCATGTTGGTCTTGGGTCAGTTCTCTACTCTGCCTGATGCTGTCTGTGCCCCTTGTGGCCACAACAGACATCCTTGTTGAAGCAGGATTGCAAGTCAGTGTTCCTGGCTAAACAGAGCTACAAGTCAATCACACAGGGAAATGACTATGTGGTTCCTGTTTTATGACCAGACCCCAAGTGGTATCACCACTCATTCTTTCTCCCAAGGAACCGAGAATGTTCTGGAAAGACCTCAGGGGCTGGGTCAGCCAGCATGTCACTCCCCTTCCTTCTTGGCACATCAATATGCTTTCCTTCTTCAGGAACTTGGCCAAGTTGGCCAAACTGCAGCTTCCAAGCTTACCTTGACCTTGGTTATGGAACCATCAGGGATTTGCCAGTATGTGCCTAAAGGTACAGTGTGATTGGTCAAGCTCACATCAGGTGATCTTTCTTTGATCCAATCAGCCAAGGGTCATGTGATGGAAGCATGGCCAATGGACCTTTTCTATGAGTGAGGGGCCGTTCCTGTGAAAGGCATGTGGGCCAACAGATTTCTCAGACTATGTCTACTGGAGGTGACCACTGAGCCACTGACAATGCAGAAGTCAAAGACCATTGTCTTCATATTTTCTCTTTGATGTTCTTGAGGCATCAAGGATCTGAAATAACAAAGCCAGATGAAACAAAACAAAGCAGCCAAAAGTGATGTTATAGACCACTCTATCCATAAGTGTATTTGAACTCTGTAGGAAACTTTTTATGTCCACTTGCGTTTTGGGTGAAATGAAAATTCTACATGGAGGTGGATGTTATTTCCAGTCATTTTCATCTTATCTTGAAGCAGAAATAAGACCAGACTCCCACATCCACACTGCCTCTCATTCCTTCTAAGCTGGCTTTCTTGCCTGAGGCCCTAAGATGCCCTTACTACCTCTTAGAATGGTTAGGGAAGAACCTTCAGAGGAGTCTAGGGGCTTGAAGCTGGTTGCTTGATGAGAAGGCAAAGCTTGGTAAGAATCCAGTGGAGCTTGGAAATGATACAAAGAGACCAGAAAAAAACTAAAAAGTTATCTTTTCCTGTGAATGACCATAGTAAAGGAAGGCCTAATGTGTGAACATGAAGGTAGATGAGCAGCACGCCCTGGGAACACACATGTATCTTAAGCAAGCAGTTCACATGTGTTGGGACTATGTGTGTAGAATCCAAATGGTACAGCATAGCTGTTTAATGGTTCTGGTTATAAAACTAATTGCTTTAAATAAAACCTTTTTCCTTGATTAACACAGTGTGGCAGTTGAAGCATCATAAGAATAAGAGCAGAGATCTGTGAGGCAGAGAGGAAGTCTGTTCAAATCCACTTTGGGGAATTTAAAGACATTTACTACAGATACTAAGGACTTTGATTACGAGAGAATATGTGACTTACAGTAAGCAAACCACCAGTCTCTTCATATAGAGGTACAGAGAAGCACTTGTTGACTTACAAAGCACACTTTCTATTTTAAGCCTGCTTTGAAGTCTGGCAGTGGTTTGGCTGTTATGTCTTCTTACCTAGTGTGGTGTTTCTTAGTGGCATGGAAGAAAGGGTTGGGTGGAAGAAGATATGCAGATTGGGTACTAGCAAAAACACTGCCCTCTCATGTGGTAAGCTGTGGTGATATATTATTTATGATTTAATAACGCTTGCCTGAGGGTTCAGAGCACAAAGCTAGCCACAAGCCATAGAGGTCAGGCAGTGGTGGTACATACCTGTAATCCCAGGATTTGGGAGACAGAGGTAGATGGATTTCTGTGAGTTCAAGGATACCCTGGGTTACATGAAATTGATCCAGTCTAAAAGAGAAATAGAGTTCACACAACGGTGATCTCAGCACTTGGGGTCACATGCCTTTAGTCCCAGATCTAGAGAGGAATGTAAGGAAGAAGCAAAGTCAGTCTTAGGCAGTTAGTCTCCAGCCATGTTAGGAGAGGCAGCAGTCTAAGACTGCAGTCTGAGGGTTGCTGGAGAGTAGTGCAGTCAGCATTGCACTCTGAAGATTTGTGGAAACAGGATCATTTGGTCTGAGGTAGGGGTAAGAGCTGGTGCCCAGCTGCTTTGCCTTTCTGATCTTCAGTTTGAAGCCTGAACCCCAATATCTGTCTCTGTTTTTTTTTTCACGTTACAGTAAGCTGCCTAAATTCCCTAGAGCAACCACAGCAGAATCTTCTATGTAAAATACAACCACTTGAAAGGTTAGATTTTTGTCAACTTGACACAAAATAGTTACCTTGGAAGAGAGAATACCCATTGAAGAATTGCATCCATCAGATTGGACTTTGGGGTATTTTTAATTAATGGTTGATGTGGGTAGGTCCAGCCCACTCTGGTGATGCCACCCCTCGGCAGGTGATCTTGGGAAGTATAAGAAAGCAGGCTGAGCAAGCCAATAAGCAACATTTCTCTATGGTCATTGATTCAGTTCAGTTCCTTCCTTGAGTTCTTGTCCTGATTTCCCTTAATGATGGACTGTAAACTGTAAGATGAAATAAACACTTTCCTACTCAAGTTGCTTTTGGTCATAGTGTTTATAGCAGTCATAGAAAATAAACTTTAAATCCCCACTCTAGATGTATTGACTCTCTGTTTCAGTACTATGTGTAAGACACAAATAGAAAGTTATGTATACACTATCGTTCTGCCTATGGCTGCAAAGCTTGGGGTCTGGTCTGGGTGGAGACATGGTTGAAAAGTCTAGGAGCATGACCGATGTGTCTGTATTTGGAAAGTGATCAGATCTCATAAATCTTGCTTCCTTCAAGTGACAATCCATAAAGGTACCGGATAATTTTTTTTATTTTTGCCAGTCATTGATAGTGAGCAGTGGAATGTGCTAGTGTAGAAAGTCTAGTGGACGGAAGTGCCGACCCCCTGGGCTGGCTGTTGATTATTCAAGAAACATTGAGGAAGGAGTAGCCAAGTTTGTGACTGGCCACCAGGGGTCGCCAGAGGAATTGCGAGGGCAGCTGAAAAATGGGCCTTGTTCTTTTCTTTTCCAGCTCTCTTTTTCTCCCTTTCCATTTTCTCTCTCTTTTCTTTTTCCTTCCCTCTCTCACTTCCTTTCTCTTTTCCTCTCTCCCTCCCTCCCTCCTTCCCTCTCTCCCTTCCCTCCTCTCCCTCCTTTTCATCTCTCCCTCCTTCCTTCTTCTTGACAGGGTCACTCTGTGTAGCCCAGGCCAACATAAATTCTTAACCCTCGTGTCCTCACCACCCAAGCAGTGGGATTGTGGGTGTGTCTAAACACCCAGCCACCACAGTTATTTCTTGCTCACCAGTGAAGGGCTCATCCTCTGGGACCCCATCTTTCCCATGTCCACCTGTCTTCTTTTGCTCTCTAGGTACCCACAGATCCAGGAGTCCCCTGCTCCTTCGCATCTCATTGCCCCTTCCTTCTTCCAGCAGCTCCTGCGATAGTTGGTACTCAGACCCATGACTCGTTCCTAGAAGTCTTCTTTTCCTTGTCATCAAATAAATAAGTCTTTGTCAGTGGGATTACTCATCTATGAGGTCTGAGGCATTTGAAAAAGCCCTACCTCTGAGCCATCAATCCCGTGTTCCTCTGCCCATCTGTCCATATATGTAGCTACACCTAACTGTCTTCCCACCCGTCAGAAGGAACAATCGGAACTGACGCTTTAAAAGATGCACCAGACCCTGCCTGTACCTGCTACTCACACATGCTTAACACCCTGTTTCCAGGCAGAAAGCACCCAGGCATAAGGCACCCTGGCGGAAGGCACTCAGACACAGAGAAATTAAGGAATTTGCCCTAGGACACCCAGCTATAAAGTAGCATAAAGTTGGAACTCCTGTCCTGGCACAGTGACTCTGGTATCCACACTCTTTATCAGTGTGCAATTTTTTTTCTGGCCACGAGTAGGAGCTAACCCACAGCTTGAGAGAGCAGCCTGAGAGCAGACAGTGCACGCTGTTAGATAAACCGTGCTAGATGTGGGCAGCACAGTGGTGATAACTCATGCTGTGGAGCCATGCCCACAGCCTGTGGTCCAGGATCCCAGAAACAAGATCTTATTGCTTACCTGTGTCTACAGTGTATGGAATATCCATAAGATGACCGTGTACACGGCACATGTATAGAGAAGAGTCTGCAGGCATCACCACGATCGGCTTCAGGGAGTAAGACTGGGAAAGGAAGAGGGAGTTTTGAAAATGATCTTTAAAAATCCTGAATAAGAACATATACTCTAGCGCTGAGAGATGGTTCAGCACGTAAACATACCCACCACTAAACCCGAGGATGTGAGCTTGGCCCCTCAAGGCCCTCATGAGGAGAGAAACAGCTGCCAAGACTTGTTCCCTGACCGCCACAAGTGTGCCAGATAGATCGATAGATTGATAGATGGAAGATGGAGATTTCTGTTCCACCTGGTCCCATAGCTGCTTTGCCCCAAATAAACACACAAGTTTCTTATTGGCTCTCTCTGTCTTGATTATTAACTCATTTCTATTAATCCATGTATTGCCACAAGGCTGTGGCTTACTCGTGTAATCCAGCATGTTACTCCTTCGGCAGCATGGCGTCTCTTCATGGCTTCTCTTTGCCTCCTCTCCCTATCCTTCTCCTTGCCTGGTAGCTCCTCCTATACTTCCTGCCTGGCTACTGGCCAATCAGTGTTTTATTCATCAACAAATAAGAGAAACATATATACTTAAGAACTTCCCCATTAATATATATATAGTAATATATAGTATATACATGTAATAGGATTTCAAAAGAAGTTCTTTACTTGAAATTCAAAATGTATTGAGGAAAATGACTTTAAAGCCTTTGGGGAAGAACTAAATGTCTTGAATCATAACTTTGATGAGAGTAATATTTTTAAAGTTCTGAATTCTACCCCACCTGCAACTAATGAGCAGCAGTTTCTTATATCATTGGCCCCCAACTTTGCAGTGTGGTTTTGTTCAGGATGTCACAGTCAAAGTCTCCTCTTTCCTAGGAGAAGGGCCTCACCTTACAGAAAAGTCACACAGGATTATCTGTAAGAGCTTCATGCCACTAGTGTGGCCGTAGTGAGTATTGTCTGTCAAGGTTAGGATGCTTTCTTCACCACAGAAGCATGTCATGCCATGACTGACTCTTGGGAACATAGCATTAAATACACCTTCGCATCCCAGCATCTGACTGAGGCATGGTATAAGCACACACAGGCTGCTCAGCTCATCAAGGTAGAAAGACCTGGTAGGGTTTTGTTGAAAAACAGGCTGGTACACGGGCTGCTGAGCACCAACAGGGAGGTCATCTGAGGTTGGAGGCCTGCTGGCTCTTGGTATTCCAACATTTCAAGAATGCAGGGTGCGTCACAGCTCCATAAGAACCCTGTTTGGCACATTGCTATTTGACTAGCCCTGTAGTGGGGCCTCTCAGGACCACGCTATTTTTCTGAGAGTCTAGAGATAACGCTAACCCTGGCAGGTCACTGGACGGTGGGGGAGAAGAGGGGAGTGGAGACCAGTTGCCTAGGAGACTAAGACAGCAGGATCTCTGTCACCTTGAAGGTCCCCATCCTGTTTGTTATGTAAGAAACTTCAGGAAAAAGCTGAGGGTGACACTCTCTGCTCCACCCCATGGCATTGCAA
This sequence comes from Cricetulus griseus, assembly GCF_003668045.3. NCBI lineage: Eukaryota > Metazoa > Chordata > Mammalia > Rodentia > Cricetidae > Cricetulus > Cricetulus griseus. Next base: position 87,378,751 of record NC_048601.1, read on the forward strand.
CCGCTGTGGCTTGAGGCGAGGCAGAAGTCATTTTTTAAAAAGACATTTCCACATTATTTTAATATATGAGCAAGCTTGAGGACCACTAGTATGCATGGACCTAGGGAGGCCCTGGGGGTTGAGTACCCTGAAGTCAGTGCACCCCAGAACCTCATATTCCCAGAAGGCTGGAAGAATGGGGATGACTTCCTTCCTATTCCCCTGGTTTTCCTACCTACCCCTTGTTGTGTGGAGTTTGCTCCCTCTACTGGGTGAATAAAAGTGTGGGGAATGGGGGTGCCTGGTGAGCACAGAGGCTCTGAGAGGAGGTAACTCACAAGTCTAAGCAAAGCACACAGTGAGTGACTCCAAGGAGGATGGACAGGGTGTATAACATAGTTTTTCAGCAGACCACTCAGGGACCCTTGTACCACCATCGCCACTGCCACCATAGGGCAGCTGAGGAAGCTAAGGCAGGTGGAAGCAGAGAGCCAGGTCACCACAGCTGTCATCAAGTAAAGTCACAGCTTCCTGGTTCCAGGCCTCTCTCACAGCAGCTCTGACACACTGCTTTCAGTTTGGGGTTTTCTGCTGTGACTTGACAGAGAAGCCCCTGCACCCCTACCAGATTTTTTTTTGTGTGTGTGTGTGTGCCTTGTCAATATTTGAGGCAGGAAAATAAGAGAGTGAAAAATAGATCCAGGTTTGATAGGGGTCAAAGGATCAAAGAGAAAGCCGAGCAGGGCACTCTCCTATTGTTCTGTTTGTAGAAGCATTGAGTGCGGTTCACTGCTGAACCTTGGTGTTCATCCTTTCTTTACAGCAGTAGATAGCATTTGCAGAACACATATCACAGACGCTCACCAGGTTTTATGGAACATGATTCAGTCTCCTGTCAATTGCATGTTGCTGATAATGGCGCCAATGCTCATTTCACAGGTGTGGAAAGTAAAGCCCACATTGCTTAGGCATCGTACCTAAAGTCACCCAGCTGGGAACAAGCGAAGCCCAGGCTTGTGTCTGGAGAGTTTAGTGCAGGTATTTGTCACTGACCTATGGCTAGCCCTGGCTATAGGCCTGCAGACCAGAAGCCCCCCTGACTGTGGACTTCAGCACTTTATACACTCTCTCCACAGTTATAACAACCAATCACATTTATTGTTTCTGAATGCTCCAAGGGCATTAGCTATGTCACTTTAGTCCTGAGAGTTGAGAGTGGGTCTGGAGGTGGTCCCTCATGTCAAGGCTATTCTATAGCCAATGGCTGTTCCCAAGAACACTCTCAGAGAAGGTCTAGAACAGGTGAGGGAACCTATGCCAGACCTTAGATGACAGGAAAGCCGTGTCTTCATGTATCCTCCTCCAGATTCTTGATTTCAGCTCCCAGTGATGCCCTCATAAGTTAGTCTGGCCCCTCACTACAGCCTCCTTCACAGTGTCCTGAGGAGGAGTCCAGTCACCTGGACTTTGGCAATGACTGGACTTGAATGAGGGACTAAGACAACTAGGAAGGGACAGAAGTTATTTGATTCCCTTACTATGCTTGGAGGATAGACCAGGCAGATGGCAAGATGCTATTAGCTGCACAGAAGGACACCAGCTTTGGGGGCACCTGTAAATCCCAAATAGGAAAAGGTGACCAAACTTTATTTATAGTAGGGTGGGGCCCTTGGGTCCAGGGGCATTCTAGAAAGTTGTCAAGGATGGGGGAGACAGAGGCTTCGTGCACTTGGGTGTACTTGGAAACCTTGGTGCACTTCTGCTCACTGGCTTCTCTGTTCCCTCCAGATACAGCCCGAGACTGCCCCAGTAGTCCTCTGGCTTCAGGGTGGTCCTGGAGGTTCATCCATGTTTGGACTCTTTGTAGAACATGGGCCTTACGTTATCACAAGTAACATGACTGGTAAGTGATGCCTCGACTGCTTTTCCCATGGGCCTTTTTCCAGACCATGTCCCATCTTCCTTCTTCCATCCACTCTAAGACTAATTGAGAATAAACACAAGAACCACCACGAGTAGCTTAATAGTTCCAGACTATAGAAACATAACGTTGTGGCAACATCGGTCCAGAAGGAGGAGTCCCAGGGTGAGTGTCCTGACTGGTTTACTTTCTCCGACAAATGTGGGTGAAAGGGTCTAAGCTGTTTTCTTCAAGCCAGCTGCTGACTCAAGCATTCCTGGCTTACAAAAACAGTTGGTATTTATTACTGTTTGGGTGAGTCCTCTTGCACGGGCCTAATGGTAGAATTATATCCCTCATTATCCCTGGGAATTTAAGGGATAGAAGGCTTTATGGGCCCATCACTTAAATGAGGCAATGCCTTGAAAGCAAGATGCTGTGGGTGATGCTAAGGTAGAGGAAGGGCTAGAGAAAGAACCCGTGGCTGTGTCTCAGGTCAGACTCTGTCTCTGTCTCACTGGGAAGATAGTTCGCCTTCTCTGGGGCAGCAAAAGTTTTTGTGCCAACTTTGGTGGGGTTGTTGTTCTCTTCAGCTTTGGGGGGCGGGGAGGAAGAGGATCCAAGAGTCTGGGTGTAGGGTAGAGGATAGTACAGACAGGCGTTTTCATGGTAGTTCTTCATGGGTTGTGTTGTTACAGTTGCTTTCTTAGCTATAGATATTGCTATGTTGGGCAAAAGTACAGAAGAGAAGAAAAGGGGTGAAGGTGACGGGCACTAGTCTTCCAGAATGTGGCACAGTGACATAGGGGAAGCCTGGCATGGTGAGAGGACAGCAGGGTATGCTGGGGTCCAGAACACCTGGGATATTTTGTTACAAACTCTGCTGTTTCTTCTGTTTTGACAGTTACTGCTAGAGACTTCCCTTGGACCACTACCTTTTCCATGCTTTACATTGACAATCCAGTGAGTACCACAGGACTCCAGAAGCATCCGTGTTGGCATATGTCTTTTTTTTTTATTACTCACAGGATAGCTGCATGATGGCCGTTTGGTCAACAGCAGGCCATGTACACAATGATGTTTCTGTAAGGCTCTCAAGGAGCTGAGATGTTCCTGTTAACAGTGTTTTCCTTTGCCTTTTCAATCGTTACACATGTTTAGATATACAGATACCTGCCATGTCCTGAAGATTCTTGCTGTACCAAGTAGAATAACATGTAGAATAACAGTAGAATAACTATTCCTTCTAGGTTTGTGTGAGTCCTCACTATGATGGGCTTACAAGAACAAGTGCTTAAGTTGTCACTAGAATTGAGCAACATATACTGTATGTTTTCTAAAATATAGATTTTTTTCCTTTTTAGATTAGAATTTAATTTACAAAACAAGCAGCCAGGCATGGTGGAAAATTTGGAGGCTGGGGCTGTAGAATAGCGAGCTCAAGACTAACCTGAGCTACATCATGAGCTCTAGGCTAGCCAAGCCTACATTGTAGGACCCCTCCCATCTCAAACAGCATTGAATGGGACCACTGGGAAAGGGGGTGGGTAGACTTTCACTGATGGTGTGGGTTCCCTGTCTCATGAGTTGTTGCTTAATAATGGATTTTCCATCTGCCATGTAGACTTCTAGATACAAACAGCCTAACCTGCTGTACTTCCCTTTCCAAGGGAAGCAGAATGCCTCAGTGATACACAGGATGATGGCAGAGATCTGAAGTCAGAGGTGTGGATTTAGAATGAGTGGGGCCACTCCCAATGTGGGGTCTAGTTGAAAGTCTCCAGGGAACACGTATCTTCACGCTTATCTTCATTTCTTTCCTCCTCAGGTGGGCACAGGCTTCAGCTTCACTGACAGTCTCGAGGGATATGCCGTCAGTGAGGACGATGTAGCTCAAGACTTGTACAGGTATGGCATCCATCTATGGCAATAAGAAATCTGGTGGTAGAGTGGCTTCTGATTGGTCCTTATTGCCCAACTTCTAAGCCTTTGCAGAGCATTTCTACATTAGTGTGCACACATAACACAGTTTCTTCTGGTCTTTCCCTCCTTGTCATTGTCTATTGTTTATACCGAGGAAAAGACAGAGTAAACAGAGCTAAATCATGAATGTAAGCTTTACAACAATGTCCTACAAGAAACAGTAGAGGTACAATACACATTTTCAACCAAAGATTCCTTCTCAAGCCTTTCACCCAGGTGGCTTACAAGTTTTCAGTTATCTCTAAAATCCTATTTAACTTTGTGCTCGCCAAGAGATAACGCTTTTTCCAGGCAGCATTTGTCTTCTTTCCCCACAATGGCACCTTCTGTGGCTCATCTATAAAGTATATAGATGTATACTTTACTCTGTAGCTTTGTCATTACTTTTCCAGACTGAAATGGTCTTTGTCCTTCCCCTTCATCTTACAAAATTTGTCTTTCACTTAAAAAAAAAAAAAAGTGGGGGGACGGGATATAAAGTTGTGATCTTGGTTAAAGTATATACACATAAATTTTCCTTTCATTTTCTTGCATTCTTTACATCTATTTTTAGTACATTAAAAAAAAAAAACTAAGTTGACCTTTCTAAGTTGGTCAAATTTTTCCAGGCTATAAATTGTTGGTAGAGAAGAAGCCTGAATTCTCTCAGAGCTGCTGAGCACCCTTCGTGCTTCATGAGAATCTACTAGAAGACTCCTAATGGCCAGTCTCACTTGCTCACTCACTCTGCTAGTTACCCAGTGAGCAAACCCTGCACCGAGGAGCAGGACTCCAAGGGGAGAGTGTATCTGATCTGGAAAGAAGTGTCTCCTCTTTTCCTGTGCAGATCGGACAGGGAGCCTAGGGACCCAGCTTTCGCTGGCTTCCTGGTCTTTATTTATTTTCTGCCAAGGAGATCTCCTTCTTTCCCTCCACTGACCCAGAAAAAAATATGACTGCTCTCTAATTTCCCACATACAATCCCTGAAGATTTTTAACATTTGCGTTCCGTTTCCAGCAGGGATACCTAGGTGCTTATACCTTTGAGCCCGGGCACAGTGGCTCCTGGGGCCATACTAGCTGATCCTCCAAGAGGGACCTCTTTTGGCCTCCACCTCCACTGTCTTTCTCCCTGCATAGGCATGACTGTGGTGCCCGTCCTCAGAAGCTGACTCAAGCGCCTCCCATCTCCACTTGACACTGTGTTCTCCTTCAGGTCAGACACCTACCCGGATCCCTTACTACTAGGATCTTTTGACTCCATTGTTTAACTAGCAAAGGGCTCCGAGGCTGGAGGCTCTCTAGTAAAGAAATGTGGTCACCCTTTGCAAGCCAGAGCTTTGCAAATCACCCGGGCCCTAAGCCGGAAGCAAGGACGCTTCCAGCTAGCAGTTGACCCTCTGTGTGGATGTTTACTGCTGACATGTGGTCCGTCTCCTCTTGCATGACATGAAGAGGGGACATATTTCAAAGCAGTCGTTGTTTATAGCTGTTTCAGGTCCCTTTGCTTCAGGCTCTTAGAACTGGAAAATAGCTAATCAAGAGCAGTGCAGAAAACTGATTTCAGCTGTTTCCCTTACAGTTTACACTATTCGTTTCCTTTTGTGACTGCATTCTTCTCTCCAGCTTGCCAGATGGGCGTTTGCAATAAGAAGGTTGCTTTGGAACTAGTAAATGGGCTACCGGGGGTGGGGGTGGGTGAGTTAAAGAGCAGATCTTTCTTCTCCCCCCACAATCACTTCCTAGCCCTGAAGATGGAGTTCTATTTTTTTGTGAACAGTGCCTGGCCCGGAAGGAATGGCCTCTTAAAGAGCCATTTAGCATTTGTGTTTCTGCTTACTTTCTTTGTGTTCCGAGAGAAAGTTTTTCACTCATGTTCATACACACACTGTGAATGTTTGCTGCTGAGCCAGGGCAGCTCTTGACTCAGAAAAATGTGAATGAAGTGTAGCTAGTTTCCTCACTCTGATGTAGAATTTTTTGCCTGGTGCTGCTTGCTGTCCAGTCTCCCTTGATCACTGGATGTATTCCTAGAGTGACATGAGAAGCTGGCATCACACAGCCCCTGCCATCCTAGAGCTCATGGCCTGGTAGAGCTTCTGAAATTACCTTCTTGGAGCTGAATGGAGGTGGCACAAACATGCTCTCACCTCATGACAGCCTGGAGGTAAAAATGAGGAAGAGGAGGAGGCCAAGGCAAATTATACCCTGTCAAACAGGCATATTGGTGACATATGTCTTCCCATAAGTCCCAACCTCCTGAAGTTTCTATCTCCCAATAGCCTATTAGGTAGTAAATCCACTTGTGAATTAATTTATTACTAAAGTGGGAACCTTTGTGAGCCAGTCACCTCCCCAAAGCCCCACCCCTGTGCCTTGGAGCTAAGCCGTCAAAACTGGAGATCTGGCAAACCTTTCAGATTCAAATCGTTACAGTGAGGAGTTCCTGCTCTGAGCCTCAAGCCCCCTGAATGTCTCTTGAGTTCGTATTACTTCCATTCAACCAGAACTGATCAGATTCTCTTGCAGCCACTGGCTCTGTTGCACACCACGCTTCCATCACCTTCTCTGTCCTACGTACACCAGAGGACCTTCTCAAAAAGTCGTCTGAGGAGTAATAGCTCCCAAGCCACTCCTTTCAATAATGTATTGTTCTGTGAGCAAATAGCCTTTCACTGTTTGTCAGGGAAGTCCTTGGCACAGTTCCACCAGGGATGTCTAATAGTGATGATGCAAGATTTCTGTGCCAGGTAACATTCATTCCTAAATAAACGCTGCACGGGTTTGTACATCATACATGCCAACATTATGCTAACCTTTGAAATGCACACAAGTCCTGGTTTCATTTCAAGCAGAGCCTCACCATATCATCAGAATAGTGCTTGCCTCAAGTACAGTTAAAAGAGCAAGGAGTGTGTGTGGCTCTGGGGACTGAATTTACCATTTTCATAATTCACTGCTGTGTAAGAACTGCTTACCACAGACTGAAAAAACAGGCAGTCTGTGGAAAGACCTGAACTGTGAGATGAAACCAGCAATAGCCTCTTTGAGCAAGCTCTCGCTTTAGAAACCTCAGCTACTGTGCTGGTGCTTCCCAGCCAGAAGTAACTTAGGAGGTTATCTCTTTCAATTTAGGCTGCCGAATACAGCACAAAATGTCCAGTTAAATGGGAAAATCAGATATACATTGACTATTTCTTTATATATAAGTATCTTTCAAAGGTGAAGAGTATTGAAAAACAGAGCCAGCACAGACATCTGACTCATACGTGCATGCATATGCACACACACACACACACACACACACACACACACACACACACAGTATATTCTAGAGAATATTTGGACCAAAGCATTATTTATGATTTATCTGAACTTTAATTTTAATTGGATACCTTGAGTTTTTATTTGTTAAACCTATCAACCATAATAACGCTCCATCACATGTCGAGGCAGTAACCTGTAAGTTAAAGCAGGAGACTTGAAATTTACTATAGTAAATAAGCTGGTGCCATTCCAGACAGCAGGAAGGGAGGAAGGGAAGTGGTTTTTAGCCCCAAGGTTCTTGAGGGGAGGGTGGAGAATGCACTCCTATTTTTACCCTGTTCTAAAGGCAGCTTACTGCCAGCCCTAACGTGGAAACTATCAAAATGCAGCCTCCCAAACTTAGCTCCCCAAAGCCACTATAAATAACAAGTAGAGAATGCACCAAAACACCATGGCAGTGGATTTTTATGGAGCCTTTGAAAATGAAGTCTAGCAGAGATCATGGTGGTCATAATGACTGAGCTTTTCTCTCTGTAACCCTTGAACTCTCTCCCACTCCTTGCTTTTCAGAGCTCCCTTGCCTTTCATCTTCCCTGGAAGGTTCATGGCTTTTAGTCCCTCAGCAGGAAGCTGGGACCTGCCTGGCTTCTCAGGCCTTGCAGTCCAGGTCAAGACATTCCTAGAGTGCCTGAGTTTCATGGTTTTTTTTGTTTTTTTTTTTTTTTATCTCCTATTTGGAAAGACTTTGGTAAAGACATTTAAAAGTCAGCTGGTCTTTTCTTCCTTACTGTGAAACACCCCCAGCAGCCCATTTCAAGCTGTTTGAGCATAGGTCACTCCAGTGGCCACGGGTTTTTTTCCTCCATCTCTCCTTTTCTCTCTTCTGTTTTAAGAGCTTTGGTGTTCTAATTAAAGAGGCAGCATTCTGGGAGCTCTTTTGAGGAATAGTCTAGATCCCCCACAATGGCTGGTTGATGAGAAGCTGAACTTTGCATTTTCTCCCCACAAATCTGGCCTAACAGCATCATAAGGTTTAAATGAAAATTGCCCAACAGTATGTGGACACCTCAGCAGCTAGATGATCCAAAGTGGCAATCACAGGTTTTGAACGTGCCTGTGATGAGGTTCAGTGTCCCTACTCTTTAGTATGGCAGTATCAGCCTACCTATTTGCAGCATTACCCACTCAGGACTAAAACCACTCAGCAGAGGAGTGCACAGCCCAGTGGTATCTCCTTCCCCCCAGCTGGTGAGGCATGGCAGCCAGCCACCCTGACGCATTCCTCCACTCAATTTCATTGTCCTCTCTTCCACAGCGCACTGATCCAGTTTTTCCAGATGTTCCCTGAGTATGCGAAGAATGGCTTTTATGTCACTGGGGAGGTGAGTTGATATCTTATTTTCTTGTGTACCTCCAATATTACAAAGACTGTACTATATGATGACAGTTAGAGCAAATATAATCACAAGTGTGTGTGCATTCCATCTTCACAATTTCCCAGTTATCCCCCAAATATCCTCTATAACAATGTTTTCATCTGGGGATCAGTGAAGGATCACCTATTGGGGTGGGTGCAGCAGGTTACTGTGTTCCAGTCTTCTGCTGATTTTTGTTATTGTCATTCATAGCAATGGTGGGGACCAGGTGCCTATAGTAAATCCATACCAGGGACTTGTCTTATTCTCCCCTCAGTGTTCAGATTCAGTGAGGATTCCATCTGGATAAGCCTGTGTTCTTTCTAGGCATTCCACCAGAAACCACACCATGGCACTTTGCCCCAAGGGTGATATTGAACTTGATCGCCAGGTTAAGATGGCATTGGCTAGACTTCACCACTTAAACACACCTGCTTCTGTTTGTAATTCATAAGTAGTCTGTGACCACATGAGCCACTCTTCCCCCAAGCCTGTCTCCCTACAGTTTTAGAACCATCGATGAGCCGTGTCTATTCGGACCTGCAGGTTATAAAATGGCCATTTTCTCATCTGTTTTTGTACAGGTATCATCCCACATTCTCCTATAGAGCTGATCCCCACTGTCTCCTCTCTGTGTTCTTATATATCTTGGTGGACCCAAACATTGATATTTCTCTTTGATCTGTTTAAAACTGATTACTTCTGTTTTTACGTTTGTTCTGATTCTGCTCTCTGAAAGGCCCTTCAAGCTGGATCTTGTGTCTTTTGACAGGTTTGCTCTATTTTGAGTATTTCCTTCTTTATCACAAATGTTTGCCCCTGAAGCACCCTGTGTATCCCTTGCCCTGCTCCTGGATGTAGTCACACATTTTTCTAGGGTCTCTGGCTCATCCCAAAGGAGAATGGCACTGAAAAGCCAAGGCTGGAGAACCAAGTGTGCTTGCTGCTGCTAGGATGGCTTGTGCCTCTGGCTGTGTCCTGTAACTCTGATCCCCACCACAGGCTGCTCCATTTCTTTCCTCCACTGATATCTGTGTGCGCCTTCTCCCACACGGAGGAGCAAGGTTCCTGGCAGCATTGTGTTTTCCTTCTATGTGAAATCCCATTTTATGCCCTGAATGACTTTAGAATGGCTCCATCGTTACCGTAGCCAGCAAAAGGCTTCCATGTTTCTTTCATCAGGATGTAGTCGCTCACTCTGTGCTGCTGTCCCTGGAGCTTTGCTCTCGTCTCAGTTCATTCCCAGGCAAATGTTTTTCATATTAAACAGCTCGTGCGTTCCACCCTGGTGCATGTCTAATGCACCAGACAAGTCTATCCATGCTCCTGAATCTCTGAGGGTTTCTTTACGTCCCATCCTATTTGAGAACCAATAACTTGGGCTAGAGGGATAGAATAAAAACAGTGGCCAAGGCCTACCCTGATGCTGCAGAGGAGGAAGGACCATCTTCCAAGCCATAAGGCTTAACTCTGGAATGAGTGATCTTCACAGAAAAGGTTCAATGGATGGTGCCAGGGGAAGGGCTGAAAGAATGGCAGGCAAGTGGTCCACAGATGTTCATATTAAGGGACTGGAAGAGAAAAACAGGCTAAATTACTAGGGAATGGCGAGCATGGGACCAGGAATTTGAGCCTGTCTTCTCCTCTTTCTGAGTTATCAGAGAGACTGGATTAGCAATCTATACTAAGTTTGGTTTGGTTTTTAATACTCAGCATCAAATCACATTTACTTCCTCTATCAGTTAATATTTCCCGATGCCCCTTTTCTTTCGGGCATTTCTAGAGGCAAGTTGGAGAAGGAACAGAAAGTGACACCCTTGTCATTTCCTAGTTCCCCCGGAAGTCACACATTTTCCCCTTCCAGCTGGAGACTGGTCTGCTCAGTGTGTAATTCCTTGTCTGACAAATAATGTGGCGATGTTGTTAACCGTGATGCTTCACCAACCTGCCAAATGCTGGAGGAAAATTTTGACTTGTCTATTTTATTTGTGCCTTGTGGTTTTATGCATGTCATTTCCAAATGTGTGTGGGAAAAGAAAAAAAATTATATTCTTTGCTGCCAGGATGACTACTCTTAAAGAAACCTGTGCCTTCCATGTGATAAAGGAAGATGAACAGGAGAGCAAGAAGGGCCTGGGGGCAGAGAGACAGTCACCGTGTGGCCTCAGCTTTGGAAGAGCACAGTGGTCTGTCCATGCGTGCCCAACCTTCTAGCATTGTGACACTGTGTGATTCCCAAAGTTCACAGTTGAGAATTAGCAACTGGGTTACAGAAAAAAAGAAAAAAAAAGCAAAGCAAACATGAAACCTCATGTGTTAAGTATGTTTGGGATTCTGTTTGGCTACATGCAGCTCTAAGGCTACAAGATGGACGTGCCTGCTCTAGAAGTCACATACCTCATTAGAATGAAGAATAAGAGTACCAATGCCCGACTTCTTCGCTCTCACGTGTTCTGTTTTGTTTGTCTTCTAAGACCACCAAGGAGAATAGAGTTCTGTTCTGGCTTGAGAATTGGAGACCTGGAGAGAGGAATTCTGGGTTGAGAATTGGAGAGTTGGGTCTCAAATGGATGGTTCCAGGCAAGTCGTCTTCATTTTTTAGTCTTGCAATCTTTGCAAACAGATATTGGTTGGTTCTGAAATCAATTCCCATGTCTGTTTATGCTTTACTTGTTAAAAGTTGCATGGCAGTCACCCAGATTCACTCTTACAGCATCCCCATGTCTCCAGTTTGAACATAGTACTAACCCTCCCTGCCTCTCTCCAACCCTTCCCCAAAATGTTAAGCTGTTAAGGGACAGTTCTCCCCTTCCTTCCTTCCTTCCTTCCTTCCTTCCTTCCTTCCTTCCTTCCTTCCTTCCTTCCTTCCTTCCTGCCTTCCTTCCTTCCTTTCTTTTTAGTTTGTTTTTGTTTTCAAGACAGGGTTTGTCAGTGTGGCCTTGGCTGTCCTGGAAGTCACTCTGTAGACCAGGCTGGCCTGGAATTCACAGAGATCCACCTGCCTCTGCCTCTCCAGCGCTGGGATAAAGGCGTGTGGCACCACTGCCTGGCTTCTTCCCTTTCTGAATGCTCATTTGTTCTTCTTCTTAGGGAGTCACAACAAATATTACCACTGATTTTGTAGATTCAGTCTTGAAAATCAACGGATAAACTCAAGAAATCTTTTTCCTCTTTTCATTGAACCTATGTGAAATAGAGTACCCGTTTCATTTGTGTCCCAGGAATGAAAGCAACCTGCTCAAAGGGGCTGCAGCAGCTGTCCCGAGACCCAATATGGGTCTAAGAGAGTCTGGAAATGATAATGGTACCTACTACATTGTGCTATTTGAGTATTTAATTATATAATCCTCCTTAGATATTTCAAACAGTGACTGACTGTAGCAAATACCCAGCACACGATGCATCCAAAGCATGTGGCTCACAGCATATAGACTAGGCCAGAAGTGCTTTAGAAGCTGTGCAAGCTTGTCGTAGGTCTATAGCATTGCCAGTTCTATTCTGTGGAGCTAGTGTGTGTGTGTGTGTGTGTGTGTGTGTGTGTGTGTGTGTGTATGTGTGTATGTGTGTGTGTGTGTGTGTATGTGTGTGTGTGTGTGTGTGTGTGATGTGTGTGTGTGTGTATGTGTGTGTGGTATATGTGTGTGTGTGTGTGTGTGTGTGTGTGTGTGTATGTGTGTGTGTGTGTGTGTGTGTGTGTGTGTAGCTCTAATTCAGGACTTCGAGCATGATAAGCCAGCCCTCTACCACTGTGCTTCATTCCCAGCCAAAACCATTTTTAAAAAGCGTTTGTTTTTACCTAAAAGATGAAGGAGCCTTGAAGCTGATATTGGAAGTTTGGTTGATTTGTCTTCTGTGCATCCACATGTGTGAGGACCCACTCACACCCCACTGGCAGGGCATACCAGGGAGAGGTCCGCTGTAGGTGTGAAGGACAAGGGAGAAGCCTCTTCTCTCTTCTCTTCATCTCTGCCCAGAACACCAACTGGAATTAATTTTCTCTAAAGAGAGACAAATGTGTCTGTAAATCACCCTCCTTGAGGCAGGAAAAAAATATACTTCAAAAAGAAACAAGCTGTGTTTAATTCCTGTGATTAACTTTCTTTCTAAGTGTTAGTCTCCCCGAGCCAGTAACTATTAGTGAGAAAGCTCTTGTTCTTGAGGCATCGCCGATGCACTGTAGAAGCCTCCCCAGCTTCCCCAGGACAGACTTGAAGTTAAAGAAGACAGTCCTGAGTGGAACACAGGCAGGTGACAGGATGAAGAGGGACTGCCCATTGTTTGAGCATGGGGCTGTAGGTACCAGGCCAGACAAAGACCCAAAGCTGTGGGTGATTTTAGAAGTGGGGGTGCTTCCCATATGGCAAAGCATATGCTTAAAATTGGGCATCTCTTCCCCAGAGCAGAAAAGATTTGTAGCCAGAGCCGAATTTAGTACCAAATACAGGCAGAACCTTGAATCTACTTATGCATTAGTTAATTTGTGCTTTATCTTCATCGGCACGGGAAAAATCCTACGGGGAGCATGTTGTCTGACAACCTCCTGGAAGTCATTATGGTCTGATGGGCTGAGGGGGCAGCCCAGCACGCGAGAGTCATGTCTGTTTCGTTTTTTCTTATGCAGTGTTAAGCACTTGCTAAATGTATGATATAGGCTTCATGATAGGCTGCTATCAGATACAATAAATCCTTCAGTGGTATTTCTCCTCATCTGCTTTCCATCTCCCTGTCATTGACCCACCTCCTGTCCAAGTCCCCTGTGACACTCCCATCTCCCACTCTCACTCAGGGTTATTCTCTGCTCATCTTCCCCATTCAGCCACACCATTCTGTTTCTCTTTCTCCACTCTGACTGACCAGCTCATGGCTCATTAGGAAAGATGAGATCAAATTCCACCCAGTGTCCTTTTCTCTTAATATAGCTATGTTTGAATCAAGGAAAGTGCCGTCACACAGAAAGATGTTTATAAATAGGCAACTCACAAACTCTGACAAGCAAGTGATGGGATGACACGTGACACGTGAGTGGAGAGAGCCATGCTCGTGATAGGCCAACAATCATTCTGTGTCAGCCTCTCACCAGCCTTGTCCCGCCAGGCTTGGATTCACTGACTTGGGGGAGAGGGTTGATGATAGGTCAAAGAACACCATGTTTGTGTGTTTTATCAGTGATCTTGCATAAGAACATTTGCTCACATTGGAACACACGGCAGCCATGAGCCCTTTCTTGCCGAGTGCTGTTTAATATGTTGCTTTGCCTAATCCCAACAGCATCCTTATAAATATCCCAATCTTAAAGATGAAGTGACTGAGACTTAGGCTAAGGATGCTTTACCGAGGTCACCTAGCCAGAAAGTAGGTAAGCCAAAACTGAAACCTGCTGATGAAACCCCAGGGCAAAAGATTGGAATGCTGGTGTCTACTGTGGTTTATATAGCCTTGCATGGGAGGTGCTCTCTGGAAACCATATTGTCTCCAGGAACTCTCTCCTCCCTCAGAACTGACCCTCTTCTCCTGAAAGGGAGTCTGACACTACCCCCATTTGTATTTCCTGCATCTCCTCTAGGGTTATAACTCTCCAAGTGGGAAGAGGCTCTCCAGCTCTTTGGATGTCTGTCTTTCTGGCCAAGACTTAGTTTTAATCACAAAGACTTGGCTTTGATCATAAAGTTTTATAGAGCAAGTGGAAGTTTCAAGTGATATAAGGACTGGAAGTCCTTGGAATGCAATTATTTCTCGGCTGTGGAACTTGCTGAATTTTATTAGATAGCATTCAAGCTGGTTTAACTCTTCAGTCCATGACAAACGTCTATTTTCAATTACATCCATCTGTACTTGCCAATATTTTCCTTTAGAATTGAAAACGGATTTGTGACTGTTTAATGAGTTTAATATTATAAAAATCAAGGTTTAAGCTGCAACCCAAGGAACTGAACAAGGGCATATGGAAATGTTTACACGTTGGGCCTCTGGCTTTCAGAGAATATATCCAAATCAAATCAGTACATATTTACTGATTCTCAAGTTTCATGGAAAAGAATGAGAGTCCATAGACAGAAGTCATAAGCTTTGTCTACAGTGAGATGTCCTGCTGGATCTTATGGTACAGTCTAGTCAAACACTGGGACCTGGGTAGAGATGTCCAGGGCGGGGACAGACAATTCTACTGTAAATCACTTAAGCAGCTTCAACCTTCTAAGTTCTATCTGCAGAGCACAAAGGCCTTGGTTTGTGTCTGTGGCCCGGTTTGCCCATACTCATTATTTACAAGTCAAATTAACTGGAGTCTCCAACTTAAACAAAGGAGTTTATTCATCTGCTTGAGTCAGCTGGCAGCAAGCTGGGCTTTCCCAGTTAGTTTTGAGGTCAGAATAAGATGAAGAGAGGATGCCTCTTATGTCCCTGTACCTGTCACTTGATGTTTTTAAAGACACACCCTCAGTATTAAAATGGAACTGTCTATCATTTGGAAGTCAGCACTAACCTTTGTGTGGGTTGGTGTGACTGGAAGTTGGCAACCGATCAAAATGTTCCTGCTCCGTGTCTATGCCTGTAGATCTTGCAGCTTTCTTTTTAAGCTCATATTCAAGAGAAATGAATGGCTGATAGTATCATGCTCTTGTTAAAACTCCCCTTTTAATTGCGGCAGTGCGGTCTCTAAGTTAGATGACGCATGGTCTAGAAATGTCTAGGAAGTTGTGGAGATTCCCACAGCACTGAAGTGCTGGTGTTACTTGCTCTTTTGCCAAACTGACCATTGGAGGTCACACTTTTCTCTGCAGAGAAAATAATGGTGCTGAGTGCCTTAGTTAGGGTTTCTATTGCTGTGAAGAGACACCACACAACTCTGTTTTCTTACTTTAAATCATTTTTTAAAATTTGAATTAGAAACAAGATTGTTTTATGTGACAATCCCAGTTCCCTTCCCCCTCCCATCCTCCCCTACCACCCCCCAACTAAAACCCTACCTATCTCACACCCTTTCTTCTATTCTTCCCCTGACTCAGCCTTTCTGCTCCCTCATGACCTCTGCATCCTTCCTCTTCTTCCCTTCTCATTCTCGTAGCTCCCTCCCCCCTCTTCCCATGCTCTCAATTTGCTCAGGGGATCTTAACCCTTTCCTCTTCCCCAGGGGACCATGTATGTCTCTCTTAGGGTCCTCCTTGTTTACTAGCTTCTCTGGCAGTGTGGATTGTAGGCTGGTAATCCTTTATTCTATGTCTAAAATCCACATGAGTGAGTACATAACATGTTTGTCTTTTTGTGATTGGGTTACCTTGCTCAGAATGGTTTCTTCTAGTTCCATCTATTTGCCTGCAAATTCCATGATTCCATTGTTTTTTTCCGCTGAGTAGTACTCCATTGTGTAAATGTACCACATTTTCTCTATCCATTCTTAGGTTGAGGGGCATCTAGGCTGCTTCCAGTTTCTGGCTATTACAAATAGTGCTGCTATGAACATCTTTGAACAGATGTCCTTATTGTATGTATGTACTTCTTTTGCACATTGTATATGCCTAAGAGTGGAATTGCTGGATCTTGGACACCACACAACTCTTATAAGGGGAAATATTTAATTGTGGTGACTCACTTACAGTTCAGAGTTTTAGTCCATTATCATCATGGTGGGAAGCAAGGCAGCATGCAGGCAGAGCTGGAGCTGGAGCAACAGGAAGTGGTCTGAGATACTGTATGTGGCTTGCGCATATATGAGACCTCAAAGCTCACCTTCACAGTGACATACTTCCTCAAAAAAGTCCATACTCACTTCAACAAGGCCATACCTAATAGTGCCACTCCTTTTGGGGCCATTTTCTTTCAAACCACCACATTGAGCTAAAGTAAGATCACACCTACTCCAAGGTTAGATGAAGCCAGGGTTTCATTGGCCTCATCTTGATTGGGTTATTGCGTTAGACTTAGCTATTTATTTACTTATTTATTTGCCACTCTTGTGGCTTTCTCTGTGTTTTCAGTGTGTATGTAGAACTCTGTTCATGGCATTGAAGCTTTCCTGTTCTTTCAGTCTCCTCCCTAAGTGAAGGTGGCTGCCTGTATGTGTGTGTGTGTGTGTGTGTGTGTGTGTGTGTGTGTGTGTGTGTGTGTGTGTGTCTGTGAAGAGCTTTGCCCCCGGGCATTCGTACAACTCTTTCTAGAGAGGCAGCTAACATTGCTCCCTTCTGGAGACACAGTTCCTTCAGCTCAGCCATGAATTCTTCACAGAGGCATCTTGGTCCGCTGAGTGACTGGGGGAATAAAAGTAGATAGAGCAGGACAGAGTACTCAGGATGACCCTGAGGGCATTCAGTTCACTACCGCTGAGGTTGCAAATTCCATGGTCATTTCTGCTGGGTAGAAATGAGGACTCTGCCCAACTCTGAATGAAGGAACTGTGTCCAGGCTTTTGTCCTTCTTTGAAAAGCCACTACTTACCATCACTGATAAAGCTATGAATGTTTTATCCAAAAATGTATGCCTAGAAGCAAGGCAGCGAGTGAATATAACTGCACTGATTTTTTTAAAAAATAAAACTAACCTTCACAAATGTGGGTGAATGTGGCTTAAACACTAGAACCCATGGGTACATGTAGCATTTATATAAAGGAGTGTTGTTTCCGGTGTAGTGTTATTGTCTGCCCCTTCCCCCCCCACTTTGAAGGAGCTAACAGAAGCTTGATTTTAGCTATGGAATCTTTCTCTTTCTGTTAAAAGTACTCGGGTGGTAGGGATATGGCAAGTCAGCTATGGATGCCGTTGACAGACGTAAGAAGGGAGAGATTCAGATGGAATACACAATTAAGTTGAATCTCATTGTCCGCTTACACATCTGGATAACTGAGCAAGAGCACTACATCCTCTGTAGACTGTTTTCACAAGTACAGTGAGTTCTTCACGGGGTTTCTATGAAGCTGGTCCCAACACCGTGTAAGTATTCCCAGGAATGGCAGACCAAGAATCAAAACTGCATTCAGCTATGATCTTAGGACCCTTCTCTCATGGGCAATATAAAAGACTGAGAACTGAATTCATCCATGCTTCTGATGTAGGAGACGAATTAGAGCTTTATTGCTTCTTTGAGCTCCAGCAAATAAAGCAAGTACAAACAAACACAGCCTGATGTCCGGGTCCTTCTTGCTGGAGGTGAGTGTGATTACAGTCACCATGGGGGAAGTGAGCTCAGCACAAGCAGTGCTAGAATTGGCAGCTTGCAGTGCCTTTAAATATCAGAGAGGAATACCAAGACAAGACTGGGATCCAGATGTGCTGATTTGCTTGAGCTGTGGTGTGAGACATATATGCTTATCTGGCTGAGTTCCTTGTTCAGAGGTCAAAGGTCACTGCCAAATGCTAGCATAATGTCTCTGTTCCCACCAGCACTTTCGATTTTAGAATGGCTTTGATGTTGCTCTGAGCTTTTATAAAACCAGTATTGGATCTGGGGGTGGACGGTTAGTATCAATTTCCAGACTTCAGGGGCTTTGTAGGCCTGCTGCTGGCCACACTGGGGAGGTCATTGGGAGGTCAGAGAAGACTCAGGACTGGAGTTCTGTCAAGGTCGTTACTGTCACTATTAAGGGAATAACTCAGAGCCAAAGGAGCAAGTGTTCTTATGTTCATGTCCAAAGTAATAACATAAACAACCGTAGTCTGATTCTAACCCAAGGGCAGACACTCCTCCCACATATGAAGTTTTAATTTATGTAAGATATATACAGAGGTGGTGGGAGGTAAAACAAAATATACTTGACAACCTGTTGTCTTCCAAAGTGTTTGTTAAACTGAGAAATAATTGATTCTAGAATAAGAAGTCTGCTATTGCAGACACAAAGAAATATATCTCAACAGGGAATATAAAAATAATGGAACTCTTACTATAATGAGTTGATTCCCCATAAAATAATCCTGCAATTGTCTACTGTGTGGTAGCCCGACTCACTCAGCCAAAGGAATGATTAATGAACAAGACAATGAAGGATTTGTCACACTGGCACAAAGCAAGGAAGTGTGTGACAGTCATTAGAAACAAAAAATGAGATAAACATACTCACTGCCTGGATGGCAGATGTGGGATGAACATTGAGGAATATGGTGGCTTTAGAAGTGATTATAGAAATATCCATCTCATTGTCCTATTTGTCATGAGTGGTCTGCTTAGTGAATATGGGGTAGATAAAAACAGGTCCCAGCATGGGACCCGAGAGCCACAGGACATTCACTGACCACTGACTGAAATGTGATTTGCTAGAAAAGATGAGAGCTGAGGAAGCAACCATTCCTGGGGAGAGCTCCAGCTATGTATGCCATTAACAGGCACAGAGCTCATTTCCTTGCTGCAAAATATAAGAAAATGAGGTTTGTTTTACATGGACTCATATTAGGGGCAAGTAAAATAGTTCTGTTCAAAGATGAAGCTCAAAATCTTGAATGGGTATTAAAATAGAGGGTCCTTTTTAATTTCTTACCTAGCTATGTCCCACGTGCAATGACTCTTAGGAAGGTTCCACACACTGGGTGTTTTAGGCTAAATTTACCACTCCTGCCCCATGTAAAGGACATGGCCTTCCATCTCAGAAAGAGTACCTTTCATTTGCCAAATGTAACAAAAAGACAACTCAAGAGATACTATCACTCAGTATGTACATTTTTTTTTTAGCATTTGTACCAATTTCTATGAAGAAAAATAATTAGAGGTAATGTGAGATCAGCCATGCATGTGTCAAGCATGCTTGTGTGGGACTGTTTTGCCATGGTCATTGTTCACATCATGGGAATATAATTCATGAATTATATATTTGCTCTGGTGGGTGGGGGCATGATTTCAATAATGTTCTTTAGAAGTAAGTGTGATCTTTCTAAGGACAGTTTTTGTGCTTTATTCATCTTCGAATCTCCCTGAGTATCTAGCACAGTGACCTTGACAGATGGCTTGTCCCAGAAGCCCCTGTTGACTGGAGGTTGGGTGACCTATTTACTGGCAAAGTGATTATTCAGGAAAATGTGTTATCTTACAGACAGTTTTGATAAATCTTCACTTATTTCCACTAACAAAATCGTATCACACAGTTTTGCAGCACACCAAACTTCAGGCACACAAGCCCATCTTTTTGTTGCCATAAGGAAACTAAAACAGATTCCTAAGAATGAATGCTGGAAGTGTTTTGATTCACTACTTTGCCTAAGTAACTGCTGTTGCACAAGAGGGCTGTGCAAACAAGATCTCAAATAAGTTATGTGAATTAGCTGCTTTTATCAGCTTGAAAGGAGTTTAAACTTTTGGAGTAGGTCAGACCATGTGTGATTCTGACTCTTACCACTTAACCTCTCCAAGTCCTGTGTCTTAGCTTGAAGTGAGAACAGAGGTGTTTCCAGCCTGTGATTGTGGTGATCAAGTTAGAGCAGCCAGGCATTTCAAGCTGAGGAAGAGCCCTGGGAATGCCGTAGAAGGTCTGTGGACCCACAGATACTTGTATAAGGTCTCTAGTCTACTGTGAATACCTATGCATTGCCCTTTTCCAACCACACATGGATTCATTAATTTCACAGATATTTATTGAACACTAATAACCTTGGGCAGTATGAACAAAAATAAGCGAAGTAAATGCCTACATCAATGTTCAGGCATCTTCAAGGATGGGAGCAAGCACAGTGGTGAACAGGAGATGAATAGGTAAAGTTAGTTGAGGAAGAATAAGGGTTAAGAGGAAAAATAAAGGATATAAAACAAGAAAACGGGACTATTAAGAAAATTGGTAAGTGGCCATAAAAGACATTGTTCAGGTAGCCTCACTTAAAGAAATGAGGGACTGAACCATTTGGATGCTTGGGGGAAAGCATCCCAAGTGCAAAAGATATGAGCACAAAGGCCCTGGTACACACAGGGAGCATTTAGGTCACCAGTGGGGCTGAGAAGGTTTGAGCGAGAAGGTAGCATGGGTGAAGCTGGTGAAAGGAGTGGACCACATTAGCCTTTATGCCTCAAATAAAGTCCACTGCTTTTATCCCATTGTAGAGGCACAGAAAGATTTAATCAGAGGACTGGCATGGTCTGGCTGTGTTTTAGCTGTCCCACTGTCTAGAAAATCAAGTGGCTGGGACCAAGGACCAAAGAAGAAGGCCAGTGTGGAGGCTGCTTGCAGTAACCCAGGCTGCAGATAGTGTGATGGCGACCTGGAGTAGGGCAAGGAAACAGTCATGGAAGAAGACACTATGTTCCAGACGCATTTGATGGAATAGAGAGGACCGACAAGCCTAGTTGATGAACTTTAAGGACTACAAGAGAAAGAAGGGTACTGAGATTTTTGGCCTGTGCATGCAGAACGAAGTTAACATGGATTACAAGGGAGGTTGCAGGAAGACTTGGGATTGGGGACTTCATCCTGAGCACATGGACTTTACCGTTGGATAAACAACTGGACAAGCTATGAAGGCAACTTTTGGTGAAATTAACCTGAAATGTGTTTCCAAATATTACTGAGCAGGCCAGTGAGAGTGCTCAGCAGAAAAAAAAAAGTGCTTCCAAACAAGCCTGACAGCTAAGGATCATCTCTGGGACCCATGAGGTAGAAGGAGATACTTGACTCTTGCAAATTGTCCTCTGACTCACCCCCCCCCCCATAAATAAATTATATGTAATATAAAGCATAACACTGTGAACCGATAATAGCACTTTCTGAAATAGTTTGAAAGTGGAAGTACTGTGTTTGTCAGAAGAAAAAAATGGTTCATAAAATAATTTGCCTTGAAAAGGGATCCTGTGCCAGAAAAGGCTGGAACACACAGAAAATCTGTGACCAATATTATTTTGTTTGCCTCTACTCTTGTTCATTTAATACACGCTTTCAAATTTTGCATTATTAGGTAGATTCTTAGGTCTTAGCTTTAGACATGAGATTTTTTCTTTTCTTTAGAAAAAGAATAGAAGACCCTGGGAAGAGTTGACCAGCGGGTGGTAGAATTTTGTCCAGTGCTCTGGGTCATTTTGTTTTGGAAGGCCATTAGGATGTTCCATAACATGGCATTTACATGTTTTTCATGTCATTTGGGGTCATATGGTGTGAGAACAGTAATAAGAGTAGAGACCTTTGTTACCACAGAATTTTCAAAGTGAGCTGAAGAAATGGATGGTAATTATTGCTAATTAGCTTCAGCCCATGCAGATATGTGTGATCAATTTGGGTCTGTCATTTTAACATCTGTCCTTCTCAGTCTTATGCAGGGAAATATGTGCCGGCCATAGCGTACTATATCCACTCCCTCAACCCCGTGAGGGAATTGAAGATCCACCTGCAAGGAATTGCCATTGGAGATGCATATTCTGATCCAGAATCGGTGGGTGGCCACTTTTTCTTTCTCAATGTGTCCCTTACAGAGACTATACCTTTTATGTGAATGAACACCACTCTCACTTCAGAGGTCTAACTTATTATAGGCAATGTTAACTTAGCTCAAATCTAATTCTTAACTAGACCTTTCAAGTGTGTCTTCTTACCATTTTAGCCTCTTTGGTTGTCAATGCCAGATTGTACATACATGTGTGTTGTGCTGTATGTGTGACTTTTCTGTTGTATGTATCGGTGTGATTAATTGTCTGGCTTGACTAATGCCAGTGAAAATAAATAAGTCATTGCAAAATGTTTCTTCTTGAAGCAGAGAGCATCCTGGCCTTATCTCCTTGACATTCATGTGTGTCACTTCTGTCTCCAGATTATAGGAGGGTATGCAACATTCCTGTACCAAATTGGCTTGTTGGATGAGAATCAGGAAGAGTACTTCCATAAGCAGTGCAAGAAGTGCATACAATACATCAAAGATCGGAACTGGATAAAGGCCTTTGAAGTGAGTTCTGGGGCCCGCAGGCTGCCCTTAAGCAATTAAAACCATTTAAGCAGAGGAGGGATCAGGAGGCACACCATGATGACATTCCAGCTTTTGGGGTGGCATCTATCCCCTCCTCTGCCTAAGATCAGGCCGTGAGATGAACGGGCACGAAGAAATGCACTGCCTGCCTTTCTTTGAATTCACTTTGGCTGTGTATTTAACCCGAGATCATCCTGGCATGCTAACCTGTGTCTTTCATTAGCTGTTCCTACTTCCTTCAATGCTGGGTGGGACCTGAAGGCTTTCTGTAGCATATGGAAATCAGAAGCAAGGTAACCTGGGAAGTGGATGCCTGAGCTTCAACAGATGCTTGGAAATATTTAGAAGGGTCATGTCCACAATCAGGGCTTCAGATAAAGAAGGGACCAGGTGTGTAACCCAAGTCACATGCTTCCAAGTGTCGGGATCAAAGCCTACAAAATGTAGTGTAATGGAAGACATCTTCCAATAGAAATAGTGTGTGTGAATATTATTACACAGTTAACCTAACAATTGAACATGAGACTGATGATACGATTTGAGCCTTTGCTCACTTGCTTTTCTTTGGATTTTGGTTATTTAAGGTGTAAGGTTTTACTTAATACTGAGATACAGGAACTTGCATGTTTTAGCCAATGCAAAGGCAAAGTAAACAATCTTTACTCTGTTTTTGCTACACATCTATAGAGCCATCCTGTCTGACATGCTGGTAAATGAGACAAGAGCTAGACTCTGAGGACTTCATTAAACTTGCTATTAGACACATTTTCTATGTACCTAAAGTCATTGTGACTGTTCAGACCAAGGCTTGAAGTTAATAGACTTTCAGGTGCATCAGATAAGCCAATTATGACCCAAACAGGAGACATACAAACTAGAGCAGAAAGAGGTAACTTACGGTGATGCACATCTTATAAGTTGGGTACCAGGACACTACTGGGATCCCTTGTGGATGTGGCTGGGTTTTCTCTGAAGTCTGATAACAAACAGCAAGCTGTGCAGATAGATGGGTTGAGAAAAGGAAGTCCTAGCCCCAGGCAGAATGCTGACAGACTCTTTTCTGTGTCAGGACACCAGACGTGGCAGCAATATGCAGAGCCAGAATGCCCTCTGCAGTTGTAAACATGAAGGAAACAGAATTGTCTTGTGAACATTAAGATCATGCTTTTACTGACAATCATGATGTCTTCCCCATAGGTCTTGGGTTGTAGGCTGCCTGCTGTGCTAGAGCCAGGGAGAAGAGGAAAGCTTGAGGACTGAGCATTCCTACTGAGACTAATCTGCAAGAGAGAGACATTTGCTGTGGCTTTGAAGAAGCCCATAGAACTTGTTAAGCAGAGTCCCAGGCAAGGCCAGCTAAGAGGCTGGAAAGAAGGAGGCAGAACGATGTCCACTGCACATGATGTGAAAGCCATGACACTTACAGGCTGGGAAAACTGTTGGAAAATATGAATATTTTGTACAGTTAGAGACAATGAGACTATGGCCCAGGAGTCTCTCCTAAACCAAATTCAGTAGAAACTTAAAACACCTCCCTTGTTGTTCCTTGAAGGTATGAGATATCTCTTCAATCGCTGATTCAAGAAATTGAGTGATTAAAGCCTGTGAGTTTTCAAAGGAAAGAGACAAAGCAGTGTTTAGTATGTCAGCCAAGGATGCTAAGACATCCTAAAGTCCAAATCTCAATCCAATAGAGTCAGTCTGTTTGATGTTCTTAATCTTTTATCTTAACATTTTGCTTATTTTTATGTGTATGAGTGTTTGTCTGCATGTATATATTTGTACCACATGCATTTGAGATGCCCCAAGAGGACAGAAGAAGGCATCAAACTCTTGGAACTGGATTTACAGTTGGTTGTTAGCCATCATGTATGTGCTGGCAACTGAACCTGGGTCCTCTGCAAGAACAAAAAGAGCTCTTAATGGCTGAGCCTGCTCCCCTGGGCCCAGCGGTCTAAATTTAAAGATGAATCAGTTAGTAAAAAAGCAGTAACAGCTGGTGAAAACATTGGAGAGAGGTGGTTGCCATCTCTACACATGCGCTGGTGGGGATGCTGGGCCCAGAGGAGAGTCATGAGTCACAGAAGGACACATGTAGATTGGGGGAGGCCTAGGCCTGGAATGGGTTTGCCTGACTCCTATCCCAGTGTTTCTCCCTCCTGCAGTAGTTCTTGGGTATTCTATAAAAATCCTGGGGCATCCTCCCAATTCTACAAGAGTAAAATGCTGCTTTCTGGTTCCTTCTCTCTCCTCCTTGACAACGAATCAGAGGACATTCTCTGTGAAACAAGTTTTGATTAGAAAGATTTCAAAAGCCTGGACTAAACTAGTGGCATTACTTGTTAGACAGAAAGTGATTTGTTTCTTGGCGAAAGTAAAAATTTTATTTTTTTAATTTAAAAATTAGTGTGTGTACACATGTGTTTACATACTAGCTCAGATGTGTGTTATGTATGCATTTGTGGAGGCCAGAAGTTGATGTCAGATGTGTTCTTTACTCTCCACTTTACTTTTTGAGGCAGGAGCTCTCATTCGCCTGGGACTCACCTAGATGTATACTACACTGGCTAGTCAGAGAGCTCGGGGCTCTCCCTATTTCTATCTCTAACACTCTGACATTATTAGTGAGCACCACTACTCCAGGGTTTATACACAGGTACTGAGGGTTGAGCTTGGGTCCTCATGTTTGTGGCATGAGCACCTGACTAACTAACTTACCACCCTAGCCCCAGCAAAGTGACTCTTAAAGGTTGGATCTACATTCTCATTGGTGTTGAGGATAGCTTCTAAAGATGAGTTCCACAAGTGATATGTGCATTCAGTACAACTTCTAGCCCAGAGCAGGCAAATCAGAGAAAGACACCTACGCTGGACTATGAACCTGTAGGTTCATTATTTAACATGCAGACATCTCCATAGTGTGAAGGTTTCAGTACAGCTATTTCTCCAGATGTAGCCTGGAGAAGAATCCCTGGTTTGCCTAGCACACTTTGGATGGTCACTTACCCTTCTCAGTCCTCATCTGGACCCCTTATCTCTACACAGCCAGATGTAGGGCCACTGCTCAACCAAAGGTGTTGAGGACAGGGAAGCCCTGCCATCTGACTGCTGGTACAGTGGTGCATGTGTGGCTGAGAGTGCAGGCTGAAGTCATGGAGGGGGTAGTGTCTCACCCATGCCATTATCAGTGGGTGCCCAGGCCATGGGCTGCACTTTTGTGAATCTTCATTTCCTCGCCAAACATTAGGATAATGGTATTTTATCTTATAATAAACTAAACTTGTTCTTGATGGTTTTTAGAATATATTGAATGCATATCATAAAGTCCTTTCAGAGGACCCTCTTAGAATATATCCTCAGCAACAGAGGAAGAAAAGACACACCCCAACCCCTTCTCCTTGTCATCTTCCTGCTTTAACCATGCCTGACATGCTATACCCCACAACTCTCTCATGTTGACTCCCAGGTGGAGCAGCTGTCTCTCTCCTTCCTCATTGCTGCTTCCAGAACACTTTCTTCTTCCTGCTAAAGCACCAAGCATTTTATTTCATAGTCTCAGAGGGTGCCACCAAGCACTGTTTAGGGCAATTGTTTATACCATGTGTGTCTCTCTGGCTGGTTTAGCTCACCATCGTTCCCACCATCATTCCCGATGACTGTAGTATCCATGAGGGTGATATACTAATACTTGAGTCTTGTGTTCCTTAGCCTCTGTTTTTTTTTTTTCCTGCAGTCTTGTTCTCCTCTTTAGTTACTTATTCCTGCTACAAAGCAAAACAAAAACCAGAAAAACAGTCAAGTAAATAGACAACCAAAGAACTGACAGAGCCGTCACCCACAATCTGAAGCTGAAATACCTTTATTCAGTTGCCACATCCTATCTGTCCCTTCTACTTATGTTAATGAACCAACTGTAACAATTGTCCAGCTCCAATTCCATTCAGCCCATTGAGCTACCACCTCTTCCTGAGGCCTCAGCCCTAGGTCTTCATTTCTCTGATTGCCCAACCTAAACCCAGGCCCACCCACACATTCCAGCCACTAAGCTTCCTCCAACTTCTTTGGCTAAGACCCAGCCTTGGCTGATGCTCCTTCTTGGCTCCCTCCATGCTGGCCCTTGTTCAGCAGCCCATAGCTGGAGAAAAACAACAGTCGTGGTGACCACTCTTCCCTGCTGCTGATGGGACCTGGAGTCTATGGATGCCTTCCACGAGCTCCAAGACCCTGAGTCTCAGCCCACATCCCATTCTCTCTTTGCTCATACTGTGGGTGAGTGTTCCAGGGACTCCTCTCGCTAGGCCAACTCCCAAGTTGAAGCATCTGGTTTTACTATCTTCTGCCTAGATTATTCTTTCCCAGGTTTTCTATATTGCTGACTTTCTCCAAGCCAATGGGTTATAATTCAATTGTCATCTTCTAAGAGAAATGTCTTTCTTCAGTGTCCCCTACATGTAGGAACTCACATCCATAACCCCTCCCATTCTTGTTCTCCCTTCCATCCCCCAGTGCACATATGCCTCTAATACCTGACACATTTTGGGTTGCCGTGCTTATTTGTTTCCCTAGAATACAAGTTCTATGTGGGATAGCATTTGCCTGTTACAAATGTCCAGTAAGTGAAATGAGAAAGGTTTAAAAATATAGGGGGTGGAGAGGTAGCTCAATTGGTAAAGTGTTTGTCATGCAACCCCAAAGACCCGGAATCTGAACCCCATAACCCAAGTACAAACAAGAGCTTCATCGTGGTGGCATGGACTTGTGTTGGGGAAGCCAGTCTACCCTACTTGGCGTTAGAGACCCCGTCTCAAAACAATGGATGGTGCCTAATGAATAACAATGGATGGTGCCTAATGAATGATGCTGAAGGCTGTCATTGAACTTCCACATGTGTGTGCATATCATACATATGTAAACACATAAGCACACACATATCTAGATACACATATGCTAAAAAAATTAAAAGTGTCCAACAGAGTTCAAACTAGCCCCTCCTCTTCTTTATAAGGGGTCATATCTGAACACACTGAAGCTGCGTCCTGAGGTTTGACCATGACCCCAAGTCCACTGACAGAACAAGATGCCACTACAGTCCTGACTGCCTGATACAACAAGGGCTGTGCATGCTAAACATCCCTGACACTGTCCTTCCCTTTTCCCTCTCTGACCTAGATCCTGGATAAACTGCTGGACGGTGACTTGACAAACGATCCATCCTTCTTCCAGAATGTGACAGGATGCACCAACTACTACAACTTTTTAGAGTGCACGGTAATGATCACAAGATATAAAACACAGTAATGTCTGCTTAAAACTTTGGGCAAAACCAAACTTTGATTTGAAAATACAGCTCAATTTAAATTAGATGTCTATGTCCAACGTATATTGTGTAATTTCATCTCCTGACCCCTGGGGCTTGTTTCCCATTGGGCTTGTTAGCTTCAGCTCAGCATCATAATTTGTGATATTGTAGACAGCTCAGAATGGTGTCTATTTAACCCAGTGTCCCTATTAGACCTTGTCTCTGGGAGGAGTTCTGGGAAGTGTGCAGCCTGGGACTGTAGCTCTGGGTGCTGGATGTAGGCTTCAATCTATGGTCTCTTGAAAACATCTACCCTCTTTGTTCTGCACTTTGATGGCTTAGGTAATCAACATTGCCAAGCCTCCCTGAAAATATTTGCCTTGTCTTACTTTTAACTTGAGGTGTTTAGAGCATTTAGGACAGCCCTCACTTCAAGGCCTCTGGAATACTTTTCAAAGTACTCAAGTAGTTTCTTTCATAAAAGTAGGCCAGAGTTGATTGACATCTTTTGTGTAGAATTAAGTGAATAAGAGGAGAGCCTGCTTGGCAGTTTGGATGTGAGGACTCTCTGTCTACTGCACAGGACAATACATTCTGTTTTTAAATTGCCTTATTTATGAGCTATTTGTAAGTAAAATTTGAAGTCACTTTTGGTGGGATTCCCAGTCCTGTGGTTTTGGACAATAACAAAACATGGCAGGAAACAGGGAAATAGAATTTGTGATTAAAGTGTTTTTCTGTAGAAAGTAATATATTCACAGCCAAAAAAAATTGCTGATGAAGCACAGAATTGTTGAACATAAATCCCAAACAATATTTTTGCAACCTGGAGTATTTAAAAAATATTTGCTCCTGTTTCTTTAAAGTGTAATGATTATTACAAAGACTTTAAGGAGGTTTTTCTTTGGTTTTTGCCTCTTAACAAGGGCTATGAACAATTTGTTGTATATCTTTTATTAAGTATCAGTTTTTTTTATGTGTGATATAATTCCCCCATAAATCGTAATCAGTTGATTGTGGGGGGAGGGGCAAGACAGAAATTAATGAACAGCAGAAAATGGCAAGTAAACCATGGTTTTAACGCACTATGCTGCCCCTCGTTCCTTAAAAGCCACTAGACCATCTTTCCCAGAGCCAAGGTCAGGGAGCGATTGTCTTACATAGTCTCACCTCTTTCCTTTCTTCAACATTCTTGCCAATGAGTTATCTAATTAGACAGTAGGGCTGCAAAGATTAGTGTGGGCAGGAAAATCCACTCCTCAGGCAAATTGGACATTGACTGCAAACGAAGGAGATTCTCTGCATTTGGCCTCAGTGAAAGGATCCCTCTTCCTTGACTAGAATGCCCCATTAGAATGTGGAGCATGAAGACAAGTTAGCAGTCTGGTCATGTCCTGTTTACTGTGCTGTATGTTGCGAGAAAGTCTCAACTTTCCCACTAGGCCATGTCTGGCATCCTCCTCCATGACACCTTCTAATGTGCCTTCTGTCAGGATACCAAGGACCAAAGTTACTATGGGAAATTCTTGTCACTCCCACAAGTGAGACAAGCCATCCATGTGGGAAACCGGACTTTCAGTGATGGTGCCGATGTTGAGAAGTACTTGCGAGAGGACACAGTGCAGTCGGTGAAGCACTGGCTAGAAGAGATAATGAATCGCTACAAGGTGAGCAGGGGGCTTGGGGGGGGAGGGGTCCATCCCAGAACTCCTGAGTCACTGTGAGCCAAGGGACTTCCTTTTATTTGCCATTTTACTTCTTCCGTTAAAAAATATCTATTCTATTTATAAAATAGAAATAACCTAATATTAATTTTTTACTTCTCAGAGTTGTGAGCTGTCTTTTCAATAGTTTCTTAAAAAGAAATTCCCTGTCTGTCACACCAGCCCTTATACTTTCCTTGTTAAGGAAATTAAACGCAAGAAGATGGCCAGCCTTGTCTGATAATCAATTGTCCTTGTTGTTAGCTCTATCATGTAAATGACAGCCTCATCGTGGTCAATCCAACATTGCATCTGCTTAAGAATTGCTCTCATTGGCTTTAGTCAGTGATTATTCTCCCTGTATCTGCTATAAACCCAGAACTGTTGGGCTATTGCATTGGAGTGAACAAAGACTGTTCTGAACAGAGCAAGGCAGGTACGATGTTTAGGGTTGACATATTCCAGTTGATTGGTCACAAGAAGCCACAGTGGAAATCACAGTGAGCCTCTTCTTGGTCTTGCACTACAAGGGAGAATGCTAAGAGCAAGTGACCTGGCAAGAAATCTCCTGTGTATTGTTCCTTTCCTCTGACTGCTCTCTCATCACCTCCCCACCCATATCTTAGAGTTGCCTGTGGGGTAACCCTGAAGGATGAGTGCAGAGATGATGAAGGCTTGTATCCACTGAAACTTCCTCCCTCTATCAGGAAGAGGAAAGAGAAATTATGAGAAATGAATAAAAGCCAAGCAGCCAGTGATCTGTAAGGCATCTGGTATGAATTATACAATGTCCCGTCTTCGAAATATTTAATTTTCATCTCTCCTAAGTTGTTCACATCCTGCTTCTATAGACCACAGTCTTTTCTGCTCCTTTCCAGCATGAGGAAGGGTGATGCCCTAGGTAGACGTGGTCCTTGGGATTCTTGGGGTACTGTCTGCACTCTGCTGCAGGAAGCTTCTAAACTAATGCACACTTACCAGATGTGTTTTAGAATATTCCTGCCTGGAAGGCTCACCTTTTCTGGTCCTGCCTTTACTACATGAGGCTTATCATTTGTGTAGCATCTACTAGCCAGCTGAACATGTGGAAACTCTAAACTCTAGAGATGAGGGGACCACACTAGATTAGGCCAGCATTTCAACCATTCTTGCTTTTGGCTCTGCTGAGAAAATGCCGTACTTGTCTCTTCTTAGTTTGTTCTCCTCTTCCTGGGAATTCCCCTTTAGTGAGCTTTATGACATGCTGCTGCCATTCTGGGTGCTTGCTCTGACACCCATGCAGGCACAGACCCTAAGCACACATCCATAACCAAGGAATGAATAAAAGAAATCTTAGCTACGTCAAAAATATACCGAGAAAACCTATGATAACCAACTAGGTATTTATTGTTCTCAAATTTATTAAACCAAAAAGCACTTAACACTTGTGTTTTAAGACTTAAAAAGTTAGAGATACCATAACAAAATTCAAAGTGGCTTCGTTGACAAGAATTTCCAGTATCGTTCGTTATTTGGGCCTTAGGATGGGGGGATATATGTGTGTGTGTGTGTGTGTGTGTGTGTGTGTGTGTGTGTGTGTACCTGGAATGTGAATCCTTTTTCAAGCATGATAGGCTAGGGTGGGCATACAGAATTCTTGGGGTATGTATAGTGTTCCAGATGTTGACTAATCACCTCAAGCTGACCCTGACTGATAAAGGGAACATTCTGGCTAGAGTACACTTGGATATTTCAGCATCTCCCTTTGTTGCTCCCAAATCAGCTGTCTCAAATCTACCCGGCTGCCATGACAAAGTGCTTGACTGGGTAATTTCCATTCTTCAAAAGCGTACTGCTCGCAGTGCCATGCACTGCTGTCTGCTGGGAGTGCTGCAGGAGTTTGAGTCAGCTTCCTGTCATCTTCTTGCTGGGTCCTCCCTGGCTGGAATTCCTTTATAGGGTTTTAATCTCATTCTCAAGGGCTCTACCCTCAGGATTCCGTTACTTTCCAAGTCCCCCCACATTGGAGATTGGTATCAGCATGTGAATTTGGGGGGAAAGACAGAAATATTCAGATGTTGGCACCTACAGATGTGAAGTCCAATGAAATCTGAATATTCTCTGTATGTTTCAATTCTGGAGCAGTTTCCAGCAAAAGAAAATGGTTTAGTGGTGCAGATAATGTACATTGCCATGAAGAAAGAACAAACTGTGCAGTCAATCCAAACTCCAACTAAACAGGGTGGCTGTGGAACAGACCATGCATTCATGGAGACAGCTGGCAGAACCCTCCTGGCAGCAATGACTGTTGGCTTGTCTGCTATTGATGGCGAACCTCAATGTGTATGTAACAGAATCAGAACAACATAGGTTGGCTTAAGGCATTAGTGTCCTTAAAGTTGTATTTATGTAAGGCTCAGCTCTAATTTGTCATAGAAAGAAGGGAGCCCATTTCCATTCATATGAGCACAAGTGTCTTTTCCCCAGTACTGTTGTCATTTCAGCAGATGTGCAGTGCCTCTGGTAGAGTGAGGAAGGGCCTCAGGAGTGTCTGTGATAGTATTTCTATGTGAACATCAGTTTCTGTGTAAACCAATGGCAGCACAGCCATGCTCTTGTAATGACTTGTAGGAGGTACAGATGCTGCAATTTTGGATGGCAGAATGGTCAACAGATATAGACCACTACAATAATCTGTTGGATGATCAAATTCGTCCTGATTAAATCAGGTCAAAATGGTGTAAGGATTTTTTTTGTGGTTTTTTGGTGTAAGGATTTTTAGGAGTCATGTAGTAAAAGACCATGGTGGTCTAGATAGAGTGCATGCTCTAGGGTCAGCTAAAACACAGTGAATTTGGGCTCATGGCTATTCCTTTGGAATGGCTATTTAACTCTTTGTGATTCAGTTTCCTTGTTATAAAATGGGAGGGAAAAAAGTTAGATTTCATGAGGCTTAGGAGTGATTATATTTAAAACAGTCCCTGGTGGATAAAAGGTGTTTATAACCACAATCTGTGATCAAGAAGTTATAGCCAAAGTGTCTAAAGCCCACCATCAATAAGAGTGAAGACTTGATAGAGGAAGGCTGGAGAGATGGCCCAGTGGGGAAATCCTTATCATGAAGGTGTAGGTGTGAGAACCCGAGTACACATCACCAGAACCCACTTCTGTGCAATCCAGGTTGTCCCATGGCAAGATGGGATTTGGAGGCAGGAGGATCCCCAGAATCTTGTGTGTTAGCCTGGTGTATGCAGCAGCAAGCGACAAACAGACCCTGCCTCAAAACAGATGAAGGTCAAGGACTAACTCCCAAGGTAATTTTCTCACCTCCATATGCACAGATGCTCTCTCTCTCTCTCTCTTACACACACACACAGACTTATACAAGATCTCCTGACCCCCCCAAAATACAAAAGCAGAAAATGCCTCACAGAGTCCTACTTTCTTGATAGAACTTGAGGAGTTTATAAATCACCCCACTATCCTTATGGGGGAAAAGCTCTTCTCCAAGTTGTGACTAAAATGAGGTCATAGAGTACTCCAAACCGAAGGCAAGTACAGAGACCCATCCCTCCCTGTCTGGAACACAACCTCAGGAGTATGAAACTCTGTAGAAGCAGGACCTCAGTAAGGAATGGAACTGTGATTGGCACATGGCTGGAGGCCAGTACAAGGACTGTAGAAGTCAAAACACTGGGGACTCAGTTAGGCCAGGCTGTACATGTCTGTGAATTTTACTTTCAGGAGTTCATCCAGCTCTCCAGTGACTACTGGGGGAACCTGCTGGCATTTGTGATGCTCCCAGGAGGGGTGGGGAAGCATTGGGAAAGCTACTCAAGTGCTTAGCATTAGATCTGCCCAGGAGAGCAGCTATCTTCCCAGCACCAAACCTATTGGAGTTTGATCACAGTCTGCCAGAACTTCCACTTGACTTAAGGTGAGGTTGTCCCCCCACCAAAAAAAAAGCATGGTAGGCTGTAGCACGAATTCGAATTTGTATTAATATTAAAAAACACAGAGTCAGATATTAGGGGCAGGGGAAAGCTGAAAGACCAGAGAAGCAAAACAGCCAGCCACTAGTTCTTGTTTCTACTGAATCCTCATACCAAAGGGGCGATCATGTCTCTAGGAATCCTCAGACTGAATTCATCCTGACTGACTGTCTAGACTGCATCCATCTCTATGAATCCTCAGACTGCACTGAGCTCCTGTCTCCTCTTGCCTTATATTCCTCTCTCTGCCCAGCCATATCACTCCTGTCTCCACCTCCCTAGTGCTAGGATCAAAGATGTGAGCTGTTTCTCTTTTATACTGACTCACTCTTGTGTAGCCCTGGGTGGCCTTGGACTCACAGAGATCCATCTGCCTCTGTCTCCTGAGTCCTGGGATTAAAAGTGTTTGCCACCACTGCTTGGGCTCTATGACTAACGACTGTGGCTAGCTCCACACTCTGACCTTCAGACAAGCTTTATTTGTTAAAGAATAAACAAAATGTTACAACAGTAGGCTAAACATAATGCTAGTTGCTGAAAATGGATCTAATACAACCTAACAGACAGTTGACTGGGCCTACCTTTAACCTCTGCAGCTGGGAAAAGTCACCCAACATGACACTACTCTAAATGTTGACTGGTTCGTGCAATGAGAGTTGGCAAAATAGAGAATACTTGTTCAGCACTTTCATAGAAAATGACAAAAATGTATGAATGGGGGGATAGTGGATATGGAGATATAGAAAGTCCAAGAAGAAAAATTCAAAAATGATTTTGGTAGGTTCATTAGCAGCCTAGGTGCCACTGAGGAAAGAATCACTAAGTTTAAGAATATGAGAATAGAAACTTCAAAAACCAAATACATAACAGAACAAAACAACTCTCATCCCACAGAACTGTGTCTACCTTCCATGTGACAAGAGAAAGAAAAAAGTGACTTTCGTGCAATGACTTTACCAAAGAGAGAAAAAAATAAAAAGTAAAAAGTTACTTTAAAAAGTAACAGAAACAACCTTGTAAGCAGTTAATGACAGAAAATTTATGCCAATTAATGCTGCATGTAAACCACCCAGAGAACATCAGACAGGATAAATAAACATATATACATAAACATATACATAAACAAATAAGCTAAATAGAGATCTAATGGGCAAGGTGTTCTTAGACAGACAAAAAGGAAAGGAATTTGCTATTAATAGATCTGCATAGCAAGAAACTTTTACTAAGATTTTCAAAGAGAAAGAAAACAAAACATTCAATGGAAAAATTCAGCTGGATGGAATGAAAGGGAGCAGGCAGGACCTTTAGTCCCAGCCCTTGGGAGACAAAGGCAGGTGGATCTCTGTGAGTTTGAGGTCAGCCTGGCCTTCATAGTAAGTTCCAGCCCAGCTAGGACTACATAGAGAGACCTTGTCTCCAAACACAGAAAACAAGAAAAGGAGAAAAGATAAAAAAGTTGTCAGATAATGAACATCATAGGCTATGTAGCAAATCCAAAGGAATCAGCATAAAAAACCCCTTGAATAACTGTTACATAATATTATTTTAAGATGTGTTACATTTGTGTATGCTGAGGAACATTTGTTTAGTGATGCAAAGATGTGTTGCATTCTTTTGTGTTTCATTTGTTTAACTCTGTGAAGCTGTGTTAATTTGCCTGTCTAAAACACCCGATTGGGGCTGGGCATTGGTGCACGCCTTTAATTCCAGCACTCCGGAGGCAGAGGCAGGAGGATCTCTGTGAGTTTGAGGCCAGCCTGGTCTCCAGAGCGAGTGCCTGGATAGGCTCCAAAGCTACACAGAGAAACCCTCTCTTGAACCACCCCCCCAATCAAACAAACAAACAAAAAACCACCCCCCCAAAAAAAACAAAAAACAACAACAACAAAATACCTGCTTGGTCTAACAAGGAGCTGAACAGTCAATAACAAGTCAGGAGAAAGGATAGGTGGGGCTGGCAGGCAGAGAGAATAAACAGAAGGAGAAAAAGAGAGCAAGGGGAGCAAGAGAGATTAAGGAGTGAGAAAAGAAGGGGCCAGCCACCCAGCCACCCAGCCACCCAGCCAGCCACCCAGCCACCCACACCCAGCCACCCAGCCACCCAGCCACCCAACTAGTCATGGAGTAAGTGTGAAAGTAAAATTACAGAAGTAAGGAAAGGAAAAAAAAAAGCCCAGGGGCAAAAGATAGATGGGATAATTTAAGAAAAGCTGGCTAGCAACAAGCCAAACTAAGGCAGGGCATTTATAAGCAATAATAAGCCTCCCTGTGTGATTTATTTGGGAGCTGGGTAGCAGGCCCTCCAAAAGGATAATAAAAACAGCAAAAAAACAAAAACAAAACAAAACAAAACAAAACAAAAAAAACCCAGACAAACAAAAAACAACCAACTACAATAACCATGACAGAGTTGTAGGATGTAAGCTAAGTACATAAGAATTTGTTACTTTTCAGTTACCAGGAATAAATAAACAGAATTTGAAGTCCAACAGTACTGTTTATATCAACTGGGTGCCTCAGTTTGACAAAGGATATGGCAGAAGAACCTGCAAACCTCCACTTAACACACAAACAGGCTGCCATCCAGTGTAAGCAGATATGGAGAGTCAAGATGCTTGATGTGAGGGAAGCATGATGCATAGAATATAAAATAACTACATATAGTATACTTAAGTGTGCAAATGAGGTTACAAAACAAGAAATAAATAAGGAACTACCAAGTATCTTGATGTTGGGTCAACAGAATGGCTCAGCAGGTAAAAACGTTTATCCAGCCAAACCTGACTATCTGAGTTTGGTCTCTAGGACACTCATAATAGAAAAAGAGAACCAACTTCTGCAAGTTATCCTCTGCCCTACACACACACACACACACACACACACACACACACACACACACACCTACACATGCACACAATGATAAGTGTGCACTGCTCTCCCATAAGTAAATAAATAGATGTAAAAGTATCTTTAAAATAACCAATTGCCATCAAATGAAGCAATTGTTGAATGAACACAAAGGAGAAATGACATTTACTATGTGTCTAAGCAAAATCATTAAGATGTAAAAGTATCTTTAAAATAACCAATTGCCATCAAATGAAGCAATTGTTGAATGAACACAAAGGAGAAATGACATTTACTATGTGTCTAAGCAAAATCATTAAGGGCTAAACGGAAAGGAAAACACTGGGGGTCGTTTTGCCCTTGCTTCAAGGCTGCTGGCACTGGGAGCCTTTCTTTCCTTTCCTCTGCTTGTTTTGTGCCTTTGGAGAAATTTTTATGTACATTCTCTGTCCACTTATTGATTGGTTTGCCTTTGAATTGTATAGCTGTAAGCGTTCCTTGCCCAGTTCACACAAGTGCCTTACGAACTCACAGGGCTTTTTCTCCATGGTGTTCATCAGGGCCCACAGTTCTTGGTTTTGGTGGATTTGCCTTGATCTCTGCCCTCTTTTATTGTGGGTGCTTTGTTATTGTACCCAAGAAGCAAATGCCTAACCCAAAAGTCCTCTGGCTTTTTTTCTCTAAGCTTCTTACACACACACACACACACACACACACACAGAGAGAGAGAGAGAGAAAGAGAGAGAGAGAGAGAGAGAGAGAGAGAGAGAGAAATTAGACACTAATATCTACAAATGAGAAAGAATATTTTGTGTTTATCTTTCTGAACCTGTGTTACATCACTTAATATACATATTTAATTTCATCCATGTTCCTATGCATTTTGTAACTTAATTTTCTTTGCAGTTGAATGAAATTTCATTGCATATAACTATCCATTCATCTGTTGATAGAGCTCCAGGATAATTTCATTTCTTTGTCATTATGAATAGAGTGGCCATGAACAGGGATGAGCAGGTATCTCTGTTGTAAGATACAGAGTCCTTCCACTAGCCTTGGAGTAGTATAGATGGGTCATTGGAGGATACTGGTCTTTGGTCAAGGCCTTCTCTGCATCTATCAGTATGACTTTGTACTATCTGTCTTACAGTCCATTTGTTGATGTGTGGCGTGTTTTGATTTGCATATACTGAGTCACCAGGAATCTCAAGAATAAAGAGTACTTGATTGTGATGAACAATCTTCTTAATGTTTTCTTGAAAGTGGTTTGCAAGTGTTTTTTGATTTCTTTTCCAGCTATGTTTTTGCTGACTCTCTGCAGTTTTGGTGTCAGGATAATGTTGGCTTTGTCAGAAGGGTTTGCTAGTGTCCCTTCTTCTTCTACTTGTGGAATACTTCAAGAAGCATTAGTATTAGTTGTTGTTTTTTTTAATTTGTTTTTTTTTTTTTTTTTGAGGTCTGATGGGTTCAGCCATGAATCCGTCTAGGTCTTGACTTAACTTTTAGCTGGAAGAATTGTTTTTGTTACATTGGTCTCACTGCTTGTTACAGATCCATTTAAATCATCTTATCTTGATTTGATTTGGGGACATCATTTCATCTAAAATTCATCCATTTGTTTTAGATTTTCCGAATTATGGAACATATACTTTCAAGGTATGCCCTAGTGAGTTCTGAATTTCATTAGTATCTTTTACAATGGCTTCCTTTTCATCTCTAATTTTGTTAATTTAAGGCTTCTCTCTTTTGTTTAGCTTGGCTAAGGGTTTTTCAATCATTTATTTTTTCAAAGAATCACCTCTTTGTTTCATTGATTCTTGTTCACTTTCATGTTGTTAATGCCTGTCCTGATCTTATTATTATTTTCCATCTACTGATTTGGGGCTTGGCTTTCTCTTGTTTTTCCAATGCCCTAGGGTATATAAATAAGTTATTTATTTGCAGTTTCTCCGATTTCTTAACATAGATGCTTACAGTGATAAACAGTCCTTCTTTAGACTGCTCTCATTATAATCTATATGTTTTAGTTTGCTGTGTTTTTATTTTCAGTTTCTAAGAACTTACTGATTTCCTCCTTGATTTCTTCAAGCACCCATCCATATGTGCTGTAATTTCTCCTACTGTCCATCTGGAGACCTACCACATTGAAAACAGAGTACAAGAAGTTATTTCAGTTTTCTTGTATTTGTGGAGACTCGCTTTGTGTTTTAATATATATGATCTAGTTAAAGAATGATCCACAGGCTGCTGAGGAGAATGTGTGCTCTACAGTGTTTGCATGGAATCTTTGTAGAGGTCTGTTAAGACCATTTGATCCATGCTGCCATTTAATTCAAATGTTTCTGTTGATTTTAACTTATTTATTTGTTTTTATCTTGCTGTTTGCTCTTACAAGGCAGGGTCTCACTATACTACCTTCACTTGCCTGATCTTGCTAAGTAGATGAGGCAGGTATTGAACTCAGAGAGATCTGCCTGCTTCCCTCTCTCTAGGGCAGGAATTCCAGCCCCCACCACACCTGGCTTTCTGTTTATCTTATGACAGGCTAACCCTCTGTCTATGGATGAGAGTAGGTCAATGTTACCATGATTACTGTGTTGAGGCTAAGCTGTGATGTTAGCAGCATTTGTTTTATGCAATGAGGTGCACCCGTGTGTGTTCAGTGTATGTTTAGAATTGTAGTGTCCTCTTGATGGATTTGTCCTAGAGCTGGATGGAGTGACCTCGTGTATCTCTTCTGTCTAGTTTTGGTTTCAAATCTTTTTTGTCAGATACTATAACAGCAACATCTGCTTGTTTCCTGGGTCCATTTGCCTTGGGATGGATAGTTTTTTTGCAGCCTCTTTCACCCTAAGGAAATATCTGTCCTTTGTGATGAGATGTGTTGCTTGGCAACAACAAATAGAGTAGTGTCCTACTGTTAATTTTTTAAAATTAATTTATTTATTTTGCTGGGTAGAGTTGCCAAGCTTATGTGAACAGGTCAGAGAATGACTTGTGGGAGTCAGTTCTTCCCTTCCATCATGTGGGTTCCAAAAGACTGAACTCAGACGGTCCAGTTGGCAGTGAGAGCCTTTAATACTTAGCTACCTTTCTGTAGGGATGCTGATATTTTTAACCAATCTGCTGCCTTTTAATCCAATTTGCTAATATCTGTCTTCTGACCAGGGAACTGAGATTATTAATATTCAGAGTTAATAGTGAAAGCTACATGCTTCCTCTCATTTGGGGTGGGAGTAGGTGGTAGTATTTGCTGCCTTCCCATTCCTTTCTTGTTTAATTGTAGCTTATTCTTCCTTGTAGCCCATGTATGTATTGCTATGTATGCATTACCCCACGTTCTCTGAAGTCTGTAGAATTCCTTCAAGTATCCTCCATAGGTTTTCGGTCATGAATTCCTTAAACTTGTTTTTATCATGGGAAGTTTCTTCTTCAATTTTGACAGGTATCTTTGTGAGTTCTGGGGCGGTCCTAGCTGTTGTCTTTTAAAACTTGAAACACATCATTCCAAGTCTTCTTGACTGTTAAAGGGTCAGTTGACAGATTGGCTGTTATTCTGGTTAAGTCTACCTTTACATATGATCTCGTGTTTCTCTCTTGCCACTTTTAATATTCTTTCTTTGATTTAAATGTGCTGTCATTACCTGGGCATCCCCTGAGAACACAACAATGCCCATGGGTCAGTAAACAAGGAGATAAACCACTCTGGAGTTTTCAGGGAGCAGTGTCTGCTTTATCGAATGTGAGCAACCACTCATGTAGCAGAAGTCTATGGACTGTGACTGGTTAGCACATTGCCCAGATTGGATAGTGAGCACTGCTACCACCAGGGGCTCTTTGCGGCCCGAAGCACATAGAAGAGACATGGAGAGTACAGACTCATGTACAGGCCTGCTACCAGTTACTCAGGCTACTTCAGAATTCAGTGTTCTGACTTCAGGAGCATGGGTGCCATGCTTCTTATTTAGAAGTGCAGTGTGCCCAGTAGGCTGGATGCCAGGTTGTGGTCGAATTTTCTCCTACATAAATTAGTAGTTTAATTCTCAGGCAATGGGGGAAGTCCTTTTCTGATCTTGTCTGGCTAGTATCCTAAATGCCTCCTGTATCCTGACAGGCACCTCTTTCCCTAGTTTGAGGGGATTTTGCAATTATCTCACTAAAATGTTTCCCTTGCCTTTGGAATGGGATTCTTTACCTTTTTATATCCATGATTCTTAGATTTGGTCTTTTCATAGTTTCCCAATATCTTGACAGTTTATCCAGTGCTTTCTTACTAATTCATCATCTTCTTATTGCAATGCCCCAGTCCCCCCACCGTGTCTTCAACCTCGTAGATTTTGACTATTCCCCCATCTATTAGTGAGGCCTTCCCACAGAATTTTTGACTTTCTGCATTTTTCCTTTCTAGTGTCCCAGTTTTGGTTTTCTTTAGTATTTTCCCACTATGTTATTATTTGACTCTCCTAGGGAGCCTCCCATGGGTCCTGATCCCACCCAGGTGATTCCCAGGACTAGATTCTGGTGGATGCATAGTCTTCGTCTGGGCAGTGGGTGGGGTTGAAGCCATATGAACCTATAATCCTCATTGGGTGACGAGTATGGCTTGACCCTTCTAGCAAAGCTATGAAAGCTGGAAGTGAAGCCTCGTGGACATGCTGACCTCAGTAGGGCAACAAGAGGAGTTGAAGCCTCATTGGCATGCTGACCTTACAGGGAAATGGGTGGGTGGGGATGAAGCCTCCTTGGTGCACAGAACACGCCATCTTGATAAACAGGGCTAAAACCCCACAGATGTTCTCTCTCTCTCTCTCTCTTTTTTTTATCATAAAGGGATACAGGCAAGACTGGAGCCTTTCATGTGTAGTCCCTGCTAGAATGATGGGTATTGTGGGAGCCTCCCAGCAGGCCATGCTCATGAGTTCAGAGGACAGGGCTGCAGCCTCCTGGGTGGATGGTCAACATGTGTGATTACATTTCTGATCATGCTTCAGAAAGTTGTATACAAGCTACGCTACTATGTAGTCTTTGGTATGTATCACACAGACATGTGTGTGAAATTTTAACGAAGGTGACTTCCATGCAGAGATTTAATTTACTGTATTGTAAACATTTGGTCTGCTTTGTGGGAAAACGTCCTGAAAGACTCTCAACCTGTTGTGAAGAGTTGTGAGGCAGTACCTGTGGTGGAGAAAACATCCTGATCTACTCTCATAGAGAATTCTAACAACTTTACTCAATAATGGGAAATAATTCCATAATCTGAACTAGCGGGTAACTACTACAATAATCTTTTGTGCCTGGCTCTACATTTCGAAGTGCTGGGCATCTATGATTAGCCCTGTAAATTATATGCTATTACATCCTTTTGGTGGCGGTGTGGAAGATCATTCAGGGTCAGAGGTCAAAGTTCTTGGAATTTGAAATTCCCCCCTCCTTTCACTCCAGATTTGTAAAATTGTATCTCATCTCATAGAAAATAAGCATTCTCAGTGCAGCTGTGTACTCCCCTGTTCACCACTCCATATCCATAGTTTGGCCCAGGGCCAGGCGCAGGGCAGACAACTCAATAACCCTTAATAAATGGAAAAAGAATTGTCACAGGAACAAAGGAAGCGATAAAAGTCTTGATGGATCGCAGATGTCACTAATACACTTTGCTTCCTTTAATCTTCCCTTTCCTGTTGTCCCAAAGCTCTATTTCCACTGCAGCTGTGATTCTTGTGACCCCCTTTACATTAGAAGGACCATGAGAACTTAAACACTACCCAGCCATGGCCTTCCCCATTAAAGGTGTTGATGTAGTTGCCTGTCCTAGCAATAAGCACATAGTGGCATGCAGTAAGTTTGGAAAGAATGAAGGAAGGAAATAAAGGGTGGAGCGACAGAAGAAAGGTGGCCTGTTCGTCTATACAGTAAATGGACTTCACAGTTATAAGTACAAATCACTGGCTGCCTTAATTGCCATTGACTATGTTATATATGTGATCTTCCTTCCTTATGTTAGCAGCATTTCTGAATAAGTCGAATATAAATATTCTTGCTTATATAGACTGGGGGTTGTATCCTGATTTTAAAATAGTAGAGTTGGCGGTCAGCAGATGGCAGAGCCCTAAAATCTCAGAAACAGCCTGTATTCATCCCATAGAGATGTTGGCTTTGAAATCAGCTCTTTGGAGAGGTCCCCTGGTCCCTGGGTTCTTTGTGGAAAAGACATCTCATTGTGCTCATTTTTCCAGAAAGTATTTTCAACTTCCCTTCATCTGGCTGTAGTTCTCATCTTCCCCCAAAAGTGCATGGGTTGCATATCCAAAGCCAGTCAAGACTGTGTTACCGTTTCACTGTGAAATCAGCATTTTGACAACTAGGAGTGACAGCTTGCTAACAAAAAGCCGCTG
Source organism: Cricetulus griseus (assembly GCF_003668045.3). NCBI lineage: Eukaryota > Metazoa > Chordata > Mammalia > Rodentia > Cricetidae > Cricetulus > Cricetulus griseus. The sequence continues at coordinate 87,421,343 of NC_048601.1, forward strand.
GGGCCCAACCCTTCACACTGCCCTTGAATTAGAACCCTCCTGCCTTGCAGTGCACTGCAGGTTGGGAAGGTATCTTTCCTAAATGGCTGTTCTTGCCAACACACAATTGTCCTTTTAAAACCTAAGTGGCCCCAGGATAGGGCTTAATGTGCTGTGTTTGAAAGTTCATCTAGTCAGGAAATTGTAAATATAAAGTTACATTTCCCTGTCACTTATCATTCTACAGCTCATTAAATATCCCCTAATTGCATCTTCAGAATCCAGGGTCTTCTCATTTCTCATTTTGTTACCAGACTGAAAGCTTAACACCTGGGTCACTGGTGTTTTATTTGTTTCTCGAGGCTATAGAAAGAGCTTCCTTTAGGGCTGGGGAGTCCCTGATGAGTGAATGCAACTTAGAAGTTGAAAGGGTAAATCTTTCTAGTTTAGCTTGTATCAGCATTCATTTTAATTGTTTCTATCTTCTACTGACACATGTTAATGATACTAGGGTCTAGGAGTCTAGGTCTGGTAAATGGCTAGCATGCCAAGAAAAACACTCACATTTAAATGAGTCCAAGTCTTCCATTGTTGGTTGGTTGGATCCAAGCATCTTTTGAGCCACAGGGGAAAAGCAGACTTCATTGACCCTAAACTTATGGGACTCCCTTCTTCCATGCTCTTGGAAGACAATGAAGGCCATGAGAGTATTGTTCCTTGAGAAACTGCAAGAAGGAGAAGGTGACTATGTCATGGAGGAGAAGGATGATGTTCAGCCTGGGACATTCACTTTCTTGTACTTGTAGCCAGCCTACCACAGGCAATCAACTGTCCCTCAGAGTCACATAAAAATAGTGTAGGCACAGAAGCCACTTCCTCTTGTGAAGTCAGTCTACCTGTGCTGGCCACAATCCAAGTAAAGAGTGGAGTGAATTGCCTGTATGACGCGTGTCTCCCGGCACTGCCACTGTTTGTTGTTAGTTTGTTTGTCTGCCATTTTTTATCATTAAGCATTTCAATAAATAAAAGGAAGAGAATGCCTGTGAATTATAAAATAGAATTTGATTTTACCTGAACATGGATAGCCTCTCTGCATGTTCATTCTCTTATTTAAGTTGCAAGAGATGCTCAAATCGCAGGCCGATGGGCATCTTCCCCTCTTACCTCATCAAGGCACTTAATAATACATCTACCGATGAGTTATTTTGTTAAATTGCTTTGCTTGGTGAGCACTGTCATTTTGCCAGGAGTTTACTTTGTTATTTGAACATACTTTATATTAAAAACATTAAAAATAATATATATTGTCATTTGGGGCAACAAGAAAAGTAGGATTTAGTCTGGACTCCTCCAAGTGTGGCAGAGTGAGGATAGTTTTGAAAGAAAGACCGTACATGGCAATGGTGTTTGTTTTGTGGAGCCAGAGAGCTGGCAACTGGTAAACCGAGGGATACTCCTTTAAGTCCAGTTGTTGTGAAAGGCGGCTGCTAAAAGTGGGCAATTCTGTCAGCTGACTTTGCAAAGACCATGTGGGAATGGTCAGAGACTGAGCAAAAAGATGATGCAGTTGTTCAAAAGTTCTGGACCACTGGATGGAATTCAGTGGATTTCAAAGCATTGTCTAATAGCACCCGCTGGGATGGAGGAGGACACAGTAACACATAATTTAAAAAAATGAAATAATAAGCTTTACTCACATTTAATGTTTAGATTGGGCCTGGGGTAATGACATGATCTGTATCACTTGTCAAATAGCGTAGAGTCAGGATGCAAAGCTAGCCTGTGTTTTGTTTGCATTCTGCAGTCATCATCATCATCACCACCATCATCTCCATCCTCAGTCAAACTATTTTCTTCTCAGTCTGGGACTCAGTGCTCCTCCCATGGCTGTTACCCATTCTTCTGGGAACCCATAACTTAATTCAGTGGCAGCTGGCTCTGGTCTATAGATGTGGAGAGAACACGGGGTTCCCATACTTCCCAATGCCCAAGGAAGAAGCCACAACAGCAACCTGCAGGGCTCTTCCTGGGAAGATTTTATTGAAGGACTGGTCCAGCCTATTCTGTGAGAGGTTTTTAAACCTCACTGTTGCTGTGAGCCAATTTGTTATTAACTATGGTTGCTATTGTTACTGCAAACAAGTCTTGTCATAGGAAGACAGTCAGGGCAACCAAGGGCAGGTTTCCTATGGGACATGTGACTGAGTGAAAGCTGAACCCTGGGGAGGTGCCCCTGACCTTCCTGGCCTGATTTTTCTGCTCCATCCCCCAATAGGCTCTTATCACTCTGCTGCTCAATTTGTTTCCGTAGTCTCCGGTCAGTCTCTGTATTTGCTACAGTGGTTTGTGCCATTTATTTTTTTTTAAACCTGTTTGACTTTTCTAGAAAGAATGGGGAAAGGGATGCTTTATTTTCCAAATGAGGGAGCTGTACTTTTAGAAGAAAGTGAGGCACCCCAAACCTAATTGCAAGCTAATGGAGTGGCTTTGATGAATAGAGCCATTGAGAGTGTGGGGGAGAGGCTTGTATCTGACTGACACTGGGTTTTCCGGTGGAGATAAAAAAAAGTTCTCGTTGATAAGAGAAAGCCAGACACTTTCTTTCTCTTGTGATGTTAGTTAGTAGGGTTTCTTTCACTTTGCTGACATCCTGGGTGGGCCCCTAGGGACTATTCTCTACAGATGGGAATTGGACTCCTGTAAGCATCTCCCCTGGCTCTTTGGAGGAACACCTACTTGCTTTCACACCCAGTCCACTTGTAAGAGAAGGACAAAGTAATCTCCATGCATGGAGAACTGGACTCTTCAAACTGAAAGGCAAGTGTGTGATGGGAGAAGAGACTGCCAGTGGGCCCAGAGGCCACAGTGGTCTGCTACCCACTCCTGCTCTTCTTGCTGAACACTGCACACCCCCTGCACTCTCCCTACTATGCTTGAGAGTTTCTGTGTTTCTCTTAATGTCTTTTGAAGGCTACTTAGGATTTCTCCACAGCAAAGCCATGCTGCTGTCCTCTGGCACCCGTGGCAACTCTAGCTGGGAAATGGACCTTCCTACCCAAAGCTGCAGTGTGGCACTGCTTCTGAGCTAGCTCCTCTTGCCATTCTAGGGAAGCATTTCTGTGTCTAGCAATACTATTGTTTTTGAATCGGAGAACAGTGGTAATGGTAGAGGATGGAGGAGTTGATAGTGTGCAGTGTGTGTGGGGGGGGCATTTGGCAGCTGTAACAGAGGAATCAGTTCTTTATAGCATAAGCTTAGCACAAAGCATATCTGTGCCTTATAACTGAATACAATGCAAGTCACACATATTTAGATTTTCAAGGAGGTGCATTAAATATATGAATAGCAATGAAATCAATTGTGATAATATACTGACCCTTAGTACTTGTATAAATATAAAATGTTACACACACACACACACACACACACACAGTTTTACTAGTTGCAGTAAATACTAAGAAACCATTGAGGTATTTTGTATTGGTTACTTTGTACAAAATGTTCAAAGTTTTGTATGTATGTTGGACTTAAAGAGTGTCTCAGTTTGGATTGGCCACAGTTTTAGTCTATTACAGTGCAGATTGGTACTACAAATTTAACTGCCTAGAAATGTGAGCATTTGTTTTCTTTGCAGGGTTGTTTCTGGTTGGTTAGTTTATGTGCAGATGTATACACATTAATTAAATACATTTAATGGAGTGGAAAGGAATTGGCTCCTTGCCCTGACTTCCCCCACCCCCTTAGAAGGCTAATGATATTGACAAGCTTATTGTAGCCTTTGGAGTTGTCCCTTGAACATGACCTTGAAGTTGCTCTTTGGTAACCAGGAAGATACCCCTCTTCTGGGAGGATTTGTGAGGAAGAGTGTAGAGGCTTGGTCCTGGGGTATGTCCAGGCCATTCAATTTCTTTTATTGATAATGGTTGGTGAACATTCTTGAGAGTTACGTGAACAAGGAGGAGAGAAACCGATCCCTAGAGAGGACTACCAGGACCTGCATATCCAAACTTAGCAGAGCAGCATTATTCTTGGTCAACTATGGGACATCTTTTGCATTGTGCTGTTCCAAGGTCATTGGAGTTTCTTGTAAGATCCCTGTGTGGGAACATTGGCCTTCTGGATGCTCTTCAAGTTGGCTTTGCTTCACACTCCCTTCTACAAGCAGCTCAGTTATTTAGCACGAGGTTGTGACTAGCGGCGATCGCTTTTGGCTGAAAGGCCCTGTTTGTGAAATCACTGGACATTCACTAAAGCCTGTTGCTCCACTTTCACTTTTCTTCATTCTTCTTGGCAAAACCAGCCAATGGTGGACTGGCAGGCCTACAGAATAGTTATCCGTAGCTCACTTCTCTGTCATCCCTTTGCCTAAACTTGGAAGCAAAGTACCTCAAGTTACGAATGACCTGGTTGCAAGTTTGACTACTGTTTCATTCAACAGCTGCATTATTTTTCTACGTTAGTCCTTTCCAAGTAATCCTGGGGATTCAGACTTCCTGTGTAACACCCCCCCTGCCCCCGAGTCCCTGAAAAATTAAGAAAGGAGAAAGGAGAAGGGCCAAGACTGTGAACCATGACTACAGGAGTCAGGTCTGGGTCCATGAAAGGGTAATAGCTCTGCTTCCAGTCAGAACAGATCTTCAGTGTTCTACTTCTTAGTTGAATTCAAGTTTTTCTTTTGCTTTTAAGTGTGTGGGAAGCCTTTGGGAATTATCCTTTGTTGAGCTGGATATTAGTGCAATTAATTCTCTCTGTTCGGAGGCAAGGCACCACTGGGTCATGCTAATTCCTTCAAGCAGAAAGAGCTCCTAGAACTATGGAGACTGCAATAGAAGAATGATAAGGAAAGCAGTCCAAAAAAGGAAGCGTGGAAGGCTTCATTGTAGGGTTTCTATGATTTAGCATCTGCAGAGAAAGTTTCTTTAAAGAAGTTTTTTTTTTTTTTTTTTTGATTACTGAACAGGAGAACATTCAAAAGTAAGACATTCAAAAGATAGAGGCCCGCTGGGAATGCTGTGCAGCCTGGAATAGCTTAGGCTTCTGTTCAATCATTTCCCCAAACAGGAAACCACAAAATGTTGGAGATTAAGGTCACTAGATCATTGGGAAAAGAGCATAAGTTTGTCTGCAAAGCATTATGATGTATTGTGAATGGGCCAAAATGCAAGCATAAATCTTTCATTGAAAAATGCAACAACAAAAGTCTACCCTTCACACAAAAGCTCAATTTGCTTTCCCATTGTACCAAGAGGCCCGAGCTGCCTGCAGCAGCATTTCTGTAATTTTCCTAGTGAGGGGATAGGCAATGGGGACATAAGGAGACAAGCCTTGTGTTGTCTGTGGGTGAGGCATGTGTTTTACTTTGCCTTGCACACTTACAAATCAGACAGGTAAAGTTTAGGTCAGCAAGTGGGCCTCCTGTCATTTACTTTCTACCTTATCTTTTTATATTGGTGGCAATGAAAATATTCCAGCATGAATCTTTGCATACAGTTCTGTCTCAAGCCCCTTCTAAGTTATAGAGACTATATAAAAAAAAAGAAAAAAAAAAACGAGAAGAGAATACACACATCACCTTTTCCACCACAGTTGTCTTGTAGTATCCCTAATTTATTTGAGGCAAAGTCTAGGTTGAGAGAGCATGGAGACTCTCTGGATGGATCAAAGGTCTGTGGGGTGCTCATCTGGGGCTATGTGGTTATAACCTTGAGACTTAGGCCATCTTGTACCATCTTATACCATCGTGTGACCCTGCTCCTTAGAGAAGGGGGCTTTCTTGCCCAGAGTTATCCCCGGGTAACTGCTGATTTATGAATTCTGAGAATCTGCAATGTTTATGGTTTGAGTTGTTAACACGACTAGCACTTCAGAAAGGCTGGAGTGAACCCGACTGCTGTTGGCCCCTCTTCTGAGGAAAACATCAAGGATGAAAGAGCAAGCAAACGTGCCTCTCCTCTCCTCATTGTTCACTGTTCTGCAAAGTTTAGAGAAGTCAGCTGCATTAGGACAAGGGTCACCCCTTTTCAGATCTGTTCCCAGGTGCGTGGCCCTTCAGCTACCCATATAAATATTTGTCTGTTGGACTAGCACGAGGGGATTGAGCAGTCAAACAAATCATCATTGCCTCACCTATCTTAGTGAGAATGCTGTCAGCTCCACCTCACACAAAAGGCCACTTCCCATCAGTCCAGATGGAAGAGACACTCAGCTGCCCACAGGTCCAAGAAAGGGAGAAATAAATAAGCAAAGTTGGATTGACATCTATTGATTTTTTTTTTTTACTCCAGACAGAGACATGGGTACAATAAAATACGTTTTTTCTGTTCTTAAAAATAAAATGACAGTTTCAGCACTAATGTTGACTATAAGAGACAACTGCCCTAACTTCTATGTGTGAAGACACTAGGGAAGAATAGAGCCATGGGGAGAGGGGACTGGGGAGCCACAGCATGGTGTCAGCCATGGCAAAGGGGAAGTAAGAGTGCAGGTTGGCCAGGTTCCATGGTTTGTAGTTTGGGCTCCTATTACATATTTGATAGCTTGGGGAGATTTGAAAACAATGGGACTTTGTTTTGCTGTTTTTGAAAGCTGCAAGTCTGAGATCAAGTGTCAGTATGGTTGGCCTCAGTCAGGGTCCTCTTAGGGATGCAACCTGCTGATTGCTGGTATCATCACATGTCTAAATAAATAAAGAACTCTCCAGGTGCCCTTCTATTGCCAAGGGGCCCACCTTCATGACCTGTCACATCCAAAGGCTCCTTCTTCTGATTGGGTGGCAGTGTGGATTCGAGTTTCTCAGGGTGTGTTATGGCTTGAATCTGACAGGGTTTCTCTGTATAGCTTTGGAGCCTATCCTGGCACTCGCTCTGGAGATCAGGCTGGCCTCGAACTCACACAGATCCAACCTGCCTCTGCCTCCCGAGTGCTGGGATTAAAGGCATGCGCCGCCAATGCCCGGCTTGTGATGAGATTATTTCAGAAAATGTTAATTGTTTTTCCATGCCTGGGATGCTGTGAGCACTGTGTGCATAGATCACATGACTCTCCCAATTCTTATTTGGTTTTTATGCCTATTTTATGGTGAGGAATTGTGGGTGGATGGACGGGCCTAGTAGCTTCATTGAGGTAAATCTGCTATTTCATTCAGAACTAGGGTGCCTGTTGTGTTAACTATAAGCAGGCATTCTTCAGCCCAAAGGCTTATGTTTACTTTGAATTTGACTTGGTCTCTGCCAACAGTGACCTTTGCAGTGATGCACTGTGGAAGAAGGTTATTAAAAGCATGGTGTGTGCTTGGTCAGACTCGAACTTTGTTCTCTGTATCCCGAATAACCATGGGGCTGCTAAAGTGCCTCTCTGCATCTCCACCATCTTGCATTGAACATGGGACCCCTAACACTTGCCTTCTGGGCATTCTGTAAGATACCTAGCATGCTTTCCACGATAGAACAGCAGTGAGTTCTAGTATTACTCAAGACTCTTCTTTTTTAAGCAGTGCCATTTACCACACTTGCATAGCATTCAATGTGGGGGGATTCCTTGTTTTTTGTTTTTTTGTTTTGTTTTGTTTTTCAAGACAGGTTTCTCTGTATAGCTTTGGAGCCTATCCTGGCACTCGCTCTGGAGTCTCAAACTCACAGAGATCCATCCACCTGCCTCTGCCTCCCGAGTGCTGGGATTAAAGGCATGCAGCACCACCAACGCCCGGCAGGGGGATTCCTTGTGATCTGCAATAATTTAATGATTTGTGGCTCCAATTTTTCAAGACAAACTGCATAAAGCGAGTGTTGGAAGGCTGCCCTCTCAAGCGTAAGAGTGCAGACTTACCCTGGCTGCATGTCCCCCTGCTGCAGATCAGTGTCTGATTCTCACATGAAGGCCCATCTCGAATCATGAAGGTTTACTCTAGAAGTGTTTCATGGATCCCTTTGAGTCATTGTAAGCTAACGTGCATACTGAATAAGAGGGAGCTGAGACTCTCTGAACTACTGCACAGTAGGTTTCATGCTGGGAGCTTGGAACAAATGTCCTCATTGCCTCTTACTTCTGTTGTGCTGGTGTTATCATGTCAGTGCCCAGGAAAGCAAGCACAACTCTGTGAGGTTAACATTCACATCTTGGTGCTCCTTCCTCAGGCAGCTCATGGCATTCTACAGCAGCCCCAGGAAGGCCACAGATACCTTCAGGGTGTAGGCATAGGCAAGGCTTTTCAAAAACATACGCTAGTAACACAGGGAATATTAACTAGAATTGACCAGTGGGATTTATGAAATCGCAAAGCTTCTTCACATCAAAGGAAACCATTACAGTGAAGACACTGCCTACAAAATGAGAGACAATCTTTGTCAGCCACACATCTGACAGGGGATTAGTATCTACATTACATAAAGAACTCCAAAATTAAGTAACAAAAATTGAATCAAATCAATATACAGTCAAAAGAATAGAACAGACAATGCCCAAAAGGAGTACAAATGTCCAATAAGTCTAAGAGAAAATTTCAGCATATCTATAGTTCTCAGAGTAACATAAGTTAAAACTATATAGAAAGGCAGACATTTGCAATCCCAGCACTGGGGACAAGGAGACAGGAAGATTCCGGGGACCAGCTGGCCAGCTAGCCTTGCTACTGTGCCAGTGAGAGGTTTGTCTTAATAACAAAGCAACAAAAACAAAAACAGCAAGTTGACAGTGGCTGAAGAGCAACACTCAGGGTTGTCTTCCGTCTCTCACATACACGTGTGGGCCCACACACAAACATTCATAAACACACACACACACACACACACACACAAACCCCCAAACCAAAACAAAACAATGTGGTGATTCCATCTTCCCCCAGTCAGAATGGCTATTGAAAAACATAAGATGGAGAACAAATGCCGGTGAGCAAGGATTGGGTGGTGCTGGCGATGGAACTTTATATGTTATTCTTGGGAGAGCCATCTGGCATATCCATTAAAGACAGAGCTGTCATATGGCCCATCTGTACCACACCTGGGTACGTAGCCAGAGGAGTCCAAAGCCAGCACGCTACAGAGGTGCTGGTACATCCATGTTTATTGCAGCACTGTCCCTGACAGTGGTTAGATGTCCACCAACACATGTGTAGATAAAACAAGTGCAAAATAGAATACATACACAATGGAGTTTATTAAGCCATAAAGGAGAACAAGATTTTGGCATTTTCAGGAAGATGGATAGAATGCAGGATCATGTTATTAATAAATATCCGTAGGAAGGGGAGATATGTACAAGAGAGTGACGTGAAGGGAACTTTGAACAGAGCACCCTCTATACTTGTACGGAAATGTCATAATGAAACCTAGGATGTTTACAATGAATATAGACTAACAACAAAATTATAATGAAAACAAAGAAGGCCACCCTTATTGCAGGAATTAGACCATCTGTGAAAATACCTCTTCCCATGGATTCTTTTTCATACAAAGAGAGAAATGGCTGAGAGAAATACCTCAGCAGAGGTGGACAAACTGCCCAAGGTTGTCTTTGGAGACAAGAACTGGATTTCACACTCGCTCATTTGCAGTTTCCAGGGGCTTTGGGTGACATTGGTAACACTGACCGCTTAGTCACAGGAACCAGTACTTCTGTTTTGTAGGGTCTAGGTTGATTTCTGAAGGAGTTTGTAGGTAGGAATTTGAAAGTCTGGGATCCAGGAGTCACTTAGTAACTCACTTAGTAACTCATGGCTTCCTTCACAACGCAGTGACCACATACCTAGCCCTTCCTCAGGAAGGTGGGTTAGAATAAAGTCACATGGAGAGGACTGTGCTTCAGAATACAGATCAAAACACTTTTCCGGTGCCTTATTTTTCCAAGTATTCATGTGTTTATGTATGTGTGCATCTGTATGGATGATTGTGCTACAGTACACATGTGGACACAATAAGAGAGCTCTAAAATGAAGTCAGCTCTCTTCTTCCACATGTGGGTTCCAAGCATTAAAGTCAAACTTGGTGGCAAGATAGCAGCTGAGTCACCTCCCTGGCTCATCCTCTGCTTTTTTATCAAAGATGGAAAGACGATTGTCTTCCTGATTGCCGGAACCCTTGCTCATAAACGCTTCAGTTTTGGAATGAGGTTTAAGATGATCTAAGAACCAAATGAAACTGCTTTATCTAGTTGCTATGAGAAACGGGACTGGTAGTGTTGGAGGTTTTGTCGTGACCCAGCATGTCTTAGCCTTAGTCCATGGGGTTCTACCTGAGTGGGGGTGTGTGGACCTGGAAGCTTCGAGGAACCCAACGGCGATAAAGACCAAACACAGGCATCTCGTCATCTTTAGAGAACTCTCAGTTCCATGTTGTGGAACTAGAGCCATTTCTTTATTAGCCATCTTTTCTGATATCTCTTAACCATCCTGCTAATACTACGAGGCAACCATTTCTCTATTTGTTCTTCTCTCTCCTCTTGCTGCTCTCCCGCTTGGCTCCTAACCTTCTGTCCTCAAGTTACTCACAGACCTCTCCTCTCCCTCCCAGGTGTAGGCCTATACAGTTGCTTAGGTGCATCGATATGCAAATAAGGAGGCATATTATCCTGAGGCCATGGTAAACAAAAGTATCCCTGCTGACATTAACAATACAATAGTGGGCCGGAGTTTCCTGGCGCCACTGCTATTTATGGTGGCCAGAAACTGGGACCCGATATTCAGTCCCCCACAAGGTTTGCAGGTTCTTCCTCCATATCCTTTGTCAAACTGAGGCACCCAGCTTGCTCTTAGTGTCCCTGCCTGCCATGCAGTTTTTCACTGTGACAAGCACTGTAGCCATGCGACCTAAACACTGGACACCAATGGAGCTGTGAAACAAGTTGAACATGCTTGGCTGCTTTGAAACTGCTAGCACATTTCCTCATTGTTTTCACAAGTTTGAAAGCACGCATCTGTTTTCAAAGCATGGCAATGATAGAGTATAAACAAATAAGAGTCCAAATTTTGACCGATTTTTTTCATACAATAAGCATTTTTCTGTCTTGTATCATAACAACTAGTTTTAGAGTTAACCAGCCAGCCTTCCAGAGAGCAAAGGAAAACATTGTAAGAATGCCTTTGCTCCTTGTCAGTCTCACAGCTGACAGGCAAAAGTGCGGGAAACTGGAGTGTTCAGGGGGCTGCCTGGTTCATTTCTGGAGAACAGCTCCAACTGTCTTTCCTTGCTTCTCGTTTAATTTGAGGCACTACTGACAAGGAATGTAGCTAAAACCTCACTTCTATCTCTTCTCCTGGTCTCTAGACTTTGTTTAATTACCATCATGCTCAGTGGGTAAGTTTGAGTGACTCTCTTGCTCTTAGCACTGAAAATCCTGGTCCTGGGAAACTCCTCAGTATAGGACAAGTGGAGTTATATCCCTGCTGACCTATCTGGGAAAAGCCAGGTGTGCGTAGGTGTGTACATCTTTTGTTGTCTTAAGGAGTATGGGGGGGGGGGGTCAAGCATGACCCTGAGACCCATGTGTCTCTCTGAATGTGAGTGAACAGCTCATGCTCATGGCTTCCGGACTACTGGTACCTGGCTTCTCAGCTCACAGGTGCTGCACCCTGGGCTCTTTTACCCACTCATCCAGTCTTCAGGTCACCTGATAAAGACCAAGAAGCCACCTACCCTAACGCCAGGGTGTGACTGGTGCAAGTGGGTGTTGAAAACGTGGAGAGTCTGGAAAGCCTATGAGAAGTGGCAGCACCACACTGTGCCTGCAGAAGAAGGTTGAGCATAGGACCCACAGGCTTCTTCTGTTCCTGACTTTTTGTTCCATCTGGGCCCCCAACCTGTTGAAGAGTACCACTCACGTTCAGGGCAGGTGTTTCACCCACCTGCTTCACTAATATACATGCCAGTTGTCTCTAGAAACATCCTCACTGGCACGTGTGCAAGAGCGCTTTAGCAAAAAGCCAACTGGGCAATCACCACGGTCACAACCATCTATTTAATTTTGCTTTTGCTGACTTTGATTTGTGTGCCTTTTAGAAATTAAAAGTGTGTGCCTTGCTTTGGAAAGAAAGGCTATTCATTGCTCCTCTTCCCGCTCAAAAGTGAGTCTTTTACATCCGTTACACACAAGATTGTGCATCTTGGTCCTAACTACCTTGTCCCAGAGTGTGGGTGTCCTTGTTGGTGAAGTTTGGAATGATAAGCAAAGCAGCTCAGGGGTGGGATGTGTCTCAGGTCAGATGAGCAAACACATACTGCAATACTGTGCAGACAAGCCTGTAAGCTGTGACTTTTGTTAATGTCCCTTAAGAATGAAAAAATAAACAAGTGAACAACCTTATGCTGGCTTCTTAAGTACAGTGATGATAAAAAGGTAGCTTCCAGGGACACATCTGGGAGAAGATGCTAGCTCATAGCATAGCTATAGTCAGCCCAGATGAACAGACAACCTGGCAATTAATTGCTAATTAATCAGCATTCACTGAATCCTGGAAGGAGGATTACTTTGTATGTGATTATCTTTGTTAGTCAGCCATAATGAGGCCTTCCTAGAATGGTGAAACATGTGAGCCTTGTTCACTGGTACCCATCACATGTAATTGTTTCCATACTTTTGGCTGGAACAGCTATACAAGGCTTTGCACAGACCATAAGTACTAGAAGCCTTTGAGGCAGTGTTTTGTATAAACAATGCAAATATTTTATTGCTCAGTTGAGTCAAGTCTTTAAAAATGGCCTTAAATCTATCAAGGACTTTTTCCTTTGGGTTCCTGTGTAGGAGAGGGGGAGGCGATGGTGGCCGAGAAACATGAAAGGCTGAGTGTTCCTGTGGTGGAGGCCCAGGACTCTTTCATCTTAGCCTGAAGCCTATCCCACCTCTGTTTGAGGGTTGGGAGTGTGTCAAGTCCTGGGCTTTTTAATTACTTTCAAGCCCTTTAGGAAGCCTGTGCCATGCAGAGATGGAAACATATGTAACAAACACTTGATATCCAAGACTGAACTAAAGGTCTCCCCACTGAGGCCAAAGCAGAACCTCCAAGGAGATCAAAGGTTGCACAGTGTCTAGGAAAACCTCTTGATTGGGTAAAATGGCAATGCTTTATGATAATTATGATCTTGTTAGTACCATGTAAGCAGTGTAGACGAATAGGAGTAGCTCAGGTCTCTATTGTGTAAATTAATGTACCACATCTTTTTCCAAACTTTTCATTTCATATATATATATATATATATATATATATATATATATATATGAATATATTGAGGGAGGTATATATAATATATATATAGATATATCTATATTATCTATATCTATATCTATCTATATCTATATCTATATATCTATATCTATATCTATATCTATATATATATCTATATATATATATAGAGAGAGAGAGAGAGAGGGAGGTGACTGTAATATGCCTTACGTTAGACTTTCAGCTTTTATATTTCAGTTCTATGATAAGCATATCCTACCTCACTCAACGGCTCAACCAAATACTTAAATGACTTTACACTATTCCATAAAATTCCTGTACCACGGTACATTTAACTTCATACCATTTACAAGATGTTGGGTTTTGTTAAGTTCTTGGTTATAATAGGATTCAAGGAGCATAGTTAAATGAATTTTTTTCTAGAGTACATTTCACAAAAGAGTGTTACTGGGAACAGAAAGTATCCCATACCTATAAACTCTTGACATGTGAACTGTGAGTTGTGTGGAGAGAAGGAACTCATCCCAGGATTCTCTGTGGTATCCATTCCTGTGGGAGGAAAAGGTGTGTTCTGGAATGGAAGGACTCCCCTCACTGTGGATTAGTGACCATCACAGTAAAGCAAAGAAAACTTGGGAGTGGTGTGGGGTTATTTGAGTATTTGTGTCTATCTTTCTGTTGAAGATGTTGCAGTTGCTACAAATGACACAGGAGGATCAAGCAATGTAAAATTCAAAGTGTAGTATTTCTTGGTTCCATTAAAATACATATACCCTCTTTCTAGATAGCCAAGTAAGTTGCTCATACCTACATGAACACACACACACACACACACACACACACACACACACACACACACACACACCTTTTAAATTTGCATAAAACTTTAAAGAAGGCTACGTCTCAAAGGCAGAAATAGTATACACAGTGGAATCCAATTTGAGGACTCAACCAAAGGTCTGCATTCAGACCAACCACAGAAACTGAAGAGATCAACATTGACTGAGTCCAGGAAAGCCTCTTCACTTGTCTTTTGGGACACAGTTGCCTGCTGACTATGATGAATTAAGTTTGGAAGGATGCATTGGCTGAGAGAAGACCAGAGTTTCTTTCAGGTTGCTGGTGCTTGTGTTTGGTGACCTGGAGTCTCAGATCTGCTAGGCTAGCCTCTTGGGAGAGTAGCTCTAAAGCTCAGGTTTCCATTTCTGATTCAGGTTTACCCTCCATCCCTGAATTTGTCCCTTGTTTATCCCTTTTGAATTCCATACTTGCTGAGGGCTGGATTTCATTTCAGGTTCTGCTTTACAATGGCCAACTGGATATCATCGTGGCAGCCGTCCTGACAGAGCGCTCCTTAATGGCCATGGAATGGAAGGGATTACAGGAATACAAAAAAGCAACAAGAAAGGTTTGGAAGGTCTTCAAATCTGATACCGACGTGGCTGGTTATGTGCGACAAGTGGATACATTCCACCAGGTACGCAAACATTGGAGGCACAAAGGTCATGGCAGTGGATTGGTAGGATTAAACATAAAGCATAAGAACCACAAAGACATGGCTGTCCTTAGGCAAAACATCTAAGTCATAGAACAGCCAAGATGTGTTTCCTACAGCCCTCTCTTCAACAGAGAAAATAGGGCCCCATTATCAAAGTTGAGAGCGTTGATGTCCAGGCAGACAGAAGTCTATGCATTGCTGAAGACATAATGAGACACTGGAAAGGTTTGGAGTGGCGACTCATTAATGAGAAAATCCCAGGCTGTTTGGGAGTCAAAGGGAACTTGGCCAATCATTTGAGGATGGTTCAGTGCAACTGCCCACCACCTTTATAAGTCATGTAGAGAGCTAACTAGAACATGATGGCTCCATAGCTGACCCTGCAGAGTGAGCACCACTCAAGGGCTTAAGCTTCACTCCTGGAATTGTCTTTTCTCCTTGAGTTTTGAAACAGTCCTTTGTGGACTTCATAACGGGCCTTGCTAAGCATCTTCTCCCTTCTCAGTGGTCAGTAGTAACTTTCAATGTTGGGGAACTGCATGGCTGAGGCCAGCTCGCCTGGTGTGAAGGCTTCCTCAAGAAAGAGCTTCAAATTGCAGATTGAATTCCTTTTTCTAAGAAAACGTTTTTTTTTATAGGCCTTAGTGTTTTCACAAACTAATCAATTTCACCTAAAATTTAGAATTCATAGGTTCCTGTAACCTTCGTTTAATTCCTCTTAAGATCTGTGTTGATATTAGCAACTTATTTCTCTCTTGCCTGAGTCGTAAGTAAGTTACTACTGATTTCAATTAACAAATAGCTTTGCCTTGTTGATGTCTCCATTGTGTTTCTGTGTCCTATTTCAGTATTTGTGCCTTTCTCATGCTATTACCTTTTCTGTGAGCTGCTTGCTGACTTTTTAAATTTTTAAAGACAGGCTTAAAAGACAAAAGCTTTTGCCTTCACTTAATTTGTACTTCAGTTTGTGTTAGACGTATGTTAGCCCTGGTCTTAAGTGTACACAAAGATTCATTATAGCTTTATTGAGCAAAAACATTCATAATTCACATTGTATTTTATCCCCTTTGGCCACTGGGTTATTTTGAAGTATATTGCTTCATTTTCAATCATTTTGCCTCTTCTATTCTTGTATTTATTATAAGCTGAAGGGAATATACTCTATTGTAGCTTTGTGGTTTAAAATGCCACGTATTCTTTATAATTTCAACCACTTGAAATTTACTTTCTGGCCCTCAAAATGTTTTTGGCAAAAATTCCCTAGATACTTTTAAAGCAATTACATTCTTGAGTTGTTAGTTGTAATTCTTTTGATGTCAATTAATGTCTTTAAAAAAACGTTTAGTACTTATTATTTTGAGAATTTATATCACTTCTACTCAGCCTTTCCATACAATCCTGTGTCCCCCAGGTAACTCTCAAATTCACACCTCTTCTTTAATTATTCTTGGGTTATGTATATACACACATAACCTGCGAGTCCAGTTAGTGTTACTCATGCATATATGTATTTAAGGCCACCACCTGAGACTGGCTAGCTAATCTAATGGAGGCCTCATCCCTGGAGAAGACTCTGTCACCCTCTCTTCTCAGCCATTAATTGGCTATAGCTCTTTGTCAGGATTGGGGCCTTGTGAGATTTCCTCCATCTATGTTGGGATGTCAGCTGGTGTTGTCACTGTATGAGTCTTGTTTAGGTGACCATATTTTTAATTCCATAAGTGTAACTCTCTGTCTTATATAGAAGACACGACCTGGAAGCAAATATTATGGTCCTCTGGCTCTTATGATCTTTCCATGCCCTCTTCTACAATGCTCCCTGGACTTTAGGTCTACGGACTGTATTGCCAATGGGCGCCCCACAGTCATTGTCCCTGCATTTGAACAGGTATGGATTTCTGCAATGTCTCTGTCTGCTACAAAAAAAAGCTTCTTTGATGAAGGGTCGCAGTTACACTTCTCTGTGGATATAAGGAAGCATATTTAGAATGTAGTTGGTAATTATAACAGCTTACAGAATTGGCAGTAGTATGTTCTTCTGGTGGTCTACGACCTCACCAGCCATGAGCATTTGGCTAGATTTACAAAGCCAGGCATGAGGCTTCTCCTATTGAGTGGGTGTTAAGCCCAATTAGATGGCTGCTGGTCAGCCCAAGAAAATCTACTCTCAGACCCTTGGATGTATCTTACCCTGGTGGTCCTTCTGCTCTGTGTACTATATAGCTGGGTCTCTGTCTCTTCTTCTCTCTGTCTCTGTCTCATTGTCTCTGTCTTTCTGTCTCTCTGTGTCTATGTCTCTCCTTTCTTTGTCTCTGTCTAACTCTCCATCTCTCTCCTCTCTGCTCTCTCTCTCCTACCTCTGTCTCTCCTCTCTGTCTCTGTCTCTGTCTCTGTCTCTGTCTCTGTCTCTGTCTCAGTCTCTCTGTCTCCCTCCAGTTCCCATCCTTTCCCATAGCTGACAAGGGAGATATCTTAAAATCTCCCACTATGATTGAATATAGTTCTAGCTTTTCCTTTGACTTTGTGCTGTTCTATGCATGCAGCCATAGAATCCTTGTTACACATTCCTGGCACTAAATCTTTTTGTTTTATGAACTATTCTTTTTGTTTGTACTGATGCTTCTCATCTTACAGTCAACTTGATTGATAGTAGTGTAACAATATCACTTTTCTTTTGAAAGGATGCACATGGGATCCCTTTCTTTTTTCAGCATTTCCTTTTCTGTCATTTTACAACATCATATTTAAGATACGTTTCTTTCATACAGTATAATGGATTTTATTTTTTGTGGATCCTGACAATATTTTAAATTTGGAGTCATGTATTTGCATTTAATATAATTACTGATTGTTTGCTTAGAATCTACTGTCTTGTTAGGTGGTTTCTATTTGTTCCCTTGGCTCCATGTTTCTGTTTCCTTTAGTTTTGACTCTGTAGAGTTTTATGTCTTTTTATTATTTCCATCAGTACATCTGTGAGCTGACATTCTTTTGAGATTGTTTTATAACAACACTAGCACAATAGAATGCTAGACTTACTTAATGCTAATATAAATTAGAATTTGACTATTTTCCAGACAAATGT
Source organism: Cricetulus griseus (assembly GCF_003668045.3). Taxonomy (NCBI): domain Eukaryota; kingdom Metazoa; phylum Chordata; class Mammalia; order Rodentia; family Cricetidae; genus Cricetulus; species Cricetulus griseus. The sequence goes on from NC_048601.1 coordinate 87,439,074, forward strand.
GAGAACCTCTGAATATTTTAGTCTTTCCCTACTCTCCTGGTTTTAGCTATTAAATAAAAATTCTCTATCTGGTTTAAACAGGCATTATTTACAGCATTTGATCCACCCAGTACTCACGGAAAATTCACTCCACATTTAACCTGCCAGCTGCCATTATGTTTCATGCCTTTCTTGTCCCCTCAGAACACCCTTTAGCATGTGTTTTAGAAATGCATGCCGACAACGTGTTCTCTCTCTTTGGCTTTAAGTGTCTGTCTGTCACCTTTGATCGGGAAGGGCCCTGTCCAGTGCAATGAGAGGCTGCCTTTGATTGTGAAAGATTGTGAAAAATTGTGAAAGCCATGTCTCATGCAATGGCATTTAATTGCTGCCCCTGAGCTCCTGTCTTTTGTCCTCTCCTGCACCCTTGCGATGAGGAGTCAGACATTAGATTTTTGGATGCTGCTTTGAAAGTGGTTTGTGTTTTGTTCTGCTCAACACCTTCCAAGTTGTCCTACATGTTGTTTTTCATTAGTTCTACTGTTCGAACCTATAAAGTATTAATTTAGGTGCCGTTGTCATTGATGTCACTGAGTGGTGTCTTAGTTAGGGTTTTATTGCTGTGAAGAGACACCATGACCACAGCAACTCTTATAAAGAAAACATTGAATTGGGGGGCTTACTCATAGTTTCAGAGGTTCAGTCCATTATCAGCATGGTGGGGAGCATGGCAGCCTGCAGGCATCTGTGGTGCTGGAGCTGAGAGCCCCACATCTAGAATAAGAGGCATCAGGAAGTCGACTGATGTCACAGTCAGTGAAGACTGAGAAAAAGACCCCAAAGCCCACCCATAGTGACACACACTTCCTCCAACAAGACCACACATTTTCTTTCCAACCACAACAAGTGTGTGTGTGTGTGTGTGTGTGTGTGTGTGTGTGTGTGAGTGTGTGTGTGTGTGTGTGTGTGTGTGTGTGTGTGTGTGTGTGTTTCTCTGACTTGACACAATCTAGAGCCATTTGGGAAGAGGAAATGACAATTGAGAAAATGCCCCTATTAGAATCTCTTTCTCTCTCTCTCTCTCTCTCTCTCTCTCTCTCTCTCTCTCTCTCTTGTTAATGGTTGATACTCAAGGACCCAGCTCACTGTGTGGATGGTACTCCCTCTGGCATGTATTATGGGGGGCATAAGACAGCAAGCTCGGAAGCCAGGAGAAGCAAGCAGCACCTTGCCATGGCTTCTGCATCACTTCCCGCCTCCAGGTTCCCACCTTGGGTTCCCATCCTGGCTTCCCTCAGTGACCCACTGTTCCCAGGAAGTACAGGCTGAGGTAAACCCTTCCTTCCCTCTCCTTGTTGCTTTTGGCCATGGTCCTTATCACAGTAGCAGAAACCTAACTAGGTGTGCACCCTGTCTGGGCTTCTTGAGCATTGTGAAACTATAATTTGAGGGGTTGTTGTTCTTGTTGTAGTTAGAAAATTCTCAGACTCGTTTTCTTCACAGGCTGGTTATGTTCCAATGTCTTTTTTTCCTTCTAAGACTGTCTTTAGGTTTTGAGTATTCTTCCAGCTAAGGCCCTGGCTTTGGTCCCTAGCATTAGAAAGAAAGAAAGGAAGAAAGAAAGAAAGAAAGAAAGAAAGAAAGAAAGAAAGAAAGAAAGAAAGAAAGATCACGAAAATATCTTCAAACTCCAGACATGAAGAGCATGTCACAGTCTTCTCCATGATTCACATTTCCTTTCTACTGGCTTGCTACACATTTTTTACTTCTATTTCTAACATGTTGCTTAACCCAGTTGTTCACTTTTTCATATTTCACTTCACCTGCCTGCTACATACATGCACAAGCACACACACTCAATTGCTATAACCCTACACCATGTGAACGCATCATGGAGATGGGACCTACAGGTTATAATTAAGGCCAAATGAATGCATAAGACAGGGCCTTTCTTTAATGCCCTTGCCATTATAAGGGGGGACATCAGAGAAATGCTCCATGATGGCACGGGGAGATGGCCATTATCTGCAAGATAAGAGAGTATCATCTCCTGATGCAGAATTAGTGCCTAGATCATGAACTTCCTAGACATCCCCTCTGTGGTTTCTGCCAGGAACCTTTGAGATGATTCAGCTATGTTAGTACACACAGCACTACCAGACTCGTGATGAATGCTGCTGCTTCTACTTTCATTGTTATTGCCTGGATTGTGTACAAGAATAGATAGAACAATTGGAAAATTGTAAACAGTGAAATTCATGATCTAAGAAAGTATTTTTCATTCAAAACCAACCCATAACAAAATGATAAGGGCTGCAGAGGCCAATATGCACACAGAGCTGTGAAGGGCAGATGGATAGTTCCTTCTTAACCCGCCATGCTCATCTTTGTGATGATGCAGAGGCTGTGGGCTCTTCCTGTGTGTCTAAAGTCCATGGCTGGGGTTAGTTTTCTAACTAACACAGGTCTCCTCAGCCACCTGTTACTGCATCTGATGCCCTCCTTCTGCCTTGTGAATTGCCGTAGTACCCGAGACTGTACACATGTCCTTCTTGCATCTTGTATAAAACTACCAACTTAGGAAGCCAGATTGATGCTCAGGGCAGTGTGTGTCACAGAGGTAGAAAGAGGAATTGGCCCTAGCCAGAAACCCATGGCTAGCATCACACCAAGCCATCTGACTCTTCCCATGAAGTCAAGAAACATGGAAACACAAAATGACACTTCCCTGGCTTCCAGAAGACAAACAAAAGAAGCAGAGGCCCGTGCTATAGGGAGCAGTTGCCTCACAGCAGGGAGCCTGCATTCTGTATATGTGATTTGAGCATTCTGGGAGGACCCCTTCCACCCTGCTCAATGCCTTGGAACTGCCTAGTGGTTGTAGAGATGAGGGACGGGAGGAGAATAAGGAGGTTCCAGGTGAACAAAGGCACTCTCTGTGATGCTCAAGTTCTGGGAGTATAGTCCAAATGCCAAGCACCTGATGATGAAGAAAACTAACCCCAGCCATGGACTTTAGACACACAGGAAGAGCCCACAGCCTCTGCAGAACACCATAGCTCTTAATTTTTTTTAAAAAAAAGACACCAAAGGAGACTTGTCTCTACATGGGTATCCAAAATGCCCACTTAAAGGGGTGATAACTCTCCTAGTGGGGCACTAGGGACTGAGAAGGAAGTGTACACCAGCTTCTCCATGTTTTGTATGCCCAGGGAACTGCACTACTGCAGATCCAGCAAGGTTTCAGAAGACAGAGGGCGAATTCTCCTCTGTCCCACTGCAGGGTCTGCTCAGAGTGGACAAGTGGACAAGTCTTTGATTCTGCAGCATTGCAAGCAGCAGGCCTAGTCTAGTCATTCAGCCTGGTGCAACAGTGTGTCTGAGCCCCAGTCTGTCTGTAAAATGCAGGCTTTGGAGTGAATAGTCTCTAACATGACTTCTAACAAAAATGTGAACTATCTATTCTTCCTGAATGTCCAAGGGTGTCCTACAGTTAGCAAGAAACCAGGAGCCTGGGGAGATGGCTCAGTGGGTAGAATCATTTGCCCCTCAGTCCTGAAAACCTGAGTGTAAACCATGGAACCCAAATAACAAGTCAGATGAGGTAGTGAATATCTGTAATAACTGTGCTCCTTCTGGGACATGGGAGGCAGACAGGAGAGTCTCGGACCAGCCCTTCTGGGGTACACAGCAGAACAGCACAAAGGGAGGCACTGGCTCAGCAAGGCAGAAGGCAGCAATGACACTCACAAGCTGTCCTGGGACCTTTTCTTGTGCTCCTGCCTTCAAACATGCACATATACTTATGCATGCATGCACACACAGTAAAAATAAAGGTAAGAAAGGAGATGTAGAATGGTAGAGTGGTCTCCAGAAAGTGTTGCAATTTCCTCCACATCAACATACACTTGTCTGTTCACCTCCGTCTGTCTATCTATCTATCTCCACCTAGAAGAAAGAAGTTGGAAGTTGAGATGAAGGTGGATAAGGAGAGACAGGATGGGAGGGAAGGGGGGGAGTAAACTGTGGATAATATGCGATCCCCAGGATAGGGGCCCACCAAGGTCATGGCAGCAGCCTCTACGTTGGTTCTTACTAATGTTCTCTCTGGATCACAGAGCCTTAGTCCCTTTTCATGGCCTGTTTTTAACTTGTGGCCAGGTCAAGGCTGCCCAGCTGCTGCACCATATGGGTTCTCTCTGGTCCTTTTTCAAAGTTGGTGATACTCTGCCATGTGCAGACCATTTTGTGCTGACATCACTGATTCATCATGCCAGCTAAAGGATGCTCTGTTGGTCAGTGTTTCAGTGCTGGGTCTTACATTCACTACACAACTGTTGTACCTCTAGGCTACATCCTTGGCCCTTTTTATTTTCATTTTAAGGCTGGCCTTAAACTTGTGATCCTCCTGTCTGAGTTTTCTGGATAGCCAGGATCATGGGCCTATACTACTAGGCCTGGCCCCAAGAATTCTTTCCCCCCAACTCTGTTTTGACTACTCATTGAGAAATGAACAAAATTGTATAAGGATTCTAGGCATACTGATGAACTGCTTGAGGAACACGTTTCTATTTTAAACTTCATTAAGCAAAATGTCTTGAAGAAAATAATTTAATCATTTCCATTTTGTATCTTTACGAAAATATTTATTGACACTAATTATTCTCCATGTAAACATTGAAATAAGAGCTTGGATTACATGTCTATTTTCATTCTTTATTAAATTTTACTGAGTGAGAATTCTGTTAGCACAAGTTTTGTATAATTAATAAATCTATCTGATTTCAGCAAGTCCTAGGTACTGAATTTTACATTTTTTTCACTGTTGGTATCTATCCACACTTATTCAGGATTCACAAGATGGGTTATCTCAGCTAGGTAGAAATTTGCAGCTGAAACATAGACCTCAACATCCAGATGAGGATGCTGAGTCGCAGAAGCTAAGGCCTCTGTATTGGTTACTTTACAATTGCTGTGATAAAACACCACAGTTAAAGTGGCTTACAGAAGTAAGAGTTAATTCAGTCTATGGCTCCAGAAGGGTAAGAGCTCATCATGGCAGGAGGCAAGGAAGCAAACAGCCAGTTGTTATGGGAATTTTGTCTATGTTGTGGTCCAATATCTAATGGAGCCATTCAGCTAGTTGGAATGGATCATGGAGTTCCCTGGCGGACTAGGGAAAGTAGTCCCCAGAAAGAAGAGGAGGAGTCAGAAGGTTGTTTGGCTTTTTGAACCTGGAAGTGAATGGTGGAAGTGTGTGCTGCACTTGCTTGTGGTTGTCTCAGGTTTTATCTTTAATGTCTGTCCATGAGAATTATTTCTAATAGGTGGTAAAAGGAATCACACTAGCCAGCATGGTGATGGTAGCAGGTCATTAAGAACTCACATCTTCAAATGCAGCAAGAGAGGATGAACTGCAAATGTCACAAGGCTTTAAATCTCAAAGCCTTTTCCCAATGACATACTTCCTCTAGCAAGGCTGCACCACCTAAACCTCCTCAGATAGTGCCACCAACTGGGGACCAAGTGCTCAAGTACAGGAAGGGCATTCTCATTCAAAATGTCACAGACTCTTTCTCACTCCTTATCCCCATTTCTTTTTTTCATGTTTTTTTGTTTTGTTTTGTTTTGTTTTTCAGCAACCACATGGTGGCTCACAACCACCTGTTATGCCCTCTTCTGATGTTCAGATATACATAGAAGCAGAGTGTTGTATCCATAATAAATAAAATCTTTTTAAAAAAATTTTTTGCAGATTTTATTATTTGAATTAGAAGCAAGATTGTTTTACATGACAATCCCAGTTTCCTTCTCCCTCCCGTCCTCCCCTACTACTCCCCCAACTAAAACCCTATCTATCACATATCCTTTCTGCTCCCCCTGGATGGTGAGGCCTTCCATAGGGTGTCATCAGAGTCTATTGTATCCTTTGGAATAGGGCCTAGGCCCACCCCCGTGTGTCTTGGCTCAGGGAGTATCCCTCTATGTGGAATGGGCTCTCAAAGTCCACACCTATGCTAGGGATAAGTACTGAACTACCACAGGAGGTCCTGTAGATTTCTGAGGTTTCCTCACTAAAATCCATGTTCCTGGGGTCTGGATCAGTCCCATGCTGGTATTCCAGATATCAGTCTGGGGAGCAAGAGTTCCCCGATGTTCAGGTCAGCTGTTTCTGTGGGTTTCACCAGCCTGGTCTGGAACCCTTTGCTCTTCACTCATCCTTCTCTGCATCTGGATTCCAGTTCAGTTCAGTGATAAGTTGTGGGTGTCGGCTTCTTCTTCCACCAGCTGCTGGAGGAGGGCTATCGGGTGGCATATAAGTCAGTCATCAATCTCATCATCAGGGGAGGGCATCTAAGGTAACTTCTCCTCTGTTGCTTAGATTGTTAGTTGGTGTCATCTTTGTAGATCTCAGACATTTCCCTAGTGCCTGATTTCTCTGTAAACCTAAAATGTCTCCCTCTATTATGGTATCTCCATTCTTGTTATCTTCTATTCTTCCCCCGACTCAACCTTTCTGCTCCTTAATGTCCTCTGCATCCCTCCTCTTCTCCCCTTCTCATTCTTCTAGCTCCCTCCCCCCTCTTCCCCTGCTCTCAGTTTGCTCAGGGGATCTTGACCCTTTCCCCTTCTCCAGGGGACCATGTATGTCTCTCTTAGGGTCCTCCTTGTTTACTAGCTTCTCTGGCAGTGTGGATTGTAGCCTGGTAATCCTTTACTCTATGTCTAAAGTTCACATATGAGTGAGTACATACCATGTTTGTCTTTTTGTGATTGGGTTACCTTGCTCAGAATGGTTTCTTCTAGTTTCATCCACTTTCCTGCAAATTTCAAGATTCATTTTTTTTCTGATGAGTAAATGTACCACATTTTCTCTATCCATTCTTCAGTTGAGGGGCATCTAGGCTGCTTCCAGTTTCTGGCTATTACAAATAGTGCTGCTATAAACATTGTTGAACAGATGTCTTTGTTGTATGAATGTGCTTTTTTGGGTATATACCTAAGAGTGGAATTGCTGGATCTTGTGGTAGACTCATTCCCATTTTCTTGAGGAGTCGCCATACTGATTTCCAAAGTGACTGTACAAGTTGGCATTCCCACCAGCAATGGAGGAGTGTTCCCCTTTCTCCACATCCTCTCCAGCATAAACTATCATTGGTGTTTTTGTTTTTAGCCATTCTGACAGGAGTAAGATTAGGTATCTCAGAGTTGTTTTGATTTGCATTTCCCTGATAACTAAGGATATTGAACACTTTCTTATGTGTCTTTCAGCCATTTTAGATTCCTCTATTGAGAATTGTCTATTTAGTTCTGAACCCCACTTTTTAATTGGGTTGTTTGGTGTTTTGGAGACTAGCTTCTTGAGTTCTTTGTATATTTTGGAGATCAGCCCTCTGTCAGATGTGGGGTTAGTAAATATCTTCTCCCAGTCTGTAGGCTGCTGTTTTGTCTTGCTGACTGTCTCCTTTGCCTTACAGAAGCTTCTCAGTTTCAGGAGGTCCCATTTATTAATTGTTGATCTCAGTGTCTGTGCTACTGGTGTAATGTTCAGGAAGCGGTCTCCTGTACCCATTAATTAAAGGGTATTTCCCACTTTGTCTTCTAATAGGGTTAGTGTGGCTGGATTTATGTTGAGATCTTTGATCCATTTTGACTTAAGATTTGGGCAGGGTGAAAGGCTTGTGTCTATCAGTAGTCTTCTGCATGTTTGCATCCAGTTATGCCAGCACCATTTGTTGAAGATGTTCTTTTTGGTCCATCGTATAAATTTGGATTGTTTGTCAAAAAGCAGGTGTTTGTAGGTGTGTGGGTTAATATCAGGGTTTTCAGCTCTATTCCATTGGTCTACCTGTCTATTTTTGTGCCAATACCAAGCTGTTTTCAGGACTATAGCTCTGTAATAGAGCTTGAAGTCAGGGATGGTGATGCCTTCAGAAATTCCTTTATTGTACAGGGTTGTTTTGGCTATCCTGGTTCTTTTGTTTATCCATAAGTTGAGTATTGTTCTTTCAAGGCCTGTGAAGAATTATGTCAGTATTTTGTTGGGGATAGCACTGAATCTGTAGATTGCTTTTTGGCAAGATTGCCATTTTTACTATGTTGATCCTACCTATCTGTGAGCATGGGGGATCTTTCCATTTTCTGGTATCTTCTTTAAATTTTTTTTTTAAAGACTCAAAGTTCTTGCTATACAGGTCTTTCACTTTTTGGTTAGTGTTACCCCAAGATATTTTATGTTGTTTTGACAATTGTAAAGGGTGATGCTTCTCTGATTTCTTTCTCAGCCCTCTTATATTCTGTATATAGTAGGGCTACAGATGTTTTTGAGTTAATCTTGTATCGTGCCACTTTGCTAAAGGTGTTTATCAGCTGTAGGAGTTCCCTGGTAGAGTTTTTCGGGTCACTTATGTAGACTATCATATTATCTGCAAATAGTGAGAGTCTGACTTCTTCCTTTCCGATTTGTATCCCCTTGATCTCCTTTTGTTGTCTTATTGCTCTAGCTAGAACTTCAAGGACAATATTGAAGAGATATGGAGAGAGTGGACAGCCTCTTCTTGTCCCTGATTTTAGAGGAATTGCATTGAGTTTCTCTCCATCTATTTTGATGTTGGCTTGCTGTAAATTGCTTTTATTATGTTTAGGTATGTTCCTGTTATCCCTGATTTCTCCAAGACCTATATCATGAAGGGGTGTTGGATTTTTTCAAAGACTTTTTTGGCATCTAGTGAGATCATCATGTGATTTCTCATTCTCAGTCTGTTTATATGGTGGATTTTCGTATGTTGAACCATCCTTGCATCCCTGGGATGAAGCCTACTTGATCATGGTGGATGATTTCTCTGATGTGTTCTTGGATTTGATTTGCCAGTATCTTATTAAGAATTTTTGCATCAGTGTTCATGAGCGATATTGGTCTGTAGTTCTCTTTCTTTGTTATGTTTTTGTGTGGTTTGGTATCAAGGTTATTGAAGCCTCATAAAAAGAGTTTGGCAATGACCCTTCTGCTTCTATTGTATGGAATACTTTGAGAGAATTGGTATTAGCTGTTCCTTGAATTTCTGGTAGAATTCTGCACTGAAGCCATCTGGCCTTGGGCTTTTTTTTTTTTTTTTTTTTTTTTTTTGGTTGGGAGACTTCTGATGACTGCTTCTATTTCTTCAGGGGCTATAGGTCTATTTAAGTTGCTTATCTGTTCTTGATTTAATTTTGGTAAGTCAAATCTGTCCAGAAAATTGTCCATTTCCTTTAGATTTTCAAATTTTGAGGAATATAGGTTTTTGAAGTATGACCTGATGATCCTCTGGATTTCCTCTGTGTTTGTTGTTATGTCCCCCTTTTCATTCCTGACTTTATTAATTTGCATGTTCACTCTCTGCCTTTTGGTAAATTTGGATAAAGGTTTGTCTATCTTGTTGATTTTCTCAAAGAACCAACTCTTCGTTATATTGATTCTTTGTATTGTTCTCCTAGTTTCCATTTGATTGATTTCAGCCCTAAAATTGATTATTTCCTGGCATCTGCTCCTCCGGGGTGTATTGGCTTCTTTGTGTTCTAAAGCTTTCAGTTGCGCTGTTAATTCTCTAGTGTGATTATTCTCCTGTTTCTTCATGTGGGCATTTACCGCTATGAACTTTCCTCTTAACACTGCTTTCAAAGTGTTCTACAGGTTTGGGTATATTGTGTCCACATTCTCATTGAATTCTAGGAAATCTTTAATTTCTTTTTTTATTTCTTCCTCAACCCAGGAATTGTGTAATTGGGTGTTCCTTAATTTCCATGAGTTTGTAGGTTTTCTGTAATCCCTGTTGTTGAATTCTAACTTTAAAGCATGGTGGTCTGATAAGATACAAGGGGTTATTTCAATTTTGCAATTTTGTTTGTACCTGTTGAGGTTTGCTATGTTGCCAAGTATGTGGTTGATTTCAGAGACGGTTCCATGTGTCACTGGGAAGATGGTAAATTGTTTTGTATTTAGATGGAATGTTCTATAGATCTGTTAAGTCTAATTGCACCATAACTTCTATTAGTTCCTTTGTTTCTTTGTTAAGTTTCTGTCTGGTGTTCTTGTCCAGTGGTGAGCTTGGAATGTTGAAGTCTCCCACTATAAGTGTGTGTGGTTTTATGTGTGATTTGAGTTTTAGTAATGTTTCTTTTACAAACGTGGATGCCTTTGTGTTTGGGGCATAAATGTTCAGAATTGAGACTTCGTCCTGATGGATTTCTCCTGTCATGAGTAGGAAGTGACCTCCTTCATCTCTTTTGATTGATTTTAGTTTAAAGTTTCTTGGGCCTATTTGATTGGAAAATCTTTCCCCAACCTTTAATTCTTAAGTACCGTCTGTCTTTGAAGTTGAGGTGTGTTTCTTGTATGCAGCAGAAGGATGGATTCTGTCTTCTTATCCATTCTGCTAATTAGTGTCTTTTTATAGGGGAGTTAAGACCATTAATATTGATGGATATTAATGACCATTGATTGTTCATTCTTGTTTGTTTTTGATTTGGTGATGGTGGTGAAATTATGTGTGGGATTCTATCCCTTTTTCCTTTTGATTGTTGGCAAAGTGGGATTGCCTATTGCCTATATTTTTCTGGTTGTACTTAACTTCCTTGGGTTGCAGTTTTCTTTCCAGAACTTTTTTTAGGGCTGGATTGGTGAATATATATTGTTTGAATCTGTTTTTGTCATGGAATATCTTGTTTTCTCCATCTATATTGATTGAAAGCTTTGCTGGGTATAGTAGTCTGGGCTGGCATCCATGGTCTCTTAATATAGGTAGAATATCTATCCAGGATCTTCTGGCTTTCAGAGTTTCCATGGAAAAGTCAGGTGTAATTCTGATAGGTTTGATTTTGTAAGTTACTTGACCTTTTTCCTTTGCTGCTCTTAGTATTTTCTCTTTATTCTGTATGTTTGGTGTTTTGATTATTATGTGGTGAGGAGACCTTTTTTTTTTTGGTTCAATCTATTTGGTGTTCTGTAGGCCTCTTGTATTTTCATTGGCATGTCTTTCTTTAGGTTGGGAAAGTTTTCTTCTATGATTTTGTTGAATATGTTTTCTGCACCTTTGAGTTGGATTTCTTCACCTTCTTCTATACCTATTATTCTTAGGTTTGGTCTTTTCATGGTATCCCATATTTCCTGGATATTTTGTGTTAGGGATTTGTTGGTCTTAAGATTTTCTTTGGTTGATGAGTCTATTTCTCTAGTGTGTCTTCAACTCCTGAGATTCTCTCTTCTATCTCTTGTATTCTGTTGGTTATGCTTATGTCTGTAGTTCCTGATCATTTACCCAGCTTTTCTATTTCCAGCATTCCCTCAGATTGTGCTTTCTTTATTGTCTCTATTTCAGTTTTTAGGTCTTGAACTGTTTCCTTGAGAGATTTGTTGATATCTTGTATTTTTTTTGGTTTGTTTTTTCTTCCATTTTTTTAAAGAGATTTTCTCATGTCCTCTTTGAGATCCTCTATCATTTTCATGAAGATGTTTTTAAGGTCATTCTCTTCTGGTTCATCTGAATTGTGATGTTCAGGTCTTGCTGGTGTATGGTTCCTAGTCTCCGGTTTTCTGTTGTTGAATGTGCTTTTACATTGTCCTCTTCTCATCCTTGCTTTTGGTGGGTGTAGCAGGAGTCTCTTCCCCTCCTGGTGGGTATGGGACCAAGGTTCCCTTCTGGTAGATGCAAACAGATCCAATACTCTGAAGTCTGTCCTCTTCTCATGGATGGAGGTGGCACTGTTACCAGAACTGGAACCTGAACCTGAAACAGCCCCTGGCCTACCTGGACCGGTGGATGGAGGTGGAACTACCACCAGGGCCTTGGGAGTGTCCGGGTGTGCCGGATCCTGCTTCGAAGCTCGGATCTGGTGAGCAGACCCCTGGTGTCAGAAGTTTCTGAGCAGGGCTGCCAAACCGGAACTGGAAGCAGCCCCTGGCCTACCCGGACTGGTGGATGGAGGCAGAACTGTTGCCAGGGCCTTGGCAGTGTCCAGTTGTGTTGGGTCCCACTGCAGAGTTCCAATCCGGTGAGCTCCAATGTCTCTGAGCAGGGCTGCCAATCCAGAACCGGAACCTATTTTTTGTTTTTTGAAACAGGGATTCTCTGTGGCTTTGTAAACCAGGCTGGCCTGCAACTCATAGATATTCACTGGCCTCTTCCTCCTGAGTGCTGGGATTAAAGGTGTGTCTCGCCACCCCTGACCCCATTTCTTATCATTGCTAAAATGAGATACCAAGAGTCCTGGTTTCTGACCCCAGAGTTTCCTACCTCAGGCCTGCTGCTGGCAAGATGGAATCATAGTGGTGTCCTTGGATAGGCGACAACAGACTGTAGACTTGCCTGCTATAATAAAGCATTGGCTGAACCCCAAGTGGTGACGACATCCTGTAGACATAGAACACTGGGTTTTAAGAAGGCTGTAGAGCTCTTGGTGGTGAGGGCAGCTTCATCCAGTATTAAGAAGAGGTGTAACTAGGGCTGTGATATTAATAAAATAACAAATGCTGGAAGTGGCTAAGTAACCAGAGAGAATATGGGTGGTGACTTGGATAAGAGAGGTAAAGTGGGCAGAGCACATTGGTTAATGGTCTGGAGCTTGGAGTAGAGCTGAGAAAGGACTAGAAGAGAGTTATAGGGACGTGGTGGTGGGGTCAAGGACATGGGAGTCACTGAAATATTTTAAGGACCTGTTTATAGCTCTAAGGGAACTTTAAAATGGTAGCAATAGGATGAATTTAGGCCAGGGAGGCCCTGGAAACAGTGTCCAGTTAGGGGCTTTACAGTGAGAATACCCCTCATCACTTCTATGAGATTTCCTGCTTGATGTTTGATTCTCAGCTCTAAGTAAAGATGAGATGGATGTAGCTTTAATAGCCAAGCCGTACAGACAGGCTCCCTGGAGAGATGTTGCTCACTGTGTGTTCATGTCACCTTAAATACTTGTGATGTATAGAAACACGCTAATGTCCCTGTCCTCTCTGCTGTCACAAGAATCTCCAGCCCCCAAAGTACAGCCCTGGCCAAGCTTATGTCTGACCCTGTGGGACATTTACCCCACTGAGTGCTCAGACATATGGTCTGCCACAGTTTCTGGGGCTTCTCCAACATGCCCTGACCTTTGGCAGAAGGGAAAGGCCACAGTGGCTCAGAGCTTGACTCTTTGAGAGTGTGATCATGTTGGGGGTTGTGTGGTTAGTGAGCACAAGGCAGACGATGGAATTAGATAAACTTGGTTTGAATTCATTTTGGCCATTTACTATCTGCTTTGGAAACTCAGAGTATGAACAGTTATTTTGTAGGGATGTGGCAAGGGCCAAGGGAGTTGACAATGTTTATCGAGCCCTTGGTCTGTGGTCTGTGTGTAAATCTTTATCCTTGAGTCTATGGAATCTTGTTGCTACTCTGTAGTCTATGGTAATATACTCACCGTATATTTACCAATAGTTTATAAATGAAGAACTAGAAGCATCACCTGAGAAAACTGTTCAATGCTCTAAATACTCTTCATAGTAGGTAATGTTGGGCAGCACATCCCACAACACTACCGTGTGCTTACTGCTTCAGGGACAATGAGTCAGAGTGGGATGGAATACTCTGGGCCCCAGGCTCAAGGCTACAGGCCTGCCCATGAGGTGCGCATGCCGTGGTGACATCCTTAGCACTTGGTGGTACAACCAGACCACAGAGATGACTTGTTCTCTCCTTCTTAGGAGGAGGAGGGAGAACATGCAGACAGAAAGTAATAACTCACATAACTCTCCAGGTGCAACTTCAGTTTGTTCTTTGTGACAACAAAAGAATTGAAAAAGATGGGAAGGATGGCCACTGGGTGGTCTTTAAATGGAGAGGACAGTCAACTGGGGATCTAAATGTTTCCAAGGAGAGTCCACCCAGCGAGTAACAGAAAGCCCCATGTCTGGATTCACCTGTTGTTATTTTTTTTAACAATTTTAAATAATGTGGGAGATCGTTATGGACAGTTGGCTCCAGAAGGGTCTTCAGCAAGGCCCTGGTTGTGTTGACATGATAAAGGAGGCAAGGAGCAATATATGCATCCTTAACCTTTGACTAATTGAGAGAAGATGAGTTGTTCTTAAAAACATCCAACCAAGGGGCTGGAGAGATGGCTCAGTGGTTAAGAGCACTGACTCTTCTTCCAGAGGTCCTGAGTTCAGTTCCCAGCAACCACATGGTGGCTCACAACCACCTTGAATGAGACCTGGTGCCCTCTGCCAGCATGCAAGCAGAAGACATAATAAATAAATAAAGTCTTTTAAAAAATCCAACCAAGACAAATATTCAGACCAACTACACCTATATCTGCATCACCCAATATAGATTAGTGCTCAGAAATGTGTCTTGGCTTTGTTACAGCATTTGTTTAAGAAAGATCTTTATCCCCACCCTTCCCCTAGCTCTGTTGCCTTTTATAGAGAGGTGTGCCCTGGCTCTAGTGGTCTATGTCTCTATTTTCCAGACCTGGAACAATTCCTTGGTTTGTTGATGCAATCATGGGCAGAAAACATATGGAAGTCTGCTACACCCCACCTCCTTCCGAAATTTCATGGAAGCTACAGTTAGGGTCTCCAAAAGCAGGTGTTCAGGACTTTAGGGGTTACACGCTAGGAACCAATGATGGTAGGAATGAGAAGGTAGGTGGGAAAAGGGCAAGACAAAAATAAGAGGCCGGCCAGATCAGCCAGAAGGGAGGTCTGGAGAGAAGATTTTCATCAGGCTGTTCCTCATAAGTCGAAATATTCCAGCCACTCAGCCATCTAATGTGGGCAGGTCAAGGTGAGCATCACCTTGAGAAAGGCTCAGGTGGGGGGGGGGAATGCCAGATGAGGGCTTCCACTAACGGTAACCCTTGACAGAAGTGTCACTGTACTTAGCATGGCTGCTGCCAGATAATGTCCATGGCTATTCTCAGGCCTGTAGGACAAGACTGTGGGAACTGGCAGTTTGTGTAAGACCACATAGGAAACTGTCTTCCTTGTTTTGTGTGATACAGTCTGTCCAAGCCCTCAGTACACTTTTGCCTTCTATCTGCCTTAGATGGATTAGTGGGTGGGGCATTCACATTAGCAAGGTACCATACTATATATATATATATATATATATATATATTATAGAGAGAGAGAGAGAGAGAGAGAGAGAGAGAGAGAGGGAGGGAGAGAGGGAGGGAGAGAGGGAGGGAGAGAGGGAGGGAGAGAGAGATCATATATACATACACATATTTCTAAATGCTAATAAAAGTTAGCTCAAGACACAAAGAAAGAGGGATTGGACCTTGGTTTTCATTTCTTAGGAACCCTGGTCTCTTGGGACGAAAAACTGGCTAAGACTCATCAGAAAGCATTTTTACTTTTTTGTTATTAACTGTGTTATAACAAATGTTTCTAAAACTCAGTGCCATAAAGCCACAGTTTATTATTTCTCACAAGCATGTGGACAGACTGGACTCAGTTGGGGGTACTGATTCAGGCAGGGTAGGCTGAAGTCATATACACAGCTGGATCCAGCTGGAGCCTAGCTAAAGCTGGGATGCCAGCATGGTCCCTACTTTGGGGCTTTCTCTCTCTGGGGACTTCTAGGTAGTATGCTAGTCTGGACAACATCACAACATGGCAGCAGGTCTGTCAGATTGAAACTCACAAGTTTCCTTTTAAGGGCTGCACTCAAAAATCACATGACGTTTTTCTACTGTGTTGTCTTTGTCAAGAAAATCCCAGAGAAAGACCTTATTCTTGGGGCAAAGGATAGAAAATATTTGAAAGTAGAAACTACACTGTCTTTTGTTCCCTTTGACACTACCATGGCCGTCATCTTGCAGGAGTCTCATGGGTTCGTGTGAGTACAAATGTCTTCTGATTCACAAGGGCATTGCTGAATTCTAACCGATTTTACTGACTAGTTTTCTAGTCAGAAACCAGAAAGCACAGCTCTACCCTTAAAAAATCAGCAATGTTCAGAGGCATCCCATTTGGAGATGACTCGTCCCCTCCGTGGAGTCCACTGCCTTGATTCACTGAAATCTTCAGCCAAAAACTGAAGCTAAATTTTCACTTTCTGTTCTTGCCATTCACTGTTGGTTTACAAGTAGGCCTTGTTCTCTCAGATCACTGGGAAACTGTTGGTGGTTTAGATTTGTAGAAAAATGCTTTTATTTATTCAAAGCATCAGCTTCCTTTCTCCAAGCTAGCAGTCTTGTTCTGTACTGCGATTATGAGGTTTTGCTGTGTAATGGTCTCAGATAGGGTTGCATCTTTCCTTCTCTAACAAAGAAGGGATTATCTTGGCCAGTGTCTGCTTTAAATACCATCCAGTGTGTTAGTTCTCATCAAAAGCACTGGCCACTGGCCACTGGCCACAGAAAATTTGTTTCTACTCACTGTTGGTTAAATACTATAAGGGACTGATAGATTTCTATGCCAGAGGTGGGGGAAGTCTATTGTTTTAGTCTGTGTAGTCTTTTAATGAGTAAACTTAACATTTTCATTCAGTTATTCAACAAAGCTTCTTAGCCTAGGACTAGAGTCTTTTATGATTAGGATTCAAGAGGTCATTGAACCTAGGAAAAAAATCACATCCTTATTTCTACTAACCTTTTGCTGAAATAGTATTTCCTTCCATTATGAATTATGAAATTTGGCATTTCCTTTGCTTTGAATGTAGGCGAAAAAAATCACAGTGGCACTGGTGGTGCCTTTGACTACCTGGCCAGAAAGAAGAGCCATTTTCATATCAGATTCACTGTCACAGATACGGCAGTTGATATCTGGAAATGACTTTTGTGCTCATTAGTTTGAAGTCATAGCCTTACGAGATCCAGTGATTTCAGATTGAATTAATAGAATATATTACACACATACACATTGTACTGAAAATTTACATTTTCCTGTGTTGATTTCATTTGTGATTTATAAATATATATTGTGTGTGCTGTGTGTGTGTGTGTGTGTGTGTGTGTGTGTGTGTGTGTGTGTGTGTACGATTGGGTTTCTGTATCCATGGGTTCTGTGTCTGTGAATTCAACACAGATCTAAATGTGGTTATGATAGCTGCATCTGCATAGAACATATAGACAAATTTTCTTATTCAATATAATATAGTGCAATTATTTATGTATCTTTACTTGGTAATGGGTGTTTATAATAGTTTGGCTTTGAAGTGGCCCCCATAGGTTTATGTTTTGAACATGTTGACTTTTCCTGGGAAGATGCAACACACACACACACACACACACACACACACACACACACACTAGAGACCAATGTGATAATTAAGCCAATGGCCGATTTGGTGAAAAAGTTTTTCTTTTTCTTTTTTTTTTTGTTTGTTTTTTTCTTTTTCGGGATAGGGTTTCTCTGTATTGCTTTGGAGCCTGTCCTGGAACTCACTCTGTTGACCAGGCTGGACTCACAAAGATCCGTCTGCCTCTGCCTCCCAAGTCCTGGGATTAAAGGCGTGTGCCACCAACACCTGGCAACAAGAAATTTTCTTATTGGGGTTTCTAACAGGAATGTGGGTGAAGCATGATTTACTAGGAGCAGGGATGACTCAAAGGCAGCTGCATCACCAGAAATACCATACCAGCATAGGTACCAACTCCCAAACCGCACCCCTGCTGCTCTCTCTCTATGCATCTTGCAGGGAGCTCCACAGTTTGGGTGGTTTTTTTTTTTTTTTTCCTTGTTGTACTGCCAGGCAAGGATCCTCAGTCTTTGAGGCTGTGTTTTGGCCATGAGTCTGCCCTTAACTCCTGTTTCAGTTTGGAGGGAAGGTTGTGATTCCGAGCACATGCTCTACAGTCCAGGGTACTGGCTGACCGGATGGTGGTGCTGTGTTAGGAGGTTATAGCTGCCTTGAGGGTTTATGGTCCAGATCCACCCCCTGCTTCCTGCTCTGAGATGTAATTAGGCCAAGTTCAGGCTGCCAGGGGAGGGAGCAAGTCCTACCGCCATGACTTAACCATCCATGAACTTGTGAGCCAAGATAAATCTTTCTTCCCCAAAGTTTCTTCTTGTTAGATATTTGGTCACATAAATGAAAAAAAAATAAGGAGTGGCAGTATTTCAACTAATTTACAAGCGATTTAGCATGTTCAGAAGTGTGTGTGTGTGTATGATATTAGCCATAACCACACTTTTATATCAAGACAGTTGAGCATCCATAGATTTTGCTGTCTCTCGGAGGTCCTGAAATCTATCCCCTGCAGAATCTAAAGTCTGCCCTGCCCATTTTAAAACATTATGGCTATATCAGATAGACAGAGGGACCCATAACACTCCCACACAAGCGATTAGGGATCCATGTGTTAGACTGTTTTGAATTATTGAAATAATGTATAGGCCTAGCTTTGGTGACTCAAGGCTCAGAAGTTGTGAACTAAGCTATTAAGTAAATTATTACCCTGGTGATCCTACCTACTTCTTCTAATATCTGCATATTCTGGTAACATTGTAGGGGAGGGGCTAGGAGGACAGATTCAATATGTTCCTGTTCCTCATAACAAATAACTGAGAGAAACTATTGAGAGGGGCAGGTTTTGGTTCTCTGTTTCTGAGGTTTCTGGCCACGGTCACTTGGCCTTGCCACTGAGAGCCTATGGTTAGGCAGAACATGGTAAGGGAGGGTACACACTGCAGAGCAGAGCTGTTCAGATCCTAGGCACTGGAGAGCAGAGATTCAGAGTGCATGGGACAGTGGCATGCTCCCAGTGACCTGCTTCCTCCCACTTGGCCCATCCTCTCAATAGTGCCAAATTTCTAACCCCTCCCCTCTGAAGATTAATCTTTTGTTCACTGCTCCAGTAATTTGATCCGTCAACCAGGGACAAAGCCTTCAACACATGAGCCTTTTGAGGGGCACTCCTTATCCAAACCATGCTATGCCTGGGTAGGTCCCTGCTCTACTCCCTAGCAGTGTGACCGGGCAAGTTATTTAGTCTGTTCATGTGATTCCTCACCTGTGACACATTAGAGCTCTTAAACTTTCTGTCAAGGATAAAGGTGTTCGCCTCTGATCTGTTTTCCCTTACACAATCATTGTGACTATTGAGTATACATTCAAATATAGACTATTGAGTATACACTTATGCATTTAAAATTATTTAGTTTTTAAAAAAGTAACAATTCACAGGAAGATTAGGTACTATGATTATGGAGCTAATGCTCACTGATTACTCAACACCTGGTGAACATATGGTGCTTTCCTGCTCTTTGTAGCAGCCTCTCCTGTGTTAATCTATTTGCACAGGGCAGGAAGCTCTCCCCATGTTCCTGGGGTCGCTTCACTGATATCATGTTAAAAGTTCAAATGATTAAATTACTTCAGTAATGTTTATCAGGCTGACCTAGAGCTGTGTCTGGTTATTGCTTCACTGCGACAGGGAAACCATCTAGATCTGAGGAGGGACAGCTGAGGTGATGTTTGCCATTCATTTTGTCTGAATGAAACAGTAAATGATTTCTTTTCTCCTAGTTATTTCTTTGGAGATAGGCACTCACTACACAGTGCAAACTTTCCTCTACCTTACAATCCTCTTGCCTCAGCAGTGCTGGTTTACGGGTGTGTACCAGCACGCTGGGCTCCAGCACTGAATTATTTCCAAAGCACTGAGTCCTTCCTGCATCAACAATGATCAGAAACCTCTCTGTTGACAATAAGTGAAGAGCACCCAGTCTTTAATTTTCTTTTCATTTGTACCAAATTCCTAACACATGGAAACAAAGAAGGGAAATGTAAGAGCTTAGCTGCAGCAAGCAGCAAGCAAGCTTCAAAATAAGAAAGCAAGCTTCCTGGGCTGGGGCTGTCCAGTGTGGAGATCTCAGATTTATTTTTGTTCCTAAGATTTATTTTTTTTTACACAGCGGCCAGAGTCCCAAGGCTTAGGTTCTGGCAGGTCTGCCTTCCTGGAGCTGTTGTACAAAGGGACTTCCAGCTTCAGCCTTTGTTTCAGTTCTATTGCTTTTCTGTGTCCTTCCCACCTACTGTGTTGAGACAGGGGCCGTGACCTCATCATCTCTATGTTGGGAGAAGAGAAAAGCACATCAGATAGCATGCTAAATCTCCTACAGTTCCCTTGTTGTGAGCCTGGCTGCATCAATAGGCAGTTTTTCGGTTTTTTTTTCTTTTTTCTTATTTTCAATACAGAGTTTCTCTGTATTGTTTTGGAGCCTATCCTGGCACTCCCTCTGGAGATCAGGCTAGCCTCGAACTCACAGAGATCCCCCTGCCTCTGCCTCCTGAGTGCTGGGATTAAAGGCGTATGCCACCAACGCCCGGCCTTTTTCTCTTTTAAAATTAAATATTGAATGCACACTCAGTAGTAATAATGTTTGTGGAAGGTGAGATGGACCAGAGGTGAATGCCATTATCCTTGCCAGCCAGTTTAAGAAATCCAGTATTCCAGTATCTTAGCCTTCCCTGCCCCACCCTCTCCCTACTACCCCTGGAGGGAAATGTTGTCTTGTGCTCATTATTCTCTTCCTTTGCTCATTTGAATCAATAATCCTTTATATACATAAGATTTTCTCTGTAAATATACATTTTGTTCCTTTGTTGGTTAATTTCCCATAAAGAAACTACTCAGTGTGTATTTTGTGATGACATCACTTTGTGCTGGCCCATGCTGGAGAGATTCACCCATGTTGATGTGCTCAGTGTTGCTGTTCTTTCACACTACACAATAGGTTTGCATTATTTGCCCAACCACTGCTGGTGGACCCTCTGGCTGCTCCAGAGACTTTGCATCTACAGTTGGTCTCACCCTCGCCCACCACTCTTTGTGCCTGTGTTAACATGACTAGATAACGTGTGTCTTCCACATGGATGGTGTCCTTGATGGGTTATTGGACACTGTGCCTCCTTTCTTCTCATCTTTCACTTACTTGGCTGGCTAGGTGGGGGGGGGGCTTCACATCTTATCTGTGGATAGTTTTCTTTGCCTCTTGCCTTCTGCTGTCTACTTTTCTGGTCCCCACCAAATGCACTGTCTGGCATGCCCATGTTTCCAGTGTTCTTCAGTAGCATGTTTCTTTTTAATATCCCCTGCTGAAGCTGACTTCAAGAAAAAAAGTCAGAAATATATTCCTTCAGCATCTTTCAACTCAACTCCACCAGCCAGTGGCTCTGTAATAAGAGACAACTAGTCAAGTCACCAGGGTTTGGCTGTGCCTTGCAGCTACAGCCCAGCTTTAGGCAACAGCAGGGAGAACCTGATTCTTTCTCTCTCAGAATCCTTCTCACTTTCATCACCTGTCTGTCCAGACAGGGAGGAGACATGATTCAGCTGGTTGGCTCTGCCATGATTCTGCCTTGCCGTGTAAGTCTTACCAGAAAATTAAGGAGAGCTGTCATTGTCAGCTCCCTCACACCTGGTCCTCAGCTGGCATCTCTCACATCTGCTTTGTAGTCTCCTCTCATTGGCCCGATTTGATTCATTCCCTAATGCTCGTCATAGAAACCACAGAGAACTACTTAAAAAGCATAACATTGCATTCATACAAAGCAATAAAAATAGTGCAGTGTTCAGGGGAGCATTAAAAAACCATAAGGGCTTTCCCACACTGAAAATTCCCAAATGAAACCCTCTTTTGCCTTGTGGCAGTGTTCTAAATGATGCCATTTAAGAGCATTCTGGATTTGGGTTTTTAAGTTTCTATTGTTCAGTTCGTTCCTTTCCCAGGAGCTCCTTAGCTGATGCTAACTCATCAGTTGACCCTTGTCTCAGTAATTTTCCAAACTTCGAGTCTGGTCTTGTTGTTTCTTTGTTTAAAGCCTCTTATTGATTGCCTTGGCTGAAGTCTCCCCACCCTCTTCCCAGTTAGAATCCTGAGATGCAAAGCAACACATCACATCACTCCCCACCGGAACCTAGCAAGTTCTGCCGCAAAATTCCTACACCTACCTGATAAGGCACTGGCCGCTTTGGCTGCTGAAATAGCCCCCTTTGCGTTTTGAAATTCAGTTCCCATGCTCCCTCCAGGAAGCCTTCCTTGATTGTGCCCCTCAGCATAGCTGTTTCTTTGTGGCTCTGATTAAGTAATCCCCTATTGCATGTACTACATGGGGGACCATGATTGTCAATTTCTTTTAATTTTATATTTTTATTCATTTTACTCGCCAACTACTGTTCCCCCTTTCTCCACCTTCCCCCCCCCCCCCAGTCCACTCCAATCCATTCCCATGTGGAGTTAACAAAGCCTGGCACATTCAGTTGAGACAAGACTCACCCCCCCCCCCGACCCAGCATCAAGGTTGAGCAAGACATCCCACCATAAGGAATGGGCTTCAGAAAGCCAGATCATGCACTAAGGATAGATCCTGGTCTCTGCCAGGGATTTCAAGAGCAGGCCAGGCTACAAAACTGTCACTGATGTGCAGAAGGCTTTTTTCAGTCCCATGCAGGCTCCCTAGCTGTTGGTCTAGAGTCCATGAGCTCCTGAGAGTTCAGGTCAACTATCCCCGTGGGTTTCCCCATCATCATCTTGACCACCCTTGCTCATATAATCTCTCCTCCCTCTCTTCCACTGGACTCCCATAGCTCATAGCTCAGCCTGGTGCTTGGATGTGGGTTTCTGCATTGCCTTCCATCAGTTGCTGAATGAAGGTTCTATGATGACAATTGGGGCAGTCACCAACCTGATTACAGGGAAAGGCCAGTTTAGGCACCCTCTCCACGATTGCTTGTGTCTTAGCTGAAATCATGCTTGTGGATTCCTGAGAATTTCCCTAGCATCAGGTTTCTCCCCTAGGCCTGTAATGGCTCCCTCTATGGAGATATATCTTGAAAGTGGGAAGTAGCCTTGAATGCAGTATCACAGGAGACCACTTTCTAAATATAACACCAGTATCTCAGACACTGAGAGCAACAGTCCATAAATGGGACCTCCTGAAACTGAAAAGCCTCTGTAAGGCAAAGGACACAATAAATAAGACAGAATGACAGCCTACAGAACGGGAAAAGATCTTCGCCAACCCTAACGCTGACAGAGGGCTGATCTCCAAAACATATAAAGAACTCAAGACTCTAGACACCAAAATACCAAATAATGCAATTAAAAATGGGGGTACAGATCTAAATAGAGAATTCTCAACAGAAAAAAACTCAAATGGCCAAAAGACATTTAAGGACTTGCTCAACATCCTTAGCCCCCAGGGAAATGTAAATAAAAACCACTCTTAGATTCTATCTTATACCTGTCAGAATGGTTAAGATCAAAAACAGGAAGGACAGCCTGTGTTGGAGAGGATGTGGAGAAAGGGGAACACTCCTCCATTGCTGGTGGAAATGCAAACCTGTACAGCCACTGTGGAAATCAGTATGGCAGTTTCTCAGAAAATTGGGAATCAATCTACCTCAAGACCCGGCAATACCACTCTTGGGCATATACCCAAAGGATGCACAATCATACCACAAGGACATTTGCTCAACTATGTTCATAGCAGCATTATTTGTAATAGCCAGAACCAGAAACAACCTAGATGACCCTCAACTGAAGAATGGATAAAGAAAATGTACATTTACCTAATGGAGTATTAACGGGGAAAAAAAAAACCAACAACAACAACAACAACAATGACATGAAATTCTCAGGCAAATGGATGGAACTAGAAAAAGAAAACATTCTGATTGTCAGTTTCTGTTGAACACCAAGCCACTTGAGGCTGAAATGATGTGTCGGGGCTCCATTTGTACAACCCTTACCATAGCCTACAGCACTGAGTAAATGTTCAACGGAGTCAAATCTAACTGGCTTCAATTTCATTCTCAGACCTGTCTCCTCCCCTTGTTCATCCCCCTCCATCACCCCTCCTCTCCTACACATGTGTGTCTTTAACACATTTCCCATTGAACATGATGGCTTCTCAGCACTTAGATAGGACAGGGCATCTCCTAGGCATTAGACTAGACATGCAGAAATAATGAAGAATTCAAACAATTCTCTTTCCACCGAGGACTGCATTATTTCAGCCATAGACTATTTCCTTTCTGTGTGCTCTAAGAGGAAAGAAAAATCAACCCAAAGACTATTCTGGAACAGGAAGTCATGAAAGAACTCACAGGCTCCATTATCCTGAGGCTGAGGAAAGCATAGTCTCCTTTCAAAGACTGGATTTTTGATATTTGTTTGGTTTCCTTGCTTAAAAAAAAAAAATCTGCACAGCTTGTTTCCTGAAAACAAAGGAAACAATAAACAATGGCCACGCCCAATTTGACTCTAAGTATTTGCCAGCAGGCTTCTTAACTCTCATGGTTCTATTTCATTAGGGAGGACTGCTTAGCATAAAAAGAATGTTTCTAAATTAAGCTGCCCAAATTGCACTTAGCTAATACTCTGGGAACTAATTTATTGTATGATTAAAATATCCATTGGCTAGCACATCTACTTATTGATGTAATACAGCTAGACAACAATGCATAATTTTCTCTTAACTGTTGAGTGGTTTTTAATAATCTATTGAAATTTGAAAGAGAACCATTTCATTAAATGGGAAGTGAATAAACACTAAGAAATCTAACATTTAAAGAATTATCTACCCATGGAGAATGGGTTTTAAAAATTAATGGTATTTCAGTAACAAGAAAAATTGGGTCTGCTTTTTAAGCGGGAACTTTTCGTTGTTTGGATTCGAAGTGTAAGTGACAGTCACAAAAATCACTATGGAGACGCTAAACAGAGTCAGAAAACAAACAAATGAGGGACAGAGTGGAGGGAGAGGGAGGCTGGCCTGGCCCCGGTGGAATGACAGGAAGTTGTGTTAGAAGTGACTGCCATGCTGTCAGCTAGACCAAGAAACTACGTCGTCTTACAGTTTGGGGCTCAGTGACCAAATGTTTTATTTCAGGAAATGTCATCAGGAAAATTTTGACTTTGCATGCTCTCTACTTCAAATCCCTGGGACCCAGGAACAATTGTGGATTCTGCGATTCCTATAGACTGTGGTCAATAACACAGCTAAATCAAAACACTCTGTTTGGTCTGAAGTCCCCCTAGCAGCCCAGCTTTGGAGGATATTGAACACTCTGACATAGAGGCACGGAGCCGGGCATGGTGTAGGGGAGAAGCTCCTTAATGCCAGTCATACCAGGAAGCATGGGCAGGTATGGGCAGGCAGGCAGCAGGCCTCATCTTTCTGCAAATATTTGAAATCTAGCCCATGTGATTTCCAGAGGCAAGGTCTGGGGCCTTATAATTCAAATTTCAGTGAGTATTTCTTAGTATGGCAGAGGCCCTGTCACTGTGACAAAGGAACAAAGGTCATTTTTAAGATTTATTTATTTTATGTGCATTGTGTTTTGCTTGCATGTGTGTTTGTGTGAGGGTTCCAGGTCCCCTGGAACTGGATTTGCAGACAGTTGTGAGCTGCCATGCGGGTGCTGGGAATTGAACCTGGGTTCTCTGGAAGAGCAGCCAGTGCTCTTAACCACTGAGTCAGATCATTTTGGTCACATTGCTAGTGGTCCCTGAACAGGGTCAGCTGCTTAGTCACTTTCTGGCCTATGGTAAAGTAGCACATCATGGCAGGAGTGTATGGTGAAGCAAAGCTGCTTATCTCATGGTGACCAGGAAGCAAAAAGACAGGAAGGAAGCCAGAGTCCAATATTCATTTGAAGGCAACAGCTCCAGTGACTTTTGCTTCCACTGAGACCTCTCAAAGGCTTTCCCATTTTTCCAGGAGTACTGAGGACCAGGGACCTAGCCTTAAACCTGGATATTTGGAGACTACTTCATACCCAAACCAGGGCACTTAAGTTTACCTTGAAAAAGAGGAATCCTGCCAGCATGTTCCCTGTTTGTCTGGGAAAGACAAAAATGTAAGAGAAACATTGTCCGAGCATACATCAAGAACTTTCATCTGTACTATTTTCCAGGGTCTGTGGTATCACTTCCAACTCAGCTAATTTCACGTTACTGACTTATGTCACTGAGTCTGGAGTTGAGTGCCAAAGTGTCTAACTGGCTCTTCTCATTCGGTTGGAAAGGCCTAGCACAGCCCCTTGAGCACCACCCATCTTGACTTTTGCAGGAGGTAGGTAGAGCCTGGGTGGGTTGGCTGGCTCCTGTTGCTTGATTTCCAGGATACTGTGAGCCATTCCCACTGCTAGAGGGCACTGACTGCTTAGCCTCTACACCAACCCTCACACAAAAGAAACCATAAATGTAGATCCTGAAGTGAGATCCTGGCTAATGGTAAATAATGAGCTGAATTGTGCTTTCTTCTCTCCTGTGGATATCACATACGGAAACTGGATTCAGAAAGGCCAAATGAGGAGGGACCATTCAGTTACTTTTTAATTGCACCAAACACTGGGTTGTAAAGTGAGTTCCTAAAAGGAGAAAAGCCAGAAGAGTTTCTTGCCATTCTGCTAAGGCGAGTAAGGTCTTGCCTGCTTGTCATTTGTGTGTAGAGCAATGAAAGGGTTTGGCACTACCTGTGGGGAGAAGGAGAGATGGGGTGCAGAGAAAGAATGGGATCAATGATGGCATGGGTAAGTGGAAGGAGCAACTCACCTAGGTGGTTAAGCTGAGTGTGCTGGTGGATGTTTGTGCTCACAATCAAGCTACTTTCTTTTATTCAGATTACTTCCTTGAGCAAGAGGGATCTCTTAACACGGGACTCAGAAAACATTTGAAGATAACCTATTTCCACTCCTGATAAGTGAATTGTAATTCTTTTTTTTTCCTAAACAAGTGACCATAAAGTTTGCTTTTCGTTTCACATGTGATGTCTCTTCCACATTCTCTTTGCATCCTTTTATCCCACCTATTATTTCAGAGCCATCATGCTCCCCATTGTAATTTGCTAATAACATATGCTTTTATTATCTACCCACTTAATATCTACCTAAGAAGTATGCACAGATGTCCTAACTTAAGAAATATATGTGAACATATGAAAATCTGCCAATGTAATCCACCTTATAAATAAACTGAAAGAAAAAAGCCACATGATTCTCTCATGAAAAAGTTTGAAACAAAATTGAACACCTCTTCATGATAAAGGTCTTGGAGAGATCAGGGATACAAGGAACATGCATAAACATAATAAAGATATACAGCAAGCCAACAGCCAACATCAAAACAAATGGAGAGAAATTCAAATTGTTGCCACTAAAATCAGGAACAAGACAAGGCTGTCCACTCTCTCCATATCTATTCAATATAGTACTCAAAGATCTAGCTAGAGCAAAGGCAACAAAAGGAGACCAAGAGGATACAAATTGGAAGGGAAGAAGCCAAACCTTCACTATTTGCAGATGATATGATAGAATACACAAGTAACCCCAAAAATTCTACCAGGAAACTCCCACAGCTGATAAACAACTTCAGTAATGTGTCAGGATACAAGCTTAGCTAAAAAAAAAAATCAGTATCCTCTTATATACAAATGATAAATTAGCTGAGAAAGAAATCAGAGAAACATCACCCTTCACAATTGCCACAAATAACATAAAATATCTTGGGGTAACTCTAACTAAACAAATAAAAGACCTATATGATAAGAACTTTAAGTCTTTGAGGAAAGAAACTGAAGAAGATATCAGAAAATGGAAAGACCTTTGGATAGGTAGGATCAACAAAGTAAAAATGGCAATCTTACCAAAAGCAATCTACAGACTCAATGCAATCCCCATCAAAATCTCAACACAATTCTTCACAGACCTCTAAAAAACAATACTCAACTTCATATGGAAAAACAAAAAACCCATGATAGCCAAAAGAATCCTGTACAATAAAGGAACCTCCAGAGGCATCACCATCCTTGACTTCCAACTCTACTATAAAACTATAGTAATGAAAACAGCTTGGTATTGGCATAAACGGAGACATGTGGATCAATGGAATGGAATTAAAGACCCTGATACTAATCCACATACTTATGAATACCTGATGTTTGACAAAAAAAGCCAAAATAGTACAATGGAAAAAAGAAATCATGTAGAAGAGTTCAAATAGATCCATATCTATCCCCATGCACAAAACTCAAGTCCAAATGGATCAAGCACCTCAACATAAATCCAGCTACACTGAACCTGACAGAAGAGAAAGTGGGAACTAACCATTGGTACAAGAGATCATTTCATAAATATAACACCAGTAGCACCTACTCTTGAGAGTAACAGTCAATAAATGGGACCTCCTGAAACTGAAAAGCCTCTGTAAGGCAAAGGACACAATAAATAAGACAGAATGACAGCCTACAGAATGAGGAAGATCTTCAGCAATCCCACATCTGACAGAGGACTGATCTCCAAAACATATAAAGAAGTCAAGACACTAGACACCAGAACACCAAATAATACAATTAAAAATGGGGTACAGATCTAAACAGAATTCCCAACAGAAGAAACTCAAATGGCCAAAAGACATTTAAGGACTTGCTCAACATCCTTAGTCATCATGGAAATGCAAATCAAAGTGACTCTGAGACATCATCTTACATCTGCCAGAATGGCTAAGATGGAAAACATTAAGGACAGCCCACATTGGAGAAGATATGAAGTAAGGAGAACACTCCTCCATTGCTGGTGGGAGTGCAAACTTGTACAGCCTCTTTGGAAATCAGTATGGCAGTTTCTCAGAAAAAAATGGGAATCAATCTACCTCAAGACCCAGCAATACCACTCTTGGGCATATACTCAAAGGATGCACAATCATACCACAAGGACATTTGCTCAACTATGTTCACAGCAGCATTATTTGTAATAGCCAGAGCCTGGAAACAACCTAGACGCCCCTCAACTGAAGAATGGATAAAGAAAATGTGGTACATTTACACAAAGGAGTATTACTCAGCAGTAAAAACAAACAAACAAACAAACAAAAAACAATGACATTGTTAAATTGCAGGCAAATGGATGGAACTAGGTAAAACCATCTTGAGTGCGGTAACCCAGACCCAGAAAGATAAACATGTTATGTACTCACTCATACGTGGATATTAGATGTAAAGCAAAGGACAGGCCACAATCTACAACCCCAGAGAAGCTGGGTAACAAGGGGGACCCTAAAAGGGACATACAGGAAGGGAAAACAGTCAATATCTCCTGGGTAAACTGGGAGGAGGTGGAAGGGAGGGGATCTGGATTGGGAACATGAGGGATCAAGTTGACCAAGTTGGGGGAGGGAAGGGGAGAGCAATGAAAGTGATATCTTGACAGAGGAAGCCATTATGGGGTTAGGAAGAAACCTGGTGCTAGACAAATCCCCAGGAATCCACAAGGATGAGCCCAGATATGACTCCTAGCACTAGGGGAGAGGCTGTCCAAATGGGCCTTCCCCTGTAATCAGATTAGTGACTACCTTAATTGTCATCATAGAACCTCCATCCAGTAACTGATGGAAGCAGACGCAGTGACCCACAGCCAAGCACTGGGCTGAGCTCCTGGGGTTCAGTTGAAGAGAGGGAGGAGGGATCATATGAACAAGGGGGGCGGTCAAGAGCATGATGGGAAAAACCACAGAGACAGCTGACCTGCAGGAGCTCACAGACTATGAACTGACATTTGAAGAACCTGCATGGAACTGAACTAGACCCTCTGAATGTGGATGACTGTTATGTGACTTGATCTATTGAGTGGGGCTGGCAGTGGCACCAGGACCTAGCCCAGGTGCACGAACTGGTTTTTTGGAGCCCATTTCCTGTGGTGGGATACCTTGATCAGCTTTGATACAGGAGGGAGGGCCTAACTTGGTATGCCAGACTTCATTGACTCCCCAAGGAAGGCTTGACCCTCTCTGAGGAGTAGATGGGAGTGGGAAGGGGGGAGACAGAGTAGCAGGAAAAGGGGAGGGAGGAGGAACTGGAGTTGGTGTGTAAAATAAATTTAAAAAAGAAATATATGTGAACTGGTATATTTGCAACTTTCCAAGTGCACAAGGTACCTTTAACTCCTTTCATTCAGTTTATACTGCCTTCGTGCAAGTGACAGTTTTTGCCATTATTATGGCAAAATAATTCATTATTTTTGCCCATTGTTTTAGGGATCATTTTCCTTCTGTTTGATGAACAACCTTTAGACTTTCTGTTGGCTGAAGTATTTTTTCAGTCTCTCATTTCCTTGAAAACGTCTCAGTGAGGTCTCCATGTGTAGAGAGGTGCTGGACTGGCAATTCCTTCAGAACTTTGAAAACACTTCTCATCATCTTGAAGTTTTCATCACTTCTATAATTGACTTTCCTTCTCCTTTTCCTGTGAAAGCTGTTAAAATATGTTTTATTTTATGTGTGTGTGCATGTTTGAGTGAATGCAAATATACCATGTGTGTGCCTGAGGATGTCAGCAGAGGGAACTGGAATCACAAGTGGTTGTATGCTGCTCTGTAACTACTGGGAACCAAACCTTGGTCCTCTGAAGGAACAGTCAGCATTCAAGCTTTCCAAAACTGATAACAGGTAGCTTTTATCAAGTCTGGACAATTATCTATCAGTATCCATAGGTATTTCTATTTGCTTTGCCCTGTCCCTTAGGTTTTGTACTAGAAATCCAGCCAAGAACAAACTGATGCTTTGGAGCCCCCCAGCCTTTCTGTTGTAACACTACACTGCTATGCACCATGCTTCAGTCTGGATGTTGTTGACTAACCTAGAAACATAAACTTCTGTTTCTAATATATTTTATTTCTACTATGTATAAACAACTGATACCATTTGTTAAATTCTCAATTTCAGTTAGCAATGGGTGCAAATCTTTTTAAGGCTGGAAGAGGGAGTCATGACCTCTGTCACTTCCTTGGTGAGAGGATTTCAGTGGAGCGGGCTGCTGGGGTTCCTGAGGCTCTCCCACCTCTGGCTCTTTCTTCCTCTGCAGGCACTCATGGTTCTAATGGAAAATCTGCTGTTTTCCAGTGCCAAGCCTGCGTTCTCCCCCTTTGGAGGTTTTCACTGGGTTTTTCTTTTCTTCACAACCCTAAAGACTATAATGAAAGCTTTCTCTTAGATCTAAAACACCCACACCAAAGCTCCAGTTGGATTTCTCCAGGACCACATGCTAATGTGACAGCTACTTTTGGATCCACTAAGGCACCTGGAAGCCACCCTTTGCCTCTTGTATAATAAGCATTGCTAGTCTGAGGTTTATGGTGGGAAATCCTAAGTGTGGCTCTACCTGTGTGTTGCTGAAGCATTCCAGCCTTGATCTCTGCTCTAATTTTCCTGGACAGTCCTTGCCTCATACATAGTCAGTGGTGTCTGCTGACAATCTAGGGCTGGTTTTCAACTCTTGTTTTCAGTTACTTTTTCCTTTCACTGTGCCTTTTCCTGATGATATATTTATCTTAGTTTGACCTGTAGTTACTATCTGAAAGCTAGAAGCCAAGATTTCATAGATACGTGTATAATGAAATAGTAAAGGAACTGAAGTTTAAATCTGAAAACATAACAAGTAGGTGTCTCACGTGCATCAGTTTGTCATGGATGTTGGGCTCCTCTGACCCATCCTACCTTGTGTATCTCCCATGGGTCTCTTTTTCATTGTCCTGGATAACAGTATCATCCTTGCAAATCTGCTCAGGTCAGAGTCTGAAGTGGTGGCAGGAGTGAAGGACAATTGCCAGTTGCCTTTGTATGTGATCAACAGCTGATTTCGTTGGTTCAGCTCGGGCACCACCACCTCCTTCCAAGTCGCACTCTTCCCTGTGAACCTACACTACCCTTCACCTAGGCTGATGGTCCTCCACTATTTACCCTGGCATCATTCCCTTCTGAAGCCTTCTCTGTAGGTGGAGTTTTCTATTCCACCAGTCAGCTCTGTCCCACTAGCCAGCTCCCAAATAACCAAACGGAGACTTCCTATTAATTATAAGTGCTCAGCTGATAGCTTAAGCTTGTCACTAACTAGCTCTTACATCTTAAATTAACCCTCATTTCTTATCTCTGCTCTACCACGTGGCAGTACCTTTTTTCAGCACAGTATGTTCACCTCGTGCTTCCTCTGTGGCTCACTGGAGACTCCACCCACCTCCTCCTTGGGCTCTTTTTGTCTGAAAGGCCCACCTCCACTCTACCTGCCTAGCTATTGGCCAGTCAGCTCTGGCCAATGAGAGCAACACATCTTCACAGTGTACAGAAGGAGTATTCCACAGCACTCCTCATTAGATACTAGGCCATTTCAATAGTAGAAATCTGAGCATGACACTCCCAACTTACAGCTCTCTGGGTTCTGCACAGGATAGGCAGATCCACAGAGACCTGAAGTGGCTTAGGTTTCCAGAGACTGTGGAGGAATGAGAACTGGGCAGGCAGAGTGTCACCTATGGATTTCCATGGGGACAATGAAAATAATTCCTAACTACCTAATGATGATAGAGAACACACTAAAAGTGACTGGGCTGTACACCTCAAAATGATTAAAGATATAATTGTATACTGAGTGTATTTTACTGCAATTAAAAAGAAATCTGTTCCTCCAGTGCATCCCAACAGGCATGTACCCTGTGCTTGCTTGGCGGCTCAGCTATCCTCAGCCTCCCTCTGCGACCTAGTGAATGAAGCTTCATACAGAAGTTGTGCATGCCTGCTGTTTCCTGCACATGCAGGAGCAGATTCCTCCTTGGCAGGGTATTCCTGCATCCTTGCACCCCTGCCCACCCACCATTGTCAGTCCAAAGACCCCTGAGAACTCCACCCTGACATACCGGCGTCATAAGGCCATTGTGAATTTCTTTGTGTTCTGGCAGCCAAAAAGCCCCAACTGGGAAGCTGTAGAGAGATATCCACGGGTGCAGACATGACTGAGAGTGGGTTTTAGGTCTGGGGTCAGGACAGGTGGCACTCTCTTGCTTCCGGTCGGGTCACAGAGGGCAGCCTGGGTGAATCCTTAGAGCTGGAACCTCCTGTGGTCACCAGCTTCTTGTGTAAGTGCATATTCTCCCAGAATAAAGTTACATTAACCTATTTTGAGACTAGTCCCGTGAATCTTGATCCCTGCATCCACAGAACGCCTCCCCTGCTAGATCCACGCCTCTAGATCCAGGGATAATCAAATCATTTACCAAAAACTAAATTGGAATGAAGCTTTAAATGTTTGCATATAACCCTTTTAAAATTCATGGCACACTTATGACCCCCAGAACATCTGGAACACATGAGCTTAGAAGCTCCCAAAATACATCATTTCTGGGGATAAGGCTGTTTCCATCTGCAGAGCCTTGAGATTAATCTTGTCACATTTACATATGTAATCACAACCCTGCCACATTTTTGTCACACACCTCTGAAAGCTGCTGAGTGGCTTGCATTCTTGATTTGTGAGTCGTGAGACTTAGCTATAAAAAAAAAAAAAAAAACAGATGTGTTTTTTTCAGCACTCATAAATTTACTTTTGAGGTCGACGTTATAAATTTACTTTTGAGGTCAATGTTGGTAAAACTCTGTATATGGATCAGCTGGGATACTTGGAGCCATGTGAAGCAATTACGTACCTATAGAAGCTTTACTTTCCAGTGTTAAGGACACTGTGTCCCATGTCATTAGCCCATTACATATGGTAGCTCACAAGTGGACCAAGGTGAGATACAAAATCATTACGCCCAACACCCTTGTGCTCATCATCACTGAATGATCAAGGATGGGGAAGGTGTTCAGCCAGGCTCAAGGATATGTGCACAGATATGAAGAGAACATATGGCCAGGAGGGAAAGGAATTGTACTGCACTTGTATTGCCTTGGTGTCAATAAGAAAATCCCCTGCTTTGCTGCAGAGGAGAGAAAGTACTGGACAGCAGATTACAGTAGGTAGTTCTTGGATGGACAGCACCAGCCACACTTTGGAATTGCTAGCAACATAGAGTCTTGAGAACCTCTGTGGACCCTCAGAATGGGAAAACCCAAATATTTTTATGCACATGCAAGTGAGGAAACCATTCTTTAAACAACTCTTTGAAACCAAGATTATTGATAGGACTGTCAGGACACTGAGTGTTCCAGAGTAACCAAGAAGACATTTTGACTCTGGGAGACTTGAAAATTAATACACTTATTTGTGTGTGTGTGTGTGTGTGTGTGTGTGTGTGTGTGTGTGTGTGTGTGTGTGTGTGCCTGGCCCGATATGTTGGCACTAGGCTCTTCACTCCATCCTTCCTAATTGCACAGCCTGCCCATGTAACTACTGAGCCATCTCTCCAATACCAATTCTAGGGTTTTGATACCGATCATTTTTGGACAAATGCTGTTAGTGGCAAATAAATGTTTATTTTTGACACTTAAGAGTGAACCCAAGACCTCTACATGACGAACATTTATTGTATATTCAGGCTCCTGTGCTAAGTATTCCACACGCAATATTCCTCACACTACTCACAATGAACCAAAGAGGAAGTATTCTCTCTAGGTTGGACAGTCAAACAGTGGCGCTTGTGTTGCTGGGAAAGCAAGAGAAGAAATACCTACCTGTTCCAATGGGCCTCGGCAATTTAACTCCATGCTACACAGCATTGAACATTTCTTTTTTTAAAGAAGGAAGTGCTTATTTTATTATAATTTTTGTTGATATAGTCCATTACCACAAGGGAGAGGAGACAGCTGGTCACATTGCATCTGCAGTGAGGGGAAGACTAAGATGTGTTCGAGAACTCTATTTGTTTTTTTCCTTTTAGTTTAGCCTGGGAAAGAACTCATTGGAATTTTGCTTGCTGTCCACAGTGAACCAAACATTTCCTAAGTGATCAGGATGTCTAGATGCAGAGCTGGATGGTATTTGACTCAAAGATTGGGGGCAGATGTGATATGAAGTTGGAGATGCCAAGCTTGCCATTTCACTTGAGTCATCCACCAGATGACTTGGCACCAGAGAAAAGTGTTTCAGCAAAGTGGCCTCCAAGTGGCTGTGAAGCATCTTCAGCAGTTACCTTAGTCCATGGCAACTTGTGGAAACTAAGAATGTAATGCCCAGCTGCATATACTACAAAAGGAGTGGTTTTTTTTTTTTTTTAAGTTAACTGAGTGCAAATGAAGTGAGAAGAGGTTGGATGTTCCCTTGGAAGTTAGTCCTCCTCATCTTCCTCGTCTCTGAAGCCCCAACAGTTTTGTCTCCAGCTAGAAGTTGGGGGCAGAAGAAAACACACAACCCACTTTTCACAGACAACAAACAGGGAACGGGCCCAGAGTCAGCTTGTTTAAACACACACTAATGATCTTATGCTGAGGAGTTTGGGAGAATTACACCGATGTCCCCATGTATTTTGAAATGTGTCAAAAGACCCAGTGAACTGCTGGATGGACAGTCCAGCAGATAGAATCAGGCATGAGAGAGAGCACAGACAGCAGTTGTTAGTGTGAGGGAGAAATGAGACGTGAGTGCAGGAATATCCTATGTACTTGAACTTTTTTATAATATGATATCAGAAAAATAAGAATATTCTAATTCTGTGAGTGGTTAAAAATAACCTTTTATTCCAGTCATCAAGGATTTCTGTTTATTTTAATTAGTTAGTAAATCAATCATTATAAAAAAATCCCCTTTATTACTGTTAAAATCTAAGTGGGGAAAACCTCCCAGTGTAAGGACTGATTGGACTGCCTAATTAAAAGGCAGAAGTTGCAGCCTGACCTAGCCTTGGATAAGCCTTTCTGCCTCTAGGGCTTAACTAGGCAAAACTTGGTACAGCATTTCCCCCCAACTCGGGGCTCAGGAGCAGTCAGTCACCCTGAATTTCAGCGGGTAAAGAGAAGTTACCTTCAAGGTGACGTGGGTTGGTGTGAAATCCATTGAGCTACATCCCAATCCCATTCTGAATAACACGCATGCTCATGTGTGTGTGTGTGATTAATCTGAGTTTATATTTCCATGTATTGATAATACGTGTTTCTCTGCGTTCTCTTGTCTTTGTTCACCAAGGTAATTGTCCGAGGTGGAGGACACATTCTGCCCTATGACCAGCCTCTGAGAACTTTTGACATGATCAATCGATTCATCTTTGACATAGGATGGGAACCTTATAATTCATAAGCTGCTTTCCTTAAACACTTACGGATTTTAATCACAGACGATTAAAAAATAAGACTGTCATGTGTAAATAGGAAATGGATCTTTTTATATTTTCTTATAAATAAAAGTCACCTGAAATGCATGACCCTTTGATTGGAGGTGTTGGTTCATTATTACTCCTAAATGAGAATCACATGATTGGATTTAGGGGCTGGGAAGAATGGGTTCAGATGGAATATTCGATCTTTCCCAGGATAGAAAGTTCCATAAATTAATAGACTTATAAAAACATCTGGTTCTGTAAATAATGAAACAGTTTATCTGCACAACACATCTATACTAGTGACTTTACCGTTGCTGTGACCAAGATACCTGAAATCCAGAAACAGCTGAGGGAAGGAAGATTAACTTTGGCTGGTGGTCTCAGTCCTTCCCTGCAGGAAAGGCACAGCAGGGGCTCAGTCCCTGGCAGCAGCAGTGTGGAGAGAGGCTGTTCACACAGTGGTGGGCTAGAGAGCAGAGACAGAGGCTAGACTCTGAGCTGGGTTGTACCTTGTGAGTTCACCCTTTGGTACTCCCAGCAGGGCCCCACATTCTAAAGTTTGCACAGACTCTTGTGTAAGTGCCACTACCTGGGAAATAATAGTTCACAACATGAGCTTGTGGGGCTATTTCAGATCCAAACTATAACAGCCTCTGATGGGGATGATGAATATTGCTGGGAAAACAGCTGAGCAATCCATCCCAAAGAAGAAGCTAAAGGTGTTAACAGTCTTGGGAAGGGATTTTGAGCACTCAAGGTCTTGGCATACAAATAACCTCACAATTCTCAGAAGCCGTCCTTGTAGAAGAAGAATGATATGTCACTAACTCCTGATAAGCCAGAGATGTGATGCAGAAAGCAAACTCAATCTGCCTCTTCTTTTTTTGGAGTTTGTTGGTTCAATTGAGTTGCACATATTCAGTTAGATGAGTCATTTTAAATCTGAGTTTTTAATTCTCTGCTTTCTCTAATCAAATAAAGAGCAGCCTAACCTTATGTCATTGTTGGAATTAAAACTGAGCTAACCTGGCACCAAAATATAGATATTTTGGAATATACATTCATTAGCATTCTTCTGACAAAATTGTCATATCCAGGCATATTTTCCTTTTGACACTCACATCTCTGAAATTGTATAGCACATTTAGGTTTTCAGCATGCATTTCCCAGGTATAATTTGTCTCACTGAAGAATTAAATTTTACTCTTTTCCTTTTATTGAAAATAGATGCCGGGCGTTGGTGGCACATGCCTTTAATCCCAGCACTTGGGAGGCAGAGGCAGGCAGATCTCTGTGCATTTGAGGCCAGCCTGGTCTCCAGAGTGAGTGCCAGGATAGGCTCCAAAGCTACACAGAGAAACCCTGTCTCAAAAAACAAAAACAAACCAAAAAAAAAAAAAGAAAGAAAAAGAAAATAGACTTTTTTCTCTCCTAATATATTCTGATTAGTTTCCCTCCCTCTATTTCTCCCATTTCCTTCTCATCTCCCTTCCCATCCAAATCCACCCCTTCTGTCTCTTATTAGAAATAAAACAGGCTTCTAAAGGATAATAATAAAATATTATACAGTATATGATATGATAAAACAAATATTAACACATTGGAATAGAATAAAACAAACAAACTAAAGGAAAATAGCCCACCAAATGCTGCAAGAAACAGGTATAGATGCAAAAACCTACTCTTTTGAACACTCAGAAATCTCATAAAAGCACTAAACTGGAAGCCGCAATATATACCCAAAGGGCCTGTAAGGCAAGAAGAGAGAAGGAAAAATACAAAGAGATAGAGTAAAAATAAAAATCCCTAACACAAAAATATAAGACAAGAAACTTCCAAAGATGCTATTGAGTTTGTCTTCTGATGGCCATCTACTGGGGGCATGCAACCTTAAAAGTAGTTTGTTTCTCCAGTGAGACTACTTTGGAGATAACTAAATTTCCATTTGTAAATAGTTATCAATTAGAGATAGCTTCTGGGTTAGAGATGTGTGTGTGTGTGTGTGTGTGTGTGTGTGTGTGTGTGTGTGTGTGTGTGTGTGTGTGTGTGTATGTGTCCACTCCTCCTTTCAGCTCTAGGATCCCAAATGGTGCAGGCCCTGTGAATGATGCCTTAGTCTTTGTGAGTTCATATGTGTGATTACTATGTTGATTTAGAGGGACTTGTCTTTTGTTTGTTTGTTTGTTTGTTTTTGTGTGTGTGTGTGTGTGTGTGTTCTCTATTTCCTCTGGCTTTTACACTTTCCACCTCCTTTGCTACAGGTTTCCCTGAGCCCAAAGGGGAGGAAGTTATGGAGACATCTCATTTAAGGCTCAGTATTACAAGATGTCTCACTCTCTGCCCATTGTCTGGCTGTGAGTCTCTATATTTTTTCCCATTTGTTGCAGGAAGAACCTGCTCTGACGGTGGCTGAGCAAGTCACTCATCTAGGAGTCTAGATAGCAGAATGTCATTAGGAATCATTTTATTGCTATGTTAATTATCTTTGTTTTCTGATTGTTTATTTGTTTTAGAAAAAAAGTATTTGCTTTTCCCCTAGTTCCATGTCTAGTCTCGAGTTCCTGGTTACTCAAGCAGCATTGGGTATTGGTTCCATCTCATGGAATGGGCCTTAAGCCAAATCAGATTTTGGTTGGTTATTCCCATAAGCTTTGTGACATCCTTGCACCGGCATTTCTTGCAGACAGGTCACCATTGTAGATCAAAGGGTTTGTGGCTGTGTTGGTGCTTACATTTCTCCTTTGATAGAATGCAGAGTACCTTCCTGTACCAAAAACACTAGAACATAGAAGTGAAGGCTCTATATAGGGCCAGCTCAATTTTTCCATGTTCAGTGAGCTGTGTATGTGTTGTCTTCAGCAATGGGGCCTTATTAGTTTGTCAAGAACAACCTTTAGTCTTAGCAACAGCCTGGGTTATTTGGAAATTCTCAAAGGACCTCTTTGGTAACAACTCAATTAGATGCAATCCATTCCCAGTAGTGGAGGCTTCATTTGATAACAAGAGTTGGCCAGTTGAGGTTCTGTCTTCACCATTATTTGGTGATTTCATTTAGATCTCCTTCATATATGTATATATCTTAGGAAGCTTCCATATAACCACCCAAATGACCTTTAATTTTAGTTGTCTCTCCCAAGATTCTCTCCTTTGATGCCCCCCCCCATAGAGTTGCATGGTTCCAAGTGGAAGGCAGTTCTCAAGAGAAGAGACACACTAATTGGGCAAAGGTCCTCCCATTCTGTCTATCTCAGGAAAAAGCTTTGTTGAAAGTGTTATAGATTTTAAGGATAGTTTTGCTTTTGTTTTGGTAATGTGCTTAGAGCAAGGTGGAAACATTACTAAACATCTGTTTCCAAATTCTCCTGTTAAAGATTCAAGTCTTGTAAAAAAGACACCATCTCCATAATCGTGGACATGTCACTGTACCTTGCAAGGTCAATCTGTGCCTCCTTTGGAAAGAATACATGTGAGGTGGCACACTGCTATTGGCCACTGGCCAACAGAGATGCTGTCACAAGGTAATGGGTTGACATAGAGACCTACTTGCCTCTTCCCCGCCAAGAGTGGAATGCTACAGTTTGCAAAAGTGCTTCTTTTAAACTCATTTTGTGGCAGAGCCACAGTAGTCTTACAATATGATTATGGATGAACATTCTTTTAAAAATTTATTGAAGCTGTGACTAGGTGCATACAGGATTAGATATTTTTGTGTGAAGTGCTCCTTTTAGTATGGGGGCCACATTTTTCATAAAAGTACTATAATGCATTAGTAATAAATGTTCAAACCTTCAAAAAGGACTGAAGTGTTACAAAAATTGGAAGTCTTTTATGAAGTTAATTTGATGTTTTGATGAAATTAATCACTGATGTTGTCATGTCTGTTATAAAGTACAGCTCTCAACAACATGCTGGACCCTGAGGCATAAGAAAAAGGCTTCTGTGGACCCTTCCTCAAAGAAATCCCCCCTCTTCGGGTCCTACAGGCTTCTAGAATGGGAGGGCATAGTTACCATTAGCATTCAACATGAGTGAGGCTTATTTATACTCTCACTTCAAAATGAAGCAAACAAACAAAGACATTCTAGAACTTTCTATGGACATTCCATGTGATATAGTTGCCCCACTTGGAGAATAACTACAAAAGATTCTTTCTAGTTAATCTTAATAACTCGGTTTTCTTCAGCCTCTTCTAAAGAGGACTGCCTTCCACTTGGAACCATGAAACTCTGTAAATTGACTTTTGCAGTTGTCATTGACTTGGAAACCAAGCAATAAAATAGACTGAACTCACAACTAGACATCCAATAACTGTGCTACAAAAGGCCTGACCCAAGATTTCCCCAAATGGACAAAGCATAGCCACACACTGATCCTACTAAAGGTATTAACAGTGACATTCCAGAATGCAAACGTTTTGTACCATTAAAAATCAAACACACTTTAAATGAGTTAGATATTTTATATATACCTCTGTCTCTCTGTCTCTCTGTCTCTCTCTCTCTGTCTCTCTCTCTCTCTCTCTCTCTCTCTCTGTGTGTGTGTGTGTGTGTGTGTGTGTGTGTGTGTGTGTGTGTGTAGGGGGTAGCTTGAGCACATACCTGTCTACACAGTGCATATGTGGAGGGCACTTTGTCAGTCAGTTCTCCTCTGCTGTGGGGTTCTATGCATTCTGGGTCAGGTTCAGGTCATCAGGTTATTAGCAAAACCCTTTATTGCTTAGGAATCTCACTGGCTTTTTATTTCATTTCTTAAACTTATTTTTATGAGCTGGGTTTTTACTTAATTTAAATTTATTTGATTATTTTATTTTATTGAGAAAGAATCTCACTATATAGACTTCCATAGCCTTATAGTTGTGGTAGTTCTTCTGCCTCTGCTTCCCATGTTCTAGAATTATAGACATGAGCCACCACATCCAATAAGAACACAGATATTTAAAATTTGATATTTATTTTACCTCTTATAGTTTCCACTTTGGTTTAAATGCCCTGTGTTGTATTACCCATGTGGTAAGAATGTAATTATACATTTGAATACACAATCAGTGTTTCTGTTTTGCAAAACCATGTGAACCCAGAGGTTCATGCAGGCTGAGCAACTTCTGCACTAGAAGCCACATGCTCGGCCTCACATGCTTTTAGTGAAGAGGCTGACAGCAACAAAGTTTGGATGCTGCTGTTTGGGAGGAGAAGAAAGTCTAATTTAAAAGTGGTGTTAAATTTAGTGGTGATTTTCTGAAGTTAAGGAAGGGACCACGCTGCCTCTGTGTAAATGCTGATCTGAGTGACTATGCTGCCACCTGGGGCCATGGTGACATCAAGAACTAGGCTGCTGCCAAGGACCATGTCTGGGTCCGTCTGTGGTCCTACCACAGTCAGGGTCTGTGTTGAGGTCCATGGCCTGTGCTGCCACCAATGACCACAGGGATGCCTGCGGTTTGGGCTGACACCTGTGAACATGCTAGTGTCTAAGTGTCATGCTGGCACCAGGGTCATGGTGTTGTGCAGGCTTGAGCTTCTGAGGACCATGTCTGGGTCCATGTCCCTACCACAGCCAGGGTCTGTGTTGATGTCTGTGGCCCATGTTGCCACCAGGGGCCATGTAAACCATGTGTGTTGAAATCTGAGGACCATGCTGAGTCATCTCCACCCTTCAATGGTCCTGGGAGATCTGACTCTGTCCCTCAACAGCCATAGGAGAGCTGGCTTGTCCCAACATGGGAGAGCTGGCCCCAGTGACTCAGGCCCTGGGAGATCTGGTTTTGTCCCTTATGGGAGAGCAGGCTCTGCACACAGGAGAGCTGGCTCCACTCCTCACCTGAGGTAGTCAGTCCCATTGGAGGGCCTGGACTGACTACTCAGCTACCACCCAGGTCCACAACAATTGTTTTAAGTTGGCCTACCACAGCATGAACACCATCTATGACCTGCTAGAGCCCATGAAGGGACCAGTTCTGTAGAACTACAGGCACAGGATCTCCATGGCATAGCAACAGCAGGATAGCCAAGAGGAGTTTCAGTATCTATGGTGCACCAGAAACCAGAGGCCTTGAACCAGATCAACAACTTATTACAATGACCATTTGCAAGTCAAGCTGTTTGGACAAAAGGGTATACTGTATGGCAACGATACCTCCCAGTGCCACTAAGACGAATGAAGAGGTAATGGAGAGGGGAAAAGATAGAGTATCAAAGTGGGAGTTTGTTTGTTTTAATAATTTTTTAAATTTTTCTTTTGGGGGGACACTGCAAGGGTGAAGGGTGGAGATGTGGGACTGGGAAATGAGTGGGATTGAGGTGCA
Source organism: Cricetulus griseus (assembly GCF_003668045.3). NCBI lineage: Eukaryota > Metazoa > Chordata > Mammalia > Rodentia > Cricetidae > Cricetulus > Cricetulus griseus. Next base: position 87,481,333 of record NC_048601.1, read on the forward strand.
TGATATGAAATTCCCAGAGAATCAATAAAAAATTATGTTTAAGAAAAGAGAGGGAGAGAGTTGGGAGGGGAGGAGGAGGGAAAGAGGGAGAGAGGAAGACGGGAGTTAAAGAGGAGAAACGGAGAGAAGGGGGGCATAGGGAAGGGGAAGACAGGGAATGGGGCAGTAAGAAAGAGGAGAGGAGGGGAGGGAAAGAGGGGGGAAGGAGAAGGGGGAGGAGAGGGAGGAGAAGGAGAGGGAGAAGCAGTGGACACCATTAACTTTCCTTTGAAAGTTGTTTCCACTGGGCTCATGAGAAGCCGCAGAGGCAATGAATGCTTCATATGAAAATGCATTTGAATTTCGAGTCTCTGCAAAGTACTAAGCTGTCCTTTAATGAATGCAGTCAAACGATCTTTTGTCATGCCACTAGAAATAGGATACACACAGCCAGAAACCAAGGTCTGAGTCTTGCCCCAAGTCATGTGACTAACTCCCCCCCTTTCCCCCCCCCCCCCCGCAGCCCCATAACTGGAAAGTCTTTCCCCACCTTCCTTGCCTCTTTGATGCATGGGCCATGCTTTGTCAGTCTTATGCTGTCCTTCATGCAGGACCCTTAAGGGGAGATGGCTGGCCAGAGACTCTTTAGTGTCACCATTACACAGGGAGCTTGTCTCTTAGGGTGACATAAAGCTACCTGCACAAATGTGTTGACTTTGTCTGACATAGTTAGTGGTTATTGCTATTAAAATACTGGAGATTTAAAAAGCATTCAGGGGTGAAAAAAAACCTGAAAGTGACTAATTTTGTTGCCTCTAAGATACTGAGCCTAGGAATTAAACACAGACCATTGGTATTTCTGTCTCTTGGAGACCAAGTGAAGACATCTACCTGGTCAATTATTTTAGCAGGACTTTTGGCAAACTGGGTTGTGTGACACAGGGCTGAGTGTATTCTCCAGGGCTCTGGGTGTTTGAGGAAGCCAGGGCTGTAGCTGCTGCCTAAATGGATTTCACAGGAAGTGCTGGTGCATCTAGCAAAATCTTTGGGCAAATAATAATCTTTTCCTTAAATGTTTAATTTTCAAATTGCAAAAGTAAGAGAGACTCATGGCAAAGTAAATAAATAAATAATCCCATAGCACACACAAGTGACTGACTACTGTTAACTTGTACCCATGCTTCAAAAACTGGCATTTGTGGGAGAGACAGGGGCCAATACCAAAATATTATGCCAAACAAATAGAGAAAGAGACACCCCCAATATGCTGTGACTCAAAGAAAGGGGCACAGCTGGATTCGATGCTTGTCAGCAAACAACCAAAATCTGCCCACCACACACCAGTGTGGAACCTCAGCAGAAGGCTGAAGGCCAGATTCTGCCCGGTGACCTGCATGGGAAACACTTGGGAATTTCCCAGAGAGTGTTTACAAGCACAATTCACATGGATATCTAGTAATTTCCAAACCTGTCTGAAATTCTCACACATGGCAAAAAAGAGGGCAGAAAAGGAAATACCCTAGGACTGAGGAAGAGAGCAAGTGATACACACACTAGGACCCATTGGCGAGTGGCAGTCAGCCCTGGGCACAGAGCTTGCCGGATAACAGCCAGGTCCTCCTACCACTGCCTGTCATGATGAGCCAAATTAACTGAGAGTCAGAACCCTTTTTTGGGTGATAAGGACCCAAAGACAATTTGATCCCATGCTCTGCCCTTGAAGCCACCTAAAAGGAAGTGCCAGTGATGGGAGGTGCCGACTTCATGAATATTAACTCCAGAGTAAAGGCGTGTCTAGTTGCTCCCCATTGAATAAAAGCGGGTGTCGCCAAGGGCTGAGCCTCCACAGTGGCGTGCAGGGACAGTGAAGCTCTGAGCATGCCTCCATCTGTCTCTTCTTATTTTTCTTCTCCTTTCCCCGAACGTTTTCTTTTTCAAAAGTCTCTTCTGTAATTGATAGAGGAGCAACCCTGGCTGATTGGACTAATTCCCAAGTGACCAGGGCTTACTTTCCCCCTTCTGGTGTCTATATAGCCCAGGAAAGCTCTAGAAGTCCACCCGCACAATGGCCTTGGGAGAGTATGAAGGGTTGTTTCTGTATTAAAACCCCCACAAGGGGGTGGGTAGGCGGGGCAGCAGCGACAACTAGCACAGGCTGTCCTTGGCTGACTCCAGTCTCCCCAGGGACAAGACCTATTCTTTCAGGAGGACATTTTGAAATGGCCCTATCCTGTGATTTACTGGAGGGAAGTAGCAGAGGCTTGGCGGCCAAAATAAACAAAAGTTCAAAAAATATACACGGCTTTTATGACAAAAGCTTAAAGTGGCGCTGCATTGGAAAACTGAGGTTGGCCTTGGGCAGGGACTTTGTTACTCAGACAGCAGTACCTTCCCAAGGGCTTCAACAGCTTGGGTGTACTGCGGAATACATGAGATCTCTAATACGTCACTGCTCCCCTGCTCCCACAAAAACCTTCCCGTATGTCAGGCTGGAGTCACAGAACAGCTCCGTGGAGGTCTACTTCCTTCGCTAATGAGATACATAGTTCTCTTTTGGGTCTCATAAGTGGGTCAGACTCCACAGAGCTTTGCCTCTGCATAAAAGCTCAGAGACAGGAGAAAGAGGACCAGCCCAGGGAGCACCCAAAGTTTCTGTTATTCTAATTTGTCAGAGGATTCCCCCCTCACCCGTATCTCTTTCTCCCTCTCCCCTCACGTCATGAAAAGAGTTTGCACGAATTCAAGCCAGGAGCATTAAAATAGGGAGACAGGGGAGTCAGTAGTCTTGGTGCTGGAGCAAAGGCTCAGTCGCTGAATACTTGTTACTCTTGCAAGAAGACCAGGATTCTGGTCCCAGCACCCAAAAAGCAGTACACGACATATGTAACTGCAGTTCTGGGGGGGGGGTGTCTATGCCCTCTCCTGACCTCTGCCTGGACCCAGCATGTACACGGTGCACGTAAAGACATGCAGGCACAATATTCATATGCATAAAAAGAAAAGAAATCTTTTAAAATGCAGGGTAAGATGCCTTTTGCAGGTACAATAGAAATGTCATTAAATTAAGAAAGAATTCAGTAATCCTGTGTTGCTAGACTCTGTGCAGGGATGAACCCCAAAAACAGTTGGTTTAGAACTAGTAGTGGCAAAAACTGCTGAGTCATTTAGTAAAAGAGAATGGCTGGCAAAACTAACGACCCGGAAGGTTTGGGCCATTCTGTCATAATTCTTGCTTCAAGCAAGACCCTGCATTCCTAAAGCATGTTAGGAACAAAACAGAAGCAGAATCTGGAGGTGATCTTAGGTTAGGGTATGGTGGTATGTAAACCAAGCTGTAAGTGAGGAGGCTCCTTTTAATGGGATGCCAAGTGCTTAGCAGAAGACTGACAAGGATCACACAGGTGATCAAGCTGTTTACTGACAAAGGGAGCTGTGGGTTTTTATAGATTTTTTTGGGTACACTAATCTGGTAACTTTCTTTTTTTTTGCAGATTTTTTTTTATTTGAATTAGAAACAAGATTGTTTTACATGACAATCCCAGTTCCCTTGTCCCTCCCGTCCTCCCCTACCACCCCCCAACTAAAACCCTACCTATCACATATTAATCTGGTAACTTTCTATTTGTCATTTGCAATTTCAAAAGTTGTCACTGTGTGCAGGCATCCTGGTCTTGTAATTTTGGGCTAAAGAAGAAGGGATCAAATAGCCCACAACACCTGTCCAGCAGGTGACATGGCCTGTTTGCTCCCTGGAGTGCCCCTCGGCTTCCGGGAAGGTGTCTTGCTGTTAGCCACTGCCCTGCCCCACTTAAATCCACGTAGACTGTGCTGCCACTGTGATTTACAATGCCAGACTCAGAGTGCCCTGGCTCAGTGATTGCCAAGTGCTAGCCAATGACATCAACCCCCTGACTTTGAAGGCCTTCCACAAACTGGCTCCATCCTCCATCTTTTGGTTTCTCCTGCCTCTAGTCAAGTGAGATTATTGACCCTCAAGCAGACCCCACTTCTATTTTTGTCTGGATTTTGACTATTGATGATGCTCTATCCAGGAAAATGGTAACCAACCTTCAGGATCCAGATGAAGTGTGAAACACAGGTAAGATTTACACCTTTCTGCTTCCTCTGTCCTCCCCGGCCGGACTAATACAGTTTTCTATACAATGTCTGCCTCACCGGTGGAACTCACATTCCTGCCCTCTGTCTAAGCTGCTTGACATCTTTCTTCTCCTCCTTCCCTGTGTGTGCAGGCTGCTGTCTTCACAGCTCAGAGTCCTTGTGGCAGGGAGGTGAGAAGAAGTACGAAGGGCAGCAAGCTTCTGGAAGTGATGTGGCTTTCCTTTTCCATAAGCCAGAGGTCCAAGGGGAAGATGGGGCCTGAGGAAGGAGAATGGCTTAGAAAAACGAGTGAGAGCAACAGACTCAAAGAAATTCTCAAGAGCAGAGAAATTCCGTGCATCCTTCTGGGGTGGGGGTGGGGGGGTCCCAAGCTGGGTCAGCTTCTGGAGTGCAGCCAATGGGTGGAGGCTCTAGAGAACCAAGAATTTCAGACCTGCCCAGGGGCTGCAGAAGGCCACCAAGTAGCCGTGACCATAGGGGCTGGCACAATGTGAACACTTCACTGGCAGTGCTCTCTCCAGGCCTAAGATTCTCTGGCCCTGATACAGCCCTGGTCACACTGAGATGAATCTCCCACTTGTCAGTGTGAATGCAGCATACAAAAGAAAATGGCTTCAAAATGAACAGGTGTTGTATTTATTATCAACTGAATTTGTGGATTAATGTCTGTTCCTGGCATTTTAATACACAAGTCATAGCTGCTTCCTTTTGGGGAAGAGAATCCATCTTTATTGGACAATATTAATTGAATGGTTACTGTGAGCCAGATATCGCGCTAGATGCTAATGAACAAGGCTGTAGGTTCCTTGTCAAAGACATGGCAACGGACAGGATGTCAGTTGTGTGTGTGTGTGTGTGTGTGTGTGTGTGTGTGTGTGTGTGTGTGTACTAGACATACTGATAAGAGCTGATTATGTTTAAATGACAGTTGTCCCACCACACTTGGTCTCCCATTGGTGGTGCAGATCAAGAGATGGGACCTAGATGGAGGAAAAGGGTTGTACCAGCTGCAGCTCTCTGCCTCTTGTCCCCTCCAGCGGCACCCACGCTCCCTCTCTGCTGCTCCCAACACCATTCCTTTCCCTTCCCTATTTTTCCCTCATCAGGTATTTTGTCACAATAATGAGAAAAGCAACTAATTATAAAAAAAACCTTATCAGGGCGAGTGGAACAACATGGTTGTAGAGGCCTTCCTGACAGCTGACAGGGACCTGCAGGAATGACACTGGCTCTGCTGCTGTGGGCAGCACGCAGCAGGCACTGCAGGACCAACAGGGGCGTGGGCCCTGGGAAGACAGTAGAAGACTTGGGATGGCAGAGTCCAGGAGGTGTCTGATCATGGTGATGGCTTGGAACTTGTTTCCCTCTCTGTGTTCTTCTAGAGTGCCAAGCACACCACATGTGCTTGGGAAACAGTGACTAAATACAGAATGGACTGCACATGCCTACTTATGTCTTATTAAAAATAATACATAGCACAAAAAGCATAAGTATGTGGGACATGAAACTTTACTCAGAAGCCCAGGGCATAGCTATATCCACTTCAAAATGTTCAATACACTTCTTTTATTCTTAATTTGTAGAGCTTAATTTTTCCACATTGAAGATATTATGTCCTAATTTCCTCATTTCAACATGAACAATTAAAAAAGTATGAAAAGATTTTTTTATCATGCTTCTGCCAAGGCCATACAGATCTGGGTGGCCTGTGCTTCCACCTGGGGCTATGGTGACATACTGTCCCCAGCCACAGTAGAGGGCCACGACTTAGTCCATGGCCTGCTACAGCAAGCTAGGGTCTTTGTTGATGTCCATATCTCCTGTTACCATTGAAGGCCATGAGGACACCCAGGATCTGGGCCACCATCTGTTGAAGTTCAAGGGCCTTTGGTGCTGAGTCAGCCCCAGCCCTCACTGGCCCTGGGAAAGTTGGCCCTGCCCATCATGAGAGAGTTGGCCCCAATGATCCCAACACAAGAGAGCTCCCCCTTCTTGGTATGGGAGAGCTGGCTCTGTCCCTCACATGAGGGGGGTGACTGAGGGAGGTGGTCCCAGTGGCCCAGACAGACCAAGTCAGGTACCACCTAGGCAGACATACAGGGCTTTGAGTTGGTGCTCCAACATCTATCCCATCTATGACCTGCCAGAGTACTTGAAGGGACTGGCCCTGTGGAACCGTAGCTACAGGATCTCAGTGACTCAGGGCAACAGCAGGGTATCCAAGAGGAGGGTCCAGGAATGATGGTGTACTAGAAGCCAGAGACCTTGAACCAGAACAACAACTCATTGCATTGAGTATTTGCAAATAAAGCTGAAGGGACGAAAGGTTATACTTTGTGACACACCATAGCTCCCAATGCCGCTAAGACAAAAGAAGATGCTAGAGAGGCAGGAATGAGTGCAGCAGAAGCGTTTGTGGGTTTCTTTCGTTGTTGTTGCTTTGTTTTTGTTTTGCTTTGTTGTTGTTTTTGTTTTAAACTAATATTATTTATTTATTTTTAAATCGTCTTTCTTTTGTTGGGGCGGGGAGGGATAAGGATGAAGGGCAGATAGGGGAGGCCTGGGAAATGAGTAGGATTGGGCTGCATGATGTGAAATTCCTAAAGAATTGATTTTAAAAAGTCACATTAGAAAAGTTTTTTTTTTTTTTTTTCAGCCAAATGGTAGTGGTGCACACCTTTAGTCCCAGCACTTGGGAGGCAGAGACAGGCAGATCTCTGTGAGTTCGAGACCAGCCTGTCTACAAGAGCTAGTTCCAGGATAGCCTCCAAAGCCACAGAGAAACCCTGTCTCGAAAAACAAAACAAAAAACAAAAACAAACAAACAAAAAGAAAGAAAGAAAAAGATTTTTTCATGCATTATATTTGATCAAATTCTTGCCTTTTGCCCAACTTCTCTCAGATCCTCCCCACTCCCCTACCGTGTTCCTCATGTTCTTTATCAAAAAGAAAAAGAAGAAAAGAAAAACAAAAAAAAAAATAAACATCAGAATACACACACACACACACACACACACACACACACACACACACACACACCAAATCAGTTGTTCATTTTAATAACATCATTTAATTCACAGAAATTTGGCCTTGGTCAAGTTCTCCTGAGGCTGTTGATTCTCTCTCTGCGGCCACAGGATACTCAGCAGCCTCTGTGTGAGGGAGGGTCCTCTCTGAGCCACCGAATCTTGTAGACCAGACTGAGTGAGCGTGCTGACCCAGATAGCCTCTTTTAGTCTTCTGCTGCACTAAGACAAAGTCTGGTCACTAGCTTAGGAAATTTTTGCTTTAGAATGAACAGGGTTTGTCGTCATTAGAAATTCCAAGTCTGTGACCATCCCTTTCTGGGTTTGGGTTAGACCCTGGAAGATGTCCTAGAGAGGCATTCAGTTTCTCAAGCCTTTGCATTCACAGCTAGTGTCTGCCCCCAGCTGTTCCTAATTCTCTGGAGGAGTGACTCAGCTTGCTTCAATATCTGCAACTTGTAGTTTCTTAAAGGAGCCAGAAAATACTACTTTTTAACAAAAATAAAACAGATCGTCCCAACTTAAACCACCCATGGGTCCCATCATAAAAACAAAAACATAAAATATATTTATTTTCAATGTATAGTTAATAACTTTCCAACTCTTCAAACAAACACATGCCTTTCACATAAATCAGGTGGCTAATGGAAGCCTCCTGTCCTTCCATGTGATTTGGGGATAGCCTTCTGGAAATTGTGGGGTCTGTGCTGAGGAGTCCTCAGTCCTAGGAGAATTTGGAGGCATGTTCAGGGACAAAGAGGAGGCACCGTTGAATGTTGTTTTGGAGCAAATACAAATTCTACAGGTGAACCAACATTTTAATGGTCTGAAGATATATTTTCGCTGTGCTGCAACAACTTTTGCCCATGAGCAACAAACAGATTTATTCAAGACTTGCTTTACTTGAAGGGAAAACAAACCAAAAGCATGGCAAAATTCATGGGAAATTGAAACAGAGCCCCCTCCCCTACCACTGACAAATAATCAAGATGATTAGAACCAGGTGGAAAATGGATCCCAGGTGCCCAGGTGGGCGGGATGTCCAAGGACTGAGCAACTTCTCTTGACTGGCATAGCCCCAAACTGCTACATCACTGGCACAGCAGAGAGACTGTCTTTCTTCCTTCCTTCCTTCCTTCCTTCCTTCCTTCCTTCCTTCCTTCCTTCCTTCCTTCCTTCCTTCCTTCATCTCCCTCCCTCCCTCTCTCCCTCCCTCCCTCTCTCTCCCTCCCTGCCTTCCTTCCGCCCTCTCTTCTCTTTTCCCTTTGCCCTCTTATTCTCTCTTCCCTCCCTCCCTCTTTGCCTAGTGTAACCAGGCTGCCCTGGTATTTTTTTTTTTTTAAGAGAAGGTAGTGTATAGCAGGGCTAGAACAGTGACTGCAAAGTTGCCATCCCATAGAATCGAGAGCTAATCTTGTCACTCTCCCAAAGCCATAGGTTTCAAAATAACATTTCCATTCCTGAGATAATAAAAGACCTCTGTAGCTGTTTTACAGTCACTTTGGTGGGTTATTGGATGCTCTGAGCTTAACCAGACCTGCAGAGAACCCCCAGTTAATTCCATCATGTCGCTTCTAATGTCATCACACAGAGCAGCTGGCAAGAGCCCATTTTCCAATTGCTAATATCCTTTCCCTCCCTTGCTCATCCTGCCAGAATCACTCCCAGCTCTGTGTCTGAATCTCCCCAGAAAAGATCATTTCTTTTCTTTGGCAAAATGGTTTCCAGAGGACAATTTCCATGAGAGAAATGAATTTAAAGTTCGCTCATTGCAGTCAGCACAATAGTAAAACCATTCAAGGTATTGATGCTATGGGAGAGCTGCAGGGGTTATTTGCATAGGATTTTATTACTATTATCATTATCGTTATTATTATTTTGCTTTTAACACATTGGAGACCACACCCATTTAGGGAAGGGCAATTTGTTAATGTTCTAATCCAATCCAGACGGCATTCAGAAAGGCAACATGAGAGCTAGGAGGACCAAGCTTGCTCCTTGTGTTTAATCCCGGATTCATAGCTCCTCGTAGAGGGCCTGGCAGTTGGTACATGTTCGTTCGTATTTGTTAGTTAACGAACTGAGGTATTTTCTAATGGAAAACTGTGTTTCGGCATCTTTTGGATTTTGCAGTGTTTCATGTGAAAATAAGTCAGATTACCCACCTTGAATTAAGAAAAATCTGAGCTAGTTCCACTCTTAGAAGACAACAAGGTCCTTAAAATAGAATGTTTACAGTCTAGCTTTCTTAGAATTTGTAAACTTCCTCTCCTCGTTAGGAAATCAACCCTTCATGCAATGAAAATTCTATCTAGTGTCAGAGCAGAACATATGGATTTTTTGGCAGTAGTAAGCTAAGCCTTGCTGGTAATGCCATGGTAATGGTCTGTGATTGTCTCCTCCCCTTCTCTCAATGCCTGCAGAGACAATTCTGGATTTGGGTAGGAGAGCATAATTCAAATTAGATATGCTAAAAGGGTAGTTCTTCATTCCCCTTCATCTGGACTCATAGAAAACACCTGGTTCTAAAATCGGCTTCATATTGCTTTATTCTTCATCACCAGCTACCTGAGCCAATGATTAAAGAGCTGAGCAAATAGAGTACCAGCCACTGATTTCACATCTTAAGGACAGTTCATGTCAGAGTGAGGGTTCCAAGAGCTGCAGGTCCCATGCCAGATAAAGCTGGGGAGCCCTTCTCCAGCAGCTTTTTAAACGTCTGTCTCACTTATAATGAAAGGACAAAATCCAGATTGCTGAGTGAATTTCTCCCAGAGAGATGAGTCTGTCCCAGGCATGCTTACAGATGAGCAAAGAGCCCCTGGGACCCTAGAAGTAAAATGGGATAAAGGTGGCACAGACATAATCGAGTCCTCCGAACAAAAGTCAGATGGAGACCTGGGAGTTTCCAGGAATATCTTTGCACCTGAGCCTAGTGGCTCCATATCATAAGGGACAAAACTAATATGTGATCATATCAAACCTGGGGCTCCTGAGAGTACTTCTTGGGTGATGGAACTTGCGTGTGGAATTCTAGTAAGAAAAGTGACTACATTAAGAGATCTCCAATGTGCACACGGGGTTAAGGATGAACTTTTCATGTTCCTTCTCCTCTGGAAGTTTCAAAACCCATTTCTAATAAATAGACTTGGTGATGTGGTCCAGGTCTATAGTTCTTGCTGCTAGGAAGGTTGTGAGAAGAACCTTACAAGTTCAAGGCTACTGTGGTAAACTCAGCATGATCCTGCCTCAAAATAAAAAAAAAAAAAGAAAAGAAAAACAGGCTTGTGGACATAGCTTAGTGATATTGTTATTCTTTTGTTTAAAAAGAAGAAAAGAGAAATGCTGAGACATGAGACATTCCTGAACCTTTCAGATATAGCATTGACTTTGTCAATGTGAAGTCCTGAGTTCAATTCCCAGTACTGAAAGAGTGTTAAATATGCCAATGATCCAGTTATAAATGCATGTGTAGATGTAGCTACTAAAAATTAGCCAACTAGGTCATCATTTATCTTAGATAGCTTTGTAGTGTATTAAATATTCAGCATTCACCATTCTATATAGAGTATTAGAAATGGATGCAAATGCTAGGTGTTCCCAGTGAGGAAATCCAAAAAGAGAACAAAAGTTCCTTTCATGCCTCTTGACATTTTAGCTGAGTATTTAGAAATATAACCCATGTGAATCTCTTAGAATTCAGCCCCACACAATGTTATTCAGCCATGTTTAAGCTTCTGCAGGCTTAAGTGGATTTGGATATTTGTATTTCTTATCAGGATTAGCTGATTATTAGTAAGACATTTTGTTAAAGTAGCTGACAGTGAAGTTGATGGTATAACTGCATTCCTTCCTAAAGAAACCTTGGTTTTAGCCTTTAAATTCAATTTCCTTACCATGGCCACTCAGATTTGCCAAGAATTCTGCCTTATGGGATTGTGCGACTTTGCACCCCTGTGGAGCATGGAGGAGACTGGACACTCGTTTTAGGATACGGTGCTGTAGGCCTATTGGCCACAGTATCTGTGGATGTTTGAGGATTCCTGTCACACATTAAGTTGCTATGACAGTGTGACTGCTGAAGAGAAATCCTGCTAGGGGAAAGGCCATTGAGAGTTGGCCCGGCAACCGCAAATGCCTTCCCCACTTTGGAACATTACAACAACTGAGGAAGTAGGAAATAGGACAGGGGCAGTCATTCGAACACCTGCAAGTGAGAAAGCCAGAGTGCGGAGACAATGAACTCAGCAAGCAGAGCTGCGGGCACTTTCAGAGCAGAGCTGACCTTCACGGCTGAGGCTTTCCTCCTCTGGCAAGGGGGGGCAGACTATTGCTCATTGGAGAGGACTTGCGCAGCCTCAAATGATTGAAGGCAGTGGGATGGTCTGGGCAGCCCTTCAATACCCATGTAATTGAGTAGGCAGCACCACCTACAAATCATTTACAATACTGTAACCACTCCTCCCGTGAAATGGATGCCCGGAGAACTCAATAATAAAAGCAACTGAGTTAACTTGAACTGACTGCTGCCTGCATGTAAGACTGCTAGCTGCATGACAACTCCTTCACAGGCTCCGCTCACAAGATGGCATGGAGAAGATGGGCTCTGTCTACCCTGCCAGAGGGATGATACCCTGATGGTACCCACAGATGAGGAAGCTGCTGTCTCCCCGATATGTTTACATTATTTTATAGACTGGAAAAAAAGCATCAAAGTGCTTAATTCCTTTGAAAGAGATAAAGCCAGGGCATACGTGGACAATATTTTAAAACAATTTTTAAGCAATAAATAACAAGCTACAGATGGATACACTCTGGATTCTAGAGTTAAGTTTAATCCTATTTCCTAATTCAGCCATTTGGCACCCTGCATAAGAGTGTTAGCATGTGTGACTCCAAATGGGAAGACACAATACACATGGCCAAGTAAACGCCTGGACCTTTCTTTCCTAAAGAAGAAACATTCTTATTGCTCTTACTGATTGAAAGAAAGATATCAACAAACCACTCAATGGGGGTCCTCATGAAAATACGATTTATTCTTTAAAAAACAAAACCAAGAACCTGGAATGAGGAAGCTTACAATGTACTGACATGGAGAGGTCCCCATCATTCATTACACAAACAGCATATAAAACTCTGTAAAGCAGAGACCACATTCTGGAGTGTAAGCAGCAGAGAATACCATGGTGTGAAACTGATGGAAGGGCTAAGGGAAAAACAAAACAGGACATCTTACCAAAGACTGGGAAACTGCCACTGTTCCTTGGAGGACACAGCAGACTCTCGATGCTGTCTTTCTGAAACCACACCCAGACTGCCACAGCCTGGAGCGCATACAATCCAGCCCTGTTATGTGTCCTTTGCTCCCATTGTCAAGGCGGCGGGGGGGGGGGCAGCTAGCCTCTTCTCTCGCTCTGGAGTCTGCCTTATGTACTTCTAATCATCTAACACTGTGGTTCTCAACCTTCCTAAAGCTGCGACTCTTTAACACAGCTCCTCATGTTGTGGAGACCCCAACCATAGGATTATTTTGCTTGCTACTTGTAACTGTAATTTTGGTACTGTTATGATGCTAATGTAAATATCTGTGTATTTGGATGGTCTTAGGTGACCTCTGTGAAAGGGTTGTTCGACCCCCAGGTTGAGAACCACTTATCTAACATGAAACTGGTTAGATGAGAAGGGGAACAGAGAAGATCTGGAAGGAAAGATGTGGAATTAAGAAACAATCCAGTCCCTCTATCCTTGGCTATTAAGCATCTACATATCCCACTGTGTCTGCCCAATAACTGCAGCAACACATGCCTATCAAATTTAACTGTAATATGAAAAATAAAAGACCCAGTGATGGATATTGGGGTTCAAACTTAAAGCTGAAGATCAGAAAAGCAGCTGGTCACTAGCTCTTACTCTGTCTCAGAATGAAAGGGTCGATCCTATCTCCACGAGCTCTCACCAAGTCTCAGACTGTAACCTCTCCTCAGTGTGGCTGGAGAATCCCAAGACTTCAGTGTAATCCTATCCTCAATGTGGCTGGAGAATGAATTCTGATACTGACTACTGAAGACCCTGCTCCTATCTTTTATAGTCCTCTAGTGCTGGGATTAAAGGCGTGTGATCCCAGGTGCTGAAATCATGTTTGTGTGAGCGGTTTCTCTTTAGGACTGGATCAATCTTGTGTAGATCTGGGTGGCCTTGAACTCACAGAGCTCTGTCTACCTCTTAATCCTGAGTCCTAGGATTAAAGGTGTGTACCACCACCTCCTAGCTTCTGGCTGCTGGGATTAAAGGTGTGTATCACCACTGCCTGGTCTCTATAGCTTGAGGCTGGCTTTGCTTTCTGAGTCCTCAGGCAAGCTCTAATAAATCATAAGTAATATATCACCACATTTAACATATCTGTATTTTTCATATAGATGGAATTAGGTTCCTTCTGTATTCAGAGGGGGAAATCATAAAACAAGGTCCTTTGAGAGAGGTAGCATCAGCCATTCTCTTTCTCTCAAGGTTATGCCCATTCTTCCCTTCTAGTTATCATGGCAGCCTGGACATTCTCCAAGCTACAGGTTGAATAGGACTATTAACCACAAATGTATTCAGTGCAGTCAGAGAATGTCATGTCATGTTTTGTTTTGTTTTGTTTATCAACTTGACACAAGCTGGAGTAGAATTATCTGGGAAGAGGAACTTCAACTGAGAAAATTCCTCCACCAGACTGGCTTTTTGATTAATGGTTAAAGTGGGAGGGTCCAGAGTATTGTGGAAGGTGTCACCCCTGACCAAGTGGTCCTGGGTTGTATAAGAAAGCAGGTCGAGCAAGCCCTGAGGAGCAAGCCAGTAAGCTGCACTCTTCCACAATCTCTTCATCAACTTCCTGCCTTGAGTTCCTGCATGATGGAACCCAACTGTAAGCCATAAGGCCCTTTCTGCCCTAGCTTTCTTGGTCAAGGTGTTTACTGAAGCAATAGGAAGGAAACTCTGTCCTAAAACAAATAGGACAGAGGCAAAGAGGAAACTGTGAGCTGCTACCATTCTTGTTCTGATAGCCACTGATCACCCTGCTGATGGATGATGCTCCTCGCTGAATAGCACTTGGTAATGAGCCACTTCCATGTTTGTCCCATAAACTCTCTGCTTCAGCCTGTATGCCAGTCATTTGTGGCTCCCCACTCTGGTGAGTTTAACCTGTGTCTCTGAGATGACTGCGGGTTAGAAGTCCTTCAGATTGTACCTTTAGTCCAGTGACTTTTACTACTGGATACACAAGTTTCTTTCAGGAGCACCTGGGAGATAATTTATCTCTCATTGGGCTTGAGTTCAGTGTCTTCTTCCTTTGGTAATCCCAAAGAGGCTTTAGGAGTGAACTGAGGAAGAAAACAATGTCAACAAAACTAGGTGCTAGGTGAGTCAAACTCACCTGCTCATGCCACTTACTTGTGCCTTAAGGACCTACTCAAAGCTCCTGGAATATAATTATTTATACGAGATCATGGATTTCTGCTATGTATGCCAAACATATGGCACGGTGGGTACGGTGGGCACTAGTTATGTGAGAATGCTGGCCAATGTTTTGTGGCCAAATACCTGATAAGAATAATTTAAGGAATGAAGAGTTTATATTGAGAGAGAGAGAAGTAGGGGAGAAGGGATTTATTAGAATGGCTTACAGGGTGTTAATCTAGCTAGCCACCAATGTCCAAGAATCCAGTTCTGTTCTCAGCTGGTCTTCAGTGTACAGCAGAATCCTGAAGAAAGTAGGCTGGAATGCCAGTGAAAGATTAGATTTGCCCCAGGAGCAAGAGCAAGCAGGCAAAGAGCGAGAGGGGATGAGATTCCTTCTTCTTTGTCCTTTACATGGGCTGCCAGTAGAAGTTGTGGCCCAAATTAAAGGTGGATCTTCCCACAACAAAAGATCTGGATTACATGTGGATCTTTCCAGTCAAAGATCCACATGAGACGTGGGACTTTGCACTTTGTATCATTTAACTAAGGAAGAAATCCCTAGGCAGTGTGTTCAGCCATTTGGGATTTAGTTAATTACAGACGTGGCAACGTTTACAACCAAGAATAACTACTACATTATCCTTTGAATGCCAACAGCTCCAGGAGCACCACTGAGCTTCTTTCTTCTCTGCTCCCTGCACAGCATGTGAAGCCTCCTAAGTCAACCAGAAGATTTCTCTGAACAAACTACTCTAAAGGAGGACATGTTGTCTCAAACATCAAAAGAGATTGCAAAACTCACAGTTCTGTGTTGCTGAGGGATAGTACAAAGCACAGTAACTCCTTGGCTTTGGAAGGAAATGGCATGTTCCCCAGGCCACTAGGCCCTACAAATGTCACCAACCAAAGCCTTTCATTTTTCTTCACTGTTGTCTTCTACCTCTGGCATACATGTGTCACATCAGGGATCTGAGGCATTTTCTACTTGCTGTTTACTGTATGCATAAGGAACCCATCACCATGGTGCCTTGCAAAGCCCCACAGAGAGAGCAGAGGTGACATGGCCCATATTGTTATCTCTTGCTGATGAAGAGCAAACTCTTTCTGGTGATCTTTGCCAATTTACTATTAAGGGGAAGAGGTGCCCAGGAGACCAACAGCTATGCCCAGAGCACCAAGAAGTCCTTGAGGTCACTCAGTAAGTGTCACTATGCATGGCCTTGACCTGGGTAGCTGTTATCTCTGTGGAGGTGGATCTGAGAAGGGCCTGAAGTCATCACTTGAAGAAATTCCCAGGCATCACTCTTGCTGGTACCTCTGGGTCAATGACTTTTGGATTTCTGTCTCTAAGGGTGAGGATTTACCTCTATAATGAACACCCCAGGTATGTGTTATCTGGACCTTTTAGTTTCTTCCATTCCATAAATTAATAATTTTGTGGTGGTTTGAATAAGAATGGTCCTCATAGGTTCATGTATTTGCATGCTTAGTCTCCGGTTCAACTGTCTGGAAGCACTAAAAGGTGTGGCTTTGTTGGAGGAGGTGCATCACAGGGGTGGACTTTGAGGTTTTCAAAAACCCAAGCCAGGCCCAGTGTCACTTTGCCTACTCCCTATGGATCAGGACGTAGCTTTCAGCTATTTCTCCAGCACCATGCCTGCCTGCATACCACCATGTTCCCTGCCATGATTATACTGGAATAACCCTCTGAAACTATAAGCAATCCCCTAATTACATGCTTTCTTTTGGAAGAATTGCCTGGGTCATGGTGTCTCTTCACAGCCATAGAACACTGACCAGGACAAATTCCTAGTAGACTGCCTGTGTATATTGCCTCTAGAGCCACCAACAATTTGTCTATAGCAAAAACCCCTGTACACTACGAGAATTTGCTTGAGCTGCCAACTTTTCTGCCCAGGAAAATAACTGTGCCTACTGAGTTTCCAGATGTTAAAGCTGTCATTTGGCTGAGTCCTCTACAGTCCCAGAATCCACAAAATAAAGAGGTCTATTTTAATGAAGGTGTCTCCTCCTGATAGGGTTTTCATAAGAACCCCCAAACAAGACAGCTGGTTTGAGACATGTAGGAAGTGTGCAGAAACTTGATCCCCCAGACTAATTCTGTTCTTCCTACATCCTGGAGGGATCAGAAGCTGTAGCATCCCTCAGCTCCACCTACACAATGAAATGAAAATCTCTCTTGGAATCGATTTGAGGACATCCTGGGAAATACAAACAAGGTTGTTTTATAATTGAGCCTTCTCAAATCTGCTTGTTCAATGCTCTGAGTCCAGTGGCAGTTGGTTTGGAAATACACATATGGTTATATACTGACAGAGATGGCAGAATTCAGAACAGTGAGCCCCCAGATGTGGCCTCAGCTTCCCAGCTTCCCAGGCCCCTATGGCAGGTAGGGGCAGATGGCAGGGTCATGGTTGTGAGGTTCCCACCATGGACCTTCATTTCCTCCTGCCTTCCTTCATACCAGACTGTTGGGAAACAGTGCCCGTGTCTGCCTACACATGGTGTGGGAGACTAGCTCAGTGCATTTCTGAGGGTTAGAGGAGACTTTCAAGGTGAAAAGCATTTTCTTGGTACATCACAGAAGTACAATGAAAGTTCTGGCAAACTACTGGGAAATATTTCTGTAACACATACAATGTCTTCTCTTTTTAGTGAATAATAGCGATTTAGACAAAGACTTTACATATACACATATGGATTTTTCTGTTTTTCAGGACTCTGCTGGTTCATAGAAAAGACCCCAAGGGTGCAGTGGGGTTGGAGGTGGAATAGATGAGATCAGAGTTCTCTCTCTCTCTCTCTCTCTCTCTCTCTCTCTCTCTCTCTCTCTCTCTCTCTCTGTGTGTGTGTGTGTGTGTGTGTGTGTGTGTGTGTGTGTGTGTGTGTGTGTGTGTTGTGCATGCATCTGCCTAGGGGTTCACATATGGCTTATAAAGTCTGGTGAGAGAAGATCCCCTGCAGGGTTGATGGAATTTGATAGATACGGGTCTGTAGTTCTGTGGACAGTGGAGAAGTAGGTTTTTAAGATAATACAAGTGAGGGAATGGCTATACAGAATGGGTGTTAGAGGTAGAAGTGGTAAGAAGTGGTAGGAATTTGTATACATTCTAACAACAGAAGCCACAAGGTTTCCTAATGGACTGGCTATAGGTATGAACACTAGAATGCAGCTAAGAATGGCACTACAGTGTTTTACAGAGAGCTGGGTACATAACTCTTACCTGCAATAACGAGAAATCAGGAGTGGAAGGAATGAGGAAAAGACCAAATTGGAAATGATTTACCCAACTCTCCATGGTCTTTGAGCAGAGATGCCAAGCAAATGTGACACGAAAGACTTGTATTTAAAAAAGCAGTCAAGGCCAGGGACAATTCAGGAACCTTAGGGTAGAGAAAGTACCTATTTAATGCCAAAGAATGAGATTTTTCAGGGCACAGGCAAGATTCTGGCTTGAAGATTGCGTTCTGGGAATTTCAAGACATTATAGAGAAGGAAAGCAATATAAAGATAAATTCAGACATTGTAGAGCTGAAAGACAACAGAAAAATCAGGTGAGACAGGGCAGCCCTCACGCCAGAGGAGGGCATGGTGAGAATGACCAAGTGAAGACAGTGGTACCCAGGGAATGGACATATCTCTGTATCAAAGGTGGAGGTCGAACAGAGTAAGATGGAGACTAAATTCTCACCACTATGTTGGGCAAGGGTCATTGTGACCTGCACAGAGCAGCTCAGAGGATGTGGTGAGGCTAAAACCTACAGCCAGTGAAGATTGCAAACTATGGAAAGAGAAAGACAGGAGAAGTTTAGACATCATGGTTTCCTAGACAATTCAAGGTAAAAAGAAGCAGGCAAGTATGACAATAATAGTTGAGGAAGCAATTGTTCTCAGGGGAATTAAAAAAATAAAGTATTGAAGAGTTCAGACTATATTTTTTACTTGAATAAAGTAGGCAGCAATATGCTGTATAGAATCATCATGAAATACACTTTTATATGTACATAAAACATTTCTTAGTGATCATGAAGACACTTACTTTGTAACAATTATCTTTTTCTTGTTTTGGTTACTTTTTAAGAAGTGTAGTTATTAATTTTTATTGAAAATAGACAACTTCCTAATTCAAAAAGTGGACATTTCTGTCTGTTCATTATTTTACTAACAATTACATTTCCTATATATAATGTTTAAGGGGAAATTTTCACTATTTTCTAATGTTGTTTTACAAGAAAAATGGGAAAAGATACATAATAAGTCACTCTAAATTGTTTTTTTAATTGAGCCAGTAAGCAGCAAGGTCTCTGTGCTATAATTTGGAGTTTCGGATTAGAAATTCTCATTACATATACCAAGTGCAAAAAAAGACTTTAGTGTCAAATCTTTTCTCTCTTGAGCATATGATGGAGAGTCAATGAGAATGTGTTGGTTTGAATCTGATCAGTAATTACATCAATGTCACCCTCGGCCTTCAGTAAATGAAATGTAAATTCAAAACCTCGACAAGGCTCTCTTGTTGCGAGGATGGGTTTGTACAATTCTGGACACATACATGGTTGTTTAATCTAATTGAACACCTACCTTCCTCTTTTACTTGTAGCTTATTGGGCAAAATAATGCTGTATGAACTAAACCAGAAAGTTGTCCTGATACATATTAGCAAATAATTTCATCATATTATATTACCAAATGAAATGTTATTAACTGGAGACAAGGAAAAACGAGAAGAGCAATCCAGAAGCAGACATTGCCCCTGACACTAGAGTTGAAATGTGTGGCTATACTGAACTAAGACATTGTTGTAGACATCGAGGTTTGGGAAAGGAATAGTTCCTAAAAATAAGCATGTGGCCACCCTGTGCTTCTATGATGGAACAGTGGACATCTACTACCTTCTGTGTACGTCAGGCAGGAAACTCGGTTCATTGCCATAAGGCACATTCAGGCTGCCCACTACAGCTGATCTTGATGGGTGGCAAGGCGTTGAATTTCTTTCTATAGCACCAGGTAAGACATTTCAAGTGCAGCAATCAGCTTGTCAATCCTAGTCCTGTGTGAGACACAGGCTCGTCATACCGTCAGACCTCAGTCTCTCATCTCCTATCATGAGGCTAAGAACAGTTGTTTCTTATCTCCCTACTGCACCGAGTTGTTCGAGTTGTTCGTTAGTTCTACTGTATTCGTGCTCTATGCAAAGTCCCGTTTCTCACTTGCTTTGCAGCTACAGTGCAAGTATGTTTTCTACCCCAACCTGGGGTTGAGAGTCTCCTTGGCAGTCAGGAAGTAATCAATCATAACAACCAACCCACAGGGTGGTAGTATATTTTCAAAAACCATCTGGACTTTTTGTTAATGTTAGCTGTAGTTGTTGGATTCTATGATTTGCTTAGAGGCAGTGATATATAGGCAATGTATATGTTTTATGCTGAAATACAGTTATTTGAAGACATGATCTACACACCTTGACAGGCTTCCCAGATGAAAAATGCAGAAACTTGGAATGCTCATCCATTCAGATTCAACCAAGATTTGACTGGGGGGGAGGTTCCCACATCTATGCAAGAGATTGCAGACCAGTGTTTCTAAAGAATAGTAGTGGAAGAAATTGTTCCTTGGGGTCTCATTAACATATGGAGTTGGATGGATGGGTCTGGAATGGGGTCAGAGAGTCTGAACTTTAACATGATTCTGGTGTGTGTTGATGCTGCGGCCAACGGCCCTTAGCCTGAGCAGTGAGGTAGGTATACAGCAGAGGTCTGCAATTCTTGCTGCATGTGACAGCAAGGTTTAGTAATTCAGACGCCGGTTCCCATTGAAAATCAGCAGAATCAGAACCCCTGGAGGTGAGTGTTCAGCTGGAATCCCTGCTTGCCCCTGCACAAGCTGGGAAACCCTGCTTGTGCAGGGTTTCCCTCAACCCCGCCCACACTGAGAACTCTGAACAAAGGGATGGCACTAGAAGCTCAGTACAGCATTTCTGGCAGCCATTGCAACCTGACATGATCAGCACCCAGATGTCTGCCAAGGGGCTTAGCTTTTGACCATACTGGGGCACAGTCCCAGTTCCTGGTTGGCATGTCATCACCCCTTGCCAAAGGTCTATAAAACCTCCCAGCTGTAGCCTGGGCCCAGAACTTCTCTGGCCCCTGATGAAACTTCTAAGGAGCAATGCCCAAAAAACCTGCATCTATCTGCTCTTTAATCTGGTCTGTTCTGGTCTTTTGCATTAGCAGAAACTTATCAATGAGTTTTGGCCACTGCCCATTCATTGTTGCTTTGTGCTTTGGACTAAATGCTATACCATCTACGATCTATGTTGAATCCCTGGTATGATATTTGGAGATTTGGCCTTTGGGAAATAGCTTTGATAAAGTCATGAGGACAGGGAATCCTATGATGGGGTTAGAGTTCTTATGAAAAGAAACACCAGATCTCTCTGTCTCCATGTCTGTGTCATTTCCCCATGCACCTCATAAGGAGACAATAAGAATGAGATGTCTGCAATCAAGAAGAGAGCCTCACCAGAACCCAACTATCCCAAAAGGCTTGATGACCATAGAGCTTCCCGCTTCTAGAATTAAGAAACACGTCTCTGCTCTTTAATCCACTTAGAATATTCCAAGCATTGTATTCCATTTTGTCAACTTGGGCAGACCAATTATTATTAGATGAGTCTAAGAATATGCAGCAGAGTAGACAGTCCCTGTTGTAAAGGGCACTGAGGGGGTCATGATTATATCTTTGCTTTAGCTGGAAGCTATTAGTTAGTTGCTCAGTTGGAAGCTATTAAACTGAAGCTATTATGATTATTTTTCTTATAATTAAAAAACAAAGCACAACATGTCTTGCTTCTCTTGGACAAATATGCAGTGTTGGATATTTCCAGATGAGGGACATGCATAGGTTTAACTGTACAAAGAACTGAAAAACAACTCTTTAAAAATCTGTACATTTATATTCCTATCAGCAATGTATGAGCACTCCAGTTGCTCCTTGCCTTCGTGTTTGGTTTGGCCTTTGCAATGATAAGGATGGGATTTGCCACCTCTTGTCTGTTTGACAAGCACTATCACTGTGCCACACCCCAAGCCTGACTTCAACTTTTAGTGCAGCCATCTTATTGTATGAGAACACGACTTTCTTTATATTAGAAACATCTGACATGATGGCTGCAAATTTGAGGTCTTGACAAATAATCCGAATATGAAGACTATTACAGATGTAGTAATTATTTGATCCAACAATTCTAACTCTAAAATACTGCTGATATTTGTAGCTGCCAAAGTACAAGATACTAAACATGCAAGTTTGTTATATGTAATAATAATAATTCAAGTCTATGGCAACAGGGAAATGGTTGCATGAATAAATGGCAGTGTATCTACACTGTGGAATTCTAATGCTCCAAAGAGTGAATGGAATGGTGTTGCTTGTGTTGATGTGGAGCAGTCACAAGAAGACATCTTTAGGGGAATAAGACAAACAAGAAAATCAAAGGGTGTATAAAGAAAGAAAGGAATGAAATCAGGGCAAAGGCCTACACACACACACACTTCCATATGTAACTCCTTCCTTACATATGAGAGCACGTGCATGTGTCTCTGTGTGTGAAAACCTGGTAAAGGATGTAGACCAATAGGAAAAGGCAATGCAGATTATAGAGAGATGTCAAAAATAAGGTTCTTTGTGAATATTTTTCCATTTAATTTTGACATTGAACTGATTTAACTTAGTTAAAAATTACAACTAAAACTATCCTAGAGATGAAAACCAAATTCAGCATTCACCTATTGAACTGATGGTTCACTCACACAGATACACTCTGGATTTATGAAACACCTCCGAGCTCATGAATCTCAGGAGACAGCCAGAGGGCTGCTCAGATGACTCGTTGTCACCTGCAGCCAAACCTGATGGAAAGTGTTTGACCCCGGAGACCCACAAGGTAGAAGAAAAGAACCATCTCCCACAGGTTGTCCCCTGATCTCCACACTGATGCTATGGCATGGACATGTGCCTCTCCCGTAAATAAATGAATAAATAAAGAGTTCAAGTGAGTCAGAAAAAAACTGTCAATTGTCATCACTGAAATTATTAACAAATTTCTCTCTTTGAAAGTTGGTGATTAAAGGGTAGAGCATTTCCTGTTTCTTCATTACAAACTTTTTGAGGGAATTAAATCCTTTAGTTAATTGGGGAACAGCTTCCCAACCCCAACCTCCTCAAGGAACAGCAGCTAGTAAGTCTAAAAAGAAAGGGAAGCGTTGGGTGAAGCTGTTTTGCAGTTTCTAATCACTATCAATCCAGACAAGATTGTGAGACAGGATTGACCATTAGATGAGTTAATGAAGAGAACTTTGACATCTGTATGGCATTAAAATAGTGCCACACAGAGATTGCTCTAGTAACACAGGAGGTAACCTCTCTGAGCAGAGAAATCTGGAAGGTCATTCTGTAACACAGACAGAAAGTTTCAGAATACAGCCATTGTCTAGACACTCATATAAAGCCCAGTCCTGTCAAATCCCACTATCCCCAGGGAAATCACTCTTCTGACCTCTGTAATCTGGTATGACATTCTAGAACTCCTATCAGTGGAGTCATGCAGAGGGATCTTCAGTCACTGTATGGCATGTGCCTCCTTTCATAATGCCAAATGAAACACACCACTGCACACAAATATACCTACTTGATAATTACCCACGCTCTTGGAGCTAACTTACAATTTACAAAAAATACGTGAGATGAGAACAAGTGGAGGTGGACAATATGGAGAAGCAATCAGACAGATACTGAGCAGTTAAATGAATGCACTGTTTTAGTTATTAAAATACCTAAGCAACATATAACACATAATGCATATTCCTGACCTGGCTCCTGATACCCAGGGAAATCTGAGTATGGTTTGAGTATTACATATGATGAAAATTTATCACCAGAGAAGGCAACTCCTAAAAGAAATCAGGCAGGGCTAGGATCTGGATATGGTTTGTTCCACCAAGTCATTACCAACAGAGCAGTGTGGGGGTGAGGTGGGTCCTTATGAGTCAGTTAGATGACAAGAGCTCTGTTCTCACAGAGGGATCCGTGAATGTCGTGTGATTGTGAGTTAATTATTATGGGAATGGCTTCTTAAAGAAGCATTTGGGCTTTCTCTGCTTCATCTCTTACTGGCAATCTCTTCCGTGTATGCCCACATGCCTCTTGTTTCTCCCCACACATGTGCAACACATGCCCCTCTGAGAGGATGCAGACACCGGGTGCTTGTACCTCCGGGGCGGTTGGTCAGAGTTAGCTCCTTCCAGATCATGAAGCTTTCATTATTACCTCACAGCAATGGAAAACAGACATGGGCAGGAAGTTTACAGCATTACAGTCTTAACTCTATTTCTAAAGAAAGATCACAGGAGTGGGGAGACACAGCAGTTAAGAGCTCTTGCTTCTCATCTAGAGAACTTGAGTTTGGTTCCTGGCACCCACACTGGAAGAGTCAAAGCCAGCTATATGTAACTCCAGCTGCAGGGGTATCCCATTCCTCTGCCTCTGTGGGGACCTGCACTTCTGGACACACACAGAATTTTAAAAATAATACAAATAAATCTTTAAAAATAGTAACCTGTTTATAAAAAGATCTAGAAACATACGTTTCAATAGTTTTGCTCTCTAGTTAGCTGATGTGATAGTTTTTAAAATTATTTTTCATTTATTCTTTGCTTATTTCACAAAATGTATTTTGATTATATTCTTCTATCAATACCTCCTTCCAGCCTCTCCTAAAATCTCCCACCCCAATTCACTCCCAACTTCCTCCATTTTTTGTTATTGATAACCCCCAGAGCTCATATGTGCATGGGTCTGGGGCCATCCACTGAGGCATGGGCAACCAACTAGCAGCCATGTCCCCAAAGAGAGTGACCCTCTCTCTCCTCTTAGCAAACCATCCACTGTCCTCCTCTCCAATAGTGTGACCTCAAGCCCAACACCCTTCATGTAGGAGTTCTGACCAGCTTGTTCTTACCGAAGTCTTTGCAGGTGGTGACAGTTGCAGCCACGTCAGGGCCAGGGCTCAGCATTTCACAGCTCCATCCTCATCAGTCAGCTCTTACACTGTTTCTGCACATTTCTCTGCAATGCTCCTTGGTTTGGGGAGTTTGATATAGGTGGTTCATCCACAGCTGAGCACTCACTGTTATTTATACTTGACCCTTTGTCAAGTCTCTCCATTATCCTTTTACTCTCTGGGGAAAGAGACATTTCTGATCAGAGTTTAGGGCAACACAAAGCTATCAGTACACGCAGAAGCATTCAGAAGGCAGTTTGATAGTGTGACTAATTAGGAGAACAGCAGTAGGTTCCTCCTACAGCCCTGTGAGATCTTGACAAGGTTTACAGTGTCCAGCGTGAAATCTTTCCTGTAAAATGGGGACTCTGATGCTCTCAGGAAGTGGTTGGTTATCCCCATAACTGATATCCCTCCACTGTTGCACTAATGGGTACATCATCTGACAGATGGTATTGTAGCAAGCTGGCTCCTGCATCAGGTGAGACCACTGGTGTCTGGCATTGTCAGGTGTCTAGCCAGCAAGGAGAGAGTTTTCTGATCGCTCAAGTTGATTTCTCTATTCCTCCAACCATGTGAGTAATGTCGGCAGCAATAGAGTCTTACCATCTAGACATGGTGTGAAACCATGAGAAATTACAATAGCTTGCATTGTTTTGGGTAACCTTGGCACCTCTTGAGCAATAACTCCTAGGGTGATAGCCAGTGCATGACACTCGGGTTTTTGTTCAATGACACTTGTCTTCTGGGAGCAGAATTCTCTGCACATGCAAAATACAGAAAGCTTTCTCTGTCTGGCTGTCCTGGAACCTACTCTGTATACCAGGCTGGCCTCAAACTCAGAGATCTGCCTGGCTCTGCCTCCTGAGTGCTGGGATTAAAGGCATGCACCATCACTGACAACCTATATATTATGTTTTTAATTAGCTTACAAACTACTAGACTTCTGTAAGGCTTCTTCATAATCCTTAGTTTAGGTTAACTATTCCACTCCTCTGTTTCCCCACTTCCATCCCCACTTAAACCTATGTGGTAGCAAATTACTAAAAGTCTTGGTGGCTTAGAGCAATACACATTTGTTATCTTACAATCTGTAGGTCAGAATTTTTTTTCAACTTTACACAAGCCAGAGTTATTTGGAAAGAGGTAAGTTCAGTTAAGAAAGTGCCCTCACCAGAGTGGCTTGTATGCAAGCCTGTGGTACATTTTCTTGATCGATGGCTAATGTGGAAGGGCCCAGGTGAGTGTGCCTATGATAGCCACAAGCTCATGGCCCTGAAAGCTATAAGAACCCAAGCTGGACAAGCCAGTAGGAACAAGCCAGTAAGCAGCACTCTTCCATGGCTTCTGCATTAGTTCCCAACTTCTTGGTTGAGTCCCTGCCCTGACTTCTTTCCATGATGGACTGTGGAAGCATAGTAAAACAAACCCTTTCACACATTGTTTTGGGACATGGTGTTTATTCACAGCAATAGAAACACCAATCCAGACAGACATTGAACATAAGTCTGGTTGAATTTGATCCAGAGTATGGGCAGAGATGCTGTCCTTTGGAAGCTCAAATTATGAATGCGTTTTTGCTGCTGTCCCAGCCCCTAGCTGCTCCCTGCTCTCCTGGCTCACAGCCTTTGTCCTGATCCTCCTCCTCCTCAAAGCCAGCGATGGCTACTGCATCACAGCACTCAGACATTTCTGCCTGCCTCTTCCCTTTTCAGACCCACTCTGCTACTCTAGGATCCTCTCTCTGTATTAAAGCCAACTGATCAGCAACCTTAATCACACTGACCTTTACCCCCTCATTCCATGTGATAGAGTTTAAGACATCTTTAAGTTTGGGGCGTAGATATATGGTAAACATTACAAAAATTGAGGGGGCCTTTATCCAGTCTCCCATGGGAGGGATGCAGTATTTTATATTATTATTGTTGCTAATGTGTATTTTCTGAGTTTTTACAATGTTCATATACTGCTTCCACAATGGCAAAAGGCTGGTGTAAACTAATATAGTAAGTGGTGCTATTGTGGAGCTCATGAATACGCACCAATGGTAGGAATGAAGAAAATGTTGAGTTCAATGTGGGAACAGATGCTGACAGTTTCAAAATTTCCACTGTAAGAATCATATTTCGAAAGTACTGTAGTTCAAACAATGTATTTGAAAGGGAAGATGTGTTACTCTGGAAAATACTAGATATCAAAACTGGCCATGGGAGCTGGAGAGATGACTCAGTGGTTAGTAGCACTTGCTGCTCTTCCAGAGGACTGGAGTTCAGACTCTGGGCAGTCCCACATCCATGCTGTGGCTGATAGACAAGGAGACGGGAATGACACTGGTGTTCCACCAGTCCCTGACAGTGGGGATGGGAGGGGACTGGCTCTGGGATTCTCTACCTGAAATTATGTTTGAATTCTGGATTCAGACTCCAAGTTGTCCCGGATCATTAAGGCAGGCAGGGTAGCTGAGTTCCCGGCATCCAGACCAACTGGCTCACAACCACCTGTTATTCTAATGTCCTTCCAACTTCCAAGAGTATCCCCTCCATATCCCTGTGCCCACCCCACCCCATCTCATACACACACACACACACACAAAAAAATAAATAAATAAATTTTTTTGAGGTCTGCTGTAAGTACATGCCTTTTTAAAATAAAATAAAATAAAATAAAATTTTAAGTGATTCTAAAAATCGTAACAAGGACACAGGTCAAAGATTCGAATGACTATTCATTCAAATTTCCCTAAGCTGTTAGTTTTATGTTCCAACTGTGTCTAGCTAGAATACCTCGTGCCAGTTGCTGAATCTTTCTTTGCTTCGGGTGCGTTATTTAGGACAGGAGGGATGATGTACTTCCCTGGATGGGTTGTTGGCAATTTGGTGGCTGAATACTTCCTTCCAGAGGGCTCAGAGCTGCATCTGGCACAGGATTGGCACTGCAATGCCAGGCATTAATGCTTGTTATTCTGGCAGATGTTTGTACCCACCTGTTTTGGGATGGAAAATGATTCTGGGATTTTAGTTAAGCTGGTACTTACATGCTCTCACCTCAAGGAATAATGGAAGTCACATACTGATTACCAAAGGGGTCTCTTCACCTGAGCATCCTTGGGTAGTTACCCTGGAGGTTTTACTGTTGATGTTGCTCCACATGGCAATGATCCCAGGAAATGCCTCACCAGTACTAGCATGGTGGCTAAGAGATGTTTTGAAGAGTCATCAGTTATTTAGCCAGAATACCCAGCATACTAAACGATATTCTCTGCTGTGCGTGTCTAACACCTGTATCCTGGTGGAAGGAAGAATCTAGCAATTTGTTAGTTTGTCAGCTTAAGGGCAAAGCAAAACAGCTTTCTAAGACTGTGGGAAACAGTGACAGGTTCTACATATACTATCCTTATTATTGTGGATTCATAGTAAACCATCCAAGACCAGGAATTGGGACCAGCCAAGTACAGTGTGAAAAATTGTGGTTCATTCTACAGCATGCAGACTTTTAAGTAACACATTCCCCTAACTCAGCATGTGAACTGGACAGTGTCCTAGTGAAGAAATGCAACTCACTGTGAATGCTCACAGATGAAAGGAATATGCATTACAGAACGCTTACCTCAGTGGCCCCCAAGGCAAGCCAACAGTCTTAGCTGACACCCTTAGGACATTTCTAAACTTTTACAGGATTTCTTAAGACCTGAATGAGCTATTGTCCTCCAAGACAGATATGACAGCGAGGAGCAGCCTAACACTGGATCTCCTCCTTGCCCAGCACAATCCTTTCATACCTCAAAGGCCATACAGATGCTAAGAACCCTCTAGAAAACACTACTACACCACACTGCCTCACTGCACATGGCAGGAACCTCATATCCAGTGTGGTCAGAGGATCTGGAGTGTGAACTTCGTGATGACACAGGAAGTCTGGCATCCAGGCCTGTCTGATCAGGTTTCCAGCCAGAATTTGGTTGTTGAAAACTGTGTGCTTAGGACCCAGGCAGCCTGGAGAAAAAGCAAATAATGAAAGACAGAAAGTAACCTGCAGGGGAAGACAGAGGAAGCAAAGAATGTGGTTTCCTCCTTACTGTGGTTTGGCTGGATCCCTCCCAAGATTCAGTTCTCATTTTAGCTATGGAGAGACAGAGGTAGCTTCCCTCTGGAGGGCACAACATATGAAGTTTCCTCTTGGCTACATAGACCAGATATTCATCGTACAGTGAACACACTACCACTTTGATTTTGTGTTTCCCAGCTTCTGTATCTACAATCAGTAAATTTCTGTCCCTCATAAATTCTCCAATCCCTGGCATTTTGTTATAGCTGCACAGACAGACAATGCAGGTTTTCAGTTCAACCTAACCATTTAAGTGAAGACCCTATGTTGTTGCCAGACAGCCACTGAAGCACTGTTGTTGGGCATCAGTCCTAGGCCCAAGGGCTTCCTCCTATTTTCATTGAGAAGACACTTGTGTTGAAACATTGGTGCCAGTCCTGTTTTCTGAATTCTGTGTTCTCAGGACTTTCACATATATTTTCCCAAACTCTTACAATGAGCAAGTTTGATTTGTCCCTTTTTATAGATGAGAAAATGAACCTTGGATCCCAAATGCAGTTCAAGAGTGAAGGTAATGCAACTACATGTCATCTTCTTATCACTTGTATTTGTCACACGGATGGCTTATGACAAGCATTTAGCTTTCTATGACATTTGTGAAAGTTTTGGGGATATTTACTCTGTATGCAGTAAACTGACTAGCCAAGGTTATTTGCATTACCAAGATTTTTTTTTTTTTTTTTTTAAAAAGGCCTACCAGAAGGACTATTTGTAACTCAGAAGGACAAAGCAGGGCAATAGGGAACACTAGATAGTATATGAATTCATATTATTTTTACTGGAGATTTTTAACTTGTGTAAATTTTTGATTGCAGATAAAAATACAGGGGAAAATCCATACTCTCCTCAACCAAGGAAATGCAGTGGCCAGCAAGCTTTCTCCCCAAATTTTTCAGGCCATATGTACTACAAAAATTAATTTATGGGTTGGGCATGGTGGTACACACCTTTAATCCCAGTACTTGGGAGGCAGAGGAAGGTGCACCTCTGTAAGTCTGACAGTAGCCTGGTCTACATACTGTGAGGCCAGGTTCAATAAATAACTATTTAATTTAAGATTTTGAAAATTCTTTGATTCCAAGCATCTAAGTGATAAGATCATTCCCCCTCACTTTACTGAGCACTATGTCCATGAACAAGGTGCTAAGAGCACTGATATTTGAGTGCTCCACTGTGTTTTAAAATGGAATTGGGAGTGAAGAGGAACCCAGGGAAGTGTCTTCCCGGATCTATTAGCATGCTACCAACAGAAGCATTTCATTTTGCTTGCTTGCCGTGTGGGCTCCAGGGCTGTGGTAGGGGTCTTTGATCTCATGTTCCATCCAGCATATGGTGTTACTAAGTGTAATCAATGTGCAAACCTTCACAGAAAATTATGGAGTCTCTGAGAAGGGATAGAGGCGTCCGCCCTCTTATTTCCTTTCCCGCCGTGTTCCTGGTCTTTTGATGCAATCTGCAAGCACTTTTAGGGTATTTACAATATATACAGTCAATTACTTAACTGTGCAGGATCATTTTCATTACTGAGATTGGCAGGCTGTTTCTTGCCGGAATAGAACCGGAGTTTTCTTCAGCATAGATCTTAACGCGCCTTCCTTATTTTTGGCTCAACCCACTGACATTAGACTAAGGAGACATCTACTACTCCAAGGAACAG
Organism: Cricetulus griseus; assembly: GCF_003668045.3. NCBI lineage: Eukaryota > Metazoa > Chordata > Mammalia > Rodentia > Cricetidae > Cricetulus > Cricetulus griseus. Next base: position 87,511,746 of record NC_048601.1, read on the forward strand.
GTAATGTGGGGAGCTGACACTTGTGCCCCCAAGTTTTTATAATAAGTCTTTGAAAGTTTGGAGGATGGGTTGCTAGTCCTGTAGATGAATAATCTTCAAAAGAATTTCAAATTCCAATGAGCTGAATTATGTTCCAGAGATGAAATGCTACAGGCTCTGTAAGTTTTAAACTGAAGGGGGATCTTAGAGAGAACCTAGCCCTGCCTTCCTCATACCAGGCCAATAGTCCTACCTTGTGACGAGGTAGTCCTCAGCACATATCTCTCACTCCTTATTTAAAACAATGCAGAAGCAGGCGGAGGTGGCTCAAGCCTTTAATCCCAGCATATGGGAGGCAGAGGCAGCTGGATGTCTGTGAGTTCAAGGCCAGCCTGGTCTACAAAGTGAGTTCCAGGACAGGCTCCAAAACTTCATAGAGAAATCCTGTCTTCAAAAACCAACAAACAACAACAAAAAACAATTTATATCCCCTTAGTGAGGGGAAAATGGTATTTTTGTTTTGTTTTATTTTGTTTTTTTGTTTTGTTTTGTTTTGGTTTGGTTTTGGTTTTTTGAGACAGGGTTTCTCTGTGTAGCTTTGGAGCCTATCCTGGCACTTGCTCTGGAGACCAGGCTGGCCTTGAACTCACAGAGATCTGTCTGCCTCTGCCTCCCAAGTGCTGGAATTAAAGGCATGCACCACCAACACCCGGCAGGGAAATGGTATATTTTTTTAAGGTTTACTTATCTCATTTTTATTTCTTAGTGCATGCATGTTAGTTCTTGCCTTCAACCATGAAGGTTCCGGGGATGAACTCAGGGTACCAGGCTAGCAGCAGGAACCTTTACCCGCTGAGCCGTCCCATCTGCCTGAAAACAACAACAAATTTTAACGAGTTCCATTCATATCACTGAAGAGAATGGGAGGCTGTTTCTCACAGATATTATAAACCTAGCTTTCCATACATCACAGGTGATCTCTCTTTGCCTCCATGTGACAGTTTGTTGTGAAATCTGAGCAGCTCTAGTGAACCTGAACTCAGAGAAAACGGTCCCAGAAACCCGAAAGAACTTAGATCTAGGAAGGCTTTGAGTGTCTCCAGAGTTCCTGATTGAGTTCCCATTGGCAAAGGGAATGAGAAATAAAATAGCATTCAGGAAGTCTAATCAAGGACCGGTCCATCCACCTGCACCAGGTAAACACAATGGGCTGGCTCATGGCTGCCACTCTTCTTGACTGTCTGTGCCCTGCTCTATCAGTTGTCAGAGGCTTTGAGTAGTTAGGGACTATCACTTTTCAGAGTGGCCTTGTTGGTGTGTATACAGGCATGTGTCAATGGTCCATCTGTAAAAACCTGGCATCAACAGCCAATAGCTCACTGGATGCTCTGCATTCACTCTCCAGTGTAACATAGATTGTTCCAGAAGTTAGCTACTTTCTCTAACTCTTAACATCCTTTCCTCAAAACCAGGTGCTTTGCTACATTATATTGCTTTACAAAATCACTTTAAGGGAAGAGCAATTTTGCTTTGGCTAACAGTTTCAGGCCACCGTGGCAAGGAAGCCATCCACGGTAAAACAGCGCAATTCACGGTGGCTAGGCATGATGCTGAGGTCATTTATATCACCGTAGACCAGAAAGCAGAAAAAGAGCCCAGAGCAGGAGTAACCTTGAGGGACTGACCCCCCAATAAAGCACTTCTGCCAGTGAGGATCCAATTTTGCAAGTTCCACAGGCTCTGAAAACTGTGCCACTAGCAAGGGAACAAGTATCACAAACAGGAAACTCTGGGGAGACATTTCAGATGCAAACAATAACAGTGGAGATACGAACAATTCTCACCTAGTTTCCTTATGAGATTTATATTGATGCCAAATATTAAATATGCAAGTGCTGCAAGATACCTTAATAATTTCAGTCCCCGAAGCAATCATGAGCATGTGATGTGGAGTTAGAAGAAGATTTTTTCACTATCTAAAAGCCAGAACCGGCTAACACTGTATTTTCTTTGCCTCTTCCTGTCTGTGAAGGCTCTGACAGTCATATATTGGCTATTGAATGGCCTCAAAATTAAGTGAAAAGGCAGTTACCCTTTTAAATTGGTGGAGTTGTGGGTGGCTAAATAAATGTTTTAGTGAAGTATGGATAAAAATCTAAAATAAAAGAATAGTGAAAAGTTATACCATAAAGTACAATCACACACTTGGTTATTTTATAAATGACAAATATTTTTTCTTCTTAAGAGATACTTTTGTGCCTAGGGTATGTCTGTAGGCTAGTAACTCCACTGGATTCTCTGGAAGACCACATTATATTACTGCTATAAAATTTCAGCTACATATAAACAGCTCGATGCTGTAACCATAAACAGGAATGGATTTGCCTTATTTCCTAGGTCATTATGTTCACTCAGTATTTGTCTTTCCCTTGGGGGTTGCCAGAGTAGCTACAGTTCACTGTGCCACTTGGAGATACATAGTCTGTGTATGCAAGCGAATTTCAGATCATCAGGCTTCTCAGAACTGGTAGATGTTCCTTTGACATAAAAATCCAGTGTTGGATGCATTCATCTTGCAAACAGACGGACAAGCTTTGGTTCTTGCTTTCTGTGGTCTAAGAAGCAGGTATTATTTCAAAGGACTGAGTGCTATACACACTGCTTTCACCTATGAGGGTGCTGAACCCCTGGATTGCACTCACACACATGTTTACTCTAGCTAATCTGGGATCTTCTAGAGCATAGGGTTTTGTTTTGTTTTGTTTTTTTAGTTTTGGGGTGTGTGTGTGTGTGTGTGTGTGTGTGTGTGTGAGAGAGAGAGAGAGAGAGAGAGAGAGAGAGAGAGAGAGAGAGGGAGAGAGGGAGAGAGGGAGAGGGAAAGGGAGACAGAGAGATACACACACATACACACACACAAAGAGAGAGAGAGACATACACAGAGAGAGAGAGAGAGAGGGAGAGAGAGAGACAGAGAGAGACACACACACATACACACACAGAGAGAGAGAGAGACAGAGAGAGAGAGACAGAGAGAGAGACACACACATACACACACAGAGAGAGAGAGACAGAGAGACAGAGAGAGAGAGAGAGAGAGAGAGAGAGAGAGAGAGAGAGAGAAATAGGTCTTGTCCAGGGCAGTTTCCTCTTAGCAAAGAACATGCTGAAATGCCTCAGTAAGTTCTTAAAAATCCTAGGTCTTGCTTTACTCTTCAGGAGTGATAACCCAGCAATGTGCTTAGTGAAGTCCCAGGCTCTATTGTGAAGGGTGAGCCCAAGATCCTGTACTTTTAACAGCCCATCTGCTAAATAAGTATGGCCAGTAGTTCCTACATGACAAGGTAAGTAACGGAAACATGGGAGTTATTTTATGCAGAATGTTTAGGTCATCCCTGGCCTTCAGTAAGTCCTACTTACTATTATTATACAGGTTGAGCAGCCCTGATCTTAAAATGTCCTAAGTGGGGTTGGAGCGACAGCTCAGTGATTAAGAGCACTTACTGCTATTGCAGAGGACCTGAGATCAGTTCCCAGCAACGACGTGGCAGCTCATAACCATCCACAACTCCATCTTCAGGGAATCCTATACCCTTTTCTGGCTTCCTCAGCATCCCAGGACATGGTGCACATACATGCTTGCAAACAAAACACTCACACACATAAAATAAAAATACTTATTAAAAATAAACAAACCTCTGAGTGTTCTAAAGTCATGCTGATGTTCAAAAAAAGTTTCCATTTAGAGCAGTTCAAATTTTGGACTTAAGAATGCTCACCTGGCAATGCCATCTTTGACAATATCCACACAGACATGCATGTTCACACATGCACATACACACAGAGTCCCTAAGATCTGAAACACTTATAGACTCAAGCACTTTTAATGACTGATCTTCAGTCTTTGTGATCAGCACATCAGCCATAAGGAAGTGGTTTAAAGTATTGTCTGTTCTCAATGTGGGGTGTGTATTTAAAAAATCATCTAGTGTGCTCTTAAACATACAGTGTGACTTTGTCACCCAGGCATCCTGGTCTGTAGCCAGATACCTGCAAGGCTGTTATGTCCCAAAGGGGAAAATGATGCATTGGCAGATATTCTATAAACCACCAGTGGCTCCCTTATTCACATGCCAGACCACCCCTCCAGGACAAAAAAGAAAAAAAAAATCAGACTGGGGAATGAGAGGACGCTCACTTAGGTGAAAGCCAACTTTTGGGAGGGTCATTTGATAACATGGTAAGGGACTACCGGGAACTCTCTGGTTTCCTACTGTGTCTGTGTCAGGGGCCACACTGTCTATCTGGGGTTGGCTCACACATGGTGAGGAAACAGCTGCTGGCTCTGCTGGCTGCCCTGGGTAAAATCCAGGGCGCTGCTCCAGCAGACTTGGCTGGCTCCATCTCCTGATCTCCCCACCCCCAACCCTAACCCCTTGCCAGAGAAGCCTCAGCCAGAACACTCTCCTTAACCCATCCTGCACCCTAGCTGTGCCTCAACCAACTCAGCTGAGCTCCAGGAATTGCTGAAGACACAGCCCTGACTCCTTCATGACTTTATATGGAAAGTTCAATGTGGGCCACAGGTTTCTGGGAAACACACCTGTGTGGATCCTTGGCAAACCCAAGAAGATTCCATGTTGGGGCAAGAGCATCTGAGGGACCTTGTAGCACACACATGTGCCAGGGAACCAGCCCCAACTTGTCTATCTGTGTCCTTTGCTTTCAAAGTGCACAGAGCACAGGTCCCCTGCTGAGTAGCATTCTTTCCAGGGTTTCCAGCTGTGATCCTGTCAATTAAACTTAATTGATACTTGACTCTCCCAGAACCTGATCGAACTGGAATCCTTCCATTAACAAAACCTTTATTGTTAAGAGACAATTTTTTGGATGGAGAGAGCCATGCATTTGCCTTTTCTTAAAGATGCTTTTCCTAGAAACTTGGACCTAGCTACCTTAGAGAGAGAGAGAGAGAGAGAGAGAGAGAGAGAGAGAGAGCTTATACTCTCTAAAAAGTGCTTTCCTTCAGTCTCCTATAATTTTACCCTGTTCTTTCTCAATCAAACATGTACTTGTAACCACTTCCCATTCCCTAGGTGCTACATGGGATCGGCCTCTCTGATAGTCAGTCTGGAATTAGTGATAAAGGAGGCCCCAGGCTCCCAACTCCCCTTTGTTTCCTGAGTTTTCTTGGGTATATCCCACTGGAAAATACTAGCCCTGTCTCAAGATTCCTTCATACATCTGTCTGTCTCTTGGACATCCCTTGGTTATCTAGATTATACACCATGCAGCCTGACAAGCTTGACAAGGGAACAGACAAAAAAAAAAAAAAAAAAAAAAAAAAAAAGACCTAGAAATCCTGGGTCCCAGCAACCCTGAGTAGGAATGCCATGGCCTACGGAAGACTCATCCCTGTGGTATCCTAAAATTCTGCTCTTAGGGGAGTTGGGGGGGGGGACACCATCAGAGGAAAGCTGAGACATGGCCCTCAAAGGCATGGGACGTAGGTAAGGCACCCATTTTGCCCCACTCCAAGGGTGATGCTGATTGTATAGTTTCATCAATGTCCAAGTGTATGTTGCACAAGCAAATATCCTGATCCAATGTTTGATCCATACTTTGCCAACCATATCAACCAAATCCAAGGACCTAGAAGATAACCAGGTAGACATTTTCTGTTTTACTTATTTAGGCAGAGATTTCTCTTGCTGTGCAGTGTAACTTGATGTCTACTGTCTGGCACAATCTTTCAAGGAGATGAAAGGAGCAACTGTTTCAAGACATCCTGGGAGTCCATGCTATGGTGCTGCTGAAGTATTAGCCAGTACATCTCACCCCTAGGATGCAGGTAGAGCTGAAGCTTCCTGAATTCCAGTATTGTGTGTCTTTTCAGGCTTCCCCTCCAACATCAGCAGCTCACCTAGAAGTAGGGAATACCCTCAGCTCTGAAGCCCAGCACAGGCTTCCTGGAGCATCCTAGGATTCTCTGCTGGAGTTGTCACAGCTCCACCTCTCAGCCTCATCACTTGGTACCATCAAGGTTGCTTGATCAGCAACCTCCCAGCACCTGTTGCTTGAAAAGCAGGCAGCCTGAATAATATTTAAATAATTTGGAAAGATTCAGCTGTTCTCCAAGCAAGTGTGGTTTCGGAGTTGTTACAGCTCTTTTTTTTTTTTTTTTAAATTAGAAACAAGATTGTTTTACATGTCAATCCCAGTTCCCTCTCCCTCCCCCCTCCCCTACCACCCCACTAACACCCTAACTATCACATATCCTTTCTGCTCCCCAGGGAGGGTGAGGCTTTCCATGGGGGGGTCATAAGAGTCTATCATATACTTTGGGATAGGGCCTAGGCCCACCCCCCCCCATGTGTCTTGGCTCAGAGATGTTACAGCTCTTTGTTATGGAAGTGAGTGTGGTGGTTGTGGTGATTGAGAATCAAATTCAAGTAAAATATCACTGCTATTCCTGAAAGAGAAATGTTGCCAGAAAATAAACCAAACGCATGAGCATATCATATTACAGAAATAACTTATCAATTTACTCTGAATTATTTAAATGCTGTTCACTTGTAAAGTACATCTTTGGTCGCATGCTGTTGGAGAAGTGGCACTCATTACTCATTTTTTTGTTTTGTTTTGTTGTTATTTTAGAAGGAATTGAATACTATGTGTTACCCCATTATCTGTAGATTTCAAAGTAGTCTTCTGATATGGGATGTCCTTCTGTATGCTGCAAATATGTGTTGCTTTCATTGTTTGATAAATAAATCTGTTTTGACCAATGGCCAGGCAGACTAGAGTTAGGTAGGAATTCCAAACAAGATACAGAGAGAAAGAAAGCCGAGTCAGGGGGACGCCATGCTGGAACATTACCAGCAAGCCACAGCCTTGTGGCAATACACAGATTAATATAAATGGGCTAATTTAAAGAGAGAGCTAGCCAGTAATATGTCTGAGCTACTGGCCAAACAATTATAATTAGTATTAATGCTCAGAGTATTGTTTCATAAGTGGCTGTGGGAACTGGCAGGTGGGACAGAAAGACTTTATCTACAGTCTTCCTTGCTGAAACTGGATTGAGGATGCCAGCAAAACCTACTACCATCAGTAGCTGTGCCTACTTGAAGACAGGGTTTAAACAAGTCCACAAGACCCAAGATAAATGATAAACATGTATTTATTAGGGAAGCACTTACACAAATAATAGCAAATAACCGTCACAGTGTTTCTGCTCCTGAAGATACAAGATACAGTCTCCGCTCTTCCCATGCTCTGACCACAACCTAAGAGAGGGAGACAGCCTCTCCTCTTCCTTATAAGGGGGTCACATCTGCACACCTGAAGCCACTTGGAATATGTTACATTATATCCATTGTGTTGACTACATGGAGCAGATCCGGTATTTCAACAAAATAGAATGGGCTAGAAGAGCAATTGTCTTTGGACACAAAGCTCTGGATGATGTCTTTTCATTGGCAATCCAGGGTACTAGAGAAATATTTGACACTGGGCCCACTCCAGATATTGGATAACTGTCAGTCTTACTTAGAGGTATCTGTAAGAGAGGTTAAGTGATACATCCATACTCCAAGGCCATATGGAGAGAACTTTGTTTCTCCTGGCTCTGTGATTTTCTGTAGAAGGTTCAGAGAAGAAACAGGTTTATGCAAAGCATTGAGATTTGGTTTCTGTCATTCCTGTTCTACAGCAGGTGTCTCTCAGCTTCTAACTGTTCCCTACTTAGGTGCTGTAGGAGGCAGGAACTTTGAAGCATCTCCATCCCAGACATCTCTGGGGGGGGGGGTTCAACCTAAAAGTCAGCAGCATTTTGGTACTGTTTTCTCTGAAAAACGCCACGCATTCGCTGTTCCTGGCAAGGACAGTATATTCGATCAAGGCCAGTAGAGCTAACTACTGACCCAGGTGAGCATGGCTGCTGGAAGAGGGATGACCTGTGCTTCCCTGCACATAACACTGTACCTTGTTAGCTCTGTACAAGCTCGGGTCCTCCCCTTTCCGGCAGCCACACTCACCCTAGTCAGAGGTTAAAGGAAGTTTGCGGATGTCACAATAACTGAAAAATAAACTTCATATTTCATCTTAGTAAAACAGACACTCGTGTCTCAAGTTTGTCTTTTATTTGAAACTCAAAACAAATTACAGTAAACTGGATATACTTCACTAGCGACTTACCTGTTTTTGCTCCCACACCCATCTTCCTGAGAAGTCAGGGTCACTGTATAACTGTTACGTCTTCACTTCACACTACCAGGTTCCGCACTTGTCTCCATCTCTCCCCTTGGTATAATGGACTCGAATTTTCCACACTGCTAGGAGAGAGAGCAAACCCCCAAAATTTACAGTTTCTGAACACCTTGGGGAAAGGGCTATTTTCAAAAAGTTGGTTTGCAAAAACAAATAGCAAGCAACAGCAGCTATCTCTTGCATTTTTTATTTTCAGGGACTGCCCTAAGGGAACCGTCAATAAAATGGTCTCCTATTCTGTATTGTTAATAAATGTTAGTATTTTCTCCCAACGAATCCAGGCCTGAGCACACTGGAGCCTGAAAACTTTCAAGATCTCTGCAAGTCCAGGCACAAAGCAGCCGGGCCTTCAGGAAACAATTTCCCAGGGAGCTGTGCAGGTTATTGGATACAGGCACACGTTCAGGGCCTACTTCAAGGGCTTTAAAACTGTAGAAGAATCGGGCCGATTCACCAAATCTGGCCCTGACACAATCACTGTAGCGTCCCACTTAGGAACTTTCTTCACGGTCTTTCCGAGAGCCAGATCCAGCGGATATTCAGTTTAGAAACCTAAAAGGGGCGGTGCCTCTCCTTTGACTCTAGCAAAAAGGACAGCAGAAACCCAAACACTTTCAAAGGACTGAGCTGGCGACTTCTGACAATAGTCCACCGACCGCCTTCCGCAGGCAACCTTAGGTTCCCCCAGACTCGGAGCAGAATGCTGGGAGAGTCGGTGCTGCCTCAGCTTCCCGCAGGGTGGCACCGGGCAGAATAGGTTAAATGGGTAAGACGAGGCTCGCTCGCTCCCTCTGCTCGGAAGCCGCCGGCAAACTGGCCTAAAATAAAAAGGTCTGTGTCTGCAATCCCCGTTTGCTCGCCCGGTAATCCACCCCCGCCCCCAGCCCGCGCCGACCCGTACAGCTGTTTTTAATCCCTACTTTTCTCACTTGGCGTCCGGGCTGGGGCTGACCAGACGCGAAGCCACTTAGTGTTTCCTCCTCCCCCAGCCGGGGTCTGTCCTGCCTCCGCCGTCTCCTCTTTCTCCGCCTGCATCCCCCGGGGGGCAGAGTGTGGGAAGAACGAATTTCCGCCGGGTTTGCTCGCTCCTTGCAGACATGGGTCCCTTCCGGACGCAGCCTGCGCGGCCCCCAGGCTGCCCACTTCGGCTGCGCTCCGAGTCCCTCCGGGCCGCAAGCGAACAGGCGCCGGAGACGCAGGCCTAGCGGCCGGTGCTCCGCAGCCAAGCCGCACCCCAGCAGCTCTTGGAAGGGATCCCGCCTGCAGAAGGGGAATCCGCTTGGCGGGGAGAATCCGCGCCAGGGAATCCAGCTCTCCGGACTCCAGAGCAAACAAAAAGCACCAACTCTTGCTCGCTCCTCCCGCTCCCGACGCGCATCCGAAGAAACAGTTTTCTCTGCAGAAATGCAACAAGTACCACCCGGGGCTCGCCGGGCGCCCAGCGTCTCCTGATTTGGCTCCACGAAGCCCGCCTGCGGAGACCCTGACCGGCCACCGGGACAAAGGGCGAAGGAAGGGCTGGACCCAGCCGCAGAGAAGTCCCAGAGAGGCATTTTAGCGACTCTGGCCCGGCCGAAGGGAATGCAGAGGAGACACAGACCCGGCCGGCCCAGAGGACGATCCGGCCGCAGCGCGCTGAGCGGGCGGCGATGGAGGGTGTCGGCGTCGTGCGCTTCTGGCTCATGGTGTGCGGCTGCCTGGCGTTCCCGCCGCGGGCGGCCGAGTCCGTGTGCCCCGAGCGCTGCGACTGCCAGCACCCCCAGCACCTCCTGTGCACCAACAGGGGGCTCCGCGCCGTGCCCAAGACCAGCTCACTGCCTAGTCCCCAGGACGTGCTCACCTACAGCCTAGGCGGCAACTTCATCACCAACATCACCGCCTTCGACTTCCACCGCCTGGGGCAGCTCAGGCGGCTGGACTTGCAGTACAACCAGATCCGCTCTCTCCACCCCAAGACCTTCGAGAAGCTCTCCCGCCTGGAGGAGCTGTACCTGGGGAACAACCTCTTGCAGGCGTTCGCTCCTGGCACGTTGGCTCCGCTGCGCAAATTGCGCATCCTTTACGCCAACGGTAACGAGATTGGCCGCCTTAGCCGCGGCTCCTTCGAGGGCCTGGAGAGTCTAGTGAAGCTACGGCTCGACGGGAATGTGCTGGGAGCCCTGCCGGACGCAGTCTTCGCTCCCCTGGGCAACCTGCTCTACCTACATCTGGAGTCTAACCGGATCCGCTTTTTGGGCAAGAATGCCTTCACCCAGCTTAGCAAGCTTCGATTCCTCAACCTCTCTGCCAACGAGCTGCAGCCCTCCCTGCGCCATGCAGCCACCTTCATCCCTCTGCGGTCCCTCTCAACTCTCATCCTCTCCTCTAACAGCCTGCAGCACCTCGGCCCCCGCATCTTCCAGCACCTGCCACGCCTTGGCCTGCTCTCCCTCAGCGGCAACCAGCTCACACAGCTCGCACCAGAGGCCTTTTGGGGCCTGGAGGCCCTGCGAGAGCTGCACCTTGAAGGCAACCGGTTGAGCCAGCTTCCCCTAGCACTGCTGGAGCCTCTGCACAGCTTGGAGGCGCTAGATCTGAGCAGCAATGAGCTTTCTGCTCTGCATCCCGCCACCTTTGGCCACCAGGGCCGTCTACGTGAGCTCAGCCTGCGCGATAACGCTCTCAGAGCCCTTTCTGGAGACATCTTCGCTGCCAGCCCGGCTCTCTACCGCCTAGATCTAGACGGCAATGGTTGGACCTGCGACTGCCGGTTGCGGGGTCTGAAGCGCTGGATGGGCGACTGGCATTCTCAGGGGCGCCTTCTTACGGTCTTCGTGCAGTGTCGCCACCCCCCGGCCCTGCGGGGCAAGTACCTGGATTACCTGGATGACCAATTGCTGCAAAATGGGTCTTGCGTGGACCCCTCACCTTCCCCGACAGCAGGCAGTAGGCAGTGGCCTCTATCCACAGCTACCGGGGAGGGGATGACGCCCCCTGCAGGGGGTCTCGCGCAGGAGCTGCCACCGCAGCCCCAACCCCAGCAGCGGGGGAGACTTCTATCAGGAGTGACCTGGGGCGGTGCTGCCAAGGAGCTCCTGGGCAATCGCAGCTCACTAAGATTGAGCCGGAGGGGTCCAGGCCTGCAGCATCAGGGCCCTTCCACCGCTGCTGCTTCGGGTCCTGCCCCACAGTCCCTGGACCTGCACGAGAAGCTTGAGAGAGGTCGTCCCACCCGTGCCAATCTTGCTCAAGCGGAGCCCACCTCGACGGCTGAGCCCGCCTCTGGGACACCATCTGCCAGAGACAGCTGGCAGCGCGCAGCAAGGCAGCGCCTAGCCTCGGAGCAGCAAGAGCGTGCAGCCCTGTCCGACGGTGGGGTGGGTTTGCCACCGCTGGTATCTGACCCCTGTGACTTCAACAAATTCATTCTGTGCAACCTGACGGTGGAGGCGGTGAGCGCCAACAGCGCCTCGGTGCGCTGGGCGGTTCGCGAGCACCGCAGTCCCAGGCCGCAGGGCGGCGCACGCTTCCGCCTGCTCTTCGACCGCTTTGGCCAGCAGCCCAAGTTCCAGCGCTTCGTCTACCTGCCCGAGCGCAGCGACTCGGCTACGCTGCATGAGCTGCGCGGGGACACTCCTTACCTGGTGTGCGTGGAGGGCGTGCTCGGGGGCCGAGTTTGCCCCGTGGCCCCCCGGGACCACTGTGCAGGCTTGGTAACCCTGCCAGAGGCAGGAGGTCGAGGCGGCGTCGACTACCAGCTCCTGACCTTGGTCTTGCTGGCTGTCAACGCGCTGCTGGTGCTCCTGGCTCTGGCCGCCTGGGGATCTCGGTGGCTGCGGAGGAAACTGCGAGCCAGGCGGAAGGGAGGGGCCCCGGTCCACGTTCGTCACATGTACTCCACCCGACGGCCACTGCGGTCCATGGGCACAGGTGTGTCTGCGGACTTCTCGGGCTTCCAGTCGCACCGGCCCCGCACTACTGTGTGTGCCCTCAGCGAGGCGGACCTCATTGAGTTTCCCTGTGACCGCTTCATGGACAGCACTGGTGGTGGGGCTGGTGGCAGCTTGAGGCGGGAGGATCACCTCTTGCAAAGATTTGCTGACTAGGTTTAGTGCCTCGGTGTGGAAACCATCTCACTGGCCTTGAGGAGCCTCTCCCTGGCCCCATGCCATCTCAGAGGAAGACCTTGTTTTGTTACACCTCTTCTTTCGCCCTTTTGTGCATTTGCTGAAGCCAAGTGGTACTGAAAGCGAGTCTGGACGCCATCCTTCATGTCCCAGTACTCACAAAGCAGGTGGATGAGTCTTGGTTGTCAAACTCAAGAACAGGGACAATTGGATGGTGGGGCAAAGCCTTGACACACCTAGGGAATGACTCCTGTGTCCTTGCCGCACAGTAACCTAGCTGACCTTGAGCTAGAAAGGGTACTTTATGCTCCTCCCATAGCAGGAAGACTCCAGATTGTATGTTTGCTCTATGGCAGAGTTCTGTTTCCAGTTAAGGAAGGGCAAGGGGACTTACCACCATCACAAAGGGGTCCAGCAATTGACCCCACCGATCTAGTGGTCTCTGGTGAAATGGGCAGGGTAAATAGGTACCACACTTTCCCAGGAACCCCTTCCTGTCGGCTGGTAGAGCGCCCCGGAAGCCTTAAGTTTTAAACCGTTTCCAACAATATGAAAGAGCATTTAACAAACTGACCAATAAACTCCAAGGCTCTTTTGACTGGACTGGACTCCTACTGTTTATCTTGTACAGGATGTGACCTTTTGCTGACCTTTGGGTAACTGAGATTGTTCTTGGGAGAAGGCTGCATGCAATACTTCTCAATCAGGCTTATACCTGTGGTTTTCATTTTATTTTTAAAATCTATATATGGAAAAAATTGAATGCCAGATTTGATAACAAAAATAAGAATGCAATATGTATGAAACTGATGACTCTCTAGGGCACTGCAGCCTTCCAGCTCATCTACCACATTTCTGATGGCATGTCTAGATGGTATACATGTGACCTGCTTCTCATTGCATTTCATCAGTGGCCTGCCCTTCTTGACAGCACCTATTTCTGAGTTGCGTGGTTAGGCAATAAGCATAAGGTGATTGTCAGGCTGGGGACTGGGTTCAGTGGTGGTGTTTGCTCTTGAGGCTCTAAGTCCATCCTAATATCACAAAAGAAAGCAATGGCTGATGGTGTATTAGTAGTATAATCTCTGACCACATTACAATAGAAGAAAAGAAATTGTGGGGAACAAATGTGAAAAAGATATACAGTAGTATCTACTTCTACTAAATCCAGAAGATCCTGAGTACTTAACCCTCACTGTGAAATAATTATATATTTTAAAAATTAATTCCTTCAGCAGCCAGTGTTTTACTGTGTTATTAAATCTTATCTTTTAGTAGTAGTTGCAATATTATTTTCTTATTTTTTTTAAAAAAAATTAGGATTAGTCTCCTGCATTTGTTTAGTTGCGGTTTTTTAGCTATTTGGGATACTTTTCTTCCCTGATATTTATGAAGTCCATGTTTATATTAAATGTAGTGGTTGGGTTCACATTAATAATTTGTGTGTGGTCCACGTACACTCACTAAGAGGGTGTGCACTGTGGTTACAGTCACCGTGGTTATGGATTTATTAGGAGTGAGGTACTGTGCAGGTCAGCCAGTTCAAGGTGCTATAGCTAACAGTAACTCTTCTGTTTCAGGCCTCGGGCCCCTGAAGGTCCCAATGACTCAGGGAATCCATCACAGTCCAGGGCCCTTCAGCCCAATCACTCGATGCTTGGCCCACATGAGCCCTGCCTGCCTTGTCCCAGCAGCTGAGGGCCCAGGGGTCTAAATGAACTGGTCTTTGTTTATGTCCGGATGAGTAAATGTCCAGACCACTTAAGCCACAGCTGCTTTTCTGGCAGTCTTATCTGCACGGCCCAAACTTAATAAACCACAGGAAATGGACTGTCATTCTGTGTTTGCTGCCAGGCCTTGTTTTAGATTCCCTGTCTATGGTACGTGGGAGGTGGGAGGTGGAGCTGTTTGCTCCTATTTTGAACCTGCAGCCTATATGGCACCTTCTGTATAACTCCCATTCTTTCCTGCACAGCACAATTGCATTTCTTAGCTGTTTCTTTCAGACAGTGTAAAACTGAGGCCCATTGAAAGTCTGGAAAACAAAACCAAACAAAACAAAACACTGATTGGATCTACCACCTGCCTTTTTCAACTGTAGAATATCACCAAAAATGTTTAAAGCCTGGACTTAAAACAGTTTCACTGAAGAGTCTTTTTCAGTGAGAAATGAATAAATGTTATACATTGTTATGTTCAGTTATGTCAATAAACCCACATACTAATGCAAATGTCTTGTTGGAACTACCAAATATTTTGATGCATGTTTAAAGTGACAGGATGAGTTTTTCAAAAGCAGTTTTCACTCATACAAATGAAACATAAACTTGATGTCTATGAGGTTTTTTTTATTATTTTCCTTTTCATAGAGAATAAGGACTTCATCTTAAAGAAATGATTGTGTGAGTTTACATGTAAAGAGGCATGAACACTGTTCTAAAACCAAATGGCCAACCCAGAGTGAAATGTTGCCAAATGCCAGTGACAACAAGGTGGCTAGGTTCCAACAGGTGTTCCCTAACAGCCACACCCTCTGGATTTCATGAAGACAAATTTTAGGGGCTTGTTTTTTTTCAATTACAGTGCTTGTGAAAAGATAAAATTCTTGAAGGATGGGGATAATCTTTGTACAAGTTAGTAGTGTTCAGTTTCAAAGCCACAGTTATGTCTGGTTCAGTGTAAACTTCACACAGTGAGTGACCGCTTCTACAAGATGGTAAGTGTGGTCAGGGCAGCTCCGCTCACTTGACATACACCTGACTTTCACTGGACTGCTACCCTATGTTGAAGAGGCATTTAAAATTGGAGATAAATGGCAATCAAACATTTGAGTGCCAGAGATTTATTCAAAACTCCAGACTGTGACCCAGGATGAAGGCCTTCACCATCCTAAGAGAATTACAGTGGGAAAGTCCACAACAAGGACATGTGATGAAGTCCCATAGAAACAGGGACAGTGATGAAGTCTCATAACCACCAGAAAGTCACCATTGTCTGCTCTGTCCCCTACTCTCTGTGCCTCCACTTCTGCATCAGTTGAGATGAGCACCCTGAGTTCTGACTGCACAGTGTCACTATGATGCTTAGCAGTAGCTGCAGCGTGGACCAACATGTGCTCAGTACGAAGCACGTCATTTCCAGCTGCATTCTCCTGCAGGAAGTGGCAAGTGACATGATTTTTTTTTTTCAGAATTTCAGGGCCTAGGCATTTCTGCTTCAACACAATCAGAAAGTCAGATAATGGGATTAAGGGTATCTTTCCGTTCCTCCTTGTCCCAGTTGTATGAGACTGTTCTACAATTTGGTGTAAAATGTCAGTAATTGAAATACTTTCTCATAATTAAAAAAAGGGGGGTGAGTTTAACCATCAAGAAATGTTTTGCGTTTATGAAATTCTTGGCATAAGGGTGTGGGGGCATCCCAGTTTTACAATGGCTCCCTTTTTTGTCCCCTCCTCCACTGCCTACCCAGGATCCTTTTCTTCTCAGCTTGCTTAAATGTTAACTTTTCATGCTTTTCTCCTGAGGCATTTTAGGCCACTCCATCCTTCTTAAATGGTGGGGTAACTAATAATCGCTTCCTGATACACAAGGAAACTGAGCTATTTGGAGATGCCACTTAAGCATTATTGGATATAATTGTGAGAGACTAATTAGAAGAGCCATCACCTGGTTGCTTTACCTGGAGAGTGCTTGAACAGCTGAGAGAATTCCAACCCTGGGTAGTGTGATTTGTCCTTCGCACAGTACCATGGTTTTGTGATTTGACTGTGAAGACAGAATTCAGCTATCATGTCTGCCCTTCCAGACCCCAGCACGCCCTGACTGTGCAATCAGGTAGTGTTTCTTTCAGTTGTTAAGCTTTCTGTGTCACACACAGCCTGTGCTGAATCAGGGGAGTGCCATAGTGTGCTGAGACCAACTGCGGCTGTGTCTTCCCCTTTCCAAACTATAGTTGGGGTGAAGTAGTGCTCACTCTATAGGTGACTTCACACTTAGCTCTTAGCACATGCACACTGTAGCATGTGACAACTCACTTGTACTGCAGGCTGCCACCCTCTGATTCCCTCTTCTTCCAGCCATGGTATCCCTCCAAGGGTTTTTACTTTGGGAGATTCAAATACCTCCCAATAACAACAAACACCCACAGTAGCACCTCTCAGCAAGTTAACAAAACTGCAATGTTTGTTTGCAGCCTGAAATATCTCTGATGAAAATGTTCCCCAGCTTATATCCCTAAGCCCTGTCCTACTGTTTGATGTATCGATTTCTAGTTCAAGTTTAGACACAATTTCCAGGAAACGTGGAGGTCAAAGGATAACTTGAAAGAACTGGTTCTATCCTTCTGCCATATGGGTCCATCTCACAGGCCCTTTTTAGTCTTTTAAATTGGTAATTACACCTCATTCATCCAGCATACTGTTGCTTTGTCTATTCCAGGCATTGTTGTTTGTGTATGCATGAGCTGTATGCACTCTGTTGTGTATTGTGACTTTTTATGCATATATGTGTGTTGAGACAGGAAGGTGTCTGTTTCCAGGTTGCCCCCTCCACAGGGGTGGCACAGGGGTGTAGAGGTGGGGTGTGGGGTGAGTGAATAGGTCTTTTCTCTTCCTTGAGGGCTGTTTACGTGTCTTTTCTAATCTCTGCCTGCTTGCTAATCCCTCATTTCTCAGAAAGAGCTCCACAGGGCTATATACTCTGGCTTTTGTTGCCAACGCCATTGACTTCTGTCCATTTGCTCAATGCATAATATTTAAATGGAGTTACTACATTCTAAGAAAACTGTTTGCTTCTTGAAGGCTGTTTGTTCCTCTCTCTGCCTTCTTAGGTCTTGTCACATTTTTTTCTACTTCTGAACACATACTCACACTCATAACACACACACACACACACACACACACACACACACACACACACACACTGCTAGGAAGAGAAAAGACCTGCTCTCTGTCCTGCACCCTATGCTCTTAGTATTGCTATTCTGTCCCTTACTAGGTTTCTTTTCTTTCCTAAAAGATCAGAATTTAAAATTTGTCTAGATAGTTGCAAAGAACGTTTCACATTTGTGCACTCTACCCGGCTTTAACTTCTGTTCATATTTTTCTGCCTCGCTTTAAAGTTCCCTCTCTCAGTCCCCTGAGAGCAATTCCTAAGCTATGTTGCTTTCTCCCCAAGGGCAGGCTGATCAAAAAAAAAAAAAAAAAAAAAAAAAAAAAAAAAAAAAAAAAAAAACCAGAAAAATCGCTTTCTTTTCTTCTCTAGGGTTTATATTTAAGTTACCAACTTCCTAAACAAGCCTAGGACCACACTCCTTCCTTTTCTCCTTTCTTTTCCTATTCCTCATCCTCCTCCTGCTTTTGGGCATGGTGTTTAGCACACAGCAATAGAAATCCAGTTTGGGTAGCTCAGTGATTCTCAGCCTCGTCAGTGGTGAGGTTCTAGCATGCACCATAGTGCCTGCCTTGCAAATGGATCTTGAAATGTCCCCATTCCTTCTGGTATGAGGTGAGTAAGCATGGATAGTTTGCATCCTGCACCCTTTGTTTCAAAAACTATACAGCGTTTCTCAGCCAGGCATGGCATATGCCTTTAATTCAGGACTCTGGAAGAAGAGGCCAGTTGATAGCTGCCATTCAAGGGAAGACGGCCTGAATACAAGGGTACAAGTAAACATAGTGAGACTCTGTTTCAAAATCAAAACAAAACAAAACACCTTTCTCTAGAATAACCTCTGCAATTTTGTTACAAACAATTGACCCTAAGTCTTCCTATTACTCTTCTGAAACACTGACTAATGCTTATTCTTAAGGCAATATTGTTACCTTGCTAACAGAGTAAATCTTGAAATGAGGAATCAGTTTTCCTTATCTTTTCCTCTATTAAAGACAACTTTGATTCAATGGTCTTTTCAACTGTATGTGCACATTATTGAGAACAGGTAGCACTGCAGGGATAGAGGGCATGCTCCCTGGTTATAGTCCCTGTATCAAAATTTATTAAAAAATTTATGTATGTATATATTTTTAAAATAAGTTTGTTGTAAATGGAATTCTTAATTGGTCTAAGTAATAAAAACACAGAGTAAGATGGTTCAACAGCTGCCAAGCCTGGGGCTCTGAATTGGACCCCCTGGACTCACATGACAAAAGAAGAGAAGTGACCCCTGCCAATTGTTCTGTGGCCTTCAGAAGCACACTGTGGCACATGAGCACACACACACACACACACACACACACACACACACACACACACACACACACACACACACACACTGCATGCATGCACACATGCACTAAAACATTTTTCTAAGATATATTTTTATTTGAATTATGTTTTTGATAATTCAGCTTCTTTAATAAAAAATGCCACAACTAGATAACTTATAAACTGTTTCCAGTTCTCTGGGTTGGAAGTTCCAATCAAGGCTTTGGTAGATCTAACATTTGGGAGTGGCCTACTTCTCCCAGGTACATGAGGCAAAGTAGCCCAGTCTAAGGCCTCTTCCATAAGGGTCCAAATCCCACTCACAAGGGCTCTGCCTCAAAGCCTAAGTGTGTCCCAAGGCCTTACTTCCTGATTCTGTTTTCCTGGGAATTACCATGTCAATGTTTGGATTTGGTGTTTGGGAGACTATGACATTAGGGCTGTAGTAGGTATGGTTGATTGCATGGGAGGAGACCTGAAAGTCTCATCATGTAACATGTAACATGGATTGTTCTAGAACTTGGGATCCTTCTGCCCCTACTTCCTGAGTGTTGGGATGACAGTCAGGTGCTACCACCCTGGCAAGAACTGACTTCTTACTGATGACCCTGGGTCTGTGAATGCTACACACCCCTCAATGAATTTACCTCCTGATAGATACTGTCCTGTTTTTTTTAAACAAGCAAGCAAACCAAATTAAATCTACACTATTAGCACTATCATTATTTCACAGCTTTTTGAGGCTATCATAAATGGATTTTATTTCCATTTTTCGTTCCTTATTAACCTTTTTTTCATACAATGTTGCTTGATCATATATTTTACCCCTTCTCAACTCTCTCAGATCCTCCTTACCTCTCTTTGCACCAATTTTGCTCTCTCTTTCTAAAGAAAGAAAAAACAAAACAAAAACCCCCTATAAAACAAAAGCCAAAACAAACTAGGAAAAAAAAAACAAAACAATACAAAAGGTACACACACACACACACACACACACACACACACACACACACACACACACACACACTATGGAGTCTGTAATAGGTATCAGTTTCAAACAGTTCCTTGGTTATGGATGAGACTTTATGTCCATGTTCTCTTCTCTGTCCTGGGATTTTATCTGGTCTGAACCTGTGTAGGTCTGCACATGCATCACAGTCTCTGTGAGTTCATATGTGCATTAATCCTGTTGTGTTTGGGTGACATTATTTCCTTGGAGTCATCTATCGCCTCTGGTTCCTATAATCTTTAGCTTTCTCTTCTGCATAGATACCTGAGCCCTGAGAGAAGGGTGATGATGGAGGTTTCTGTCCCACCAGCTCCCGCCACCTTTCAGCCCCAAATAAACACACAGAGTCTTATATTAATTATAAAACTATTTGGCCCATGGATTAAGCTTCTTATTGGCTAGCTCTCTCTTAATTATTAATCTATGTATTTCTACATGGCCTTATCTTACCACAGAATGCCTGGCGCATCCTATCTTCCTGGTCTCTACATGGCATCTCTTCTAGGCCTCTCTCTGCCTCTCTCCCCAGCATTCTCCTCATCTCCTAGCCCTGTGTATCTTCCTGCCTCTACTGGCCAATCAGTGTTTTATTCATCACCCAATAAGAGAAACATATACAGAAGAACATCCTCTATCAGAAGGAGTTTGATAAAGATATCCCATTTAGGATTACATGCTCCAAAGTTCCTCTCTGCACATTGTCTAGTTGCAGGTTTATTTGTTAATCACCATCTATTGCAAGAAGCTTTCCTGATGAGTGTTCCTTGCTGTTCTAATCTATAGGTTTGACAATATGTCATTTGGAGTCATTCTATTGTTATGCTCTTTGAGAAGAATAACAGGCTATTTTAGCAGTGTCAGGTATGGCTTCAATCTCACAGAGTGGACCTTAAGTTCAATCAAACCATGATTGGTTACTTCCATAATATTTGTGCCACTATTATCCCAGTGTATCTTTCAGGTAGGCTGCTGTTACAGGTCAAAGGATTTGTAGCTAGGTGATATTGATGATTACTTTTCTCCTCCAGTATCCTGCAAAGTGCCCTTTTAGCATCATTGACACCAGTCAGTAGGTATAAAGCTTCTCGTTGGGTACCCACTCATTTCCTCTATATTCAATGACATAATTAAGTTGTGTTTCCAGCAATAGGATCTTGACATCATGTTATTGGATCTCTTTGGCCAAGGACTCAACAAGATGTAACCCATTTTGGCACTGGAATTTTTACTTGGTGGCATAAGATGTCTAGTTGGGTCATTGTCTATCTCACTACAAAGTGACTTCTACACATTGACCAATTACATATCTTATGGGCTTGCAAAACTTAGTTCTAGGAGCTTTCTGCTCTAGAGTTTACAACATGCATCTTATACTTAACCACAGGGAGCCTTATTATGCTTGATGATCTCTTTCGTGTACGGTATAAGAATTTTTTTTTCAAGAGAAGAATTTTAGAGTCAGAATTGACTCTGTAGACAAACAACTTCCTTTCATAAACAAAACCACATTGTTTTATTGTTTTGAGACAATCTCAATCTATAGCCCAGGCTAGCCTCAAACTTGTGTTCAACCTCCCTAGTGCTTGGGTAATCACTGTGCAGAACTATGCAAGGCCCTTATAAAAGCTTGTCTTGGATCACAATTGTCCTGATTTGCTTATGTTTTGTCTATGGCTGCTCCCATACTGAAATAGCAAAGTAGAGTAGCTCAGGCTGAGGACACACAATTTATGAGGCATAAAATATTTACTATCTGCCCCTTTAAGAGAAATACCTTCAACCTGTGTCTGATAGTCAGTTGAAGAAACAATTGAATCCCGGCATTTAGGCATAGTTGTATAATCCTAGCACTGAGGAAGCTGAGGCAGGAGGATTATCACAACTTCAATGCCAGCCTGATCTACCTAGTGAGTCTGGACCCTGTCTCTAAAAATCAAAAAAAGAAAACAAATTTCTGTAATTGTAACTGCTTAGGTCTCTCTGGGTTCCTTGGGCCTGGGCATGATTCTCTCTCAATAGTTTTAGTAAATTCTTAGTGTTTCACACGTACCTACCTCTAAGTATTTCTTTGTTCTGCTTTTTTTCTTTTTGTAATCTTGAGATCTAATTATACAAATGTCAACCATATAATCTCATTGTATAGCTCCTGGCTATTATGGTTTTTTTTTCTTTTATATTAAAAAAAATTCAGATGGCTTCTTCGTAAGATTGCTAATTTTAACACCACCTACTCAAAATTCCTTCAAGGAATTCTTCGTCTTGAATATCTGTCATTTTTAAAAGTCTCTATCCATTGACTGAAATTCTCTGCCTATTGATGTATGCCATAACTTCTTATTAGGTATCCTGTCATATTAATGTCCATCACATTGAAGTATCTTTCTCATGGCTTTAGTGATGGGTTATCACTGAGGTCCAGTTTTATTGACTGATTTATTGGAAAGGTAAGCTGCTTTTCTTCCTAGTTTGTCCTGGAAGTTATATTAATAGCTGGATACTAGACATTGGTTCAAACACGGAAATAGTTTTACCTCAGAGATAAATGTGTCATTTCTTATCTTAGGCTGTGACTGTGGAATTAAATCAAGTAAGATTTTTTTCTTGAGCATTTTTAAATTTGGCTGTTGCTACCGACTTCAGATTTTTCTTGCATTTTGCAGGCTTATTTGTCCAGTAGAATGCTCAAGAATTAAGGGTTTTGTGGGAGTTTTTTCAGTAGCTTATATCACCTATAACAAGGAAGAAATGTTTTATTTTAAAGATTTATTTATGCATTTTATGTATATGAGTGCTCTGTACGTATGCCTGCATCTCAGAATATGGCATTGAATCCTATTGTGGATGGTTGTGAGCTACCATGTGGGTGCTGGGAATTGAACCTGGGCCCTCTGGAAGAGCAGCCAGTGCTCTTAACCACTGAGCTATGTCTTCAGCCCCAAGAAGAAATGTTCTTGATTGGATGGATTGTGTTTTTGAAGAGTTTGTATACATGAAGAAGAAAATAGATTAGATTTTGTAATAGTGTGTAAAACCTGGGGATTTTATACTTTTCAAATGAATTCATGTGAGAATCATTTTGTAGCCAAATATCTCTGTATGTGAGATTTGTTTTGGTGCCATGGAAATGATTCAGTGAGGGAATGTGGAGCGTTCTGTATTTTCTGAAGTCCTGTGTGTGAGTCTCTGACATCAGCTTGGGGACATCTTTCATTATGGCCTCCTGAACTTTCACTTAGGTGTCTCTAATTGTTCCATTTACTAGGAAAGGAACAGTGTCTCATAACAGGCCAGGACTTCCCACTGATGGGAGAAGAGTAAGATGAACGAGAAATGTAATATTCTAGAATTGTCACCAGAACTCAGCATGTAGACAAAGAAAAACAGCTCGCCGATACAAGAAAAATGGCATGTCTAATTGCAGTGCTGTCTACAGCAAAGAATTAGAAAATGAGGTCAGAGTGCACTGGGGATAAAGTGTATTTGAGATTTTTACTTTGGCTTTGTTCATGAACCCTTTCTCTTACGCATTGTATGGGAGTCTCGGGTATTTGATGCTTTTGTCATTCCGCCACACACTGTGTCCAGTCGCCTGGTCTTCATAAGACCCACCCTGTGAAGCACTTCCCACATTCGGCTGAAGCCTGGTCATGGAGCACATAGGATCTGGGCTGACACCCGCAGTTGGGAGGTGCTGGAGATGATTCAAAGACCAGCTGTTCTGCTGCCCAGTGCCTGCTGTCAACTCTGGTGCTCTCCTACTTCAGTCTTGCTCATCATGACAGATAAAGCCTCAGAAGCCTGTCTTAAGTTGCACCATGAAGCCATGCTAGTCCCAGTACACTGTGAGAATCATGGTTTTGACCTTCACCTTCTGCCTAGTTTTCCTAACTTATGGAATAAGTAAAGGCAATGGCTGATGTTGTATCATTCATCCTTCTTAGTCCCCAGCTGCCTCCCAGCCACAAATGCTTCAGTCTGCCTTGACATGGCTGGGTCATGGTCGTACAGCAAAAGGTCAGTTCTTTCCAGTCTGAGCTCCCTAAGGATAAGATGTCTGTCTTGCTTTTTTATTTGTTTCTGTCTCTACAGGACAGAGCTAGTAGAGAATTCCTTGTCCCCTCCCTCAAGGCAGCTGCTTAATCTCTCCTGCTGTAACTCAGATGCCAGGTATTTTGGTGAGAGTTACATGCATCCTTGTTTTGGGGACATTATTTAGTGGCTGCAGCTCCACTCAAGTATACATTTGTCCAGTCACCATTGGAAACTGACAGATGCTGTGAGATATGGGGGGGTGATATGATTCTAGTGTTTCTATCTGTATTATGGAAACACATTCCTCAAAGCGGGGCACTTTGGGGTTCAGGGGAGAAGCTTAGTTGGAGGCACGCTTGCCTAGCAGATACAAAGCCCTGGTTTGATCCCCACTGATACATAAAACAGGCACTGTGGTGCACACTTCTATCCCAGAACTCAGGAGGTGGAGGCAGGGGGATCAGACATGTAAGGTCACCTTCGGTTGTAGACCCAGAGTTGAAAACCAGCCTGGGAAACATCAGATGCTGCCCCAACAACAACAACAACAGCATAATTGGAAGGTTTAGTGCAGATGTCTTCTGTTTGTGTCTTCCTGTAGACTTCTGCCTGTTGGGAGTGCATCTAAGATGACCTCATGTCTGTCGGCCCTGTCATCACCCAGTGGGCTTCACATGGTAGAGTCGCAGTAAATGCTGGTGCATTTTTAAATACTCTCTTTGGCATTAGCCCTATTAGGAATGAAGTTTTTATTGAAAACTGTTTGATGTACTGAAGTCAGGCTTTCTATTGTCATACACACACGGATGACTTCACGCCACTTTTTCTTCACTCCGCTCACTTCTCCCACAAAATCATGACAAAGGCTTTAAAAAAATCAAGGACTATTGATAATTTATGAATTTCTTTCTGTCACAGAAAGACAGGTGTTTCTGTGAGATAAGGGACACTGTGGACATGAATTGAAGCACAGGCAAGGAGCCCTGCCAGGTAAGTGGTTATCTGCAGTTGCCAGAGAAAGCAGCCCAAGTAGCTGATGGGGCTGCTGACCTTGGCCCATATATCATCATCACACAGGGCACAGAAGCTAGTATCTCCATTCTTGTAAATGTGCGGCAAGGAACAGTGACTCAGTCCAGTGGAAAAGAATTGTCTGTGTCAGTGACCCCCTCCACTAAGGGACAGAGGCAGAGAAAGAGACAGACAAATGGGGAGAGAGGGAGGAAGGAAGGGAAGGAGAGAAAGAGAGAGAGAGAGAGAGAGAGAGAGAGAGAGAGAGAGAGAGAGAGAGAGAGAGAGAGAGAGAGGCTGGTTTCTTATATATTTTTCTTCTTTTGGCTTTGTTCTATTTTTACTGAAGAGGGAAAACAGCATTGGGCTCTCATCCTTATCAGAGAGCTCAGATTCACAGCAGCTATTCCAGTCTGCAAGACTTCAAGGGCATAGTTTTTCCTTATAAGGGAGCTGAGCAAGTCTGCAGACCATGGGCAATCTGAGCTAGCATCTCTCTGACTGTGATTGCAGTCTGATTAGGCCTGGGGTGAATGGTACAACTTTGGATAGATGCCTGTTCTCTTTCCCACCCTGACCCTACTTTAGCACTCATTGCTTTCTGTCCTGGGTTTTTGGTGTGGTGGTGGTGGTGATGTAGGTGGTTGTTATGGTTTTGTTTCTCTGTGTAGCTCTGGCTGTCCTGGAACTCACTCTTTAGACCAGGCTGGCCTCGAATTCACAGAACTCACAGAGATCCATTGCTTCTGCCTCCCTGAGTTCTGGCATTAAAGCAGTGCATGGACACTGCCTGCTGGCCTGGTGTTTATAGAACAACTCCAAGATGCTCTGAGATAGTGGGAGCCATTGTGTAGACAGTGCTTAGTTTCTGGATATGGTAGGTCAGGAGTAAAGAGACCACCAAGACTGTATTTCCATGAAGTTGTTGCCATCTGTAACATGTTGTTGGGCATCCAGAACAAAGAACTACACACTTGGAGTCTTAAAACATACACCCATACTGTTTCAGCCTGGAGGATGAAGGTCTAACAGAGTGGGTTATTCTAAAGCCTGAAATCTTCCCATGGTGTCCTCTCATCTGGTTTCCATTGGTTTGTTTATAGTCTTGTGTTCCTCAGCCCATGGACTCACATTCTGTCCTGATCTCTGAATGTCATAGCATCCCTGTCTAAGCATCTGTGCTCAAACTTCTGGTTATAACAGCCACAATGGAAGAGGTGGACTAGGGGATACACCTACTCTATATGCCCTCATGTTGACTAATTCTATCTATAGCTGTTCTGCTTCCACACAAGGCCATGCTGTATGGAGGGACTGGTGTTCACATGCAGATTTGGAGGGGACAGGATATAACTCATACTGCTTGCTATTCTTTCCTTGGGTGGTTGACTGCTGACTAGTGGGTAAGGTGGGGAAACAGTAGATTACTTGCAGGATGGCCAATGTTTTCAGACAAAGAATCTAGACATGGCAAAGGGTGAAGCTGGAGGGTTCCAGCTCATTCTTAGGGTGGTTATTGTTTTCAGGCTGCTGACAGAGTCAGATTTGAAATGCGATCTAAGGGTCAAAGAGAATTTAGCCTCTTGTGGAATGCAGATTTCAGCTTCTCAGACATTTCTCAAGTCCTCGGCCTAATGTCTTTAGGAATATGGGGTGCTCACCTGAGGGGCCTGCTTCTCTCCATGTTCTCCAATATGGTGTGGATGGAATGGGAAGGACCAGCTTCCAGCAGAGTCCCTTCTCTCTGTATACTGATATTGCAATGCTTTAAAAATACTCTTGAGGGTGGTGGTAGGGAGATTACCCAGTGGATCGGAGCACTGAATAAGCTGGAGGACCCAAGTTGAAATTCCCAGTGCCCACAAAAAAGTTGGATGTGGCCACACGTGTCTTTCTCCCCACAATTAAGGGTTAAAGACAGGAAGATCCTGGGAGCTTGCTGTTTGGCTCATCTAGCTGAAATGACAAGCTTCAGACTCACTGAGAAACTCTCTCAAAAAACAAAATGGAGGGCAACAGAGGAAAACAGTGACTTCAACCCCTGACCTCAACACACACACACACACACACACACACACACACACACACACACACACACACGTTATTCTCTCACGTGGTTTATTTCCTCAACAGATGCCATGGTAGAGAGGAATTCAGCCAAGGCTGGGTACTGGTGCCCTGTCAGCTCCGTGCTTATGGATCTCAGTTCTCTCTAAAGGCAACTGAGTAGCCACAGTGAGCATCTCTAGGGGAAAACCCAGAATCTGAAACTTGTGAGCACTGAGTGGCTGACTCAGCAGCGGAAGATGCATTGTCCAACCCTTCACAGTGGAAGGAAAATCAAGGGACATTGAAAGCCATGCTCTGTGTATAAGAAGTCTGCAAAATGTCAAGTGAGTTTCGTATTTAGGCTACTGATATATATCCCCAATGTATCTCATTATTAATGGAAGGAAAATTGAAATCCTGAACACTTCTGATTCTCAACATTTTGGGTAAAGGAGAAAAACAACAACAACAAAACCATGAGAACCCATTCCTAAGGTACAATAATGGAGGCTCATTAATTTTTTTTTTTTTTTTTAGTTTTTGAGATTCTAATGCAATCACATTATTTCCCCCCTTCCTTTTCCTCCCTCCAACCTTTCCTAGGTACTACCTCCTTACTGTTTCTCTAGAGGAACAAAGCTGGTAGAGTGAATGAGAGTGAAAGAGAGAGAGAGAGTATTCCTAATTATATTAATATAGCCTTCTCCATTTATGTAGCATTGCTAGTATGTATACATTTTCAGGGCTGATCATTTGGTATTAGACAACAAGTTGCTGTGCTCTTCCCTCAGGAAGACTAATTCTCCTGCTCAGAATTCTTAGTTGCCTGCAGTTCTTTGACTCGAGTTGAAGCCTCATGAGCCTGGGGCTAGACGTGGGAGGCTTGAGAGGGTGCCTGGATGGCAGGACCAGGCAGAATCACCCCTCCAGATCCTGAAGAAGGGTTTGCCGCATCTCAAGCCTCTGCTTCTGAGGATTTCCCAAGGACTCCCAGGAGGCAAGCAGCAGCTAAATCCTGTACCGCCCATATTTGGGAGTCAATCTTTGAGACATAGAGCACTTAACAACTCCCATGTGAAGGTAAGTATTCACTTGAGACTAGTTTTAAATGATGCTAGATTTAGATGACATTGCGTCTTCCTTCATCACACGAAGATGCATTAACATTCTGATTTCCATTTCCTTGCTGCAGTGTGAGGAAAATGCAGGTCTTCTGTCTACATTTTCATTATTTACTTATTTACTAGATAGAATTTCACTATCTTGTGACAGAATTTCCTGGTCCTCCACCAAGTATGTAGACTTTTTGTCCCCCTGAGAAGTGTCTATTTGGTAGTGACTCACAATCTGGTCGTGTGATGGAAGCCCATTTGGAACTTCACAGTTTCCTTTTCAGCAAGTATTCCCAGGATTTGCCAGCTGAGGAAGAAGTTCAGAGGTGACCTGACTGCACATGGAAAATAAAAACCCAGAGACAGATATTGGGTTTGAGCTGAAGATCAGATAAGCAAAGTTGCCAGCCACTAGACAGTTCTCACCTCTACCAATGCTCAGACTGAAGGGGCCATCCACCTGACCTCACACTGCTCCCAACTGCACTGTTGCTCAGACTCACTGAGACTGCAATGTGTTCCTGTTCCTCCTGCCTTATATTTTTCTTTAGCTCAGCCATATTACTCCCGTCTCCACCTCCATAGTGCTGGGGAAAATACATGATCTCTGTTCATCTTTTAGACAGATTCATTCTCATGTATCCCAGGGTGGCCTTGAACTCACAGAGATCCATCTGCCTCCATTTCCTGAGTGCTGGGATTAAAGGTGTGTACTATGGCTGTGGCTAGCTTTGCACTCTGATCTTCAGACAAGCTTTATTAGATCATAAACAAAATATCGCCACACATGTGCACTCAGCCCACAAGTGGTAGCCAGTCTCAATGGTATGAGACATGCAGGGCCCTTCTGGTTTGAGACTAACCTCCACCCTGAACACAAAGCCTTTGAGTGCAGAGGGCCTTTGACAGACTCTGCTCAGGAAGATGTGTTTGTTGGTGAATATGGAAATGACGACAGTGAAATTCAATTGCTGTATCCCAGAGCACTGTCATGAGTGATAATAAATTAGGAAACATGAGCTTTGGATACTCTGTATAGCAAGCATAATGGGATATTGAAAAACAAACAAACAAACCCTAAGCATTCATTTAATTATAGATGCTACAGCTTTCCCCACCAAAAATTACTTCATCAACTAACCCTTTGTTCTGGTCATAAAAGAATATGCCTGAGATGTAGCCAAGAACATTTTATCATAATTACATGGTATTGTTGTGGCTCCCACATTACACCTGGCCTCTGGGCAATGGTACTTATGCAGGAAGCAGGCCTTGGAGAGCCTCCCAAGGCCATGGCAATGATCCACTGGAACTCACAGATGCTCACTGCCTGTGGCCTTGGGTTTCAGGTCACCATCCTGAGGTTTGAATGGGGTGTCTTAATTAGGGTTTCTATTGAAGTGAAAACACCATGACCATGACAACTCTTATAAAGAAAAAGGCTTAAGTGGGCTGGCTTACAGTTTCAGAGGTTCAGTCCATTATCATCATGGTGGGGCATGGTGGTGTGCAGGCAGACATGGTGCCGGGGAAGGTTCTGAGGCTTCTACATCTTGATCCACAGGCAATGGGAAGCAACTGTGTGGCACATTGAGTGTAGCTTGAGCATAGGAGACCTCAAAGCCCACCCCCACAGTGACACGTCCTCTAACAACGTCACACCTCCTAATAGTACAGCTTACTTTGGGGGCTATTTTCTTTCAAACCACCGCATGGGGTACAACCTCAGAAGGGCTGGCTAGCACTTAATCTCTGACATCTATCAGGAAAGCTAAGGCTCACATTGTTTCACTAATTGAAGTCAATTTTCCCACCATCAGATCCCTTCTCATCTCTAATGTACCCACCCTGGCCTGCTTTCTTAAGGCAACTGGTATGGCCTCTGCCAATTGCAACTTCCACCAATGAGTGGTATGCTGGAACGCCAGTCTGGCAGAAGAGCCTCCAACTTTGGTTTGTGCACACACTATTTCAGACTTTGGTAACATTTCTTCACAGTGTGAATGCCAGTGTGAGCATCAGGAAAAAGGCAGCCTAGGTGTTATAGTGGGAAATTACCAATACGGAGTCAGGTAGAAATATAAGGGTATTTAATAGGGAAAAGCCTTACTTACAGAGCGACCTAGCCAGCCAGCGTGGCAGCAGTCTGTATGCAAGCCCAAAAGTGAAACCGAAAGCAAAAACTCAGTATCGCTCTACGTCACCCTGACCTCACCCTTGCAAGCGTGGTTAGGCACACCTGTAGCCAGCCCCTAAGTAGGCATGGCTACAGCTTCCCCTACAAGGTGTAGCCACAGACTCTGACCCATCCATCCACAGATAGCTTGAAAGTTAGTGGGTGGTCATTATTAATCTCCCTCAATGTCTTTTCCTGTTCATCAGGAGTCCAGTATCCGAGCAGATGAATTAAAACTCGTGAATAGAGGAGTTCCAAAAGAAGATGGCTAAGGAACTATTTTCTGAATTTGCCTGGAGGGGTATTTCCCACCTGTGGTGTGTGTGTCTTTGGGGGCTTCTACAGGCCCCTTGCTGAGAGAATTGCCTGCTTTCTCATAACTGTAGGGAGGACTGTAAGTCTAGATTCATCATGCTGGCTTTGAGGCTTCACCCAGATGCCAACCCCCTTCTGAACTGGACATCTTAGAACCTCTTGGGAGTTGATCAAAAGCAGTTTCTCTGGAGCTCAGTACAGGGAGTTTGGGGCCACTGTGCTCAGCTGTGCTCACAGAGGACTGGAGGGGCTAGGGAACAGAGCCAGAAAGTGAGGTAAGGCAGAGGCTGCTGTGGTTCTGGGTGACTCCACTTCCTGTTTTGATCTAGACCATTGTGCTTTCCTTGGAGATTACCCGGGTCTCCCCATCAGCTCCACACTTTTGCACAACAGCCCCATTTGTGATGTGTTCTCCTCCTTATTATTTACCTTCTGACATCATCAGTCTGCTGAGCCTGGGTAGCATTGGTAATAGTTGTGTGTGGTGAAGTGTTGGATGGAGGGTGAGAGCTTGCCTCCAGTGAGGAGAGACCCTCCGTAGTAAAATGGCTAGCTCTTTCCAAAGGACAAGCCACCATTTCTTTCCCTTTGGCCTTGGCACAGCTCCTGTGGTTGGCTCTTCTCTGAGCCCCAACACTCCTATTGCAGCTCAGTGGCCTCAGTCCTTCCTTCCATCCGATTCACCCCTGAGCCAGTGCCCTTTCCATGACCTTATTCCCAGGGGCTTGGAAACATCCTAAGCTATTCATATTATTTCATCAGAGCTGGGGGATCTGGCACTCATGCCTCCCTGCTTCAGCACTTGCCAAGATTAGGGGTGGATGTTCTTGTTACAATGAGACAGAACTCTCAGGACCCAGAGACAAAAGCAGCCTGAGAATTCCACTGTCCCTCTGTTTCCAGTGAAACAATGCTGGAAAGTATTCTATTTTGCCCCAACTTCTTCCTGCTTTGGGCAGCAAAGGGATTTCATGCAGCGTCCCGGTGGTTCCAGAGTCAGCACCCGGTGACTGGCTAGAAAGGCAGCACAGAGCATAGATCCCATCCCTAGAAAGGGGGGGTGGGACACACACAATAAGGATCCTAGGCATTCAGGAGCCTGTACCAGGTGGCAGGCTAGAAGTGGGGACACACAGAAAGGGTTTGCACATACATCACAGCAGAGTTCAGGACCTCTATACAGGAAGTCAATGACTGTCCCTTAGGACAGCAGCCTGTGAAAATGCCAGGTCTAACTTCCTAGTCATCGGCACAGGAAGGGCAAGGGTGTCTCCACCTGTCTGCAAATGAGCAAGCTGGTGGAGACTCTATGGAAGGGGGACTTGAGACTTTATTTCCTGTACCTCTGGTCTCTATCTTCCAGAAAGAGGGGACAGGGCTTGGTGTAACCCTTGTTAAGGATTGTAGTCGCCATTTAACATTTACAGGAAAGATTGAGCATATCAGGTGTTTAGGCCAGCAAGACCACATGACAGCCTGTACCAAGTCCTCAGTGAGTATTTTCTTTAAGAATCTTGGTGGCTCTAGGGTTCCTTAACTTTATTATTATTCATAAATGTTGTACCTTAAAGGTTAGACAGTTTTGTTAGTAACAGAACTCTGCAGACCCGAGTTGACCAGATACCCAATGTCTACTAAACACAGAAACAGATACTGAACCCAGACAACTGAGAGCAGCTATAGCTCTTAAACACTGCTTGATGTTTAAAGTAGTGATTCATAGTGAAGTCCATACTAAGAACGTTATTGAGATTTTAATCTTGGATTCACTTTAGATTTTCATGGAAGTTTCCGAATCCATACAGATAATTCTCATCTACTTCTGCTCACCCGATTGCTTCTAATGATGGCATCTTATAAACTGTGTATGTTAGTCAAAATTGAGAAAGTAGGTGACAAATTCCTATGAACTAAATCACAGATTTTTTCAGATTGCATAAGTATTTCACTCTAGGCCTTTGCACTATTCCAGGATGCAATCAAAAGTGCCTCCAGGCATGCATTAGATCTTTTGGTGACATGCATGACTTCTACTAAGGCTGTAAGTATGCTGAACAGTATAGCAATGGCGCTCTTGCATACATGTGCAGTAAATGGTATGCTTAAAAATGTTTACAACTATACTTTTCAATGAAAACAAAGCAATAGAATATGTAAATATATTTTGGCATATATTAATATGCATATGTACTCATGCAATGGAATACTATACAGCAATGAGAAGGAACTAATGCTGTGTCATTTTTGTGAAGCACTGCCACTGTTCTGGTAACAATAAAGTCCATATGTGATGAATAAAGGTTGGAGCGTGCGCCAAAAGATGAACTGTGATCCAGGATGGTAAAGTCTCTTTATTCAAGAAAACACCAGGGCAAAACACAGGCCAGAGCGAGGTTACAGGAAACCAGCAAGCGCGGCCAGAAAACGGGCTAGGGTCTGCCGGTGCAGCCCTTAAGAAGCTCCCTTACGTCACACTGGCTTTCCTTCACCACGCCCTTATGGGAGAGTCCCGGGTCCACCTGGCACCTGTCCCATGACTATTGGGCGGGGCTAGGGAGTCTCCCTACAATTCCCCTTTTAGTCGAAAAGAGGATTAAAACTTAATGGTGTAAAATATCCAAAACTAGCAATCATAAAGGTGAAATACAAGAAGATACAATAATTTGCTATGGCACATCCTATGTCTATTCCAGCTAAGTCTTAAAGTCATGTGGAAAAGGTGTCTAACTTGAACACCTTCTTCCAATCCCAACTCTAAACAATAAGAAGGTCATTCTTAACTAGGCTTACACTACCCTAATAAACAATAATGGGGAACGGGGGCGTAGAATCTTCTAGGCTACTTCCTGCTGAAATGGGACAATGGTAGTCATGTGGGGGTCCTGTGGAAGAAAAATGCTAGTACAGGGAAAGTCTCTAATGAGTTATGTCTAGTCCATGTTAGATGAGATTTGCTTGATTGAAGATCTACATTGAAATCCTCAACTTGATTGAAGTCATTACTCCAGGTTCTGGTTGGAGTGTCAGTCAAAACGGATTGAGTTGAATCCAGTGCAGTCGGGGAGGTGTAGTCCAATTCTTTTTCCGGAGCATGCAGGGATTGCTGTCAGGCTGGTTCTTGTTGGCTATATGGGACTCAAACATAAGTGTCATCAGAGAAATGTTCGCTTGTTCATGTATGTGTACTGGGAAAGGCAATCCTTGAAGAACAACAATTATGAGAGGGTGTAGGCCTTGAAAGAAAGAGCCATTAAAAGACAAAGATAGTCCTCTTATTCTTCATTTATTCTGTATTACAACAATTGGCTTCTTGATATAACACAGAAGCTTTAAAATGTTGTTAAATAACATGCTTGGATTTTAGAGTAGGAAAGCCAAATCCAACTCTAAATCCAGCATCGATTTAATTGAATAGGGACTAGGAAATGAAGAGACAGAGTTATTTGAGAGACAGCTGTAAATTTTACCGTATGGCACGTTCCTTTTGTTCGATGGTTATAGCTACGTTCTTTCCTTAAGTATCCACACATGTAGTGTCCTTTGACTTCTGGAGGAGGGTTCCTCAGTAAATACCTGTCAGTCATCCTTGTCGAGAGGGTTGTCTTCCTCAGCTCGAATCTTGATCAATTTTGATGGTGTCCAAAGATTTTCTTCTCTTGTGGAGACAAATGCAAAACCCCTACCCCAATGTAACACATGTCCAGGTTTCCATACCGAGGTCAGCACATCTTTGAAATACACTGGTTGGTTCAGTTCAGCAGTTTTTTCCGTAGTTCAGTGTCTTTCCGCAGCTGTTTGTCCACTGTCATTGGCATTAAGAAAGTTTAGCATTAATAAAGCATTATGCAATCTATGTTTGGGGGGTTTTGACTTACCATCTTGCCTATGGAGCATCTCCTTAAGTGTCTTGTTAGAACTTTCAACAACTGCTTGTCCTGTAGGGTTGTGTGGTATACCTGTGACATGCTTAATGTTATAATATTTGAAGAACTGTTCCATTTTTTGTGGAGACATATGCTGGAGCATTGTCAGTTTTTAATCTGCGCCGGTAGGCCCATAACTGCCATCACCTCCAGTAGGTGTGTAATAACAGAATCAGCTTTTTCAGAGTTGAGAGCAGTAGCCCATTGGAAACCTGAGAATGTGTCAATGGTATGATGCACATATTTCAAATTTCCAAATTCTGTAAAGTGAAAGACATCCATTTGCCAGATCTCATTCCTCCGAAGGCCTTTAGGATTACATCCTGCTGGCAGTGGAGTTTGGTTATAAAAGGAACAAGTAGGACAGTTTCTCACTATTTCCTTGGCTTGTTGCCAAGTGATGGAGACGTCCTTCTTTAAACCCTTGCTATTTACATGATGCTTTTTATGAAATTCTGAGGCTTCTAGCACAGTGCCAATCAATAAACAATCAATCTCGTCATTGCCTTGTGCCAGTGGGCCTGGCAGACCCATATAGGATCTGATATGCGTAATGTACAGTGGGTTACTTCTGTTTCTGATTGTTTCCTGTAACTGCAAGAACAACGAGGTTAGTTCAGTATTATCAGGGACGAATTCTGCAGTTTCTATGTGCAAGACGACGCTCTCTGCATATTGGGAATCAGTAACTATATTAAGAGGTTCTGTAAAATCTATAAGCACCATAAGAATTGCATATAATTCTGCTTTCTGTACAGATGTATATGGACTTTGAACTACTTTACTTACCTCACCTGCTTTATAACCAGCCTTACCTGTCTTATTAGCATCAGTGTAGAAAGTAAGAACTCCAGAAATGGGAGTTTGTCTTACAATGCGTGGAAGAATCCAAACTGTCTTTTTTATGAATTTAATTCTGTCGGTTTTGGGATAGTTGTTACTAATTGTTCCCAAAAAGTCGGTGAGAGCTTTCTGCCAATATTCATTATCCTTCCATAAGGGGGAAATTTCATCATTAGTTAAAGGTAATACAATCTCTGCTGGGTCTTTCCCAGTCAACTGACGAAGTCTTAATTTGCCCTTTAAAATCAAATCAGAAATCTTTTCTATATACGTCTTTAACTTTTTGTTCTGCTTATGTGGCAGGAATATCCATTCCAATATAGTTTCTCCCCTCTGCATCAGAATCCCAGAAGGGTATTCTCTGGATGGCAAGATAACCAGAATGCAGTCTAGATCAAGGTTTATCCAATCTACATGTGCATCCAATATTCTGTTTTCTATCCATTGTAGCTCTTTTTCTGCCTCAGCAGATAATATTCGTGGACTGTTTAAGTCCTTATCACCTTTTAGTGCCATTTTTAAATGCTTTAAGTCATGTCCTTCCATACCAATAATTGTCTGTAATTGAGAAATTTCTCCTAGTAGCTTCTGAAGACTGTTAAGAGTTTGATAACGGTCCCTTCTAATTTGTACCTTTTGAGGTCTGATTCTTTGTAAGTCTATCTTATATCCTAAATAGTTAATAGAATCTCCTCTTTGTATCTTTTCTGGGGCAATTTGTAAACCCCATCTAGGCAGAACCTCCTTTACCATTTTAAACATACATTCCAAAGTTTCCTCACTAGAATCTGCTAAAAGAATATCATCCATATAATGATAAACAAGAGATTGTGGAAATTTTTTACAAATTTCCAAAGGTTGTTGTACAAATTGTTGACACAAGGTGGGGCTATTTAGCATCCCCTGAGGTAAAACCATCCATTGGTATCTGGCTGTGAGTTATTAAGAGTTGGCACTGTAAATGCAAACTTCTCTCTATCTCTTTCTTGCAATGCTATAGTGAAAAAGCAGTCTTTCAGGTCAATTATTATGATCGGCCATCCTTTAGGTATTAAGGAAAGCAATGGCATTCCAGGCTGTAGATCGCCCATAGGCTGAATTACCTTATTTATGCCTCTCAGGTCTGTCAGCATTCTCCACTTACCTGACTTTTTCTTGATGACAAATACAGGAGAATTCCAAGGGCTGGTAGATTGCTCTATGTGACCAGCCTCTAGCTGTTCCTGTACTAACTTTTCTAGAGCCTCAAGCTTTTCAGAGGTCAAAGGCCATTGCCCTATCCAGACCAGTTCATCTGTAAGCCATTTCAATGGCAGGGCCTTTGGTTCCTCTGAAGGCCTGTCATTTGTATTTAATGTCTGTACAGCCTGGATAGTTGGTAACCATTTTCCATGGCATCTTACCCGATCCTTTCTACTATCCAGTGATTGTCTAGAATTCGTATCTGACACTGGAGGGATGTTAATTTGAGTATTCCATTGCTGTAATAAATCACGACCCAATAAATTTATAGCAATATCTGCTACTTAAGGTTTCAGTATTCCTTTTTGTCCTTCCGTTCCAATACAGACCACCGAGTTAACACTCCGTAGAACTCTAGATAGAGTTCCAATTCCTAAAAATTGTACATTTGCCTCTTTTAAGCAGCCATTTTTAGGCCAACTTTTCTGAGTGATAATAGTTACGTCAGCTCCAGTGTCCACTAAGCCAGAAATAACTTTATTATTAATTTTAACTTTCAACTGAGGCCTTTCATCATTAATAGAAGCTTGCCAAAATATGGGTTTTTCATTTTCACCAGTCACATGTGATTCTTCGTCACTATTCAAATTACCCTCTAGAGCAGTGTCATTTTCCACCATAGGCAAGGAACTATCTATTTGTCCTGCATGAGATTGTCTTCCACTGTTACTGGGAATGATCGAACTGTTCTCGGGGTAGGGGACTGCTGGAGGCCCCCTTCTGAGTTTCCCAGCGCCAATAAGTTCCCCTGCAAATCCCAAGTTGATCTGCATTTGTTAGTCCAGTGTTTGCCCTTACCACATCTCCTACATAACCCAGAGGGCAATGACCTGTCACGTGGGGAATTGTTAGAATTTCTCTGTCTACAATTTCTCCTTATATGTCCTATTTTACCACAGCTGAAACATCTATTCTCCTGACGCCTCCGTGGACTCCTGGAGCGTGCTCTTCCTATGCGAGGCTCCGGGTCATGGTGGCTATGAGCACTGGCCTCTCGGTACCTGTGTGAGCCCCTGTAAGGTGCTCTTCCTTCCCAAGTCCTTCTGTTGCTATCTTTTCTAATCTCCTGTTGTCTGTTGAAACCTCTTGGGACAGCTTCTTCTGCCCAGATTCCAGCATCTCGTATGTTACAGTCAACATGGGCAGTATGCAGAACCCATTCTTCTAGTGGAGCTGATCTGATCTTTAGAGGCAAAAGTATTCTTTTGCACATTGGGTTTGCACTGTCATAAGCTAAGCTATACACAATTGAATGTCGTATTGTTGGATCTGCTACCTGTTTGTCTACTGCTCTAGTCAATCTGTCTAAGAAGTCTTTAAATGGTTCTGTTTGTCCCTGTTCTATTTTCGCATAAGCTTCTAGTTGTTCTCCTGATTCACAAACCTTGTCCCATACATTTAGTGCTGCTGTCCTGCATAGGGACAGCATAAGGTCATCATATTCGGCCTGAATCTGTGGGTCAGCATAAATACCTTCTCCTAGGATTTTTTGGAGGGGTGCATCAACTCCATCCCTGGTGGCTTGCCATTCTAGGAGTCTGCCTTCCTCCCTGAATAACGCCCTCCATTCAATTAGGCAAGAATTCTCAAGGACAGCTGATGCCAATCAGCTATAAGTCAAAGGACATTACATGTATGGATACTCAAGGAAAGAACGTAGCTATAACCATCGAACAAAAGGAACGTGCTATACGGTAAAAATTTACAGCTGTCTCTCGAATAACTCTATGTCTATTCATTTCCTAGTCCCTATTCAACTAAATCGAGACTGGATTTAGAGTTGGGTTTGGCTTTCCTACTCTAAAATCCAAGCATGTTATTTAACAACATTTAAAAGTTTCTGTGTTATATCAAGAAGCCAATTGCTATAATACAGAATAAATAAAGAATAAGAGGACTATCTTTGTTTTTCTTGGCTTTTCTTTTACACCCTCTCAGAATCGTTGTTAGTCAAGGTTCATCAAGGTACCTTTTCCAGTACACATACATAAACAAGCGAACATTTCTCTGATGACACTTATGTTTGAGTCCCATACAGCCATCAAGACCCAGCCTGACAGCAATCCCTACATGCTCCGGAAAAGGAATGGGACTACACCTTCCTGACTACACTGGATTCAACTCACTCCGTTTCGACTGACACTCCAACCAGAACCTCGAGTAACGACTTCAATCAAGTTGAGGATTTCAACGTAGATCTTCAATCAAACAAATCATCTAACATGGACTAGACATAACTCATTAGAGACTTTCCCTATACTGACATTTTTTTCCACAGAGCCCCCACATGACCATCTTCATCCCTTTTCAGCAGGAAGTAACCTAGAAGATGCTACGCCCCCGTTCCCCATTATTGTGTATTAGGGTAGTGTAAGCCTAGTTAAGAATGACCTTCTTATTGTTTAGAGTTGGGATTGGAAGAAGGTGTTCAAGTTAGACACTTTTTCCACATGACTTTAAGACTTAGCTAGAATAGACATAGGATGTATCATAGCAGATTATTGTATATTCTTGTATTCCACCCTTATGATTGTTAGTTTTGGATATTTTACACTATTAAGTTTTAATCCTCTCTTAGACTAAAAGGGGAATTGTAGGGAGTAACCCTAGCCCCGCCCAATAGTCCTGGGGCAGGTACCAGGTGGACCTGGGGACTCGCCCATAAAGGCGGGGTGAAGGAAAGCCGGCATGACGTAAAGGGGGCTTCTTAAAGGACTGCAGGTGGGGACCGGGCTCTCTCTTTGTTCTGGCCGCGCTGGCTGGGTTCTTAACCTAGCTCTGGCCTGTGTTTCACCCGGCTGTGCTTGGAAATAAAGAGACCTTAATCCCATGAATGCAACTGCTGTTTTACATATGGGCTATGAAGACCATACGAGACAACCGATTCTTTAATGTGCCTAAGATCCTTTAATTGGGTTGGTTGCCACGTATATGCGGTCTGCCCCTGGGAGTGTTTTTTAGATGGTTGCTTGTCCACCACCATGGCCGGGTAGACTAAAGATGTGTGTGTAACCGTTTTAGGGTGATTGAAATACCTTCTCCAATTGTGCATCTTGGATTGGAGTGAGTCAGTGTCTCCTTGTTCAAGATATGTCAGCCTGGTCAGAATTTCCTCATGAGAGGCTTTAATCTCATCCACCATAAAAGATTCAAGGCGCGATGCGGAATCCACAATTTGCTTCGACAATTCTCCTGTAAGATTTTCTAGACGGGTAATACATTAATCCCTAGCTAGCATTTGGGTGGCCTGGAAATAGCCATCCAGAGATTGAAATTTAGAATCAAGGTTGCGATTTGTCTTGGCCATGAACTAAGTAGACATTTCCAATTTGGTGACCCTGGTCTGTAACTCCTCCTGTAAGCTTTGAAACTTAGTTCTAAGTTCATTATAGTCCCTCTCACATTTCCCAGCCATTGATTTAGTGGCATTATCTGATTGTTGGGTATCTTGTACCTTAGTAACAAAGGAATAGGAGAGAGAGCCTAGCTGATTTTCTAAGCGGCTGCATGCCGTCTCCAACGATTCACGGTCTGCTGTCTGCCTAGCCATTAAGACACCATGGTCTGTAGCTGTTTGATCTGTAAGGTCTGAATAAGTTCCTGAATCTCATCACGGTCCTTTGCCCGATCAGCCTGTAAAGACTCTAAGATGGAGCATCTGTCTATTTTCATGTTGTTATAAATGTGCTGCACTTCAGCTTGAGGAGTAGACAGATCTGCCTGCATCGTATAGAACATTGAACAAAGCGGGGTGCTCCCTGCTGCTCCTGGGTGCCCAGTGGGCTCTTCCCGGGTCATGGGGTCGTTGGGCGCCAACTGATGAATAAAGGTTGGAGCGTGCGCCAAAAGATGAACTGTGATCCGTGATGGTAAAGTCTTTTTATTCAAAAAAACACCAGGGCAAAACACAGGCCAGAGCGAGGTTACAGGAAACCAGCAAGCGTGGCCAGAAGAAGGGCTAGGGTCTTCCGGTGCAGCCCTTAAGAAGCTCCCTTACGTCACACCAGCTTTCCTTCACCACGCCCTTATGAGCAAGTCCCGGGTCCACCTGGCACCTGTTCCATGACTATTGGGCGGGGCTAGGGTGTCTCCCTACCCATATGTACCAATGAGGCAGAACATAAAATCCGTATGATTTTAGTGATTCTACATATGAATGGAAACATCATCATATGTACCTTTAAAGATGGTTACCCAATAAAAATAACATTAAAAATCACACAAATGATTCAGCATGTTAATTCTTCTTTACTTAGCATGACATTAAATAGCAAGTAAGAATCACCTAAGTTGAGGAAGACTGGAGAAGGTGAAAGGTTTGTACTGTAAACTTTCCCCTACTTTTAAACAGAGATGCCCACATTTTCATTTTGTTCTGAGTCTCCTGTGTAATGTAGTCAGGACTGTTGACCCCTGGCTGAGAGCCACAGGGTGGAGTGGTGGCTGTGGAGATGTGTAGGAAGTGGTGTTTGAAAGGGCTTCTTCATTCATGCCTCCCGCTGACCTTTGTGGGTACCTAGGAGTCACTTCAGATTTCTGCAGTACTAGATACAGCCAAAGGTAGGATTTCTGCTCACCTTCCCAGTGGCCGATGCCACATTAAAAGCACTTAGACATCTGACCTGCCCTGATACCTGGCTTTTCTACTTACCAATCCATCAGTCATCACTTATGTGTACCAGAGGGTATCTACAAATCCTAGGAATTCACTAAACACAGAATGCAGTATTTTGAGGCAACAATAGCAAGGTGGGCTTGGGGCAGTAGATATCATTTATATCCCAAACCAAACTAGCCTAAGGGAGCAGGACAGGTAAAAATGTCTGCAGGCAAGCTGTACTTAGAAACTAAAGTGCCCACTGTGGTATACGTCCCCCTCAGAAACTTTCACTGCTGTGCAGGTCTTTTTAGAAGGACATTCCTTTTTAAAATGATTGATAGCTGGTGGTGCAAGGTCTATCATTCCTGTTGTTGTGCCCAAACTCTGAACCCCCAAATCACCAAGAGACCTGTTTCAATGCAAAGAGTCTTTTATTATTAATGAATTAACTGCCTTAACTCGGGCCCTTCATCTGCTCATCACAAAGGGTGGAGGGAGAAGGACCCAGGGAAACCTGGGGGGTGATTTATTGGGGTGTGCAGGGGGAGTGTCTAGAGGAATACAACAGTCTCAGGATTGGTGCACTTCTGGGCCTGGGCGACCTGTTGGGCAACTGTTGATTGGTCAACTGGTTGCTATGGCCTATAGGTCCTCCCAGGGCGGTTGCTATACGCTATACTCTGCATATCACTATTGCCATAAAGCACTATAAAGCATGTCCAAAGCCTGCCAGCTAACTTCTGCTGGGTTCCTTGTCTCGTGGAGGCTATCTGACCTCCTAGTGACCAGGGCAGCTCGTGCAAGGTTAGAAGGCCAGAAACTAAGCAACATGAGCTGACTCAGAGGCTACATCTTGCTGGGTCTTTTCTGCAGCCGGTCACGAAGCCCAAAGCAAGAGGGTCTGATCCCTTTACTGTTAGGGTGGGGCCGGCTGCTGGCACCAGACATGAGAATTGATGCTTAGTGTATGAAGATGGCTGCTGATGTCTGGGTGTGGGGCTCTGGTTAGAGACGCTGCACTTGTGGTAAGGTAAGCGGGACCGGTAGGTGGGCAGCTCACACTTCACACCGTGTGCTTTCCACGTGGACATCAGAGCAGGCATCACCCCTCCCCCTCCCCCACAGAGTGGGCATCACCTCTTCACCTCCTGTCCCCCTTGTCCTCCGGCCAGCCTGCCCAGCCATAGCTCCCTTCAAAGTCCAGTCCTCTCTGATCTGGTTCATTAATCCCAACCCCCTCTCCTAACTGAAGCCCTTACAGTATCTTTTCCGGAATTTTACAATTGTTCACCTCCCTTCTTCCATTTCCTCCTTCTGCAAAAGCTGATGGTTTAATCCTCAAGTGAATATTCATTATTTTTGGAAACACAAAGATTATCTGTCTTTCCAGTTGCCCTGCCTGAACGTGTCCCTCCAAACTCGCCCTTAATCAGCCTGCTATTGTGTGTGTGGGACTTCTAGAGGAGATTAAGCCTTCAGGCAGAGCCTGGGATTAATGGCATTACAGGAAAGGTTAAAGGTAGTGCCTAAAGCCTTCCTGTCACATGAGGACAGCCTGTGACATGCCATCATGGAAGCAGAAACCCAGACCCAGCCCTCACCTGACACTTAACCTGCCTGGGTCTGTGCCTTGTTCGTAGGTGTCCAGTCTCCAGATTGCTAGGAACAAATTCCTGTTATTTATAAATCACCGAGTCTCAGGCGGGTTATATAACTGTGTTATAGAGTCACAAATGAACTAATATATAGTACTCAGCGTCCCAAGTGCTCTCCCTTCAGCTAGCGGCTCTAGGCCCTGACACATCCTGCATGGTCCCTGAGCTCCAGCTGCCCTACAATCCCTGCCCGCCCACATTTTCTCCTCTTGCTGTGGGTCTTCCCCTTCCTTGTGGACTCCACTAAAGCTTGACAGCTCTGCTACACCTTCCATCAAGCCACTCCATGCCTGCAATGTGCTTAATCCTACCGGCTCCCTTTGAGTCCTACTCCAGAGTGAGGGGCAACCTGGGGGCCAGCTGGAGCCAGGAGTCTTTTCTACCCTAGGGCTTCAGTTATTTGAGGAATGCCAGAAGACATGTAACCAATTAGTGGCTGGGACCAGATTAGTGTCAGGATAATCCTGCCTCCCTCCAGGGAGTTCCCTTGTTCTCTGCAGCAGAAAATCCCTTGCAGACAGCCCCACCAAACACACAGTATAGTGTTTCACTTCCCCACACCCGGCTTCCTGATGGATGCCCGGCCTGTCTTTTCACATACAAACCTCCCTTTAGTTTGTCTTTCTCTGAATGTCTTACTTTAAACACAATGGCATCTGATTTGCTATTTTTCCTTAAGTGGCTGAAAGAGCACAGACGCTTTACTCAGATTTTGAGATGATTATGAGTTACACAGATAAAAGAAATGCATCCTGGGAAAATTATAGGAGTTTGTGTTCTACATTTTCTCCATTGCAAAATAATTTCAAATACACATAACAGTATAGGAATAGTACAGTAGCTGGAAGAACAGAAACCTCACAGATCACCCCCAGAACCACCAGACTGACACAGGGCAACAGGAATAATACAGTAGCATGAAGAGCAGGGATCTCTCACATTGCCAACAGATTAACATATGGTAATTTGAAATGTTTACCTTTTATTCCCCATCACATTCTTTTAAAGACATATGCTAGACATTATTTTACTTCAAGATGCCGGTGATGTCTAATCTCAGTTGTCAGCATGACCTCATCTGGAATCAACTAAAGCCCACTTGGCTGGGCACACCTGTGAGGGATTTTCTTGAGCTGAGTAGATCACTTGAGCTTGGAAAGACCCACCCTAAATCTGGTGGAAGAAGAAAGCTTTTGCTCTTTGTGCGCTTGCCCTCATTCTCAATGGCAAATCCACTCAAGTCGTTGCTGTGGCAATTCTTCACTGGCATTAGAACCCACTTCCTTGGGATTCCAATGTAGATTGAAGACCAGCAGAGCTCTAGGACCCCAACACCGGACTGGGATTGCTGAAATATCCAGTCTCCTGGACTGAACAGCTACCAAGAGGATGCCATTGATGGACCGCCCAGGCCACACCAGCCTCTTCTCCTCCGGAGTATTTAGGTTTGGAGCAGATTAATTCACGTGGCCAAATGGTTAACTACAAGACACTGTGACCCTGGGAGAAGCCCAACCTCTGTCCATGGATGGCATGCGTCACCTTGCATTTCTCGATCACCCCATCTGGT
Source organism: Cricetulus griseus (assembly GCF_003668045.3). Classification (NCBI taxonomy): domain Eukaryota; kingdom Metazoa; phylum Chordata; class Mammalia; order Rodentia; family Cricetidae; genus Cricetulus; species Cricetulus griseus. The sequence continues at coordinate 87,555,842 of NC_048601.1, forward strand.
GGCATGGTAGGGGATGGAGGGCTCCAGGGCCGCATGTTCACGACTTGGATGAACAGAACTTCAGCTCTGGTTTTACTACCTCTCAGTTCTGCCTCTCTCTAACCAAGACTTTGGTTTCTCATCTGCAGATTCTCTGTCTGTCCGGCCCTGTCTGGTTTAATGAAATGAAGAAAATAAGGATTTCAACTCCAAGAAGACTTTCAGAGCTGGAAAAAGAAAAACTGACCAGGAAGCCTGTATTTCCTAAGCATTCATCCCATTACTGACCTGTCAGGGACACAAGAAAGCTCAATCTATCACTGATGTTGAAGGGAACAGCTCCCCATTTCGGCAGCCATGACAGTAACACATGCTTGCCATGACCTTGTCTTAGTCACTAAGGTCAGATGCCTGCCCTTTTCGGCAGCCATGACAGTGACACATGCTTTTCTGACCTTGCCTTGGCCACTAGAGGTTAGGTGCCTGCCTCGTGGCAAGGAACCAGTCAGAAGTTAGCTGGTGTGTTATGCTTTATGGCTCTGGGTGCACTTTATGGACAAGTGCACAGCAATGATGCACAGAGCATGGCAACCACCTTGGAGGGCCTATGGGCCATAACAACCAGTTAACCAATCAACACAGGGCAAGCCCTCCAAGCCTGGAGGCACACCAATCCTGAGCCTGTGCGTACCTCTAGACACTCCCCTTACACTGCCCTACAAGATCTCTATGCAGATACTTCAAGCTGTCTTTGCTAGCCATCCGCCATAGTGGGTGGATGAAAGACCTGAGCTAACATGGGGTTAGCTCGTTAAGCAACAATAAAGCCTCGTGCAGTTTGCATCAAGCTTTCGAATCTGCCTGGTGACTGGGGTGACCTCGGTCCTGGGCTGGGACCCTGAAGGCCTGAGTTTTCTGGGGGTCTAACAGTGTGACTCAGCTGTGAGAGAGCTGAGTTTCACCAAAGAAAAGCAATGAGAATATGCCATACCACCATGGAAAAGTAGATGATTTTAAATCTTTTCCTCCAGACCCTAAAGATTCTAATTCTTGCTGCCTCCAACTTTTAGAGCCAGTTCAATATGATTGCTAAGGAGACAAAGGCTCCAACTCATCCCAGGAATTGTACTGTGTGCTGTTTGGAACCCCTGGATAAGCTTCACTCCATCCTAGTCCTGGATGCCAGAGAGGGGTGAATGTCATGTGACATTGAACATCATTTTGATTGGTTTTGATGTATCCTGAACCATTATTTAGTTCACATCCTCTCTAAATTCACTTATTCTTTTTACTTAAAATTTTAAAGCTACTGTACTAGGCAGGGCAGGACAGGCTTTGCTGCAGTAACAAAGAAACCCAAGTATCCTGGTGACAACAAACACACTCAATTGTTCTCATTTTATAAAATCCAGTAAAGTGAGATAGATGACTTTCAGGGTGGCTTTTCTGGAAGATAAGACAATAGCGAGTTGGTTCTTGTTCCCTTTGCCCTGTAATGCCACCATTTCCAAATGGTGGGTGGCTGCACTGAGTGATGCAAGGTCACTGAAGAAGTGCTATCTGACTTGCCAGTGCTCTGCCTACAGAAGGCAGATGTGATTTCCATTCACACTGTGCCAGCGACTGGTCCCTCTCAGCTTTGAAGAAGCAGGAAACATAGGATTATCTGCTGAGCTCAACTACCTCTGCCAAAGTCTTAAAAATGGAAGATTAAGGTCACTCTCCGTGATGAAGAGAAGGCCATCAAGAAACACAAGAGCAAAGCATCAGATTTTAGAGGGATGCTTTTGCTGCCAGACATTCTCAGTTTTATTTAGTCAGAGAGCAAAAGCAAGCAAGAGAGAGAGGGGAGAGAAATGAACACACAGTGACTCGTGAACTGAGAACAAGCCAGGAAAATGTCTAAGACTCTTAAAGACCTACCAGTCTTTTTTTATTTGCATCATGTCCCCAAGCATAGGAGTCTTTATCGTTCCCCACATTATAGGCAAGGCTGAGTGGATTAAAGTCACAGCAGGTAAATGGTGGAAGCAGGTCTCTGGTCTACATCCTTAGAGGCAGAAGTAGTGTCACAGACCATAACTTGGTCTTTGGGTGATCAGGGCTATGGGACATGGTAGGCAGAGAATGGCAGGGTCTGGTTTCCCCACCTAAAGGATGGGCTTGTCTGCCTGGATTGCATAAGTATGTCCCCAGGGAAGGCTTCCTTGGGAGACTGCTTCAGCATGTGCAGGGGCTGGTCTGATTCAAACAGAGGGTGTCCTACTGAGGCCCAGGAGGACCAAAGGTCTGTGGTACTTGCTGCCACTTTCCCAGAGGCTTCTTGGATGGAGGGCTGGGCACACTGCTCCCATATCGTAGGGTGCTAAGTACCCTCCTGGTTTCTGTACCCTAGATGCTAGTGTCTACACCCCTTCTCCCTTAGCTGACACAGCCAAGAAGTTTCTCTACACACTGCCTGCCCCTGGGAGGAAAACCCCTGGTTAAGACCTACTACTTTGAGTTTTTACTTTGGGCTTCTGAGGAAAGTTTCTAGAAATTTGGGGTGGGGGGGGTTCTTGTAGTCTCTCATGTTCCTTCTAAATCTTGAGACCTAAAAGAGGAAGAAAGGAAGGAGGAAGGAAGTAAGAAGGAAGGAAGGAAGGAAATAAAATCTTGAGACCTAAAAGAGGAAGAAAGGAAGGGAGGAGGGAAGTAAGAAGGAAGGAAGGAAATAAAGAAAAAAACAAAGAGGCAGGTTAGCTTCCTTTTTCCCTTACCACTTGATTAATTTTTGATATGGAGCATGGCCATGGAAAAGAGAGCTTGTAAAGTATGCGTAGGAACCCTGGTTGCATTTTACCTGTAGCCTGCACTACAGTTTCCATGTGGGAATCAGCAGCTTGTTTAGCACCATGCTGCCGCTCAGCGGCCAGTCGGCCTCAGCACAAGGGTGGGATGCAATGGTTTTTTAAGAATGAAGCTAGTGGCCTGCCGGGAGCCTGCTGAGTAGGCCCAGCCTGTGCAGAGCCACTCTGGAGCCTTACCCTTTCCTTCCTGGGCCCACCTCCCTACTGCCTCTGCCAGGAGAACCCAAAGCTGCCCTCTTTAAACAGAAAGTGTCCTGTGGCTAGAAAGATCTGTCAATAAAGCAGCATGTCTTAAAAGCCTGGAATAGCATTCCTCACACAGACTGATGGCTTCCTTATAAAGCTTTTTGGCCATGCCACCATCTAGTTAACTCCAGTGGGACATGGATAGTGCTACAAATGCATATGTTTGTCATCCTAAGAGCATGAGCAAGCCCACTTAACTTCTGGAATAGCCAGGAGCTGGGCCAACAGTGGCAGTGGTCATTAGATAATACTCTGGGGTTCCATCACTTTGATACCTTTGAGGACAGCCTTGGGGGAAGACAGAAGACAAGAGAATGTGGGCTGTCCTGTTAACTTTTGTCTTCCACAGTAAATTAAAACAAACAAACAAACAAAAAAACAAAGAAACAAACAAACACACTTCAGGGGTTGGAGAGATTGCTCAGTGGTTAAGAGCATTGTCTGCTCTTCCTGAGTTCAATTCCCAGCAACTACATGGTAGTTATAACCATCTGTAATGAGATCTGGCCCCCTCCTCTGGCCTGTGGGCATACATGCAGAAAGAACACTGTATACATAATAAATAAAACTTTTAAAACACAATACACACACACACACACACACACACACACACACACACACACTTCACACCTTCATGTGGGCTTAATTATATACTTGAAATGTATTTGGCTGTCTCTGAATACAAGCAACAACCAACCAACCGCCCAAGACCCAAGACACACAATGAATTTTTGGTAGAAACCTCTTTTTTTTTGTGCCAAGTGTTCTGTTTTCCAGGAAGCAACATTTCACTTGAGATATGTGACCCTGGATTTGTTTGAGCAACTAATTAAAATAATTCAACAGTTGAATTCTAGAGGAGAGTCAAGTAACTCTGAGCTTTAGAAGCAGGTGTCCACCCAGCTTCAGAAGCAGGGAAGGAAACAAAGGCTTGATGCTGGGGGGCAGGGAAAAAGGGGTGAGGGTTTCAGATGTTGCAACAGCCGCCCAGAACTTGCTCAAGGCAGGCCAGTAAGCATGAGCTTGAACTAGGCACCTCAAGACCGAGGGCTTCAAGGGATAGATAAATAGCTCTCCTTCCTCTCTGACTCATAAAACCACACATTCCCCTAACACTCCCACACGCCAAAACCTTTCCTCCCCGCTCTCCTTTTCTCAGCCTGCCTTTTACAGAGCCAGACACTTCCAAAATGGAAAGGACCAGTGTGGTACTGGCTCATGGCTCAGTCTGTTGAGCTTTATTATTTATTTCTTTTCACTCCTGAGCTTTAATTGCTCTGACTCTGAGGTCCAAGGCTAACATGAGTCTGAACTCTTCAAGGCTGGCGATGCATTCTCCCCCAGTGTTAAGGTAGTTTCTACAGACACACATGATGAGATGGTTAGTGTGAATGGCCAGCCCTGCCTTATGGTTGGAGTCCCCTTTGTGAGCATTGACATGAGGGATCTTAAGGGTCTAAACCTCATTAGAAGCTCTGGAGACACAAGCAGGCCTAACAACAGGGAGCTGTGTGCTGAAGGTGGGAAAGGACCATGGAGAACTTCCATAACAAATTACTGGTTTCTTCTTTCCAAAAAATCATGGGTACCTGTGAGTAAAATATAATATTTTGATACATCGTGTACATCTTGATGATGGTCAAACCAGAGCAAACTTACCTGTTTCTTCAAATGTTTGCTAATTCTTTGTGGTAAAACATTCCTAATCTTTTATTCTCTCCCCTTCTTTCCCTCCCTCCTTCCTTCTCTCTGTGTGTGTATGTGTGTGTGTGTGTGTGTGTGTGTGTGTGTGTGTGTGTGTGTGTGTGTGTATGAGAGAGAGAGAGAGAGAGAGAGAGAGAGAGAGAGAGAGAGAGAGAGAGAATAAGAGGGGATGTCTGCTTTCTTCGAGACAGGTCCATCACTGGCCTTGAGTTCAAGAATTAGGTTAAGCCTGCTGGCCAGCAGGCTTCAGGAAACCTCCTGTATCTGCATCAGCACTAGGAAGACATGTGAACACCACCACACCCAGCATTTTTACATGAGTTCTGGGGATCCAACCCAGCTCCCCAAGGCAAGCATTTTCCTGACAGCCATGGCCTCAGCCCCTCTTCTAGTATTTTAAGGTAGTCCCTACCTATAGCCTTATCTATAGCCCTCCCACTGTGCAAAGCCCACCAGAATTTATCTTCCTTATCTACCTGATACTTGGTACCCATTGGTCATCTTCTCTGATTCTTCCCAGAACTTCAGCATCCTCTTGCTGGAGGAGCAGGATGAGACACAAATGGTGATTGCTCCTCTCTGGTGAAGATGATCTGATGGTTGTATTAACAGACTGTCAAAACAAACAAACAAAACAGGCTCCATACAATCAATGTTTAGGCCTTATCTTTGCCTCCCAGTTTCCATGGCAACGGGAATCTTTGCTCTCTTATTGGATGCTAGAACTACCAGAAGAGGAGAAAGCATCCCACCTGCTCAGAAAGACCCCACCACCACGGCACAATGAGGTGGAGCTCAAACCCAGGACTGCTGAGCCACACCCCAAGCTCAAAGGTGGCCCTCCAAAGAGAGGGCCATAGGTAGATTCCCTGTCTCCTTTCATGGAGTAAAACAGTTGCCAAGTCCCTGTGTAATCACACAATCCCGCCTCTCTCCCTCTCTGGCTTCCTTTGCTCCCTCTTCTCTTTCAGGAAAGTAATGCTTCAGGCATGATTCCTTACATGACAGTTTCAAGATTGATGAGGAATCTTTCCAGCCTTCTCAGCACCAAGGGGAAACACACTGGTTATACAGACCTCAATTTGTGAAGCCTGAGGCTTATATGACTCAAAGAGCTAGTTTACAAATATACATATGTTATTCATTTACTATACTATCAATATATGAATATTAATTTAAAATGAAGAGTATCACAAAAGGCTACTGGGGCCTTGGAGTTTTTGGTCCCATCTTTTCTGAAAATCTCTTTAGGGATTTAAAAAAAATCTAATTAAAATTCCTTGCTTTTTAAATTATTTTTAATAATTGTAGCAATTTTTACCTGCATGTATGTCTATACACTGCATTCGTGCCTGCCCAGGCCCTGGATACCCTCAGAAGAGGGTATCACATTCCCCTAGAACTGGAGTTACAGATGGTTGTGAGCCATTATGTGCATGTTGTAATTGAACCCAGGTCCTCTGCAAGAGCAGCCAGTGGTCTTAACCACTGACCCACTGACTAGCCCAGCCCCCAAATTCTTTTTGATGGAACTCTGGCTTGCTTTCCTGGCCAGGAGTCCATGGTTCTTTCTTCAACTCTGAGGTTTGTGCTGAGGGAGGATCTAGACATCGTAGCTTCCCTGGGATTCTGAGTCTCATCTCAGGTGGTACCCACTCAGAGGTGTCACCTGTAATGAGTCTTTCTTCATCCCATCTACCAGCTCCCAAATCACCACACAGAGACTTACTATTAATCATGAAAGCTCAGCTGATAGCTTGGGCTTGTTTCTAACTAGCTCTTGTAATTTAAATTAACCAATTTCTATTCATCTACATGCTGCCACATGGCTCATGGCTAGTTACCTCATCTCCTGCATGTCATGCTTCCTTGTGGAGACTCTGCCTTTCCTCCTCCCAGCATCCTCTGTGCCCGGAAATCCTGCCTACCTAGTTGACCACTCAGCTTTTTATTAAACCAACCAGAGTGACACACCTTCACAGCCTACAAAAAGATTATTCCTGACACCAGTCACCATCTGAGGGTTGACATCATTGCAGGACATACTCTACAGGGTGAGAACAGCAGTTTGAGTGGCCCTAGCTAGATCTGGTTCTAACCCTGGTCTGAACTTGAAGTTCAGGATGGGCAGCTGTGTGTACTTCAAGTACGTCATCTCTCATCTCTACAACACTTGTGTGTGTGTGTGTGTGTGTGTGTGTGTGTGTGTGTGTGTGTGTCCCCAAACAGCAAGGATAGTTGAAAGAGATCAGGGGCATAAAGCATGTGACGGAATGCCTCTCATTAAGCCAGCACACAATGAGCCTTTGCTTCACAGAGAAGTGCATTTGAAAGTCTGTAGTGACAGGTGTGTGTGTGTGTGTGTGTGTGTGTGTGTGTGTGTGTGTGTGTGTCTCATGCCCCACCCCCTTCTACCACCGACTATAAGAGACACGGAAGATCACTGAAACACTCATTCCCTGGTTAATGTTCTCTGGCTTGCCTTTTAGGCTAGTTAGAAACAAGCTCAAGCTATCAACTGAGCTTTCATGATTAATAGTAAGTCTCTGTGTGGTGATTTGGGAGCTGGTAGACGGGACGAAGAAAGACTCATTACAGGTGACACCTCTGAGTGGGTACCACCTGAGATGAGACAATTTAGGCAATTTAGGATTGAATCTGTCAGATTCAATCCATCACGATGCAACCATATTATACATTGCCTTCCCTATGGGTAACAAGTGAGCACACAGGGTTCGTTTCCTGCACTTTCCCTACCAGAAGAGACTAGATGCATGGTGCAGATTTCAGCTCCGCAGCCGATGGGTGCACATAATAAACGAGTTTATGTTTCTGCCATGGAAGATGGGTGCCCTACGAAAGTCGGGTGCCAAGGGGATTTGGTGGTGGTGAATAACGGACTTCCTTGTCATCTGCCTCTTAGATGCGCGTCTGCTCCAGTCAGTGGAGAAAGGGTGAAAACCTTAGACTCCAATCTTCTCATTCTGCAGGTGGGGAAAGCTCAGTGGTCAGACTTGGGGCATGGTTGGGTAAGGCACCTGCTGGAGTGACGTTCCTCACAAGCCTTGGAGGCGTGTGGGCGCAGAGGTATGGCTCCGTGCAGCAGAGGGTGGGTATCGTGGGGTGGGTCAGGGGGAGGTTTCAGATCCCCTAGCTGAAAATGGTTAGAGTAAATGCTCCCTCGCCTGCTTCCCTGGGACCCGGGTCGATATACTAAACGAAGGAGAGACACTGTACATCTTAGGACGCCAGCATGGCCTGAAAAGCCCCAGGGGTGTCAATGTCACAGAGTCTTTATGTGTGATTTCAAAAGCCTGTCTCTCGGCTGTGGCTCCCTCATACTCCACACACTTGTACTTTGGTGTTGCCAGGCATAGAAACTAATTCTAAAAATTCAGCTCTGTCTGGTGGCTTATCGCATTCAAATTAGGTTAATACAGGGAAAACTATAGGTTCAGGGTCCTCTTAAATTTAAAGGCAAAGGAAGCCAAAGAGAGAAAGCGTTTTTTCTAACTGCAGTGAAATACTGCCACCATGTGGGTTTCAGGTGTATTGACCTGCACTAGTCTTTGGTCTTTGAATTTTGTGGGTCTGGAATTAGAATCTGAATACTAGGCAAACACTCTACACCTGAATGGTACCTTAGCCCCCCCCCCTTTTTTTTTTGAGATAGAGTTTTGCTGTGTAGCCTTGGCTTCAAAATTCCTCCTGCTGCAGCCTTCAGAATGCTAGGATTTCAGATGCCTGTTACCACCACACCTGCCTTTTCTTTGAATTTTGGGTGACACAGTATTTGGAAAGAGAGAGAGAGAGAGAGAGAGAGAGAGAGAGAGAGAGAGAGAGAGAGAGAGAGAGAGAGAGAGAGAGAGAGAGAGAGAGAGAGAGAGAGAGAGAAATCTATTCCATGTTTAGGTAAAAACCCGTCTTCTCGTGTTCACCTACAGAAAATATGTGGAGATTTTTCTCTTTAAATTAATTTCTATAGACTCCCCTCAGTTGAATTCATGAATGACTTGCTAATTGGAAGTACCCATTCATACTTGGAAAACTTGAACTTTTGTTAGTGACCAAAAATTTAAACATTAATAAGTCAGCCTTTATAACGAGGGTAGATAAGAAATTCTAATTTTTCCAAAGTGTCCTTTCTAATCCTCGGAGGAAAAATACACAAGATGAATTCACAAACAACATTTTTTTATCATTTTTTATTTGAATTAGAAACAAGATTGTTTTACATGCCAATCCCAGTTCCCTCTCCCTCCCCTCCTCCCCCCAACTAAAACCCTATCACACACCCTTTCTTCTATTCTTCCCCTGACTCAACCTTTCTGCTCCCTCATGACCTCTGCATCTTTCCTCTTCTCCCCTTCTCATTCTTGTAGCTCCCTCTCCCCTCTTCCCGTGCTCTCAATTTGCTCAGGGGATCTTGTCCCTTTCCCCTTCTCCAGGGGACAATGTTTGTCTCTCTTAGGGTCCTCCTTGTTTACTAGCTTCTCTGGCAGTGTGGATTGTAGGCTGGTAATCCTTTACTCTATGTCTAAAATCCACATATGAGTGAGTACATACCATGTTTGTCTTTTTGTGATTGGGTTACCTCGTTCAGAATAGTTTCTTCGAGTTCCATCCACTTTCCTGCAAATTTCAAGATTCCATTGTTTTTTTCTGCTGAGTAGTACTCCATTGTGTAAATGTACCACATGTTCTCTATCCATTATTTGGTTGAGGGGCATCTAGGCTGCTTCCAGTTTCTGGCTATTACAAATAGTGCTGCTATGAACATCGTTGAACAGATGTCCTTGTTGTATGAATGTGCAACTTTTGAGTATACGCCTAAGAGTGGAATGGCTGGATCTTGTGGCAGACTGATTCCCATTTTCTTGAGGAGTCACCATACTGATTTCCAAATTGGCTGTACAAGTTGGCACTCCCACCAGCAGTGGAGAAGTGTTCCCCTTTTCCACATCCTCTCCAGCATGAACCGTCATTGGTATTTTTGATTTTAGCCATTCTGACAGGAGTAAGATGGTATCTCAGAGTTGTTTTGATTTGCATTTCCATGATGGCTAAGGATGTTGAACACTTTCTTATGTGTCTTTCAGCCATTTTAGATTCCTCTATTGAGAATTGTCTATTTAGTTCTGTACCTCACTTTTTAATTGGATTGTTTGGTGTTTTTGAGACTAGCTTCTTGAGTTCTTTGTATATTTTGGAGATCAGTCCTCTGTCAGATGTGGGGCTGGTGAAGATCTTTTCCCAGTCTGTGGGCTGCCGTTTTGTCTTGCTGACTATGTCCTTTGCCTTACAGAAGCTTCTCAGTTTCAGGAGGTCGCAAACAACTTTTATGGAAGAAAACACACTTACACTACATAGCTTTACAAATAAGAATACTTCTTTTAAAGCAAAGTGCATGAGTGTGGGGCCATCCATTGGAGCCTGTGAAACCTACCCCATGGCCACATCTTCAAAAGAGAATGGTTTTCTCTTCTCCTCCAGCAGACGTCAACTGATGGATGGATGTACCTGGCTAAGGGGTGGGCGCTGGAGATCATCTAGCCCACGTGTGCCTGGATTCTTGCTGGCTTGATATTGCACAGGTCTTGGGCAGACAACCACAGCTGCTGTAAGTTCATGTCACATCCAGAAGAAAGCATTTCACAGCAACCCGCCCCAGATCCTCTGGGTCTTCTATTCTTTCTGCCTCTTCTTCCACAGTGTTCCCTGAGCCATGTGGTGGTGTGGATAACATAGAGGTCTTGTTTAGGGGCCAGCATTTTGTATTCTCAGTGCACTGATTAGTTCTGCGTCACACAGCCAAAGGAAGCATCATTGACCAAGGTTTCGAGTAGCCCTAGTCTATAGATGCAAAACACAAAAATACTTAGAAGTCAACAATTTGAAAGCCTACCTATTTCACAAAAATAATGTATGCCCTCTCAGCCCATGGGCATTTGGTCAGGATTGCAGTAACTGGCACAAAATTTCCTCCCGTGGATCAGTCTTCAAAACTATCCAGGTAGTTTTTTTTTTTTTTTATCTCATAACAACCATGCCACTGTTGCAGGAGTGGGCAGCTATTGCCTAGAGGATCAGTATTGCAGGACGCAGGATCCAGCTCTGAGAAGACCATATGGTTCTCTACCAGGAGCCCGCACAGCACCTTCAGGGACCCTACGAGAGCTAGGCAGCAAGGAGGAAGTTCCCCACCCAGTCTGAGATTGAATTCTCTGTGTCCCATAGCCAAAGTGTAGTGTTTTACAAGAGATTCTCCAGGGGAGCTGGATGGAGTAGATATGGCCATATTTCATTGTATGCATGTGGAATCCTCAAAAATAAGAGATCCATTTAAAAAATGACCTTAGGTTGAACTGGCTATGTTGAAGCCATAAGGGAATTCCAGCAGGAAAAACAGCCCAAGATGCCAGGAGACCATCATGGCAAAGGGTAGGTCTCTGTCTTCATTTTCATGTTAGAAAGAAATAGGCTGTGAAGGACAACAAAAATAACAGCTAGTCTTGCTGGCACAAGCCTATAATCTTGGCACGTAGTCAATGGAGCTGAGGCATTGTGAGTTCAAGGACAACCCGGGCTACATGACAAGGTCCTGTCTCAAAAATCAGTCAACTGATAAATCTGTCTATTTGTCTTTCTGACTGTCTATCTATCTACCTATCTGTCTGTCTATCTATCCATCATCTGTCTATACAGTCTGTCTACTACAATTCTTTGTGTAGAAAAACATTTAAAGTGCTTTACCTGCATATCTCTTTTTAAATTTGTGGTGGGATTTTTTTTTTTAAAGTATTATTCAACAGGAACCTGCACACATTCAAGCTAGGAACCAAGCAGTCAGTGCTCAGCAGGCCTGGAGGGTCTGTATCTGAGCACACTGGGAGTTGGCGCCCTCTGGTGGTCTTTGTCGGTATTCACACGTTTGACTCAAATTTAATGTAAGGAAAACAAGCACTCCCTTGGAGAATTGGCAAGTCTTGTTGAGACCTGCAGCCACAAATGTGTGAGCGGTGAAGTTAAATCAGCCTTGTGCTCATTAGTTCACTGATGTCCATGAAGGTGTGAGTGAATTCTGATCCACTCACCAAGTGTGTTAAGACTCAATTTGGAATGTGGGACTCGGGCACACCAAATTGGCAGGGCTGACCCAAAGCCCCAGGCTTCTTTCCCCTCTTAACACAATAGGAACAAATGCTGAAAACATGAGGTGGATGGCAAATGGGGCAAACAATAGGAGGAACACCCACTTGATTCATGTAAGCTTCGTTTTGTGATGTGCTGTGTAGACACTTGTACGCACAGCTACTGTGTTTATATGCATGTAGAGAAGTCTAGAAGAATAGATGTCAAACAGCTAACATCACAGTCTCTGGGGTCTGAGATGACAATGACAGGAGAATGGAGATTTTTGCCTTTGGATTTCTCATCCATTCATTTTCTATCATAAATTTACTTTTCTTTTGTATTAAAACAATCCTAAAATAAACACATGTGAAACCAAACATATGCCCATCTGAAATGAACATGCCTGGGGAGTGTGATAAGCAGGCTAGGAGATGTTATAAAGTATTTTGTGATTTAGTACTTTACTTTTGACATTACAGTCATCTAAAAAGCACTTTTAAAGTTTTGATCGTTTTTGCAGCAGTTCGCTTGTTTCTGAGTTAGGGAGCTGGAGGCACTTCCCCGAGCACAGATCTGAGCCGTTGGCTGCCTGCTAAAGCCGAAGCAACTGCTGCAACAAGACCATGGCAGCCTCAAGCTCCCATTTCGATATTTTTACAGTTGTTGATCTTGTTGATAAAACTCCTCCCGAGAATGACAAAGCTGACACTGAAAGGCAAGCCATGTTTTACAGAACACATTTATTAAAAAACCACTCCGATGCCATTTATTAGCAACAGTCCTTTGCGTCAAAAATATTGAAAGCTCCAAGTAGTACAAGAAATTACATAAAATGAAAGTGGCTGAGAATGATAAGGCCAGGTGAGAATGGGTAGGAACATAAACCAAACATGACAAGTTCATACAGAGCTCTACTAAAAACTCAGCTTGAAAATGGTGAGCCGGAGATTTCCTTTGGAGTTTACCAGCAATGAAACAAAGAAGAAACGGTCAGTTACAGGAGTCACAAAATCCCAAAAGGCTAGAGTGGATCAGTTAGGAGGGACAACAGCTACAAGGCTACTGCTACAAGGGGAAAAGTAGCTCAGATGGCTGATTCCTGGTTAAACCCAAGATGTTCATTCTGCCCTGGAGGAAGAGGAAGACAGATGAGAAGGAGCCAGGTGCTAGCAAGCTCAGGACTTGAGTCCGGCAGCCAGATTAGAACAGCCCACAAGCCTGGCAAGTGTCACTGCCACTGTGTAGTGTAGCCACCCCACCTTTCTGCTCTTATCCTACCCCATGTTTCTTTGTCTAGCTGATCTCACACTACTGGGTCTCTTCCCTGTCTCAATGTGTTTAGTAACACAACTCTGCCCATTCCCCAGAGAGAACAGACATTCAGACTCTGTTCTCTTCCATCAGCCCCTGGGCATGTGGGCAACCATTATACATTTTGTAACAATGGTTGCGGCACACAAGGTAACTTCATCTAACCTCCTTCCCGAGTCCCTCTGTATCCTAATCTGTGGTCGACCAGTCCAGCCCCCAAGTGTGCTGGTAACTTGACACAAACTTTACAGTCATCTAGGAAGAGGAGTTGAAACTGAGAAACTGCTGCCATCGGATTGGCCTGAAAACAAGTCTGTGGGACCTGTTCTCCATTGATGATTGAGTGGAAGGACTCAGACCACTGTGTGTGGTTCCCCCCATGGGCAGGTGGTTCTGGGGGTGTGTACAGAAGCAAAAGGAGCGAGCCAGGAGGTGCAAGCCAGTGAGTAGTGTTCCTCTGTGACCTCTGCTTCAGTTCTGCCTTGACTCCCTCGGCGATGGAGTGTGATCTGAGAGCTGTAAGATGAAATAAACCCTTTCCTCCTCCAGTTGCTTTTGGACTTGGTCTTTATGACAGCGATGGAAAGCAAACTCAGGCCCCACACGAACCCCAGCTGGTTACATTATCTCTTTATTAAGGGGCCCCCGGGTGCTCCTTCCAAACACATCCTTCCAGCATTGTTGTTTTCTCAGTCTCTGCCCATTGAGACGCTTGGTCCAGTCTACTATATGACCTTGTCACCTTTTCAGTCAGTCTTCAAATCAGGCAGTTCATTCCCTGTGGTTGTTTGTGTCATTTCCCCCTGCCTCCTCCTTGGAGCACTTTCACTTAGCACCCAAGTTCACACATAAAAACACATTGCGTAATGACAGACTGCGATGTCCTAACCCAGGGCAGTAAATGGGCTATTCATCTCAGCAACTCTTGGCCTCAGAAAGAGACTTGAAAGGAAAACAAACAAAGTTGTGAATTTGTGTAGGTGGAACCTTCCAGATTTCCTTTCCCAGACAGCACAAGAAAATTAGGCTAAGTGCCCATACAAACATAGGCACCGCTGGTCTCTGAGTCTCCATAGTTTTGCTCTACATGGGGTGGGAGAGGGGTGATGAGCCCAGGAAGATTCCAGCACCAGGTGATTGTGGGTGGAGGTGGTGGGAAGCTGTGTCTCAGAGGCCAGGGAATCTCCACAGGACTAGTGACCCTACTGGCAAAGTCAAACATGGAGCAAATGACCAAGGTAAGGAGGCCACAAGCCTGACAAGTACACTCACACACATGGACCAAGGTCAGAGACAGCCTTGTTGGGAGTCCACACTGCCAGGACCTCAGAAACTATCTCATTACACTTTGGCCCATATGAGACACCTACCCTCTGCTGTGTCACCTGCCATCTCCAATGTAGCATGTGCAGCAAGGAAAGATTGTCACTTTTCTGGAAAAGGTCCATAAACTGAATCTGCCATTGAGTCACTGGCTAATCTTACGAGGAACATTAGGCTATGGGACTTTTGACAAAGGAGGTAGCAATCATGCAATTGCCTAATCCAGGCATCTGTGGGCTCTGCCTCCACAACAGAGCTTGCTGCATCTGTGTTTACAATGAGACACTTGCGTGGCGTACGTTTAATATATACTTTAAATGCTTAACAATTTCCCACTTTAAATACTTTATTCAATGTAATTTGATGCTAGCTGACCTGAGGCAAGGGTCAGTGGATAACCTTTACAGTACACTGACCTTTTATTGATATAAAAAAAGCACCCTTTGATTCTCACAGTACTTTATGCCATGAAATCGTCCTTTCTGATATTGTGGTCACCACCTTTACTACTTTTACAATACATTTTCTAGAAAACAATGCTTGCAATTAGGTTTTTCACCCTAGATCTCTGGGCTACCTAGTCTCAGGTTTTTGGTCACACAAGCAGTGTTGAATATAGATTCCATCTCATGGAGTGTGCCTTAAGTCAAATCAGATACTGGTTGGTTGCTTCCACAAGGTTTGTGCCACTATAGCTAGATTGCCCTAGCATATCTTACAGACAGGACACCATTATAAATCAAAGGTTTTGTGAGTGGGTTGGTGTTTATGTTTTTCCTTTAATACCCTACAGAGAACCTTCCTGTACTAAAGATGCTAGAACATGGGAGTGAAGGTTCTATGTACAAGTTCAAACTTCTCCATGTGTGAGTTGTATAGGTGTTGTCTTCAGCAATGGGGCTTTGTGGCCAGTTTGTGGAGAACAACCAACTATAAATAGATAATGCTTAATTGGTTTTTATCATGGAATGTCTTGTTTTCTCCATCTATTGTGATTGAAAGTTTTACTCAGTATAAAAGTCTGGACTGGCATGTGTGGTCTCTTAGAGTCTGTTGGACATCTGCTCTGGGCCCTTCTGGTTCTTTCAGAGGCTGCATTGAGAAGTCAGGTGTATTCTAATAGGTCTGTCTTTATATGTTACTTTGTCTTTTTTCCTTGCAGCTTATAATATTCTATCTTTGTTTTGTATATTTGATTATTATGTGCTGAGGGGACTTTCTATTCTGGTCCAGTCTATTTGGTATTGTGTATTCATTCTCTTTGTACTTTCATAGACATCTCGTTCTTTAAGTTAGAAAAAAAATTCTTTGATTGTGTTGAAAATATTTTCTGTCCCTTTGACCTTGGTTTCTTCTCATTCCTCTATTCCTATTATTCATATTTTTGGTCTTTTTATAGTGGTCCACATTTCATGGATGGTTTGTGTCAGGAATTTTTTAGATTTAGCATTTTCTTTGACCAGGGTATCTATTTTTTCAATTGTGTCTTCAGCGCCTGAGACTCTTTTCCTTCTCTTGTATTCATTTTAAGGTCTTTTTCTTGTGCTTCGGCTGTGTTCCAGTACTCAGAGCCTGCAGTGGTGGGGTTCCAGACTCTAGGAGACGCATATTGTCCTGGCTGTTGTTAACTGTGTTTCTATGATGGCATCTAGGCAGATGCCTAGATGGGTTGCAGAAGATTGCAAATCTTGGAGCTGATGTTTGGTCTTGTCTATATTGGGTATTGGCAGCTGACACATAGGAATAGGAATGGCCTAGAGGGGGGTTGAGGGTGTCCACAGGATGTAGAAGAGCAGGTTTTATTCCACCAGAATCTACTTAGTCCCCTGGGAATGGGGCAGAGGGTGATGAGAGGCCGCATCAGATGTTC
Source organism: Cricetulus griseus (assembly GCF_003668045.3). Classification (NCBI taxonomy): domain Eukaryota; kingdom Metazoa; phylum Chordata; class Mammalia; order Rodentia; family Cricetidae; genus Cricetulus; species Cricetulus griseus. The sequence goes on from NC_048601.1 coordinate 87,572,258, forward strand.
CATACAGAGCTGGGGGTGAGAGCGGGGAATTGGACTGGAGGAATGGAAGGAGAGGTGAAGATCTGTAGTCAGCTTCCCTGCTCCCTGGCTGGAGTGGCCTGTCGGTTCCTGGGGAGGGCCAGATAGGCTGGGAGCTGGGTAAAGCCATGGCTGGTGGAAGGAAGATAGAAGAGTAGATCTGTGGGATCCACTGGAGACGGGTGGGTGGGGGAAAGGAGACTGCAGTAAGTGTTCTGCTACAGAGTTGGGGGCAAGATTGGGGGAGGGGTGGGGGAGAGGTGAGGGGAGAGCCTACCTGCTTCCCTGGCTGAAGTGCCCTGTGGGCTCCCAGGGAGTAATTAGTTTTAAATTAAAAAGCACTGGAGGGAAGAATAGCATACATACAGAAGTGAGAATGCATAGCTTGGTGAATTTCCTACAGTGAACACTCCAGGGTAACTAGATCCTGCATCCCGAAATAGAAAACCACCAAGCACTGCAGAGGGTCCCCAGCCCCCTTCTCATCCAAACTCTACTCCAAAGAGAAACTAAGTCGGTTTCTAACAGTGCAGATCAACTTTTGTATCGGACAGAAATGAAGTCATTGGGCTTGCACTATTTTGGGTTGACCTCTTTCATCCTTTGTGCCTGTATGCGCTGGTGTGCAGAGAGATTATACAGTCCTACATGCGTGCTGGTGTGCAGAAAGAGCACACAATCTCAGTTCTGGGGGGGGACTCACTTAATTGGATGAACCACACAGTACATTGCCATGACTTGTGCAGCTTGGATTTGGAAACATGACTGGGGCAGTGAGGGAAAGGAGACAGGACAAACACAGACGAAGGAACAGAAAAGTTGGGGTCAGGTATAGACTACACCCCTCTGATGGAGCCTCACCAATCACTGCTGCAATGAGGACCCCAGCACTTTAGCTAGTCTCAGCAGGAGGTCTCGGTGGGTGAGCAGTCTTAGGCAACTGGGAGGAGACAAGGCTGCAGTTGCTAGTTTTTGTACACACTGATCAGTCATTAATAAACACTCATTCTTGGACCAAAGAAAGAAGGCTTTGCCAATTCCAAGTCTGACCTGTGTGGGAAAAGGCTTTGCCAATTTCCCATGGGCCCGATACCTTGGTCCTTGGCATGGCTACCTCATGTCAAACAATGCACAATCTCTCAGAGTTTCACCAGCCCAGGACTTTACTTGTTCCCCACAGCACAGCGATTTTTACTGTGAATGAACACCAGGGTTGTTTCCAGTTTGGGCTGGTTGCACAGACTCCTATGAGAATTCTGAACATTCTTCACCCATGCTTCAGGCACAGGCACATACAAATTTTTGTTGGATATAAAACTCAATTTGCTGGACATTCATGCAGAGCAAATAATGTCAAATAATTTTCTAATGCAACTGTAAAAACGAAAGTAATCCTAATTAAACTTATTTGACTTACAAGAATCAACCAGTGTCTTTTCAGTCACTCTTCCAGGGCACATTGTGGACCGAGCACATGGCGTCTTTCCCTGATGAGAACCATTCTTGGCTCTGCAATGCTCTTCTAAGATCAGCCCCACTTGAGTTCCTTTTGCTGTTGCTTTATCATGTATCCCCCAAATCTAAAAGATTAAAGAAACTTAATTTCCATATTTACATGCTGATGGCTTGAGATGTGGCCCTTAGGGAATTAGAGTTAGGTAAAGTTGGGAGAGTGGGGCCTTGGTAGTCTTAAATGAGGAGGGAAAGTGACCAGGCTGGTGGGCTGATTTTATCCATTGTGTGATGCCCTCTGCCATGCCGTAGGCAGTGAGAAGGCCTCTGTTGGCCTACAGTTGGCCATTCTGTGATTGAACTTGTGGCAAAGCAGCAAGATGCTGGATAAGAGCAAAGGTGCTGTTCATGATGGCACTCGGATGTCCCTGAGACGACCACAAGGAATAAGAAAGCTCAACTTTAGTTTTGATTTGATGGTAGATTTGCTTTAAGCTGCGCACAAGTCCTCTGGGCTTTCTCATCTAGTCTCTTGAGCTTAGCTCCTTGATCTTTATATGCTAATAGAAGCTCTCCCTTGGGTGTAAAAATGAAGTGACTGTGAGCCTCAGATTTATTAATTTATTTAGTTGTTTCTTTATTGGTTTATCAAGACAGGGTTTCTCTGCATAGCCCTTGCTGTCCTGGAACTATCCTTGTAGACCAGGATGGCCTTGAACTCACAGAGATCCGCTCCGTTTTTGATGCTTTGAGGTTTCACCTTAGACTGAGGCAGTGAAAGAGGTCTCCCAAACAGCTAGAGGCTCTGGAATCCTCTTTACCATCTAATGCACCAAATCTTTCTAACCAGCTTTTTTTATGCTCCATTCTCTTTAAATTATAATTTTCTTTATTCTGAGAATTCCATACACATATAAAATAAAGTATGTTCGTCTTTACCCCCTTTTCTACCTCCAACTCCCCATATCCCCATATGTCAACTTCAAGTATGTGGGTTTTTTTTTTTAACTTTCTAAGGTAAATTAGTGTCGCCCGTGTGTGTATGGGTGTGGGACTACCCACTGGAGCACAAGAAACTTACCAGTGGGCATGCCCTCAAGAAAGAATGATTCTCTGTCCCCGGTAGCTCTCAACTGCCGGGAGCTCATCAGGGAGGGGTGGGACTTAGAACTTGTCTGGCTTGATCTTGCACACATCCTCCAAGTGATCAATTACCTTCTAAACATTTATTTTTATATCTGTAGACTTGGACTGCTCTCAGCCATGGTCTGAGGAACTTTTTTTTTGCAGGGGATGGAAATAATGTAGAGGTGTAGATATGGTCAAGTGAAGAGAATCAGGGAATGAATACTCAGCTGTAAACAGGACATGTTTATTACAACACACACTCACACTCTCACACACACACACACTCACAGACACACACACACACAGAGACAGAGAGAGAGCGACACACATACACACACACACACTCACACACACACACACTCACATACACACAGAGACACACACACACACAGAGAGACAAAGAGAGAGAGCGACACACACACACAGACACACACACTCACATACACACACAGACGCACAGACACACACACACACAGAGACAGAGAGAGAGAGCGACACACACACACAGACACACACAGACACACACACACAGACACACAGACACACACACTCACACACACACACACAGACACACACACACACAGACACAGACAGACACACACACACAGACACACAGACACACAGACACACAGAGAGAGCTTGTAAGAGGAGTGCAGAAAGATGTGTCTCCTGTACCAGACACACCAACAGGTCATGAACTTCGAGCATCTACATCCCATTCCCAGGAGCAGTCCGGACAGGGTGCTGAGCGGTGGTCTCTGGCTCTGGCAGTCTTTCCACCTTCTCATTAGATCTTTGTGAACCACTATGCGGTTGGTTCACCTTCTTAACAGCCTGCAGAGTCTGACCTTGAATAAGCCACTTACCAACTCATGAGGTGGTTCAGTTGAGCCCATCTTAAGATTCCCTACAATGGAAACGCCACAGAGTCTTGCTTAGCTTCTAACCTTATGCTAGAGGTGCTCACAAAAGGCGGCAGTAGGAAGCGGGGCTCCCAGCGTTAGCATGCTTTCTCCTCAGCAGTAGCTTTCCATTGACTTCCACCCAGCGACCTCTGGTGTGGTGCTGAAGTGCTTTCAGCAGCAGCAGCAGATGTTTGGCTTCTTCTCACTGGTGAAGATGAGTGAGTAGTAGACACATCAATGCCAAGGACATTTCTCCTGCCACCTTCGGCCACTTCTCAAGCTCCTGATCCAATTGGCTAACATATTAACCTGTAGGGAGCTGCAGAATACCGCACCCAAAAGATGGCGCCGAGGGCGAGCGCTCTCTGTGGTAAACAACTCCAAATTTGGTAAAGGTCATGTATCCTCTTAATTCTGCTTGGAGACAACCTATCCTGGCGCGCCACGTAGGGTTAGGTGATTGGTAGATGTAGACTATATCAGGCCCTGGGCCGCCGCCGCCATTATACACTGTAGAAAGCAAAGAGGTTCCCGATTAAACTGTGTTGAAGAAGATTCCTCGGTGTGGCGTCTTTCTTGCTGGTCAAGGGTGGACGCCGCATTAACCCACACCTTGAAGGGCCCTGCAGGGAGACCAAAAAGAAGCTTTAAAATAACTATAATAATTTTATGAATTCTTTGAGACGTCTGCAGCAATGTATACAATGTATTTTGGTCACGTTCACCTCCAGTCTTACACCCAACTCTGCTGGGTCCACCTCTAACTTCCCACCCTCTGCTAATTTGATCAGTCTCCTCCGCCTTTTTATTTTTTAAACCCACCAGTTTGTGCTGCCCACATACTCATGAGTGTGGGGTCATCCACTGGAGTGTGGTAGAGCTACCTGGGGCCACATACTGAGTCTGTCTCCCAGAAGCTCTCAGTAGGAGGAGGGGGAGAGGGAAGGGGTGGAGGCTCTGAGGGAGCACTCCCCATGCTGTGCTGGAATGTTCATTGACTCGATCTTATTCAGGCAAACCCAAGGGCTGTGAACTCATGAGCACAGAGATACTGTCATGTCCAGAGGACACGGCTTTGGTTTGGTTTTCCCAGACCTCTAGCTAGTATAATTTTTCCACACCTTCATCCATGATGGTTCCTAAGCCTTGGGGAAGGTGTATGAATATTTACCCCATCTGGCGCTGAGCACTTCAGGCACATTTACTCTCTGAATTTTGACAAGTTGTGAATTTCTGAATTAATTCTCTACTGCGTAAAGAAATTCACCTAATGAGGCCTGAGGGTATAGAGGTACAAATTTAGAGGGCCATTTGTAACTACACCCATTTAGCTAAAATTATAGGCTTCGTGGGCTCCAAAAGGTGACATCCTAAAATTTCACTCCCACTTCTTTTAACATCCGAAGCAGGGGATGGAGAAACGCTGGAGGGCTCAAGAGCGCTTTCTGCTCTTACAAAGGACCAGTGTTTGCTTCCCAACACCCATGCTGGGCCACTCACAACTGCATTTTGGGGCCTTTGAACACCCCTGGAAGTTCCATAACCAGGTTCTTGGCGAGATTATTGTACCAGGCATGCATTTCTTCCTGTGGGTCAGCCTTGACTCCAATCTGAAAGTGGTTGGTGACCCTCGTAGCATTTGGATCATAGCACGGGCATCTTCTGTACTATCCGTCACTGCTACAGTTCCCGTTGATGAGTCATCCCACAGAGCACCCCCACATGGCACCGTTCACTTCTATCTGTGAAAGCTAGCCACCAGGGAGGAAGCTTTCTGGTTAGTACCAACTTGATTTCTCCACGCCCGGTGACCAAAGTGCGCGGCGTCTTCAGCAGCCATGCCATGTCTTAGCATGAGTTTGTGGTGGGCAATCAGGAGCAATGGGAATAGCTTGTACTGTTTGGGAGATGGATTTCCAGGACACCCCTGACTAACAACTGAAAGGGAGTTGTCCCACACCTGGCGCTGCCACTTCCTCTGGAAACCTGCGGTGTCTGAGGCAGCCATTATACCTGTGTAGGTCAGCTCCAATTAAACTCTTCATGAACATAACGCATGTGGCTATATAGTCACGTAAGAATCTTTATAATAATAGTTTCCACATGACCTTAGTGTCATCCTTCGTGTTAGTTAGCTCTCCTCTCACCTCCTCCTCTGAACTACCTTCCCGGCTTTCTCCTTCCTCACTTAACCCTCACTGCCCATGCTCACCTCTTTCTCCTTCTTATTTCCGGTATTCTCCTAACCTCCTCACTTAAGATCTTCTCCATCTCCACCAATGTTCCCGGGATAGGTTTTCAAATTCTGCAGGTACTCTAGAACACACAAATCTAAAGATTTGATACTAAGTTTCCACATATGAATGAGAACATGTGACGTTTGTCTTTCTAGGTCTGGGTGAATTATTAAATTCTCTGAAATGGTAAGTAATAAAAAGAGAGACAGAAATGATGCTATAAAATATGGTTTTTATAGTCTATCTTTTTTTCCATGTGTATACATTTTATATCCCTTTCCCTATATTGTGCTTAAGAATGGAGACACTTTTATGCAGTATTTATTTCTGTTTGCTATTTAAACCCAAATGAATCCCTTTGGTAGTACTATCATAAGAACAAGCTTACAGGTCAATGAGCCATCACAGAAAGCCAAAAATCCAGATGTAAGTAAAGTTGCATGTTTTATCTGCTCTGCTGAACCAGGTTTTCTCCCTCCAGCTAACTGTTTGGAGCTAAGTGTTGGGAGGTTGTCATGGGTACAAAAGCAACAAGGCTGCAGGATAGAAGCATGCCTCTTTGACCGTGTGAGTGATTCCCTGCAAAATAAAGCAATACTTTAAATATGTCCATGTATGATCAAACTTGGGGGTCACAGATCATGTCCCACGTCAGGTCCAACCTTGTGTCTTCAGTGAAACAATTAAACGTGGGAAGCCTCAAAAGGGGATCTATTCAATATGACCACATTGGGAAAAGAGACCTGACAACCCTCTCGAGTCTTCAGGGTTCTGGGGTGACATCAAGATTTAAACAGACAGCCAAGGGTATGCACCTCTAAGCAGTCTGCAGCATGGTGTGGTCCCACCATCCACTGACTCATCATTATTCAAGTCTTAGCTTCATCTTGTAAGGTGATGTGACTAGCTGTGTTAGAGCTGTGTGGATTTTCATCCCCACTTCCTTCTCCCAGCATGAAATGCCCTGGAGAATTCCTGTTTCTTGAGGGTTCACTGTTTGAACACTGATAGATTGAGAGACACCAGTGTGTCTCTAGCAATCTTCATCTCTCACAGGCCAGTCACACATCAGGTACATCTCTGTATGTAAGTGCAGATGTGTGCAAGTGCCCATGGAAACCAGAAGAGAGTACCACACCCCAGAGCTGAAGTGACAGACAGTTGTGAGTGTTTCCCAGCATGGGTGCTGGGAAACAAACATTGATCCTTTGTAAGAGCAGAAAGTGCTCTTAAGCCCTGAGCCATTTCTCCATCCCTTGCTTTGGATGTTCAAAGTAGTGGGGGTAAAATTTTAGGATGTCACCATTTGAAGCCCACAATACCTACAATTTTAGCCTTAAATACTTTTTTTTCAGTCTAAAACTACATGTTTTGTTGACAATGAAGCAAAGTCAGATCTTCAGGAAAGCAAGGCAAGAACAACAGAATTATGGTATTTTAGTACAAGAGATTACTTCAATGACCTGCAGGTTTATGAAAATGTTTCACAGGGAAGCAGAGGGTGGTAACAGGAAATGCAGCCAGGGGGCCAGGCCACATGTGCCTATCTTTTAGATGGAAACCAGGTGTTGCACTGGAGCCAGGTGAGCTGTGCTCATAAAGTACACATTCCTCTACTGGAAGGCAGCAGGACACGTGACTCTATATCACAGGCAGTTGCAGACTGAAGATCCTCCAAAGCTACGGAGACACCTTTAGGTCAGGCAGTGCTTAAAACAAGAAAAGCCAAGTGGCCTCTGTGCTGAAGTAGACTGTCCTTCATTTAAAAAGCAGATCAGAATTTAAGGCAATTTATGAATATAACCTCAAAAAGAAAAAAAAACAGCAAGATAGGACAATAAATAGACCTGCATTTAAAATCTATCAGTGAGAGCCGAGGTTGACAGTGGGAAGCATCCTCCACCCTCTGTCTTACTCACTGAGGTGGGGTCTCTTGATCAAATCCAGAGCTTACTGATACGGCTAGTCTTGCTAGCCAACTTGCTCTGGGGGCTACCCTTTCTCTGCCTCTTGAAGCTGGAATTCCTGGTGGGCCACTACTCCCACTCAGCATCTATGTGAATTCTGGAGATGTGAACACTGGTCCTTGCACTTACACAGCAAGAATTTTAAGGATTGAGCCATCTTTCCAGGCCAAGAGCTGTCACAGGCTCATCAAAATCTGCCAAGTCTTTTTGTTACATAGAATCTTGGCCATCATCTCTCTCCCAACCTCTTTGTGTCACACCTACTTTGGTCACACACGGAACACACACTGTATTCTAGGCAGAAAGGAAAACAATCTCAGAAGCGTTAGATAGTGTTCCCAGTATTGTATAGGAGTCAATAGTTACCTAAATATCCACAATGACTCCAGACCCCAGCAGACTTCACCTTCCCACATGTGTTTTGTTAGCTTCTATGGGTCAAGAATCCAGGGGCAGTTGCTTCAGGTCTCCTCCCCAGGTTGTGGTCAGTGTTAACCAGAGCTGAGACCTGTAGGGAGACACCATAACAACATCTCCTAAGGGTTGGCTACAGGTGTGTCTGACCACGCCCGTCAGGGTGTGGTCAAGGTGATGTCAGGGTGTTGTAGTAAAGGTTTAAAGGGATAGGGAGCACACATGGTAGTCTCTCTTTTCACTGCTGTTTTGGCTTGTTCTACTTGCCTGCTGGCTGTCTATGTAATAGATATATATCCTGACCATCATGGGCTACGTATTAGTTATTAACCATAATAGAGACCCCCCAAAAGAGGCTCATCTGGGCAATGATACCCTTTCAAGCTCACTTATGAACTTGGTGGCAAAATTCCCAGCCTCATAGTTGGTTGGAATGAGGGCTTGATTTCCTCATTTCCTCACTGATAGTAGCTGGAGGCTTCTCAGAAGTTTGCTTTTCATTGTAAGCCAATAAATAGGCCTGTTACCAAAATGGAAATCACAATCTCATTAGTGGGTCACAAAGTTCCCCTTCCACCTTTGTCATATGGTCCATCTCACACTCTGTGGAAGGAGATTATTTATATATAAATACAAGAGGTCCAAATCACCTGTGGCTAGTTTAGAAGTCTGTCACAGGGCCACACACAGTAGACTTTAGGTAAATAGATAAAAATGGGTCCCTCTTTTGCGAGAAATGCAGAGCAGTGTGAGAAGGAAGGTCTACTTATTTCCATCAGTCATAGTTCAGTTTTCTAATATTCTACTGACAGCTATTTTAAGAGGTAATAAAGCTGTTTTAAGCAGCATTTGTGTATGTTTTTGTTGCGCTGGTGGACAAAATCATGAAAGACAGATGGAAAAATAAGACCTCTTTTGCAACCCAGGATGCCTATGAATTTTGACATATATGAGTCAGAGAACATGATATTCAAGTCAGCTCAGACTGATGATGGTGTCAATAATGAGGGCCTTCCATAGGAAATGAGAAAATTGTTGCATTATATGAGAATTCCAATTTTCATCTGCTAGATGAAGACCACCATCTCTCCTCCTGCCCCCTTTGAAGGTATGTCTTGATTGAGGTATGGTGTTGATGCTGTGTACCTCACTGAAAATGGGTATTTCCATGTAATATGTAGTATATCTCCAATGAAATCTTTGCAGGTCTCAGGTTTTTATTTTCAGAGTTGTGTGGCTTTAATTTCCAGTTGTGATGCTTATTTCCCAAAACAAAACAAAAAGAGCCTGTTTTGTTTGCAAAGATTTTATAGTGTTATGTGCCAATTGTCACATTATATAGCTTCTGGAGGCCCCAAGCCCAGCGGAATCTAGAGAGGAAAGCAGAACCCCACTCAGCATCATTTTTAGTCCATAACAACACCTGGCATAGAAGCCTAAGTAGTCCACAGATAAAGGACTTGCATAGTTCATTGAGTTGGATACCCTTTGAGCCTGGTTAATTTTGGTATGTGATGTTTTTATGTATTTGCAAGTTTATTTTTTAAGATAGCAAAATACACTTTTTAAATAGAAGAAAAATTTTAAATTTTCCAGTCAAAAAGCATTTCAACATGGCAGTCACAGCCCAAAGGACCCCACTCTTCACAGAGATCTACTTTACATTAGGGCAGCCATGTAAGTCATGATCTGAACAAAGATAGTTTGGGGACAGAAAGGGCCACTGTTAGTAATTACAAAAGAAACAACAGTGGTGAACTAGGGTCATTTTTGTAAACCTGGCCAGGCATGAGTCACCTCCTCACAGTCAGAGTGGAATAAAAATGTTTCTTTAACCCAGAAGTCTCTGCTTGGATAATGATGAAGGGAAGACCATGGAGCCCACATGGGTATCGGTGGGGTGCAGAGCTACTTGCTGGCCTACACTTGTCCATGAAATCAAGGACAGATGGATGTCATAGAGGTTCCTCCCGGGAACTGTCAGCACACCTCTGCCACTTGTTGCTTTTCTCTGTGCTTCTTCCGGGCTCTGCAATAGTCTATTCATCTTGAGATCTTTTCTACAATTTCATTTCTACTCTTTCCAAATTCTATTATGCAGTACGGTAGACACCAGGTTTGCCAGTGTTTGGTGTTTGGACAAATGAGTTATTTCTTGACGTTAACACTGATACCACATTTTCAATGGAAAACCCTAGTTCAGTACTTCATCAAATGCTATTCCACTGTGGAAACCTGAAACCTTGCAGTCTGCTGGTCATCACTCTTGCCTTTTAACACAGGTAACACACTCCCAAGCTGAGCACACAGCAGGCATTCACCGAGTTAGCTGATCAATTAAAGGCAGTGAGCAATTGAAGATATTTGTTGAACCAAGTGGAAATGCTACCTGGCTATAGGGCAAATGTGTCTGTAACAATGTCTGCTGAAATGAATACTTTTTCTGGAGAAGCAAAAGCTGGTAAAACATTTAAGTCAAATCGATCTTTAAACAGGATTCTGAATGTGGAAACCATTTTATACACACATGGCATCCATTAAAGATGAGGGCTAGGGAAATTTCTCCTATGAGAGACTTTCCAGAAAGAAAGAACGTTCATGATAAAGCTTGTCCTTCCATGGCTCCTTAGAGAACAGTACCTCACCCAAGTCCAAACTCTCAGCCGTTCAAGCACAAGTGCTGCGTGACACTCTTCACACTCACCGTCTTCTTGCACTTTTCCTCAACAATAATAGCAATAACCTCGTCATTTGCTAAAATATTTCAGACTTTACAAAGTGCAATCAAAAGCTTTTAATATTTTCACTCCCCAGAGGCATTCATTATTTACAATTTATAATGTATCTTTCCATTTATATTCAAGCACAGATGTATGTATATAGACATGTATGTCATAGTCACTGTAAAGAGTTTTAATACATTGCTTTCTATTATTAAAACCTTGCTGTTGTGTTCATGTTTGTCTTCCATATGAGCACAAGTCTATCAGTGACTCTCAGGAGGAAGAACTATGGGCCAAAGGATAAACGGATTGTTTTTATTCTGATAAATGTTGCCAGATTTTCTCTGTGTAGTGGTGGTGGTGGTGTGTGAGGGTGTGTGTGTGTGGTGTGTGTGTGTCCAAAACATCTCCCAGTGTAGGTCCATCCAACAGTCTGTCTGTGGAGAAAAACATCTCTTCTACGGGCCCTGTGTGCTCTAGGTCACTTTCTCCTTGTCTCCGAGGTGAAAAATTTGACCTTTTGCAGATAGGACTTTCTTGACTTGCCATTGTTCCCAGGTATGTTTCTGCATATTTGTGTTCCATCTCTATTTCCTCCTCTGGGGACCACATGCCTGTTTTCCTAAGGGTTGGCTCCCCACTCTTACAATCTTAGCATTTCTCTTAGCTTTGGGTGGAGCCCTCCATTTGCACAGATACCCTCCAAATCCTGCCTCACTGCTTCTTAGGGACAACCCAACCTCCAGAGCATTTTTATTAGCCCTTTGCTGCAATGGCTCTAGGATTTAAAGGCACAGGAGATCTGTCTTTCACCAAATGGATGCAAGTGTCAGATGCTGGTTCTGGCAACCTCTCTTCAGGCTTTGCTCAATGCTGTCGGGCCTCAGCTCAGTGTCTGTACCCAGCCTTCTGCTTTTAAGGAGGCTTTAACATGTTTCCTCTGCCTTTCTCTGGATTCCTGTCAAATCCTGTGGTGATAAAGCCAGCCTGTGCTCCACTTTGAAGAATGCCGTGGAGAGTCTCTTGTGGAGGCTGGTTTCATCTGGTCATTGTGGGAAGACTTTATGCAGCCGTGCGGACTCTGTCTTAATTTAACTAACAGAATTCTTCTGCAGCTATGGAAATAGAAGGCATTTATTCATTCTTTGGATTTATATATTTTCTTAAAGGTTGAGATTTACATTTCTGTTCTCCATCTCTCTTTATATTGCTTTCTGAGAAATGCAAAACCTGTGGGGAAAGAGAGCCTGGCTTTGGGGGGATTTTCAAATGCAGCTCCCATTTGTGTCCCTGGAGGCGGGGTCCCTAGTCCTTCCCACCCGGGCCAACTGCCTGCAGGGTAATGGATTGTCTTCCTCTCATCAGACTCCACGGGAGATGTTCTCAATGGTTTATGCATTCTGGCCGGAAATCACTCCCTGCAGGCCGGAGAATTCTTCCTGTGTTCCCCAGCAGAGGTCCCCGGGGACTGAATCTGGCTTGTGGAGTGTAAACCCCATGTGCTGTAAAGAAAAGATCAAGGGCAGACTTGGCACTAAGTGGTTGTTCCAAAGTTTCCAACTGGTCTAAGCTTTCAAAAACAAAGAGTGAGTTCTTGTTGCTTTCACCTCGGGGGAATACTTATAGAAGGTGTCTAAACACCCTCGAATGCCCAGATCTTAGCAGAAGGGAAGAAATCTGGAAAAAGGAATAGACATTGGTTCTACTTTGGGTTAAGAAACTAGGAAGCGGGGATAATGATGGGAGGAATGGGCTGTTTGCTATTCAGTTGCTCAGAATTGTTTCTTTGACCTGTAATTGTGTTGTGCTAGAATACAGGCATCGCTGGCACCTTCTGTATTTAAAGCAAGGGATAAGTTTGTTAAATGTGTAATAGACGGGGTAATCAGCAAAAACCCAGGAGGGGGGAGGCCCAAAGAAACAGAGAGATTTTAAACTGGGAGAGAGGAGAGTTGGGGGAGAAACAGTGGGGAAGTCAGAGACAGAGAGAGGCACACACACACACACACACACACACACACACACACACACACACACTCACACACACACACACACACACACTCACACACACACACACACACACACACACACACACACTCACACACACACACACACACACACACACACACACACACACGGTGGGCGGGGGGGGGGGAGGAGAGAGGGTCAGAAAGAGAGAGAATGAAGACCAAGAAAGGCAGAAAAAAAAAGAAACAAAGACAGGAATAAGGGAGAGAAAGGAAATGGGGTGTGGGTAACCTCTGTGGTGAGTGGTTCAGACTGTTGGAAGCCTAATGTCATTGCCAAGAGCAAGGCTAGCCAGAAAAACACAATGTTTTTCTTGTTGTCGCACAGGGCCTAAAGGACAGAAGGTTAGCAAACCTTCAACATTAGTGGTCACATTAAGCTTTGTTTTGTGATCCTTGCTCTCCAGGGAGGCCTACAGCTTGGGCTTGAGGTGACAAAGGGCAGATTCAGGGAATTATTTATTTCACTCCTTTCCATCTGGGCATCCACATTAATCGAGTGGATTCATTTGGTGCCATTTTTTGTTCCCTTTAGAATTCTGGTCATGAAAACGAAGAATCATGATTCTAATATCTCGTGTGGTTTGTGAGTCATGGCAGGATGCTTTACTGCCCTGGCCTTTCCAGTTTTCTAAGTTTTGATTTGCTGAGTTCTTTCCTCCTCCTTTGTGCAGTTTACTTATTATAATTATTAATGAGGAAGCAGAAAAATGGCTATTCAGTCGAACTTTAGGGAGCAGGACGTAATAAATGGTCTCTGTCTAGGATCTAACATTTGCCCTTAAATACAGTAATTATTAGGCTGCTTGATGATACACTGAGTTTTACAAGGCTCTTATTAGGGAAAGAAAAAGGACATAATAAATCCACTAATGTGGGTAATGACTGGTATGGAAATTGAAAATGGTTCAAAATTAACCCACTCCTTTTTTCCATCTTCTAAATACCCCCCTGGGTCCTAATATTATTCATCACATAAATATACTTGCTTTTCATTTCAGCTAGTTCTGTGCTGCCAAGACGCTCCAGAATTAATTGCAATTGAGTGCTATCTGGCCTAACCCCGGCATTGCCAAACAGGCTCAACTGAAGGAAAATGCAACAAACCTGCAGTGACAGATAGATGCAAAAATGACTCTGTAAGTGTCATATGTCTTGCTCAGTGCTAGCTCCCTGGGACTCTGAGCCATATCAAAACTGAAGGCATTCAATAAGTGGCATGGTGAGTGCTGAAGCAGGCTCATGGCACAGCTCTCTCTCTCTCTCTCTCTCTCTCTCTCTCTCTCTCTCTCTCTCTCATAGTAAGGACAATCCTATCTTAATGTAGGGCTTTTTGTGTGTCTTTAACAGAAGTCAAAAGCCAGTATGTGGCAGGAGTATGGCAAAGTCTGATGCAGGAGGAGTGTAAGGAATGTCTCCTATTCCCTACATTAGGGCACGCATGACTTTTGGGTTGTATAAAACACTGAATTTATAAAAAAAAACTTTTCTTTCAAGTAAACTTGATATTGATGTCCCAAATGTAGTCATTTACTGAGGATGAATCTGTAAAACAATATGTGACTGAAGAGACACCTTCCTGTTACCTAAGTCTCTTGCTATTCACCGTCTGTTGGTGTTTAACAGCTTAAACTTTATTGGAATCAAATCCTGGCTCCACAAAACAAAATGGAAATAATAAATATAAACACCGAAGCCTTAGTCCTGAGAAAATCCCATTAGGAAGCTGTTCCAGCTCTCAAGGGTCCCGAAGAGAACAAAGTGACACAGACTGACTAGTGTGTTGGAAGCATTGCCATCAAAATGGAGAAAAGAAAAACACTCATGATTACTGTATAATCCTGCACCACTCTAGTACAGAACTAGCCAATGTAATAAGACAGGAAAAGGAAGTTCAGCTCTAGAAAGTAAAATGTGATGTCAAAAATAAGCTTAAAAATGTACAGTACACTGAGAAGAAATAGCTACTCAGAATACAACAAAGGACTAATATTAACATTTCCAAAGCACTCTAAAAACCAATAAGAGATGATCAAAAAAAGATGCCAGCAAAAAGGGCAATAAAAAGCCAGTTCACAGTAGGGATGCTTTCAATGGCCAGTGGATTTGACTATTCTCAGTTTTATCTTAATAAAAAGTAAACCAATGAAATCTCAAATTTTATTCATCATTGGAAGAAAGTTTTTAGAAGATTTAAATGTTGAGAATTGTCAAGTAAAGAAAAAATAATTTTGTGAGGTATTTCTGAAGAGCAATTCCAGCAGTATCCACCAAAATAAAAGTTCACTACGATTTTAGCTTTTATCCACACAGCATAATGAAACACACACATGCGTACCCATGTACAGTCAAGGCTGTTTACCACAGTTTTCTATATAAGTACAAAAAGTTGTGCATTGCTTTATTAGTTTTCTATAACAGGTACCAAATACTAGGCAGTTTAAACAACAGAAATCTGTCTGTTCATGTGGCTGAAGTCTAAAGTTGAAGGTCTCTGTGGTGGCTGTGATCCTGTGACCTCTACCCTTGTTGGCAGGTAGCCATCTCCTTCTTCCTTCCTTCCTTCCTTTCTTTCTTTCTTTCTTTCTTTCTTTCTTTCTTTCTTTCTTTCTTTCTTTCTTTCTGTAGTGCCTGTGCCTTGCTCATCGTTTTTCAGAAAATAAGCTCACCAGTCTTATTAGATTAGGGTGCCCCAATTAAAGACCCTGTCTCCAAGTAGAGTCACATTACAATGCGGCGTTAGAAGGCATCAAAGCTTAGGGCTTAACATGAATTTTGAGGGGACACAATTCAGTCTTTAACAGTGAAAAACATCATAAATACAAAACTGGTGAATGGTCATGAAACATTTAGGGCACACAGCAGTGTATATTCACTAGTAAGAATGAAGTAAATCAATAAAAAAGAAAGAAAGAAGTTAAAGGGAGGCAGAGAGGCCAGCCTAGTCTACAAAATGAGTTCCAAGATAGCTAGAGCTACATAGTAAAACCCTTTCTAAAGTGAAATTTAAAAAAAATTAAGTTAAGAAGATTTAAAATTTATAGATGGCATAGTAGGATTTAATTAGTGCAAAGCAAAGAAGAAAGAGAAAATGACATGGCAATACCTATTTTAAATACTTCTTTTTAAAATTATGTATATCTGTGTGTGTGTGTGTGTGTGTGTGAGAGAGAGAGAGAGAGAGAGAGAGAGAGAGAGAGAGAGAGAGAGAGAGAGAGAGTGCAGGTACCCACAGAGGCCAGAAGATGGCATAAATTCCACTGATGTTGGACTTACAGGTGACTGTAAGACACCTAACACAGGTGGTTAAAACCAAACTCCAGCCCTCTGCAAGAACAGTACATTTGACTCATATACTTAAACTCGGCAGATAATGTAACAGGACAAGACAGTGCAGAGTTTCCTTCATCTTGTATACTTACATAGGCTATTTCAGGTTTAACTAAAATTTGATCTCTTGATGGAGAATCCAAAGAAAAATTACCCAACTCTATTCTAGGAACCTGAGTTCAAGATACCCCTGTTAGGCAGGTTGAGCAACCCTTTAACTACCTAGGCTGAGAACCAGGATTATATATTGGCCCACCCCAATATCCACCTGATCTGTGATCTCCTGGAGCACAGGGAGCAGGGAGGCAGTTCTGTGGAGCCAGAACTACAGGATTTCCATGACACAGTGCAGCAATGGGATGCCCAAGAAGAGGCCAGTGAAGCCCAGTATCAGTGGTGTAGCAGAGAATAGGAGCCTTGAACCAGACCAATGATTCTTTGGGATGAACTCCTGCATGTAAAAACCTATGGATAAAAGGGTTTACCGCATGACTCTGTATCACACTGCAGCTTCCGTGACAAGATTCTCCCTTTCTGCCCTACCCCTCGTTCTTTTCTTAAATTTTACTTTGTTACATTTTTTGGGGGGATGGGTGAGATTGGGAGACACGATGTGAAACACACAAAGAATAAATAAAAAGGAAGTTGAAGAGAAAAAAAGATACCCCAGCTAATGTATGTTAGCTTCTGTTAAAATGCCTGCTTGTGCGAACCTCCCTCTGCAGCTAATTGCTTTTCTTTGCTTCTGTTAAACTGCTTGATTGTGCAAACCTCCCTCTGCAGCTGTAGACTGAGATGCCAGGATGTGATTTTTGTCTTTAAAAGTCCCTTGCTCTAAATGCTCAGAGCTGCACTTGGGTCCTGAATACCTGAATATAGTCCTAGCCAGCTGACTGGCATCAAGATTTTCAATCGGCAATAAACTGTGTCTGAGTGGTCATCTCTGGTGGGCTCCCTGTAATGCAGTCATCACTCCCTAAAGGTAAGTAACTATTACCTGACTTCTACCAACATGATTAAGTTTTTCCTGGTTCAAATTTTTCCAAACATAGAATAGTACAATAATAGGTTGTTTTGTCTGGTTCTTTCATTCAGCAACATGTCTGTAAGAGTCATCCATGTCACCATCAGAGATAACAATTCTTTTAGATAATCATATAGTATAGCATAGCATAACATTGCATAGCTGCAGAAACAGACATTGAAGTTTGCTTTCACTTTGGGAGCTGAGCTGTTAGACCCTTCATATGCATTTCTCTTGATGAATATATGTATGGCATATAGAAATTCCACATCTTCACCAGCAGAAAGTACTATCGAGTTAGCATAATAAGAAGAGCTTAGAAGCCTGAGAATGTGCATTTCCACGATGACCAATGATGTTGGGATCCTTTTTGTAAGCACATAGCTATCCAGATTCTCCCTTTTGTTACTGTTGTTCATGTTCTTGCATGGTTTTGTGCTATCTTTCTATCTTCTTAAGGATTTGTAATACACACACTGGTTACACTTTCTGCATATGTGTTATAAATACTTTGGGATGTGTATTTTGCCCCTTATATAGTATCCAAGAAGGTTCAGGGGTTTTATTTTAATGACATCTATCTCATCAGTCATTTCTTTATGGTTGCTATTTTTTTGGACTTTTGCTAAGGATTTTTTTCTCTGTTCCTAAGGTCTTAAAGGTACACGTTGATATTTTCTAGATTCTAGAAGCCTTGTTTCTTTAAATTTCTCGTGATCAATTTGGAACTGGTAATTTTTTACCTATATTTGTTTGGTTTTTTCCTGATCCTTCTGTTCTTATGGATATCTAATGAGTCCAGTACTATTTATTGTCAACACCATAATTTCCTATGGTGCACTGCTGTAAATCAAGTAGCTGACTTTCTGTTGGAGTCCTCAGATACTGCTTCCTTGTGTCATATCATTCATTTTAATTATGGTAATTTTTAAAAAGTGTTGACATATGTAGCTCTCTGCTTTTGAAGAATGCATTGGATATTCTAGTTTATTTGCATTCCCACATAAGATTTAAGATCAGCTTGTCAGTCCCACAGAATATTTGCTTGCATCTTGGTTAAGATTGCTTTCAGCCTTGAGGCTTAGGCAAGAAGACTATGAATTTAAGACCATTCTGGGCAACATAGTGAGACCTGTTAAAAAATTTCAATCCTAACCAAACAAAAAGTTTACATGGACCAGTTTAAGAACAAATGTGTACCAAGAATCATTAACAAATTAGGTATCAGTGAATAGATTCCAATACTAATGATATAAATTGTTTTCCTGTCATGCTGTCTGATATCCAACTAGAATGTCTCTCCACTTTAAACTTCATCTCTATAAACAATTTATCATAATTTTAGAATCACATATAATGCAGCCATGGAATGTTATAGTTTTCCTTAGTGGATATACAACAAGCTCTGATAATTTAATTTTTAAAACCCAGTTGGATGACATTGGATATACTCTTCTCAGTGTCCTGAATGCGTTTGGGTGGAAAAAGACTGTCTCATCAGGGGATTCCAAAGGGAAAGATACCTGGACAGATGATAATGGAAACAACATCAGTCTAGAGAAGGGATAATAGGCCCCAGAGGAAAGTTCAAATACTCAAGTGTCAGAACATGAAAACTGTCTAAGGGGGAAGTGTCACTTGCCTTGTGTGGGCTGTTAGCCAAGGCATGCTCCAGTTTGAAAATCTAATGAGATTTAGGGCATCAAGAATCCCAGGTTAGAAATGACAGGATGAAAAGACAGGGCTAGAAAGGGGAAAGGAGAAAAGAAGCAGAGGGATTCATGCATGTGTGCACCTCTCTCTCTCTCTCTCTCTCTCTCTCTCTCTCTCTGTGTGTGTGTGTGTGTCTGTCTCTCTCTGTCTCTCTGTCTCTCTCTGTGTCTCTGTCTCTGTTTCTGTCTCTCTCTCTCTCTCTCTCTCTCTCTCTCTCTCTCTCTCTCTGTGTGTGTGTGTGTACAGGAAACAGGCTACAGAGGCTGCACTGAGAGTTTAGTTTATGCTCCTTCCTTTGGGGCCTCCCCTGGCAGATGTGTGACACACCTGAAGAAAGTCTATGTGGGGGCAACGCAAGAGTCCCACCTCATCCCAAGGCCCTTCCAGCTTTTGGCAAGACTTTCTGTGAACTCTATGCTTATGAAGACTTTGGTCTCTTTCATGGCCACCTCCCTTGGATGGGTAGGAAAAGAGCCAGAGGCAACAGAGGACTGAGATTTCTCCAATGTCTCCTTTGAGGATGTTATATTTCTCAGTGGTAGCTTTATCATGTCACATTTTTTTTTTTGCTCATAGAAGCAAACTTTCAAGGCCTGAGGATTCTCACAATACACTCCTTAATCCATAGAGTAGAGAAGGAAGTAGACAGGGATATCCACAGACAGGATAGCCTGGGGAACTGTACTTTCTCACTGGAAGTGAGAAAGGGACCAGGTGTTGACATTTCACCCAGTATATGCATCTGCAGGTTCTATAGCTATTGTTTTAACCAAACATGATCAAAACTATTTCTAAAATCTCATTTGTACAGAACATGTAGAGACTTTTGTGGTCATTATTGCCCAAACAATATAGTACACCATCAATTTATAGAATATTTATGTTGTATTGGGGATGGTAAATGCTCTAGAGCTGATTTAAAGTACATAAGAAAATGTGTGTTGATTAAACATGAACACAACACTATTTTATTCAAGAGACTTGATACCTTCTATATCCTGAGCAACAACAGCGCGTTCTTCCATCATCTTCATACATAATGAGGGCCCCTATATGGGTCTATATGATGGTCATTTCTTATAAACTCCATCTTTGTGGTTATCTCTCCTTCATGAAAAAGTCAGCTCTTTCACTTTTTGTTCATGCCTAGCTCCAAGCATTTTTCCTATAATTCTGTTAATTATCAATTATATTTATCTATACTGACAATTCAGAAATGGGAATATAAACTACATAGGTTCAATATTTACTGTAAAATTTCCTCTTTTTCCACTCAAGTCTAAAGTGAACTTATATTTAATACTAAACGTTTTCTGGTTTTCATTTAGAGATGTTGCTATGTTTGTGTTTTCAAAGACATTGCTGATAAAATTCTATAGGGATACATTTAAACATTATCTAACAAAATCAACCTTAAGAGCGTCTATAGAAGATCATGAAGGCTAATAAAAACAGGAATAACTTATAGTCTGTTCGAAAGGAAAGAGAATTTAAAAAACCCAATAAACCTAAAAAATGAAAAAGAAAAGAAAATAGCAGATAATAGCTAGGACATTTAGAAAACAATGACAATAAGTCAGATAAAGGTTAAAATGTTGATAATTACATATAAATGAATGAAAAACTACAAATAAAAGGCACATTTTGTTCATAGATGATAAAATACAGCCCAAGCCCAATGCTCACCTTCAATATAAGGATTACAGAAATATTAAAATAAAAAGATGGGAAAATATAAAAAATGCACAGTGGAATGAAAACTAATATAACTATCTCACTGAAGAAAAATGGACTTTAACATAACACACTTTTCTACGGTGATAAAAATGTAACATTCAATTCTTAATTTATGTGCAACAAATAAGATAACCTTACAATTATATGAAAACAAAATTCCTACCAGAATTAGAAACAGCCACATCTCTAATCATAGCTGTAGATTCTTAGCAAATCTCTCTCTTTCTCCATAGAAAGCGAGCATACAAATTTAGCAAACACGTATGTGAATTGAAAACAAGAATAACAGACTTAATATAGTTTGCACACAGGGTATAATGTGTTCAGAATCTGTAGGATACACACTCCTGGTGTGACACACATGGAATGCTTACTAAAGGAACTGCATCCTTGGCTTTACAGAAATCTCTAAAGATATTAATTGCAGAATGAACTGTCTCAAAATAGTAGAACTTAAGCATAAAATCAATAGTAACAAAGAACACTGTAGGAACATCCCTAAATGTTTGTAATCTAAGCAATGGGCTTCTGAGCAACTGAGAGCAAAGAAGTAATTACAATGAAGTCTTAAGTGATAAATTGAACTACACGAGAATAAAATATGTCAAAGTTGTAGAACCTGATTAAATATGTGCTTAGAAGACTACTCATGGCTTTAATTCTAGGTATTAGGAAAGAGAGTGGCATGTACCACCTAAGCAGCCACCTCCAGCAGTTTGGAGAGGAGCAATTAGCATCAACAGAAGTGGAAGGGAATAATAAAAAGCAAAATCCAGGTACTAAGAAAAGTACAGAAGAGAGAACAATCAAGAGTCAAAAGTCAATTCTTTGTAAAGATCCATTCTAATTAGTAAATCTCTGGATATTGTTCAAGAACAATGCGAGGAGAGGAGGAGGAGAGACAGAGAGAGAGACAGAGAAAGACACACACACACACACACACACACACACACACACACACACACACACAGAGAGAGAGAGAGAGAGAGAGAGAGAGAGAGAGAGAGAGAGAGAGGTTATGAAAAAGTTGTCACATCTAGGGGAAACCTCATGAGTTCAAGGAAGAAACAAGATCAAACTTAAACAAAGACCTCCAGAGAGTTGAAACACAAGGATAATCTCTAGCTCATACTATGAAGACTATAAACTGTGATAGCACAAACACAATGGGATACTGAAAGGAAAGAAAATCTCCAGGCTTATCTGTTTCATAAAAACAGATTTTCAGAATCTCCAATAAAACCTTAGAAAATGGATCCAGACATATATAAAAAGAGTTATCCTTTATGGCCATTTTGGGTCTCTTCCATAGATTCAAGGCCATGTTCTAATTTCATTCTGTTGCTGTGATAAAAACATTGACCAAAAACAACTTAGTGGAGGAAAGGATTTATTGGAGTTACATTTCCAGGTTGCAGCCCATCACTGAGGGAAGTAGGGGTAGAAACTTAAGCAGGAACTAAATGGAAGACTGCTACTCACTGGCTCACTCTTGCATGTTCATGCTTTGGCTTTATTACACAGCTCAGAACCACCTGCCTAGGGATGGTGCCGCCCAGAGTGGGCTGGGCCCTCCCATCTTCAAGACAATTTCCCCACAGATATCTCCACAGGCCAATCTGATCTAGACAATTCTTCAGTGGAGGCTTCCTCTCAGATGTCTGTAGGCCATGTCAAATTGTCAGTTAAAGCTAACTAGGACAGCTGGTTTCACATTTGAAACATCGATGCAATTCATAACACTTTTTAGAAGAAAAAATATCCCAAGTGATTAACACCATTAGCTGGACTAAACACTACCTGATAAAGACTCTTAGCAAACTAGGCATTGAAAGGAAATTTAATTTTGATAAAGGGACTTTCAAAGGAACAAAAGAAAAGGGGGGAAAAAAGCCTGTTTTCTACTTAGTACTTAGTAGTGGAAAACTTGCTTTCCTCCTTAGTGGCCAGAGAGAAAGGGCATTGCTGTGCTTGTTGTATTCAGCAATGCACTAGAAGACTGGCTACCCTAGGCCATTCAAAGATACTGGAATGCCTAAGGCATGGCCTCTTGAAGGCTGGGATCCTTAGGTCAAGCAGCATACCGCAGAGCCCTGCAGTATCTGTGATAATACTTAGGGACCAGGAGAAGAATTGAGAACATCCAAGTGGTCTGGTAAAAGTCATGTGCTGACACACGTATGCATGCACTCACACATGTGTGCCCCCTTACACTCCCACACAGGTATGCGCACACATCTGTATACCCCCCCACACATGGACCCCACACATATAAACCCACGTCTGTGCACACCTACACATATGTACTCACGCCACGCATCCCCAAACACATGTACCCACATACTTGCATGCCCACACACCTGTGTGCCTTTAGATCTGTGTACACACATGTACATACACCCACATTCACATAAACACACACACACACACACACACAGAAGAGAAGAGAGAGAGAGAGAGAGAGAGAGAGAGAGAGAGAGAGAGATGACACAGATAGAGAAACAGACATACACACACAGAGAGAGAGAGAGAGAGAGAGAGAGAGAGAGAGAGAGAGAGAGAGAGAGAGATTCTGTTAGATTTCCAGAGGAAAATTAAAAGCATCAGAAAGGGCCTATAAGCATTTGCTTAACCTGGGATGGAGTCAGGAAGGGCAGGCTACTGGTGACCTGGAGGAAGGTGTGAAAGACAGGATGCAGAAGTCAGAAGGCCATAGGGCCTGGCTTGGTGAGGAGCTAGGAGAACTGCAGAGCATTATTTCTGTGGGGCAGGCATCTTGTGCTTCCCACAGAAGATGCTCTCTCTGGAGTGCCAAAGAAAATGCTTGATGTCTGGCTAAATTTGAATGTTAGATATACAATAAGCACTTTCTTATTTCTATGTTCCTAATATTGCCGAGGGCATACTCAGTGAAAGAACTGTTGTTTAACCACAAATTATTTGTTTGGGTATTGCTAAATCTGAGAATTCTATTCAAACTATAAACTGGTGACTGTAGACTTACAAATGACATTGAAGAATTTTGACTATAACATAGCTATTATTTATTCATTGTGCCATGTGGGTTCACAAAGTCACTGGAGGTCAAGAGAGGCATTAGATTCCCTGGAACTGGAGCTGAAGGTGGTTGTGAGCTGCCATGTGGGTTCTGGGAAATGAACCTAGGTCCTCTGCAAGAACAGTAAGAAGTCTTAACCACTGAGCCACCTCTCCAGGCCCCTGCATTTTGCTGTGTATAATGTAGTGTGAGCTGGACATCATGATACAGGCTTGCAATCCTCACCCACACAGAGAGACTTTGAATTTGAGGAGTTGAGAGCCAAACTGGGCTACACAGTGAGATCCTGACCTAAAAAAAAAACAAACACAAACAAGACAAAAATATCAAGCGCACACATGATAGCTTTAAAAATTACAATTACTTTTTTTCATTAAAATGCCCTTCTAATTTATTGTGAGGGATTGTGGCCTGAATGCAAATTTTACAGGGTGATGGAAATGAAGATATTTTCCTGGGTTTCAGGGTAACAAGATAAGTGTGGCCTCAAGGAGGTTTTATGAGTGGGACAGAGGTGGTGAAACAGAGCAGGGAAGCTGGGTGCACCCAACACACTCTTGCAAGAATACAGTTTCATGTTATTCCTAACGTAGAAGCATAGCAAGCATCTAAATTCCTTTTTCAGCTGCTCATTGGTGGGGGGAGAGACAACCCATCGTTTTAATACATCCTGACTCTTGTTTTCAATTCTGCCTTCTTTTAAAAATTCATAAATTCTCTTGTCTAAAGATACACATATGCATACGCCATACACATAGCATGTTGATATATAAATACACACATATTGCTGCTAGGGATCCAACTCAGGGTCTTGTGCCTGTTAAGCTAGCAGCACACCACTGAGCATTGTCCCAATCCTTGAGTTGTATTTCATGTTTATATTTCATTTTTTCCCTCATTCTGTCTGTTTTATCCCTAGTAAATTAGGTATTTCTTCTCTGTAGCCCTTAGCACATCTGTCAAGTAAATGGCATTGAAATATATATTGCCAATTCTTTGTAGCTATAATATTTCTTTAAAATCAATTCTCAAAGCTCCTGAAAAGGTGCATTTCCACAGCACACAGTCCTCATGTCTGGGGTTACTTTTAATGCATTTGGCCATGTGTAGACCAAACTGTGAATCCCATTCATTCTACCTGTGCGTTCTACAGTCTCCCCCTTTCTGCACCTTCAAGGAAAATATAAAACTCCATTCATAAACATGAGTTACAATATGTCCCAGGCACCACATTTAAAAGATTGTTTGCTTTGTTGAAGTCTATCTCCACTGAGGAAGTCCGAATAAATAGCCTCAGGAGCCGGTGTCACCACTGAATAGAATTTATTCAACATTCACCGCATGGAAAATGCTCCAAAGATTTGTGCTGTTTATACAGAATGAGTTATAAAATGTGTGGTCCACTAAGAGAAAAGAGAGTTTATAGCAGAGACCCTCCAAAGCCCCAGCTTCCCCCAGAAGAGCTGCCAGCTCACCCAGTCACCCTGCCTTGACTTCACAAACAGAAAGCCCTGTGTAAATAATGCATAGGGATGCAAAGACGCACTGACCTTCAAGCTCCTTCAGAGCAGCTAAGTTGGTGACCCACATGTGTTAAAAAAAGATCATCATGAAACCTTTTGTTTGTTTTATACCATTAGTATATGCTAAATGTGAAAGCAGGCACAAGCATAACATTCTAATGTGGCTTTATTTGCTATTGGAGTGATAGTGTTACAAAATATCCCAGTGAATGTCTTGAAGTGAAAATAGAATCTAAGCCAAATTTTGCAATCTTCATCTGCCACTGGGAAGACGGCAATCTGGTTTTAAAGCAATGGTTCACTCACCTGATACTAGAATAGGATACAGCAGCCAGAATCGTTACTATGGATGTCTAATAAGAATACCTTAGGTCAGTCCTAAGGAGCAGAATCTAGAGTATATGATCCACAGAAAAATGGTGGGTCAAGTGCTTAACATCATTTCTCTTTTTCTCCTAATTAAAGTGTTTGAGCCCAATTCCCTCTCTTGATAGAGTTCTAACTCAGTTACAAGAGGACGCCTATCTGACATTATGACTTGTCAAAAAGTCAAAGTGATTTGAGATGGGGTGGTTTTGGTTCAGAGAAATATATCTTCATCAGTGCAGTAGAACAGAAGCCTGTTCACATGGCAGCGTGATAGGTGGGAAGAAGTGATGGGGGAGGTCCTTCTGTATATGTGTTTCTTTTATTGGTTGATGAATAAAATATTGATTGGCCAGTATCCAGGAAGGAAGTATAGGCAGTGTTACCATATCAGGAGAAGTCTGGGGAGAAAAGGCAGAGAGAAACTGCCAGAGAGAGGCTATGCTGCCAAAGGAGTAACATTCTGGATTACTGGTAAGCCACAGCCTTGTGGCAATACATGATTTAATAGAAATGGGCTATTAACTAAGAGAGAGCTAGCCGGTAAGAAGCCTAAACCCTTGGTCAAACAGTTTATATTTAAATACAAGTCTCTGTGTGTTTATTTGGGGCTAAACAGCTATGGGACCAGGCAGAACAGAAACTCAGTGCCACAATGGCTTAATAATGAAGACAGCCAGAGGAGTGGCTCCTTTCAACAAGGTACATGGGGAGATGGAGGAACATGTGAGCTTTTATCTTGAATGAAGAGGCCATTTATAGTTATCTAAAGCTTAGCTGGGCTTATTAACTTGTTTCAAGGGTAGACATTGCACCATCATCATATTTATTATCAAAGAATCTTACAAGAGGGGCTGGGGAGATGGCTCAGTGGGTAAGAGCACTTGCTGTAAGTGTGAGGACCTGAGTTTGGTTCCTCAGCACTCATGTGAAAGCCAGGCATGGCCACTAACACCTACAACCCCAGGATGAGAGGGGTAAAACTATAAAAAACTAGTGGAAAATGGGAGGCCTCATGCTTGGAGAAAGACCCTCAAAGGAACAGGTAGTTAGCATATGCATACAAGTGTTTGCAGATACTCTTGTATGCATGTGTGTACAACACACGCACACACACACACACACCAAGAAATTGTACAAGTTTTGAAGATCACCACTTTTCTCTGTTTGAGGTCAGAGCTGTAAGTGTCCCACAGAAAATCCGAAGTCACGCCCTAAGGTGTGGCCACCACCCCCAGTCCACTGGTGGAACAAGATGCCATTACAGTCCTGGTGGACTAATGATTGGTTCCATTCCTTTACTCCTGTATCCATGGGTTTTACTGTGCAATTGCATTTTACCTTATTAGAAGTGGAGCAGACATCCAGGCCCCTGGATCTGGGTTCAGACACGTGACTTGCTTTGGTCAGTGGGGTTAGTGGGTATGGTTAGCAGGTGTGATGCAAGGAGGCCTTCAGCTCTATCGGTGGACTATGCCAGCGATAGACTGCTGGTCCCAGAAAGATGAGTGCTCTGCAGGGTAGGCCTGATTTGAACCTGCAGCCCCGAGCCAGAGTTATAGCTGTTATAGCCATCTATACTTATCAGAGTTAGAGCAGCCAACATGTAGATGCTTTGTGTTTTATACCACTGAGCCTTTGGGGTTTGATGTATGGTTATTTTGACATCAGCTGATCAGACTAAGAATTACTGTAGCCTTTTTAAGAGATACCAACTATTGAAGGTCCACTTGGCTGTAGCGACAGCTTTAACTGCCTCACACTGCCATCACTCCCACCAGCGTCACTGGCAGCCTAGCTCCCAGTGGGGCTTCTGAATGTGATGTCAGCCTCTGCTCCATAGCAGTTCTTTGACCCCTGGCAGGTGATTTCTTCAAGCCTTATTCAAGCACCCATATCTACTTCTTAGGGATGTCTGATTCTGACTAACATGTCATTGTCACTGAGGAGTCCTGCAACTTTTAAGCCTTCAATTTCTTTAATCAGGTTTTCTCCAAAATTCTCTGACTTTCAAATCTTTTTACCTTTACAGGACCCACTGGGGCATGCTGCTAAAGGTCACTAGCCTCTGGTTTTCCGTCAGATGTCTTCTTTCTGGAAATGATGGAACACTACTGTCCTCACTTTATTTTCTGCTTAATGTAACAATGACAAATAGAACCTAACTTTAATCCTCTGGTCTCCAGCGCTGAGCCTGTGGATAAGGCTCTAAAGTGTAGAAGTTAAATAAAAGCTGTACTACCTAGAGCCACTGTTTCAAGGATTTTTTCACAATTTTATACATATTCTAAACTCAAAACTTCATCTTTAGCTTTTTTTCCAAACTGTGATGTTTGCATTTTCATTCTCCCAGTGAATATTTTACCAGAATCTGAAACTCAAGATCCCCCAAATCAAACTAATCACTAGAGCGGTTCCTCCTCAGTTCTTCTGTGTAGTTAGCAACACTGTTACTCTCACTAGGCCAAGGATAGGGATCTTGTCCCCTTGTCCTCCCAAGCTTGAGTGATTGCTGGGTCTTGTAAATTCCCTCCTGTCCTGTCCTCTTAGCAGGCACCGACTTTTGCTTCTGTTATGATATTCAAGGTCAGGCGTTGCAAAGTTCCCCTGAAGGGACAGACTGTATATATTTAGGGTTAGGGGCAGCATATGGGTCTCTATAGCAACTCCCTTTCTCTGAGGCTGCATTTTAGAAGCAGTCATAGAACAGTCCTTAAGTGGTTTGAAAGTAAGGCTCTACGGTTATGCTTTGACTCACATATCAGTTGGTCAGTGGGTGTGAGCTTCTCAGGAACGGAAAAATTCCAGAAGGGGCTGGAAGCTAAAAGTCACATGTCACCAGCACTCCCAGCACCTGGGACAAGTGCTTCATTGACAAGTTTATCACCAGGGCCACTCCATCAGCCACATATTAAATTTCTTTATAATCCTCCAATTGAACATTTCTTCCACAATTTACTAAAGTCTGCTTTGTGTTAGTTTTATGATAACTTAGATTTCCATGTTTCCACAGTTCTAGAGATGTTTTCTTTGTGAACACTCCTTAAAGGAAGTGGGGTGGAAAGGACATGGATGTCAGAGTCAGAGCCACATGGTGTGAATCTCAGCTTTACAAACTCCTATGAGATGGGTGGGCCTGGGTGAGTCCCTCAGCTGGCCCATGCGAGTTCCTCAACCTGCTTGGGCGAGCCCCTCAACCTGCCTGTGCTATGTTTCCCATCATAGAAAACTCTGATACCTTCTTTATATTGTCATGGGATCACCGGAAATTATAAGTACAAAATACTTGGCTTGTACAAGTGCTCCAGAAATATTGGTTTCCTCCTTTTTAGAAAGAGGAGAGACTCACTTTGGTGTCCCCTAACACAGCACTATAGTGCCACAGACATTTAAAGGACTAGATGTGTCTTTACTGAATTTGATCTTTATAAGTTTAAAAGAAAAAAACACCAAACTCATTCCCACTGCAGATATGAACTCCTTGTATATAGAAGGCCCATCTCTATGTTTCCAACCTAGAGACTTTGGAAAAAGAAACAAAGGACAGCGTGAGAGGTGGGGGAGTGAGGGGGGAATAAAGGGCTTTTAAGCTTTCTGTGTTTGCATGGGGTGAGTGTCTGTATATGCAGGGGACTATTGGGACCACTGGGTAAACACTTCTTGAGTGTCTTGCTTGAAATCCACTGCTTGAAACCATCTGTCTTGAGAACCACGGGACAGCAAGAGAATCACATAAGTGGAACCCAGGCCTTTGTTCTCCTAGTTGGCAGTGGTAATGACAGCTCTGGCCCTCTTCTTAGGTTGTAATCTCTTTTGCAGCAAACAGCAGTAAATGTCAACCCTGAAAGCCACCCAGTTTGACAACGAATTATTTAAGCACTAAGGGTGACAAGAAAACTGTATTTTATCAAGTCATTCAGCTGGCTTCGAGGACTTCCTTGCTGGCCTTTTATATCTGATGGGCAAAAGCGTCCACAGTAGCAGATGGGGAATGTCAGCCTGGAGAGAGAGATATATACATACAAATATATATATATGTATGTATATGTGTGTGTGTGTGTGTGTGTGTGTGTGTGTGTGTGTGTGTGTGTGTGTGTGATTAGATTATAATGAAGGATAGACATTGCCCCTGACTTGTTACATCTATTTAAAAAACACTTTTGGGGGCATGCTCATATTTTGTCACACGTGGCCATTCTAGAGACTGGTGTCTCCATTGTCCAGGTTAGAAGCTAATCTCCCACTCTGGATGCTGTCACTTGGAACTTACAAAGGAATTTCCTGAGTTTGGGAGAAACTTCTTGATTTACCTGAAAATTTGGAATTTTGATTGATGATTTTTACCTAAATTTTAGTGACCTGTCCCATGAGGCCTCCTTTCCTTCAGTGCTTGTGGCTTGAACATAAAGCTACAGGACAGAGCTGAGCAGCGGGGGTCTGCTGGTGAGATGAGTGGGGATGAAATCTAGAGCAGGTTCAGAAATTAGGCGGCTACAAGCAGAGGACCTTGTTCAAACAGGAGAAAAACTATTTTCATAAGTCTGTTTCTTTTGATTATGCTCAATTCAATAAAACTAAAAGAAAAAATAAAATAACCTCAAAACAAAAACAAAAACCCCGACACTCCAGAGGAGAGGAAGAAGACAAAGGTTGTGTCTGTTTCAGACGACCAACCTGAGTGAGTCTGCAGTGTTGAACTTATTCTCTGTCTCGACTGTGGTGGAATACTCTATACATGGTATACATCATTCTCAACATAAACACACACACACACACACACACACACACACACACACACACACACACACACGCGTAGAACAGGAAGTTGGAACAAGATCCATACTTATCAACATCCATAATACACTTGACTTATTGCCTTAGAGATTTTTAAAAAGATTAAAAATTCAGATTTTGGGTAAACGTATGTGTCTCTGTGTGGTTCTGTGTGCATGAGAGGTCAGGTGGTGGGAGATCAGCAGAGAGCATCTGATTCCCGGAGCTGGAGTTACAGCCCGTTGTGAGTGGCCTGGCACGGGTACTGGGAACGAACTCTGGTCCTTTGGAAGAGGAGCAAGTGCCTGGAACCACTGAGCCATCTCTGGAGCCTCTGTCTTAGTTTTTGCACAGTTGTACTATTGGGAGCTAGGCACACAGATCTCTATTGTTCTCTTGCCTTTGCATGTGGATGTATAATTATCTGAATTCTTAAGTATCATAAAAATAGTTACCTCAAAACAAGCAATACTTTTGTGTTTGTTTGTTTGTTTGAGGCAGGGTCTTTCTATTTAGCCCTGCCTGTCCTGGAACTGAATACATAGACCAGGTTGGCCTTGAACTCACCAAGATCTGACTGCTCCAGCAATACCTTTTACAGCGTGGTCTTTTCGTATTTCCTGCAAACTCTCAGGTATCACAGCTAGTGGGAAAGATGAATGGATAGCCCTATGTCATAGATAATAGCATCCCTTGCTGAGGACTAGAGGGACATGATTCTTGATTACTGACTATGCATCACAAAGACTTTATCATGAGGACTTTTCCCATTGACTTTTAAGAGAGATTATAAATATGGGTATGTGTGTTTTAACTGAGTTCCAACAGGCAGGAGCCTGAGCTTACAAATCTTCACAAGTGTTTTAGTAGTCTGTCAAGTTCAGTTGACAATTTTTATCCATTATGGAAGCTATTTCCATAATGATAAAAAATTAATGGTTTAGAAGGAGAAGGAGGAATTCTTAGACATCTAAGCACAGAAGTCATCCCAGGGGTTTTGCAGATAAATTAACGCCCACATTCTCTCTGCTAATGAGGGGAACATATCACAAGAGTGGGCCCCCATCACAGAGGCCTCACCAGTGAGGAAGAAATAGTGAAATCGTGGGGAGATGCTCCAGGGCATCAGGTAGAAGGCAGTGCTGCTCAAATACTAACCACAGTGAAGGGAACATCACAGGAAACGCGAGCCCATTGGTTCTGGTTCTCATGTTCTATCTTCAGTTTGGATGAAGGACTTCTGTGGGGAAACAGAGAAAGAGAGCTCCCCAATGGGGACAGTGTGTATTCTCTTGTCTCCCCTTTCTTCACCCATTCACAGCTGCACACCCAGCGCCTGCGTGTGTGCACACACGCATGCTCGTGCGCGCGCACACACACACACACACACACACACACACACACACACACACACACACACACACACACACACACACACACACACACTCCTCAGTGGAAACACAAAGGAGAACCATGTTCAGTGGTAGAGACAAATGAGCAAGCAGACCCAGTTTCTGCTTCAGTTGTTTGTTTACAAAGATATTCAATGCATGGATTGATCTTAGAGCTATGACGAAAACTGCAGGAGGATGAGAAGGTGAGAGTGTAGAAGGTTCCACTTCAGACATCAGTTAGCAAAGCCCTCTTTGATCAGGCAGCCCAGAGCACAGAACTAAAGTCAGAGAGAGGTTTGGTGAACCCTGGAACCCAGTCTGGAAGGGGCCAGGCTACCTGGAGGTAGCAGCTCTGATCATTTGAAGCCCTGAAGGTCCCACAACTAAGAGCTCTGGGAGACCTTGCACCTGATTTGTCTAACGCTTGTCTTATTTGCCACCCGCCTTTCTCCGGACACTTCTTATTCTTCTTATGATTAAGTGACTGCCATGTCCCCCCTCTCTTGGCTGTGATACTAAGCCGGGGGCTGGGGCCGATGGGATGATCTGAGCTGCGTTCAGACTCCCTGTGTTCTAGACACCCGTCTTCTGACCTCCCTTGTACTGATTAGGATCCTGGGACAGGATTGGCCTGGGCAGCCTTTGGTGCCATCTGGCAGACTTAGAAGAACTAGCCCTTCAGGATTCTCTGGTATCTAACATACCACACAGTTTTCAAGGGAAGAGGGTGTTTCTGCTCAATGTGTTTAAGTCCTATCCCGGAAAGGACATTTACATTGTTAGAACCCTGAACCTGACTCTGTCATCAGCTATCCCAAGTCTCCTAGGGAGGACACTCACAGCCCTTGGTAGCTCCTATCAAGGTCATCTCTGAATGACTCTTCAGTAGGGGGGAGTGTGGGATGACACCCCCTCCCCATCTGTAGTAATCCTGAGTCTTGGATTCTCCCTGGGTATTTTTTTTCTTTCTGTCCTCTGGAATGCAATGAATGTTTGCATTTGTCTTAGGAAGACACAGTTAATCTCAAGACACATAAAATAACAGGCAACTCCATGGTCGTTGGGTGTTTAACAAACATAACTAATCATTTCTAAGGGGTGCTAGAAAGGATTGTAGCAGTGGTGGAAAAGGGGAGAGTGACAGACCACTGGTCTTTGTTATTGTCTGACAGGCTGTTAAAATGAATTCAAATACTGTAACAAAGAGAAATGTTTGTGTCTTCTTTTAACCTTGAAAAGACTGAAAGAATTCTTTTAAAACCCTGAGGGTTGTTACAAGATCCAGTTCCCAAGCATTGGCTACTAAATTCCCCGATAAGAACTAGAACTCGAGGTCCAGATGCACCTAGAATGCAAGGGACCAGCTGGGGAGCACAATTCCCTCTTGTTCTGCTGTGAATGGCGTGTGTGTGTGTGTGTGTGTGTGTGTGTGTGTGTGTGTGTGTGTGTGTGTGTGTGTCATGGTTTCTGACTATTGGTTTTAAGGTTGTTAGGAGAAAGTGTTTCTTTTAACACTTTTGAACAACATGCCATTGGTCTTGTGAACCACAGTTTCTGTTGTGAGTCTTACTAATGTGTCCAACTAGTATTTATTAAGCCCAATCGTCATAACCTGCCATTTATTCCTTTGTTCCTTGATTGAATTGAAAATACAGTATTGGAAGACAAAGGCCTCCAATGGGATTATTGTTTGCTCTTCAAGTCAAGGCACTGATGGACGCCAACCACCAACTGTGGTATTCCTGACAGTTATACACACAGAAAGCAAGTCTGCAATTCACATAACAAGAAATATACCTTTATTCATTCAGATTAAGACTACTTGTGCTAGTCAGTTTCCCATTGTTGTAACAAAACTCCTAAGACAATCAACTTAGAAAAGAATGAAAGTTTCCGAAGGTTGACAGTTTCAGAGGCCACTGCTGGAGCCAGTGGCAACACAGACATCATGACAGTGGCAGTGTGTGATAGAGAAGGCGTCCTCATCTGAACAAAAGAAAGAAGCCAGGGGTCTCAACATACCTCTCAAGGCCAGTCCCATGTGATCTAACTTGTTTCCACGGACTCCACCTCTTATGAGCCTACCACATCCCCAAAGCTTCCATAGACTGAAGTATAGTGGGAAATTACCAATACGGAGCCAGGTAGAAATATAAGGGTATTTAATAGGGAAAAGCCTTACTTACAGAGTGACCTAGCCAGCCGGCGTGGCAGCAGTCTGTACAGCAAGAAGCAAAGTGAAACCGAAAGCGCAAATGCAGTCATACTCCGTCACTCTGACCACGCCCTCACAAGCGTGGTCAGGCACACCTGTAGCCAGCCCCTAAGTAGGCGTGGCTACAGCTTCCCCTACACTGAAGATTTGGCCTTTAGGCACATGAGCCCTTTGGAGACATGTGGGATCTAAGGCACAACATTATTTTACTATTAAACATTAAGAGTATGTACACACAGGTCACCATCTCGGTGTGTTGGACTGGCTGTCCTTGACTGCCTACCCTGCTTTCCTTGGTGGAATCTCAGGAGCCACCCAAAGATCTGCGGCATAGAAGTCACTTTGCCTCAAGTTCTTTGGGAAGTTTGTCTGTCTTTCAGTTTTAAAGACTTTTAATTTGTGGTATAAAAAATTTCACATCATCATGAACATGCCTAATGGTTACATAAGGAAGGGGCTTTTCATACACTGCTATAGTGAACCAGAATAGAAAATCTGGGTACATGTGTACACGAGTATGACTATTAAAAATTCTGGTTTTCAAACAAGACTTCAAATTTAAGCAAGAACCCTAACTGACATATACTTTATGTAAAGAAAGTAAAAATAACTTGTCTAGTCAGTGATCAGAATTTAAAATACATGTGCAGGTTTGATGACGCACACTTCTACCCCAGTGCTGGGGAGGCTGAGGCTGCCAGAATGTGGGTTGGAGGTGAATCTAGACTACAGACCAAATCAAAGGCTACCTAGGATACATACTGAGGCCAAGCTGCAAAAAGAGAAACAAACAAATAAACTTCAGATATACTTAATAGTTACTAATGTAAAGAAAACTAATTAATTCTGGTCTATATTTCAGGTAGATCTGGTAAGAAATGAACTTTTTATTGAGGCAAATTCTTCCTCTCCACCATGGAATATTCTTCAGTTTCTTCCCTATCAATAGCAGAAAGGAAAAGAGCACCAGTAAGCTTGATGGATATAAACGCGTTAATGTTCAAGCTTTGTCTCAGGGGTCTGGAAAGGAAGATGCTATTTATTGTTGCTGACTTCCCACTCGGGTGTGAAGAGGGGAAAACCAATAGTCAGCTGTGCTTTCCAAATCCCATATGTAGTGTGAACTGAGTTATTTCTCTTTTGAAAACTGGGAGTCATGAATAAAAACTTAGCCTAAAGCCAGATGCGCCTCATGTTTAAAAGACGACTTCCCATTGGTTCCCCTTCACTCTCTAACTCTTAAAGCCTCATGTGTTAGGGAGCTGACTAGCAGACTGCACTTTTAGTGTCCATATTGTGGCTAAGTGTGCTGGCACAGGGTAGATCCAGCTGTGGTAGAGAACTGAGAAATGGTGTTTGGAGACCTGTCATTTGGTGTAGCCACATCCCATTTTGACAGAAAAATATCTAAAGTGAGGCAATGCTGGTCAGGCCTCAGAAGGCAGACTGTTTTTTTGTTGTTGTTGTTGTTATTTTTTGTTTTTTTTCGTTTTGTTTTGTTTTTATCTGCTTTTTACCTGAGCCCCTTCCTTGAAGCGGCAGAGTCTCCCATGATGCTATAACCATATGTGTTTAATCCTGTAGGCAGTGCTGCTGGAGAGAATGCTGTACTCTGAAGGAAGCTATCCAAATTAGCAGTGCTCACGAGACTGATGCCTGGCCAGCACTTTAAATGTGCCACAAATGTGATTAAGAAACTGATTTCTCTTTCATTTTTTTTTGCAGTGCAAAACACAAAGCCACTTCCCTCCACAAACATACACATACACACTTTGTCCAAATGAATCAAGGGGAGAATTAACCCTTGGCAGTATTGTGCTGACACAGTACACAGCACACAGTACAGATCATTTCCCTACAGAGTTTATTTGGATCCCACCAGCCTCCACACTGTTATTTTCTGCATTGCCTCTAGTCATCATGTCTCTTTAGTTTTAAGACCCTAATGTTTAGTTGGGTTTACTCTTAAGTGGCTGGTGGTGAGCAGATCCTAATGAAAAGTATGCTTACCCAGGGCACAAAACACAATCTTACCTATTCGCTAATTAATTTTGATGGCACCCCAAAGTGAGGCATCGTGACTCGAAAGCTACAGAGGAGAAAATGGGATTCTGCCCAGCTGTGACTTATGCTCCTCAAAGCACCAGTGAGTGGCAGATGGAGCATCTGAAAGCTTCTAGGGTCTCCTGACCCTCCGTTACATGCATTTTCCACCCTCTTGCAGTCACTTCCCTGTAGTGACAAGTATGACTTAAAACTCACAGGAGACTGGGCCACTGCGTTTATTATAAGATATGTGGGAAATCTTTATGTCCTTGGATAACGT
This sequence comes from Cricetulus griseus, assembly GCF_003668045.3. Taxonomy (NCBI): domain Eukaryota; kingdom Metazoa; phylum Chordata; class Mammalia; order Rodentia; family Cricetidae; genus Cricetulus; species Cricetulus griseus. The sequence goes on from NC_048601.1 coordinate 87,608,588, forward strand.
TTAAAACACAAGCAGCCCTTTGAAATGGAAAAGGTCTCCATATTCTGGAAGATTGGTTCTTCCTCTCGATGACCTCCAGATCGATGCTGGATCCAAAGCCCCAGTCCTGGGACCTTGCCTGTATTTACACTCTCTCCCCGAGTGAGCTCATTCAGCTCCGTGGCTTTAAATAACATCTGCCAATGGATGCTACACAAATTTATAACCCTGGATCTAACCTTGCCCTGCAACTCCACCTGTTTCTCTCCTGTCGTCTCTCTTTGGAATTCTGCTTCTACTTTTTAGTTTTGAATGGAAACATAATAACTCCATGCTTGCACACACATTCACATGGTGAATTCCAATGATACATGCATGTTTAGAGTATACATGACTAGGACAGTTGATATTTCTTTATGCTGATACCTTTTAAAGCTTTCTAAATGGTTTTAAGCATGGAGCCTTTGATCCATCCCCTTTTCTTATTTCAATATATATGGTAAGTTGCCAAACCTAAGATTCTTGATTGTTTTAGTTTGCTCCTTATTGCTGTGATAGACACCACAACCCAAAACAACTTAGGGAAGAAGGGGTTTACTTGGCTTACACATCCCAGGATAGAGTTCATCAATGAGAGAAGTCAGGGCAGGAACCTGGAGGTGGGAACTGATGAAGAGACCATAGATCAGTGCTGCTTACTGGCTTGCTCTCTGGGGCTTGCTCAACCACTTTTCTTTTACTACCAAGGACCACCTTCCCAGGGGTGGTGCTACTCACAGTGGGCTGGGCCCCCCACATCAATTATTAATCAAGAAAATTGCTACAGATATGCCCACAGGCCCATCTGATAGAGGCAACGCCTCAGCTGAGATTCCAAGTTAGCTTGATTCCCTTGATTCCTTTGTCCTTCCTCCAACACCACTCTGTTCAGACTATGTCTTTGTCATGCCCCTCCTTTCTCACCTCGGCTGCAGGCTGCCCTCGTTTCCAGCTCATCCACCACCAGTCAAACCTTGTGAGCCTCACTGGAAACATGGAGTGGCTCCCTCTGCTCTTATAATCCAATCTAAACACCCCTCAGTGCCTTCAAGGGCTGTGAAGGACTCACTTAGGGCTGTGACTTCATTTTCTCCATGCCTCACCCCTGTTGCTCTAGCTAGTCTACAATCTCTCCAGTAGACAACACAAACCCTCCATCTAAGAATTCAGCCCCCTTCCTTGCTTCCAGCTGCTGGTCCTTCTGCTTGGCTCAGTTCCAGATCTTGCCAAGGCTGCTTCCTGTTATTAAGGCTCAGTGGATCTCTCACTTCTGGAGACCTTTCCTGATTGGCCGCCCTCCCTCCCACGATGCCCTGGGGATTTTCTTAGTAGCACTTAACCACTCTCTGAACTTATCTTATTTGTTCATGCTGCTCCCTGGTTATCCCACTCGAGCATCATCTCCATATGACCATAGACCTGTTCTCAATGAGGCCCCATATCTAGAGTGCCAGGAAGTCTGTGCTTTCCTTTATGCTCAAAGCTCAATAAACATTGTGAGTGAGTGAGTGGAGGCAGATTGGCCTGTGAAAGTTATGGAAAGGCTTTCCTATTGGCTGTTTAAAGATTTCCTCTAGCTTTTCTGGAGACACTGTCATCTTGCAGTGTAGCTCAGGCAAACTTTGAACTCCTCCTAATCCTCATGTGTCACTGCCCAAGGAATTTCTAGGCATGAGCCACCACTCCCAGATCCAGTGATTTTCTTTGTGACAGTCCAGGGCTAGTCCCTCATTGAATCCACTTCTCTGGTGAGATTCAAATAATGACCAGCCACAGCTTGCTTGGACTCCTGATCACGTTGATAACAGAAAGAGCCATTAGAAATTAAAGTGATTATGTTGGATAAGTCAGAACATAGCAACCAATGCCTCCAAGACCTCACAGACTTAGTAGAACAGTTATTACACACCACCCCCCAGAAATCTCTTCTCCATGAGCCACTCATACTGCCTGTGTTGTTTCCATGCTATATCTCCCCCCTCCAATACCTGGCTTCTGCTTTCACAGCAGGGAAAGACAGAGCTGCCGAGTCACAGGCCCCACTTTTAAATGCTGTGACCTAGAAGGGGCAAATACCATTTCTGATTCCAGTCATTGTTTAGAGGTTGTCAGTGGGGTCCTAATTACAAATGTGGCTTATAATATTATGTATTTGAGAAATAGGAAATGCCTCTGTTACAGTCTACCCTTGTACATCAATACCCATCCAAGGGTGTAAACCATCTCAAGTTCTGTCGAGGCCAGGTGTAGTACACACCTATAATCACAGCAATTGAAAGACTGTGGCAGGAGAATCTTGAGTTGAAGCTAGCTTGAGCTACATAGCACCTTCAGGTCAACCTGAACAACATAGCAAGACCTTCCCTGAAAATACATGCCTACCACTCTAGTTTCCTGTCCACTGCTATGAGCTAAAGCAACTTACGGGGAAAGGGTTTATTTGGTTGATACTTCCCCTCCATTCCTGAGGGAAGTCAAGGAAGAAAGCAAGCAGGGGTGCAAGGAGGAGCAGACTGGAGATGTTCTACAACCAATTTAAACCTTAGATGCCAGCCCCATGCAGAGGGGAGCAGAGCCAGCTTGCAGCCTCTGGCAGTCTTGGAATAGATTCTGTTGAGAATGGTTCCTGGGAGAGGTCCCAAGGAGGGCTGTTTTATTTTTATTTTTTTCCTGGTATCTGGTTTCTAGTATCACTAGTTCAGCAAGACCATTCTGAGTTGTCAACAGGTTAGAAGCAAGGGAAAGAGAATGCCCAGTTCTTCTGGTAACTTTTCATGCTGGTGATGTTCACCATCTGCACAAATGTCCACACAGGAAGATAGCTGGTTCTGGAGAGAAGTCCACACCACTGACACAGAAGTAGGCTGTTCATCTCCTAAGAAGCCTGACACTTTGGGACAGGAGGACAGTCAACTCAGAAGCCTCCTTCATAATCATGGAGACTGCAATAAAGTGAAATTTCCAGTCGTTACTGAGCCCAAAGAAGGTTGTGGATGTCAAGGAAAATATCCATGGAGAAGCCAACTGGATTCACACGGAAGTCAGCACTGTGTGCAGCAGTCCATTTGCAGACCAACGGAGTGAGGACTTGTGGCAAGGCAGGGACTCACTACATGTGTATTGTGTTGAAATACTCTATTTGATTGCTATCCTCATCTTGGTGCAGCAAGCCATGGGTGCGAGGAGGAGATATTAGAGATGGGCTGAGGTTTTACTTGACTGCTCAGTTTGGCCTAGCGGTTTTGTTACTCACCAAGGAGGTTTTTGTTTTTTCTTCCCCAGTCTGGCCACCTTTGCTGTTGACAACATTCTACATCTATGATCCATTATTAGCAAGTGTCACCCCTTTGCCATATATAGAAACAGTAAGTGCAAGGAAAATGCACTGTGTGGGTGGATGACTCAGGAGGTAAACAAGCGTTATACCTCCAATGATGATAGACTGAGGGCCCTCAGGGCAGACTACTGTCTGCTGCCTCTCACCGGCTCCTCCCGTGACAGTATCTTCATATAGCTCCAAGTGCCACCAGTACCCACAACAAACCCTCAATTAAAGATGGTGTCTGGCCCAGGTTTGAAAACTTCATTGTCTCCTTATAGACCTCTGTGTGTTCACACAGGCAAAGCCATTCCAGTCATCACCTCTCTCATACCTAATTCCTTTAACTAAGGGGTCGCTGATGCCAAGATAAGGAAGTAACCCAGTCTCTCTGTCCTTAGTTGCATCTCCAGAGCACACAGTACCCAACACCACCAAATCATCAAAAAGCACTTATTAACTATGGAAGGCATGAGTGGAGCCTCCTGGTGCTGTGAATTCCCTTAATGCTTTTCCTGATTTGGGCTGAGTGGGTTTTGTCAGGTATGATCCAACCAGAGGAAGGACGGGCTTGTCCTCTGCCTGAGCTGGAAAAGCAAGTCTGAGCCTCACTGGGCAGCCTCAGGAAGTAAGATGGGAGACAGAGAGACTCTAAGCTAGTGTCCACACGTGAGCTATCTCCTCTCCTCTCTGAAAGTCTCAAGCCTGCTTTGAAGGGCTTCAGATTGATCGATTCAGGTCTACTCACGTGATCCAGTATAATCTCCCTTACTTAAAGCCAGATGATGGTGACTTCAATGGCATCTGCAAACGGCTTCACAAAGTAACCTCTAGATTAGTGTCTGATGGGGTAAGGGGACTTTAGCTTGTCAAATCCATACATCAAACAATGTACCACGGGTTAATATAAACAGAAGACTAGGTAAGGCGTGTGGTGGAAGAGCAGATGGTGGGGGGGGGTGAAGGTGGGGAGCGAACGCTGGAAGGCAGAGACCTGCCAGGTCCGAGGTGGAGTAGGAGGTGTAGTATCATCTTTCTAGAGAGACTGTTGATGAGATTGTGGCTCGAAGCTTTGCGGTCCTGAAACACGCAGGTAAGAACCACGTCTCAGGACGGAGCCCAGCAAGTGTTTCAGGCAGATGGCAGCCAACTCTGCTTCCTCAGGGTCAAAGCGGCCTTGCCGGCCTCTCCTCGTCGCCCCCCTCCCCAGCATGCACATTAGAGAGGTGAATTTCCCCATGGCAGCGCCAGAGGGCGCCCGAGCTGAGGCAACGACCTCTAGGAGGTGTCCTGCAGGTGACCCATGTAGGGACCCTCAGGCTAGAAAGTTAGCGTGGTGATTTCCTTATTCTGGGACACTTACACAGACTGTCTCTTTAACCTGAACGCTTCAGTGACTGTAGTCGGACTCCTGGGAGCAAATAGCTGGTCCACAGGCTTTCCTCCGCAGGTGCCGGAGAGGCCGGTGGCTCGGAGATGGAGGTCCCAAGGCACGGGAAGGGACACCTGGACACTCCATGACTCACTTACCAACCTTCCCTGAGCCTTCCTCTTATTCTTGAAATGCATGGATCGCTTCTCCCATTGTCCCAGGTTTGGAAAAATAGGTAGACACCGGAATATTGAACTCAGGATTAGCTTCGAGTCTTGACAGTCACCTGGGACACAGCCCCATGGGTCACAGTTTCCCCTCCTAACTTCTGGAAAGATCTGCCATTTCCTCCCACAAAACAATCCCTCCCAACCGCAACCTCTTCAGTCTATAAAGTTAGGACCCCAAGGCAAGAGAAAAGTCTTCTCTGAAATGCTTTCCCCCCCCTCCCTAACTTTGGAGATTAAAAAGAATGAGTAAAGTCACCTTCCTCATCTTTCAGTCCCCCCCCTCCCTTAAATTCAAATGTCTTCTAGAACTCCTTTAAAGGCGGCATGGGCTTGCAAGGAAAGAAAAGTCACTACCGAGTGTCAACCAAAATTTTGGGGTAGTGACATTATTTTAAACAAAGACAAAAAAGGGCTGACATGGCTTTTTGCAGCCAAGCCCAAGTGGACGGTGTACAGGACAGGGTGCAAGAGACAGAAGAAATGAGCATCTCCGCGTTCATAAAATGCTCTCTGGGCAGCCTTAATTGTGCCCAATAGGGACGTTTAAACACGCAGAGACTAAGCAGTAAGCACAATTCTTACTTAAACACCCATGGCAAAGGTCGGGGTAGGAAGTCCTGTCCTACTCCTCATGCGTGGGTTTGCAAAAACCTCACAGGAATGGGTGTCTGGGAGACAGAATCTGGCTTGTCAAGAGGCTTCTTCTGTTAAGACACTCGCATGGATTCATTACACCTTGTCACAGAAAAAAGAGAATTGAATATTTTTCTAAGGCTGCAACTAATCCTAAAACCTAAACGGGGGTGGGGTCACACATATGAAAAGTTGGTGATTTTTTTAACTGAAAATGTGCAAAGATGTTGTTTTAAATCCTCAGATGAGGAAAATGACTTTTTTTTTTCAAAAACTGTCCCCAATGATTTTCCTTCCTCTGGTCCCAGACCTCTCCTAATAAACTCAATTAAATAACATAATATCTTTTTTAGTCATTTAGGGGAATATTTATATACCAGTGAAATCAGGGAGAAGTTTTTAAAGATCTTGCTAACTACATATTAGGATATGGGCAAATCTTGTATTTATGGCAGGTTTTTTTTTTTTTCAAGCTAAATGTTTTTCTCCCTTTACAGGCATGGGCACGGGCTGTCTTTCCTTTATTTGCAATCAGTGTGTTCCATGCTCCACAAAGAACTTTTTTTTTTAGAGCAAAACGTGCCCTAATGAAACTCAGTAATTCTTTATAAAAAGAAAAAAGGATCTTTTATACGAATTTTATATGCACAGAATATATAAGTGTGGTGTGTACCTGGTGATGTTGGTTTCTGCTGACTGTGTAATACAGGTAAATCAACACAGTCCGAGGTACATTACAGGCTGCAATTTATTGGGTTTTACCTTCAGGTAAAGACTTCTATTAAGAATATACAAGTGTCTGCATACCTAACCAGTCTTGTTTTCCACGGGGGTGTATGCATAATCTCTTTTTAAATTTGCTTAATCAAAGCTTGCTATATTGAATACATTTAATTGGAATCCAGTGGTTAAAAATATAAAAATTTACTGCTGTAGAAAAGTTTTGATTAGTACTTTCCATTAGTGAGTGTTGTTGATAAACCCTGGAATGGCACATTTGCATCCAGACAACTGACGTGGCAAAAGAGGCAATGCCTTCAACTCCACAAATACATTATTTCCCATAAATATTCTTAATGAAAGACCTGCTCTGTTTCAGAGGAAGTAAAGGCAGTGAAGAATTTTAAATAATTGGAAGAAAAAAAAGTCCCAACCTTGATAAACACGAGCATGGGGACTGGGAGGGTGAGTTATTAGGTGTGGAAAAGTAGAGTCTAAGAAACCTATCCTACCCAAAGAACCAGGCAAGCTCTATGAAAGCGTGGCAGGTGGCGTCTGGAAGCAATGCCCTTCTTTTACTCCAGTTCCATCCTTTCTCCCGAGTCAAACCAATAATCTTGTGGGGGGGGGGAAAGAGGTTTATACTTAAATGGAATGTTTTGGGAAGATTACAGTTAATGCTGTATTTTCCAAAATATAATAAATAAGTGAAAGAAAAGAAAAAAATCTATGTTTTAAACAAAATTTAAATGGAGGGATTTCCAATGCTCAGAATTTTGTAATTAATCATCACTCAACGTTCAGCTGCCAGTTTAGAAGGCACTAATTAACAGCAGCAGGGAAATAAGATGCAGGCTCAAGGGAATTCTGCCTCCCTTCCACTCCTCTACCCAGAAGGGCACCACTGCTCAATGCCATGCTTCAGGCTGAAGTCATGGCGGCAGTTGCTGCAATATCTACCACAAGTGATGGCCAGGGCTCTGGCACTCAGTGCTGGGATTCTCATTCCACAGGTCACAAGGAAAAGCCTCACGCATGGACTCTGAGGTCTGAGTCTAGAACTGTCTAATACACGATTTCAATCCATTCTTAAGAATGGGTTAAGTTTGAGTACTGTCTCTTTGTCAGTATGCTATGGTACATTCTTGTGGACTGTAATGCTTCAGGTGTGGATGTGTGTGTGTCATGGGAAAAGGAATCCAGACAGCACTAAGGAGAAAGAGGGCAAAAAGTCCACACTATACATGCAAGGCAAGGTCACAAGGTAACACATTGCTTTGATATCTGTGTATTGTCATAGCAGAAGCAAGATCATGCATTTGTTTGAGAACATGACATGCTCTCCTCATCTACCATGTTAGTCATAATGAGTTCAGGGATTCCAAAGATGGAGATTATGTAAGAAAGTCACCTTTGGATTTCAAATTGGTGGTAGTTCTCAGAGACTGTTTGGTTGTTTCCCTGTTGTGAAGGATATCAGGTGTATAATACATGGCTTACTCTCTGCAACAATACCCCTTCACCTATGGAAAAACCGAAACCATTCCAAAAGAAACTTGTAGCCACACTCTATCTCTTTGTTGTTGAAGCTCACCACCACTGGCTGATAAAGAACCTGTAAAGGACATCTGACTCTCTCAGCTTCCCAGGGCTCTTTCTTTGCAAAATCAACAACTCTGTATAAGGAAATTAACTCAATGACAGCAGCAAACAATGCTTGTGAAGATGCTGCCTGTGAGAAGAATGTTAGACTGAAGAATACATGTATGGGAGAATGACATTTCATGTTGGAATGATTTGAATTGATTGCAGTGGAAAAAAGTCAGTGCATTCAAATCAGACAGTGAGAATCAAAAAACAGAGCATTAAAAGAACTCCAGTTTCTGGAAGAGACAAAAATAGAGCTTGTAAAAAGAACCCCAGTTTCTGGACCCAATGTCTTTGATTACTATTCATCTAGCATTCTCGTGTCAGTTTAAACTTTGTTAATTAAATCTGAAACTATATAAGATTCTACTCTTACAGACTAATCAGGGGAAAGGAAGCTGTAGCTCAAAGCTCGAAGGCAGTTATATTAGTTTTAAGAATGAAGAGAACACTTTCCTTATGGAGACTTCCAAGGCCATTTGGCTAAAAGACCATTGATAACATCCATTAGTAAGAAGCAGTTTCATTTGCATGTAAGCCGTTCAATAGTAATTATCTAAGAATGTTCATGTTAAGCCAGTGTGACCTGCCTGGCTGTGCATGGAGTGCGGGTCTCCACAGGGGAGTAAGAGCAGCGCCCTGTGCTCCTGGGAGGCTCAGTTCTGTGGCTTGCAGGAAATACAGCGTTCACCCTGGAATTCAGCTTACTTGATGCTTAATAAATCTATCGTAATTACTAACACTCAAAAAGATAATTTTCACTCAGACTTTGTAAATTCTGAACTCTTGGGGTTTTAGCTAATTAGGATTTCCACCATATTTCTCAGAGCTAATTAGGCTGAAATTCTAGAAGATCTTGGATGTGGCCCATTGACGCTCCCTACTGCGCCTCACTTGAACACATCTTTGTCACTTATATCAGGTACCTCTGAATTCCTTTTCTCTGTGAAAGTTCCTGTCAGGACCAAAACCTTTTTGGCCTTTTACTAAAGCTGGAGAAAAGAATGAGCCAATGCAATTCAGAAATGTGCACAGCGTCAGTTTCAGGGAAAATATTTTCATTGAAGACCTATTTCTTCCTTCTTTTTAAGTTTTACTTATTTATTTATGTATTTTATGCACATACGTGTTTTGTCTGCACTTGTATCAGAACAGCAGAACAGAACGTTGGATCTCATGTACAGCTGTTGTGAGCCACTGTGTGGGTGCTGGGAATAGAACTCAGGACCTTTGGACCAGCAGCCAGTGTTCTTAACCAAGCCATCCCTCCAGTCCATGTTTCTTTCTTTTGAAAAGGATTTGTTTATTATTTTCATTTCTGTGTATGTGTGTGAGCCTGCATGTGTGCCACAGGTATGTAAGTGCCTGTGAAAGGCAGACAGGCCCTGGCACTGGCGTTACTGGTAGTTGTGAACTGCGATTATGTGTGTGCTGGGAATGAACCTTGCTTCTCTTCAAGACCAGTACATACTCCTAAGCTCGGATCTATCTCTCCAGCCCTTACATATTGCTTTTAATGGTAAGTAACGGGTGTCCTAAATTAAAATTCAAATCGCACCACAATGAAAAGGGTAAAGAGTAATTAAATATCCCTGATAATTCTGCCCAACAGGTGAGACTAGCCAGTTACCATTCATATATATATATATATATATATATATATATATATATATGTCCAAACAGTTTCCTTAAAAGAATTCTTTAAAACCCAAAGTATGTGTTCACATTACAGATTCTTAAGGTGTAGGTGTGTGACCACATGGGCCACGGAATAGAATGTGGGTGTTGCTACAATTTTGGCAACACTAAGAGGTTTCTAAAGGCACGAAATACTAAAATTAATACAAAATTGAACAAGTAATGAATCTGGGGTGTTTCTGGCAGTGTGTATGAATTGAATCACATGATTTCACTGGAGCCCAGGTTATCAACACATAGTATGTGCTCTGATGTTGTCACGCCTCACAAAGCCAAGGTACATTGCCTTAAACTTGTTGGCTCAGAAGGAAGGCTATTTCATGGTATGCATTGCAGGGTTTTTCCTGTATGTGCAAAGCGCTCTGCTCAAACAGAAGCATGATGTTTAGTTATGGAAAAGAAAGACTATGTTTTCTTCCATCAGTATTCAGGATGGAAGAATCACACTAGGATGTCTGTAGAGTGATTATAGTCTGTGAGAATGTTTGATTTTTAAAATTGCTGTTTAAACGATCAATTTGAGTTTCATAGAAACAAATTCTTTATTCGTTTTCATTTGGGATTAGGGCAGAATTTCCAGAAATTTCTGACGTTACACTAAACATGCTCCTGCCATTTTATATTATGTATTTATGTAAGTAGCATTTTTAGCATTTCTTTTTTTAAAATCAAAATGTTGATCAATTCTGAAGAACTTTGAATATATACTATCAATATTAAGCCAAAATATGATTCTTTATTTAAAAGTAAACTATATCTATCTTATTAGAATGCAAATTTGCAAACATGTTTAATAAATAATAACATTATATATCAAATAATTGTTTATAAAATCAATTTGTGATTTATTATTAGTGTTTAATTTGTATATTTACTTATATATATATATATATACTTGGAGTTGTCTAAAAAAATTTTAGGGCCAATGGAATTTTGGTGGAAAAATTGAAGAAGCTCTGATTTTTATAATGCAGTGGGAACTATTTTTTTCACTGGAACATATTTTAGTACTAATAAATACATGTAATTATTTTAATTTTAACAGTTTGGAGACTTATATTGTATGTATTCATAAAGATAATAACTTCTAAAACTAACCATTGTGTTTCTGGAATATTTGCTTTGTTTAAATAAGAAATTACAATTTTAAAACAGTAAGGAAGGGTCCAGAGATGCTCAGCCCAGAGTAGAGTGTTTGTTTACTGTTCGCTAGGCTGTGAGGAGGCTAATGCATCATCTCTATCCAGCAAGGACCAGGTTAGAAAGCTTTATCCCAACCATCAAGAGACTGCTTGCTATCATTTCATTACCCTGATTTGCTAGGTAGTTTCTCAAGGGTCTGTACAAATCACTCTAAAGTAAATTTGGTTTCTTTAGCTACCATTTTAGTGTGAGGGAAAGAACTTAAATATGTGGACTTTTCCTACATTCTTCATGAGTCAGAAAAGCAAAAGGTACCACTCTCCCTAGGGCACATTGGATGCTGGACAGTCTGGACCACAGTAAGGAAATCCTATTCCTAAGCCAATTATTAGCAGCACCACTGATGTTTAAGAAGGCTGTTTGCTCAACACTTCATCACAGAAATAAAGGGCTTTAAAGTGACTATTATTTTGTAAGTTCAATCCATCTTTGCTTAAAAAACACAAGAGCAGTGAAGGAATAACAAAACTGCTTGCTTCCGTTTCCCTTTCTGGTCACTTTCTGTCTCACAAGCCGTGGTTTTGCAATGACAGCCTTCATCACTGTGTACCTATTGCAGTTGGGCAGAGAGACTAACTTTGTTTACAAGTTTCTAAGGAGTTAAAAACACCAAATCAATTCCTAGTGATGCATGTGACAACAGTCTAGAAAAACTGATGGCCTCTCAGCAAAAATCTGTCAGGAAGCTCTAAAAAAATAGTTCTTTGTAAGTCCCTAAGTGCAGACTGATGGGTGATTCTAGTGCCGCCACTGAATTCTTTGAGATTTCTAGTTAGAGACTGGGTTACAACCCTTGGTCCTAAATGAAAATGCACTTTTATTGTGGGGAGGAACAGACAGGCCAATTTCCCTTTGCTGCTCATTCTCTCTTTAACTATCCACAGAGTAAGAAGGCCACATCACGAGAAAGATAACTATAGAGCTGGTTGCTGGACTCGCATCTCCCCGTCATGTTTTGATGGTTCCCTCCTGTTTTCCCAAGGCAAAGGAAGATGGGTGAGCCTCTTAGGGGAGGTTACTGTTTCTTTCCTGAGATGCTCAGTAAAGATGATGAACGTGGGCCAGGGTGGGGAGCAGGGAGGACCCGGCTGAAATATTGGCAAGGGATGCAGAGTGGGCCCCACCTAAATGCTGACAGAACACACGGTCCTGGTCCAAGCTGTTCCACAGATGTGAGCTGGGTGCCTCCCAGCTCCAGCTGATGTGGCTTAGTGGATGAAACGGCATTTTCCCCTTAGGAGGCTCCGATGCTGAAATTCTCTCAGGAGATTGGCTGCTTATGATAACGCGTGCTTGAAGATAGCCTTCCACACCCCTCTTTGGGTGACCTCATAGACCCTAGGCAGGATGGCCTCTGAAGGAAACTTGTAGAGTGTAGGCTTTAGGTGGGCTATGTTTCCTTCCTACTTTGGTAATCCCCACGACCCTTTGGAGTATGGAGAGTGGTGTGAGGGTCTTGCCTCACAGCAGTGGGGTGGGAATGAGGGAACTGAGGCAGGAGGCCAGACGGCTGGCGCAGATATTTATTAGTTCACTGAATGACTGCTGAGTGACAGGGGCTCCTTGCTCCCAGCAGGCGGCCATTCATGGAACATATTTTTAACGTGAATCGCAAAAGAAATAACAAAAATATGAAATGGCTAATTAGACTGCCATTTCACAAAGGCCCTGCCTGATGACAAGTTTCTTGGTCAGTTTCACCATTTACTGGTTTCCAAGTCAAATGAAGTCAGAGCCCATGAATCCTGGTCTCAGGCTGGGCGGCGCGGCAAGGCTTGCAAGGATGAAGGGGGTAAGGGTGGATATTCAGCAGGCCTTAATGTATTCTTAATGTGCTGGTGAGGTAAGTGCCTTCTAGAAACCTCTGGGGCCACCTCAGCATGCGGTGAGAGCAGTGGCCTACAGATACAGAATAAATGATTTTAGCCAATCTGTTCTTTGTGGGTTGGTGGCAGGGTGGTCCGGTGGTATTCTGGGAGGTTTTAAAGCATTCAGGGGAAGGTAACCCAGTTCTTGAGATCAAGAGAATGACAAGGACATGACTCCATTCATTTGTGTGGGAATCTATCTTTGACTATGAAAATAAGCAACTTAAAAATGTTTTCATAATTACTTGATTAACACTAAAGTTGCTCCTTATTTAGAAGCAGAACCCAGGAAAGGTGGCATCTCTGGGGGCATCCTGTAAGCATGAGATGGAGAATTATGAATCTACAGTATTTGCCTGTGGCAGAAGGAGAGGGGGAGGGAGAAGAAGAGGGGGAAGGGGAGGGGAGGGAGGGAGGGAGGAGGAGGAGGAGGAGGAGGAGGAGGAGGAGGAGGAGGAGGAGGAGGAGATATTTGATGAAGTATAAATACACAGTAGAGGAGAACAGAAAGGCCCTTGGATTTCTTTCATCTTCATAAAAAACAGACTAACGGGCTAGCATGCAAATTCCAAGAAGGTCTCAGTTTCCCCAACACTGTATGTTTGCTTTAGTATCTAGTAACAGTTTTGCTCTGGAAACTACCCAAAACTTAGGGTCTTCAGCGATCATTTGTTTTCAAGAAGGCCCTAGCCAGGCAGATCCCTGATGAGCCAGGTCCCATTTATCTCTAGGATTATTTAGTTATTCACTCATTTACCTGTTCAGTGCTAGGAATAGAGCAGAATGAGATTGCTAACCCTTTCTAGGCAAGCACTCTACCACTGAACTATGGCCCAGCCTACCATCCCTACTGCTTTTAATTGAACTGCTTTTAATCTTCTTCCTTTCCTTCCTTCTTTCCTTTTGTGGGGTTAGAGAGCAAAGCCAAGGCCTTTACATACAAACTTCATGCTCTACTGCTAGTTTTACATTTTTCTTTTCTTGAATCTGTTACATCAGGAAGTGATGGACTTGGTAAGTGAATTAATGTTGCTCTGAGCAGAGTTTGCCCCTGAAGGTTTCATCATGTTGCTTCAGATAAAAGGGTAAGAACTAGAGACACTGTGTTGCTGTTCAAGGAGGGAGTTTTATTCTAAATAAGACACTTATAAAACTTGTATTTTCCAGTGCAAGAAATTGGGCTAAAGAAGCTGTAAAACCATGGAAGCCAACCTTGTCCTCTTTTGCCACCATTTCTACTGCTGTGGCTGCCTGACAACAGCTCCTATCTGAATGTGGCTATAGGGGCATAGACCTCTGGGGACTTCTATTATTCAGTCCCCTGATACGCTGACACATGTGAGGACTGATTAGTAGGTCAGCCAATCCATCAATCCATCTTTCTATAAGCAAAGATAAGGAGCTAGGAAGACACTGCTCAAATGTGCCTTTATAGGATCGTTATTGCTGGCAAGCAGCATGGTTCTGACTGTAAAGAATTAAAGAATGGTTTCCGGTCCCACTTCTCAGATCTAGGCCCTACTGTAGAACATAAAATATGTGCAACTTTTTCTAACTGTGTTTTGTCAACAGAAGAAAATCTGAAGCCAAAGTCAGGAAGGTGTTTTCTGTGCTTCCTTCAGCAGATGAGACCGTGGAGAAGAGAGAAGGCAAAGTGTTGTGGATATTTAAAATATTTAAATATTCAAAATAAGGAGTATTGATTAGTAAGTCTATTGAGCAGCTCTGGCCAATCAAAGAGTTAGGGTTAGGACTGTTCTGGCTTCCAGATCCTGTGTCTCTGGAAGGAATCATCTGAGAGAATACAGAATAAAAGAGTTTTGATTCATGTTTAACAATTTAAAAATCCAGTTGCTACCAGCTCCCTGGTGTCTATTTATTCCTTACATCTCAATATTTATTTTGTTCAGATATTAATGTAACATTTTCAGGGCTTTAATTGCATTTCTGAAGCTTGTCATCTTTGAGGTTTTTGCACTGTCTAGATAGAAAAGTGTCTTAGCTACACTGAGGAAAATACAAACAGACGTTTGCTCTTATGTAGCCTGGAAAAAGACAGGAGGGCCCAGACCAAGTGGGAAGGTGAGAATATGCTGTGAGCAGAGTGGTCTGTAACCAGGAACTAAGGGATGTCAAGAGAGTGTATGTAACGGAACAGCCAACTTGACTTAGAAAGCTCCTCCCAACCTCTGCAACAGTTAACATGCTTATCCAGTAAATTGGTTAGTCCCAAGGCCACTGTTGGGTGTGAGGTCAGAAAAAAAAAATAGCTAATTTGGGACCCACTGGATTAAGTGGGCTACAGCTCCACTGAGTTTAGTGCAAGGAGGCCCATGTGATTGCCTGAGGCATGTGTGCATGCCTCTCAGGGTGGAGAGTTCTTGTAGGCTCTTGGATCAATGGTTTCTTCCAGGACAAGGACAGTGGTGCCCAAAGGAAAATGGCCAAGAGCTTTTCTGAGGGCTTTAAAGTTGCATGCTTATCACTTTGGACTTGTTGCTGGAGTTCCATGGGGAAAGTACGGGCCTTATCTGCACCATTAGGGGAAATATCTGTGACAAGTGGTTACCAAAATTCTTAAAAAGACTTTATATTTTATTTTGTGCTGGGGTTTTGTGTGTGTGTGTGTGTGTGTGTGTGAGAGAGAGAGAGAGAGAGAGAGAGAGAGAGAGAGAGAGAGAGAATATTGTTGGCATTATTATAGAAGTTAATAGCATATACTCAAACACATTTCCAAGTCATGTCTCCATGCCAAGCTCTGTACTGGATACCATATGGGATAACAGAAATGAGTAAGTTATAGTACAGTTCCACAAATGTGATAGTCTAGTAGGAGAGTGAAACAGACATGTAAATATTGACATCTGATAGTTCCATGATAAAAAATATGACTAAAGTGTTGTGGAATGTTATTTTAGCTAGGCAAAGATGTGTTCCATTTGTTTATGCTGACTTTGTTAATGCTGTAAAAATTTGTTTACATTTGTTTGTACTGCATTTGTTTCACCTTGCCTGCCTAAGGCACCTGATTGGTCCAATAAAAAGCTGAATGGCCAATAGCTATGCAGGAGAGGGATAGGTGGGGCTTTTGGGCAGAGAGAATAAGAAGGAGAACTCTAGGCTTAAAAGAGAAGAAGGATAAAAAAAGAAGGGAGAAAGAGAGGGTCATACCTGGGGCCAGAAGCCAGGTAGCCCTATCAACCAGCAAGACCCACGAAGCAGTGAAAGTAGGATATACAAAAGGAAAGAAAGGTAAAAAGCCATGAGTCAAAATGTTGACAAAGAGAAACAGGTTATAAGTTGTAAGAGCTAGCAAGAAATTAGCCTAAGCTAAGGCTGAGCATTCATAACTAATAATGTCTCCTTGTCATAATTTGGGAGCTGGGAGCTGGTCTAAAAGAAAAAGCCTGCTACACTAAAGCAATATGAGAGTAGACGGAAACACACATTCCAATCCACATTGAGGGGCAGCTGACCTGAACATGACAGGTGCCAAAAGAGTGAAGGAACCAGTGGGGGGACACTTGGCAGAGGAGTGTCTAATAAAACAAGTCTACTCATGGATAAAGGGGCCGTTCTGCAATAGTGACAGTCATCCCTGGGATGATGGAAAAAGCATACAGGTAGGGAAGGATGTGGAGGGTGAAGAGGTAGTAGTGAGAACTTGCAGCATTTTATCTCGGTGTCCTAAATTCCCAGAATCAAGCTTTGCCTGGAGCATAGTGAAGAGTCAAAGAAGTCTCATGGGTTGAGGCAGGAATGGAGGTGCGTGTTTGTACATGAGTAGGTCTGTGTCTGCACACATACATATATTATGTAAATATTTATAAGCATGCCAGGGGAAAATAAGAAGGCAAAAGGAAGCAGAGAATTTTTGGGGCCAGGCCTATCTAAGACTTTACCTGAGGTCCTGATGTACAGAAAAGGAACTGCGTTCCATGTCTAAAACCAGGAACATGTTTGCAAGGCCATTAATGGCCTGGGGTGGCCTTGAGGAGATGTGGTTCTGGATCGTAGGTATCTGGCTTTTCACTCCCTCAAAGGGCTATTGTCATCAGTCCCAAGGCCATTGATCACTTGGCCTGTGTCACACTTGAGATATCCCATGCTCCCTTTGGGCAACATTGCCTGATTAGCTTCTTGCTGGCTTTGCCCAGTTGTAGGATAGCTTTACTCCCTGTCCCATTTACCCCTCCAAACCATATAGAAGATACTGTACTTTTGGTTTTGGTTTTTGGTTTTCAAGACAGGGTTTCTCTGTGTATCCCTGGCTTTCCTGTAACTCCCTCTGTAGATTAGGCTTGAACTCACAAAGGTCTACCTGCCTCTGCCTTCCCTAGTTCTGGGATTAAAGGCGAATACCATTGCTACCTATCGGTACTGGACTTTCTTTTTAAATGTCTTTATTGAATCTTTAGGGGTTTCACATCATGCACCCCAATTCTGTTCACCTCAGTGTCCCCAAATCCCCCTTCATTCCCATTGCTTATCCCCATGAAACAAAACAAAACAAAGTAAGCAAGCAAGCAAAAAAACACACAACAACAACAACAACAAATCAACCAATAAGCCAACACAGAAGAAAAACCACACTCAAAACAGAAAAATCTCTGCTTTTCCTTCTATTCTGACTCTCCATCACCTCTTCACACTCCCTGATGGCACTGGAGTCTTCGGTGTGTCATATAGTATACCCCTTTGTCCCATCAGCTTGACTGGATTCATTGCAATGAGTCATTGGTCTGATTCAAGACCTCTAGTTGTTGGTACACCATCCTTACTAGATCCTCACTGGAGTTGGTGTGTCTTGGAGATCTTGCAGGTATCATTCTGCAGAACCAGGCCCTTCAGGAGCTCCCTCAGGACCTAGATGGGGTGGGTCAACCCAAGGCCCAGCTGTGGGTCTGGGTGTTAGACAGGCAGGTCAGATTGAGCCACTGGGAGGGACCACCTGCCTCAGGCATGGTGTTGGAGTCAGCTCCCCTACATGTAATTCCCCAAGGTAGGTTCATCCTCGCCTGTGGTGAGGGGTGGGGACCATCTCTCCCGAGTGCGGGGACAGCTCTCTTGCTGTAGTGGGCAGTGAGAGGCAAGACCCGCTTTCCCAGGGCAGTGACAGACAGGGCGGGCTCAGTAGAGCCCTTTGGTTTCATCTCGAACGATTCTTAAGACCTCCTGAGATGACACTGGCCACAGACACCAACACAGATCCCAGCTGCAGCTGGATCATGGACCGATACATGGCCCTAGGCAGCAGCTTAGACCCAGATGACATCCTGGCTCTGTGTGAAAGGAATATGTGGTCACCAGACACCACCAAAGCCTCAGGTTGCACCCCTGGACCTCTCTGTGACCAGTGGCAATGCAGGATCTGAGCCTCAGGTCAGACCTCCAGTTGCAGTAGGACCATGGACCCCAGCATGGTCCTTAGCAGCAGTCGGGTCTGGACATCACTGGCCCCAGTGTCAGCATGACCCCAAGAAACAAACTTGGCCTTTGATCTTGACTGTCTGCATGGCCTTCGATGGCAACAGGACCATTGGACATCAGCACAGACATGGCTCTTAGCTGCTGCTGGGCCCAGATGTTGCCAGCCATTGAGTAGCAGTGCAGTGCAGGCCACTCGGATATGGATGCATCCTGATCCTCAGACACCAACCTGGACTTCTTCTTGGCTCTCGGTGGTAGCCTGAGGCAGGTATGTCAATCTGGACCCTGGCTGCTACAGGGCCACAGACCCAGACGTGACTCTTTTATAGGCAGCCTGGGTTCGGGTGACACCCTGGCAATGGGTGCCCATATTTGTATGGCCTCTGCTGTGATGTGGCCCCTCTGACTCCACCCAAGTGTTAAGCTTTGACCCAGATCCCAGGCCTTTGCATGGGCCCCAGTGACAACCTGTGCCACAGAGTTCAATGCAAACCCCATCTTCAACTGGGCCAGTGACCCAGACATGGACTCAGGCAGCAGCTTGGCCTGGTTGACATCCTTGTTCTGAGGGGTAGTTCCAGGCACTCAGTTCAGGATGCTTCTGATGGCATCATGGACTCTGGATGCCAACAAGGCCACAGGATGTGGCCCAGACCCCAAGCTTCATGTGGCCTTTAGGTGCACTGTGGGGCCATGGGCATCAATATAGACCTCAGCTGCAGTAGAACCATAGGCACAGACATGGTTCTCAGCAGCAGCCTAAGCCTGATGGCCCCAGGTGATGGCAAAGGGCACCCAGAGTACTATGACCCCAGTGGCAGCATGGCTTGTGGACTGGAACTAGGCCCCAGGAGGCTGCCTAGGTCTCTGGAATCAGCATGGTGCTCAATGACAGCAGGAGCCATGGATATCAACACAGACCCCAGCTACTTTAGGGCCAGAAAACCACACACGGTCCTTGGTAGCAGCCTGGTCTGGACATCGCCATGGTCCAGGGTGGCAAGCAGGCCTCCTTCAGTCTATTCCTCATGGCCTTCGCCATGGACTCAGGAGGAAAGCTGGCCTTGAACATCGGTCCAATCCTCTCTACCTACCTTTCTTCCTTTATATGTCTTTCCATGACACACGAACCATTCTGCTTCTCTAACAATTTTCTGTCCTTTATTTCCTTAAAAATGAGGGGGCCCATATGCCCAGTAATGGCACCAGGCAAGCCCCTGGCTGTCCTCCTGCCAGTCCAGTACCAAAGACCCTGGCTGGCTTTTTTCTTGCCTGCTGGGAAGGCCCCAGTGTTCTAACAAACTTGCTTGACCTTAAGTGGAAGCTTATGCAAGATCTTGTCACCCCAACTTTCCTATATTCTTTATTATTTCTGATTCTCTGCTCCTCCTCTTCAGGAACCTGTCACTGAAGAATGCCTAGTTGGTCCTGACCAAGAGAAAACAGACATGTTTGGATTTGAGGAATGAGTGAAGGAGCAACATAGCAGGAGAAGAAAGGAAGGGCACGATGAGAGCCAGCTGGGTGCTACAGTCATCGAGCTCTGAGGTGACAAGATGCTATTGAAAGGGGAGGAAGGCAAATGGCAGCTGATTCAGGGTTTATGTTGAAAATAAAACTACATGGCCTTGATGTCTAGTAGAATTGAAAATGTGAGGTAGGTGAAGGCAGGAAAACTAAGGGTGGACCTTGTCACACCAACCCCGAATTCTGAGGCCATGCTCAAAGTAGGGAGCCAGGAGGAACTGGTTTGCATATCCATTGTTTAACGTAAGTGTAAATAAGTGCTCGGGTGTAATTGAAGCCTAAGGCAGACATGTGGTGAAATGGAGGCGGGAGATTATGAGAGTGATCGGGTTCTAAATCACAAGGAGGGAGTTGTTCTTCAAAAACTGGCTGCTCCCAGGGACTCAATGACTCACCAAGGAAGACGCCCATCCACAAGAAGAAAATCTTATAAACGTAGGTGATTTTTCCGTCCTCAATGTTTCACTCAATAGAAGGAGAATGAAAACAATAGTTTCAGGGTTCCCCCACTAAAAAGCAACAGAAAGGATGCCCTGTGGTGCATATGTGCCTTCTTACAGCTCCTGGAAGATTTTTTTACCTGAGCATCACCCATCCATCGCCCTTTCCTCACTATGTGAGATCCACCTAGATGCAAAGTCTGTGGGATCCGATTGCTCTCCTTTTAGATTTTCATGGAACCTGGGTCATTTCCCCAGTCTTTTTAGACTGGTCTTCTCAGGTCCACTCATGGTCAGACTTTTCTTGATGCTTGCTTACATGCCACTATCAGGACACATCATCAATATTGTATAAGCTTTAAAGGATAGCTTTCGCCACATGACACCATGGTGGACCCGAGGGGCAGAGCAGGAAGAAGAAAGAAGGACCATGGTCTGTATTAAGTGACAGGACTTCAACACTGGTTCTGATACTGAAAGTTTGATTCAAGAGATAAAGAGGCTTCTGGGAGGTGTCACAAGGCTGCTTTTCATTGTGTGGCAAAGCAGCTGTTAAAGAACAGTGCACTTTGCTTAAGTGAGTCTCACTCGGTGGATTAATGGACTCCTGAACATAAAAATTGCCCAGTCCTGACCTGTGTCTATTCCGGTCCCTGGTTCTGAAGAAGCAAGCAAGGTATAATTGCATGGTTTGGCTGTTTGCATACAAAAAGGGAACTCAAATGCATCTTATATGTGAGTGCTTGGAGGGAGAGTAGAAACGCATTCATTAGTTGAAAGAGCTGAACATTCTACTAGATGAATAAGAGACGCTCTGCTCATTGAGCGCTTTGTAAACGGAAACTCTAAGTTAACAAGAATGAAACAAAATGGCCCAGTGGCAGAACTATTTGTTAGACCTAAAAACAAGAGAAGCAGCTCCACAACATCATGTGTGGCCCTGCAGAGAAATGGCCAGAGTCTTTGTAAATGTGTTATGTCTGCATAATCTAAAAAATGCACGTCAATAAATATTTCAATGCTTCCCACTGCTTAAGTTCGTCCTAGGAAACAAAATGCATCTATCTCATCTTCTTGGATGTGTGTGTGTGTGTGAGAGAGAGAGAGAGAGAGAGAGAGAGAGAGAGAGAGAGAGAGAGAGAGAGAGAGAGATCACGCATGTGGGAGGGGATATGTGGATTTGCATGTTAATTTGGGGAGACACATTCACATGACAGACTCAAAAGTGTCTTTTTCTGTCTTCTGTCTTATTTCTTGAGACAGGCTTTCTCACTTAGCCTTGAGCTCACAGTTTGCCACTATTCACTGACCAGCAAGTTCCCAGAATCCTCCTAGTCTCTACCTCTCTAGCACTGGGACTACCATCATGTATGTACTACCATGTTGGCTTTTCACATGGGTTCAAGGGTAACTTGTGTGCAGGACCTTTACCAACTAAGTCATCTTGTCAGTGCTCCTATCTGGCTCTTTATGTTTAAAAAACATTATTATTGTTTTTGCTGTGCTGGCAATTAAACCTAGTGCTTTTGCATATGCTAAGCAAGTGTTCTACCATTGACTTTCAGCCACAGTTTTCAGGAAGTAACTCAGAGGATGCTACACCCCCTTTCCCCATTGTTGTCACTTAGGATAGTGTATATACCTAGTTAGGGATAGCTTCCTATTGTTTATGGTTGGGATTGGAACAAGGTGTTCAGGCTTGGATACCTCTGTCAGATGACTTTAGGGTTTAGTTAAAATAGATAGTTAGGATGTGACATAAGCAGATTGTTGTATCTTCTTATATTTTACCTTTATGATTGTTAAATTTGGATACTTTACACTGTTAAGTTTTAATCCTCTTTTAGACTAAAAGGGGAATTGTAGGGGAAGCTGTAGCCACGCCTACTTAGGGGCTGGCTACAGGTGTGCCTAACTACACTTGTGAGAGCATGGTCAGGGTGACGTAGAGCTATACTGGGATGGGACTGTGTACTCTCTTTCAGTTTCACTTTTGGGCTTGCGTACAGACTGCTGCCACGCCGGCTGGCTAGGTTGCTCTGTAAGGCATTTCCCTATTAAATACCCTTATATTTCTACCTGACTCGTATTGGTAATTTCCCACAATACAGTTTTGTTTTTCCCTGGATATCTAAACAATTAAATTCCTCAACTTCTGCCTCTGACTATCTACCTTGTGTATAAAAGCCATGATCTAAGTCAGAAAAACTTGTAGTATGTTTTAGTTTTTCCCAGCGGAGTTCCGCAGCTCCTTGCTCTGCTCTGGCTTTGTGATGGGCCAAACTGACCTACATGACATTGATAATTTTCAAATCCAAGTCACCAGGAGAGCTTTAGAACATGGCTCACTGCTTTTCCCACCCAGTGTGAAATATGTGAGTTGGAGCCTATGATTCTTCTCTTTGGCTGGTTCCTAGGCAAGGATGAAGCTGAGGTTCCCCAGACCACACTTTGAGAACCAATGAGCTTACTGCTCCTTGTTCTCTGATCCATTCACTTTCTTCCTTAATAATACAAGTGAGTATGCTTTTGTATCAGTGCAAGTGGGCCTCCAAAGCTTGTTTAGCATTCCATAAGCACTATAATTGCGGACATTTGTGGCTTCCCTCTTCTTTGCTTTGTTTCCTTTTATTTATTTTTCTGGTTATAACTCACCCTACTGTCCCTCTACTGTGATTTGATTTAATCAAAAGCACCCAGGTACGATAGACTAAGAATCACCATTCCATCATCAATGTTTAATGCCCAGAGTTTGGACTGGGAGACCAAGCAGGAATCTGATCTCCCAGAGTACATTCCCCTGGAATTCTGAGAGAGCTGTTCACCCAGAGGCAGAGTAGACACACGAATGGAAAACAGCAATGGTTCCTCTGAATGCACTAAAAAACACCCACATATGAACAGTTTAGCTTGTCTTTGAGCTTTGGGAATGAATTCAACGATTTCTAATGTAAGTTAGCCACTTCAAATAATCCAATGAATATAATGGGGACTTTTCTCTCATGAGAAAAAAAAAGAAAAATGAAATTTGCTTCAGCTTCCCGAGGATATCAAATCATCTGTTCTCTACTAGGAGGGGGAACCTCCCAGGATTCCCAGATGTATTTGCAGCAAGTAAATACATGGGAAGCCTTACAGCCATAAATGCTGATTCTGCCCCCAGGAAAGGGGCTACTCAAAAGTCTGAGTCTATCAACTGTCGGAAGCTGCAATTTTATAAAAACCGTTGAAATGTATATTGGGTAGGAAAACCGTCCTCCTTGATGGAGCCTGGAGGTTCACATGAGGAGAGCAGTGCGACTGGATGAAAGGAAGGGCGGAGGCAAACACTAGGGCGGGCAGTGGGAAAAGAGCTGACTGGGAATCAGTAGTGAAGACGGTTTTTGCTGAGGCGGGGAATCCAGCTTCTGCCTCAGTGCATGTCCACAGCCTTCTCCCAGCTTCCGTTTCCACCACTTCCTTCACAAGACTAAAGGTGTGTGTCATAACCACGTGCTAGAGAGACCGGGGTGGGCGTGGAGGGGTGCAAGGGGAGCTGTTTTTTCAAACGTCAATAATTCACCAATGACCTGAGAATTCATTCTGTGTCATTAAGCTCAAAATGGGGCTTGAGATTCAGCATTTCGAATCAGTTCCCAAGTGACACCTGTGGCGCTGGTCCACGGTCATTGGCCACCAGGGCTAGCCCCACAGGCATGCACCCGTATAGCAGCCACTCAGGAAGAGCAACTCCATAGGCATGCTTAGTACAACCTGCCATTCAGGGCAGCTTGCACAGGCATGCCTAGTGCAGCCAGCATGTAGGGCGGCTGGAGAGGCATGCACTAGTACAGTCACCCATGCAGGACAAGGTAAGGCCATCATGCATCCCTGGGCCACCTTCAGGTCCTTATTGCACCTTCTTACCTCCCATCATCTCATAGGTGTTTGGTTGGCCCATATCCCTGCTGCCTGCATCACATAAGATGCTGGAAGGTTTATGTTTTCCTTCCTTTGATGTAAGTGACCCTGAGACAGATGTAGAGGTTATCCAACCAATCCCTGTAGGATGACAGACCTTTCTCCTGTACTAACCTGTTCATTCGTCTTTGGTTTTCAGATAAATCTTATAACTTGGTGTGTGTGTGTGTGCTCGGGTGGGTGCGGGCACACGCTTCTGTATTGTTTTGTGGCTTCTCTCCCTGACTTAGGGAAGAAGAACTATACAGAGATCATCATAGCTGCCCTTTGTATCATTACTGCTGTGGTTGCTATGTAGTCTCCCTGTCTAGGGCATGGAAGATTATTTTCTTGAATAATTTCAATCTTTCATTGCTTGATATGATTTTTACTCCAGTGACAGCTGGTCAGAGCAGCTCAATAAAATTTTATTAAACAGCCCTATGTGTTAAAGCCCTCATGAGAACAGTAGTCTAGGTTTTCAAGTTGATTGTAACCCTGGAGAAAAACTTGGACAAAAGGGGAATCCACTTATGTGAAACTGAAATACTGTCCCAGTAGTGGTGACCTGTGAATGAGGGGTGTGCACTTGATCACTGGTTACGGCTCCATAGCAGTCAGTGTGGCCAGGCAGGGTTTTCTTCTAGTTCTTTGAGAACCTCTCAACTCAGCATCGATGTTAAGCAAACACATATCTGGCTACCACAGAATTTGCAATTTTCCTAAATTTCCCCTTCAGTGCATGGACAGTCCTACTCAGTGATTATGTTTAGTAGTTAGCATGGGGAAAGTTTAAATCACTTAGTTTGTATACATATATTACTTTTCTCACAGCTGTGACAAAATACCTGGCAGAGGTCATTTAGGAAGGATTTACTTGGGACTCCTGGCTTCAGGGGTGCAATCAATCACGATGAAGTAGGTGTTGTCAAGTGGTGCTGTGTGGTAGAGACATGCAGGTATAAAGATGAGGAAGCAGATACTGGATGGGTCATGATGTTCAAAGACCTTTCTCCAGCAACCCAGCCAGGCACCGTAGCCTCCCCAAGCAGAACCACCAGCTGGGGGGCCAAGGGTTGAAACTCCAGAGCCTGTGGGAGACATTTCACATCTGAACAGTAGCAGCATGCTTTCTACTCTGTCCACCTGGCTTCCTAAGCACTATGCAGGCATGCACACCATGGCATCTCGAGAGAAGGGCATGCTTGTCCTGATTTTGCATGTACAGTAACTGATGCCTTTAGCGGTCAGTTGTGGGTGAAGCATCCGATGGCAGAGCCTGCATGCAGACCTGGGAAGCCTGACTTCGGTCTCATTGTACTTCCTAGTGATCCACAGGGCTTGTGCATTGAAAGAACGCTTGCTAATACATTAATCATTTCCCAGATGAATCTTCACAACATGAACTCTTCAGAAGAACTCCTAAAGATTTAAAAAAATAAATACAACTAAGAGGTGTTGGGAAATTGGATGCAGAAACTTTTTAAAGTGACTCTAAATATTTTAATCCCTTATTAGTTAATGCTGTTTTGATTTAATCAAAAGCAGCCCAGGCACAATAGCCTAAGAATCACCATTCCATCATCAATGTTTAATGCCCAGAGTTTGGACTGGGAGACCAAGCAGGAATCTGATCTCCCAGAGTACATTCCCCTGGACTTCTGAGAGAGCTGTTCACCCAGAGGCACAGAGTAGTCGCGTGATTGGAAAACAACAACGGTTTCCTCTGAATGCACTAAAAAACACCCACATATGAAGAGTTTAGCTTGTCTTTGAGGTTTGGGAAAATGTTCCTTTTCTCTGGTTCTTTGTTTTACAAGGTTTTTTTTTATTATTTTGTTTTAAATGACTCAGTTTCTATGGTTGTAGCATAGTGTTCAATTTGTTGGGTCAATACAGAAAGAAAACAAAACTTGAAGCCTAGTCATCTGGAGGCCTGGCATCAGTTTCAGCTGTGGACCTTTGGTGAGTAATGCAATGGCCTTGGGCCCCTGATTCCTTGCTGTGGAAGGAGAAAGTGCAGCCTGCTGCTCTCTGTGGGATGTTGCCAGTTCTCAGTCTGGCTCGCCCATGACCGCTTACTCCTATTTAACAAAAGCATGGGAGTCAATGTCCTTTCATTCCCTTTTCATTAGTCAAACTATGACCCAGCTGTTTTAAAGAAACAAAGCATAGACAAGCAAATAAAAACAAACCAAAGATTTAATGACATAGGAGTGCCTTGCTCTTGCAAATTCCAGCTTGCCTAATCAGTCAGCTCTCTTAACAGCTCTCTGAGCAGCAGTGACTCAAGGATCCAGACCCCTATCATTCTCTTTCCCTCTCCCTGGGTTAGGGGTGGAATTCAGGGCCTTACCTATGTTAGGCAAGCACTCGGCCACCAAACTACTCCCTAGCCTTTCTCATTCAGCATTTCCTTCCTTCCTTCATTTTTTCCTTCCTTCTTTCCTTCCTTTATTTTTTTCTTCCTCCCTCTCTCCCTCTCTCCCTCTCTCCCTCCCTCCCTCCCTCCCTCCCTCCCTCCCTCCCTCCCTCCCTCCCTCTCCTCCTTCCCTCCCTTCTTTTCTTCAGAATTAGTTGATTGCCTGTCAGGTAATGATGTCAGGAAACATCTGTTGAGCAGTGTCACTCCACCACTGAGCCTTGTCCTTACCCCTCTGAGTCTGGGTAGCTAAACCTCATTTAGTCATCAAAAACATACACAATGGCTTCAACACAACAGCTTCTTCAGATTCTTGGTAGTCAGCACAAGTTTTCTCACACAGTGGGTGACAAAAACAAAAAAAAAATTGTACTTACTACCATTCAAGGTTGCATTTAAAATGAAGTCATAATCTAACATTTTTTTGACAAATGTAATTCCAAAACTTAGTATGATAACGTGAATTTGTTTGAGGTCCAGTCAAAATGTTCACCTCCATGTGTCAGAGTCATGGGCAAACTTTGATTTCCAAAGTGCAACCAGCCTTCAGACAGCTTGCATGTCTCTAGATTGGTGATGCATCATTGGTTGTTCGCCAATGACAGACTTGAAGCAAGTGAATCTTGCATCCCTGACTAACCTCATGAGCACACCTCAGTTTTTTCAGTCTCTTCCTTGGCCTCCTGATATTTGATCCTCTCCATCTTGGCCAAAGGCCTCTAGCTCCTGTACACTGCTGTGAGTTTGCTCCTTGGTGTCACGTGTTCCGGGCTGTCAGTGAGGGCCAGGGATTTCTCCCACACTCAATTCCTGAAAAGACCACAGACCACATCACTGGACACCATTCTGTTTAGCCAGCCTCTAAAGAGCTCAGAAAAGGCATGTTTACAGTCATAACACACCTGTCAGAAGGTTCCAGACTCTGGAGAAATAGGGGGCCAGTTCTAAAGGGCACACACAGCTAAATTCTGCAGACTGCATCATCAGCCCATCAGTTGGGAAACTAATCCTAGTCTAAATTAGTATTTTGATCCTGTCTCTTTTTAAGGCAAGAATACTCAAATGACCCTGCCCTGGCCACAGAAACCTAGATATTTTATCCAGGGACAAGGGTTGTTCTTTGTTTTTCTGGTAGAAAAGAGCCAAAAAGGACATTCTTGACCCTGATTCTTTCTTGCCCTGTCTTGACCGATTCATGCCCTAGAACCCAAGTAGCTCTTTGTGAGGTTACCAGGAGCTGATAGGCTTCTGGGAGTGGCCAGGAGCATTGCAAAGCTGTTGGAGCAGACATCAAGTTTCAGAGTCAATGCCAAGGACTCCAGATCCACACTCTTTATTATGTAAGAAAAACAAACACCTATTTGTTTAAACCAGTGGTGTCATTTTCACTGAAATGTATTCATTGTACATTTATTTTACTTTATATAGGACTTCATTACACATGGAAGAATGAAAGAGATTAAATTAGGCTCTTTATCCATTCATCTAGGTAGTCCTTTTGTCCTTTAGTTTTCAGTATACACTTACCTTGCACAGGAGATTTCATTGTGGCATTTCACATGTGTGTACAGTATACATTTACCAAATGTACTTCACAGTCTTCTTATCCCCGTCACTTCCATTGCTCTTCCTCCTCCCAACTTGTCTCTCTTCTACTGTTGTGTCTTCTTTTTTAATCACCCTATGAGTTTCATTTGAGTTGCTCACAGAAGGGTTGGTGAGAGGATGTTAATGGGAAAGCATGATATATGGCAGGTGGGCGAGCACTAGCAGTGGCTACACCAATGAAGAATTGTTTGCTGCTTCCCTGGCAACCATTAATTGTAAATAATCCTCCTGGAGTGAAGGAACCTCATGAGCATTTCCCTTTCTCATGACAAGATATCTGTGGGCCCAGTCTTGTGTAAGTAATTGCACAGTTGTGAATTCTGGGGTACAGCAGCCACCGTGCCATCATGGCTTGGAAGTCTGTGCTCCATACCATTCCCTACTTGCCTTTGGCTCTTCCATTCTTTCTGCCCCTTCTTCCGTGAAGGGGATTCCTGAGTCTTAAAGGGGGAGCTACAGATGTCCCATTTATGGCTGGCCATTCAACAGTCACTTGTCCCCAGCACTTTGTCTAGTTAGGAGTCTCTGTATTTACCATCCATTGCCTACTGCCAAAAGAAGCTTCTCTGACCAAAGCATGTACGGTGGCACTAATCTACGGGCACAAACACTGTAATTTAGGAGGAAGTTTGATGGGCACATCATATCCACTTAGAAAAACAAAAACACAGCTTCCTTACTAGGGCCTGGGACTCCACCGGCCACAGGAGTCTGGCTGAGTTTACAGTACCCGATGTAAATTCCCCATCCTCCCATGGAATCAACCAGAAGTTGGATGGTTACCCACACAACAGACTCGCCACTGTTGCACCAGTGGTGACACCTTGCCTGGCTGGTCAGTATTGCTGCATTTGGGGGTTCACAGCTGAGTAAGTCTGTTGTTGACAACACTAGTCCTCTACATAGCACCTTCCACTGTGGGGCCCAGCAGGGAGGAAACTTGCATCACACTTCCAGTGTGATCTCGTGATGCCTTGTGACCACAGCATGTGGTGTCTTCAGCAACATGATCTTATCATCTAGTTCTGGTGGTTAACCAACAGCAATGCCAATTGCCTGTATGGTTTTAGGGGTAGCAGAGGCCTCCCTGACCAACAACTCATAGCCAGTAGCTAACTACTGGCATTGGAGATTTTATTTAATAGCCTATGGCACTAGGGATATAATCACCCATTCAAACAACTTTTTAATTTTATCTGTTATATGTTTGTGTGCATTGTGGAGGCATGCACCTGCCCTGGACACAGCACACACACACCACAAAGGTCAGAGGTGGGAGGATCTAGGAGGAGCTGGAGGGGAAAAATATTAACAAAATATCTTGTATAAAAATAATTGTTTTTAAAAAAGAGAATGTGTCTTATTCTCACCTTCCAGGATATTGTTCTAGTATCCTTAGACACACCTACGAGATTGTAAGAAAAGCATGGCAATTACCTTTCTTTGTAAGTATAAAATCATTTCAAAGCAAGACAGTAGAAAATCATTATAACATTCAAGAAAACAAAACTAAATTCTTGGTGATGCTGATTCTTATGGTTTAAGTATCAAGCCCATAAGTGAGCTATTATATACAGAAAAAATAGCAATACAAAATTAATGTACACTTTTAAAAAGATTCATTTTATTTAATGAGTGTTTGACCTGGATGTAAGCATATAAACCTCTCATTTTCCTGGTGCCCTTTGAGGCAAAAAGAGGACATTGTATTGTCTGGAGTCACAGACAGATGTGAGCCACCATGTGAGTGCAAGGAACTGAGCCTAGGTCCTCTGCAAGAGCAGCAAGTATTCTTAACCACTGAGCCAACTCTCCAACCTTGCCTTTAATCTTCAATAGCTGCTCTGTTTCAGCCCCAAGCTTTTAATAAAACAAGAATCCATCATTCATTCATTCATGCACGCATTCATTGGATGAAATTTGTTAACATCTGCCTTGCATATGATGGTGCTCTAGTCTTCTCACTGAACTTTCACCCCATGGCATGCTTTACAGTTGTGAGACCTGATTTCTGCAAGGTACATCTAGAAATATCAATGATTTTCACAAAGTCGCCATTTTTCTCCGCACTCCCTTTTGGAAAATCCTTCCCCATCTCCAGAAGTCAGAGGGTTAAGCCCCCATCACCCAGCTTCCCAAGATAGAGCTGATGAGGAGAACCCCTGGTCCAGTGTGTGCAACCAGGTTCTCTTTCCTGGGGACCAAGAAGAGAAAGATGGAGGCATCATGAGCTCCGTTGGGGGGCGTGGTTGCATTGAGAGGATATGAATAAAGCTTCAGGGTGAGGCCATTGGAAATGGTGGAGCCATAGAAGTGACTGAGCAAACAAAGCAACTCATAGGAAGAGGACCAGACACAGCAGAATGAGAACTCTCCACAGACACACGTAGAACCAGATAGCATTGCCTTCCCAGAGGTCTCCTGATCAGAACTGGTACAGAACCCAGTTGGATGCTGTGTGATACCTTTTACATCCATCCAATAATTCTTTTATCACTGGAGCCTTCCTGGTAGAGCCCCTCCTCTTTTAGCCAACAGCTGCCGAGGCGGAAAATGAAGATCAAAGCTATCAAACCAGGTATACATAACAGCTGCTCCATTTAAGGTAACACAGATGTGGTCATAGTGGATTACCTAAATGTGATATCAGTTTTCTTGCTAGAAGATATTTGAGTGAAAATTGTTAAGTGAACTAAGATCTTCCTACTGACTCATGAAGAGAATAAGTGAGCAGCTGTGGTCCTGAGAACATGCAAGTAGAAGTGACCCTTGGGAGACCTTGCAGGGTTTAGAGGGCTGGACTGCAGTAATATTGGTTTCAAGGAATTTTTAGAAGAATTCTGACAGCCCCTACAGGTCAGTCTCTCACAGGCCTAAGAAAATATAGTATGAAAATACCAGGTAGGAGGAAAGAGAATTATTTTAAAATGATAAAGGAGTAAAAGCCATGAATAAGGAGGAGGGAGCCTTCTAGAATACTTTAAGGAGGCTTGCCACACTCAGGGAGGGGGTCAAGTGAAGAACTTCCATGGGGCCAATAGTAGCTTCTTGATTTTTTTAACATAACTGGCGCATGAGCTAAGGATGTCTGGCGTTAAGGTCTGCTAAGCTCCACCCCCCTTTGAAGGGAGATGTTATTCTGTATGTCTCTCTTATTGGTTGATGAATAAAACACTGACTGGCCAGGCAGGAAGATAGGCAGGACTAGGAGACAAGGAGAATTCTGGGAGGTGTAGGCAGAGGAGGAATTGCCATGTAGGACAACAAAGGACTAACAGGTCCAGAACCTTCTTTGGTAAGATAAGACCACATGGAAATACTCAGATTAATAGAATTGGGTTAAAAATTAAGAGAGAGCTAGCCAATAAGAAGCCCAAGCCACCAGCCAACAGTATTATAATTAATATAAGTCTCTGAGTGTTTATTTGGGGCAAGGTGGTTGTGGAAATGGGCGGGAAACCCCTCAACATCCCTTAGTGAAGTACAGGGGTGACCATGCCAGTAAGAATCTATTACCAGTGGTCTCAGCTGAGAAGCTGGACGGAAAAGGGAGGAATGCAGAGACACTCTGTGGAGAAGAAATCCTTGTCCCCACACATCAGTGGCCTTTAGGGGTAAGCCTTAGTTCACCAGGCAGTACCGAGACTGTATGAAGAATCAATGCTATTATCTTGAAGCCCAAATTCCATCATACAAAAGTTACACACATTGCTTGCATTTGAGTGCTTTATTATATTGGAATTGCAGTGATATTAACATTTGTACAAATGCACAAAATCTTGTCTCTTCTTGCTAGAAAGAGAAGTAAAAATCTGGCCTAGTCGAACAGTCTTAATGAACTCATTGTCCACTGGTAACAATAAATGTGTTCACAATGCAACAAAAAGCTAAACAGAAAATTAAACACAATAAAATGCTGCAGCAAATATTTACACATATGTACCCCCCAAGTTTTTTTTCTCCCTCCAATTGGAAGGTGGTTGCTTTACAGAAAGACATACAAACACAAAGGCTTTGCTGTTTACAATGACAAACAACCCCAAGTCCAGAACTTAAAGTGACGGCACCTTTTTCTGGGGGGCAGGGACTTTTTCAGTCAACACTTATTTTACACAGTGCTAAACTTCTTTTATTCTATTATATTTTTGGACAATGTTTCCATTCCAATTGTCCTAGAACATTGTGTTTGAACAGAGCCATTATTTGGGAGTCTTTTCAGAAGATCCCAAGTATTATGTACTCTCTGTGGAGAACATTTCAAGCTTATTTTTTTCCCCTCAGAAACAATCTTCAAAGGCAGTGTTCCTCTCTGTGAGGCAGAGGAGATTAGCAGAGGTCCTG
The DNA here is from genome assembly GCF_003668045.3 of Cricetulus griseus. NCBI lineage: Eukaryota > Metazoa > Chordata > Mammalia > Rodentia > Cricetidae > Cricetulus > Cricetulus griseus. The sequence goes on from NC_048601.1 coordinate 87,641,003, forward strand.
GAAAGGCAGGGGTGGGCAGGTCTTCCTGCCTGCAGCTGCTTGGGAAGGGTCCTTTCCCTTGATTCCCTCCACGGAGCACCACTACTTTCTCTTGCAATTTTAGCAGTGTGGGGCATTCAAAAGGAGCAAATGAGAATCTAATGCATTGATTGTGTGGAAGATTTTAATGATGTAGTTAAAGCTAATTTATTCAGGTCCCACATTCTCCAATGTGAGGTGAAACGATTTTATGTTTTAAAGAATCCCTATAAAGTTCTAGGATAAAAACCCAATGCAGGGAAACCTTAAATGGCTTAGGAAGAAATTCCTAGGTCCTGACTTCTAATGAGCTAGACACTTTAACTTGGTTTAAATATAGCAGTCGATTATCGATTCCCTTCCTGATGATAAGCTTGGAAAGGCATCAGAGGGCCACTTACTGGTATTAATGTTTGAACAAAGGCTGGCAATTTGGCTTTACTCTATCTTCAGTTTGCAGTTAAATAGGTTTTTCTTTTTCAAAAAATAGATGATTTATAAGGAAAAAATATATAAACACTCTTTAAGCAATTTGGCTACAAGCATTACATCACTGAAAAATTCCACAAGGAATAGCAAGAGACTTTGAACACATGGACATATTTCTATTGTCACAACATGATGAGCTAGGCTGATTTGAGAAGTTCTTTGTGTGTGTTTTGGTATTGGATTTTTACTCCTAAGTTTATTGCTCCTTTGTCTTCTGCTCTTTCCTTAGGCTGTAATTATAAAACAGAGGTGCTGTCCTTAATCACACTACAAGGCAACATTATATTTTTGAGACCTAGGAACGAGAGCACAGGGCCACCATTGCTTCATGAGCCTTATGAAAACTATGGCTAGGACACCAGCGAAGTGTGCACCATGGCACACGAGAGGAGAAGTCTCCTGGCTTACCCAAGGTACTTTGGTTTAGAGGATGAGATAGAAAATCCTAAGTGTGGCTTAGTTGCTGCCTCACATCTGTTGCATAATATAGCAATTTTCAAAACCATGCAAGAGAGAAAGAGATCAAGTGGCCAAATCATATTGTGTCTTGGCAGCTCTGGCTCTTGGCATTCTTGGAGCACGCTACAGGAGGCCGTGAGAAGAGCTGCTTAGCCACGCTAGGAATGAGTGCGTACACATGAACCTGGTGTAAATATTTTAGAAAGTATTTGAAACAGTGCCGCACGGGGCCTTCACAGAACACTTGTAAAGGGTGGAGTCAAGGCAAGCTGAAGGTCAGGAACGAGGTTAGAGACAGAACAGCAAGGGGAAAGGGACCAAAGAGCTAAAGTGCGACTTTAAAATACAATTATTTTCAAAGCAGAAGAGAGGTTCTAAGTCACTGCTGTGGCATAGGCATGGCTTTACTTAGGGAAGGTGGCTTCCTTTCCCATTCCGATATGACAAAGGGACAGAGTTTGAAAGACCTAAAGCTGCTGCACGTTGTTCGGGATGGGCCAGGAGCTCCAGGCAGCTGAGTAGTCCAAGGTGTTCTTGGGAATGGTTGTGCAGCGAAGAGAAGGAGGAAGGCATTTTTTTTGAAAAAAAAAATGAAAGAGAAGAAAAACTAAGAAAGTTGTCCTGGTTCTCGTCACTGATGCCCTTTAGTCGAATTTGCTTCCTAAATGAAAGCACTTACTTTAGAAATGAAAAGAAGAAAGAAATGTTTTAAAAAGAAAACAACCTTGTTCAGAATGTAGATTAACCAGTAATGCACAGAGCAGCCAGCAAGCCTCCAAAGGTCTACGCACAGAGATCTGAGCATGGGCTTCCAGCAAGGGATGGAAGTAGCCATCCAAGACCCTGAAAAATGGCACCCTAGCGAGGGTAGTTTATTAAGGACTAACATTTTCAAGACACGTAGACCCTACAGAAGAATACTGTTCAAATGGAATGTTTAAAATAACATTTATTAATAAATATCTTATAAATTCTAAATTAATAGATTCCTGTTCAAATTTTGCTTTGGTCCTTGAATCCCACTGTATACACATACATACATACATACATATTTTCTTAGATGGTTTTATTACTCAAAGAGAGGGACATTCTACCCTAACTGGAAGGCTAGTTTTATAGCAGTTACTGGTGCTTCAAACAAAATAATCCCAGCTAAGGGCTGTTTTATTTTTTGTTTGTTTTTGAACTGAAGCTGGTTTATGATTTTAATGGCAAACTCTAAGCCACTACAATTTATTTTACTATCAGGCAACGGTCACCTGACCACTCCCACTGACACCTCTCTCGGGACTTGCATTTTATTTAGGGACTAGATAAAGTTGCAAGGAGCACAGGCTGAGTTAGTTACCCAAATTCTCACCACACACACAGCACATACTACTGATCTCCCACAGGTTATGTTATATGGTAACCTGCACATGTTGACATAAGGGTAGGAAAGGGAAGACGAGTGGCACCAGGGAACCACATGTAACTCCACATCTGGCTTTGAGATGAGAACATTCACCCAGGGCTGGGTTGAGGAAGGTATCAACGAGAGACAACGTGAGAATCCACGAGGCAGAAATACTCTAGGGCAGACTAAGTTACCAGCTCTCAGCACATTCGGCAGGGAGGGACTGGAGAAGTGCCCAGGAGGCTGGCCCGTACTTGAGAATCAGATCCCTTGATAACAGAGCCACAGCCATGCAGGAGTAAGGAGAGGCAGTGTTCCTGGGGCTTCCCTCTCCTCTTTTGGATGGGGGACTCTGAAGGTCGTCGTCATCTCTGATACACAAAAAGTCTGCTTGGTTGACATAGTAACTGGCTGGGAGGAAAAGATAATGGCACTAAAAGGATGCTGCCCTGGGTGGCCAGTGCATGACAGGCACTGCCAGGGACATTTCAGAAAGGCTCTGCCATCCAGCGAAGGGTGGGGTCTTTACTAGGGATAGACTGGGAATTAGAGTTCACCAAAAAGAGTTTTTCTCTTTAGGGATGTAGGAAGTACGGACAACAAGCTGGAACCCTCACTGCAGTATCCCCCTTCTCCAAACAAACACACCTAAAGGACTGCACGTAACAAGAAGGCAGTTCATTCTAATTACATGTTGAGAAAGGGCTGCTGTGTGCGGTGGCTTGCCTACTTAGCATAAAAAACAGACATAATTAAGCTATAAATTATGCACATCAGTCAAGCTGTCGCTGAATTAAGAAAACGCAGGCAAGTTCTTAACTGCAAAGCCTGCCTGTTTAACAGCTAAGTGTTTCAGTTGAGAGGTGGAAGAGGAGTAAACTAAAATTGTCATTTCTGCGGCAGGTCACTCCCTGGACATTGTGGCAGTACTAGTGGATTTAAAGAAAGAAAAAGAAAAAAGACATCCATGTCTTCAAGTGCTATACATGCAGGCAGGAGAGAATGGCTCTTGTTTACTCAAAGCTCTGCCACTCCAACTCCCCCCCCCCTTTGTCTTTTGAGGGGAACAGAATATCTACCTGGTCTAAGGAAGGAATTTTGCAGAAGGTTACTTTTGATTTCAAACCAGAGCAATGAATATTAACTTCTTTCAAATATAAGGATTAAACATTTCCTAGGAAGACAGTTAGGTTAAACCATTCAGTTACTGCCGGAATTTGGGAAAAGTACTAACAACATGTATTCAGTATTTAAAATACTTGAAAACGATACACTTACATTTCCTAAAATACAATAGAAAATCCTGTGCACCACATCCTCTTTCTTCCCTTTTCATTTTTCTTTTTTTTTTCGTTTTGACTTTTTTTTGCATTTGTTTTTTTAATCTTAGGCCATTTAGCCAAGTCGTAAGCTTTACTGAACAGTCAAACTTGTCTCTCAAAAGCACAGCATACATGGAAAAATTGTTGATAAATATTGATTTTAAAAGTAAGTTATTAGATAAAACTGAAACTAGTTATAAAAATCATGCTTCGGAGCCCTCATATTTTCTTTTTTTCCACTAAAATAGATTTTTTTAAACTATAGTGAGCGAAAAAGTATATCCTTCCTTTACTGAACTCTTATAAAAGTGACAGCTTTTGTAAAATACTGTTCTTTTTAAAACCTACACTGTTCATAAACACACAATACCTGCACACACACTTGGGCACACACATTCATGTGCCCGTACACACACACACACACACACACACACACACACACACACACACAGAGAGAGAGAGAGAGAGAGAGAGAGAGAGATTAGGAGGTGAAGTATTTGGGCGGAGATGAAACACCAGCATATGCCTAGGCTGCTAGTGAGAAACATTAGCCCCTGTTATTTGTGAAACACGATATTAAAACACCAGCAGAGCGGAATGGCTTGTTTCAAGGAGGCACAACTGTGGCTCGGGTTTGATCTGCTTTTCATAATGGACAAGTCCATGGAAGTTGCTGAAAATATAAATCAGAACTGTTCACAGGAGTGCATCAGCCTGGCCACCTCCACTGAATTTGATTGGCAGCCAAAGAGTCGGTCTGTGCTCACAGACTGCAAGCACCCTGCAGAAACACTGGCCTTGCTTTCTCCCTCTCTGTCTCCAGGAGTGAGCCTGGTTTTGCCCACCAGAACAGCACAGTTCCATAGGCTTAGGAAAAATAATAATGATAAATCTTAGGCTATTAGCAGCTGATGATTGAACAATGTAATCTGTGTAGTGAACAGAGCCCTTCTGAACTATTATAGAGTACATGGATTTTTCAACATTATAGACAGGCCATAGAAATGAGTTGTAATTCGAGGGTGTGATGTCAGAGCCCACATCCTAATTTGAACTTTCACAGTTGGGGCTTACAAAGTCCCTTTCCCTAGTGTCTCCACAGCTGGCATTCAATAGTGCTTCACCTATAACCAAACCACTTTTTATTTGCTCTGGTTATTAAAAACATTAAATCAGGCACATTAAACATCTCCTGGTTACTATTTTGTAAAAGGCAAGAGTTGAATGAACTCCAGCTGTGGATTAAACTCAAGTGAAGCAATGGCTAGGTCCACAGTTTCAAGACTTGTTTTTTTTTTCTTCTTTAAACATTATTTTCTTCTTCACATGCAAAGCAAAAGGGGAAAGGGCAAAACAAAGGAAAGTCAAAACAAAGAGTAAATAAGGAATCCAGGGAAGGGATAGTGGAGAAGAATATTGGACATTTGAACAGTGGATAAGAGCAGGAGAGAGCTGAGATGCTTGGTGGCTTTCTTGGGTCCTGGGTGGACCATAATTCCTTTTTTTTTCTAGCAAGAAAAAAACTCAGGAAGGCCCATGTGTTCATCTGAGATTCTGGTGACATCACAGCACAAACTCAACATGAGTTATGACATCATCAGATTTCCCACCCAGTTACTGTGGGTCCATCTCACTTGACATCTGCGCATACCTCATTTTGGCTAAAAGCTGTAGTTTAACAAGATTCCTTGTTCCAGGCAAAGGGTTGGACTGGAAAGAATGAAACTATGGCTATATACAGGAAAGATTCCATTTATAAACAAGAAACTGGTACCAGAAAATTGGAGAAAAGCACCAAGGCGCTTCCCAAGCTGATAGATATTCATTGCATAACTCCCTTTTTCTTATATAACTAAGTATAAAAGACAACATTTCCATAACAACTATAAAAATGAAGGCCAGTCTTTGAAAGAGCTGAGGCGTCTTCCAGGTTTGAGTTAATTCTAAAAATGCCCTTTGGAGAAAGGATGTAAAGCATGCCCCAACTCTTCTCAGAGGCCAGGTCTGACCACTGCCTTTAAAGAATAGGATTGAGGTCTGTTCTGTGAGTCGTGAGCTGACTGAGGGTGGAGCTCCCCACGACCTCGCTGACGGCGGAGGACGTAGTGATGGTGTTATGCTGGATGACTGGCTGCTGTGAGCATGCCGGGACAGGGCTCGCAGGAGGACTGCTCTCTGGACCTAGAAGAGAACACAGACACACACAAATAGAGCTTTCTTGTGGGAACTCCTGGGGAACAAATAAAAACGTTATTAGGCATTTACTTCATGTAGAAGAGTTTCACACATTTTCTTCTGGAAGGAACGGCCAAAACTTCATTTTAAACCAAAGTCACAAGCTCAGCCTCCAGGTTTATAGCTATGTGTAAAACCATACTTTCTCCACCAAAGTGACTCCTTGTGCTTGAGTCTTGTTGTACGAACTTCCCCATTTTGTATTTTTAGATAGCCATTTGTATATTAAATGTGGAAAAATACTCACATGTGTTGAGAGAATCTGTGTGTTGCTCAATCTAAAAAATTATTTGAAAACAAATTGACCTTCAGCCATGAATCATTCTTCTTCCCACCATCACTTATACAACTAGAATCTAGTCTACTGATATTCCAGGTGCAGAAAATAGAGACAGGAAAAGGGGCCCCACTTTGCCTGCTGGAAACATCCCAGGAACTTGCCAGACTGGTGGGCAACAGGCAGCATCTCTTGAGACATTGGGCATGAGTCACCCAGTGCTGCCTCCCAGCCTGCAGAGTTCTCAGCATGAAGAACAGGCTGCTGGTAATTGGACCCCCACAGACTAGTTTCTTCCTGACTACAAAGCTTGAATTTGGTAATGCAGAAATGCCAGAAGTTATCAGGAAGTGGTAGGCGTGGTGCTGGAGAGGTCAGGAGAGAATGCCCAGCAACCCCCCATCTTCCAGCAGGAAAGCTTTTAATTACTCAGTAATTCCAGTATATCTTCCTACGCGTGCAACCTAGACTGTATTTTTCCATTTTAATAAAATTCAGTGCAAAATTGGTGACAAAAAAATGTGACTTCTGAAGAACGAACAGTGACTTACTTAAATATCCTTGCGATTCTTTCTGCATGGCTGTAATTGGGCAGTCTTTATGTGTTAACAATAGCTGTTTCAGCTGGGCCACCTCATTTTTCAACATGGACACTTCATTCTGGAAAGACATATTAAAATTGTGTTGAGCAGGCCGAAAGAATGCAAACACAAAGTCCCATCCACTTTCAACAACAAAATCATCCAACTTTATTGTCTGTGTCTAAACGACATTAAGAATATTATTTGGAAGGATTGATCTGAATTTTATAGCTTTCCTTCAATTTGTCCCTTTAATTTGCTATGGGTCTTTTGAAGAGGCCAGAGTTTAACTCAAGAAATGAACCCTGCTTAAAAAAACAGACCATACCCTTTAAGTGATGGACCCTGGAACCAGGTTATATAGGTGAGAGTCCCTACTCTTCACTGACCATGCAACTGGAGATAGATAAAACCTATCTATAGCTAACCCCAACCAACCTTATTTATAGCATCTAGAAAGTGGAATTAGAAACAGAACAATGAACAAAGAGCTTGGTGACACCCATGCCATGAACTTGACTTTCCAGGCACAAATAAATGAGAGAAGAACATTCCTAGGAATCTAGAAGTTACTTGAAAACTTTGGACTGTTTTTATTTTAAAAGAATATCTCCCATTTCCAAATGCATTGGGAGCATTGGATTCAACTGCACACTGAATAGATCCCTAATAAACTAACAAACCTCTCAACTGCAAAAGCTCTCTCCATTACCCTTCAAACTATAAAAAATGGTAATAAAAGAAATTCACCTAAGTATGAATAAATCACTTAATGGTACAGGAAAATGGTTCTTAAATCTGAGAGCATTCATGAAGTCAAATGGTACCTCCAACTTCCCAGTGAGTATGATTAATAGGGACTAGCCATAGCCCAAAGTGACTTTCCACAATTCTGGGGCAAGTGGAGCAACTTTATTGTACAGGGAAATTCCCATCAGCTATCAACCAGCTCTACTTTGAACTATACCTGAATGACGATGTGTAAATAACCTTCTTTGTTTCATCCACCATCAAGCTCTCCCTGTCTTTAAAATAGTATGTAGGAAAGGTTCACCTTTAGTCAATATATATATATATATATATATATATATATATATATATATATATATCTTTTAAAGTCCTGTTTAAAAAAAAATGACTCAAACTGAAACTGAGAACTCTGAAATGTCACACTCCATGCATACTTTAGCAATGATGCTTTTCTGAACACATCATTCCTGACACCTGTGCGCCTAGCAAAACTCTCAGCTGCAAATGATGAGACAATGGCACTTGGAAAATGAACAGAAAAGCCACCCTGCTTCTACTGTGGCCTAGAAAACAACCAGCAAAGTATGAAAACCAAACAAACATGGGGGTAGTTCCATGGGTCAAGGTGCTTGCCACCAGGAGTGAGGACTGAAGCTCAATCCCTAGGGTACACAGGGTGAAGGAGAGAATCAACTTCTACAAGTTACCACTGATCTCAGCAAGTGTGACATGGCCCATGCATACCCCACAATAAATAATTTTAAAATCAGCAAACAAAACCAAACTGGATTATTTTGCTTTCTTAACACTTCTTGAATTAAAAATCAATCTTGTTTGCAGATGATGGCCATCTTGGAGAAGGCGAATAAGTTCCATTTTATCACCACTGTGCCCTGGACAGTGACCCTTTATAGACAACATTTGAGCTCTAGTCACAGTGTGTCCATTGCTTCTTTTTTGAAATACCAATAATGCCAATAGCTTTCCACATTACTGGTGGGAGCACATCCCAAACTCTTTCACGAAACACCTTCTGTTTCTACAAAGCAATTTTACTGCAAAGTAGCACATACATTCAGGCCTCCTACTGAAACCCTTTCAAACTATATGGCAGCAGCATTTTGTCCATGAGTAAAGAAATACTTCATTAATAAACCAATATGCTGTAAGTAGAAAAACTGAGGTCTGGAGTGGTGTAAAGTTCTGTAAGGATAAAGAACAAGAACTGAAGAGATGGCTCAGTCCTCTTGCAGAGGGCTTGGTTTGGGTTCCCAGCATCCACATCATTGCTCAAAACTCTAGTTCCAGGAGAATTACAATGCCCTCTTTAGTTTCCATGGGCATTAGGCATGCACATAGTGTATATACATACATGTAAGGAAAACACTTATATAGATGAAAAAGCAAATTATATCTAAAAAAGATGTAGGAACTCAGACAGCATTGTAAAAGCACCATCATTTAAGGATAGAGCTGAATATGCACAGATTTCTGATGTTAGTAATTGTGTTAGTTGGCCCAGTCACAGTTTTGACAACATCAACAGAGAGAAGCAATCAGTGCCTGGCTTGAACACACATTACTCTGATGCTGTGGGGAATAAGCAAAAGCCTGAAAGCCCTGGAATTCACAGGAAAAGTAGCTCACTCATAGAATTGAACATTATAATCAGGTATCGGGGCTGAAGTGCTTGCCTGGCATGGGCAAGGCTCCTTGACTGTATCCCTAGCACTGCAAACCAAAAAAAAAAAAAAAAAAAATGACACCACTGCTAAGGACAGAGGTAGGGGTTGACTTTCCAAGTCACTCCACCAAAGTCCAAACCAAGATGGATGGACTAGTTGAATTCTTCCCAGAAAGACAGCTTCTTATTCCAGAGTGATTTTGTGTTGCTTTTCTATTGAGAAAGACAATTACCTATCAAATGAAGGAGCTGATCTCCATCTTCATTTGGATATTCTCACAGATGCTTATACTCCAGGCCTTATGTCTCACAAGGAAGCCCCTTTTTTCCACCCTAGATGACCAGATATTAACAATGCACAGTGCATAGTCATAGTTTCATCACACACAGAGAAAACAAAAACAAAACAACCCCTGTGTGTGTGTGCACATGTGTACACACTCATACTGAAAAAGAGTGTCTGGAACCTTCATCAGATGTCACAAGGGCCCTTTAACTTGACAGAGGGCAAGAACTTGTGTCCTAGGGAGAGGAGACTAAATGGGACGCTCTGTGCAGACATGGAGACATGGCATCTTTAGACTCTGCATCCAAAGAAGACAGAAGCAGGGAATACACAAACACCAGACTGTGCTTCTAGTCAAAATCGTTTTCAAGGTAAGAGGACTAGAATCACCTTGAATTCATTTCATAAGAGAAAAGCCAGATAGCAAATGTTTCAAAAGTGCATGAAAGAAGTCAAATTTGGCCTAGCAGTTCAGCAAGGAAATAAAAGCCAGAACTGTGTGAGGCATCAACTCACTTTATGAATGAAGGAAAAAAAACACCTTTGAAGTTCACCTTTGTTGGTTGTCATGCCAGTTCTAGGTGCTCACATAAATAATAAAAACCAAGTATAACTAATAAAAATCTCTGGTTGAAGTCAATCTTTTGGGTTTTCAGCTGTGGAATGAATCTGAGGTTGCTCTTCTTAAAGCAGTTAGCTATTTAGATAATGCTGGTAAGATCGGGATGCCATCACAATGAAGTGTTTTTAATCCATAAATCTGCCTGAGGGTGACGCAGCAATCATGTCAAGGTGTTCCGACACTTCAATAGCATCCTTTAAATGGCACGTTCAAAATTCCCTGATAGGCGCCTTTACAGTTCATGGCTTTGGTAATGTCATTTTGTTATAGCATAAATCCACACTGCTTTTTGCTATAAGCTGGAGTTTGTGCCAAAAACATAATTACCACAAAGGGCCCAGAACCCCATCCCCCCTTTTAGATTAGCTGAGGGCAGGTTTGGTCCCCTCAGAAACAAAGGACTTTCAATTTGTCAAGCAACAGTTTCCATCTGGCCCGTTCCCTTGCCAAGTCCCAGACCTGGGTTTGTGTGTCTAAAATTTCAGCATCAACTTAGACCATGTGTCTTTGCACTAAAAAGGAAAAGCAATTACTTTAGTGGGTGACCAGATGATTTCCATATCCCCACCGAACACAAGTGACCTAGGAATGCCACATCGGCATCGATCTGTCACAGCAGTACAAACAGGCACAGACTCCTTCAATTCAAGGGCTTCTTAGAAGGAAAAGATGTCAAAGCAGTGGCTTAGGGCAACAGGCAATATGCCTAAGACCTCACTCTGATACTTACTGGTTGTATGACATTTGGGGTGACTCCTTACATCCAAAAACCTCAGTTTCTCCATATAGCAAAATGTCAGGTTAGGCATTTTCTAAGTTTCTCTAAATCCTACACCTGTGTTGACCTCTTGGGCAAAGATTTGCTGTGAAACCAGGCAAGGAAGACTGGGGTCTGCTTTTTGTTTTCCTAAGTCTTGTTTTTCCAACCGAGAGCTTAAGCAGAAGGTTCTATTCTGGAAAACAACTCAAAGGTGGCAGCTGGCCATTCGGACCTTGGATATTCCATTTGGCTAGGGCTTGTTTGCTTAGCACCTTCAATTTCTGTTTACTTAAAATTTGGCTCATGGAACCAGTCTCAAGAGAGACACCTTTTTCTTTTGACAGTGAGAGGAAAGGGGTCACTCAAAGGTAGGAAAGGCTGTGACATTCTCTCCTGCATCACAGGGCATGGTACACAATACACATTATAACAGAGAACATGGGACTGTTGTGGCTTCTGTCCCTCAGGTCCCTAGCCTGCAAGCAGTGGTTGAAAAACATCAGTAAGTGGTGTTTGTGATCTTTTTTGCTTTCCCTGTACTGATTTTGTAGCTGAAAGTTACCAGTGTCCGCTGCATAGACTCTCTAGGGCTGAGGTTTTTTTTTTTTTTTTTCTTTTTTCCTTTTAAATCTCAGTTCTTAGGACTGAGTACCTCTTTTTCTTGGCCGTCTTAGTTATGCGGGCCCTAAAATATTAAGCATACACACACACACAGTGAATTAGTGTCTAGTAAAGGGTAAATGTACTTTGTATATTTTTTGAAAGCAGTCATAAATAAGTATATGTCAAGGCCCAAACACAGCTGACCTCAGACTCAAGGGCATCTTTCTGTGCAGCTCTCTGCTGCGACTCTGCCCAGCAAAGATCCTGGAGTAAATCTTCAAGGATTCATTTGAATTCACACTGATTTAAAGTTTCGTATCTGACACATGTCTGCCGGCTCTGCATGGCTGTTTTTTTTTTTTTTTTTCATTTTTTATTTGAATTAGAAACAAGATTGTTTTACATGTCAATCCCAGCTTGCTCTCCCTCCCCTCCTCTCCCTCCACCCCACCCCCCAACTAAAACCCTGCCTATCACATACCCTTTCTGCATTGCTCTATTTTAAGGGACTTGCATTCAACTGAAGCTGACTTTTGTACCCCCACACTTTGCTCCAACCAGGGGGCCAGTGGCACTGTCTGGAGACATTGTGGTTGTCATAGCTGAGGGAGGAGTTTTCTCCTGATTCTAGAAGCCAAAGATGCTGTGAAACAGCCTAAGTTTCACTTGATGGAACAAAGATTCTCAGACTCAATAGCACTCAAATTGGAAACCCCAAGGGTCTCCACCATTCTCTTGTAGGCCTCAGAACTGCTAGGAATTCCTGCTTCACTCCTTGCTCAGCCAATGCCACAATGTGTGGTGGGTCTGCACAGCCCAGAGTACTCATTTATTTCACATATTTCTGCAAAGTAATTCATTATAAAATGATCTCCCAATAGTGTCTGTGAAACTGTAGATTTAATGTTGCAGTCATACCCCAATTTTTTTAAAAAAATTTATTTATATATGTGTGTGAATGTATGCCATGTGTGTACAGGTGCCCAAGAACGTCAGAAGATGGTATTAGATGCCCTGGACTGGAGGCACAGGCAGCCATGAGGCACTCTGTATGGGTGTTGGGAACTAATCTTGGGTCCCTAGAAGAGCAGCAAGTGCTCTTAACTGTTAAGCCATTTCTCCATCTCCCAATACCATTTTAAACACATGTCAAAGTGAAAATGTAACCAAGAATGCTGAAATGCTTATCCACACTCCTGTTAAAAGTTCCCTGCAGACAATCTGCCTGCCTGAGTGTAGCTGTGGCTTTGAAGGTGTCTAGCCCCAGACACCGCATTGTGGTTTGACACTGCAATCAGACCCTTGCCAAGTTGGTGAGGCAGCCAGTCTGTGGACACTCTACAGATAGGGAACTTGTTCAATGATAAAAACAAAACCAAAACACAAACAAACAAACACCCAGGGCAGGTCCTGTGCTAGAAGAGGGAATAGCCAAAAGGGAGGAGGTGCGGTGAGACTGTGTGCAAGAACTGGCATATGATCTTATTTTATGCAAGCTGTGCATTTTCTAACTTCATCATGTCTATCACAGAAATCGAGAGACATCTCATGTGTGTTTGTGTGGACGGGTTGAACTCCTGCAAGTTACTGAGTTCAGAAAGATACACCAATCTTCCTCTTTGATTTGTACACCGGATGCCATGAATCCTTTCTGTTTAGGGCAAATCACAAAGCAAAGACACCAGGGTTTGATGTCCCAAGTGCTCCTTTGAAAGGGTGCACAGATGGCTGGGGCTGTAGCTCAGGTGGCAGAGTGCTTGCTTAGCATTAGTGAAGCCTCGATCCCCAGCAACACATAAAATTGAGTGTGATGTAGCATTCCTGCAATGTCTGCACTCTCCGGCTACAGGCAAGGAGATCAGGGGTTCAAGGTCATGCTTAGATACATAGGAAGTTCAAGGCTACTGTGGGCTACACAATGCCCTCTCTCAAAAACAAATTAAATTAAATCTGCTTACAGGTGTTCTGAGACAGGCTGGAGAGACTGTCAGTTACTAAGGGGTACAATCTTTCTATTTGGGTCACCGATTCCCCCTTTCTTATGCCCATAGGTCCCTCTCAACTCTGGGAGGGCCTGGTTGTATCTAAAAGGCTTCCCAAGGTCCCCAAAGTTGTCATTTGTCAATCTTATTGCCACTTTCTCTGGAGAACCTTCCTGACGTTAGAACAAACACCTTGAATGGCATCATCGGTGTGAGGGGGTTCTCCTGAGAAGTACCACACACTAACTACTTTCCTCACCACACAGGACAACCCAGAAACAGCTGCTGTAGTTAAGTTCCTAGCTAAGCCACCTCTGGAAAGCAAAATTCACACAAGGTTCCAACATTCTTGAGTTTGGAATGAAGATGGAGACAGGCTTCACTTTCAGAGCACACAAAGCTAACAACAACAACACATGAAATATTCTTCCATTAAAAACAAAAATACAGACAACTGCTGTATGCCAAGGCACCCTCAGCCTGGTGCCCACACCGGAGGGCTTCCAGCAAAGCCTTCTGTGCCAGGGATCATGTTAGCTGCATCATAGACACAAGTTCACGTCTTCCCCCAACTCTGTAAAGCTGTTCCCGGTTGACACACGAGGAAACCAGCCAGTCAGCTTAACACTGCCAGTAGCCGCTGAACCCAGGTTTGAAGCCCTGCTCCGTTCTGTGTTAGGTCCCATGCATCCCTCATCTCTTGTGGGAGGACTGATGGCACCCAACTACTTTAATGATGCTGGATGAGAGGGCCTGGGGTTCCTCTGAGGTGAGGTGTGTGGTACAACCCCGCGGGTCAACAAGCGGCTGCAAGGCAGGAAATGCCAACCGTGACAAGGGCTCGGGGAAGGGATGGGACCGCACCTGAAGCTGCATGTTTGTCTGGGTGAGCTCTTCTGCTTTCTTTTCCAGTGACATCACCCAGACCTTCCTCTTCTGTCTGCAGCGGGTGGCGGCAGCCCGGTTCCTTTCCAGAAATTTCCTCCGCCTCTCATCCGGGTCCTCATCCACCACCCTTCGCCGGCGCCCCCCTGTGGGCTGGGGCGGTTGTATCGTCTGGGTTGGTTGCATCTGTTGTGTGGCTGGTGAAACCTGAGGGGAAGGAGAGGGAGGAGGTGACGGGGACAGGGAAGGACAAGTTGGATAAGGAAGACTCCCAAGCCAGTGTTACAAGAGCAAAGCTCAGGAAGCCAGTTGCTTTTTAGTAAGAACAGGAAACTTGTTCTCAGCGAATGGAATAAACAATGAAATCACATTTGTGAGAGCAAAGTCGCTGAACTGCAGGCTATGTATTTGGGTCAGATACAAGTGGGACTAATAGAAGGACACAAGCAGGTGAAACTTTTTTTCCAGACAGGCATTTGGAAGATCATGGGAGGAGGGGGCATTTGTTTCTCCTTCGGGTATTAAAACTGTTTTATTTAAGGTGCTTTAAAGAACGTTAAATTGGTAGTGGACTGCTACTGAGTTGAACATCAAGGTGACATCAAGGTTATTTCCATAATAGTGTTTTGTTGTTGTTTGTTTTGCAAAAAATCTTGCCGCAGGTTGTGGGCTCCTTTGCTTCCAAATGTGTTTAAGTCGCATCAGGGGAGCACACCCATGGGACACTGCCATTGTCACCCCTGGACTCCTATAGAAGAGCTTTGTAAATGCAGAAGGCAGTTGTGTTCCTATTTCCTGTTCCATTTTTAGTACCTAGGACTAAAGACCTACAGACTGCAGGCAGGTGTGGTCTTCAAGGTTGTCAAAGCTCAGATTTAGGAGGAGGGAGTCTCAGGAGAGCTTTCTAGCGACTCGGACAGGGCCTTGGAAAACTAGCAATTGTTGCCAGCATTCCTCCCCCTTACACACTGTAGGGTGAGACAGTGAGGACAGGTACCTCACACGTACGTACATTGTAAAGAAACACTAGGAGCAGTCACATACTTTATTAAGAAGTTTTACTAAGCTTTGGGACTCCTTGTAAGGTCTGCATGGGACTCCACAACAGGGAAAGGTTGGGGACCCCCACACAGACAGCTTTATTTCCCTCTAAGAGGCAGACACACACAGTACCTTGTGAAATTTCTACAACTCCTCTTTATATGTCTGGGCACCTAATGTTTTCGCTAATGCACCTCACTCCTTCTGTCCTGCCTCTCAGTCACCCAGGTTTACGGCTGTAATACCTATAAAGTTGTTTTACAAGAGACATTTAACCTACAGAAATAACAGGCAAAAAGTTTTCAAAAAACTTTGCTAACCCATTCCAACTCTCTGATTGAAATCAATCAGAGTGACTGTAATTGCACTAATAGTGGCTGCGGGCTGACATCGGTCAACTGATGGTGATATATTTTAGCCCTAAACTCTGTCAAACCTTCTATGGCTAAACTATAAAAGAATCAGGCTCAGGAGGTCGGTTGGATTGCATCTCTGTAATTTTATCTACAGCAAAGACATTTTCTGAAACTCTTTATTGACAATTCCTTTCCACCCAATCACAAAGGGATTACAAAATAAGTAAATTTTTTAAGGTCTTACTCACAGGGGTGGCTGCTGATGACATAATCTTTGCCATTGGCGGAGATGTAGCAAAGTGTGTCATGTCAGATGCTGACCCCTGAGCTAGCTAGCTCCTGCAGAACCAGGCAACAGCAGGAGGAAGCACGCTGACTTTTTTTTTTTTTTCTACCTGGCTGTTTTCACATCTACTTTTCTCTTATGGAATCTCTTACTACCAGTTCTATAACAAGATGAAATTAAGAAAAACTGGATTTTATTCTTCATCACAGCAAGGACCTCTCACTGCCATGAGCTACTCCCCTGATGTCAATTCCTTACATTCAGACACCTTTCCTGTACCTGCAGCCTATGTGCTAACTGAGGGGGAGTTCAGGCCCAACATGGGTCCCGGGCTTGCCCCTGGGAATACTGGTTAAAAAACATTCCTGGTGACCATGAAGTGTAACCAGGATTCTGAACTCACACCTAAATGGTGCAGGGAAATCACAGGCAGCTGGGAGAATATGAAGATACAACCTAAAACCAGACAGTCTGTACTCCTGTTAATTCCTGAGACTCCATTAATGTTCCAGATGGGAGCCCTTACTGGAGTTCCTTAGCAGAGCTGCTTTGCAAAGTTTGATTAAAAAAAAATGAACAGGTATATGAAGAAGCTAGAATTTGTTCCAAATTCACTTTGATTCTCAGATTTGGAAGGATCAGAAATTTCTGTACCTACTGTTCAGACTACCATATAATTGAAGAACCTGACAAGATTTTGTCAGTAGTCAGCCATGTCCATATAATATAGAGTGACAGTTTAGCATACCATCTAAATGATCCCCAGATATGGAGTCTTCCTTTTTAGGATTTAGAAAAGAAACTCTGGGTGCAGCTAATTACAATAGCAATTAGCTAATTGCAGATACAATTGGGCACTTACTGACTTGAAACAGGGCAATTGGCTAATTGGCACTTAGCTAATGAATGGCTTTCATATTTAAAAAACTGTTAAACTTGTCTCTGAAATAACTTGCCCAGAAAGGCACCCAAACCTTGAAGTCCTTGTACTTCAGTAACAAACACAGAGAGAACGGACTGCCTTTGTCTGGGACGGTTGTCTCTTTCCTTTTTGATGCATGTCCCAGTATAACAGTTAACTAAAACGTGAATAAAAATACTCTCCGGGGAACATATTGTCACTGAACTACTTGTTAAACTTCTTTTGAATTATTTGGGTTTTAGAATTGATCCTGGCTAACATGTCTGGAAAACTTTTTCAGAGCCTCTATGGCTTCAAACTCATGATACCCTATAAATTTAATCTGGCACTATCACCCTTGATGATTGGGAAAGCTGAGTTTTATGGGGAAGTTAATCTAGATCTCTATTCACAGTCACCAGAGTCAGTCAAGAAAAGAACTGGCTTTGTGCTGTACAGCTCAACTCTTCTGGCTATGCAGAGCCACCAAGGGTCCTTGCGAAGGTGAGTTTATCCAACCTATAGGTCAAGAAGTTGCCTGTAGCTGAGCGCCACACTCCACCATTTACCTTTCCTGGCTTGGGTTTCTTAAGACAGGGAGCTCGGAAGCTCAAAGCATTGCCTGGTCTGGACCTTGCCTCCAGAGGCAGACAGCAGAGGAGAGAGTGAATAAGCATTCCTTGGCAGACCCTAGCTTCCAATGCCATTCTGACCCAGCTGCTTAGGACTGGGCAGTGTGGAATGGGTGGAGGAGACTGGAGAAGGCCATCTTGCTCGAAGCCCCAAAGTGACTAGGGCTCACCGCACTCTTGGACACGTCCTTTAGCTTAGGAAAACCCGATCCTGTACAGGGACTTGCTTGTCTTCTTAGCCTGGGTGACATAACGTCTGCCCTGTCCCCCAACTCTCTTTAAGTGCAGTCTGCATGCTTGTCCTCTTGCTGGTCAGTCCTGATGACTCCACCTCTGGGATCTGACCTTTCTCTTGGTCTGATCATCTGCAGAGCTTGGCTGACTTTCTGCGTCTGCCAAGATGTTTCACATTCAGGGATGAGTCACTACAGCACCTTGTGTCCCAGCATCCCTTGATGAGCACCTTCAGTTTTTTTTAACAGTTAACTTAAAGGTCCCTTTACTTACATCTTTCATGATGAGCTAAGTCTCTGCCTGCCCCCCCACCCCGCCCAGACTGCTCTGCCTGTATGCCTACATGCCAGACGAGGGCATCAGATCCCATTATAGATGGTTGTGAACCATCATGTGGTTTCTGGGAATTGAACTTAGGACCTCTGGGAGAGCAGCCAGTGCTCTTAACCACCGAGCATCCTCTCCAGCCCTGCTTAAGTTTCTCTTAATTCTCTTATCAGCATTATCTATAGGATAAACTTGGTGACACACTTCTAAAAATACAGAGTTTGGAGAGCTTTCTAGTTTTCGTTTGTTCCCTGGAGATTGAGGCAGAAATTTACTACCTTGTATATAGAAATTATGGCCTAATCATGTCTTATTATTCACGAACACTGTGTAGGAAATGGACAGAGCTTCCCAGAGTGTCAGATGGAGAAGCTAGGCTTATCAAACAAGGAGGCAGCAGATGACTGCAGAGTTAGTGCTTGTGCTGTTAACATGCCAAGAAGAAATGCCGGTGAAAGGGAGGGTACCTGTGCTTGGTTGCCGGAGTGCAGGGGTGGGTGTGGCGAGGTCTGGTGGTGTGCTGGGTGTGCATGAAGGTGCGAATGGGAGTGGTGATGCGGGTGGTTCTGCTGGTGGTGAGGCTGTGGGTGGGGGTGGTGTGCGGGGTGTTGGTGCTGGTGTGGATAGGGGTGGTGGGGCGGCAGTGTCTGGTGCTGATGCGGGTGTGAGTGCATGTGGTGGTGTTGCGTCTGGTCTTGCCGGGAGCCCATCATCTCCATCATGTGCCCGATGGTGCTCATGTTCCCATTTGACATGGCAGCAGGGTGGTGAGTCAGCGCAGCCTTCAACCTCTGAAACAATAAAAAAGGGGAGGAAACTGAGGTCACTCATGCACGCAGTGAAGATTTTGAAGCAAACAACTCGTACATTCAGTTTTATACTATTTTTCATGCTAGAGTTATGGGAGCTTTTGTAAGCGTGTAGCTTTGTAGAATCTCACTTTAAAAACACATATTATGATAGGTAGAGGGTCACTGTCTGCTCTGTTAACTCAATGGTTACCTCAAACGCACAGGATATCCTAGCAATGTTTACCAAAAGGTATTTCCTACTGTGCCATCACTCAGCATGTCCTATTGTAGCAAAATGTAAGTACAAACCAAATGAAGCCATGTAATATATTGCATGTGTGGAATATATTAGTGGAGCGCTCCCATCCTCACAGCGTGCAGGAACCACAAGTACAAAACATTTTGTCTCGAAAAAGATTTCTCAGATGCAAGGAAGAGATCACATCAAATGTTAGCCTGCAGGAAAATTACTAATGTTATCATGAGAGTTCAAATCAGCCTTAGCAATCCATAAGGCAATGTGAAATGCTTTTGCATTTATTACCATGATGTTTCTCATGACCCCTCCTGATAACCATATTTCTCTTACACATAACTTTCGTCTAACTTTAAGCATGAAGGGAGGAAAGAAGAATGGTCTGTGGTACTGCACATCACCTTCTGTGACGGCCACCAAGGTACATGCCCACCAAGAGTGTCTAATTGGCAAGCGCACTCACATTAGCTCCAGGAAGACTAGTGGGCTCAAGTTCTCCCAAGATTTTTGTTCTTATCTGATGGTAACACTGAACATCACAGAGACAGAGAACAGCCTTCGGTTGAAAACGGATGACACGCACTCTAGTCAGCAGACCAAACTTTCTCAACCAAGTCAGCTAACCGTATCTTTGCTTACACATAAAGAGCCTCCAGAGGAGGACAGGATGGAATACCGTGTTGATACAGAACATCATTACAAATACTTTCTGTATCTTGATTCAGCAAACACTGAGTCCATTAGACCGCTCAGGATGAGCAGTAGCGATTGCTGGGGCAGCATCAACTTGCTAAGGACAGTCAGGAGCAAGGTGAGCTTCCCCAGTCCTGGAAAAGCTCAGGCCTCAGGCATTGTGTTTACTACTAAACAGAAACATGAACTGATACTCCTCAGCTCTGTGATGCCAGATGATGTCATTGTTTTTCTAAAAATAAACAAACAAAATGCTCATTATAAGAAATTTAAGCAATGCTTAAGAGTACAATACGTCAGCCACTTAGAGCCAGTGTGCTGTTTGTACTGTGTGTGAGCAGCAGTGTTCCAGAAGCCTACATTTGCATAGGGAGAGAGGGAGGAACAGGTGGGATAATTGTAACATCAGAAATCATAATGAGTGTCTGGAATGGAATGAATTGCTTCACATAGTGCTTTTTTCCTTAACCGGAAAGTCTCTGAATGCTGTTTCCAAATTTAAAAGAGAGAGAAAAAAGGTGTGAACAAGATAATGTTGAAGTCCTTTTAAGTTGACTTAAGGCCCATAGTACCGATGGGCCTTAAGTTTCATTATAAAAACATATAGCGTGCATGGACTCCTAGCACTGAAACATTCAAGTTCAAGGCCAGGCTGGGCTATATGCAGACATGCATGCATACATACATTTGCATGCAGTCCCATTGTTAAAAATTCAACTGGTACAGGAGTACTATGTGAAAAAGCAGAAGCTACTTGCCTAACATTCTCCCCTTATGCCCTAGTCCCATTCCTCTGTCACTGCCATGTGCCCTCAGACAACCACGGCTACAAAGTTCGTTATATATTGCTTTTTATTACTTAAACCCCTTTATACCCATAAAAGTATCTAATATGAATGTCCAAGTTTTAATGAGCGGTGGCCTGTTCTCACTCTATGTTTATAAATACTAAGTCCCCAGGCTTCAGAACAATACTACAGGGATAACACAAAGGGCAGGGCACATGCTTGGGCATGGCTGCTGGGAAGGGGCAGATGCCTTTCTCTGAGTGGGAAGCCATGCTATTCACCCTCTCCTGGAAGCAGGGATTCATTGTGGCATGGCATTTCCCCGTCACAAAAAGGAAAGACAGAAACCAAAGGAAGAGCTAGCAGAACTGGCAAGATAGAGGCCAAGCTGCAGGTGGCCTCTGGTACTCAGCAGGCAGCTGGAGAGGGAAGGCACTCTGTATGCAGGAGGAAGGGAGGTGGCCAGGGAGAATTTCTGGGAAGTCTACGGGCAGCACAGGACCATCCAGGGTTGGGCATCTATCTTCTCTCTCTTTGTATTTGTGAGGGATTCAGTCTTCTCAGACGAAAACAGATATGGTAAGCCTTGGCCAGGCCCTGCCCTCCCTAGGCAGCCACACCAGTTTACCTCTAGGTCCCCAGAGAAGCATCAAGGCCTCTTTGATACCCTTGTCTAAGCTGGCCTTTCCTTTTCTTCAGACATTCTGAAGACAAAACGCTTAGCTCCATTGTAAAATCTTCCTTGCTTTCTGCTCAGTCAATCCCCATTGATGTATGTTCCCACTATAGCCATATACACTTTAGAAAAAATGCATCTGTTGCTCTGTAACTTTTAGGGTGATTGATTATTCCATTAATATCCATCAATCACCCGGATCATAAGAATTTTTGGATTTCATTAAGTGTTAACTTACCAGTTTCAGTACAGAGACTAATCCATAATTATATGTGAAATTAATACAGGAATAAATGAATGGTCCTTCCAAGGCTCATAGTGGAGACATAGCATTTTTGTCTTGGGATAACACACATGGTTTTTGTTGGGAGGATGATATATTTGTTAGTAGAAGTCACAGAGGCAGTAGACCCCTAGAAGTGATATCAAAGGACCTATTCCTCCCCTTTACTCAGCCTGACCTCCAGAAAGTGGCAGAGTAAAAGGAAGCAAATGGCTGAAAGGATGCACATTAAATTCATCTTCATGACTCTTTGAAATCAAAGCATGGAGAAACCAAAAGGTGTGCCGGAATGGGCCACCGTGTTGTCTCTTCAACTCTATAACTGACTTTCCCACCTTTAATTAGGAGCAAATGGAGCCTGACAAATACATACTGTGTACCAGATCTTCATCTCTCAAATAATTAGCTTGTACTGGTGAAGGGAAATTACTTGATTGCCTCAAGTCTGTTCTTGTATGTTCCAAGCCAAGGCAATAACACTAGCAACGCTAATAACATTCCATTTAACTATTTATTCACCCAGCAAATATTTATTAGGTTTTGACTCCATGCCAGCACTGCACTGGGCACTTTGTTATTTGCTGTCTGCAGTAAATGGAAGATACATCAAACCAGGGCTTTTAAAAAAACCAGTGGAGAGAAAAAAGTACACTATGGTATGGCAATGAAGGCTGTGGCTCCCCTTAGAAAACCCTGGGCCTGGGTTGAGTTTATTCTCCAGCCCTCATCACAGTTGAAGGCAGCCAGTTACGCAGCTGCCGGGCACATGTCCTCTCCCAACCCCAGTGCCACTTCAGACCAGTTTGGGGCAGTTCTTACAGACATGGAACTACTACTCCCCTGTGTTCTGATGCCAAAGGGAGCACATGCACTGTGAACCATTAAAATACCCCCAATATAGATAAATGCACCCACTGTCTGAGGTATGATAAATGATCAACAAATGAGGCCAAGCTGTATTTTGCAGAATGAGCTTTCTTTTTGAAGCTGAGAGGTGTCTTGTTTTAAATAATACTGTCAAATGCCAGGGAAGGGCAAGAGCATGAGACAGACATTAATGAACAAATAAACAGATTTTTTTTTAGCTCTAAAAACTGAGACTGCAAGAGAGAAGAGGGAGACTCGCTTGGCTTTCTATCGAGGCCCCTGACACACAGCTGCTTTCAGTCAATTAAAGGTCATCTTCGTTCCAGCCATGTTTCACCAGCTGCTTGTTAGCTGTTCCCGGTGGGAGTGTGGGCCTGTTGCCCTGGCAATGAGTCCCAGGAGGAAATTAGCTGTCCACTCCTCTCCACTTCAGTGTGGCCACTGCTGGGTGCCAGGGTGCCAGGCCCTCTTGCAGTTAGCTCAGTTTTGTATCCCAGCATATCTTGTGAACAACAGATACTCTCCCATCATCAGTCTCACAAAAATGTGGGAATATGTGCTGGTGTGAGTATACACACACCCACACACACCACACAAGCACCAAGCACGGCACATACACACCCACACACACCCCGGGCAGTCTTTCTCCCGTTAGCAACTCATTCATGCCAATTAGAAACATTTGTGTAATTGTAAAAGCTCTTTCAGTGAGGTAGATTGCCTGTGTTCATAGCCTGAGCAAGGCAAGCCAGATTATTAAATTTTACTTGAAATTCAATTGGGTCAGAGGTGGGGGAAGGTGGGAACATTCTTTCTAGAAGGCTTGCAATTATCAACTCCCCTTTGATATGGGATCCCATCAAAATGTAGTTCCTGGGCTCACCACAAGTAAAAAGCTAGCTATGTACAAAGGTGGCAAAATCTGTATCTCTATTTCCCATTTAATACAGTATTGCCACTGTTGGCCTCCTCAAAATATTTCTTCTTTTTTTTAGCATCCTCCACACCGTTGTGCCAAGGAAGGGGTTAGTACCAGCTTCTGATGGTGCTCAATGGTATGTGACAAAGGCTTTGATAGACGTGAGCTCTTAGTACCAAAGACTCCTGACATCCTTTACTTGCAAGAACAAACTAATAATTAATTAGTTTGTGTAGATAAACAGAAATGAAGTCAGTTACTTATTCACTGGTGTTAATACCTACAAAGAGCTAATTTAGAGTTTAAGCATATTCTAACTCAAGAATAATAAGAGAGAGTGTCAGGGACATGAGAAAGGAGCATGAGCTGTGAGCATCACATGTATGACAGATTTTAATATCAAGACCACATATGGGCTTCAGAGTGTCTACTGAGAATTACTGTATGAGCTTGATTCTTAGAACTCATATGTCTATTTGTTTTTCATCAAAACCCCTTTTCCTCAGTATTAAAATACTTTGGTTTTACTTTAAATTTTTAAAAACTCAGTAAAAGCCATAAGAGACAATGAAGTATGCCATAACATGGAATGTCATAAACATTACACTTTGTTTTAAAAATCCAGACACAGAAGGTCATATTTATATGAAACATCTAAAATACATGAAGCCAGAGAACAGACTAGAAGTGGCCAGGGACTGAGCAAGGGTCATAGGGTTTCCCTGTGAAAGACGAAAACACGCTGGAGTGCAGAGGCAGTAGCTACAGGGTCTGCCGAATGTAGTAAGATCTAGTGAGATGCATGTTATAAAGTGGTTAATTTTGTAAGAATTTTGTCTGGAATTGAAAAACATTTAAAAAATAATAATGTAAAAGGCTGCGTTTGTGGCTTAGTAGCAGATCTCTTGCTTACCCAGGATTCCAACAGTGCTAGCTACTTTCTTTCTTTCTTTCTTTTTCTTTTTTTAAAGATTTATTTATTATGTATACAGTGCATGCCAGAAGAGGGCACCAGATCACATTACAGATGGTTGTGAGCCACCATGTGGTTGCTGGGAATTGAACTCAGGACCTCTGGAAGAGCAGTCAGTGCTCTTAACCCCTGAGCCATCTCTCCAACCCAGTGCTAGCTACTTTCATGCCATCTTAACACAAGTTAGAGCCATTTGGGAAGAGGGGACTTCAATCTAATGGATTAGCCTATGGACAAGCATTTTATTGATTGACCATTGATGTGGGAGGGCCCAGCTTCCTTTGGATAGTTACCCCTGGGAAGTTGATCCTAACTGCTATAAGGAAACAGGATGAACACACAACCAGGGTGTGTCCTCCGTGCACCTGCTTCAGTCCCTGCCTTCAGGTTCCTGCCTTGAGCTCCTGTCCCAACCTTCCTGGATAACGGACTACAAGCTGTAAGGTGAAATAAACCCTTGCCTCTTTCGGGTTGCTTTTGGTCATGGTGTTTTATTGCAGCAATAGAAAACTAAGACACAACCTCAGCATGACAAAGAGAAAAGGTTCAAGGGAGAGCTAAATGGGAATCCTTTCCTTCTGACAGTGCAGACAAGCACTCTAGACTTCATTTGACAGTCCCTGGGATACCATTGGAAGCACAGCACTGTCTATGAGGGAACAAAACAATGCTTGGCTCTAGGATGCCAACAGTCAACAGCAGGTTTCCCTAGGACTTTGTCTCTTTGGCCAGAAATTGGACCACTCCTTTTCTTGCAACACAGTCATCGGTTAGCTGGCTTGAAACCAAAGAAACTGCAGAAGATGTAATCCCAACTTCGTGACACAAAACCAATAGAAGGTTGGATATCCGCTGACTGCCAGTACTACCAGACTGCCCACCAAGGGGAAATTCAACAGGATGGAAGCAACACCTATGCGTAGTTAGCAAAACAAATAAAAAACCCACGGTCCAAAACAGTCTAAGGAATATGGAGCATGGAACAAGCACATGTGTAGCAGAACATGGGGACTTTGTAAGGCATTCTTGGGCAATGCAGTCATCCAATCAGGGGAGGTAGCTTTCCAGTGAAGTCTGTAGTTCTGGACTAGAGAGCTCTTCATGCAAGACAGCAAGAGGCTGATTCTTCCCTTCACTGGTCATACCGTGTGTGAGTCCATGTCTCCTTCCCTGTCTGTCCTCCTCAAATGTCAGCATCGGATCTCACCTGTTGTAGAGTTTTTTCTCTGGGGAGTATTCCAATCTCTATTTGGGTATCATGTGGTTTTCATTTTGCCCCTTGCAGGATTGGGATGGGTATCGATTATTCAAATGTCCAGGCATGTTTACCTGTTTCAAGTGTTCATTGTTTTCTAATTGATAAGTTGATCCATCAAGTCCAATAGCTAGGTGAAGACAGTGGTGAGCTGACAATGGTGTGTGTGTATGTGTGTGTGTGTGTGTGTGTGTGTGTGTGTGTAGGGATGAGGAAAACATCTCACAATTTCACAATTCTCCACTTTATAATGCATCTCTTTGGGTTCCCCTTTCTTGTTGAAGTCCAAGCCTGGATGCCAGGTGAGACTGGATAGTTCTATAGCTCTCTGTTCCTTTTAAGACATTGAATCTGAACATTAAAAGATGATCTCAGTAGTAATTTTCCCCTAGAATGCAGTGTCTTCCAGATTCCATGTGGATTTTAAAGATGCTGAGCACACCATAGGTTGCTTGCAAGCTGCCTGCCAATCTCCCTGCGTAGAACCTTCCCATGCCATATCTTCAGAACACTGGTTTTTAGTTTTCTTTGTAGAAAGAACCTTTGTCTTGTTGCACATACCACTTAGCCCTAAAACCCCAATCCCTTCAAACCTACATGATTTTAGGGAAGGCTTATTTCAGAGCTCTATAAAGAAACATATTGGAAAAATTCAATCCCTTGTTATGTTATTTCAGATGAGGTCTTACTCAGGATCACAGGCAGTAACATACATTAGAAAAACATAGAACTTTACATTTGTAATTCACCATGGAAACTCCACACTAACACTGAGTTTAGGGTTTTTAGCTGCGCAGAAGTCAGGAAATTTAGAGTTAAGTTCCCAAAGGACTTCATTTCATATGTACATCACAGGGCCTCTCCTGGGTTGTGATCTAATGATTTGGCAAAGGAGATCAATGAATAATGAAGGAGAGGGCTTCCTCCTCCTGCTCAGATTCCTACAATCCCTAGTAAAATGGCCAGAGAACAACTTTCCATAAAGCGCACCCTTTAAATGCACGCCTTTGCCTGAGTAGGTGACAATAATACCATTGTCATGTCTGATGCTGGGGGTGCAGGACTTGGCAGGGGGTTACTTGGGTGGAACAGCAAATTGCCACCACATCACCCAGTTCTCCAGTGGGTCATTTTCCATGCTTTTGGGAGGACTGTTGCATTCAGCAGGCAGTCCCCTAAGCTTGCTCTCCAGAGGGCACCTCAATCACTATAACACCAAAGCTTCTATATCTGGAGTTTGTCTCAAAACTCCATAGGAACTGGAGAAGGACTTTTTTGTGGACACATCACTGGCTAGCTCTTGGGAGAGCTCTGCATGATAAGACACTCTGAAGCATCATCCCTTGGTTTCATCCAGATATATGACACCAAAGTCCCTGCTGGAGTCATTAGGGTCAAGGGTCATGGAATTGCTTATAACAATAAATCTCCAAGCATTTCTCTTATTTCTGGGGTAGGTGATGGTGTCCACGCCTGAGGCTATTTTACAGCTCTGTGTGTCCAGTCCACCTTGTGTCACTGACCTTCATGGATATGGAAGGAAAGTTGAGGATGATAGAGTATGGTTGACACTAAGGTACCATGTAAATTATTCCTCAGGATTAAGGGTGTTAGTGGTCCAATGACCAGTTGCAAAGCTAACTTTTGATGGCTCTAACTTCATGTTAAAGAAGAACTCCTGGTCAACCCTATTGGTCTAGATTTTGATTCTTGCCTCAGCAGTAATTTGAGAGAGGAAAAGCACAATTGGCATTAGCCCCATGGCTCTACACATGCTGCCCTTGTGAACCTACTGGTCTTCCTCGGCAGGGAGAGCCTGTCAGAGACTGAGAAACTCAAGAGGTAGGCCAGCATTGTCCAAGGGAACCTTCACACCCAATTTTCATATATGTCCTTGGAAACTATATCATGGAGAACAGAGGATTCATGAAGAAGGCAGACATGAGTGTGCACATAATACACACAATATATGCACACACAATACACAGACAGGGGATATATATATATATATATATATATATATATATATATATAGAGAGAGAGAGAGAGAGAGAGAGAGTCTTTTTCCCATCCTGCATGCATGCAATTTAAAGCATTTCAAATGTGGGCAAGGAAGAGATTCATAGTTTCTGAAGAACCCAGCCACTTGCATATGAATATAGCAAGAAGCTGTTCTTAAGAAAGCTTTAAAATTGTGGCCAAGAAGACAGCATGCAGGTCCCTGTCTGTGCATCTCACCTATATTTTAAAATTTACTTAGTAACAGTATTATGAGTATTTTCGGTGTTCTTTAGGCCTCAGTTTTTGCTGTTTTTATTTTTTTCAGGCAACAATGTCAGATTACATTTGCACATTACTAACAGCTTTAGCTTTAGCTCAGTTTCCTTCTTACCATTTCTGTTGTCACTGTGAAGATACCCACGCAAGTTTGCAGTCAACATATTTAAAGAGTATTTCTCCAGTTGGGCAGCTACTGTGCTCTGGGTGGGTGAGAATATTTCCTCTATGTTTGTATTTATTGAACTTGCCCCTTAGTCTAATCTGACTATTGACACTGAGCTTAACTTTTTTCAGTTTCTCAGTACCACCTGCAGCAGTGGCTGTGCACATCCATATGCATGCATGTGCACATGTGATAGTCACAGGATACGTGTGGAGGTCAGAGGGCAGCTTTCAGGAGTCTATTTCTTTCCTTCCACCATGTGAGTTCCAGGGATTAAAATCAATTCATCAGGTTTGGTGGCAAGGGCCTTTATTCACTGAATCCTCTTGTTGGTCTTAAGAATCTTTTCCAAAAGAGAATAATCTATTAATATTTTTTCTTGGTACTAATTCAGTGTGTGCTACTTACTTTTCCTCCCTTTTTTTTCACTCAAACTATCCTTGACTTCATTTCAAAGCTTATAAACGAAAGGAAGTCCATCATTACTCAGCCATCTTGGTAGGTACAACATATTATATACTTTGCTAAAAAGGAAAACTGTTGAGAGTCCAATACATGACCTATTATGGTAAGCATCGTTAGATCTGAGCGGAGCCATGTTTTTAATGAGGCCAGTTTGTTCTATTATGTAGTAGTTCAAAATCCCCTCTGGAAGTAGGAAGTATAGCTACTAAAATTCAATTTGTAAACAAAGAAATATTATGCAAATAACTCCAACTTTCCTCTAAGAAGAAAACAGGTTTAAAATAAGATTCTGATATGAGAAATACATCTAAGTGCTTTTGTTGAGTCTATTCAATAATCTTAAGTTCAGCCTGAATACCCACCATTGCTTCCCTTGGAAGTAATTGGTGTTCTTGAATGGCATATTAGAGAGATGTAGACAGAGAAAAGTTGTGGAATAGAGGCAAACAAGTCCTTTGCTTCTTCTACCCCAGGTGTACATGGCAGGACAACTTTGGAAGTCTAGGAGTGTATGCCCTATCTATGCTGACAACGCAGACATAGGCTGGTTGCTTTAAATAGCAGTTTTACTTCTCATTTAAGCCTGGATTTGTGGGGAGGGATAAGCTCTCCAAGTGTATTGCTCTTTGCTTTGCTTGTTTTCAGATTGCATGGGGGTCCTGCACAGAGTAAGGAAGCCGACTGCCTCTGAATTATAATTCCCAACCCTTGGCTTTATGAAACAAGTGTCTCTTTAAGTGGTCCAGGATAGCCTCAAACTCATGATTCTCCTGCCTCTGCCTTCTGATGCTAGAATTATAGGCATGCATCACCATGCCTGGCTGCAGTTCACTTTGATTTCAGATAGAATACTCTGTAACAACGGTCATCAGTTAAGCAGGATGCTTTTCTATGGATGATGGGGTGATGCCCAGATAAAATCCATTGTAAGTGGAAGATGTAAGTTGATAATACAGTCAACACTTTTATTCCAGGTATCATAGCATAGCAACATAGCATACTCTAAACACAGATTTTTTAACCTTGTGACTGAATGCTGGCTCTCTGCTACTGCCTACCATCAAAAGACAGTGTATTACTATGAATTTTTAGTTCAGGAGAAGATCCAAGTTTAAAACCTGGAGGTTTCTACTGAACTTATATGGCCTTTTTTATCAGATAAAAACCAGTAAGTTAAAGCATCACATGTCTGAATATTATCAAAAATATGCCACTAAGGAATCCCTTACTCAGAAGGTTTGTTTCTGAAGCAATGGACAGTCAAGCAACCTAGCCTAAATCAAGAAGCTCTAGAAAAAGGGAGTGAGGAAGGGACCAGAATATAATGTACAGCCTGGGTTGGGCTGATTTCATTTAAAGGACAGTAACTACCTAGGTAAGGGGCCAATACCCTCTTATGGCTTTAAAAGAAATAAACAAAGCAAAGTCATATGAAGTGTGACTGTTGTGACCTAGAGACTTATAAATTAGACTGCTATTATTCTGAGACTTAAGCCTGATTAAAAGAACCACCTATAAACTATTAAACATGAAAGGGAACTCAGTGCAGTATTAATGTCTGTTTATTCTGAGAAAAGACTGTTGTCAGGGCAATAGAAACATCTGAAATGCAATTTAAAGTCACATGGGTTGCACACCTGAGATTTCCATAATCCAGGGCCTCCCATGTATGCGTCAACCTAGGAATACGGAAGAGGACTAAAGTAGCCTTACCTTCCATGCTCACACACTCAGTGGATGTACAACTTGGACCTTACTGTACTGAGGCTTCCCGTTCAATGTTCCATGATTCTCTTTTAAAACCATAAGACAGGGCTGGAGAGATGGCTCAGAGTTTAAGAGCACTGACTGTTCTTCCAGAGGTCCTGAGTTCAATTCCCAGCAACCACATGGTGGCTCATAACCATCTGTAACGGGATATGGTGCCCTCTTCTGGCGTGCAAGCATATATGGAGGCAGAATGTTGTATACATAATAAATAAATAAATCTTAAAAAAAAAAAAACATAAGACAGTTAATGTGGCCTCACTTCAGCTAGGATCATGGCAGCCTACCTCCCAAAGATTCCTTTGCCCTTTCCAACTGGCAAATACTGGCTTCATTTCCTCTGGTGCTGTAGGGATCATGGAGACCGACTGGCTTGGCATGAAGGCTTTCCTTCAGCTTCCCTGGCATTTGAGGAGACACCGCTCCTTCTCTGAACACACACCCACCGGGCACTTTCTCTGTGCACAGGAAGAAGTAGCTGGATGAGACAATGTTTTCCTTTCGAATCCCAGGAGCTTCACACGTAGTCTACAACTCCACTGCCTGGTGATACAGTAGTACCACAGGGACTTCCAATGAGAAACAAGTGCAGGTTGCTAAGTTCAGTAGAGACAGTAGAAATCCTGAAGTCAACTAGCATCTTTAAACCAAAGCATATCAAATATCTGTGGTCAACTTAGGTCTAAACAGTCTCTGCAACGAAGGATTACTCAGCTCCAAATTAAGTAGTGCTAATAATGTCCCTCAACTTGTTATCCAGGCTAAGTGAACCGTGATTGATAACATCGATCACTAGGCTACTTATTTTATTTCTCTGCTAGAGACATCATCATCCATAGTGATATGGCTTAGAATGGCTGTGAGTGATCATGGTGACATCAAGAGTTTAGTTGTTTGGGGATGGAGAGATGGCTCAGCAGTTCTTGCAATGGCCCCAAATTCAATCCCTAGAGTCTACATGGTGACTCATGGAGCCTGTTAAATCCAGCTCCTGTGAATCTGATGCCTTCTTCTGGCCTCCTTTGACAATATTTGCAAGTAGTACATTCATGCAATATACACATACAATAATACACAAATGATAAAAGGCAAATCCTCTTAGAGAGAGAGAGAGAGAGAGAGAGAGAGAGAGAGAGAGAGAGAGAGAGAATGTAACTGTCTTTAACTAATATGGGAAGAGTTTGGGCACTCACACAGGCCAAGGCTATTTTATTTGTGAGGTAAGAGAGCCCAGGAGATAAAAGGTCCGTGTAGTCACATGACCAGTGTAAGATTGAAAGTATATTAATTAGAACTCAGGATTCCCAACTGCTGGTCCAGACTTCCTCTGCTATTCTAGGGACTAGTCTGGCACTCAGTTATACCCAGAATAGTAAATAAAACACAGAAGTGACATATGCAAACACTAATAGCCATGTGCTGTATGTTTTTGGTGGTGTGGAGTCAATGTGTTTTGAAGCAGAGCTGCTTCTTGTTTGGAACAAAGGAGACAGCATGAGCCCCTGCTGGTGGAGGGCAGACTATGATGAAGGTGTCTGTCTTCCCAGTTGAAGCAGGTGATTCTCTGAAATGATTCCCATGGGGGTGGAACTACAAGGGCATGCAAAGAAAGCAGGATAAGAGAAGGGTTAGAGAAGAAAATGAAAGCAAGCAAGCTGAGAGAAGGGTTCCTGGCGATGTGTGTGTGGGCCCTTGAATGTAGTTCTAGCTACTAGGAGGCTGAAGCAGAATGGTCATATCAGCTTGTGAGTTCAAGGCTAGCCTAGGCAATATAAGGAGGCCCAGTCTTAAAAATAAATGCATTTGTGTAACTTCAATTAAATGGTTCATTAGTTTGTGTTCTGCTATTTTCCAAATAATTCATGCAGAAGCCTTTGAAGTGACTTGCATAAAGCCTCAAACTTGGCATTGTCTTCTCAGTGACAAGTTTGTCCATGGACTTTGGCTGGTTGGGTGGACGGAGAGGTCTAGACAGCTTGCACGTGTCTGCTGAAAAGTGACCATCACGGCCCTGAATTATGCAAGGTACCACTTCCAAAGAGCTAACCTGAGTCTAGAGATTCCAGCAACATTCTCACATGGCCTTTTAGTTCAAATTCAAAATCTAGTAGGAAGGTTGCCAACTTCTCTATGCTGATTGTTCCTTGATAAAGAATTTCAAGAGTGGGCCTGAAATCGACAATTTAAAGCATCTATGTAAATCCCCTCAATACCTTCCCTCAGATCTTCTGTGAAATACAGACTATGTGAAAGTAAACTTTATGTTTTAATGTTCAGTTTTATTTTTTGAGGAACCAAGGGCCTCACTCATGATGAGCAAGTGCTCTACCACTGAGCTATGTTCCCAGCCCCCTTTTTATTTGGAGACTTTGTTTTAACAAATTGCCCAAGCTGGCCTTGAACTCACTGTGTGTCCCAGGGATGTCTTAAAATTATAATCTGCCATTGTCTATTTGTTTTTTTAGGATTGCAGGCCTATGCTACATGGCCTGTCCTAAATTTTAATTTTGTATCTAATGCCCTGATTTTCATTAATGGGTTGAGGAAAGGCACATAAATCAGGCAACCACAAAGTTGACTACAAGCTGGCTGTCTTCTCACTCAGCCTTCTGATGTTATCTTTAGTATTCAATTTAACACTGCCTACTTTCAGTCTCCCAGATATCACTGGAACTTCCCTATGGCCAAGGGATAGATTGACACCTATGCCAGTGTGTATGTGTGTGTGTGTGTGTGTGTGTGTGTGTGTGTGTGTGTGTGTGTGTGTGTGCATGTGCACTTATTGCATGACTGCTAGAAATAACACAGTCTGCTCCGGCATTTTCCTATAGCCCTTTAAGCAGCTCTTTGTCACAATTTTTGGCTTGGGCCCCACAGAGCTCAAGTGCATTCTTCAGGACAGTCAGTCCTCTGAGGTGTGAATGCGCTGGCATTGCATCCATGAACACAATGCTTCCTTTTGTTCTTCAGAGTAACCTGGATTCTTTGCTAAGTGCCACACCCTGTGCCCATTAAGAAGCTGTTGGGTTAGGGAGAGAACATGGCACATCCAGGACTGAAAATGTGTGTGTGCATACAAATCAAAAACAACAACAACAAAAGTCCATCGGGAGCACTCTAGTGCAAGAATACAACTAAAACATTAACAAGGAGCACAGTCCCCACTCTGGCTTGCTATCAGCCCAGGGCTCACCTTAGAATATCATGGTTTGGATATGACTTGCACCTTACCCCAGTGCTCATGTGTGGGAACATTTTGTCCCAGATGGTGGTACTATTTGGGCAGGTTGTGGAACATTTGAGACTGTGCCCAGCTAGTAGAAGTGTGTCACTGGGGATGGGCCTTGAGGTGTGATCTGCTTGCTTCCTGATACCATGTGACCTCCTCTTTCCCACTGCTATGCCTTCCCTGGCATGGCGGGCCAATATCCTCTGAACCATGAGCCACAGTTAACCCTTCTTTGAAGTTGTTCTGCCAGATATTTGTTCCAGGAATGAGACGGGCTTGTGCTTGGAAGGCCATGAATGGGGCAGATCCAGAACCTGCATTCACCCAGCTAGTATCAGGGGCCAGGCCCAGCCTGTGGTCTGTGAATGATTTCTTACTATTCATGAACAAGGTCTTAAGCTCCACTAAGAGATTAGGGCAGGGGGAGGGGCCAGTCCGGAAGTGTACTGAAGCAGTGATCCCTGAGACGTCTCCACAGCACAGCACGAACAGGATCTGAGGCCTCATGGTATCTACATGTGGGTGTACCCTGCTGGAGACTGTTTATTTTCCTGACTCAGCAACCACACTGGAGACCATAGGAAAAAAAAAAAAAAAAAAAAAAAAGAATATTGAAAAGCCCCCTTGAACTGTAAAGAGCAGTTTATAGGTCATACGACTCT
This sequence comes from Cricetulus griseus, assembly GCF_003668045.3. Taxonomy (NCBI): domain Eukaryota; kingdom Metazoa; phylum Chordata; class Mammalia; order Rodentia; family Cricetidae; genus Cricetulus; species Cricetulus griseus. The sequence continues at coordinate 87,675,196 of NC_048601.1, forward strand.
GGCGAACCATCCTGAAAACCAGGTTGTAAAAGCCGGTACCTTTGGCAGCAGTGGCTTGTGATAAGATATTGGGGTACAGAGAAAAGAGGGGGGAATGAGAAACTGAAGGAAGTTGCTAAGGTGAATGAATGGCTAGAAAGTGAACTGCTGTTTCCACGCTGAAGTCTTGGGAGCTTTCGCAAAGGGCCCAGAGCTGTTTGGCGTTAGAGGTAGGATGAGAGGGAGCAGACACCATTGTGAGTCTTTGTCCATGAACATCACACCCCATGCCTTAACAAGAATGATGTGGGCTTAAACCACAGGCTCACAGCCCAACCTTTCCCACCAGGGCACCAGACAAGCCTTGCTTTCCCGCAGCCTGGCATGGAATGTCGGCATCCCACTACAGTACCAGGGCCTAAGGATCCATCACTAGGGCAGCCAAATACATTTCTTTACTCATAGCAATGTTGTCCTGGCCCTCAGCCAGTGTGAGAAGACCCAGGGGGAGGGGAGGAATCCTATAACTAAGCAAACCAAAGAGGAGGGTGGGGAGAAAGGGTTGAAGTGGCTAATTTCTCCACTTTCCCCCTGCTGTGGTTAGAGCTGGGGCAGATAATTTATCACACATTTTGACTGCACGCCAGCTGGCTGTGAAAAAAAAAATAAGAAAGAGTTGTTTATTAATTCAATTAGCTGGCTTATTTATCAGGGCAGGGTTAGCAGGGGCAGTGCGGAGACCAGGGGATGCCTGTGTTCAGGCTGTCGCTCACAAGCCCTGTAGGCAAATGGAGACACACATGCTTAGCCCTGAGACGTGAAGTGTCACATAAGCTGTGTTTTCATGCCTAGAGCATGACAAGGAAGCCCATCAATTGTAATGAAATACTGGGGTGGGAAGATCCCCTAAACATGACAAAGTTGTTCGAGTGATGACAGTCATTAGTGTTTATCACCCTTCAGGGGTGACTCTCATACACAATGCTACATCCTTTAGGCTTTTGGCACTCATCTTGGCTGTCTCCCTTGCTGGCTGTTTGAGATGACTTTACCTTGGGTACAGCCAGCAGTCTCTGGGCAGTGGATGAGACTTGCAGGCATCTTGCCAGTGAATTAATTCCCTAAGGCCCAGGGTCTAGTCAGTTTGCCCCAGGTCTTTCCTAACACCTCATGTCACTGCTCTACGTTGACCCAAGCACTTGGTGGCCCTAGGCCACACATCTAACCCTGTGAGGATCAATAGAAAACATGGTGAAAAGAGAGAGTTCCAAGATTTCATTATTATTCAATGTAACTTGATTATAACTGGAGGGTTGTAATATTTGATTTTTGTTTTGCTTCCAATTTCCATCATGGAACCTACAAATAAGATGTTTTAAAGACTTGAAGGGAAGTGAATTCTGGACACATCTCAGCATATTAATTTCACACATAATTTAGAGCAAGTGAAAAGTATTGATATCAGGATATGATAAGATTTTGGTGAATTAACTGGTTATTAAGGAGCGTGTATTACCTAAGGTATAGTAATGACAAGGCCCCATCACTGACCTTAGTGGGAACATGGCATACGCAGGAGCACTGATTTTCCTCATCCTTTATTGATTAATTTTGTTCTCTGAAATGTATGTCATGTGTTCTGATCACGTCTCACCTACATCCTTCCTTATCCACTCTTCCCGAGCTTTTTCCCATCCCTACCTGCCCCCGCCCCCCCCTTCAGGACTCTTAAGCAAGGCCATCTGTGTGAGCATTAGATTAGAACTGTCTCTTGGAGCCAGGAGGGGACACCAGTGAGTACACGGCTGATAATAGTACCTCCCCCTTCTCTGTCTATCAGGGTTATACTATTAGTGATCTTAGCTTTATTGTGTTGGTTTATACATTTGCTGAGAAGCAGACTCTTCATTTTTCCGTATCAGTCATTAATGATACAAGGGTGTGTGTGTGTGTGTGTGTGTGTGTGTGTGTGTGTGTATACATGTTCAGGTGTTCATGCATGTGTGCACATGTATAGGGAACCCAAAGGTTGACTGTTGTCTTCTTCAATTTACTCTCCTCCATAGTTTTTGAGTCGGAGTCTCTCACTGAACCCAAAATGCAATGATTTGGTTAGACTGGCTAGCAGCAAGGCCCAGGGATCCTTGTCTCTGCCCCTCAAAGCGCTATACCTGGGTTTTCACATGAGTGTTGGGGATGAGAGGGAGCCTAAGCTCCTAAGCATGGGCCCCCATGCTTTTTCAGTAAGCGCATTCCTGAAGGAACCATCTCTCCATCCCAGGGAAATGTCCTAAATCACATTAAGTCTCCTGATTTCCCTTTCTCCTCTCCCTTCCCTCTTTTTTGCCCCCTCCCCCACAGCCCTTGTTTCCTGCTCACTGGTTGCTGAAGGGCACTTCTCCCTGGACAGTTTGCTAATCTCTAAGCGTCCCAAGAAATACCACATCTCCTCCCAACTATACTCCCAACACTTGGCTTCTAACACCTTAAATAGAGTCTGCCGAGTTGGACAAAACCAAGTAGAATGAAGTCTTCTTTTCATACTAGCAACTTTTGCCTTTTCAGGTGCCACTGCTCGAAGCCTCTGGTTCAAGAACGAAAGGGGGATTAGATGTTGAGACACTGAGGGTTCTTTCATTCCCATTTTTGATTTGCAGATCAATTTAACCAAAACTAATTCATTTTAAAGCTACATATTTTGGCATTCTAGCTTTTCTATGTGTCCAAGTTTTCTAGTTAAATGAGTACTTTGGGGGTTCTTCTGCCAAATGGGGGTATCCACACTGGACTCTATAAACTTTGTGTGACAATTATATCTAGTGATGGCAAGACCAATATAGTAATTCACCCCAGAATCTCTTCACACTCCCAAAATACGGTTTGTAAACATTTAAAATTTGGGGTCAAAATCTCCCACAGGCATTTACAGACACAGACAGGTTGACATGAAGACTGGAAGTGCATTTCTTTTTTGTTCAGAAGCTTATTTACAGGGAGACCAGGTCGATTAAAATGCATTTTCATAATCAAATGCATTTTGGATTCAGTGAGTCCCCTGTATTTGGGGTTCAGTATCTCTAGTGAAGAGCAGCATTAATGGCTCATCATTCAGGTTTATAAATTGTTGAGAAGCCTGAGCCTTCTGCCACAGCAGAGTCTAAGCATTCTTTGAAAACAAAAATAAAATGGTAATAATAACTTCATGTTGAACAGTGAACTCCTTGATCAACAGGAAACTTTATGGAAGAATTCATAGATTTCTTTCCGATTAGATTATCATACCCAAATTCAACTCATTTCAAATTCTTTTTGTAAAACAAGGGAAATGCCCCTGCATAGGGTGCTGGCCACCATAGCTCTGCCTGTCTGGTGACCACAGTTTCTCCTGAGCATCACTTGACTTTCCACAAAAGTATTTCTCAGATTGACCACTAGGGTTTGCTTCTAGAAGGTTCTCACAGCTGAACCCAAATTACCTTTCAAGCCCAATTCCTAGAAAATGGGACCACCATCAGATAATTGAACACTTAAGAGTCCTGGAGGCCATGCCAATATCTAAGCTGTCCCTGCCCCACTACAACCTAGAGAACAATTTGACTTAGAATTTGCATACCCATTGGGCACAATGGGGTTTACAGGGTGACTCTGGATATTTTCCCTGAAGAGTGTGAATCTCATTTGCTTTGCTGAATGGGACCCTCAAAGGACATTGACCTCTGCAGATGCCTTCATTCACTACTGTCCCCCAGAAGGTCAACTCAGACATATCTGACCTCTGACAACAGGCCAATCTGAACCACACCTCCTTCCTGGTGTAAGATGCTGGGAGAAGCCCTACTGGGGATATTTCCACTGTCAGTGGTCAGTGTTATAGAAACAACACAATCCTATTTCTCACCTTCCAACTTAATATGCATTTAGTGTCTAGCAAGATTTTTTGGCAAAGAAAGCTTGGGTTTATTCTACTTGGTTATTCTCAGAGGCTCAAAGTAGGTCAAGAAAAAGTAAAAGGCAGATGCAACTGCTGAATGCAAAGAAAGAAAGGGTTTTCTCGGCCATGGGTCTGTGCTCCAGTACATTTCAAGGACTGCAGTTGGAAGAGCCACCTGCATCGAAGTGCAGACGAGCTAAACAGCCTTAACTGGGAGTCACTTTAGCAGAGCATCAGTTGTGCTTTGAACTGTACACTGCCTCTTCTGTCACAAGTCACCAAAGGTAAAGGCTACTTCCCTTAGGAAAGGAAGATGGTGGTTTTTGTGGTATGTCGTTACACCAGCTTGGGCAGGAATTAACATCCGAGAAGTCTGTTAACTTCCAGCCCTTTCTCTCCCTATGTGTGACATGGGAATTTTTACAGGTTTCTTGCTGAAGATGCTGAATCAGATGGGGTAGATAATGTCTGAGGAAGAGCAAGGGGCAGAGGCAGGCAGGCAGGCATGCTTCTTGCCCTAAACAGACTATCTAGTAGGAGAAATAAAAATATACTACAGATAAGCAATGTAAGTAACAGAAATGCCAAATGAGTGTAAGGGACAGAAAGTGGATGTCAAAGGGGACAGAGTCTGACAGCACCCGGGGTGTCCAGTGAGGAGCTGCCAGCTAGATCGTCCAGAAGAGGGGGAAGGGAACAAATTCTGAGTTTCGAGCAAAGCTCTGAGACTTCTTACAGATGGCAAGAATTTCTCAAAAATTCCCTTCCTCCTTTCCCTGGTTCATTGCCAGGACTCAGGATTTGCTTTAGAGACCCTGAGGGCTTATTGCCTATGTAGTCCACCCTTCCAAAGAAAAGTAGCTTAAACATTTGATAATTTCATCTGCAAAATGAAAACCAAATTCATCACCACTAGCCATAGGGATGGCTGGCGTGGCCTAGGGAGCCAACATCATTTAGAAAAATGTATTATTTATGCAATTGGAATTTATGCTCATTTCCTCCTTCCTCCTTGATCTAAGGGAGGGCCACGAAAAAGCAAATAACTCAAGTTAATAAATATGCCAAGGTAACAAATCCCATGAGCCATTTTCTTTTAATTTTCAAACTGTCCTTTGTGTGGCTAACCCACTCCCTTGTAGGGTAGACGGGCCAAGGCAGGACATGTTCCAGAATAGTACCCTTTGCTCTTCTTCCAGGAAAGGACTCTTCAAATGAGGTCCCAAGTGCTCCTTCAGTGTCAGAGAGCACACAGACACCTACACATGGCTGGTGCATGCCAACTCCTGACGTGGGAATTTTCAGAAGCACACCGAAGTCTCTGTTGGACATAAATTTATTTTTAATCACATAAAATCCAATTTGGAAAATTGGTGCATGGGATTTTCTGAGTCACTAGAAATGCTTTATGAAGTTGCAAACATTGAGAAGGAAGAAGTCTATCTCAGCATGGCTGGTATTCCTCAACAATGGGAAAATGTGATCAGCTTCACAGTTCAGAGTGAATGAGATGGATATATATTATGAATAGTGTGTGTGTGTGTGAGATTCTAACATAAACTGAAGATGAATTTGCTGTCTCTCACTCATGAGAAAGAATTGAGGAGAAGACATCATCGTTTTGAAATAAGCATATTTTATTAACTTTGATTTTCAGTTTTTAAAAACTATTTACCAAATAGTGAATATTCTGGGCCATAGCAGTTAATTATAATAGTGATCTTTGTCTTCCTTTTCTGGTCATTTTGTTGTTGTTGTTCTTGGCAATATATACTAGAACATTTTCTAGTTCCTTCTGGAGTTTCCAAGAAGGATAATAAAAATTATTTGAATTGATTTCATGTCCTATCCCTTATTACTTGTATGTCCATGGAAATAGCCCTCTTGCCTATAAATGGACTTCTTGAAGGAAAGCACGGATGTTTTTTATGAAGCATAACTAGTGTTGTGTCTTCAGTATGAATGAGAATCACAGATGTGTAATTGTGAGTTGATGTCACATTACAAATCTCTATTGCTATGCCAGAAGCCTTTTAAACATTTAAAACATTAAAACTTTTAAAGTGCAATTTGGATTTGGTGCACAAACGATTATTATCTGCTTTTCAGGCCAAAGTTACTGCTTTGTTCTTGGTGGATATAAATATCAAACAATGCTTTATCGGTTGCACTTAAGTGACAAAGTACAACTAGAAAACTCTGTATACATGAAGACGTGTTTCAAGTCACTACATGTTCTTGTATATTCTTTAGAAACTGTGCTGTGGCCTACACCTCTTGAAGGAAGTAAGGTAGGTTCTGTCTTTCTGTATCCCCTTTCTCTCCACGTGAAAACAAACCAGGCGCTGTGCTTAGGATGTGGCCTGGAAACACCCACAAAGAAAAGATCAACAAACAGTTCTCCGCCAGGGAGATGGCCCCATAAATCACTGTGCACCCCTGTGACAATGTATCCTTCAGCCAGAGGAATTGTGTCTGCAGGTATCATTGATTCATAGACAAAACACCAAATCCTTTGTAGACAGTAGTCCTCTCTAAATAATTAGCGTTGCAGTCACCTGTTTGTATTTATTTATCTTTCAATCTCTTTTTCAGTGTCTTCTAAGAAACTTTTTGCAATTAATATAATTAAAATTTTTAAATACAAAATTTAAAATTTACCAAGCATCAAAACATTCAAAAGAAACACTGGAGATTTATATTTTGCAAAAAAAAGTCTCAAATTTGTGACAATGCACAAGTCCAGAAACTTCTAACGGCAGGCATGTGGCTAGCAGATGAATCTGATCTAGCTCTGATTGTTTCTGTGGTATTTGTAGGACTGCCACTGTCTTGATTTTCTTTCATTCAGTGAGGAATTACCTGCCTTCTTAAGGCAATGTAGTTACAGAAAAGTTCTGTATTTCTAAGCCAGGTGGTATTTTTCTAGTAATATTTTTAACCAGAGCCATTTAACTTTGGTAGAGAAAACAAACTTCAGATGGAAATTGCTATAAGGATTTCCACTACAATGAAACTATAAATCTGAGGTTTGTGTACAGATGTAATATGGAGCCAGGCTACCTCACTCCCAAAATGTAGGGTTGGACATGGAATTGTTAGGGGAAAGGGTATGGCTCCAGGTTGGAAATAAGATCATGGCTCAGACATGGCTCAAACAAACCTCAAACAAATGGGGACCATAATGGTGACAGTTAAGAATACGTTAGACTACTGTACAGCCTCTGTGGAAATCGGTATAGTGATTTCTCAGAAAATTAGGGATCAACCTATCTCAAGACCCTGCAATACCACTGTTGGGCATATACCCAAATGAGGCACATCACACAACAAAGACATTTGCTCAAATATGTTCATAGCAACATTATTCATAATAGCCAGATCATGGAAAAAGCCTAGATGTCCCTCAACTGAAGAATGGATAAAGAAAATGTGGTATATATACCACTCAGTGGTAAGAAACAATGGCATCCTAAAATTCACAGGCAAATGAACAGAACTAGAGAAAACCTTTCATCCTGAGTGAGGTAACCCAAAACCAGAAAGACAAATACAGTATGTACTCACTCATAAGTGGATACCAGACACAAAGCAAAAGATACCCAGCCTACAATCCACAACCCCAGAGAAGCTTGAACCCTCTTCCAGAAACAGATGGAAGCAGATGCAGAAATCCACAACTAACCAATGGGCCAAGCTCCTGGAGTACAATCGAAGTGAGGAAGGAACAAAAATATGAACAAAGGAGTCAAGAACATGATGGGGAAACCCACAGAATCAGCTGACCTGGGCTAGTGAGAGATCACTGACTCAGGTCTGACAAACGGGACTGCACTAGACTCCCTGAATATAGGTGACAATGGTATGATTGGGGCAATATATGAGGCCACTGGCAGTGGGTCTAAGATCTAACACTAATGCACAAACTGACTCAGTGGAACCCATTCTATATGGAGAGATACCTTGCCCAGCCTAGACTCAGGAGTGTGGGGATGGAGAGGTGCCTTGGTCCTGCCTCAGCTAGATGGTGGAACAGACTTAGTAGACTTCCTATGGGAAGGTTAGCCTCTCTAGGGAGCCAATGGGAGGAGGAGGGAGGGTAAGTGGGAAGAGGGGAGGAAGGGTGAACTGTGATTGGAATGTAAAAAATAAATTAATAAAAAGGTTGTTTAATAAAAAGAATGCTTTGGACTGCTGTGTTTCTCATAGTAATATACAAACTAAAAATGGTGTAGTCACCTTTACTCAACAGTTTAGTAGAGCCTTGAACTGAGAACATTCACACAGTTACCACATGGCCCACAATGCTGCATTCAGATACAGTCCCATAGAACTGGAAATCCTCATCCACAATAACTTGTACATTAAAGCATTATTCAAAACAGACAAAAATGGAAATAAGCCAGACAGTCAACTGATGAACTGAAAAAAAAAAATGCATGAGTCAAATGCAGACTAGCCAGATAATGGAATACTATGTGACAACCAAAAAGGAAAAAATACTAAACATGTTACCACATGGGAGAATCTTGAGAACATTATGCAAGTGAGTGAAGGCTGTCCCAACTGGTCACATTTGATATGATTCCATTTCTATAAAATTTCCCAAACAGAAACAGACACAAAAAGCTCAGCAGCAGTTGCCAGGAGTTGGAGAGCTAGCAAGGCAGGATGGATGGCTACTGATGAATAAGAGGTTTCTTGGGGGGCCCTGAGAATGTTCTGGGATTAGATAGGATTGCTGCTTGTACACCTCTGTGGCTATTTAAAGTAGAACTATTGTTTTGTTTTGTTTTGTTTTTTTAAAGTGAATTTTATGCCTTGTATCTCAATCTGAATGAATTAGGTTTTTGCAATTGGCCTTCTGATAACACAACTCCCATGAGTGAGGAGCAGAGATAATATGATTTTTACATTGCCGGGAAGAAGTTTCAAATTTCAGATTAAAAAGATTCAGCTTTCTAAACACACTTGGACAGAAACAGATATTTTAAAGCAATATCATTCTGGTCTGTGCTAGAAAGTGACAATAGTTTTAAGCAGGACTTCTTATCGACCTAGCTAAGGGATACATAAGATCTGATGTCCAATTCCGTATTAGCTCTTGATCGGTTGTGCTCAGTTTCCCTGTGTGGCAATGATGCTTGCTGCCTCCTTGCAGGGATTTAATGCAAAAGAAGACATGTGCAGGGACACCTACTGGCATCACAGGATGGTGGTTGGCAGAGGGGGAAATGATGCAGGCGACTGTTTTAATCTACAGCAAAGCTAGTAAGTGTCCTGGGGACAGTTAAGAATTGTCTGTGAACAAAGCTAAGTAATCACATTCCATGTATGAAACTGACATGATGAAAGCCACCATTCTGTATGCTAGTACTTAAAAAATCAGTAAAATGGAGTGAAAATGAAAAAAAATCATAAGGCATCTACGAAAAAAATAATAAAGGCATGCCAAGGGAATCATAGACTTTGATGGTGAAATTCCATATGATAGTGGCAATGAATGAAGAACACTGATCAGCAAATAAACATACCATCAAAAATATGAATTGATAAAGCTACTCACCAAACACTATAGATAAATATGGAATATGCAGATATAATAGAGTAGGTGTTGATGTCCCTGAGAGTGGTAACGAGCTAACCAGTTCTCTGGTGTTTCTGTTTGGCAGAGCATCAGCAGAGGAGGGTCTATGTGTCGTTTCTTGTGCAGTTTTCCTGTCTTAAACAGTGTGTGATTACTAAAGAAAGGCAGTGGATTACAGGGAAAACAATCAAAAGCCACCTTTTTGGGGGAAGACACTAGAGGTCCAAGGAAGACTTCTACAAGGAGGTGTCTGAGCTGAGCCTAAGTGACTCCCTATTCTAACAGCAGGGAGCAAGGGAAAGGGTTCTGGTAAAGAGAACAGTGCAGGCAAAGAAAAACAGCAAGATTTTGCATCGGGGATACAGTTTCTTTAAGTCACATAGAGCATGTTAGGTTTCAGCTTTGTGCAGATTTCTCGAGGCAGACACAGAGAACAAGGAGATTTTCATGAACGGTGGTGTGGAAAGCTTGATACATTGAAAACCAAACACAACCAGAATCTCAAACAGCGATTGGAGGGTTGCAAACTTGTTCCTGCTTTTTAGTAGTGAGAACAAATTGGGAACCCTGGAATATAGCACTTGAGATGCTGGGAGAATAATTTTATCCACAAAGTATTAAGTTGTTGCCGAGGACAGCTGAGTAAACAGCTTGCTGAAGTCTGTTTGAGGCCTGCCAGCTAGTCACACCCATAATTTCATCTCTATTAACGAAAACAGCTCATACTGTCACACTGCCCTGCTCTGAGTACCCCGTGGTTTGCAGCGTTTGAGTTATGGAGTGTCACTTGTGAAACTTTCTATAGCAGTGGGGGTGTGTTTTGATGTCCTTTCCTTACCCACCCCCGCTCCGCTGATTGATGGCAGAGCACGCAGAGACTTAAATCAAAACGAGAAAATACGTGTGAAATAATGCAAAACAGAGCCAAGGGGCTGGCAATTCCGTAATTACACCTAAAGGGAAAATAATTATGCAATACCATATGGTAAGGGCAAGCCTCAGAATAACAAATGTCCATACTGTGAGTGGAGAGTTCTCGGAAGAGCGAGCAGGGCCTTTGAGTAGGGCCATGGAGGGGCTTGCCTTTAAAAAGGACCTAGAGACAGCTTTGTGAATGATGTTTGGCCTTTGATAATTCTGTTTATAGCCCAGGAAATGAAGGCTTGAGTGAGTGAGTGACACCGCCCTGACAGATGAATGTGGAAGAATGGGGCCGAACGCGGTTATTTATCGTTTCTGCTCAGTGTAGGCTACTACCTACAGTGACCATGGGGTTTACCCACAATCCTGGAAATGTGAAAATGACTTATTGATAGAAACCAGAAAACTCTCCAACTCTTGACAGCGACTGTGAATTAGGAACTAAATCAACATAAGAAACAACTCATGACGGTGACCTTTCTGTTTATAAAAGGGGCGAAAGATGAAAGAACTTCTCCGTTGTCAAGAATATGAAAGTCCCCTCAATAAGTCTATCAGTTAATGAATAACTCCTAAGTGTGAGAAATGGCCTGGGCAAGCTTCCAGCTTAAATCTTCATGCTCAGTCTACACACTGTAAAGCCCTGGCATATGGGAACTGACATGAAAGATGCTAGGAAAGGATTAGGTGAGTCTGGTTCTCACTGGTCAACTTCCCTTATTAAAACTTAGTCCTGAATTCGGGGCCTCCTGAAGTCGATCAAGTCATTCATCCAAGTGAAGCTTACTGGGGGCTGGCCTGACACAGTGAGGACAGATGCCTGGCAATTGAAACAAGTCCAAAGAGAGAAATCAGCAAAAGAGACAGAGTTAAGATAGTAGTTGTCAAACTATACCTCTCCTGTCAAATCTGGCCAGCTGTCTGCCTTTGTAAATAAAGCTTTATTGGAATACTGCCATGCCCATTCATTCCGGTACTGCTTGTGGCAGGGAGACTTGGGTCGTTGCTGCAGACATTGGTGCCCATAAAGCCTGGACTATTGACTCTATGGCCATATGACTATATTTTCAGAAATATTTGTCCACCTTTGCTTTAATATGTTATTTACAAGGAATAGCTCCAGTTGTCAAAAATACTGTGAACCTGAGATGAGTGAAGCTAAGAGATCTTCCAATGACCTCTGGATTCAGCAGAGTGGGGCATCACTCAACTTCGACCTGACTTCTTTCCAAACTCCATAATGACTCACCCTCCTTTCTTCGCGGGTGTTTGGTAGGATGGTAGGAAGCTCCCCATGTGGGATGAGCTGTGCCATGGGTGGGCACACTTGCCTTGTACTTGAGTTCAGTGCCCTCGAGGCAGCTGCTGACCACTGAGGCTGGCCTGGCCATCCCATTCTGCAGCTGTCCCAGGTACCCTGCTGCCTGCTCCCAAGTTCTATCCTCAGCCTGCCCTGTCACAATGCTGTCAGATTGCTCTTCCATCACAGCTTCCAGCACCCTTTGACTATTAGTTGGAGCTCGATTTAAGTGAGAGCCACCAGGTCCCAAGTCACTGTCTGAAGTAGAGTCCCTCTCAAGAGAGTCTGCCAAATTCAGGAGACTCCAGCAGTCTGCCCTCCGAGGAGGTGGCTGTTAGAAGTGAAACCACCCTGTATCCCTTCACAGCTGGACCTGGCTGCCAAGCCAGACGGCCGCCCCAAAGTGTGGGCGAGCTTCAGAGGACAGCCAGCTGCTTCTTACTGTCTAGTTTTTACCAGGCCAAGGAGAAAAAGGTAACTTTCCCTCATGAGAAATTTATGGAGAGGAGGGAAGAAAATATACATCACCCATGTAGAGCAGGCACAGGATGTTCTCTCACTCAAAGAACACACTTACTGAAATCTTTCTCAAGTGACCAAAGAAACAAGTGACAACTTAAAAAGAAAAGGAGTCTTCTCCTGAGAGATTAGCTTCAGCCTTTCATCCACACACCCACACACCCGAGGGAGCTATAAATTAGGTATTACAGGCACAGAAAACTGGCAGTTGACGCTTTAAACATTATGAAGTTCCAGGTCTGGGCTTTCACACAGATACTTTTTTGTTGCTGAATTAGGCAGTTACCATGTAAAAATACACAGAAAAGTTTCTGGAAGGGCTATACATGAAACACCCACACAAAGATAGCCGGGTATGAGAAGGGTGGCCTGGCTTCTCACGTGTACTGGGAGCCCGATGATCACTTCACATAGTCGCACAGTAACTCTCCAAGGCGGGGTTTATTGTCATCCCAGCTAAGATGTAAGAGGTCTTTACAGTAGAGACAACTTGCTTAGATCACATGTGAGCAGCATACTCCATCACGAAGGGTTTGGAAGACAACCCCAAATACTCTGTGAGCCTCCTGTCCCAACATGGCTCCTGGACAAGGAACATACATTGACCCTGAATTTTTCCCTTGGGAAGTCCGGGAGAAAGTGATCCTGAACTCTCCAAGCCTTCATTTCTCTCCTAAAGGAAGAGCCACTGGCTTCTCTGTGAACCGCCAGAACCCTGGAGACTAGGTCACCCAATCTTCTCACAGGACAGAAAGTAGATCGGGATGTAGACGATTGATGGATCCGAAGCCACGAAATTGTCCGTGGAAGACCTTTCCTTTTGGGCCCTGTGACTACTCAATGCTTTAAAAAAATAAACACGTGCTGGGCGTTGGTGGCACACGCCTTTAATCCCAGTACTCAGGAGGCAGAGGCAGGCCGATCTCTGTGAGTTCGAGGCCAGCCTGGTCTCCAGAGGGAGTGCCAGGATAGGCTTCAAAGCTACACAGAGAAACCCTGTCTTGAAAAACCAAACTAACTAACTAACTAACTAACTAACTAACTAACTAAATAAATAAATAAATAAATAAATAAATAAATAAATAAATAGTGTTTTCCAGCCTTACAGGAGTAAGAGTTGCAAACACAGCTGTATGATTTGCAGTTGTGTTATGTGACTTTGGCATGCGCTTAGTTTATGAGATTACACAATCAATTAACTTCTTATCTAGCTGCCCCGCTTTGGTTTCTTGTGTTTTGAGACTGCAGACACACATTTCAAGTATATAGTTAGTTCAGAGTCATGTGGTACGATCCTCTGAAATTACTCACACTGTAATTCAAAGTTTGTGCTATTCACTCCTCATGCTCCTTCTGCCCATTCCTCTCTAACTGCTACATAATTTCCTTTCCCTTTCCTTCTTTCCCCATCCCCTCCCCTTCCTCCTTTCCCCTCCTTTCCCTTCCCTTCCCTTCCTTCCCTTCCCTTCCCTTCTTCCTTCCACCATTTCTTTCCTGCCCTCTATGAAAGACAACTTACTTCACATGGAAAAAACTAAAAAGTACTGTTCATAGTGTGGCTTCAATATCACATTCACAAACCAACGGTGGATGATCAGTTTCCAGCATCACCATTGATGTGACCTCCTTTTCCACTATTGGATTCTTTCTCCTTTCATTCGGTTGTTTACCGTGAGTAGACGGAGGAACGAAAGTGGATCACTTAGGAGGATCCCGAGTTCACCCCTCTCATTTAAAAAGGAGCTTTTCATTCCGGCTCCTTCACTGCCATCAGATGCCTGACTAAGGAGAATGCTTTGCTTCTAGGTGCGATGCTTCACTTTCCCCGTGGTGGCTTTTGTAGTGGGGTTAAGCTTTCTAGTTCCTGGGAGTAGATGCCTCAGGACAACAGGCTACCATGGATCACCAGAAAAGCTCATTCTTTCATGCAGCCGCCACAGTTCTGTTCTAAGGACAGACGGACTGGGTGCAAGCTGAAGCTATCTATGCTGTGTTAACCGGAGTCTTCCGCATTCTGCACCCTGGGACCCTTTCCCCACAGCTACTCTTTTCCACCATCTCTGTCTCTTTGTGGACCTTTTGAGCAAGGTAAAAATGGGGCTGTTAGAACTGGAGAAACTGCTGCAGGTCCCCATCAGTCTCTGGCTAGTGACAATTCTCTCTGCACAGTGATGCCTGCTGCCCTTTTACTATGGCCAACAGGCCCCTTGTGTGGAGTGGAAACTTATGACTTTTAGACTGGAAGGGAAAACCAATCATCCTACTGATCGTTTAAGTTCCATCCAATTTCCATCTCCCTGAATTGTCCTATTCAAACAAATAATGGACCGCTTTATTTTGGCCAGGGTTATACTTCAATTATCCCCATGGAGACCAGAAAATTGCATGTCAGTCAGGTCCCCCAGGACACGTCCCTGGTGCTTCTTAATAAGGAATTAACTCTGAGGACTGCTTCTAGCCTCCTAAATGTAGTCAGCTAAACTATTTGACTACTTCCACAGGCATATTCTTCTGGACGGCTGAACACAGGCTTGTTTGCTTGTTTGCTTGGTTTTGTTTCTTTGTATGAATGGAAGGCTTACAAAGCATGTATCTAATACATGAGGGCACAGCTTCTGGCTGATTTATCCAACTGAGTTTCAATAACAGCAAAGGAAAACAAGAAGATAAATGATATTTTAAATCATTATCTATCAAACCAAAGACAGGCATGCTTTCTTAAGTGAACTAGAGGACCGCCTCTGAACTCATGGCTAGAGGTCAGCACTCCCCTAGTTTGTAGGATCAAATCTTTGGAATATTCTGGAAGAAGGAAGACTTTTTTTGAGGAGGTGGGTGAGACTGCAGGCCATCCTTAGGGAAGGCTGTTGTGTTCAGATCTTACCAGCAGGTGGAAAACACTTCCTTTTGAGAAAAT
Organism: Cricetulus griseus; assembly: GCF_003668045.3. NCBI lineage: Eukaryota > Metazoa > Chordata > Mammalia > Rodentia > Cricetidae > Cricetulus > Cricetulus griseus. The sequence goes on from NC_048601.1 coordinate 87,690,350, forward strand.
GACATATGCCTAACATCTGATGGGGGAGGGGCTTCTCCATGTAGCATCATAAATGGTGGGTCTTGATTGGACTTACAACCAAATTTCAGTGTTTGTAGGGCACAGAACACTGCCTGTGGCCACTTGTCAGGAAGTGGATGTTTTATATTGAAATTATGGGACCAGTGCTAGAAGAGAGCCCAGGCAGGTGTTCTGCCTCCAACAGTCACCTCATCCTCAGAAGGTCACCCCTTCATCATCTGGCCAGGAAGAACTCACTGACTAGAAAGTAACTCATTCTACCCCAGGAAAGCTTTGCTTTTTTGAAACTCAACCGCCTTCCCTACACTGCAGTTTCTGAAACAGCAGGATAATTCTTATAGCTCAAATCAAGGACGAGGGCTCTTCTAGTAATCTTTCACCTTCTTTACAGAGTTCAGTGAGGAAAAAGCAAGATGACTCAGTGGATAAAAGTGCTCGTTGATGCAAACCACAGAACATGGTGCAAAGCAAGAACCGACTCCCCAAGTTGTCTTCCAACCTCCATACATAAGCACACACACACACACACACACACACACACACACACACACACACACACACACACACACAGAGAGAGAGAGAGAGAGAGAGAGAGAGAGAGACAGAGACAGAGACAGAGACAGAGACAGAGACAGACAGACAGACAGACAGACAGAGACAGAGAGAGGATAAATCAAATAATTTTAATGAGTTTTTTTATATAAAAATATGAGTATCATCTTCTACACTGACCAGAAGATTGAAAGACTGGCTACAAGAGCCTCTCATTACCACCTTCTTGAAACTTTTGGGTCTCAAACCCTTCACTTCCCCAAGTCCTTTTTCTGCGTTAGCCTGTGTGTACCCATTTTAGAGTAAAGGAGGAAAGGTCTTCTCTTTCCCAGGGCACTTCATCCCCTCTATTTATGAGCATGTACCTCCAGAATCTTCTTCCCCATTTCCACCCTTCCCATGAAACATACAACTTAAAATCGACTCTGAATTTTGACCCCCAGGGGCTGTGGTGGTTTGAATGAGAATGTGTCCCAAAGACTCGTGTGTTTGAAAACTTGGTGCCCAGTTGGTGGCACACACTTTGGGAGAGCTTTAGGACATGTGGCTTGTCACTGGAGGTGGGCTTTGATATTTAGAGATCCATGCCACTTCAATGGCTGTTTCTAATGCCTGTTTAGGGTTCTAGATGTGAACACTCAGATTGCTGCTTTAGCTGCTATACCTGCCATCATGACTGTGGCTTCCTCAACTTGGGAACTCTTACTCCTCTGAAAGCACAAGCTCAAATAAACTCTTCTATACATTGTCTTGACATGGTGTTTTATCATAGCAACAGAAAAGTAACCTGCACTGGACATCTAACAGGTTAAATTCCAAGATTCTATAAGCTTTACTATCCCCTGTCTTTATGGGGATCTTTTCCAATCCACAAATTTTCAAAAATTTTTAAGGATTTTTTAAACACATTTTCTCAAAGACTTTTCTTCCAATTTTACTTTTTCTACTTCTATTGGAATTAAACTGTATTCTATTTGCAAGTTACCCAAGTGAATGCAAGATCTCCTCACAAGAAATTGGACTTTTGAGGGGTAATGGGCAGCTTTGCTCACTTGGAAATTACTCTTTTGGTAGAACAACATTTAGGCAAATGGGCGCTGTCTGAACCAGAGCTGGTCACTTTGGCATAGAAGCTGGAGAGACCTACACATTTGGAGACTAGTAACTTTTGTTAACATGGAGTGAAACCAAACTGAGGGTAGCAGGATGGGTGTGTGCCAGTTTGTAGGGTGCAAATTGTAAGAGAAAGTGCTCTCTGAGTCTCTGCTCAGTCCCCCATCCCGTTCCCCACCCCTCATATTGGAGCATTTAGGAAATGTTAGGTGAGACTTCTGCTCTAAGCAGAAGTTCTGCTGAGTTCAAACTAAACCCAACTTTGTTAAGATTTGGCCAAAAAAAAAAGTTCCTGGAAGGACAGATAGAAGCTAAACAAAGAAAATCATGTCCTGACTCTCAGTAAGAGGTTGCCTGCTTCATGCACCTCAGATTTTCATTCTCTCTTTTCCAGGTGCCTTGTGAAGCCTGTCTGTGGCACGCTGCAGACAACCCGTCTACCATACAGAGTTGCAGTGAAAATATATAATAACAAAAGCACACAGGTGGAACTGGGCAGCAAGAATTTGAAAATGGGGGTAGGTGACATGCATACACACATGGCGAATAAAGTCATTTGACTGTAAAAGTTGTCATGGGATGCAGACAAAACATCTGGGGGAGAGTCTGTCTTCCTCCCTAACGTAACCTAGGTAACTACTCAGACCTTTCTGTCTTAGCTGCTGAACATGGTCTGTGAGAAAAGTCTCAGGCTTACTCAGTGCTCAGACATTTGCTGTGTGCTACTGGACTTACCATCCCATGTGCTTTCTGGATATAGAGTCAGCCAAAGCTTAGTAGGGCTGTGTGAGGCTTTCACCAAGAACCAGGGGGATTTAACAAAAATTTTGGAATATGGGAAACCCAACATTTTCTTTTTGTCAGATGTGTTTATTCAGCCCTTGGCTTTCAAATCATTTTAGAGAGCTGGTGCATATCCCATAGTACACAACATAAGTGGCTAAACACACACCCGGCGATTCTTATAAAGCAGTGGGTAGGGACTAAAACACACAAATATTTATTTCCTGATCTAATACGCATTAGGACTTCCATTTTACACCATGGGATTCTGTGCCCCTAGGAAGTCTAAGTAACATTTGTTGAATTTACGCCAGTGTGATTCCTACCCAGGGAAATATTAAGAGATGAAGCTCACTACAACGTAAAGTCAGCAGCCAACTTCCTGCACAGTTCGATAGTAACTACCCCCTGACATTTGTATTAGAGAGGGGCTTTGACACAAAGGAGTGGTCCCTTCCAGAAACATGTTCCGTTTTCATCCATCTAACTCCCTAAGACATATATTCTTTGTCCACCATGAATACTACAGGGGGTGGTGTGGTGTTGGAGCATACTACAAGAAACAGACAACGTGCCTCAAGTAAATGCCTTCAAGCAAAGACGATCCCTTCCTTTAAACATTCATCTCTCCTCTTTCTTCTCATTGACAGTGCTAATTGCCCCTACCCCATTAACTTACTATCCCTTCTCCTTCTTGTCTATCTATGTCAAGAATCCAAGAGATTAGATAGATAGATAGATAGATAGATAGATAGATAGATAGATGATAGATAGATAGATGATAGATAGATAGATGATAGATAGATAGATGATAGATAGATAGAGGACATAGACACAAAGATATGGATCATGGAAATGTGATTTCATACCATCTGCCCTACTTGGAAAAGAAACAACCAAATAAAGAATAAAGCAACATATTTAAATCTTTATATCCATCCTCTGTTCTCTCCATTCTGTACACAGTTTCTGTCATAACACACTTGGTCCTCAGAGATGGCATATCCAAAGACTAACTGATGATGAAATTTGATTTGTGATCCTCTTCAACATTTTACAATTCCAAATAAGAAAATGTCACTCACATAAGTAAAAGTGAGGTGGTCAGCTCTTCATCACTATTTTGATGACAGTATTCATGGCTGTGTAAAAGTGAGATTTGACTATAAACTCCATGATATTTATATCTCTAAAAGACTATGTGAAAGCAAACTGGACAGATAAGATTAAGACATGGCTAACACTGATTTATGAGCTGTCAACAAAGTGTCCTTTTCAAATCTCATCATCCTCAGAAATTAATTCTTGACCCTCTAGGAACTGAAATTACAGCATTTATAATTAGACTCCAGGAAAAAGGACCAAGTCCTCAGTTACCTTTGAAAACAAAACTAACCCAAGTTGTTATTTTTTTTTAAAGGCAAACCCACAGTCAATCACAGGGAGATAGATAGTATCTCCACAAAGCAATAACATTTACAAAGTTTTAAAAATGGGAAAAGCATAATATAAAAATAGAAAACAAACAAATTATGGCTCAGACTTTCTTCCAGTGCACCAGAATCAAACAGCGGGAGGCCATCCAACAGGAATATTTCCACTAAGTAAATATTTGTGCATATAAACTCTCTCCTTTTAGTTTGATCTCTCTCTTAAACATCATGAATTTTATAGCTTGGCAAAGTGTTGTGTTTGCTGTCCAAAACCCAAAAGGCTACTTTTAAAGATTAAAAGTACAAATTTTAGTACAAGAGTGGGATGTGTGAATAAAATAAGCACAAATTTCTCTGTGAGTTTTTGCATTGAGAATGCAGTGTACCCCCCAACACTCCCCACCCCAACGTCCCCACCCCCATCACATTGCATTCTCGCTTGGCTTAGGTATAACTGTGAATTTTGTTATAGTGTCAATAGCACACACTTTATATTGAGTTTGAAAAGTTTTAAATAATAAATGATAAGCAAGGATATTATTAAATCCTTGGATTTAATTTGAGAGAAGGGAAGAATTTAAGTCAGTAAAAAAATGATGTCTATCCATTAGGTGGTCACTGAAGAAGACATTTCCAGCTTCACAAATGTAATTACTATATGATCATCATTAATTAATCTCCACACCCTGATTACATCACACATTTAAATCTCATAAGAAAAAAAAATAACTAGGAGGCACTAGGAGGCATCTCCCACAGAAAAATAACTGCCATAAATCAGTTAAACCTCCAAAGAAGAACAAGATAAATTGTAAGAATACTAAGAGCCACTGACTATACTCAAAGACCTTCCTTAAATTCAGGTTTATTCTATAAGTAGCAAGACCGACAGGAAGAGTGGTGCATTGAAAAGATCTGCCTTTTAAAGATGAAGGTGTGGCAGACATCTGGCCATGTGGCACATGCCTGTAATCCCGGCATTGGGATGGCTGACGTGGAGGATCCAGTGTTTGAAGTCAATTTGGGATACGTATTGAAAGCTTATTTGAAAAGACAAAATGAAACAAAAGGGACAAGATGGCAATTTAGGTTACCAGGAGAATGCAGTTAACTTCATGCTAAACTCGACCGAAGCTAGATGCCATTAAGACAACAATCCCTGGGGTTTTGCATTCTTAAAGACAGTTTTCTCCCTACCTGAACCCCCAAGGAATGGTAATCTGCCTTTAAAAGCAAACTACAGAAAGAAAAGGAGGCTCCTGTTGAAGTGGCATACAGCAATCATAAACAGAAATACTGTGTTTGTATGTGTACAGCATCTCAGGACCTGAATCCCTGCTGGTAGCTATGAAGACACACAGTCAAGGGTGAGGGATTGTCAAGGTTCTGGGTGCATGGAGACATGGAAATACAAACAATTAGCACAGCCACTAAAAGCAAACCACAGCATTATCTTGCTTTTAAGTTCATGGAACTAGTTGTATCATAATAGGATATTTGTCTTCAGTTCAGTATGTCAACTTCTAGATCTTGTCACTATTAGCCATAACAACAAAACTAGTAATGTTACATAATAAGTGCTTGCCAGAAAATCCACCCCTCCAAACACAATAAATCGAAAATTCTTTAAAAAATATTGCAATGTGTGACACCTGCAGATATAAACAGCTAACTCTTGAAACATCTGCAACATTAATACAATATTTGTTTTAGTAAAGTATTTCGCTGTTTCTCCCCCTTGATATTTGCTTTGGAATAAGAGGGGTTTATATTAATTGACCCATGTTGACAAGCAAAATAACAACATTCCGAATGAAAGTACTAACCTAGTCTTTCTTTGTTTCTTTCTGTTTTTGATATGGGAGTATCTTTGCAAATGCTGCCTGGATATCCAGGGAAATCTATAGAGCTTAACTTTTAAATGACTTGGCTGGTAAGTTAGTCTTCCCTACAAACCCTATCTTCTCAGTTGGGGGTGCTTTAGTTTAGATCCCATTGTTTCCAACTACTTTCTCTTCATATCACAAATTCATCCCACTCCTAAAAACAGCCACCGTCACACTATTTTAAAATGATCCAAATATAAAAGGAGTCATAGAAATGCATTCTCATCTTGGTTTATATAATTGGCTTAGTATCTTAAATTATCACTTGCTCCACCCCCACAAATGTTTCCATGAAACAAATGATACAAACACACACACACACACACACACACACACACACACACACACACACTCATGCACACCTCACAGCATTTAACGTGGCAGCACACAGGGAGGAATTTGGACTGACTCCAGTCATACAAAATGCTAGCTATATGAATTGCTCCAACTGAAAAGCCCCTGCTCTGTTTGCATTTGTGATATTGGTACGGTGCCGGGAGAAAGGAATCTTTAATTAGCGTTGGAGTTTCAAACTAATTGGATGAATGTACTGTGTGCAGATTTATGTCCTGTCCCTCCTCAGCAGCTGAAAAGTCACCCACTCAGAAAACAGTCTTGAGAGACCCCTCTCAGAGAAAGAGCTGGGCCTTTTGACTCACCCCTTACCGTGTACAGAAACCTGAATTTCAGAGCAAAGGGGGCCCAAGGGACCTGCTACTCCAACATGAACAACCCATAGGCAGAAAAACTGGGCTGCAGAACTGTTAGGGTCTTGCCCAAGGGCCCATTACTGGCTAACACGAAGCTCTTCTGTGCTCCAAGGAATGCATCCCACACTTAAACTAACAACTCTGCATTAAAATTTGCTTCTATCAAATCTCTATTTGTTCTCTCTTTCTCAGTTTGTGATCTTGGGGAATGTGCTGATTTAGGATGACTTTTTTCATATTAGAGCCCGCTTTTCTCCATCTCTTTCTTTTAAGCCTGCAAATTTTGTACTTTTCTGTACTGTGCTATAGCACCCTATTGCCATCATTCTATTTGGCTTAAATGTGTGGCCAGCAGTGGAAGTGCACGTAGACAAAGACTCTCAGCATCCTGGGAGGTCAGCACCCTGTGTGTGCTCCTCTTGATACATCAGAAAGATATATATCCTTGCCACTTGGATATAGAATGGAAGATTAATTAGTTTGCATTTGCAAAGTGCCTCGAAAATCATAAGTGCTATGATTACACCTAATTAAATTTCTCTCTTATATGTTCAGCAACAATTTCATTTGTATATGCTCCCATGCCAAGAAAATAGCTGTGTGGCTCACAGAGACTTCACTGTGAAAGCCTGTCACATGTGGATTGCACCTCTTCCTGGTCCTTGTTTTTTTTTTTTCTTCCATTCTTTAATTGCTTCTTCTGGTCTCAAGATACAGATTGGTCCTGAGTAGACACATATTCGTAAGTTTGTGCTGCTTTTTGGAGTGAAGCACTTTTTAATAAATAGGCCTTTGTGCATCACAAAATAGTCTCCTGAGAAGGTAAATGCTGATTCATAAAGACACAGCCACACATGTTAATCTCTGCCCTGTGTGGCTGGGGTGGGACTGCCCATCAGATGAACACAAACATGCAGAGGCAAACTGGCCTGAAGCGAAGCCCTGGCATGTCTGAGTCATGCCCTCGGCTTCTCAGGGTGGTATCAGCAGTGTCCTTGTAAACACCTTTCCCCACCAGTCAGGCTACTGTCCTAACCTGCCGAGATGCTTCCAAACTGTAGAATAATTTGGTTGGTCTGGTTTTGCTGCTGCATGTAGACACCGAACGAAGCCTCCTGGGAGAGGAGCGAAGTGTGTGTGGAAATGCAATCTGATTTAGAAATCAACTCTCCTGTAGGTAATGTTGTGTTCTCATAAAGACCTGGAAATACAGACGCAGAAGTCTAATTAACTGAGTTGGGAAATCAACAAGCCAGAAAACTGTTGATAGAAAAGTATTCCTATTGTTCAAAAACATATTTGGTGCATTAGGAAAACAAGACCAAATTCTTTCTCCTGGCATCTTCCCCCAGGCAGTGCATCAGCTAATTGAAGGGAGCCGGGAGAGGGGCATGGGGACTGACATCACTGCATAACCAGCAGCCAGAGACCTGTTTGTATGTGGTTAGAAGCTAAGTTCTGGTTTACTGCTGATGCCATGAGTCAAACCCACAGTAGTGAAGTGGATTGGCAGGCTTTCCCTTTCTTCCACATAATAAGCAGCCACAGCCCACCACAGACAAACCGACACCTGAGCATGTCAGGGGCTGAGAGAGTGCTGTGCTGGTAATCACTCTGCAGCTCTCACTGCAGAATGGTGACAAACCAGAGTGATGACACAAGACACTCCTGCTTTGCATTCTCCACACAAAGGCAGGGGACCTTCCTTCCTCGGCACGGCACAAATGAATGGAAACCATTCTGCAGCGAAACCCACTCAGCTAGAAATTCTGGCAGCCAGGGTCCCTGCCTGGAAACTCAGCAGGAGCTGAAGCAAGCACAGCCCTCATTTAAGGAACGTGGTTTGATTGGCATGAATGTGTGCATTGTGGGGATCTAATTGTGCATCCACAGTTTCTGGTAGACTGCACAGATCTCTGTAAAGCCACAAAGCAGACACACACCTGCTCTAGTTATCCAAACTGGAAGATGCCATGCTCTGAATACACACATGTCCCTCGGAAGGGACAACAACCAAGCTCAAAAGGGAATGCCACAAGTGTGTAAACATATAATTTATTTATTATTCTCCTTCCTTGGGAGCCATTTTCTCTTTGCTAGGCATGGGGGTTAGCTCAAAGTCAGCTGTGGTGTGTATGTTAACACACAAACCCAGCTACTCACTGCTGAAGTAATCGCCAAGGCTTCCCACTGAAGTGTTTTCTAACCCTGATGATAATCACCCCCAGTACAAATTAGGGGTGCTTGGTACTGAACCATTTGCTCTTCCACTGGCCTCCCAACAGTGTATGCTTTTCATTAATGTTGGTCCCTCAGTGGAATGCCTGACAGCTCACTTTAAATACACTTTTCTGTAAGTCAACTAACAAAACTAATTAGGAACTGTGAAAGGGTATATTGATAGAGTGAAATCTATAAACCAGCTCTGACAATTCTTTTGGAAGACTCTATACATCATGGGCCTCTGTGCTGGATTTGGGACTCTTTTTGGCTAGAGTATAAATAAACTAAAATAAAATCTCACATTTTAAAATGACTTTAAAGAGCCACATGCTTCCTGAAAGAACCATTTTCAAATTATATATAAACAGGTTTAATCAGTCGTTACTGCTCTGAGCCACCAAGGGATTTCACAGGGGCATGACTGGGTGACCTGATGACTGGTGGCACAGACCCCAGCACAGCAAGTGTGAGGCTGTGGCTGATCTGTCCTGCTGGGTCCACAAGTTAGTTGCCTCACAGCTAATCTGGCTGGCTCTCCCCCATGGACTTTCCTCCATTCCCACACTAGCCTTCCACTTTTTAAAGCTCCACTCCAACAAACACCGATGGTTTAAACGGGACACAATTCAACCAAGTTAGTGACAATGACAACTACAGGCCAAATCTGCATGACTACAATGACAGTTCATGGTAGTGTCGCTAAAATCACAGCTGAAGCACCTGGGCATGGCCCCATATGTGTCTTCTGTGTGCATGTCATCTGCATAGTCCTAGGTTCAGCTACCGGTGGCCACAAATTGTTCCCCTACCACGTGTCATTTGGCCTTGCCCTGCTCTGAATAGAGAGGATGGCAGCAAGAGCGACAGCGACAGCGGTGGCAGCTGTGGCTACTTCACTAGTCTTAGGAAATACCAAGAAACACACCATTACCATCACCGCCTCTGCTCTAAAGGCACTGCTGCTGGCACCATAGCGCAAAAGCACCAACAGGAACTCAGGGTGCTAGCATCATAAAGCATTTAGAAGCGATGGTCTCAGAGAGATATCCGACGACAGTAGGCTGCAAAGACTGGCCAGGCTGAGTGATAACTGTGATAATGCAACATGAAGGGTGGTGCCTGTATTTGGTACCAGCCAGAAGTTGCAGACTGTCGAAGCTCGTTTATTAATGGTTGACTATGCACTTGTAGAAAGATGAGTGCCTGGATCAATTATCCAAGAAAATATTGAGCCTCTACCCAGTGATATATGCACCAAGCAAGGACAGCCAATTGATCTCAGTCTGTCTCTCTGTCTGAAAATTATTGTCAACTCCCAGGAGATATCTCTGAGAATCGTTTGTAGCTTTCGCTGGGTTCCAAGGGTTTGGTTGTGACTGACATGGACAATGGAGGAGAACAAGGAATTCAGAGACCACCACAGTGGTTATGGAAGGTTTGGACCCTGAATTAAAACATGGAGAAAAGATTCCTGTCTAAGTGCCAACTAAATGGGGCTCTATTTCACAGACGTGCAGGGGCCAGTACATATAATTTACTTTTACTGTGTACTATGGATATAAAGTGCCCCCAAAGGCTTTTATGTGTTGAAGGCTTGGTCCTCAGCTGATGGCAATATTGAAGGGAGACCACATCAGGAAAGAGCAAACCTCATTAATGAAGTAATGAAGTAACTGTTACATTCATAGTTAGGGGTTATTGGGAGGTGGGGTCTAATAGGGGGAAGTGGGTTATCTACAGTTTGTTTTTGAAGGCTGTACTTTCTCTCCAGGTGCATTCTTTCCCCCTCCCTCCCTCTATCCCTTCCTCTCCCTTCTTTTCCTCCCTCTTTTCCTATCTTTCTCTTTTTCTGTCTCTTTCCCCTCCTCTCCTCTCCTCTTCTCTTTTCTCACACAAGTTAAACAGCTTTGCTATATAGCACATGGTACATGTTCTGCCATGTTTGGGCACTGTGGCCAGAAACAGGGAAAGCCAAGATAAATCTCCCTTCTTTAAGTTGCTCTTACCAGGTATTTTAGTCACATTAATAAAAAAACTGACTAATGATGGAGTTACAAAGGTGGATGGCAGACCTTTCCTTTGGCTTTGCCTTTCTGCCCACACAGTCCTTGTCTTGCGTGTAGAGTCACACAGTCACTAACCCCACAAAGACCAGCAAGGGAGCTTTAGCACCTTCTGGGTGGGAGGGTTGGCATACCTTAGAACTGTTTACATCAGTCATTCTGTGTTTCCACACACTATCATGTTCTGTATCAAAACCCACAGCAAATAGGCATACATTTCTATAGTACATACAGTATTTCTGATTTTTTTCTTTCTGTTCACCCAGGATCTATTATGATGCCTGGCACACAGTACATTGACACAAATATCTGATAAAAGGATCAATTAATTAATAAATGGCTATAAAATTCTTCTGAAGTATACTCTGGTCTCCAGTGCACATAGATTTTAGGGACCACCTGAGTCACACTAGGCCTTTGGCTGACAGCATCCATTCCTTTCATTATGAGAAGTCATCAAGATCAGAATTCACAGAAAGGAGCAGGGCTCATAGTTTAGTCCATGCTGAACACTTCCCACAGCAGACTGTGCTGCTTCTGACTTGGTGACAAGTTTTCCTTTATTATTCTGAGCTGATGTGTACTCTTACACAATACTCCCAGGTTCACAGTTCAGAGAAACCAATTTCGTCACATCCCTCCCTGCTTCTAATCCTCCAATGGCTAAAAGATAATGACCACTTCCCCTGGCTGGTGTTCCAGAGCTCCCTGGCTCTTAGTACCAATTGTGCCTCTCCACCTAAGGCCTCTGATCTCTCTCTCTCTCTCTCTCTCTCTCTCTCTCTCTCTCTCTCTCTCTCTCTCTCTCTCTCTCTCTCTCATTCCAGCCTAGCAAGCCATGAGGCCAAATAATCTTCCTTCTTATTCCGTTATGGTGAACTGAGCCATAGACCTATCACATCTCCAACGTCCTACTCATTTCCTGCCTCTCTCTCCCAAGACTTCTGTCTAAGTTCAGAGGCTTGTTATCCTGCCAGAAACTTCTAGAGCACTTTCTCTCCATACCATGCCTGTGGCACATGGATCATAAACCATTTTGTATTAACATCCTGATTCCCCCAGTCAACTGAAATACGTGCTTGTCAGATCCATGATGTAAGTCACCCGTTGCTGCCTAACCCAGTCAGCCTCATCCTTTGCTTATCCCCAGGTGGGATGGTCAAAATGTAGTCGACAGAGTGCAGCCTGAGAAACCCGCCTTCCCATCCTCACCGGTAAGGTGGAGAAAGGGCTCAGTTCCAGGATGCCTGAGCCACAGGGAAGACAGTTTTCCAGGGGGCTATTAAAAGTTGACATCCCTGCTGTTGGGGCACCTGAAGGGGCAGACACAAGCAAAGTCTGGGCATAGAGTCTTGACACTATCTTGTTATCTAAGTTGGATGCCATTTGGTATTGAGTCAAGAGTGAAGGATCCCACAGCACTGTAAAGTAGGGGGTCAGATTGTAGAGATCGTGTTAAAGGGGAAAACAGAGTGAAGTTTTTTCATGTTCTCGCGGTGCTAACACTGTTAGCCAGGGGCTGCTTGCCAACATGCTCTTGGCAACTGATTCAGCCCTCTGTCTGGTTAGTAGGAAGTATACGTAAAATATGAGCCATCATTCATCCTTAATGAATCCTCGGGTGACAGCCTGTCACTGCATGGGAGGCAAGTGCACCAAGGTACAGTCCTGTGACTCCAGCAGCCATCCTCACAGAGCCTGCCACAGAGCGCTAGGAAGTGGAATGTACGGTCTCTCAACACAGAGCAGGTGGCCACCAGGGGTGTTTAAAGGACTAGAAACCATAGGCTGCTACAGGCCTGGACAGGCACATGCTCCTCCTTGCGGGTCTGGTCCTCACAGAACACTTGAATTATTCATGGCACATGGTGCCATCACTGCACATGGGCAAGAGGGGCCGCAGCCCGGCACAAACAAACTGAGGGCCTTTGGTGGTGAACGGCAGCTCTCTGGCTTCGAGAATGCTGGTGCAGGGTGCAGCAGAGGGGCCTGTGGACTCAGCTGCGATCTTACCTCACTGTCCCCTGCAGTGACCTCACCCAGCCACAATGCCACTATTCATGGAGGCAGACTGGAGCACTGCACACAAAAGCTTCATTTAGCCACATAAACATGCATATTTAGCCTGTTGGATTAAAAATGAAACATAGATATTTGGCTTTGGGGGATTTGATGAGCTTGAGGAAGGTTGTCTTTTTTTTTTTTTGAGTTTAAGTTCAAAGACTAACCTTGAAAAGAATACCACAAAATGTATTTTCCAACTTTTATTTAAATGAGAATCTAGATTCCCTGGCAGGTTAGCCTTCTCTTATCTTTTATCAAGTCCTTAGCTTCCACAGATGGACTTACTTTTAAAGTCAACCACAGACAATATATATATATATATATATATATATATATATATATTCTTCATATATTGATAATTTCTTTAAAGAAAATTTATGGAAGCCTTTTATTTCAATGGGAATGGGTCACTAGGATGGCATACTTTGTTGAGCTAAAACATGTTTTTAATAATTTTGAAATTTAGAAAGATGATCCCCTGAAAATGGAAATATGCCAAGGGAGGTTTTTATAAAGAGAAGAGACGTGGATTCCACTTACAAATCTCCGTCAATAAAAGTATCCCTGGCGGGGGCTGGAGAAATGGCTCAGAGGTTAAGAGCACTGACAGCTCTTCCAGAGGTCCTGAGTTCAATTCCCAGCAACCACATGGTGGCTCACAACCATCCATTATGAGATCTGGTGCTCTCTTCTGGTGTGCAGATATACATGGAAGCAGAATGTTGTATACATAATAAATAAAATCTTTTTTTTAAAAAAAAAGTATCCCTTGCTAGGTATAGTAGGCCTTTAATGCCTGGCTTATTTAACCAAGCAGTTCATTGCCATGTGAGCATGCCACGAGTACACAGAATACTCAAAGGCAAGTTTTTTAAAATGGTATTTGGTTACTTTTGAAGTTGTAATGGATACTGGTGAAAAAGGAATCAGAAATAGGATTCAACAAACTTCCTGAAGGGTACCTTTGGGTTGACTGCTAGTTTTAGCTTTTTAAAATATCTGTACCTTGTCCCTAAGAAGAGCCACTAAAACAGGGCAAGAAAGAAAATAGCTACCAGGGACGATTCTCAAACTTAATGACAGCTTTCTTGTGTTTGGTATTCCTACCACTTGCCTGTGTGTGTGTGTGTGTGTGTGTAAAAGAGAAAGATATTTTCAAACAGTACAGACACTACTTTTATTTTGCCACACAATAAAGAGCTGTGCTATGATCATGATTTGTTTTGGGAACACTCTTTCCTTACTACCAAGTACTTAATGATTTCTGCTCCCCCAAACCATCTCCATAGTGCTCCCTGACAATTCTCCCTGATAATCCTCCCTGACAGTCCTCCCAAACAGTGCTGCAGTGACTGAGTTAAATATAATCCCTTTCCTGCATCTGTGATTATTTTTTTTTTCAGGATGGATTCCTTGGGGTAGAACTGGAGGTTAAAGATTTCCTCAAGGCTTCTGCTCTGAAGGTACCTGGTACCTCTTGCCAAGCTGTCTTCCAGAGAGCAGGGCCATAGGTATAGGGTATAAGTGGCACCTTTTCAGACTGTCTACTCTGGAACATCATCACTCATCATCACTCCTGAAATCGTCTAAGGCTTACATACACTTGATAACCTCAGTCTAATCATGAGGAAACACAAACTTAGGAACATTCTACAAAATAACTGGCCAATGTGATTTCAATGGTCAAGACAATAAACGAAAAAACGAAAGATTGAAAACTAGTCATAGGTTGGATGAGAACGAGAAATACCCTTGACAACTAAATGCAGTGTGGCTTTGACAGCAGAACAGAGTTTTGTGTGGACCGAGTAGGGAAACAGAGGTGGTCTACAGTTCATTTAAGACAGGTGTCAATGCTGCCTTCAGGGTTTTGATAATTATATTAAGGTTATGTAAGATTATAGTAGTATAGGAGCCTTGGTGAATTTGTGAATTTGCTATGATTTTTAAGCAACATTTATATAAGTCTAAAATCATTGCAAAGTGAAAGTCAAAGAAGAATTGCAACATTTCATAATTCAAAGTAAATTGGGGGGAGTGTGTGAAGAGATGGTTAAGAGCACTGGCTGCTCTTCCAGAGGACCTGAGTTTGATTCCCAACACACATATGGCAACTCACAACAGCCTGTAACACTAACTCCAGGAGATATGGAGGCCTCTTCTGGACTCTGTGGGCACCCTCATATCTGTTTCACATACACTTACACATAAATAAATACAAAACAGTTCACTAAAATATAAGTCAAGCGGCAATGGTGCATGGCTTTAATCCCCAGCATTCAGTAGGCAGGAGCAAGGGCAGGGCAGGCAAATCTCTAAATTCGAAGCCAGCCTGGTCTGCAGAATGAGATCCAGAACAGCCAGAGCTACATAGAAAATCCCCGTCTCAAACAACAATAACAACAACAACAACAAACCAGAAAAACAAATGGGGGAGGAGAAAATAGGAAGTGTACCTATAACAGACACACACATTTTTTTTTACAACATTGGGTAACTCTGACTTATCTGGAAAGTGCACCTCCTAGATTTTGTGAACCATATAAATATACCTACAATAGAGCAGAAAACCGCTGTAACCAAAACGGCTGCTCAAGCCATTCTTTGCTAAAATCTGAGAACACTATAGAGCCAATGTCCTACGAGTCTCCTCAAGCTCAGATTGCAAATCACAGACATGCTGTTCCTCTCTTTGAGTGGATGACAGCAGAGGCAGCCCCTTCAAGCAAAGCCAAGATTGTCTTTAAAGCAGAGAGTGAATGTCAGCTGAAATAAGAGATACCCAGAGATCTAGGCATGCCTCCATGCCACCCTGTCCCCACTGGCCCATGCTCAGGTGGCTTACACTGTCTGCACTTCCCAGTACATGGCCAAACAAATGGTTTCCTTTCTTGGACAGAAAGGAAAAGATGTTTTGTTGTTTGTTTGAAAGAAGTCTAGAGACCTACATAGACTCTCTATGCCCTTGAATGTGTCACTAAATTTTGATGAGGTGATCAAATCTTTCCCAGCACAAAACATTTGTTTTTTTTAAATCTGTATTCAGCCAGTTAAGAACTGAAGCTTCTGTGGATCTAAGGAGGCCTGTGTTTAGACCAGTATGAAGCTGATGAAAACCTGAAATTTCATTACCTGATACATTCATCCTATTAAAGTTAGATTTCACATTTCACCTCGTGACACTCAATTACATATTCAAATGGAAATTTTAATGTATGTTTAATTTGACAATTATTACATAATAATTACCTTTAAAATGTATCATGTAAACTATACTGTCTCCGGATTTAGTTGCCACGTTTGTAAAGACATAAAAATAAGACTTGATGCATGTGTTTTAATCATCTTTTACTAACTAAAATGTAACAAATATAGAAACCATAAGAATTTTTAACTGGAAGAAGGGTCATGTATTTTATACTC
Source organism: Cricetulus griseus (assembly GCF_003668045.3). NCBI lineage: Eukaryota > Metazoa > Chordata > Mammalia > Rodentia > Cricetidae > Cricetulus > Cricetulus griseus. The sequence continues at coordinate 87,706,621 of NC_048601.1, forward strand.
AGCCTCGAGCCCTTTTTCTTACATATCAAGTATCTATGACAACATTAGACATTATTAACATATTGTTATGATTTGATAGGAAATGACCCACAGCTCATCTGTCTGAACCCTTGGTCCCCAGCTGGCAATGGCCCTCTGGGAGGTTATGAAATCTTTAGGTTGTGAGACCTACCTGAGGGAAGCCTCTGAGTGGTGGGTTATGACATCAACATCCTGACCCTGCTTCCTGTCCTGTGTCTGTTTCCTGATTCACATGAGTGTGAACAGGCAGCTGCCTTACTTCCTGCTGCTCTGGAGCTAACCCCACTATGCTGACTCTCCCTTGACACATGGCATCCCCTCAATCTGTGAGCCTAAACATGCCTCCCCTCCCTTAATTTGCTTCTTATAGGTCACAGTGACAAAAAGGTAACTAAAACTCATGAAAATGAGACCCACAACTTTACTTTATGGAAATATATAGTATCAAATGAAAATGTTACTGCAGGTTGTAAACACACCATTCATTACAAAGCTCAAAACTTAAAATTTAATGATACATAGTTAAAATATGCATAGTGTAGTTTTGGTGGTGATGTTTCATCACAGCAATAATAACCTGAACTAAGACATGTACATATGTGATAAAAACCATCTTTTAAAACACGGTGAGCACAAAATTCAGGACATGAGTGGCCTTGATTCAGGAGACTGTAGAAGTGTACTTCTAGTTGGCAACAACTGCAATCTTGCTCTAGGACTACAGTTACTTGCTATATAACATACAAGTATACGACAAAAATTCTCATATCGAAAATGCTACAAGAGGAAAACATGTTTAACTGTTGCTATGAGCAGTAGTTATTAGGAAACGTAGTGGTCCTCAGACTTATTTGGAGCTTTCCATTCTCAAGTGAGGTTCTATTACACATGACCAAGCATAATGTTAAATATTAAATCAGAAAGTCAGGACTTAAGTAACAAGTTTCCAATTGCTCTTCTAAGTGGCATAGTTGGCTCTCATGCAGTCTTGGTCTCTCTACCCTGATGTGAAGCATTCCTTTGTCCAGTGTATTTGCTCTCTATATGCCACCTGCTTGCTAATCACTTTGTAATCATCTTGGTTCTAAGAGCAATTGTCTGGGTGTATTGCTTTTGATAGGTAACCTTTATGTTACTTAATAATGGCCCCAAAGTGTAAGAGGAGTGATGCTAAAGATTCAAATCTGTCCAAGAAAATCTATAAAATCCTTCACTTAAATTTAAATAATAACAAAAGAATCCAGGTACCTTTAATGCCAGCATTTGGGAGGCAGGTGGATCTCTGAATTTGAAGGCCAGCCTGATGTACAGATTGAGCTCTAGGACAAAGAGAAACCCTGTCTTGAAAGACAAGCAAACAAACAGCAAGCCAGAGAGAGAGAATGAGAGAGAGAGAGAAAGTGAGACAGAAGAAAGACAATTAAATGAAAGATAAAACTGAAGAATAAAGAAAATATGTATGTTGATATTGCTATTACAGTAAAAATGAATCTTTTGTCTTTGGAACCGTGAAAAGAAAAAACTATAATATGATGTCCACAATGTGTGAAAAAGACTCAGTTAAGATGAGAAATGCATTAAGTTATGGATTCCATACTATTTGTGGTTAGGCAACCACAGGTCTTGGGCTGTGATCCTCCTTGAATAAGGAATGACTATTAAATATTATGCCTGATAGACTGATTCATTATTAACATTTATATTTTCAGTCTAATAGTGTATCTAGAAAAGATATAGTACACTTTTTACATTGTGCACATTATAAAAAGAAAACCGATTAGTTGCCAAGAATGATGTCAAATTTCAGCTTCATGCCAACTTCTTGGCCAATTGGATTCCACTTCTGAGACATATAAAACTATTTGCCTTGTGTAAAAATCTGTCATTAAATACTTCCCCTCATACCGCTGTACTAGGTACCCTGGCAACCCAATAAACACAAAATAACCCTCAAGATCATCTTGAAAAATCCTCAAGATGGTCTTGAAAAATCTGCTGACTCCATCACTATCGACATTGATGTAGGAGGCCTGTGTGCATATGACATTTGCTAGCACTCAGGACAATAAAGTCTGATTTAGTGCCAGCATCGATAGGCTTCTGTTGTAATAGTGGGATGTGGAAGCTGGTCACAGGTGGCCAGTATGCTACTGCCTCACAACTCAGTGTCCAATAATTTCTTATTCAAGAATAATTTCATCCAGATTAGTTGTGCTCAGCCCACTCACTTCATTTAACTGTTGTTAAAGCAGGTGGGTACTCCAACAGCTGGGAGCCACTCAATGGGGCTTGCAGCTGAGGAGGCAAGCGTGACTCAGACGAGAGGAGTGCCTTGTAAATCAGCCACTGAGACATCCGTCAGGGCGGTGTGCCCTTTCTCCACTGCTGTAGTCATGAAGTCATGGGTCTGCCATGGGGCTAACATATTATTAAAATAAATCATTGGCCTGAAGACTTGCATTTAAATACCAATTAACTCATAAGTAAGTGGGAAGGAGCTGACTTGTCTCACCTAGAACGCTGTTTGGAGAAGTGGCTGAAATTACAACTCCATGTTGAGCTCTCTGCCTTCATAGGTGCTAAGATACCCACAGAACAAGGGTCAGGCAAGTACCCTAGAAGGCCAGAATTCTGCTTACAAAGATCCCCCGGCTTCCACAAAACAAAGGTAGTGTGGGCCCAAGGTCACTATGGTAGGATTCTGAACCTCCCATGGCACGAAATGCTCACTATTGCTAAATAATATCAAATACTTAAACTTCAGTCACCTACTCTTGGTTACTTTCTCTGTCCCTGCACAAAGCAGCCACTACACTGGCAATTCATTGGAATGGAAAATGCTGTGAGATCTCCTCCCCTTGGTCACAGAGTCCCTTCCCAGGTAGAAACTCATGGATCCACAGAATTCACTGTTTTAATCCCAGCATCTACAAATAATTCTACCTTCCTAATCATGTGCTGTGGCCCTTGCCCACAAGTATATGATAGTAACTTTGGGGACTGGTTGAGTAAAAGATTCTTAGCTCTGCATTGTGTTTCAAAGGTCAAGTTCTAGCTGCATTTGTCTCCTGTGTGCTGAATTCTCACTTCTGAAGGATAAAGATGCCTCGACAAAGTCCACCTGCAGGTTTTGACTGGTTTCCTTGGGCACTCTGGCATTCTCTTTTCTCTTCAGACTTTCTTGTCTGAGACACACTCTCTATACTTTTGACCTGACAGAGTGTCCCCAGTCAGAGAGTAACCACCATTGTAAAGAATGAAGGTTTTCTACAGAGATACCCTTGGGCCCACCTTTGGCTACCAGAGTATTGAGACAATGCTTCTCCCAAGAGATCAGAATTTCTCTAGGAGTCTCACACTGGAGGAAGGAAAATGCTGAAGTCTGGTGCTAAGTCAAGAGACACTGGTAAGATGTTCTCACGTGTCTGACAACCTGTTCAAGGGACTGGAAGTCAGACAATGATGAATCTGGTGGGCAGGACCACATCTTGACGGGGACAGCTTAGTTATCCAAGCCTTAGTCTTCTACTTAATCCTAATCTTTATGTCAGGTTCCCCAAAATGGACCTGGAGGTCTTCATTTGCTCCCCTTCCCTGAATAAATCTTTCTCTGCTTTTCACTATTATTTAGCTTGTTTAATTAGCCTATTGGGGACAGGAGGCTGAACCTAGCTAGTTAGGGCTACCAGAGCTCAAGGCTTTGGCTCTAGCATATCGAGTGACAAGAATGTGGTCCCTTCTCAAGATTAACAACCCCGCCCCTGAGTTAAGAGTTTGACATCACTCTTTCTTATGACATAAGAGTTATAAAGGATTTAAAATGGTTCTTGCATGTTTATCTGTTTGTAAAATTGATATCCCGAGCTTCCCACTCTGCATGTAAATGACTTACTTAGTAATTTGGCTTTTATAGATTTAGACTTGTGTAGCCTACTAGAAAGGCAACCTTGATGTTACTAGTGAGAAAAAGAAAGAAAACACTAGTCCCCTTCCTTGTTCCAAGTGACCTACAGATATGTTATTAAAACTCATATCCTATTAAGTCATTATTTTTTGTCTTGCTTATCTAAAGCCATCAAGTAATGAACCATAATCTGAAATCAATCAGACACATGGCCACAGGCCCAAGAGAAGTCTCTTTATTGACCTGGCATACTGTTCTAGCTTTCCTCAGGGAACAAAGGCACCAGTGGGAGTTGTGATTCCAAGAGAGAACTCCTGGAACATCTTCAAGATTACTTCAGTGCTCTCCTGTATTCACCGGAGAAAGCTGTTTTCATGGAAAGGGACACTATTGACAGACCAAAGGTGAGGGGATATTGGTAAACAAAGGTTGCTCTTCAGCATCTAGAATCTGAGGGAGGCTTTGATCTTTGCATTGTTTCCAAGTATCCCAGGCTATGCAGAACTGGCCATAGGTACCTAGTCATTTTGGCAAGCTATCTAAGGGGTCTAACCTGGCATATGCCCCAGGAAAACCTATTGGGATTGGTATTCCTTGCCTGCCCAAGTATCAGGAATCAAATGATATTTGGAGATATATGAATCTTTATGTTCAGTCCTAGGAGAAGGAAGGTGAGTTCCTTCTCTTGTAGAGGTTATAGAGGTACCAGAAAACCCCAGGGCATTGCTTCCTCATTCTCTTAAAGAGAGTCTTCACCTCCTTCTAATGGAGTCTGCAAGTGGCTGTTTTGTTTCTCAGACACTTTGCATGTCCAAAGTGCTTCCATATTATAAATTCTTTGGGGGGTTTAGCCATAAATGAGGAGTGACTGATGCATTTATTAACTATTAGAGAAGCATGATGCTGCTAAGATATATATGTCAGGTCACATAGCAAGGGGTGTGTGTGTGTGTGTGTGTGTGTGTGTAAGAGAGAGAGAGAGAGGGAGAGAGAGAGAGAGAGAGAGAGAGAGAGAGAGAGAGAGAGAGAGAGAGAGAGAGACCCTGGATGTGTATGTGTGTTTAGATGTAAGTACTCTTATCTTCTTTTCCTTTCCAAGTACCTTCTTGTTCATATAAGACTACACACAGAATGCCCTCTTATGATTTGCTTTCTACAAAGCCATGGATTGCAGAGCCTCAGACAAGAAAGTCTTATTTCTAGTATGAGGAAGGGCAGTGAAGGCCAGAGTTTAGAACACAACGCATATGATCATATTTGAACTTTTTGAGAAAACAAAGAACGTGATTTGTTTTGATCTAAAAACTGTTTTCTCCATCAGAGACTAAAGCTTCCTGCTCAGCCTTCCTGCCCTGGTATCTTAAGAAATGTCTATGAAGCAATAAAGTTTTCTCAGGGGGGTTTCATTACTGAAAGGGCTCATTAGGAAAGACATTAAAATACAAATGACCTCATAAACTATTTAGTTCGGCACCGGTGGGAGCATGCTTATTAGGGCCCGGGCTTTGTACAAATAGAACTGATCAATTAAACTTCATTAGGAGCTGAGGGTTTCTCAAGCAGAATGTGTAAGTCAGAGACCAGCTGCCCAAGGACCTGATTAGAAAGTGTTTCTTCCCAAACTCCCACTGTTCGGTAGATTATCACCGTCTCCGATGTTGAAAACATCCCAGGTTAGGGCAAACATCCTGGTGTAAGGGATATAGAGACTTAGACCAATCAATGTGTCGGAACTCATGACCCCCCTCTCCTTCTGAGAACACCTGAGTACTAGGTGTTTGGCAAAATCTTGCTGAGAGGCCTAACTGTGACATAACAACATTCCCTCTTTTGCTCTTTTGTAGAGTCCAAGGATGAGGGACAACAGGTACTCCAGCATAAACTTGCAGAAGACACCCATTCTCAGAGTCTTCCAGTGTGACTGTGTTCCTGCATGTCTGAGAGAAAGTGCTTCAGAAGTTTATGCTTGAAATCTCCCTCCTGCCTTCCAGATCCAGAAATGGACTACTCTGTAAGCTCTGTTTAATTCAAGGAAGAACTATTGTTGGAAAGGCCAACCTAGCAAAGCTGGGCTTTATAGAACAAAACTCCCTCTGGAATTCAGGACTTGAGTTTACAAAGAGAAATTGGTAGTCAGAGATTGCTGGTGTGTGTGTGTGTGTGTGTGTGTGTGTGTGTGTGTGTGTGTGTGTGTGTCATGTGCAAACAAAGCCTTGCATGCTCATAAGCTAGCCTGAGTTGTCTTCCTCTGTCACTTCCCATCTTATTTTTTGAGACAGGTTCTCTCAGTAAGCTATAACTCACTAACTTTGCTAGAATAACTGGCCAGCAAGCCTAAGGGATCCTGCTGTCTTGGGCTGCCCAGCACTAGGGTAGCAAGCACAAACCACCATGACAAGTTTCTTTTGTAGATGAGGTTCTCAACCACTCCTGCTTGCCCAGGAACCACTTATTTGCCCACTGAGTCCCTCCCCAGCCCCTGGCTAGGTGTTTCAGATTTAAAGATCTGCTTTTGGAAACTTCTCCAAGCTTTGTGTTCATGTCTGCCTCCTGCTCAAATATGTGTGCTGCGCTCCTAATTATCAATATTCCTGAGTGAGATTGTGTTTGGAGATAGGTCTTTTAAGGCTAAAATGTGATTACAAAAAGAAGAGGAGGAAGGAGAAGAGGAAGAGGAGGAAGAGAGGAGGGGAGGAGGAGAGGAGAAGAAGCTACAGATACCACACAGAGAAAGACTGTAAAGACACAGGGGAAGATGGTTCTCTACAAACCAAGGAGAAAGGCCTACAACAGAGCCTTCTCCCCTTAGTCCTTCAAAGGCACCAGCCCTGTTGATGCATAGACCTTGAACTTCCGTGTCCAGAACCATTCTGCAATAAAGTCTGCTGTTTAAACCAAACAGCTGTGATGCTTTTCTTATACCAATCCTCCAAAGTCAACACAGGAACAGCGTCTCTTGTTTTCTGATGTCCATCTCTCCAGAGTCTATTGCCCACCCCGATGTGATCTTTCTCCCTCTTTGGACATTGCCATCAACTCCACTCCCACACAGAAAACAAACAAACAAACAAACAAAAAACAAACAAAAAAAAACAGCAGAAAAGCAACAGTTTGTTACAGTGGCTGGAAAATCACAATATGGGTATGGGAGTTGATGGGAACTGACTTATGTTTTTAGAGATTATAAATACATCCTCCAGATGTACAAAAGTGTTAGCCAGACCACACTGGCATTACTACAGTTGTGGAAAAGGTGGACGATTACTCTTATTTGAGCATGAAGTAAGCACAGAGAATTGTCCCAGCGAGCTCAGCCCTCACAGCAGCAGGCTTGATCATTCTGTAGGCCATTGCCATCATTCATCTCTCTGGTTTCTACACTGAAAAGAACCAATCAATTGTTCTGACATTAAAAAGTGACAATACGTCAATTGAATGTGAGAACAGCTCACTGTGGCTATTTTTAAGGTCTATGAAAATGTCAGTTTCTTAAAACAGTAGGAGATATGTGCTCTTGCTAGGATGGAATCCCAGGGACATTGATTTCTACTGCTTTATGATCATTATAACTACAGTTTGTAAATCAAGGAACAGTGCAGAATTACCATAATGGGAGTCACAATGATAAAAGAAGAGAAAAGTCAAGATATGCTTTCTCTCAAAAGACTAGAGACATCTTAATATCTCTGGCTGGGGTGGAGCTCAGCAGAGGAACGTGCTTGACTTGCAAGACTAAGTGCTGGGTTCAATTCCCAGCACCCCAAACACAAAACAAGGAGATAATGCATCTTAACTGACAAATATGTAGTGCATCTTAGCCATGTGCCAGCGGCCGTGTGTGCCTAGGGTGGTTGCAGAGACCAAAATCTTCTCAAACAGAAACCCTTTTCCTTTGCTCTCCCAGAAGTTTTGGTGGCAGCCACCACAGCAAATACAAAGCACTGTCCTTGAGGACGGTGAGCGGGGACTGTGGTCCCAAGCCCTCCATTCTTCTGTCAGCATGCAGGGAGCTCTCAGATGCATTGTGGATTAAAAGGGCTTTTGTGGCAGCCCTGGGAAAGACACTATCTCTGACACATCCTGTGAGGGAAAGTGCTTCTTGAGTTCTGAATGACTTGTAAACACAGTGGGAACACCACCCACACATGTGAGAATTGGGAACCACCTTAACCAGAGCTGCTTGTGGAAGAGCCACCAGGAAGGTCCACGAAAAGCTCGGAAAAATCACTTGAAATGTGTTCAGTTCCCCAACAAACTCCCAGTAATGCAAGACCTTGTAATTAAGTCGAAACCAGCTCAGTTGCCAAGCATGTAAAAACCCTAACATGGCCATGCTCATATGAGCTCACGGTACTGAGAAGCTGAACACAGGATGAGCCAGAAGGCCACATGAACCATTGAGTTTCTTTTACATGAGTAAATTTACATTTAACTAGCATTTAGAAGTTTAGGAGACACATATCAAATAACAAAGGAAAATTAACATTTCTTTTTCTCCCAGAACCCTCATGCCATCTTCCCCACTGCCTTTTTGTTCCCCAAAAGGCTACACATGCTGAAGAGTTTTCTGTTGGAAAGGATTAAGAAGTAAGCCTGAGTAACTCCTTCTAAAGGAGACTGTCAATGGAAGCTCAGAAAAGTGTTTTGCCTCATGCTTCATTCATGATTCCACACCATTTCTAAAGGCCTGATGTACTCTGGACTCCCTGCATCCTACATGTGCTGTTTACCAAGGGGGTCTCTTGAGTTCCTCTTTCCTGAGATGACATAGAGCACTCCTTCAGAAAGATGTCTGACCTGGTGGTGTTCAAAAAAGGGACATCATAACCCATGGAAGGCCACGTGCCTGCAGGATACCCAGATAAAAGTGCCAGGCATTCCTAAACAAACTAAAATACTAGGGAAAAGGGAAGTGGTCATTGGCAGATTCTTCTAGTTAGGAACCAATCTGCAACACACCAGGGGTGACGTTTAAGAGATTTGAATTCTATAACCCAGTGTAAACATCAGATGTTCATGGTTGCTTGCTAACATTTTCGCTGCATCTAAGTTGTCTACCCTGCAATTCCAGAAATGTGAGCTAAATCTCTGACTGGTTGGCAGGTAGGTTGGTAGGTAGGTAGATAAAACCTGCCCTTACAGTCTCTAGAGCATCTAACTTACATATCAGCCGATAATTTCCATAATCCGAAACACTCCCCAGTTTCCAAATCCTTTCTTCAGTCACGCAGGGCAAACAAGATCTGGCTCTGGTTCCCTGAACTAATCCACACTAACACCATTTAGAAAGGAGGCTGTCCCTTGTAAATTGGCAGAGCCCAATAAGCTCTCTGCTGCACAAAGAGAGGTTTAGTAGAAAGACTTCATGAATATGCCAGTAGGAAAGACTCAGCTTCTCGGGTGCTTTCTGGACTCCAAAGCTACACCAACTGAGTAAAACTTCAAGTTGTTGTTTTTAAAGCAAGGTAAGGGATTTAATTTCACCTCTCCTTCTGAATGTTAATAGATTCTCAAGACCCTATCACATACAATTTCACCAAGAGTGTATACTGGCCTCAAGTCCCAATTCTCCCTCTCCATACCCGTGTCTTTACACTTGAACTAACAAACTCAAGTAAATAAACTGCGCCTTCTGAGAGTAGTGCATGTAAATTATTTAGAGGGTGAGGTTGGGTCTTATGCATTGGGGTGAAACCACAGCCTGTCATACAAAAACAACAAATGCTTCCTAAACACACAGACACACAGACACACAGACACACAGACACACAGACACACAGACACACACACACACACACACACACACACACACACACACACACACACACACACAGTGTGCTTGCATACATGTTTTATTTTCCCTGATTTAGGGTTTCCCACATGCTAGATGAGGGTTCTATACAATGTGTTTATGGTTGTGTTTCCAAGGGCACTTTGAAAGTGCACAATAAAGATCTTTTGGGTACCAAAAAGCCAGTTCATGCCCCTGGGTTCTGCCTCAACTTGGTATGCCAGACTTTGTGACTTTGTGGACTCCAAAATAAAGGCCTTACCCCCTATGAGGAGTAGATGTGGGGGGGCGTGTAAGGGGGACCTGGGGTTGGTATATAAAATGAATGATTTTTTAAATAAAAAATGATCTTTTGAGTAAAGGATGGATTAACAAGTGAACTGTTTGCTCCGTAGAATGTTAGAGACATTTCCTTACAACAAATCTATGAAACAGATCTGTTGCAACAAATGAATTACAGCATTACTGGTAATGATGTGACAAACTGACTTTGCCTGAGGAGCTGACACTGCCCTTTAACTTATCTTTCCCTACAAACTCATACTCTGTTTTATGCTAAACTGGAATTTGGAGCAACTTGCTTTTAGACAACTTGGGTCATTAAGCTATGGCTCTGTCCAGACTTGTTCTTCATGAAAATTTCCAGGAGATGGAGTTTGCTACAGTGATGGAGTAAGGGGAGCAAACTTTTGCTACAGTCCTGTATTCTTAAATATCGCACACTGGTCTACAGAACAGCTGGACTCATTCATCACTTGAAGATAACCAACTTTTATAACCTGTTATCATAGTTGTACCAAAGGGCTAGCTAGCAAAGTGCCTTCCAAACAACATCCTAGTGGTACAGCTACCTGAGTTCAAGGGACTGGAGACTAACGTCTCTGTTGCTAGCAATTCATTCAAACCTATTTTCAAAGTGTAAGAGAAGTTCTTAATTGAACCAAGAATGATCCTAAGCATTTTAGAAAGAAAACACCCTAGCTGGAATGGGAGTACTCATGTGCTGTTGAGTATCCAGTTGAGTCTCGTTCTCAAAGATAGACATTCCATGTATCTGTAAAATTTAAAGCAAATTGTGCAGCCACAGTAAATGTCTGTCTTAAGCAATGGAATTTAACATATATTGTTTGGTGAACTCTTAGCCTTTTGTGTAATTTTATCCTTTGCATTTATCTTAATGTTAAAACATTTAATGGCAAAGATATTTTTACATTCCTATGATAAGGAACTCAGATCAGTTCTCCCAAAATTCTGGTTAAGCATACAACAATTGCATATTTGAGATTTAAAAATACTCTGCCTTGTTTTCTAAAGCAAGTCTTTAACTATTTGAAAAAGAATCAAGCCATCTTTATTTTTCACATTTTCACTCATTAGCCAACTCAAAATGACAGCTATATAAATCTCATGGGCTCCTATATCCCTGTCTGGACCATGGTAACTAAGTGGAACGAGGACATGAATTCTATGGCCAGTTTCATCACAACTTTGTGGAATGGTGGAAATCATGTTATCTCTATAGCTGCAGCTTTCTGCTCTGCAAGACTATAGATTTTATACATTCATGTTTTAAACACACATTAAAACAGCAACAGGAAAGTATCCTCTGAAGCATGGATGGGGGGAAAAAAAAATGTAGAAACAAATTACTGTGTGCTATGTATATTATGTCATTTAACCCAAAATGACTCCATAAAGGGAAGTTCTGTTGTTGGTTATCCCCCACGTTCTAGATGCAGAATTTTAAATGGGAGGAGAGGGTGAAGCAGCTAACTCAGGCAGCACTGACTCTGGCCAGTTCTGCTTCTTGCTTCTCAGAGAGAAAAAAGCCCCCACCTTGCTCATAATTGCAGCATAACCAATGATTCCTATCTGAGGCTAACCTAATGTTCAGTGTGAAAACATCCCAGAGATCTTAAAAGACAACCTTGATTTACTGCTAAAGACATGGAGACTTGGTGGTTTCTGGCTCAACATTCAAGGTTTCAAATCTTTAGAGGTTTAAGACTTAGACAAGCACAAGACTCTGGGTTCGGTCCTAAATTTATTTTAACATTAAAATATTTAATGGCAGAAATATTTCTACATTCCTACAATTAAGAACTCAGATCAGCTATCCCTTAAATTCTGGTTAAGCATACAACAATTGCATGTTTGAAATTTGAAAACACTCAGAATTAAAACAGCTTCAAGAAGGCAGAATTCCACATCTTAAAAAAAAAAAGTTCAACTCTACAGCCTACATGGTAAGTAACCATGGCTGTAATGTGGTTCCATCTGTCCCCACTTGCTGTGCTGGGTACAGGAAAAAAAACACAGGTTTGAAGAACTGCTGTAGACCAGGAATACCTCAGGGCGGTCATGCTTCCTGACCACTGTTACAAAGGAAAGAGGCTGTAGCACTGCACGGCTGATATACTCCTAAGTATCTGCTGGGTCATTGTCACCACTGCTCTCCTGGTGCTGCTGCAATCCAATACCTGTGCTGTGTTCTGGCCATTAGAGCAGATTCACCATTAAAGGGTCACATGTGAGGCCTGTTTCTGAAGCCCAGATCATGGGACTGCCATTTGCTGGTTGCCTGGCTTTGGGCATTGTTCACTGTCTATCAATTCTGATGTCTGTACAAATGAGATGGCTATGTCAGAGGATTAAATAGCACAATGCATGGAAATATGTGGTTCAAGTATTTTCCATGTAGTAGAATCCTTACCCCAGGGAAGGCATACAGTAACAGGACCCACCGCGAACATTCCGAGCATATTTGATATGGTTGTATATTAATAGCTCATGTGCATTCATTAGAGCAATAGATATTTGGTGCCAGGTATATGTCAGGTGTTCAGATTTTTCCCCTCAAGGAGCCAGACAGGTAAGGAGACTAGAGCCTGGTTAGCAGAGGACTCACTCAACTTTAGAATAATCGACCTCACCCATGAGGCTTAAGTTACTCATACTTCCTGTTTAAAGTGTGTTGTTTTTTTTTTTTTTTTTGTCTGAAAGTAGATTCGACAACATTTATCCCTCCAGGAATGATGGTGATGTTTAGCCAATGTAAATTCATACAGTCACATGGCAACAAGTGAAATGAACATGGCCAGAGATTGGCTTGTGATACATGGGATAGAAGCAAGAGCTCTTTAATCCTCCCTGGGTCGTTGTGAATGATTTGAACACTGAAGCCACTTAGGCAAGTGTTTAAATGAAGGAAGGCTTGGTGGGATAAGCACAGAAGATGTGGTAGAGCCACGCTGAGGAAGCCAAGAGCTTTGGAATAAATAGTCTGAGTAACTATAAAAATCAGAAAGCTTAAGGAGATTAGGAAAAAAACCCAAACCACAAAACACTGCTTCCAAGAAAAAGAGTGAGGTAAAACAAACAAAAAGTCTAGGAGAAAAAAAAAAACTACTAAAAGCATATTTTAGGGTGTGTACTTAGTCTTACAAAACAGAAACATAGTGAAGAAAGGCAGGGGTGAGGGTTAATCAGAATTTGAAAACTGCAATGACAAGGCAGATTGGTCTGTCATTACTCCTCAGGATGCCAGTACCAAATCTAGGTAAGAAACATCGCTTTTTCTACTAGGGAAGCTGAAGGAAGAGAATCACTTGAGTTCAAGAGTTCAAAGCTACCCTACGCAATACAAGGAGACCCTGTAACAAAGAAGAGAGGTGGCAGGAAAAAGGCACAGGAGGAAGGAGAAAAGGGGAAAAGAGATAGAAGAGAAGAAAGAAAATGTGTCTTGAAGCCGGGAAATTGGATAACGGGGTACATCTAAGTAGTAGAATGCTTGCCGAACACAGCAAGGGGCAGAGTTCAATCCCCAGCACAGAAAGAAGAGAGAGAGAGAGAGAGAGAGAGAGAGAGAGAGAGAGAGAGAGAGAGAGAGAGAGAGAGAGCATGCAAAGCACACAGGTTTAGCCAAGAAGAAAGTCAAATACACAAATACAGAAAATGATGTCCAACATTAGGATACAGGAAATGCAAACAGAAACTGATGATTTTGTTTCAAAAGCAATAATGCTTAATATTCTTAAAGGCTAAAAGACAGGCATGTGGCATGTTCCCATGTATTACAGGAAGGAATAAAACTTGGTATAAATTTTAAAAACTTTGACAAGCACATATAGTATTTAAAGTTTATATTCCTTTTGATCTATTAATTGCAATGCTGGGACTCTCTCCTAAGGAAATAATCAAAGGGGTAATTAAATAGTTTCAGGGTAGCTGTTTGTTTTACTTTTTTGATCAAAGAACTATTTCTAGTGAATAATCCAAATATCCTAAGACAAAAATAACGGAATGGTTCATTTTTATGTGATATTCATGGTATAAATTATGTAAGTATTAAAGTATTTTTGAAAGACACTTAATGGTAGGAGAAAACACTCATAATATAAAAACCTTAAATGCAGACTACTAGCTATGCAATGTGATGCCAATTTTACACAAAAGGGAAAAAAGACAAAGGAAAAATTTAATTTTAACTTGTCTCAAGAAGTTTGCTACCAGATCTTAAATATAACTCAAGCTCTGCTGCGCTCTATGAATTCACATGTTTTTTGTTTCTCCCTTGAATTCTGTCTGAAGGAGATTTCAATACTAAAGTGTTGATGCCCCTGACATCAGGCTACCTCATCTTCAGATGGTGCCTCATCACAGTTGTTCTTGACTGTGGTTGACAGAACCCAGGCATTCAGCTAGGTATTTGGTGAGTTGTGGGAAGGACGTGCCATACACCACTCCCTGTCACAGGTTTACCTGGATCCTGATAGTTTACCATTCATGAACCTATTATTTAAGCTAAAAGCCTATCTTCTGACTAAAACTTATAAAAGAAAATAAATAAACAAGCAAATAGACAGACTCCATTTTTTTTTTTTTTTGAGACAGGGTTTCTCTGTGTAGCTTTGGAGCCTATCCTGGCACTCGCTCTGGAGACCAGGCTGGCCTCGAACTCACAGAGATCCGCCTGCCTCTGTCTCCTGAGTGACAGACACCATCTTGAATGACATCCCAGGTCATAGTTATACCTTGACATCAATCAGACTTTCCCCCTCCGTTTTATTAAACAATGTTTATTAGGAACCCATTGTATGCAGATAGATATCAAACTAGGGAGATGGAACAAAGTCAAATTGGTATAGGAAGGTATAGAGCAGCACTGAGGTGGGAAACTTTGGTGAAAAAAAGAGAGAGCCACACTGAGTCCATCCTCCAAAAAAGCACGACTTCTCCCTTCTTGGGCAGCTGAATAGACTTTCTAGAGATAGTATGTACACTGGAGTTGAGTCTGATAAGAAGACGAGAGTTTGTAGATACCCAGGGGATGTATGCACAAAGGACACATGGGATAGGCCAGGCAGCCAGATGTTGGGAAGGACTTTGGGATGCCCAAGAGCCTGGACAAAGCCATGCATGCTAAAGTTACACAATTCAGCCTGCTTCTCTGCAGTGTCAATAGAAGGATGTTCTACCAAAAAAGTGCAAGTGAAACACTTTGTGGTTTCTAAAATTCTACCCCTGTGCTCCTTAGTACTCAGGTCCTAGATTATACTACAAGCATGTCTCTTACTTGCCTGTCCTAGTACACAAGACCATAGTTGTGCAACCATTTAAACACACCTTCCAAGCTAGTAACTATGTAGTTTGGAAATGAACCCAACTGACATATGCCTGTATTGGTGGGAGGTAATTTCAAGAACCTTGTGATAACCTGAGTTCATGCTAACATGAATGTAAGCCATATCGCACTTTCACCTAGCTTTCCAAATGAATGGGCTACAAAGAGAAGTTTGAAAATGATGACAGTGGAGAAAATGTACTCCATTGTTTTAGATTTGGAGACTGAATCCCTTTTGCTTCATTAAGAAAACCACGCTTAAAATCAACACCATAGCTTCAATCACGCCTAAGTCCGAGTTTTCTGACAGCTCTTCTGTCTTTAGCACATAAAAAAAAAAAAAAAACTCTGAAGGACAAAGCAAACTTTGTTACTAGTTGTGCTGGTCAAACTCTTAGAAAGTGTAAATTATAGCCACTCCTGGGGCGGGGGGACTAAATTCTATCTGTGTAGAACAGAATTCGCCTGTAAGCAGATTAACTCCATTTTCTTTTTCTCCTTGTGTTTTGTGACACCGGCAGAGCTTGTTTGCACAATGTTCCAAAGCAGACAAGGAAACACGTGTGTGCACACGTACACAAATACACAGGGAAGACACGCCCGAAAGCTTTGACAGGGAATGTTCCCAACCAGACTGTGCTGTGCGTTCCTTGTCCAGATGTGTCTGACTTCAGGCTCAGGAACATTAAACTAATACAAAAACAAGACCCAGCAATGCACGTGCTGAGCTGGATGACAAGAGGCTGTGAGCAATGGGGATTGTATTTCACCTATTGTCATGGTGACCAAACCAGGGTGGACACTGGCAGAAAGAGAAAGAAATAAAACTCAGAAGACAGTGAGTCCTAGGAGAATGTCTGGGTGCAGGAAGAGCCAGGAAAGAGATAGATCTGAGAGAGGATTTTTGGGCGACTTTTTTCTTATTTTATTATGAGTATGAATGTTCTGCTTAAACTTGTATCTATGCACCACATGCATGCCTGGTGCCCATGGAAACCAGAAGAGGGCATTATATTCTTGGGAACCAGAGTTACAGACAGTTGTAAGCCACCATGGGTTCTGGGAATCGAATCTGAATCCTCTGGAAGAGCAGCCAATGCTCTTAACCATTGAATCATTTCTCCAGGCCTGAGATTTCTTTTTTTCCTGAGACAGGACCTCACTACATAGTCTATCTGATATCAAACATGTGGGGAGATTCCTGTCTTAGCACCCTTAGTGACAAAGTAGTAAGTCTATCACCATGCCTAGCTAAGTTGAGCTCTTTTTCAACATTCCCTCATGATTCAGTAGCCATAGTCTTTACCCAACACATTTCAGAACTCCAAAGGCCCAAATCATATCCGCAGAAGCCCCAAGAAGACATTGATGAGACATAGGAAAATGTGCTATTGTGGGTAAAACCTAGACAATTTGTACTAGATGTCAAGAGATAAAATATCTGGTATAGATTCCTGGGCTGGATAGTGAGTTGGAATGAACTGACAGCCCCAGGTCTTCTCACCAAATCTCACCAACAGCCAGAACCCAGTCCACACCTGTGGGCCATGGGATGCCTTGTTTTGTTTCCCAGGAACCTGAGAGAGATGCACAACCTCTCCTCCCGCCATGCACTTAATATCTGCACCTTCTGTTGTAAGGTTTTCTCCAAGAAAAGAAAGGGCTTGCCTTGACAGCTCCAGACTAGCACAGAGAGCGAGAGCTTCATTCAACTTGGAAATAAGGAATCCTGGTCAAATTCTCCTGCCATGACAGTTTCTGACCTCAGATAAGTTATTGACTTCAACCCCAAACCTTGGTTTCTCAAAGGGAAGGCTTTTCCTAAATATTCCCCAGTCCAATTCTGCTTTGGAATTTGTTGATAATCTCTAACTCTTGTTCTCAAGAGAAGGCTTAGGAGTCTGGCCCACAGGGAATGAAATGCTATAGGAACTCATTCTGTCACTGTGGAGTTATCAATGGCCTCAGAATCTAAGCATTTACATGTGATTTGACAAATGACATGATACATACACCCTGTGGAACATTCTCCACTGTCTAATGGGTACATTCAAGTGGCAGATGAGAGGTCCCGCTCTCAGCAAATAGAAAGGAGCTCTCTGCTTTCAGGCAGCCACTGCTTAGTTCTTTAGTAGTGGATAGTAAGATCCAGCCTTGTCTTGGCTACACAGAACAATGGAGAAGCCTCTTCTGCCAATTTAGAGAGGCCTGGAGAATTGAACAGGTATAAGCTAAGCAGTTGCTGGCCTAAAGCTGCATCTGGGTTTTTTATCTCCATGTTTTGTTATCATGAAGGCTTGTGGGTTTTTTGTTTGTTTGTTTTGTTTTTGTTTCTTTTTCGTTTTTTTCAGATAAGTTGCCACAGGAGAGCAAGGATGGCAAGACATAGCAGGAAGAAGGCTAAGTCAAAGAAGACCTGAGCCCTGGCCTGTGACAGTACCTGGACAGGTACTGTGGTGTACTGCTGGGAAGGTCCCTTAAGCTCTTAGTCCATAAAATGAGGACTTTTCAGGGTTACTGGGAGGTTCCAATGATACCATGCATTTTTAAATGGCTCTATGCAGACAAGGTCAGCACCATGGGGGGGGGATGTCTCAAAGCCGGGGTTCATTTGCCAGTACCAAGTTCCATCAGCTGCTTGAGCTTTCAAACCACCCACCAGATTGTCAAAGGGTTAAATGAGAAGACATTACACCATGCTTCCCATCATTCCTGCCACATACGAAATAAGTGCTTAATTAATGCGGACAATTACTATTTTTCTACCACAGTGCTCTAAAGAGGCAAATTGCCTATAAAACCAGACACGTTGGATATATTAGCAAAAAAACATTCTCATGGAATCTTACATAATTCCTATTAGTCCGCTGCCTGGGCAGTGGTTTTCAGAGGAGCAAAGCAGGAGGATTCTGAGAAATACATATAGTCACTTAGTCCAGTCCATCATCATGTTTTGATTACTAGCTAGGGACACATGGCCACTAGCATGACTCAAACGTTAATGAGGGCTTCCTTAGAGTCAGCAGCACTTCCCGCCCGGCTGGCCAAAGCTTCTGCAGAGCAGACAGGGAGTCATTCACTGCTGTTTGCTCCTGTACTTTTAGGAAACAGAGGCTGGATAAAGCCAGGGGACAAACTGAAGAACTGCCCTGCTGGGGAGTGCAGGAGAGATGCTACCGGGAGGTTGTCTTTTCCTGGGTATGAACTCTAGCAGAAGCTCCACAGGGAGCTGGCTTTGCCTGTGATTTATCTGTTAGACAGTGGGTGGCCAAGGGGCACCATGGGGTGACCAGTCATCCCACTTGATAATTAGGGAGGGTAAAGGCAAACACAAACACACCCAGGTTGACATTCAAAACAAAGTCTGTGTTTAACCAAGGCTTGCTCACTATACCACCCTAATTCTCTGTCTGCAGTGGGTGAGGAGAAAGCCATTAGCCAAGGAGGGGCAGCACCACCGCTGGTGATTTATCAGTGGTGCTCAGCAACACGAGCACAATCCAGGTTGAAAAATGAAGGCCCAAGGGTGGAGCTTAGCTCTGTGATTTAGTGATGACTGGATCTCCCTAAGTCTCTTGATGGCTGTGGTCTCCTTGGTCAGGTAAAGAGCCGATCTTAGTGTCCCTATCCGTTAAATGTCTTACTTCTCCAGTCTTTTCTTTCTGTGTTCATTCACACATGCACATATTCAAGTATTTATTCAGTTAACGGCCAGCACCCCTATAGATGAAGTATTGACAATCGTAATGACTGAAATCAAGCATGACCAGTTCATCAAAGTGGAAGAAAAATCATTAGCTATTGATTGCCTTCAATCCCCGGGGGAGGAATAAATGACATTCCAACTTCTGTTTTCTACAGAACACATGTGCTTTTTTCCTTAAAGGAAAAACATGGACACTGTTGAGCTATCTTCCAAGAAAATGAAATGCAGTCGGCTATTCTTCACCAGCTCATCTCTTAGCTCAGAATCTATCTACTTTAATTCTCTCCTTCTTATCCCCATCCCTATTCTCTACTGGCTTCATCCCACCCATCTCAGTAGTGTTGGTTCCTTGCATGATTTAAACTGCACTTTATGTAGCCTAGTTAAATTCAGTTTTCTTTCATGTGTGAGTGTCTGTTGTAAAAAGTGGAGACAAGATGCTTTGGGCGAAGAGGCAGCAGCAGAGTTGGACCAACAAGCTCTTGATGAATGAATGGATAGGGATATTCTGACTAACTCTGAAATGTTGATCTGGAGGTCCAAACTAACTTTGCCTCCACCATCTGCATGCATATGTACGTGAAAGAGGATGATTTAATCCAAGGTACTGACATCTGCTAGCTCTGTCAAATTTTTGTCCGAAGGTTCAGCATTGTAATCAAAAGCTTTGTCATTGAGCTGTGGTATTTGCACAGCATACATGAAGCCCAGGGTTTAATTCCCAGTATGGCATCAATCAGGTAGTGTGGTGCACATCTGTAATCGACAGGAAGACCCAAACTTCAAGGTTATCTTACTGGCTACCCTGGCTACCTAGGGAACCCAAGGCCAGCTGGGCTACATGAGACTCTGTGTCAAATAAATCAAAACAAAAATATCTTTGTTATTGAAGCTGGAGACTAGTTTTGTTAAACAATGTGTCATTTAGCTCGTTTTTAAACCTCTCTTTGTTTGGCTAACAAGTAGGGGCAATATTTCTGTCATGTGCTTTCTGGGGATAGAGTCAGATATAGTCAAACACACCTTTTCCCCCAGAAGCAATACTCTCCAGCCTTCAGTAACCCTGTTCACACTGAAGGTAAAACCAGCAGAGCAGTCAGAACCTCTGAGAACAGCTGGTCTTGTGCCATCACTCATTTTAACTAGCTTCTACACTGTGGTAGTCACCTCATCAAGAGGGACACAGACAAGTTCTTCCAGCTCTCTACAGTTCATTCAGCTTCCAGACTTACTAGAGACCACTTTTCCCACTAAAAGAAATCTAATCTTACATACTTGGGAAGTTGAGGTGAAAAAGAAACAATCAAGAGTTTGAAGCCAGCTGAGGCTACCTAGTGAATTCAAGGTAAGATTGCGTAACTTAAGTTTACAGAGAAACCAGGCACTAGGGAAATGTCTGGAGTTCTACAAAGATGACACCAGCTAACAATCTAAGCAACAGAGGAGAAGGTACTTTAAATGCCCTCCCTGATAATGAGATTGATGACTGACTTATATGCCACCCGATAGCCCTCATCCAGCAGCTGGTAGAAGTAGAAGCAGACACACCCACAACTTATCACTGAACTGAACTGGAATCCAGATGCAGAGAAGGACGAGTGAAGAGCAAAGGGGTCCAGACCAGACTGGTGAAACCCACAGAAACAGCTGACCTGAACATTGGGGAACTCTTGCTCCCCAGACTGATAGCTGGGATACCAGCATGGGACTGATCCAGACCCCAGGAACATGGGTTTCAGTGAGGAAACCTCGGAAATCTACGGGACCTCCTGTAGTAGTTCAGTACTTATCCCTAGCATAGGTGTGGACTTTGGGAGCCCATTCCACATAGAGGAATACTCCCTGAGCCAAGACACACGGGGGTGGGCCTAGGCCCTATCCCAAAGGATACAATAGACTCTGATGACACCCTATGGAAGGCCTCACCATCCAGGGGGAGCAGAAAGGATATGTGATAGGTAGGGTTTTAGTTGGGGGGGTGGTAGGGGAGGACGGGAGGGACAAGGGAACTGGGATTGACATGTGAAACAATCTTGTTTCTAATTCAAATAAAAAAATGTTAAAAAAGATTGCATAACTTAAGACCTTTCTCAAAACAAAAATAAAAGAAGACCTGGAGACATAGTCTACAAGACCAGTCAAAGAAGGGGTGGGGAGAGACAGCAAAGAAGGAAAGGAACGGTTTTTCCTAACTCTGAGAACATCATGCCCTCTTCACTTCCATACAGCAGACTGGAATGGTGCAAGTGCCATGATGCTTTGCATTTCCCTTATCTTCTCTGTCTCCCTCTCCCTCCCTTCCCCCTTTTCTCTCTCCCCATGCTCATCCCAATCCTCCCCACTTCTCTCCCCTTCTCCTTGAAATGTTAAAAATAGCTACCAAGTCCCCAGTGACTTCCTTTCTTGCAGACCCCACTTCCAATGAAGACACCCTGAACCTAAAAATCTGGGGGAAGATCTTGTAATTTAGGGTGATTAGAAAGATGGAAGGGGGCACTGGAGATATGACTCAATGGTTAAGAGCACTTGTTTTTCTTACAGAGGACCCAGGTTCGATTCCCAGCAACCTACAAGGCAGCTCACAACTGTATCTAACTCTGCTTCCAGGGGATCCAATACCCTCTTCTGATTCAATGGTAGATACACAGACAGACACGCTGGCAAAAATACCCAAACACATAAAAAAAAAAGTGCTGGGTGGTGGTGGTGTACACCTTTAATTTCAGCGCTCAGGAGGCAGAGGCAGGCAAATCTAAAAGCCCAAGACCAGCCTGGTCTACAGAGGGAGTTCCAGGACAGCCAGACTATACAGAGAAAGCCTATTTCAAAATAAAATAAAAAAGAACAATAAAAAGAAAAGAAAGCAAGACAGATGGATGGATAGAAGGGTTTCAGTGACTTCAGTGTGTTCGTGAGCCCCCAGTGGAAGCCAATATGTCCGTGGGCACGTGTACATCTGTGCAGCCAGCTCAATACCAGCTAGGAACCTATACAACCTGTAACGGATAACCAGTCAGTACTATGGTAAAGGAGGTACAATAAATCAAAGATTAGCACACATGCTCCTTAGTTAAGATACCCCAGAATAGTGCACTACTGAGTCTGATAAGATTCTCAATTTTCCCTCTCTCAGCAGAGAATAGATGATGTCCAGCAAGGGGAGGAGATGCATTCTAATGGGTGATTTCTGGTCAGTGAGCCTCTAGCAAACTTGTGCGTGGAAATAAACCTCGTCTTGAGATTTTTGTCCACCTCCAAATTCAGGTTGGTGGCTTTTGTTGGGAGCCACTTGGGCTCTGAAATGAACCCACGGGAGAGTCAGGCTGCAGTGGGGAGGTGAGGGCAACACCTCCTGGGGAGCTGGTTGCTAGCGTGCTCTGAGAACACACCCTGCCTGACGAGGACATTCATCACAAAGGCCCGTGTGTGACCTTAGGAAAAGTCCTTGAAAACAGTGAAACAAGAGTCTCTATTGAAATCTGGAATCCATTCCAGTCTCACACAGGAAGAAAATTAGGCAAAGAACAACAAAGCCTGGAGTTCAGAGAAACCTGGGGAGGCTCTGGCTGACATTAAAATCATGGAAGATTTTTTTTTCCTTACCTCTTGGTATTTCATAAAATCTTTTCATCTGGGCAGCCCCAAAGCTGCTAGAAAAGACTGTTTGGTTAATAGATGGCAAGAACTGAGTAAGCAGTCAGTAAAGCAAGAACAGAACAGAAATGCTGACCGATGTGACCAAGTCCACCTGACACTTCTCCAAGCCACTATTGAAAGTGCATGCTATTCTTCCAAACATTAGCAGCCAACACTGCTGTTTTCCCCTTTGGAATAATGTATTGGTCCTAGCAGGGGCAACAGAGGTAACAGCTGGGAGCAGAGAGAGAAAGCGTGCTTCCCAGGCACTAATTCTGAGATCAGGTTCATGAGCCCAGGCATCACCAGCCTGGAAATGCTTATTCACTTAGAACATGAATCAGCAGAGTGGCGTGCTTACTTACTCTGTGCATTTAACTCAGTGAACACTTCGGGGTAACACCATTCTTTTAAGACCAGACCAAGTCTTTGTGTTCCCAGCTGACATTACTCACGACTAATTTGCCATATTATAAACCTGTGCCACCTTTGGAAACATTTCCCTTCTTTGCAGCAAGAACAGAGGAGGAAACTTTTTCTTTCTTCCTTTGTTTCTCCCCCTCTCTCTTGCTGTCTGCCTTTCTTTTAGTTGAATAGTGACAGTAAGACTCAGTGAAAATCAGTTGTCAGGGGCACATATTTTATACTTCATCTCTAGCTTGTCTGAAAGAGGGACACTGATCTTGTAGCAAGTAAGAAGACTGTGGGACCCTGTAGCTGGGGACAGAAGATGCCAGACACAGCCCCAAGACATTTACTCATACACGTACAAATAGTTTAATTTTGTTTCTTCTTAAGCACCTTTATAGTTCATTTTTATTTTTCTTTAAAAAGGAGGGGTTAGGTAAATGGCATTGCTTTGGTCTCCAAAACAGATGCCAATTTGAACTTTATTTTGCCAGCAAGTATTTGGTTTGGCTCTGTGGGGCTTGAGTTGAAAAATATTTGCCAATTCCAAAAAGACTTAGCAAGCTTTGCTGAGGACACTGTGCCATCTGGCACATCACAGAGCCTGTGGTGGAGCAAAGAGAGCTCACTTGACCACAGTTTCCATTTGTCCAAGGGAGCCAGCACTGGGGATTCAGCTGATTCCTGGGGTCAAATGGGTTAGGTCCCCAAAGTAAGTGACAAGGCAGGCTGTGGGAGGTATTAGGACAGATTCCACGCTCCATGTACATGATGGGTAACTTTCAGAAGAGTCCACGGTATCCTCACACCGATTGTCACACACTCAATGCTGCCAGCCAGCATACCAGATACACACCCACTTCTAGAAAGTAACACCCTTATCTGACATGGAAAAATAAATATAAAGAAAAGAAACGTCGTGATGCCATTCTGCCATCTGATGTGAACTATGCTGGTGGAACTTAACTATGTTAAAAATGAATGGCTACTTCCTGTAACTCTGCTAAATAGTATCCGAAAATCTACTTTATATTGCTAAGAGAGACAAGAACCTCCTTTACTAAGACCTAGTAGAATATAGACACACAAATCCATCTCCGAGTATTGAAAGACTGGCCATACTGCCCCAAAACATCATAGGTTAAAGGTCACTGAAGGTTGTCAAGTGTGATCATGCCACATAGATTGCCTGCCACACAGATGGCCAGATACAGGGTTCCTATGACAGTGAATACCTAGGAACTAAAAGTCTGTTTTAATTGTGTAGGAAGAGTGACATCAAAGATGTAACTAGGTTATAGAGTCCTGTAATATTTTGTTATTTCACACAATGGGCAAATAAACACACAGTTCAGCATATTGTACCCTAACTCCTATGTACCTCCTCAAATTTCTGGATACCCTTTCTTTAACACCACATGCCAATCTCATGCTTCGGACATGATAATCCGATGCAGGAAACCTATAACAAATACTTGGACGACAAAGCCTATCTCTCAGTCACCTTTCCCTAGAAATACCTATTCACCAGAACAAAGAACGGAGAGCTTGTTCTCTTAAATGGGGGTTGGAATCACACCAGAACTTGGTGTTACAATCATACGCGCGGGCGCACTGTAACGAAAGGATGACTGAAGCTCTTATTTACCATTTTGGCTTCTGAATGCATTGGCTGGACTTGGGGAGACGCACAGGGGTTGCTGAGGTTGGGGCCTTGCATGCCCATGATGCTGGAGTTCACTGACATTTGTCTCTCCATCTATGAGAAAGGAACGTAACACAATTAGAAGACTGAGAAGGGCAGGGGAGGCTACAGACAAAGCTGCACTTTGCTTTGGTCAGGGTTGGGAGAGGTCATTCAGCATTTCATTCAAGAGCTGAGACACCACAGGCTTGGTGCAGGGAGTAATGCGCTCTCGAATCTTGAACCAGAGCACATCAAAGAGTCACCCAGAATCACCCAGTTCTGTGTGCTCTGAAGCAGATTCCCCATGCCAAAAGGAACTTCCTGGTCTGGCAGACATTGCCGAAGAAAACTACCAAATGTCTCTACTTTGCGACACACTTCAGCCATCTCCAATCATATTTATTTTTGCTGCTATAAAGAATAATATGTGCATAAAAATGTCAAAAGATTACATAATGTACCAAATGGTTACCTTAAGATGCCTTTGGCATTATTTTACCTGAAATTTTATATAGTAAACACGAATCACTTGACAAGAGGAAAAAACAAAACTAATTTTAAAGCAACTCTGTCCCCTGTAGAGCTTCTCTCTGCTGTTACAGTGTAAATCAACACAGCCCTGGGCATGGTGGCAAAAGCCTGTTATCTCTGCACTTGGTGGGCAAAGGTGGGAGGATCGTGACTGGGAGGCTACCCTAAGCTACTGGAATTCTAAGCTAGTCTGAGCTACACAGTCATACCCCATATCAAAAACAAAACAAAACAAAACAAAAGAGCCTTGCTCCCCCTACCCTGTCCCCCCATACTAGTTGCCCCAGGGTATCTCCTACTCATAACCTGGCCAAGATTGCACAGGGCTGTAGTGTGAGGCCCCACAGCAGGCTTAAGCTTTCTGTATAGAAGACAGGAGCTGGGGAATGGAAATTACACATCACAGATGGACAGCTTCACTTATGTGTCCTCTTGATAGCCTACCAGTGTCTAGAATTAATAGCGCTGCAATACCCAAACAATACGCTGGCATCTTCAGGTCATCCTATAGGTAATGACAGGTTGACAGCACTTTATGTGACTTCTTTGGAATAGATGTCTTTCTCAATTTTAGACGTTTTAGGATTTTGGAACATTTACATGTACATAATGAGATTTTCAGTGGATGGAATCGATGTCTAAACATTAATATTTCATGTACTGCTTATATATACAACCTATAGTTAATATACTAAATCACAGTGCTCCTTGCCCCCAATAGGTTTTCTGATTTTGAATTTACAGTTTAATAAACTTGCATAGCATAATTTTTGTGCCAGTACAAAAAGGATCTGTGATCAGTAACACTTTCTGTTAAGGAGAAAATTAGTACTGTTCAGAGAAGAATGAAATCAAACACACCTGTATCATGCAGAAAATAACCAGACTGTCTGCTGGGGACAAAGTGATGCTTCATTGCACTTCTCCCAAAGGGTGGAAATGTGGTTAGACATTTGAGGGTCCCCCATTCCCTAACCTAGTCTGTGTGATTTTAGAAAGTAAAGAGTTTCTTATCAATGAAGGTTCAAAGGGGAGTGTGGGAACTTTCCTACAGGGCAAGCTTGAGTGAAATGGCCATGAAAAGGTGGCTTAGGTGGCTGAGGTTCAGTGACTGTGATTTCTTTGGTATTGACCCTGGCAGAGCCATCTGGTTAGTACGGTGTTTTGAGCAGTCAAGTGGTTTCAGCTAAAAGCTGTCTGCTAAGGTGGGTACCAGCCTTCCCTTAACACGGATCAGCTGACCTGTTATCCAGCAGGGATGTGGGGAAGATGTCAAGAGAAGCCAATGGAGGCCGACTTCCTGAGGCCTTGACAATTCAGCAAAATAAAACATCTGCTCCCGTGTGTGTTAGTTCTCTAGGCAGCACAGGTTACTCTCTTCTGAAATCATTTGAGTTGTGATTAAATATACTTAACATTAAATGTACTATTTAACCCGTTTTAAGTGCTCTCCAGTTGAGTATCATTAAGAACATTCTCACAGGCTACAATTAACTTGTGAAGAAGAATTCAAGAAATGCACCTTACGTAGAACTTTCACCCGCAGAGGCCAGGCAATAAGAGGGATGGAGCAGCATTGGGCCCTTTATTCCAATGAGGACTCTTGTAGAGGGGGAAATTATAGCCCAGGTGAGCTTTGCCTCCCAGTTCTAGAAGGATGAAGCATTCCAGCTACACAGGGGTGAGAGCAGCCTGCTTGTGGCTTCTTGGCCAGGAGTCAGCAATCTCGTTCATTTTTTTTTTATAAGTAATTGTTTATGACTGTGTCTACTTCATTTCACAAAATACTGGTTCTGAGCAGGCTGCCTTGTGCATCTCTTAAAAAGAAAACCTGGGCTTTCCATCTTGCTGATTACCGTGAGGTAGAGTGAAAGCAAGCATCACCTCAAAACGGGCATCCTGGGCTTTGCTGAGAATCCCCAGCTTTGCTGTGCCCACATCTGCCTGCACCATAGCCTGACTTTACAGAGCTGATGGGAAGCAGAACGGCTTTTCTGAATGCCCAGCAGCTTTCACCACTGTGAGTAAATGGCCCAGGCAAGGGTTAGGGTGTCGTTCAGTGGTAGAGAGCTCGCTAAACATGTGGAGGCCGTGGCCCCATCTCCAATCGCACAAAAAACACCCATATTAAGGATTCCTCTCTCTTCTCACACTAGAATGCAAGGCCTACAATGTCCACGGGCTAGAGAGCTTTTGTAATGATAAAGGAGCATGAATTTCCTCAAATTATGGAGGCATTCAACTTTCAAGATGATAGGAAATCACTACTCAGGAAGTTCTTGAAGGCAGCGCTTGCCTTGCATTCCCTGTGTCCTTAGCATCTAGCAGGTTCTGGCACACAGAAAGTGCTCCACACAGTGTGTAGCATGAATGAATGAATGAATGAATGAATGAATGAATGAATGAATCTATCATGTACTTTGATCTAGATTTTGTGAAGGGTGAGGCCTGGAAGCATACATCATGAAACAATTAAGACTCTCACTTTCGCCTAAAGACAGTCTCAATTTGGAAGCCCAGGGCCTTGAGATTTCCCAGGGTGGGGACTCTAAGGGAAGGAGCAGCCTTTGACTGATAGTCCAGAAGCCAGAGTCACAGCACAGGAGCTGGCAACATGACTGAGGAAGAAGAACCTGAATTTCAAGGGCCTGAGGATCCTAGGGGTATTTCTTTGAGATTTGACTTCAGTTTTCACAATTAATTTCAGCATCCCTGGAACCCAGCACTACTGATATCTTGAGTCAAGTCCAAATACTTCTGTCTTGTGGGAGTGTTCTATATATTGTGAGACATTTAACAGCATCCTCAGCTCCACCCATCAAACACCATACTTCCTAGCCCATTCCTGTTGTGACAACCAATAGTGTCTCCAGATACTGTCTACTATTCCCTGAGAGGCAAACTCTCTCTCCCACCCTCAATGTGAATCATCATAACTATGTCCTGCCATGGACTATGGAAACTTTTGCAGGGGCCATGTTCCTGACTTTTTGTCTATATTGGTTCTTCACCATTCATCTGCATCTTCTATCTGCATCTTCTTTCTATCCTAAAAGCATCAACAATGGGCCAAGCTGTGTGATAGGATAAAGTGGTAAGTGGTACTAGGCTTTCAGCGCCCACCACATCCCTGTCAATGACAACTTAACCATACAGAAACCAAAGATGTCGAGAGTGGCATTTTTCTAGTTGTTGTGTGGAAATTCTGAAAAGAAAATTGCTTTGGACAAGTGGGGCATAGAAGCCAAGTGAGGACAGCCTGTAGTCAAAATCTCCATGAAATTAGTTGAACTGAAGGAAACCAGGGATTTATGTATTAATTGTGCTGTTCTCCTCTGTCAACCAGTCTAGTGAGAATAACCAGATCCTCCATCTATCCTCCAGCTAGACATTACAAAGGGCTTCCAGCCCGGACCACAGAGAGAGCATTTGTAGTCGGCAGGTCCATTTGTCTGAACTGAGTCCACATGATCTTGTCCATTCCTCAGCCTACCCCAATGCTAACTGAGCCAATAGCTCAATAGGGGATAACCTGAGCTACTCGTCGTGAAGTGAGACGTGGGTTCCACTCATAACCTTCACTCATACACAGTGTTATATTAGACAGTAAACCTTCAACCGCTTACCCTCTAGCTTCTCATCCATAGAGTGGGATTTTTAGAAACTACAGTGACCACAACAGAATCCCTTTGGGCTTACTGTGAGCACAAACTGGGACAACCATGTTGACAATGCCCTAAGATCCTAAAAATGTTCATGCCCAGTGTGTTGTGGGAGGGTTGCTAACTGGGTTGCCATACTGCTTCTAGGGCTTTTAAGAGTTCCTGTGGTCCTTTCCATTAAAGCATAATGCCAGGAACAATGAGGAAGATGGAAAGGGAGAGCATCCTAGAAGAGAGCCAGACTTACTGTGCGCCACTACTCTCCTCACAACACATGCTAATTAATAGTGGAAACTCTTGAGGCCAGGTGTAATGTGCTGCCTTATAGTCCAGCACCAAGAGTCAGAGAGTTCAAGGCCAGCCTGGGCTGCATAGTGAGACCCCATTCAAACAAAAGCCAACAGTTCTGGAGTCAGACTACTTAGAATTAGATCTTGGCTATCACCTACCAGCTGTCTGCCCTTAGCCAGGGCACAGAACCCTGTGAGCACTCACTTTCTCACCTGAGACACCAGTATACAAGCATATACTTAGATGGTTTGCTGTGAGTGAAAAGAGAATGTTACCCATCACTTCGTAGTTGAAAGAGCAGACTTCGGAGCCAGGATTCCCGAATTTAGAATCCAGCTGCTCTGCTTCTCAGATGGACAAGTCACTGGCCTAACTTCCTTCTTTCAGAAGATGAGGACCACTGCAGATCTCCTTTTCATTTGCTAACAAAGTGCTTGAAGTGATCAGCATATAGCAAGCACCCAGAAAATGCTACCATTTCAAAAACATGATGTGCATGAATACAGAATACTAGTTATTGGGTGTGATCATTTAATGAATGCCCTGGGTTCTTTCTAGAGCCATCACTATCCACTTTATGACCCTGTATATGTTTCAAGATGGGCACTCGGAACTGCAGTCATCCCTTGGTATTCACAGGGAATTAATGCTAGAACACCAGCCTCTGCTTTGACGCCCAAATGGCGATTGTTCAAGTCCCTCTACAAGATGGCACAGCCTCTACAAGATGGCACACATCTACAAGATGGTCTGCATAACCCTCCCATTTATTCTAGATCATCTTATTCTCCCTAATACAATACTAATGCCATGTAAAAAGTTGTTAAACCTTGTTTGAGGAATAATAACAAGGAGAGAAGTCTGTACATGTTCAGAAAATAAGCATTTTTCAGTCCATATTTTCAGTTAAAGGTTGGCTGAATTGTGGGAGTGGAATCACAGACAGAGGAATGACTATGGTTATAAAACGATATCTTCCTGAACAGATTCCATTCCTTGGGTGTTTTGGGATCCCTTGTCACTGACAGGTAAAATAGACCCTTCCTCATAATGAAGCCCCAAAGGACAGGGAAGGCCATTGGATGGGCATTTGACTATGATAGGCAACCTGGCCCTCAGCTCAAATGCACTCAGAGGCCACTGTCTTCTTCCCAGGCAGCTCAGATTTCAGTTCCTACTCTCCTCTCTAGAGCCTCAGTATTAATGGGGAATCACTACAAGCCCCCTCACCCTCAAAAAATGCTTACGGGCATCAAGACGGCAGAAGATCCTGGCATGGTGGGGTTGGGCAGGGTCCCAGGCATGGAGGCCGGCATGGGCTGCCTCTGTCTGTTGTGGAGATGGAGCAGAGATGATAGAGAGCCTGGGACAGGCCTGGGGACAAAGAGAAAAAGAACAAAAAACAAAAACAACACATTATTCCTGATGGCCTGGGTCTGTTACCCAGCATCCAAACCAATGGGGACACCAACATCACAGGCAAACAGATCGCATCCTCTGTTGGGAGAGCCACATAATTGAGGATATTAGGGAAATAATAACAAATAAAATACATGCCTGGTTTCCTTTGCTGCTTCCTAGTTAATACATCAAATTCCACTTCATTTCCTGACCCGTTATCTAACTGATGTTCAGTGGGAACACGTTGGTGTGTCTCCAATAGCCTCTGCTTCTATGGAAGAAAATCTGTAGCAGAATGCTCAGCTTATTCCAGTCTCCGCGTCTGGAGTGTGTTAGTGTTGAGGCTCTGGGTACACCGGCATTTTAGCCCACGCCTTTGCCCCGAAGCCTGCTTGGCTTTGCTCTAGGTCCACGCTCATTCCACAGTCACAGAGCAAGCTCCATTCATGTATTCCTGGCAGAAATATATTTTGACTTATTTTGTAGTTCCACTATGAGTGGAAAAAAACAAAGTCAGGGCACAAACAAATGCAGCTGGACCATGGGGCTTGGCACTGAACTCAGCCTTTCTTAGGGAAGTCCAGAGTTCAGCCCCCTATTACCAATCTCTCATTTCATAATAACGTGAGGTGTTAGGCTGTTTGACAGAAACTGATTTGGGCCTGATCTGCAGGATTTGAGTAAGCATTTCCCAGGGGGATGCATAGTTTGAAATCTTACTTCAACTTGCAAAAAAAAAAAAAAAAAAAAAAAAAAAAAAAAAAAATTAAGGGCCTGAAATTGATTTAATGAGCCAAGGAATGTGGAGCTGAGGGAAAGGGAAATTATTTGTGTTTATTAAAAATAGCAAACAAGTGACCTTGTGGCAGAATTCTTAGTCTCCCCGTACTTCTGCTCTCTGGAGCTGGATAAACCTCAGGCCATGAAATTAAAGAGGATGGCAAACAGAAAGGGCCTTGAGTCTTTCATATTGAACCCACTAATCCTGTGTGTCCCACTTCCAGAATCAGGGCATTTCCTAAAGATATTAAAACATGTGATTTCTCCTGCCAAAAACTGGATAAGGCTACAGTTAGAGGGATTCTGTATAGGCCACAGCCTTACTCCAACATGGAGAACCCTGGCCTATCCACAGCCTCCTGACAGCACAAGGCTCGAGCCAGAGTTTAAGCAGAGCATCACAGCCTAGTTAGAGCCTCAGCCTAGTACCACAGCCCAGTGCAGAGAGACCCATGAGCCTGCCCAAAGCCCCCAGCAGAGCATATGGCACTGTCTGGAGCCCTGGAAGAGCATCCTGGTACCATTAGAACCCCCCAAAAGTGTCACAAGGCCCTCAAGAATCCCATCCCAGCATGTGTGGAGTTGTCAGGATACCATAGGTCAGTTCAGAGTCACAGCTGAGCAGGGGAAGCTACTCTTCCATGAAGTTCTGGTGACTCAAAGAGAATTGGGGCCTGAGATGAGACAAGAATGTCAGCACGCTCTTCCTTCATATAGCTGTTAAAATTCCAAAGAAGATTAAGCTTTCCACTGTGTTTGCCCGAGAGCTCTCTTTGAAAAAGAGCTATTTTTCACTGTTACAGGCATCCTAGAAGAATTAGACATCAATTAGTCAAGAATGATGCGTACTGGTGGGTGCATCCATGAGAACAAAAGAACACAAAGCACGGCACAGAGGGTGTGTGGATGCACAGAGGGTGTGTGGAGGCACAGAGGGTGTGTGGATGCACAGAGGGAGTGTGGATGCACAGAGGGTGTGTGGATGCACAGAGGGTGTGTGGATGCACAGAGGGTGTGTGGATGCACAGAGGGTGTGTGGATGCACAGAGGGTGTGTGGATGCACAGAGGGTGTGTGGATGCACAGAGGGTGTGTGGATGCACAGGGCTGCACTAATAGCGTATGTGTGCATAAAAAACGAAGGAGGTTAGCGTAAGACGCTTACAACAATGGAGCAAGTATTTTCAAATAAATCTTGACATGGGCTCTGTGGACCTCTGCAGAGTAGACCCAACCAGTAGGACTAGAGTAGGTATGAAAGTTCTTGGACTTCCACGGTTCCATCAGGCTTTGGGGTCTAGCTGCCCAGAAACACTATAGGACAGCAGAGGGTGGCTATCCCTTTGGGAATCAAATGAACCTTTCACAGGGGTCACCTAAGACCATCCTGCATATGAGATACTTACTTTACGATTCATAACAGTAGCAGAATTAAAGTTATGAACCAGCAATGAAGTAATGTTATGGGTGGGGCCGCCACAACATGAGGAACTTTATTCAAGGGTCTCAACATTTAGAAGGTTGAAAATCACTGCTGAGTGAGGTCATGACTGTGCTATCACTAAGTCTCTTTAGAGGTGGTTAGCACAACCTGAGAGGTACAGAATGGGACTCTGTCAAAAACGACACTTGTTTAGAGCTGGCATTTTGATGTTTGTTTGGGAACTTTGCTGAAAAGAGTTGCATGTCGAACAGTTATAAGATGCTAGGGAGATGGCTTGGTGGTGGAGATAACTCACTGCTCTTACAGAGGAGCCTGGTTTAATCGCCACACCATCATGGAGGCTCACAACCATCTGAATTCCAGTTTCTGGGGATCTGATACCCTCCATTGGCTTCCTTGGGCAGCAGGCACACATGTGGTGCCCATACATATATGTAGGAAAAACACTGTTACACATAAAATTAAATCATTCTTTCTAAAAAAACCAATTTATTAGTAGTTCCCTCAGGTCCAAAGTTCATCATCTGAATTACAGTTTCGTAAGAGACAACGCTCACCAAGAGCAGCTCTCCACAAAAGTAGCCAGCCAGCTATATTCACCCAAATTGAAGTCTATGCAAACATGTCTGTACATGTGTGGACATCATCTTTGACCAAGTATTGGCCACTAGGGGGAAGCTTCAAATGCAGTTCAGAGGAAACAAAAGCTATAAGAGAAAGACAACTGAAATCCTCTCTACATGTTACATATGTCTGCAAGATAGTGTTCAATCTCAAAGGGCAGCACATACATTGCTATCATTTACCTTCTATTTCTAACCTGATATGTTAAAAAACAGACTTAGTCACCAGATGTTATTGGTGGTTTTTTTTATTTTTTTAAGAAGGAACTCAATTAAACAATCCAATGGCTATGAATGGAAATGGCAAAGTAATTCAATTTGAAATGAGTTTTCACTCTTCTCCAAAGGCTGGAAACTCCCAACTGTATTGAATCACTAGGGAATGGAATACTCCATTTAATCCAATAATTAGGTTAGTTATTTCCACACCCTTCACAGATCTACTAGATTTTAAAATATCAAATATTTCCTCTTTACTTAAGAAAGCCTTTCAGGGGACCTGGCTCCCCTGGGATTAGAAGAGTTTCCAAGTGATGCCAATCAGCCCAATTAGCAATGTACACTTGGAAGGAAATAAGGCTACTCAAGGTCCCTGTGTGCTTGAATTCTGAATATTTCCATGCTATTGTTTTATATGGATTCTTATGAAATAGCTCCCCAGACCCTTCTACCAAACCAATGGAGTTTTCTGGGTTCCTTTCTTAACTACAAATAGTGAAAAAAGTAAGATCTGTATATAGCCATCACAACTTACAGAAAAAGAAAATCAGGGCCGGGAATGTGTCTTTGTGTACACAGTATACTTAGACAAGCTCGAGGACCTGGGTTATGTCCTGCACAACAAACAAACCAGCAAACACCACCTAAGCATATGAAGACTTGTTCCTATCAGTAGGTACAAAGAAACTACCAGCTAATGCAGGATATTCACACCACTGAAGCTGGAACAGTTACATGCATTAACTCATTCCCTTGCATGTATTAATAAGGTTTTTTTTTGTACTTACTCTATAGTATTCTTGAATAAAACTTTCTATGTTTCACTTGGTATTTTCAGTAATTTTCAATTTTTTTTCATATCTCAGTTTTATGTGACTTGAAGCAATGCAGTGTGGTAGGCAGGGGGCTGTTATTATCACTTGTACTCAGGAGTAAACTCGATTTTAATATATTTCTCATCTGCCCACAGTCACACACACCATGGAAGGGAGAATAGCTTCCCTCATCTCTCACCTCCATGGCTCCTGTAACTAAGTTATTATTGATTTTTATGATAAAATAAATTCATGGTCCATTTCTTTTGATGCTCACAACATCCCCTGAACTTACCACTCCCTAAGTAGTGAAATTCCAGAATACTGCTAATACGAGAGACTATTCATCCATGTGAAACTCTATTTTCTCCTTTTTTAAAAGTAAATAAATGAAAAACCTTCCCAACAACACATCAATTAGATTTTGAAAGTCAGATGGCAAAATAGCAGTAAAGTTGTGAAAACAAAGCCCCGACAGTCTTTCCTCTGGTGCAGGCTTGTTGCCATGAGCTAGTAATTCCAGACTTTGAGCAAGCCGAGCCTCCTTTTTAATAACCATATGCCTCTAGGTAAAGTATTTCTACTAAAAATTATTGAGGCATGGAACAAGGTAAATGTGTGAGCTCATGTTGGATTGTTCAATTACTGAACTGAGGCCGCATTAAGAGTTTTCCAACTTGACAGATTACTCCTCTTTATGCACTTGTATAAACACACTGCTTACGGCTGAAATCTATGTAAGCTTTTCTCTCAATTAAAATGTCAAGTATGACAGACTGTGTTTTCACTGTCCTTAGCAGAATGATAGGTACCACAGCAAGAGGTTTCATGTCCTTATTTCCCCCAAAGGATGTTTTCCAGTCTGGGGGTGTCTGAACAGCCCAGGCTGTGGCTGCCAGTCTCCCTTGCCCTAAGTCTGTCTCACTCTAAGTAGCTGTGGTGGGCTAGGGCTACAGTCTGGGGGGTCTAAAGAAGGACTCTATAGACTAACCTACTTTCCCAGGCCTCCGTGATCCATGGTACCCTGTGATTGCTTATAGACTACTAGGATAGATATATATGCTATGAGGCCAAAGGGAAGAGGACAACCCTTACACATACATACACACACACACACACACACACACACACACACACACACACACACACACACACACACACACTCAGGAGCTAGGCTGGCCAGATAGGAAACCTGTCTCTACCAGTTGTGTGATCCAGAGAAAATTGCTTTATCCACCCCTCAGTGGTAAAACAGTGTTCTAGTTTATTTTTCTGTTGCTGTGATGAAACATCATAATGAAAACTTGGGGAGGAAAGGATTTGCTTTACTTATAACTCCCAGGTCACAATCCATTATGGAGGGAAGTCAGGGCAAGAACTTAAGCAGAAACAGAGGCAGGAACTATGGAGTGAAAGCTGTTTATTGCTCACTAGTTCCTTTTCATGTGGCTTTCTTTTAGAGCCCAGGACCCCTGTCTAAGGATGGTCCTGCCTGTAGGGTGTTGGGCCTTCTCACATCAATTAGAAATCAAGAAAATGCCTCACAGACATACCCACTGGCCAATCTGATCATGGCAATCCCCAAGTTGAAACCTCTTAACTCTGAACTGTGTCAAATTGACAACTAAGTGGAACTGAAATTGGTACCAGGAGTGGGGTGTTGACGTGCTGGATGTTTTGGGGGAGGATATGAAAGTATTTAGAACTCAGAGCTGGAGAAGACACTGAATACTCGGGGCTGTTCTTTAAAACTTAGAAGGCAAGAATTTTGAGAGAAATGCAGACAATGGAGACACAGTTTGTGTAGTTTCAATTGAAAGAAAAAAACTCTATTGGGTTGTTTGTGCAGTATTGAATTAAGAATATGTGGTTGCTGGTTAAATGAAGCTATAGAATTTACTGTGATTCACAAGAGACCAGTCAGTACCACTGAACTGAAACCTCTGCCTTACAGGGACAATAGATGCTAATTAGCTGGGGATGGAAAGTCAGCTGTGACTAAGAGGCCAGCATCTCCAAAGTGAAATCTTCTGGGAAATATTTCCTTAGGGTCAGCAACAGGGTAAATTAACACAGCAGTGAAAGGAAAGGCCAAGCCAACAAAAGGCAAATATTTTCCTTCTGTCCTGCCTTTTAAAATCTGTGCTGTGACTAGAAAGTTCAGCCCACATTTGGGGTAGGTCTTCCCACATAAATTTAGCAATAAGGACAGTTCCTTAGCTGAGGATCCCTGGTCAGGTAATAATTATAGAAAGTTAATGTAAAAATCAACCATCACAAGTGGGTTGATAGTAATATTTACTTGTAGTATTAGATGATTTCTTACATGATAATATATTAAATATACTAAATAATAAAAATAACTGGTATTATTCTATTACTATTCTGAAGCACTAACCAAAAAACATATTAAACATCACTGTCTTTGTTAGGTTTCTGTTGCTATGTTAAAATACCATGTTAAAATACCATGTTAAAATACCATGTTAAAATACCATGACCAAAGCAAGTTGGTAAGGAGAGGGTTTGTTTTGCAAACAGGTTAGAGCTGCTAACTCAGGAGAAGTCAGGGCAGAAACTCAAGGAAGGAACCTGGAGGCAAGAACTGAAGAGGAACCATAGAGGGATGCTGAATCCTGGCTTGCTCCCCAAGACTTTCTCAACCTGCTTTCTCATAGAACACAGGTGAACATGCCCAGGTTGTGCCACTGACCCCAGTGAGCTGGGCCCTCCCAGATCAGTAAGGCTTCTCCACAAGCCAATCTTATGGAGGCATTTACTCAATCAAGGTTCCTTTTTTCCAAATGACTCCAGCTGTGCTAACTTAATCAAAACTAACCAGAAAAATCATATTTCCCTCAACAAGTTGTGATCTTAGCTTTAAGTAAGGAATAGCAACATGCAATCTTCAACACTCCATCTATATCTGTTTATTTAACAATCCACCACATTCAGGTTCCTAAGCCCTTCTACAGAGGAGAACGAACCCTTCTCACTTATAACTTTAGAGAACTGCAGAATGACATCACATTACTTCTCAGAAAAGGCTCTTGCAAATATTTCCTCAAATGGAACCAAACCAGTTCCCCTGAGGTCAGTCCTTGGTGTCTTATTTTTTTCCTGACAAAAGACAACAGAAGCAATAATTGGGAAAACAAGAAAGTTGTCTAACACGTATTTTTAAATGATAATATAATTATTGTTTCAATTAAAAATATGAGATGAATTACCCTGTTGCCTGTAATTCTTTTTGAGTGAGCTTTCACTTTACAATGTCTCACCATTAAGATCCCAAAGATAGATGGAAAATACAACAATATTTCCCATTTTAAAAATGAGACAAAGAAGTAGAAATATTTAGCTCCAGGAAAGGCAGCTTCAGTGAAAGTATGCAGCCTTATTTTCTAAGCTGGCTTAGTTTCAAGGGCCTTTGCTGATAGGTGCTGCCCCTACCCACAATGTGCCTCTCCTACTTTCCTTTTGGTTACAGGGACATTCAGGTGTTCAGTTAGAGAATGCTGCCTTTGGATCCATATCCTATTTCCTGTCTCATCTGAAAGCTCTACCCTTTCATTTAAAAAAAAAAAAGTCAAATAGCAATATCAGTAACACTGCTATCTAGCTTGTCAGGGGTTCCTGTAGGTCCATCTTTCTGTAAGAGAACACAACAAACTCCTCAGGCTTCTGACTAGCCCCTCCCATAGCTTTGTCTCTGGGACCGCTAGTCTGGAGCCTCCGTTCCAGTTCAGGCAGCACAACTTTCTTCCAACCACAGACCTCTGACCTGAATTGTTCTTACCACCTTTCCTGGGCAATCCCACTAGGTTGGGGCTGTTTAGCAATGCTCTCGATACACTCTGTATTTTTTGGTTAGTATTTATTGATACTTAATCAGCCAATAAACCCATCCCTCAATCACTAATCAAAGATCAACCAAACAATGAATATGTTTCAAGATACTGTACATTGCATTCAGAGGGAAATGGTTTAGTTTGGTTTCTTACATCATTGATGAAAGTCTTTACAGGTTTCCCATTGGGAAACGTACAATAGCAAGAAATTAAGCATGTTCTGGTGTCTCTTGAAGTCTTGCATTTTAGCTTTCCCATTGCGATTCATCAACGATGAGTGATTTTTAAAAGGTGTCTCCAAAGTTGGGGCAGGAGCTCAGGTTATAATGCTTTCCTAGCAAGGTGAGGCCCTCACTGGGTTCTATTGTGTAGGGGGTGGAGACAAAAAGAATCTTTCCTTGCCATTATACATAAATATCAATAACAGTAAGTTTCATCAATCAGAGATTTAGTTTATCTTATCCACCATGGCAAGTGCTTCTAAAGACCTACCTAGTAGGTCTTTCACAAATACTTCCGGAATCAATGAAAGCATAGATACCTAGGATCCTATCCATTGGCAACAGATACTGCAGAACAGTATTCAAACAATTGCCTTTGCTAAATTATGAGATGAGCTTAATTGAATCTAAGCTGTAAGTTGAGCCCTAGTTTTCATCAATAGACTCACACAGTCCAACTCTGTTTCTTTGTTTTGATACTGGGAATTGAACACAGAATCTTGTTCTGGTCTGGAACATTTCTGGTCTGGAAAAACATGAGGTTATATGCATCTTTTACTCAGGCCCTTTCAATTAATCTGGAGCTTTCCGATGAGTACCAGATCCATTTGGTTTTGTATCAACTAAACCAATTCCTATTTCAAGTGATATTTGAGGCACTTCATAACCAAAGGCCAAGAATGGTTCCACATTCAGGTCTATGCCCCCAGTTTGGATGCATGCTTGACCATAGTGTTATCCGGCATAACAATCGAAACTCTGCTCTTTGAGGTACCAGTTACTCCAGAGTTTGTCAACTTACATCATCACTATCAGGAGTTCTGAAGCTCAGTTTACCACACAGGCTAAAGCTGGGCCTCTGTGTTTGTCAATACTACTTGATGCTTTATTTTATAGACATAGTATCTGATATCTTGGAAACCATAACTTCTTTCTCTTTAAGCAAAGGCTGGCTGTGAGAAAGCCAATGGCAGTAAAACAATAATAATAATAATAATAATAATAATAATAATAATAATAATGCCATGATCTACTTCCTGCTGTGGCCTTCATGGGTTTTATGGCAGATGCCGGGCATCCCTCTGCAGAGGAGGGTTTATTGGAGCTTTCATGCACTTTAAGCAGATGGGGGAGTAATAGGAGGAGAAACCCAAGTTTATGGTCATTCTGTGAAGACTATTAAATCAGCTTTTTCCCTCCTGGCTTCTTTAATGACTGATTTCTGCACCATTAATCTAAATTAGTCCTGCCATGGGGCTGATTCATTTGAGTTAACCCACAACATGGCTAGATTCATTTCTGATGGACTGTTCTTAGAAAAGGAAAACCCATTTCAAAATGTGATATTCTTTTTTTTCCTTGTAATGAGCTCACAGATCTTTGTAAAGATTTTTTGTTAATAAAAGATCCTAAATGCC
The DNA here is from genome assembly GCF_003668045.3 of Cricetulus griseus. Lineage (NCBI taxonomy): Eukaryota > Metazoa > Chordata > Mammalia > Rodentia > Cricetidae > Cricetulus > Cricetulus griseus. Next base: position 87,746,652 of record NC_048601.1, read on the forward strand.
TGGCTAAATGTTTGGCTTTAGCCATGGGTTAGCCGTTCACAAAGGAAGATTATGGTGTTTCAGCCAGCCAATAACTTCACATTGCATCAATCATTCATGAAGCCACCCGGTAGAAAAGACTGTGAATGTGGCTCAAAGGGTGCACACCTCACTGGCAGGGGAAGAACCTCGCTTTCTAGAGGCATGTCTCAAAGCACAGCTTCTTCCTGTTAATAAGCCTCCTGGCTTCCTAAGGCCCAGTGAGCAGGCCTGTGATTATGAGCCTTGTCATTTACATGAGATTGCTGCTTTTCTCATCCTCCAGAAATGAATAATTCATGGCAGTGTTCACCACCACTCTTGCCTGCAGATTCTGTGGAGGCCCAGAGCTCCCTGGGTTCCTAGAGAGCAGGGCCCCACCCGCACCCAAACTGTGCCAGCAACCCTGCTTAGGTTTCTCCTGGCTTTGCAGCTTGTCATTCAGTATCTTTTAATTGAGTCATTTCTGGTAGAATCTGCAGTTGGCCCAAGCCCCTACACCTAGATTCTGAATTTACAACTGAAGTTTGCCCCTAATGGCATCAGCTCCAAGAATCTGCAGTTGGGGCAGAAGCTAGAAAAGGCCTAGGAGATATCTCCACAGCCTTCATGGGCCTGTGGGACTCATGGGGTTGCTTGCTACAAGACTGTCTCTAATGCTTTTACCTAGCCTCTTCTGGAAACTTGTGAAGGGCCACTCCTATACATCTCCAGGGAGATGGCAAATTTGTGACATTCTCCACCCTGTGCTTTACCAGGACCTTTCTACACTTTAGGTATTGAAATTCACTGCTCTGTGGGTATACCAGCAGGAGAGGGGATATGCTCCTGGTCTAGAGGGAGTAGTTTTTTGGCATCTGGGATACCACACATGGCTAGGCAACCAGCTGCAAAAAGCTTAGTTTCCTAAGAGCAACTGTTCTGTTCTATTCTATTCTATTCTATTCTATTCTATTCTATTCTATTCTATTCTATTCCATTCCATTCCATTCTATTCTATTCTGCTCCATTCCATTTGGTATTACTGAGGAGGGAACCCAGCACCTTGGCAATGCCAACAAAATGCTCTGGCACTGAACTATAAGTTTCCAGTCTACCCACTTCCTTTGGGGGTGGCAGGATCTCACTTAGTAGCCGAGGCTGTCCTGGTGGTCCTAGGACTCTGTGTAAACCAGGGTGGCCTAGAACTCACAGAGACCTACCTGCCTCTGCCTCCTAAGTGCTGGGGTTAAAGTGCCACCACATCCAGCCCAATTTCTATTCTTATTGATGAAGCAACAATTCCAGGAAGAGCCCTGTTCTCCATAGACAAATAAGAAAAGATCTTGCTCCCTCCAGCCCCCAGCTTAGTAAACACCCTACATGTTTACGCCCTGACAGAGATGACAAAGCTGAGTCTCAGATTCCACAATCCCCTAGGATGAGTCCCTGGTGCTTAAGAAACCATGGTCATGTCAAGTTGGAAAACAGTGGTGTGGGGGGGGGGGTAGAACTCTGAAAAGGCTGCAGTAATGCATGGGAAAATACACGAAGGATAACCTAAAGGGGAAGCACAGGATTAAAACTGTTTCATTCAGTAGAAGACACAATAGAGAAGTGTGAGGGGTGACAGAACAATCTTCAATTTCCAGATGACTACTCTCAGTGGTCAGAGTGCTCAACTCTAGTCAAAGCAGAACAGCAGCAACTTAACCAGAAATGAACAGTACAGGACATAGGTTAGAAAAGAGAATGCCCCAAGAGCAGATAGAGAAAATTAACCAAACGGCTAACCACAGTTTTGCCATTGACTCTTGTGTTCTTAAAAACATAGCTGTGTTCTTGTCCTGCCTGGCCTCAATGGGGGGATGAGCAGTCAAGATGGCAGATCTCTTGATCCTACATGAGGTCTATTTTCAGTTATTCCAGCCAGAGTGGTCCATATCAAATGCAGAGCTGTGCAGGCTGCCATATCTGGTCTGTAACATGAGCAATGCCTGGATTTGGCGGGCTGGCAGGCCCAGTTTCTTCCTTGCTCTGGCACAGACTGAGAGCATGAGCTCCCTACAATCCCTTCAGTCTTGCTGCTTTCCCTTCAACGAACCATGCAGCTGTGATGCAGACTCACAAGGATAACTAGAAGAGAGTGTTCAGATTGCCTTTGATCCTTGAAGGATGCCAATCCATATTCTATACATGAGATGATGCATCTGATTTAGAAAATAAGATTATAACTAGTATAATTTAAGAAAACAAGTTAATAGATTCTGCTTACAAGGTAGGAGATAAGGGATTTGGGAGAAAGATCCAGAAACACAAGGGATGTGTGTCACTTGCCTTGTTGTGATGCCTGGAGTGCCTGCCCTCGTCTTCTGGGAGAATCTTGCCAGGACAGACTGCCCCTACTTTGGTCCTTACAGTGTGTGTCAGTCATTCCTTTAGACTGGAGTGAGAGTGTCAGAGAGCACTGAGTTTGGCATCCAGTAGGAGCTACAGTGTTGACTGACTTAATGACTGTACCTTATCCTGTCTCTCCATTGGTCACAGCTGGACTCCTATGACTTCTCTTTTAAAATTCTATCTCTAGGTCCTCACACATGCTAGGCAGTTGTTGTAGCCCTGAGCCATGCCACCAACGCTAATGTCAGTTATTACTTTTCTCCCTATCTTTTTTTAAGGACCAAGGTAACTTAAAATATCATTCTGATTGCTAGGCACAGGGTGGTCAGGTCAACTTAGCCCTGAATTGAGCAAGGGACATTAGAACAGGGTGGAGTTGTTAGGAAACTGTGACCACTCCCTTGTATAGCCTCTTGGAGCTACCTTTTAAGTCCATTGGGTTTGCAAGAATACTCACCATGAAACTGAACTGATAGTCATCTGAAACACTTAGTCAAATTGCAACAATGAAGCTCATAATTAGGATACTTGACATTTACTTTGCACTTTGTATCCAAGATCTCAGAGGCCTTCTCAGCCTGAGATGGACTGGACACAAAGGCAACAGGCCTGGCTCTGGTTTCCCTGGGGATAAGGCTGCTTCTGTTATTAAGTAGCAAGGTAGAGACAAGACAGTGGCCCTGTATTGTGCACTAGCACACTTACCACATACAAACTCAGCAGGCAAACACACTTTAAAAGGCAAAAAACAAAAACAAAAACTACAAAGACTTAGTTTTGATGTATTTGGGCTGTATTAGATGGGTCAAACATAGGAAACTTCGCTTATTTTATTTTTATCTAATCAATAGTATATACTTGAATGCACGTATGTGTGTGTAAGTGTGTGTGTGTGTGTGTGTGTGTGTGTATGTGTGTGTGTGGATGACTGTTGGGAACCAGGTGTGTGTGTGTGTGTGTGTGTGTGTGTGTGTGTGTGTGTGTGTGTGTGTAGATGTGTGTGGATGTGTATTCCTGTGTGTAGACTATTAGGAATCAGCTGTGTATGTAAACGTGTATGGATGTGTGTTTCTGTGTGTGGATGACTGTTGGGAATCAGTTGTGTGTGTGTGTGTGTGTGTGTGTGTGTGTGTGTGTGGGTGTGTCTGCTGGGAGTTGCGTGTGTGTGTGTGTGTGTGTGTGTGTGTGTGTGTGTGTGTGTGTATGTGTATGTGTGTTTTTGTTTGTGGATAGCCATTAGGAACAAGTTGTTTCTTCCACTGTGGGATCTGGAGACCAGACAAAAGTTATGGGATTTGTGTGGCAAATGCTTCTACCCACTGAGCAGTCTTTCCAGTCCCAGGGTTGAATATTTTTAGACACATTTACTTTGCTATTTTCCCCAAGCCTCTTCTCAATTTGTTTCTGAGTACATTTGAAGGTGAGTGGTGTGGTGGTACACACCGAAAACCCCAGTGCCTGGGAGGCTGAGACAAAAGGGTTATGAATTGAGGTCAGTGTGGGATACAGAATGAGTCTATCTCAAAAAAAAGTATAGCAAACAAACTACAGAGTAAATAAATGGACAAATAAAATTTAAAAGATTAAATGTCTACATCTGTTAAAGATATCAAGTTTTAAAAAGCTTTTGTTTTGTTTTGTTTTGTTTTGTTTTAGGTTCACTCTGAATAACAAACTAATAAAAATCCTTTAGGTTGCAGTGTTTTGGGAAAAGTAATATAGAGGCATGTTTCTCTCCCCTGGTGGCCCTATACAGTGCCAAAAAGGGGTGACTTACTCTGTCCCCAAATTACTCTCCAGATAGTCTTATTCTTGTCCTTAAATGAATGTGGCATTTGGGGTTTCACGTTTAAAATGTAATTTGGATTCATTTTAGATGTCTTCCTACAGCTTAATAAATATCTTCCCCAGACAGACCGAGAGTCTGATTTTAATTTGTGGTAGGGTTACAGGGAAAGTAAATTTCAACTACAGCCACAGAGAGTAAGTTGGTAATAGAAATAGAAACAGAAAGTGACTGACAACCACTTGAGCACATGATGCTTGCCACAGGAAGTAACTGCTCCCCAAGAAGCACCTACTGGTCGGTGATGAGAGAGTTGAGTTTCTCCTCAGCACCCTAAGTCATGATCCAGAACAGAAAGGCAGAGAGCTACTTTCTCTGGATGTAAAATGGTGAATCTGAAGTAAAATGGTGAGGTGAAGTATCTAAGATGTTGGTGGCCCAGCTTTGATTATGAACACCCCACAAGGTCACTACTGCCTCAGTCACTCATCCACCTGGGGGTCTTGGGCTAAGTCCTCAATGCCTCTGAGTTTCCATTGCTCTGTGTATAATGTAAAACAGCTGACCAACAATCCCACAGACCTTTGTAACACTAAACTTTCATGAGTTAATAGGGTGCCCATTGTTAGGAAAGCTAACTTAGGAAGGGACCTACAAGTATGTGTTTCAGAGAAGCAATCCACCAGTCAAGAATGCATTTGTCTAAAAGCCAGGGGAAATGGGTGAAAGTTTTCCACTGGACGCTCTAGAACATCACCTTCCTTGAACAATGACAAAACAGCTCCCAAGTATCACTAACATTGAGCCAAGCAGGAAAAAAGGGCCCAGTCATGAAGAGCAAGAGAGTAGATAGCCTTTTCTCATGTACGAACAATAACAAGTGTAAAATACAAGTTTAACTCTCATGTTGTATGTATCTTCCATCTATGATTAGGCAGAATGACATTAGAAGAGTGTGAGGACAGGCTCCCAGATGGATAGTTGTGACTTTTCAATGCAGTGTCCATTGGGACTGGCTGGAAAACCTGCATTTTGAGAATAAAGATCCTTCCCACCTGAGAAAGAAAACATGATTACCATCATGTATTAGGTGCTACTTGACCTGCCTGCTAAAAAGCCAGGATGACATTCATTAAGGGCCTATGCTGAGGTGTGGATGATCTACCCTGATCACGGTGCTTGTAAAAGTTGTATGCATCCGTGTCATGGGCTATAGACTGCTTAAGAGAACTGGTTACGTGCTATTTCTAGGTGTGTTTGTGAGGCTGCTGCTGGAAGGGGGTCATATCCGACCGAATAGGTGGACTGACTAAAGCATTATGGCATGTGCCAAAGTGCGTGGCTCCTTTGCATTTAGGACTTTTTTTTCCCCTTAAAAGAAGGTATCTTTTAAATGCTACATCTCTTGAATGCAGAACTACTTTTTGGTTTGATACGTTCATCCCTTGACTTTCATTAATTTCCTAGAATGTAACAAGTTCTTTCCTGTTCTAGGGCCTTGATACATCCACAAGGCCTATGCCTAGAATGTCTAGTCACCCTCTCTTTTGTGGACCAACCATTATCCATCATTTAGATCTCTGCTTAAATATTACTTTCTTAAAACTTTATCTGAGTCCTCAGTTAGAGGTGCATATAATCCATGCAGTCACACCTCCCCTGTGCTTTACTGGTCTATATCATAATACACTTACAGATATGACATGCTTAATTGTTCAATGTCAGCCTTGTATCTTATATTCATATTCCATGGTAATTGGAGATACATATGTCTGAGATACTTATTCTGATTGGCTTGACCATTGGGAAAGTTCTTGTTTGCTTTCAGTTCATCATTCTCCATTTGGAAGAAGGAGAAAAGGGGAAAACCAGAAGAGAGCCACAGAGTTTGCAGGAATGAAGAAGGCTCATCCAGTACAACACCAGGATGCTTGTCTACTGTTGGTAACAGATCTTCCTGAAGTCTGGGACTCTTTCTCTTACAAGCACAAAAGGGAAAATACCAAATGGTTTGTTCCAGGACCTTTGATTTTTCCTTTAGGTTAATGCCAAACCACTTAACTGTTCTCGTGAGAATTTAGTGCTTTCTTTTTTGCCAGTGGTTTCAATTGCTGAAACTCCCCAGAAAGGTCAAAAATTTTAACTTTTATATTCAGTTCTCAAGCATCAAACACATAAACAAGGCATTCAGTACTCAGGACTGGTTCTCAGAGCCATGCCCTGCTTCATAAGGAAGATAACATAACTTCTGTCATGCATATGGTGATTTTGTATTGTGCATGTCAAAAATAAAATAAATAAAAGCAATTATCTTAAAGTCCAGTATGGATGAGAGAATTTGTTTTTTTAAACATGGAGCAGGCTTAGGAGTGGTAGAGAGCCCTGGATATCCAGGAATGGCTGCCTATTGCAAACTTCTGGCACCCTCCTTGGTCCATTGGTCTACAGCCAGTGTTTGTCTTCATAAATGAATTCCATATCTTTATTAAGTGAAGTAATTTTCATTCATTATTTGAAACATACTTTAAATATTTTGTTTCATGACATTCTAATACAATTCCCTTAAGATCAAGGAAGATGGAAAAAATCAATTATATATTTTTTTTCAAATTTAGAGTGATTATAAAAAGAATTACATGCCAATTTATTCATTACGATGAATATCATTTGACAGCATCTCAAATAACTCAGATGGCCATGATTAAAGGTGTCCTTCTGATAGATGCCTTTTCATAGAAAATCCTAACACATTTATTAAATAGATCTCTCTCTGGGTCCGTGTAGGAGGCCATAGAGCGATGGATTTCATATCAAAATCAACATCTCATAACAAAAATGAGTACCTGGACAGCTCAAAACACATTCCACGTGGGAAGGCTACTTCTGGCCGGTAATCCAGAGAATGGATCTCATTATACTGAATCGTATCTGACATATATGAAATTACAAAGTTGGCCCTTTGACAGATGAACTAATTGGCTTTATCCAAAATAGGAAGAACGGGGGTGGGGGCGCCTTTAAGTCATTAGAATTGTTGGGTCAGAGGCAGAGAAGAGCCCTAGCAGAAACTAGACTCAGCTTCTCAGTTCCCAAAACCTTCTAATGGGTTTCACTGTTTTCTTTCCAGTGCTTATCATCATCAAGGCACCACGAATTTGCATCCCTAATTTGCCCTTCTCAAAAGTGTGTTGACATTCCTGTAGGTTTTGAATGTCTCTTAATGCTGCTCTCCCTTTGGGCAGGTGCCCACACACTCAACATATAGTGTGTCTGCTTTACTCACAGGCTTATTTTTTAAAAAATCCCTGGGAACCTCCTGTCTTAATTGCACTCTTTTAGAAAAGTGAAAATTCAAAAGTCAGATGACTCAGAAAATGAACATTTAACTGGATCCCCACACATAGGGCTACAGAGAGTCAAAAGGACCATCTCTCTGTGTGTGGGAGATTTGCTTTTTAGAGTTATTTTTATCAAAAGGAAATAGATATAAATAAGATAACCTGTGTTTAGATAAACACAGGTTAGAGGAGTGAGCTGAGACCCAGAGGGAGCCCATCTTTGAGCACTAACTCTCGGGTAGCATGTTTCTTTCTTACATTTTCTACAAGGACTAAACTTATACAGGTTGCCTGCAGAATCCCAAAATATCATTTGCTGGTCGTGAGGGACAGGGTTCAATAGATACAACAAAACCATTTTGTAACTATGGTTCAAACTTTTACTTAGCTTACACTGCGTTTTAAATACTATGCCCAGTCTAACATGAATAAAAGATCATTCTGCCCCCAAAGAAATTCATCGTGTATTAAGGAAAAGAGAGGAGGCATGGAAGCCGGTAATGAGAGCCATCCCCCAGAGTGATACTTCATGCCCTGGGGGTTCCAGGACCCAGAAGAGCAGACACAGGAAATGTTCAGGGGAAGAAAGACTAATCTCATACTGCAGGCACATGTGGGGGCTGTGTGTTAACATGAATATATGGAGGGTGGGGGTTGCAGCAGAAGTCTTAAGCTTAATTAACTGCCCATGCTAGGTGAGTTGTTATATTATGTTGATGAAGATCCAGAAGATGTTAAATAGCTCCCACCACCCATAGTTCAGCCTAGGAAGAAAACATTCTCTTGAAGAACAACAATCCGTAACCTGGTAATACAAGCCCTGTAACCAGAGAGCAAGGACTCATGGTCCCCCCCCCCCGTCTCTCCCCTCCCCCCCCCCCCCCGCCCAGCCCAGGATGGGAGATTGGGAACATTTATGGGCATTAAGAATTCTTTTCAACTAATTCCCTGGTTTTTCAGGGAGGTAGCCGAGTCACCAAGGAAGAGAAGCATTTGACAGTGCTTAGTGACAACATGGTGGGGGGGTGGGGGCTCTTGAGAACTGGAAGTCAAAATGTGTCTGTTTTTCTTTTTCTTTTTCTTTTTTTTAAGCCCTATTGCTCTATGTTATGTTACTCCTGGAAAGGTAAAACTGAGCCAGGATTCAGCTCAACTGGTTTTTGAATCTGAAGTCTTTCCAAGACAGAAAGTTTGTGTACCTTTTGTATATATGCTTGCTGTTGTTTTGTTTGTTTGTTTCTCCAGCATTTTTAGTGCTCATCCATTTTTTATTTGGAGTTCAAAACATATAGACAGGCTTATATAAGATAAACAGGGAGTAGATTTTAACAATCAGTGCTCAGTGACATTTTCTCCCTGTAGGGGACTTCTGCAACAGATTAATTTTGGTTCCTGAAGGGAAGCACAAGGTGCTTAACAGAACATTCTTAACAGAACAATAGTTTTCCCCACGGCTTGCGGAATAAAGTTAAAAAACGTAACTACTTTTTGAGAGAGGAGGAGGTCTGCCCTGGCTTGGAAACTTTCGATAAAACTCACTGTTGTCCCCGGTTTCTAAGCTGATATTGGCAGTCACTGAATACACCCTTTCTTTCAAAGGAAAGGCATGAAAGGAAGAGAGGGAAGGAAGGAAGGAGGGAAGGAAGGAAGGAAGGAAGCAGGCAAGCAAACCTTGGTCATTCTGGCTTACATATGAAAGTGAAACAAGATGGCATCACCCAGCAAATGGCCCAGCCCAGCCAGGCCCCTTGTCACCCAACTGCTCCCTTTGCTTATGCAGTATGGCTCTCTCAACACCCACTCCTTTGCTTTTGCATATGAAAAAAAATGAGGTAGTAAAAGTGTCAGCCTGCTTTTGTCAGCAATAGCCAGTAAAAAATAATTGGAGGCGACTTAATACAGCCCATGCACAACAGTCGTGAGATAATTGATCCTTAATACGCTGCTCCCGAGTCTCCACATGCCAGGAAGAATCTGACTGTGTGGAGAAGTTACCGTGTGGCTTATTCAATAGAGGGGCTTAGCAGTAGTCAAGCTTCCAAGGCTCTCCCAGCAACCTGCACATCTCACCCCACACTGCCTCCAGAACACACAGCATCCCATGCAACACTGCTATAGTAAACCAGTGGGTTTTCCCTCCAATCTGCGTTCATGCAATTTCCCCTTCCTCCTCCAAGGAGCTGGCCACGTAATGCCAGACAAACAACTAGAACGGGTGTGCATGGCTCTAGACACCAGTGAATAAAGTACAACCAAACCACATCTCCCTAGAGTGTATTATCCCGCTTAGAAAATACTGCGACTGACATGGGGCAACGGGTATTTTTGAGTTTGAGGGTTATTTTCAAGTAATTGCCAGACTTGAAATTTTAGTTTGTCAATCAGACAGTTCTTTTAAACCTACGAATGTATTCTTTTCCAGCAGTAGGGCAATTAAAGGAGAAGCCAGTAAACGACGAACCCTCACAGGCCTTTTTTTTTTTTTTTCTTGTCATACAATTGTTGTTAAAAGATTCACTGCCATGTCTGTGGAGGAGGGAACCTCATGGCATTTTGCGTTCAGTAAAAATGTCTGAAACCATTTTTCAAACATTTTGAGGTTTGGCACGGGCCTGAAATCCATCTTGCCAAGCACTTTCCCCCTTAATTTTTAAACCCATGCGTCTTTCAAGGGGAATTTAATCAGTATGTTTCTAATTCATTTACACTTAACTCATCCAAATGGTGCTCTGTAAGAACTATTTGATGTGCAGAATCCTATGGGTGTCTCTCCCTCTCTTACAGTCTGAAAGGCCCTTCTTTCTGAGAACTAGAAGATGGGATTTCCCAGCTGTAAGCCAAATGATCATGATCCCATCTGTGCTCGGGACCAACAATGAAACCAGAGGCAAGAAAATAGCTGACACAATGACACAAATAACCAGTCATCCATGCCTGCCTGCTCCTTCACCTAGAGAGACCACTCAGACTCATCCCCTCCCTGAACAGGCTTCACCCACACGCTAAGGACAAAGCATGATGCTGAAGCAGGAAGGAGCATAGTGCAGTTGCAAAAATTCTTTTTGATTCTAGGATTATCAGGGTACTTGGGATTCCCACCTCCAAATCAGCAGAAATGAGGCTGAGGCCTGCTGCATCTTGTCCCAGGAAAACATTGCCAGGCAGGGAAGTAAGACAACCATCAAATTCTTGACCAGGAAGGAACGAGCAAAAGTTCTGGTAAGGCAATGTTTGTCTGGGTTGTGTCTCATGGACCTCTGAGGAGGGGTAGTGCAGTAAACTACAGGGGGTGTGGACCAATCCAGGCTTTGTTTCCCAAGCTACACTCTCACAAAGGTGGATTTTAACATTCTTTAAGGGTAAACTTAGTTTGAAGACAAACACCATCATTTTGTATGAGACTACAGATGCCCAGGCAAGGAATCTTGGAGCACAGGTGGGGATTCAGCCCCAGGATCTCTGACCCTCACTATGTATCACAGAGACAATTCCACTCTGTCAGGACTTTTCAATACCACAGTAGGCAAATAGTGAGAAGTTGGAAAAACCAGTACAATCTGATATCAGACACAGAAATCGGTACCCATGAAACCTTATATTCAGTCAGGGATACTATTTCATAAAGATCGGGCATAGTGTATGTACGCATGGATGGATGCCTGCATCAACACACATATGTGTGAACAGTCATTCATCTCATTACTGTAGTCACAGAATTGGTCTCAGGAGACACCAAAATGCACAGCTGCTCATAACACTGGGGTAGTTACGTGTCACCTACTCACGTGATCCCATTTTACTTAATCTCTAGCTGGCGCGTGTTGCCTAATTTGATGTGTCGCATAAAGAGTCATGATGCTGTATTGTTTGGAGAACAGTGGCAAGAAGACGTCTGTACTTGTTCAGTGCACACTAATTTTCCCCAAATATCTTCAGGCTGGAGATGGTGGAAGTCATGGACTACACCAGTACAGAGCCCCAACGGTATACTACTTACTACACAATACACATACACACAGTAGGCTGGCTTGGGTAGAAAATAAGTTTCCTATTGTTGCTGCAGATAATGTTTTCCTTTTGTAAAGGTTCAAAACCACTTTGCCACCCAGAAATCACAATTTTCTTGATGGCAGTTCTACCGATGACACTACCAACTGGTCACACAAACCTTGTCATGTGAGCATGTGATCCTATGGCACACTGGCCTAGTCCACCATATGAGGTACACCCAGAGTTTGGGGAAAATAGGCAGGGCTTGTGGCAACAGGGGGTGGTGGGGCACAGTCCTAGTTAGGAAATGCAAGAGTCTGACTGGGATTTGCAAGCAAGCATGACTTGCCACAAGCATTTCCAAGCCCTTAACTAACGTTAATTAGTGAGAAACACCCTTCTGAGGTCAGGAGGCATAGTAGCCTACCTCACACCTAGGAGCCATGGGATTGGTGGGGAGCTGAATCCCAGGCTGCTGGGTAATAGCTATAGGAAGGTGAATTGGGTTAACTGGCTGTGCTACATCTTACCATAAAGCAAGGTGACATAGGCACTGTGAGACATTGCAGGCAGCCTGAACCTAACAAATTAAAAGCTAGCCTCTATGGCAAAGGATGAGAAGTCATTAAAACAACTGAGAATTGCCCTTCGGACTGTTTCTGTTGCTGTTATTGTTTGTCTTTTCTGAATTGGTAATGAAGTGACATGTTCCCTGTGGTGCAGGAGTCTCTGGGATTGCAGTGCAAAGCCTCGCTGTCTGGGGGTTGTGGTCTAAGCTGTTCCCTACATGGTGATGCAGAGAGAGGAAGCCGTGTGACTGGTAGGTCCGAGGTCACATCCTGCAGGTGGGTGGGTGACAGTGCTGGGAAGCTTCCAGCTCTGAACTCTTTGGACATCTACTCCACACAGGTCAGGCTCACACAGGGCAGGCAGGAAAGGAGAGAGGTAGGAAGACTGTCAGCTTATCCCATCCCATGTGTGGCCTGGGACTTCTGGACTGAAAGACATTGTGCTCCACTCACTAACTAGATCCCAAGGACCCTATGGATGAGGCCAAAAAGCAGGTGATTTTGTCTGCCTCCCCAAGGCTCTTTCCAAACTAGGATAGTGGAGTCTTTACTAGCCAGGGTCCTGAATGGTCCCCAGCTTCTGGAAGCATAGCTGACCTCTGAGGACCTGTGCATCTAAATCTTTGTTTCACTCCCATCCCTCTAACCCAAAAGATCAAATAAACAAATAAATTAGTTAGTTAATTAATTAATAGAAGATAAAGACTGAGGAGCATTAGCAAAGAGACAGCAGCAAGGCAGACAGCCTGGTGGAATAGAAATATACACCGTTCTGCCTTAGACCCTGGTTCCATGCCTGCTACAAAATCACTTTCTGACCTCCGAGCATTCTCTTTACACCTTTTAAAGATTTATTTATTTTTATTCATTAGTGTGTGTGTGCGTGTGTGTGTGTGTGTGTGTGTGTGTGTGTGTGTGTGTGTGCAGGTCCCCTCAAGGGTCTGAAGAGAGTGTTTGAGCCCCTAGAGCTGAAGTCAACACAGTAATGGTGAGCTACACAGCTTAGGTGCTGCCAGGAGAACTCTGGCCCTCTCTAGGGAATAAGTGCCCTTAACCACTGAGCCATGTCTCCATCCCTTCTCAACTGGTGTGATCTCAATTTCTGATTCTGTGAAGCAAGCTGGTTGGACAGAAAGATTTCTATGGGTGCATTAGAATTATAGGATTATTTTTCTCCTGCTAAGGGGGTTCCAGATGATAAGGGTAAAATTTAAATCAAATGTTGCGGCTTGTGACCTGTCCCCTGGAGCTTCCCCTTTGCCCTCAGAGGGAGGACATGGCAGAAAGTAGTGATGTATGAGCAAAATCGGGATTCAGAAAGTCACCTGTTGGGAGGGAGGGAGGGAGGCCTTGGCCTGTGTGAGGGTGGATGCTGGTGAGAGCAACCCTAGAGGGGAATGTAAAGCGAAAGCAATTTACGTCTACATTTATACTAAATGAGTTTATCTTAATTGCTGCTATTATGATTAACTCCAGAGGAATTAAACGGGATCAGCTCTTTCTTACAAAGTGTTGTCGAGCTGACTGAAGCAGTATTCTAAATACGAAAGCCAAGAAGAGGCAGATGCAATAAAAGGCTTGGTGCTGTATGGAAAATAAAGAGAGGGAGGGAGGCAGAGAGGGAGGGAGGGAGGGAGGGAGGGAGGGAGGGAGGGAGGGAGGGAGGGAAGGGAGGAAGGGGAGGAGGGGAGGGAGGGGAGGAGGAGGGAGGGAGGGAGGGAGGGAGGGAGGGAGGGAGGGAGGGAGGGAGACCTTCACTTGACTACAAAAGATAGGGATACAAGAAGCTCTCATTCTTTTTTGTAACTAAAACAAATGACTGTAAAGTGCACTCTTAAACCCCGTCTTCTGACCTATGAAGAAATGATCACCTAGCCTACAGCTAGCCTTGCACTTTTTCTCTTCACCTCCCTTCCTGCTCACGGCCTTAGTCCTATGACTAAGTTTGCCCTCCTGAAAAGGAACACTGAATGACACTACTTCTCTCTGCATGATTATTTTTATTGCTATTATTATATTGTAGTTGTGCATGGTACATGTATGTGTATTTGTGTATATACCTGTGAGTACACGTATAGTGTACACGTGGTAGACAGACAACATCTGGTGTCAGGTCTCATCTTCCATCCTATTGAGGCAAGGTCTCTGCTGTTAGCCTCCTGCCCTAGAGATGCGAGGCATTCCCCTGTCTCTGCTTCCCATCTTTTCACAGAAGCAATAGAATTACAGACTTGCACTGCTGTGGCTGGCTTTATATGTGTCCTGGGAGATTTGAACTCAGGTCCTCATGCTTGCACAGAAACTGTTCTTCCCTCTGAACCATCTTTCTTGGCCTTTACATTATTGATGCCAAAATATATTATCATCTAAACTTTCAACAATGCCAAATGATTTCCTTAGTAAATAATTTAACATTTACTAACAACTTTCTAAGTTAACTACATTATGCTCATTTTAGAGAGTCCAAATTATTAGGTGAAGCAACTGAACCTACTAAAGTATCAGTGGATTGCCAAAAAATTTAGCAAATAGCAGAGCCAGATTTGAGCCCAGATTTGTCTGATTCTAACAGGACTACCAGGGCAGAATTACACTGGACCCTATTAATTAATGAACAATGAGGTTCCACCTTTACCAATAAGCTGTCCCCTACCCCTTCCTCTAACAGTGATGCAGCCCTGTGGAGGGCACAGGGTACAGTCAAGTGGATGCACAGGCCCCATAGGCAACAAAAGGGCCAGCTGGCCATCACAGCCCCTGGGTACAGCCCAACATGATTTCAATACTTTAGAGATTCACAGGTAACTCATGTGAGCTTGCAGGACATCGCAGCGCAGCCTCTTGGGACCACTTCCCCATTCCAACGAATGCATAACTAAAAGATTGCTTGAGAGTTTTTGTAGACTGTGCTATTTTGGGATGGGGGAGTCATTCAGTTCAATTTCAGTAATTCAGATGGAAAAGTAAAGAATGATAAGGAATTTGAGGTATCACATGGAGAGACAGCGAAGTGTCCAAATGGACCTTGGTTAGCATCTAAGTAGCATTCTGGTTTCTGGGATGACAGCAAGCTATTGATTACTTCTTCCTGGGTGCTGCATTGCCGTATCGATCATTAATAAGCTCTCCTGCCAGAGGAGGTTCAGGAAGGAAAGATGTATGGCCTTGTTATGATGTGTCTGTGTACTATGTGGTTGGACTTCCAGCCAAGTCGGTTTCAGTGTTCAAGAGTGTAATTCAAGGAACGGCTTCTGTTGTAACCCATGAAACACAGCCCTCTGAAAGCCCCCACAGCAGCAGACACTTCTACTAGGATCATAGTATGTGTCAAAAAACAATCACAACCTGATATTTGGGCCAGGAGTTGGATTTCCAGTGCTGTCCAATTCCTCCCTCCTACTGGCCATTCACCTGCTCTGTGACTCCCCAGCCAGGGAGCTAAATGAGCAGCTTTCCGCAACCCAAAGCAAGTCCCCTGAGGACCCTGAGAACCAACAAGGAATGAGCAGAAGAAAATCCCACTTTCGTCTGCAGCTGCTGCAGCTCTAAGTCCAGATCCAGAGTTTGCCCACCCTGTTCACTTCCAGGCACATGACAGGTCTCATTCTCCACACTAATTTCTGCCCCTTAACCCTGACCTGACCTCTATGTAAAGTCTATTTATATTGATTGATTGATTGCAGGGCTGGGGATCAAATCCGGTGCCTCATGCCTGCTAAGCTTGCAATGCACACCTCTGAGCAGTACCTGCAGTGCCCCGGGAAGATTTAACCATGTTTTCATCACTCAGGTAAAGGCAGTCTCACCCAGCTGCAAGTGCACATACTCCGAGTGCTGGGATTAAAGGCGTATGCAGCTGCCACCACTGGCTCATTTCAGTTTCTGATTCACAAAGCCACAGTAGTGCATGAGTGGGGTACCTGGGTCCCTTCCCCAAAAGCATGGCCCTGCCACACTCCTTTCACCCAGGCCAGAAAAAGCAAGTTTTGTGGGGCCAATCCTCACCTCATTTTCACTAGCATCCTGCCTTTACTGCTGTGCTGCTGGTGCCTGGTACCTGCCCTGTGTGATGGGTTTGTGGTCTCAGCTTTACCAAGAACTGAGAACTATGACTCCTATTTATGGGGGTCCTGGGGGAATTTCCCTCAGCTTAGATGCTGGGTTTCTGGAATAAAAAGAAGATGTCAAAAAAGAAGCCTGGGGGAAGAACTCCTGGGAACAAGATTCAGCCTAGAGTCCGGGAATAGCAGTCAAAGTAGTGACCAGTGTTCTCAGGAGAAGTCTCCCCCATTGCCATCGCTGGTATGCTGTTGTGAATTCAGAGAGCTGGGAAACCTCAGCACAGGCCCACAAGGGTCTTTTACAGAGAGGAGGGGTCCAGTGGCTTTTCAAAATCACACAGATGATAAGTAGAACAGCGATTAGAGCCCAGGCCCCAGAACCCCAAACTCTACACTCTTTGCAAGAGATTCCATATCACCAGGATATGCCACCCCCTAATGCCATCCCATCCTTCTTGTCATAGGGGGGGAGCAACTGTGTTTAGCTGTAGATTTGGCATTGCTCTGTTCTGTGTCTCTTCTCTGGTGTTCTCAAAGCCTTGTCTTTTCCTTCCCTTCTTTCATAAAATCATGGCCCGGGGTTCCATGTGAAAGCCACTGAGGCCAAGCTCCGAATGAATGTTAAACAAGGACCACACCACCAGCATCCCTTCAATGGCCACCTGACAGTGTTCAGAGACAGACATCCCCCTGGGACCTCTTCGCCCACCAAGTTACTTGTCATGACGGCGGTGGGTGTTTGTCAGGGCTGGCATGAGAGTCCTGGAGGAGCAAATCTGACCCTCTGCTTTTATATGGAAAAGCATGTATGCAGACCTGCGAAGAGCTGCTTGTAGACATGGACTATACTGGTGTCCTGGCTGGGACTCTATACCATCATTTTCTAAGATGTTGCTATTATAAGAAATAAGACAAAGGTATAATGGTGTCTCTCACATGAGTTCTTCAACTCATGTGAATCAACAATAATCCAAGCAAAGTTAAAAAAATAGAAAATTAGACACTTCTACCCCCCCAAAAAAAAACCAAAATAGCCAACAAATGATGATAGAAGTGTTATCTAGTATCACAAAGGGTGCAGTGGGTTAAGGCCCCTTGTCCAGCTCTCTGGGAGTCACAAAAAGGTGTATCTGATTACTGGTATATAGCTCACAGCCAGGTCAACAAGAACACTAACACTCGAACAAAAAATAAAACAGTAAGTGTATCTTCTCTGTTCCTAATGCCTACTGAGCTGTGGATAGTGACTAAGGAATAAGAACTCACCCTGGGTGACTCCCCTCACAGATAGGCACTTAAGGTTATTCCCAGTGTGATGCTGATTCCACAGACTCACAGAGAGAAAGAGAGAGGAGAGAGGAGAGAGAGAGAGAGAGAGAGAGAGAGAGAGAGAGAGAGAGAGAGAGAGAGAGAGAGAGAGAGAGAGATATATGTGAAAAAACCTGCTAGCCTGCTACTTGGAATTTGACTGGAGAATAGGAGTCTTGTTCAGGAAAACTACTATGGGACAAATACAAGCAGTTAGGACACTTTCATGACCTTTAAAAGTTTAGCTTTGAATTTTCATTTAAAAACTTGACACTCACCCAAGAGCTCACCCACAGAGCATTTGTCAAGTATACATACATCCTAAGCACTGAAACAAACAAGATCCAACACAGAATATCTCTTGAACTTGTGTGAACTTGAACTTGTATGAAACTGATGCCATGCATCCAGCCGAAATGTGGACTTTGGAGGAATCTGCTTCATTCTTCCCCATGTAAGCAAGGGTGGCAAGAAACTCTTCACCCCAGTTTATGGCTATGAAGGATGTGCCCAGTCTATATGGAAATTTATGGGACAAGGAACTTCTCCCTTGTCTCTTGTGCCACTCTGACAGACAAACCTAGTTAATTATGTCACCTGGAAGGTTCTTCCTGGGTAGTGCTAGAAAACTACAGATAGCATCTCAAAAGGAATCTTCATTCCAGAGAGCAAAGCTGAAAATAAAGTAACTTTCCAAGCAGGCAGAGGCAAGCCCCTCTTCACCCTTCTCCATTCATTTCTCCGGGAACTCTAAAGCCAGCTGAGTGTAAAAATGTATCTTTCTCTGAAAAGCTATGCCAAGGCCTTTCTGCATATATCAGTTTTGTATGTATCTATATGCATATATATGAAATACATAAAGCAATTGCACCTGCTCTATTGCTGGAAAACTTGGAGAAAGGGGACTTCAGTGATGGTGAAAAGTAGGCTCCATGTGTGCAGGAGGAAGGGCTTAGTTCCATCGCTCTTGCTCACATTTACAATGCAGGCTTGCTGCACCCAGCAAGTCGAGCTCAGGGATAGACACTGACCCCTCCTCCTTTCTCCAAAAAGCACATCTCCAGCCTCCATTCCCCTTTCACCTCTGGCCAGAAAGGAGGGAGTGGGAAGTCCT
The DNA here is from genome assembly GCF_003668045.3 of Cricetulus griseus. Taxonomy (NCBI): domain Eukaryota; kingdom Metazoa; phylum Chordata; class Mammalia; order Rodentia; family Cricetidae; genus Cricetulus; species Cricetulus griseus. The sequence continues at coordinate 87,765,215 of NC_048601.1, forward strand.
ATAGCATGTCATGACTAATTTCACACAAAATATGCAAACACCTTGCAGGGATGGACCCCTTTCCTCTGTTCACATCGATCTGTCTGATAACCCAGGTTAAATAAGCCAGGAGAAGGTCAGAGTCCCCACAGAGTGAGCTGGGCTTGCTCTCCTTTTAGGGGGTTTTACTGCATATCCAGTACCACTCCACATATGATGCAGAGAGGTAGTGATGATTTCCAACACACAAGTCTCTGTTTCTCTGTCTCTCTGGAGAGCATCAGGAACAGAATCATCACTGCTAACCATGCATTAGTGTCAAGCCATTACTCTGTTATTAACTTGTTTCTAAAACAAGTCAATCAAGGTTTTGTTTTTTTTTAATCACCCCCTCCCCTGCTCCCAGTATATAAAATTAACATAAGAAGAAGAGTGTCTTTAAGACAGCACCACATCATGTCCAGTGCCACGTGGAACACCCTGAAGTTACGATTCTGAAGCAGATGCACACCCACTGTTAAATGTAGCTGAAAGGACAGTGAGAGAGCGATGCTACTTTTGAGCATCATCAGATATTTTAAAACGTATCGGTAAATTCTTAACAAACAGAACACCACAGTCATGAACTCTTCCTCTTCAGCACCACACAGCACAGTGTCCCAAGCGCTTCCAATTCACCAGGGACACTCAGAAAGCCCTCCCAACCCCACCCACCTCACCAACCCCTCACTGAGACCTTTTATGAAAAGGCAACCGTTTTAAGTGGGGGGGGGTGGGAGAGAGAGAGAGAGAGAGAGAGAGAGAGAGAGAGAGAGAGAGATTCTGGTGGAGGAAAATAATATACAGCTGTAATAATACCGTGTTTTTAAAATACCACACTATAGTTTTACTTTTAATAACAAAAGATAAAAAGGGGGTGTCTGTGAATAATTAGAGGTTGCAGTCTGAAGCCAGTTAAAGTCACTGCAATTGATAATAAACTGAAAACCCCTTGGGAGCAGGTAAATGCTTTGCAACCCTGGCCCCCCTCTCACGTTACTTAGCCACCCTGTGGTTCTTGCATTACATCACCTTCTCAGCGATTGGTCCCCGCGTTTTAACTCTCTCCCTGTCTCCTCCGATTAGGAGCAACACAGCAGCAAAGAAACTTCTCCGGAGTTTGCTCTTTCTCGATTTGCTCTTTTTTATTTGTGGCTTTCTTGCTCCTGCGGCTTTGGTTGGCTTGACTGATTCCCCCCCCCTCTAGCCCGGCCTCTGAACTCATTCAGGTCTCTGTACTAGGACAAAATAAAAACTCTGATCAAAGTGAAAAGACATGCCTCTTCAAGGCAAGAGGAGGAGCGGAGGGGCTGCGGAAAGGGAGAAGAAGGGAAACAAAGGCGGCAGAAAGGCGAGGAGGGGGAGAGAAAGGAGGAAGACTCCAGAATAGAAAGCAATAGGGGCCCAAAAATCTCTAAAATCAAGAAACAGAAAATAAAATTACAAACCAACCTCATGGACATCACTGAGGCTGAATTCCCTCCTGAGGTGCAGAACATGAGAGCTGTGGAATGAGAGTGTGTAGAATTTGAGCCAAAGCTTAACTAGCTTCAGTGAGTCATATCCTTCCCATTTGATTCCAGGCCAAGCGATGATGTCATGCACTGGCCTTCTTTAGCGCCCTGCTCTGGCTCTCTCCCTCTGGCTCCTCTGCTCGCTCTCTTTCTCCTGGGCTCGCCCTCCTCCCCCTTCTCCTTTTTAGCTCAGTGCTGGTGAAGTCACCATTTAAATCTGGCAGAACTGAAGCAAAAACTTCAATGTAACCAAAACAGCCTCAGGCCCAGTTCCAGGCTCAGGGCCTTCGTGGTGCAATCGCCCTTAGAAACCAGTAAACAGAGTAGGAAACACTGTTGTCCGGGATGGCCTACAGCTGCCATGGAGCTCAGTGAGGGACCCCCGGGGGTCTGGGGCCTGGGGTGGTGTTGTTCTGCTAGAAATAAATAATAAATAAATCAAGCAGAGTGGGTTTGGAAAGCGCCCCGAGTTTAGGGCTAGGGTCTTAACAACGAAGAGATGGGCACACCAACACTATAGAGGGGACAAGGAGAAAGACCAAGAACCAAAAGCCACCTCCAACTACCAAGTGAAGGGCTTCAGCTCAGAGCCAGGTGACAGGGTTCCCACTGCCTGTGAACATATTTTTCCTGGAGCTACATGGGATTTTTCTGCTGCAGAATACCAATCCCCACCACCACCACCCGGAGTTCTCATATCTGACCTCCCTGTCAGCAAGGGCAAAACCACTTCTGGTCCAAACACACGCCTGTGTCTGGAGTTATCAAGGACTATAAAATCGAAGTCATTTCTCCCTCTATGGGCATTCTGGTGGCTCTTTAACGTGCTAAGAGAAAGGGCCTCTGTAGTCGACTACAACCTTGTCTTGCTGAGGTTAGCTCTCCACTCTCAGAGAACTATCCAAAGAGAGGATAGGAAATTAATGTGGCCCCTTCAGAACAAAAGACAAGCTTCCCATTCATCACCTTGCTGTAGGAATGGGACAAGCATTCCAGTGGAACTGTGTGTGTTTTTTAAGAGTATACAGGGGAAGAGAACTTCTGCCTCCACCTCAACTCCCCACACAGGGTACCTAGAACAGTCCCAACTGTTAGCATAGCCTTGTTGTTCCATACTTTCCGTTTCCCATCACAACTTTGTGCCTTCTCTCTCTCTCTCTCTCTCTCTCTCTCTCTCTCTCTCTCTCTCTCTCTCTCTCTCTCACACACACACACACACACACAAGTTTTTGAAAATGGGAAGCTCACTCGGAGCTTTTTTTTAAAACCACAAAAGCAGAAGAAAGGCATGAGGTTGCATTTCACCCCAAAACCTGATCACAGCTTTGACTACAGTCTAGTGCCCTCGTCATTGTGTGCCAGTGAATCTGTACGTGACCAAAACATGTCTCTTCACACGGTACAAAGCAGAGAGGAAACTTTGGTTCTGGGGAAATCACTTTGCTTATTAAAGACACCTGCTGTTGAGGGTCCAGACCTGTTCATCTGGATCCGCTGGAATTTAACTCAGCTCCAGGGATTGTCACTACACTCAGGATGAAGAGCAAAACAGCAAGATTTGCCCCACACTCCCATGACCCCCGGGCTGGGGCTTGAAGGCACTTTCACTGGCAAGCTGCCCTCTGTCATGACATCCTCAATTGATGCAGAGGCCACAGTGGCTCTCAGTGACACCTTTATCAAGGCAGGCAGCTCTGAATTAGAGGTGATCAGCCATAATTACAGCTGGCGCCACTGAAGCCCGTGCCCTGACAGCGCCAAATGCGGTTGTTACAGTTTGGTCCACCATGTCAGTGGCCTGTATAACTCACTTATGTTTCACTGGCCAAGCAGCCATTGATTTTTCTTCTACTGCAGGGAATAAATAAAACAAAATTTTCAACAGCTCCTACAAGCTATAATTCCAAGTCAGCTTGGAAAAAAAATTTGTATAAATGACTTTCACCTTTTTTAGAAGACACATATTTTCTTCATTTTACCCCTCCTACCCCCCAATATTCTTCCTTGTCTTAGTTTCCATACTTAATTTTTGGTGCTGTTATTTTAGACATAGCCTATGGGGTGGGGTTTTCCAAATTGACATCTTCCTATCAACTCAATATGGTGTGCCTAGGATTGCTTTGTCCCACATCATAGGGATTGGATTAAGTTGATGGGTGACGGGCCTCTGCTTGAATGTTTGAATGAAGTAGGCATAACAATTTCACCCAGAGAACCTCCCTGGGGCTTTCCCTAGACACTTACAAAGATGACAGCTTTGGCTAAACCCTGACCAAGACCTTTGCTGAGGTCCTTAGGCATCGCTGTTCTTTCCAGGAGGAGGCAGGCCCAAAGAGTCCAGAATGGGTACATGAACCTCAGATCACAGAGTCACATACCCAGGGAGGTCAGGATTTCCAGAACTCATACATACTCCAAGGACCCAGAAATGCCTACTATACCTGATCAGGGATGACGGGATGATACATCAGGGTTCCATTGTCCCCGGGCCCACAGTCCCAATATAGCTTCTTCAGGAAAAACAAACAAACAAAAGAATACTGCTTCTTTCGAGTGCTGGACTGAGTTGAAGCCAATTGCAGAGTTCAAGGAGATCTGAATGTTTATTCTTATTTATACTTTCTGGTTGAAGTACTGTCTTCCCTTCTGCTGCTTTTAAAACCAAGGAATAGCTACTAGGCATCTCCCATTGGAAAAGAAACACTGGATCCCCTCCTATGTGCAGCTAATAAGAGAGACTACCCTAATCCCCACAGGAAATTCCCCTCCAAACTACCCTTTTCACCCATGTTACCCCCTGCCCCCACTCTAGTCCCTCCATGTCAGGGCTGCTTCTATGGAGAACATGCTTTTAGATGGGAACTGGTACAGGACAGTGGGAACCTTCACTGAGGTAGTCCTGGCCAGACCGCTAGGCCTCAGATTAGCTAGCTCATTCAGGATTGCTTCCAACACCCTCCTCTGCAGAGCTGTCATCCTTGGGGAGAGGGTGGTGGGTACCGCGCAGCTGTTCCATGTAACTCACTCAGACTCCCAGCTCCTGATGACACGTTCGGCTCCAAAGAAGAGAGACCTTTGAGATTTGAGGCCCCTTTGGATTCTTTCCAAAACACCCTGCTCAAAAAGACACAACAGGGCTTGTAGGAGCTAAAAGGCCCAACGGTCAAGGAGAGGGAGCTTTCCGTGCTGGTGAGTTTCTGAGCTCCATTACATTATGGAAGACACAGACGATGATCTGAGACATACGGACCCTTCCGAGAGAAAGCTGGCATTTTGTTTTGTTTTGTTTTTCCTTTTAAGCTTCATCTATCCCCCTCAAGGAAAAGCATGTCATCTTCTCCCAGACATTGTTTTTAAAATTTAACCCATGATTCCTCCAGTCTCTGGGGAATTTGAGAGGCCAGATAATTTCAGAGTTAAATAAGCTGTAATGACTATCACGTGTAATCAGCCATAAACCTAGTATTAAAAATTATTCCCCCAAATGTGGTATCTCTTCCTTTTTTAATTTACAATAACCATCCAGGTGGTTTTCCAAGGACCCCTTCGAAAATTGCTTCCAGCGAACCTTCCGGTCACAGACCACTGCACACCCACATGGTGTCACTCAACATTCCTTTCAACTTGGGTGTCCCATGTTTTCACAGTGGACAGAGGCTGAGGAGTGTCTGTGGCGTGTGTCTTAACCCATGTGCAAGCCGTACTAGCAGGCTTAGATCACAGGGCCTGCTGTTGCCAGCCCTGGGCTCACCCGGGAGAAAGTAAGGCCTTGAATGACTTGTCCTTGTTTGCTCCTATCTGGTACCTACTGCGGCTCTTATAGCCTGGCACCAAGTATCCTCGGCAACTCACTGGCCATTCTTGGGTCAAATGCCATGTGTAATATCCTGAAGAGGCAATGCTGAACCAAGGGTCATGACCATCTAATGACAGGAAACTTTAGGGGTAAGTAGGTACCAGGAAGTTAGGGGAGACCTCTGATTAGTTCTAAAATTTCTTCTCTGAATTTGACTACCTGTTTCCCTAAATGTTTACTTCAGTCTTCAAATATAGACACCACCATATCACTTGAAGTGGTCATACAGTCTGAAAGGCATGTGGCCCCCACTACATATCTGATGACTGAACAAATGAACACAGTTGTCAGTTCAGGGATTATCTGGACCACGCCTGTCTTACTGGACACAGGAGGCCTGTTTTGGGCATCCAGACTTAGAAACAAATCAGGTCCAGAGAGTACCTTCCCCAAGCTTGGCCTTCTCAACAGCCATTGACTTCTACTTTCTTACAGGTCTTTCTTTTTGCAACCTAGGCCTTAGCGGGTATCTGGTTCATGAGGAGTAAGTCCTCAAGAAATCTGACTGAATCCCCACTAGTTCCTGCAGACTGGCCAGCTGTGCCTGGACTTTCTCCTCCCTAGAAGGTCCTGCTCCCCTTTGCTCTCTTACTTCACTTTTTACAAAATTCCTTGGGACCTGGAAGGCCTGGGATGGCAAGAAAACTCCAGGGAGGCTCCAGGCCAGCCTTCTTTCTCCCTGCTCTTCGCTTTCTCCTCAGAGGCCTTCAGGTTCCCATAATCCCCTTTCCTGAATCCACTGGTAGATATGGAAGATGAGCAATGAGGTTTTACAAGAAGTGGCTAAAACTAGATCCTGTCTGATGATATCCCATGCGATACCTCCAGTGAACTGAAAGCTGAGGTGAGAAAACCCAGAGGATTCCCTTCTGATACTCTTCATATGGCTTCTGATTTACACCAACGAAGGTGGACTGATGGTAAGACCCACTCATGACAAAATTAATGGCTGTGTCCTTTCTAACCAATGTCTCTGCAGCTCACGGAAGGGGCCAAATCCCATGAACAGGTTATAAAAGCCAAGAAGACACTCACTCCAGGGATGGGCGGACAGACGACTGAGAGGAGTAGGTGCAATAGCAAACTGCTGGTTCCTGCTATCTCCCATGAGTCCAGGCCCATGCTTACAGTGACAGCTGTCCAAATGCTCACAACACTGATGTGTTCAGCAAAGTCATGATGCTCTGCCGAGGAGAGGGAGCAATACCTACCACATTCTGGAAGTTTCCTTAGGCAAGTTATTTTCTATCAGTTTCTCCCTTTGTCAGTTCCACATCCTTTAGACTCTCATTCATTTTTAATCACTATATTGTTCATGTAGAACATAATTATGGTTTTCTATTCTGTTGAAAAATTGTAGGAGCAGTAATATTTCTTTGTTTTGTGTCATCAGACACACCTATGATATGATTATTAACCATCATGAGCTGAAAATTGAATGAAAAAAATACTCCAATACAAAGACAGGGGCATGACCACAGTCCTTTCCCCACACTGCTCTGTATCAGGGCTATAGTCCTTTTAATGACCCAAGTAGAATTTGTGTCATGAACATTTAGAGTCCAGACGCAGTCACTGCTCCTGATCTGGCAAGGATGACGGAGAATGTAGGAAGATAATCATCTCCTCCAAATGTCATGATTGTGATTAGAGAACTGTTCAAAGAGTCAGGTTTGGCATAGAGGTGGGAGGAAGAGAGTGCCGTTGCCTAACCTCAAAAAGTAAGATGAGAAGGATGGCCTCCCTGGTCCTGAGGGTCTCACACTACTCACATAGACTTGTCCACCTTACTTTCATATCTCGAGTCTCATCAGGACCACACTCTGACCCAATACTTGAGACTCCATGCCTTCAGCTCTCCTGGTCCCACTACACTGTCTCTAAGGCAACCATGTGGCTACCAGAACTTGACCCTCTTTGGCAGAGAAATTTGTCAGGCAAATCAGCCAGTAGGGACTTTCAAAATCAGAGAAAACAGTATACTTTTGCACACTGTAAATTCTAAACACTAAGTTAGCCTCTTTATGGATCATCTTGCCCCTATGCCTCTGACTTCCTTGCTGCTGCACATTGTAGTCACCCCTTGATACCAGTGAGGAATTGGCTCCAGGATACTTGTGAGTGTCAGAACCCACGTATGTTCAAATCCTGTATATGAGTTGGCACAGCAATGGCATATAACCTATGCACATCTACGCATATGCAATAATGACTTGTTTGAAAAGAACCTTGAAGATATTTTCTGCTGACTGATTTGGTATTAAAACTGTTTAAACACACACACGTGTACACTTACAAAAGTAATAATGGATTTGAAGAGCTTTTGAGAATATTAGAAATACTCAGGAAAGCTAAACTATGGAAGTGTACTGTGTTTCCATTCACAGGGAATCCAACTGTGGGACTGGGTGCAGCTGATAACTGACCTCCTGTTGAACAGAGCAGTGTTCCAGCACCGACTGACTAAGAGGGCTTCTGCAGGAAGCCTTCCCCAACAATTCTGCCTTCGTGAATGGGAAGATTCTTTTTTCCTGTTTTAAACCTCAACCCTTGGGCCTTCCACACGAAATTATCTGTGTTTTGATGAACTGGGCCCCTGAGTTAAAAACGTTGGTTTTGATAAAGGACAATAAATGAAAGAGAAACTGCTGACATAATATTTTGGTTTCCAAATCCACTTCCACATTCTGCTGTCCTTCTCAGGCCCGTACATGACTGTGGTTTCTGTATTTACACCAGAACCCTGGAAGGAAAGGTGCAGTTAATCCCACCTTACAATGGAGTTTGCCTCTGAGCTCTGAGCAAATGATTGCAACGCTTCGTTCATGTGCCTAGATATGCTTTCGTCTTCCCCAAAGCACAGCGCAATGTGATTAATACATGGTTGAGCTTTGTCCTATGAGAGGGAAGACAGAGCGGCTATGATGTCCGAGAGGGTTCATGATAAAAGTCCCCAAACCTCTCTTTCTTCACAAATTGGAGCATTCTTCTGACATTAACACAATAGGGAGGAAACTGAAACCAAGTACCACCTGCATTTATCCTAGTATGTATTCTCTGCTACCTCCTTTGTAAAAGCTATTTTTATTCTGTGAAAGTTGCATACATTTATACAAAGTTCATTGACACAGGCATCTGCCACGATCCTCCCCAGGGCTTCTCACCTAGCTTCCCTCCCAACTGCATGTCCTCTTCAAAACTGACCCCAGCGATTCTCAGGTTCTGTGCACATGAAAATGTCCAGCTACAGAAGAGAAATGAAGTTTTCCAAGGATTTCCTCAGATATTGTGTAAGTAAACGTGGATGCTGACCTATCTGTATTTAAAAGTAAAAGCTCCCAGATATTTTGAGACTTGTTATTTATATACTAAATTATGAAAAAGACTAAATTCTAGATGGTCATCTTAGAATGACCATCCTAGGATCACAGAAACTATAAATATATGCTAGAGCCAGCTGTGGTGTCCTGTGCCTACAGTCTCAGGTATTCAGGAGGCTGAGGCAAGGATTGCTTAAGCCAATTCATTCAAGTCTAGCCAGAGCAACCAACATACTAAGACCTTGTCTCAAAAAAAAAAAAAAGAAGAAAGAAAGAAAGAAAGAAAGAAAAGACAAAATCCCAAATCAAGAAACAACAAAAACACCTACCTTGTTTTAAAACAAAATAAAAAAAAAAAATAGGAGCTAAAGGTATAGGTCAGCTGTAGAGCACTTTCCCAGCGTCCTTGAGTCCTTGGCTCAATTCCCAATACTACAAGGGGGCCGTAAATACATAAAATAGCAAAAGAAAATAAATATCAGATGTGCATTGTTCTCTGCTGTTTGTGCTCCAAAGAAGCCAAGATTGTGCTCTACTTTCTATTTCTTAAGGTAAAAAGAATTCAGTGATCTGTCTGCAAATGACCAAACCTCTAAGGACTGAGTGTCATGGTGCTTCCAAACCAGGATGCCTCGCATGCTCAGAAGGAAAACATGCATGTTCACAGCAACATGACACCCATCTACATAGTTTGTGCAACTGTGGTCTCCAGGTCCCCGATAAGATTGACATTTCCTGACCTACTGCTAGTTTTGCAAGGCATCTCCCCTCTGTTTACTTTCAATGCCTCCAGATGTTTATTTTGCAATGTTTCTTCTCTCCTAATGTGACAGTCACAGTGAGGTGTATGTGTGGCGTGGGGGAGAGGGGAGGGGGGAAGTAGGGGAGTCTTGGTGTGAGGACTCGTTCATGGTCCTAGTCCACTCTACCTTGGACATAAGATGGTTATTATCTTGAAATTTAGTTGAGCATCAGGGATGGTTGTGGTTGTGGATCCTAATGAATGCCGCACTGTCCTCCTACACAGGGTTCCTGACTTTAGGTCTGTTTTCCACTACTTGTCCTAAAGGCTATGAAAAGATGCTTTAGAAGCCTTTCTTTCATTCCTAGCCTTGTCGAGTGCCATAGCACTTAAGAGGAGAGAATGCCTGTCTATCTACATCTAAAAGTCAAGAGTGGCTGATGAAGGGGAATAGGATCACAACCCATGAGTCATCAGGGGCTCCATCTGCTGAGAAGTGAGACTGAAGTGTCTGAATTACAATGATCCACCTTGTAAAGTTTCTGTTTGACCAGCTCTTTGTCATACTGATCTTGTCATGGGGCCACGGTCACAGCTATTAAAATGGATATCACCATATAAGCATAGGGAACAAACACATAGAAAACCTTGGTAGGCACTGAATGCCTAGGAAAAGGAATGACTAAATAACCACACAATGATTTATGCGCAGGTATAGTAAATAAATATGTGGGAGGTATCTAGAGACACTAGTGGTTGGTTGCAGTGTTCTGGGACATAAAGGACAGAACTCCCAAAAGATGAGCATCATTACAAAATCCAAAGACCTTGACACATTTCTTATTTTTATTTAAATTTATTTAATTTTTGTGATATGGTCTTGCTATGTCTCCCAGGATAGCCTCCAATTCAAGATCCTCTTACCTCAGCCTCCAAAGCATTGGGATGACTGGCATGTGTCCCCACACTCAGCAGACACTTAAGCTTTTTATTCTATTACTCATGACATTTCTAGCATGGGCCACCAAGCGCCTTTCAACTCTGACAGGTGCTAAAACCATTACTATCTCTTTACTCAGAAGAACATGCTGACAGAAGAGCCAGGCCAAAGATTTGGAGAGTGAAGAGACATGGATGAGCATTAAGGATGCCAATCTGAGTTTTAGGGGAGCTATCCTCTTTAAAGACTGGGTCCCCTCAGAAATAAATACTCATTGCCTGCAAGTTGCCTTTGCTATTTGGTGGAGATTGGGATATCCTTGGGCTTGACTTCCTGTAGCAAACCTGAGCCTCTCCCCTTTTAAATGCAAGTTGCCACTTTGTATGGGTACCTTATCCCAAGCTGCACAATATCCCTGAGTCACAGCTGCTTTGGGGTGACAGAAACTGAAGGTCAGGAAGCTTTGAGCATAGCAAGTCCCTGAATTCACTAGGGGCTTCTTTGTACATGTTAATTCCTCAGTTTCTGTTACATTAACAGAGGCCTTGTGGTGTTACCTGATAGCCCTTGGCTTGGCAAACCTCAGCAAAATCCAGACCCTCTGTTTCTTTCTCTGTCTCCCCTTTCGTTTCACTTTCCCTTACCTGACACCTTTTTCTTAGCTGACTTCAAGTCACCTCACAAGGGGTTTACTTGATAAAGTTGAATTTGTCCTATTGCATGTGTTATGAACTCAAGAAAACCCAAAACAGATGGTCACATGATGGTATGTAAGACACCAGGACAGGAGAAGCTGGTGTGTGTGTGTGTGTGTGTGTGTGTGTGTGTGTGTGTGTGTGTGTGTGTGTGTGTGTATTGTGTGAGAATGTGTTTTGTGTGGATTTTTTGTGTTTATGTGTATCTCTTGTTTGTGTGTATATTGTATGTGGTGTGTGTGTGTGTGTGTGTGTGTGTATGTGTGTAGGGTATTTTGGTACATGGATGCTGCTGAGTTCTCAACCCAGATTTCAGAAACACACAAGAAAACAAAACAAAATAGAACCAGGAGTTCCAAAGGCTAAAACCAGAAACACACAAGGACAAACATATAATGAAGCATTTTTCACACCGGCCATTTCTACAGAAAATAAAATGAGAAGAGGAGACGGAGTGCTGGGAAAGGGAAAGTACTTTAGAAGTGACACGCAAGTATGTCTTCTCTGAGGATGCCACAGTTTACCTGGAACTTCACGGTGAGAAGGAGCCAGGTGAGGCCTTGGAGGGGTGGGGTGCAGCGAAGTCCACCTGGATAAATAGGCAGGAAGTGACAGGATGTGATGCTTGAAAGGAAAGAAGCCATGGGCAGAAGGAAGGAGGGAAGAGATAAGAAGGGAGACAAGGAGGGGGTCTTGTGGAGATAAGTCATTAGATGGTCAGAAAAGATTGATGTCACCTGATGTTTAAAATATTTTTATTAATATTTACTATTTTTAAACAGTATGTGTGTGTTGTGCAGATATACACACGTGAGGTGAGTTCAGGCGGCTGCACAGGCCAGAGGCACCGGATTCCCTTGGAGCTGAAGTTACAGGAGGTTATCAGCTGCCATGTGGGTGGTGGGAACCAAACCCAGGCCCTCTGGAAGAACAGTGTTTGCTCTTGATTGCTGACCTGTCTCTCTCCAGCCTCCTGACTTTATTTTAAGGAAATCTCACTAACTATTGTGTCACAGGGAAAAAGTTTAAGCTTGGAGAACTGTTGAGAGATTCTTGTAATAGTCTGAATGAGTAGCAATGGAAACTTATACAGGGCGGGGAGCAGAAAGCATACTCCAGGCCAGAGTCAAATTGAATAGGGACAGCAGAGCCAGCCAATGCCACCGAGTGGGGAAAAAGCAAAGCAAGGATGACTCTGTGCTGTGACCTAATCCAATGCGTAAATACTGTGGCTAATGACTTCAATGAGAAAGGTGTCATCACAGATGAGTCTGGAGGGTCGGGAGTTTTGCTGTGGGCATATTAAATCTGACCTGCCTATTAGACATACAGATGGAGAAGCCAGGAAGGCAGACAGCAGGAACATCTGAGCTCAGCGCAGCAGCCAGGGCTGAAGCCATCCACTGGGAATCAGTTCTGATGGACAGTCTACAACACGTAGACGGGCAGGGCTCAGGACTGAGTCATGCCACAGACTTTTCCAGTAAGAGGACAGCGGAGGAGAAAGAGGATGGGGGTGAGCAGAAATAAGGAAGGAGCCAGAAGAGTCCTGAGAGCCCTGATTGATACTGGTCTTTTCAGCAAGGGTGATGGTGGCCATACTCCAAGGATGCCCTGTCTGGGTCACAGAACTGGAAAGATGTTAGAGTCAGCACTGTGTGGTCTGGTGTCTGTTGTCTACTGCAAGAGCACTGAGAAGGATCTCCCTCTCCTTCTGCCACTGTGCCCTCTTTCCCCATGCTTGATAACACTGGGGAGGAAACTCCCATAATACAGAAAATGTGAAGGGTTTTGATTGGCAAGCAATGAAAGACAGGACGGTTTAAACCACATTCTACCCAGGAGAGGCCCAACGCCTTGGCCTCCTTTCTGCCTTCTAGTTGTCATTCAGAGGAAGTAAAAATGCAGCCCCAGCACCTCTCCAGAGATACGTAGTTTTTATTAGCAAGAGATAAACTTCATGTCAACAGGGCTCTGCTTGATTCATTGCCACCTTGAGACCTGGCAAAAGTGATAAACTTAGAATTACCCATGGGCACTAGGTAGAGACCTCTTTTAGCTTCTACAGTTAGGGAGAAAGATTTTTTTAAAGCTGGAAACTGAAATTTTTCATCTTGAGAGTTCCCAGGGTGGCTGAGGGAATGCAGCCTAGGCATTGGCCAAAGAGCCACTTTCTAATAAAGAGTAACAAGCCTGTCTAGATCATTCTCCATCAATAAGCACAGGTATATATACATATATATATATATATATATATATATATATGTGTGTGTGTGTGTGTGTGTGTGTGTGTGTGTGTGTGTGTGTGTACACATGTGTGGAGGGCAGAGGAGAATGTTAGGTCCTGCCCTATTTCTATCCCTCTTATTCCCTTGAAACAGGGTCTCCCACTGAACACTGAACCTGGATCTAAGCCAGTGGCCAACCATCCCCCTACTTCTGTTCCTGCATTGTATGGGATTACAGGTGCATATTTTATGTGGGTGCTGGAGTCCTGATGCTTGTGCAGCAAGGGATATTACCTCTCCAGGACCATCTTTCCAGCTCCTGAGACAGATTTTTAAATGTGGGCACCCTTTCAGAACCTATGGCAATAGCCATCGTATTAATTATATCCAGAACCCCTGAATCAAGAAAAGGGAGAGATGATAAATTCACCACTCCAAATAATAAATGAAAAATTTAAGAGCAAAGTTACAGATGTTTATGAAAGTTCCTTTATTATTATGGGTAAATCCATTTTTTTTCTGAGTAGGAGTGCATTGGGCCAGAGCCAATCTGTCCCTCCAGAGAGACAGCCTGTGCCGACATGGGAGGAGAAAGAGGGGTGGGTGGTTGCTGGGGCTCAGGGAGTCACAGACACCCATGAGGCCAGACACTGTCATGGTTATTTCAAAGTCAGGGGGAAGGAACAAACCATCCTCCCTCCAATTCTCAAAGCACTTGGCTACTATGATCTCAGAGAGCATCAGAGCACAAAAGATCCCCAAGTCTGACTTTTGTCATTTTGAAAGTGAAGACTAAGACAAGAAGTCGAATCATTTGCACAAATCTCCCAGGGCACGTGTGCCTTTCCCAGCTTTTTCGGTCACACTCCTCACAGGCCCACTATCTCAGGACTGGAAGAGAGGGTCAACGCTAACAGTGATTTGCACAGCTTTGGGTTCTGAGGAATGGAGGTAGTGCCCTGAGCAGTCACGGAGTTGGGGCCCAGGGCATTTCCCATTAACTAGGCCAACACAGCCAGTCTCTGCCAATCAGGATTTGTGAGAGCTTACTTCATAGCAGTTATTAAATGGTCTGGTGTTTCTGTAACCAAATAAATGCATTAAGAACAGGACCCCTTTCCGGCAATTCTCTCCAACATCCTGGATCTGGTCTTAGAAGCAGATAAAAGGCAACAGAAACTCTGGCCCCAATAATGCCAATTTATATGCACTGCAAAACAATCTATTATGTCTGTCAACTCTACCCAAGCCAGTCCCCAAAACAGGAAGGTATGAGAAAGGCAGCAGGCTCGGTCAATATGCTATTGGTAGGCAGATCCAGTCTCTTCACCTCTCATCCAGTGATGTTTTTCCCCCTCATAATAGAATTATTGTCCTTATCTGTGTGTGTGCTTTGTCTGGGGAGTGCTTTCTGCATTGCATTTTGGGGAGTGCTGGGTTGATTGGAACTTTTTCCTGTTAGTTACCATAAAAAATACAATTTTTTTCTTTTATAGTGCTGAGGATCAAGCCCAGGACATGTACTAGGCAGGGCACCACTGAGCGTCACCACTCTCAGCCCTTATAGAATATATATTACATTCATTTCACACTGTGACTTTCTTAAGTATAGGTTTCAGTGACATTAGGTAAAGGGTGCAACTTTTGAGGTAGGAAAGACTTTTATAAAAAGTGTAATGCAAATTATAATAAAACCAAAAACTAACTCATCAGTCCTTATTAAATTCCAATAATGTGCCAGGTTGTTCTATACTGCCTTACTAAATTCTAAAACTAAACCAGGTGCATTCTTATCCTTCTTTTGCAAATGAGGACAGAGTTTTCAAAAGGTGAAACCACTTTCTCAGTCGCATACTTAGGGTGTTCAGACCAACCTACCACACTGCCCTGCTCCATCTTTGAATGTAATTATCAAAAACCAAGAGAAATGGAGAACCTCAATTCCTTCTTGGTTTATCTGCATTACTTTCCCTTAAGAAGATTTCTTTTCTTTCTAATCATGTGGATGTGGTGGATGCTAAGTGCATTTGAATGTAGGAGCCCAACGAGGCCTAAGAAGTCATCAGGGTCCTAAACATAGACCTGCAGGCAGCTGTGAGCTGCCTAACGTAGGTGCTAGGAACCAAACCTCTATCCTCTATGGAGTCTTTGAAGACAACCTGAAGAATTAAAATCTCTCTGTTCTGACCTTAAAGAGCAAGATTTAAGACTGGCCCTATTGTATAACCAAAGGACTCTATATCCTAACACAGAGATATTTGGTCATCAATGTTCATTGCGGCCTTATTCACAAAAAAACGAGAATGGAACCAATCCAGATGTCCATCAGCTGATGAATGATATTGGAAATGTGGTATGTGACACAATGGTATGTTATTCAACTGTTAGGAGAAATGAAATTCCTAGGTAAATGGCTGCAGCTTCAAACTATCATTCTGAGTGAGACAACTCAGATACAAAAAGACAAATGTCATGTATTTTCTCTCATATATGGTTGCTAGCTTTGAATCTTTCAATATGTATGTTTCATTTGGAAAACCCACAGAGGTTAGGAAGCTGGGAAATGACATGACGTAAGGAGGAAAGGGGAATATGGACCAGGAAGAGTTAAATGGGGGCAGGGCAGAGGAGGATGGATGGGGAGGGATAATTGACTTCAGAAGCTTTTTGAAAAAGTCATATGGAAATTTAATACTATAGAAACTTCCTAAATATATATAATTATATAAAAAGAACTTAAGTTGAATTACTCTGTAACGGGGACAATGCATACCAGCAAGTAAAAAAAACAACAACAACAAAAAAAAAACACTACCAAGAATGTGCTTCAGTTTTGGAATTGTTGGCCAGTAGGCCCTAAAGTCTGAAATGTAACTATTGTCATTGCTCTTAGTTGTCCTCTGGAACTTGACACTTAAGAACCTTTTACTGAAAATTGCACTTACTTGGGCCACAGAACACAGAGAAATCAAGCTGGCACTAACCTAGAAATTAGTTTTCTACTGACCAGCTTTCACAATGCTGTAAGGTGCTACGGACACCATCACAGGAGGAAACTAAGTATCAGTCTTCCCCAGCTCTGGACCCTGGCAGCTACAGTAATGACTGGCCTGGCAAGACAGGTACAATACTGTACAATACTACAAGACGGCCCCACTAGTACAATAGTGGTATAAATGTTATGGGGGTAACCAACTACTTTCTGATTATGGTTAAAAATCATTAAGATGGAACCCATACCTTAAACTAGGACTAGAGCTAAGAATCTGTGTGTAGACAGGTCATAGATCCTAGAAGGACAATCTACAACTGTTATTGTGCTAACTGGACATAGTACTAGAATGACATGTAACAATTTATCTCTATATCCTTATATTAGTGCATCTCTAAACTCTCATCAGAATCCCACAGCTTGGGTCAAGGTGCAGAGAGCAAGACACTGTGGCGTGCCTCATTCTAAATGGGACATCTATGTAACACTCTTCCCAAGGCTCAGGGATGGTCATGGAAGAGGGTGCAGAAAGACTGTGAGAGCCAGAGGCAGTGTCTGGAAACAAAACAGTGATTCCAGACACTGCAGGGTAGTTGTACGTATGAACTCACAGCAGTTGATACAGCATGTAAAAGACCTGCATAAACTCAAACCAGACAAAATCCCAGCATGGAGCAGGGAGGTGAGCATGAAGTTCCACCCTTAGCTGAGGAGCTGTTGGCATTTGATAGTTGCCAGGAAAGAAAAGTCAGTTTTCTTTAAGGGTGTGACTCCTGGTAGGTCCACCAGACTCCAGAAGTATTTGGGCAACACAAATTAGATTTGATAAGCTTTAGAAATAAAAAAGACACAAGTTGGGTGGGCAAGGTGGGGGGACTAGATCTAGGAGTTCAGGGGTGATCAATTTCATATATTGTATAAAATTCTCAAATAATAAAGTAATACTTTTAAAAAAGGATCTCTCAACGTATCTCAAGTGACGCATGTTATAAGAATCCATTTTCTGAATAAAATAACACAATAGGCAGGGGACACAAGTCTAAGTCTATTCATTTCACACTATATATCCCTACATGGCTAGGATAGTTTGAATGTAATTGGCCCCTATAAATTCATAGAGAGTGGCACTATTAAGAGGTACGGCTTTGTTGGAGTGGGTATGACTTTGTTGGAGAAAGTGTGTCACTGTGGGGACGGGATTTGAGGTTTCCTGTGCTCAGGATACCATCCAGTGTCCTGTTGCCTGCAAGATGCAGGACTTTCAGCTATTACTCCAGCACCAAATGTCTGCCACCATGCTCCCAATCATGATAATAATGGATTAAACCTGTGAAACTGTAAGTGAGCCACTCCAATTAAATGTTTTCTTTCTAAGAGTTGCCATGGTCATGATGTCTCTTCACAGCAATAGAAACCCTAATTAAGATAATGGCTTAACCAGTCTATCCTACCTTTTTTAATAGTAGATTGTTAGGAATTGGTAGATTGCACACATACTACATAAAAAGGCACATATCTAAATGTTTTTATATTAGTGAACTTTTGTTGCCTCGATTTGTGTTCATTTATAGTCTCTGGTTTTTTTAGGTGGCACACAAGAGATATGTAGAATCAGAAACAACATGGAACAATTATCCCATATAATCTATATATTCCTTCATCTGCCACTCTTGTATATAAATCATTCTCATAAAATGTTATATTTTTGTAAACTGTTAATTTCTCTTATTATTTATTAAGGAAAATAGAAAATATTTCTATAGGCAGAAACTCAGCAAGTCAAATTTGAGTGAGTGATTTATTGAAAAGTTACACTTAAAAAAATCAGCCACTAAGAGACAATGAACTCAAATAGATTTTGAGTTTGCTGTTCACATTGTTGCTGCTGTTTTATTCTTTTTGAAAACGGGGCCTCATTCTAGCCCAGACTGACCTGGAACTATATAGCTCAGGCTGGCACTGAATTCATGATGTTCCTCCTGCCTCAATCTCCCAAGTGCTGAGAAAAAGTTCCTGGCTTTCTTGCTGGTTTAAAAAGTATTTACTCCTTCTCACCTAGGTCAGGGAAGACTCTAAGAATGTTCAAGAAGGATAACAATGGAAAAAAAAACAGTTAAGAAGTAGGAAATGAAGCCCCAGCTAGCCAGTTTGCCGGGCCACGCCTGGTGCATCTGTATCCAGACACACCCTTGGCCTGAGCTGGCAGTCCCAGCTTCATGCAGCACCCGGGCAGAAGTGGCTACAGCAGCAGGTGGAATCCCAGGAACAAGTATCTCCACACAGGAAACACGCAACAAATGTTTCAGTTGGGTGAGCTTGGCTTGCAGCCATGGCCTGTTACTCCAGCCAAACTGTTCCCTGCTGCCCTGACAGAGGCCCATGGCTGTGTATTGTTTTTGCTTTTTGCTTTGAATTAATTTCTAATATTCAGAAGAGTTGCAGAGATAAAGCATCCTCTTCCCATGTACCCACCCCCGTGAGCTTCCCCAGAGCTAGTTCTTCATATGATGCTTCCCATTTACCAAAACAGAAATTAGCATGGAGATATACCAGAATGCTATGAATTAAAACACAGGCTTGATTTGTACTGAATATTTTTTTCCTCCTCACTAATTTCTTTTCTTTTCCAGGAACCAATCCAGGATGCAAACATAATGGAGTTTTAATCATTTTACTTCCTTGCTCAAAAACAGCCTCTCATTGCTAACCAAAACAAATGCTGTTCGGCTTTTTTGGTCATATCTTGTACTTTTAGTGCTGTCTGTGACTATTCACCAACACATACCCTAAAACGTTGGGTAAGCCCAATTGGACATGCATCCTTCTCTCACTCCAGCCTGACCTCTCCCAATTCACTCTTTAGCTTCTGTGGTTGCCTCAACTTCAAACACCTCCCACAGCTCTGCAGAGTTCCAGCACATTTTTAGGACTTGTAGCTGATGTTTCTATTTCAAGGAAGCGTTCTTGGTTCCTCAAAGGTGGGGGCTTTCTCACTAAGAGTCTCTGCCTACGCTGCATGGAAGAGTGCACCTCCACAGGCCATTAGAGTAGAGCAAAACAGACCAGGCCTGGGCAACGGTGGACGAGAAGATGGAGGGAACATACATCCCTGATGATAGGGGCTGTAGAGAATTTAAAAAGAAACTTCATACGCTCAGTCTCTGGTAGGATAGAGGCATAGACTACAATGAGGTAATTGATTATTATATAGATTGAGACTCTATCAAAAGATAATATATGTTGAACATCCCATACCTAGAATTCCTGGGACCAGACGTATCTCAGGTTTTAAGATTTTTCCCAGATTTCCCAGAATATATATATATATATATATATTATATATATATATATATATTCAAATATATATATATATACATATACATACATACACACACACAGATATATATATATATATATATATATATATATATATCTGTGTGTGTATTTAACATTCTGTAGAGGATTTTTGGTTATTTAAGGCTGGGGAATGATGTAAAAGAATGCACAGATAAGAAGGCAAAGTCACTAAAAGATAGCCATGTTTTTCAAACCTTTAGTCATCTCACACAGTGCAACCATTCATTTTTACAATGACAAAGTAAAAGCGTGTCTAAAATCTGTTACCAAGAACCAAATATTTGTGACTTGCAGCATATTTCGCATCTAACACATGTCTCAAATAAATATGAACTAATTTCAAATCCATTGACTGGATATCTATTGCCTTCTGAGATCCAATAAACATACAGACATCAAAAGTGATTATATAGAAAACCTTTCATTTCATTTGCAACCTTAGAAATGTCTCTTTACAAACAGAACAGCTTCTATATAACAGCAAGGCTATTTTTCTCACCATTGCATTATTTTCCTTTTCATTCATCCACTTTTGAAAAACAGCATTTAATGGGACCCATGTCAAAAGTGATCATGCTCCAAACAAAGCATTCTTGTAGATATATTCCTATTTTTGAGGAAGACACAAGTAGACTAAGTGCATTTCATTTGTGGAAGGACCTGTAGGCATAGGTCCTCTGCCACAGCAATACGTACTGTTTTATTGCAAAACTCAAATATTCTACAACTTTAAGAAGAGCACCCCCCCAAAAAAAATACAGTAGTCAACTCCAGTGTTCATCCACAGCCTCCACAGCTGGTCAACACACATTCTATGGAAGTTATCTCTGACTGCAGTCACTGGAGTTTGCACCCCACAGTGAGGCTCAACAGCTCCTCTCAGGGGCTGCAAGGTAGAACCCTCTACAAGCAACTGTCTTCAAAATTTATTTAGAGATGGTTATTCAGAGCTAATAAGAGCTTCTGCTACAATTCCAAGAACATTGAGTTCCAGCTTTGCTCCGGAAAAAAAAAAAAAAAGCAGGTTCCCAAATCTTATCACCAAGACTTTATTTGATTCCAGTAAAACTTGGAACAGGTTGGCTTTGATATAGTCACTAGAGGGATTTGGCCCACAAAGGGTTGGTTACCTTCCTCTTGTGTCTACAGCTCTCCTCCCCTCCCGATTCACTCCCTTCTGCTAACCCCATCCTGACTTCTTTTTTCACACCATTTTTCTTAAAAAAGCAAACAAGCTTTGGTCAGATTCTTAAAGCACTGCATCTATCTGTGAGTGTGAAAGATCCAGTAATCAGAAAAGAGACTCATTTGGGACTGGCTGAAGGCAGGGGATACCTGCTGTCATCATTGATGCCTGCAGGGCTTCTTTGGAGGTCTCCATAGGAACAGAAACCTGGCCCAACCCAGTGAAGCTCCTGAGAGCTGAGCCCAAGGTGGTATGGCCACCAGCCATATTAGTCATTAGGGACACTGAGTCATGTACATTTATAAGGGGTGGACACAGAACAAGAAAGGTCCCCAAGGTGTTGGCTCATTTGGATGCTGCAGCTGAGCCTGAGAGGAGCAGCTCCTTTTCTGATTCTAGGTTTGACATTCAAGTGTCATCTTCAGGACACCTGGTCCTTATTTATTACCTAAACTTTCCCCCATCACCTCTTGGAACTCAACACCCACAAATTCCCAAAGGAATGTTTGCTGTTTTGTTACACACTGAAGATGAGAGGGCAGAAAAGAGTAGATTCATTCCCTGATTCCTGCTTTCCCCTAGAGAGTTCAGACCACCTGATCCATCACAAGTAGGATGATCTCTATGTGGGATTCTTTTATCCTTACTCTATGAAATGTGCTTTGTTTAATCTATCTCTGAATCCCAGTGTATAAATTAACCCCAAAAGTTAAACCATTCTTACACCTAGGACTTTCTACCAGATACCCCAGAGTTGCTTTGCATGCAGACTTTATAAGAACAAAGGAGATAATTATTCACACTTTCAATGACCACTTGCCAGGACTTATCAGTTCAAGCCCCCCACCACACAGCAAATCTTTACCAAACTTATTTCTTAACAAAAGAAGGAAAAAATAGATCTTGCTTCTCTGGCCCCCTTCTCCTTTATAAAGTCCCTAAATATATTTTTTAAAGTTTCATTTAAACTGGGGCATTTGGTAAGTTGATAGTTATAGCATGCTCACAGCTGTGGGAAAACTGACATAAAAAATAACCAGCTCAGAAAAATGGCCCATGCAAAACATCTTTGAGTTTTTATGTTTTATTAGCAATTTGGACTCATTACTGTTTGGGGGAGGAAGGAAGGGAGGGAGATGTTTCTGCAAGTTGTTTCTTTAATGCATTAAGCAGAGTTTTCCAACCAAGTTTCATCCAGCTCTGCCCAGGTTCTGTAGTGGGCTAAGAGGATCTAGGCGGTGCTGAGCACAGGCCCTGCTCTCTCCCCACAGCCTCCTCCCATTTCCCTTCTCTGAAACCCCTATCTATTAGCAGAGGTCACACTGGTATCTCACAAAGCTTCCATAGGAAAATGAGATAACCTCCTCGTCTCAACCCTGTGTGCCCTCTGGTCTTTCCCAGGTTTTGTCCTTTTCTTAGTCTTCTTGGGCAAAGACAGGATCACCTTGGCTCACAACTACTGCATTGTCACCAAGGCTTTGATTGTCATGGCCAGAATGAGCCTGAGGTGACAGACTCCTCTGAAGCAGTACTCAGCCAGGCCTTTCTTCCTTGGGAACCCTCATTATGTGTACCTCTCTGTGGCTGGTGGGAGAGTATGCTGTCTCCAAAATTCTCTTTTCTTCCTGGTATTGTTTTATCACAGTCAGTTCCTACTCCCACTGGCAAGTGGCTTGCACTTTGTTAAGGAAAGTCATTAATGAATGGCAGCCAGTTTCTGGCCTTCTCTTGTTGCCCCTTGCTGTATCTTTGGAACATAAGAACCATGAACAAAAGCAGAAGGAGCCCTCTATGGCACACCTCAGGAATGTAATTGATCACCATGTTTGAGAAAATGCTAAATGCATAGAAATTATTACCTCCATTGCTACCCTTCCCTAGGAACACAGGGGTTGCAGTGGGAAACTAGCAGATCAGGACTCAGAAGAATGAACCAGGAAAGGCTCTGAGCCTTGTAGGGGAAGGGAAGGAAAGAAGGCAGGGAGACAAGAACTCCTGGTGGTATTTCCACTTCTCATAAACAAGGCCTTTAAGGTCCTACAAGGAATTGAAACCGAAAATAAACAAAATCTGAAAATACTAAATGTTACACAAAGGGCTGAATGAGCTCGGTGTTCCTTGGTTTGGGGCCTAAATGAGAGGTAAGAATGTGAAATCAACCTCTAGGCTCAGCTTCTTTTTCCTTTCTTTTTCTTGACTAAGATGAGATGCAAAGAGAGAAATGACATCTCATAAGCACCAGTAGGACTCAGTGGCTTTCTAGGAGGTTTCCTCTCAGGTCCAGAGGGCCAGCACCAGCCAGAGGCATCCCTGAGCCCACTTGACACCTGGGAGACGGACTCTTGGCCAAGATGGGGTCTAGGGATCTGTATAATTGTTTCCCAAGCAATTCTTTGTGCTACCTTTGAGAAGGCTTATAAATAATCTCCCCTAAAAGAATCTGGCCTGCACTTGGGAAAGAATAGTAATAAAATAAAATATAGCACTAGAAACAGGAAAAGAGCAGTAGTGCCAAAGATTGTTCGAGAATAAAAGAAAAAATGTAGAAAAGCATGTTTGGTCTAAGCAAACAGGAGAAGCACATAGAATATATGAACGCAAGAATGCAAACAGACAGATGGTGATCCATCTGTCCATCTACCTATCATGGATTAAGATTAGAAACATGGAAGAAAAACAAATGCAAAATTATTTGGGGAAAGAAATCTCATCAGCACAGGAAAGCCAGCTTTTCTGTCTCTGAGAATTCGGAAAGCTTCACTGGCAAGTCTGAAAGTGGGATCTTCCCCAGAGTTTACACTCCCTTCCCCTTGCCCTAGAGAATCACCTAGCCCTTGCCCACACAGGAAGGGCTGCTCTCGAGGCAACAGCTTGCTGATTCTGTTGACCCATGCAAGAAGGAATTGTCAATGCAAAGGAAAGTCTCTCATCTTCCCACTCGACCAATAATGCTCCCACCCATCTTTCTCCCCAGCAGTCTGTGAGCCCAGCTCCCAAGTATGAGAGTTCAGCAGAAATTGCAGCATGGAACTCATCAGGCATAGGCTTTCTTGCTACTCCAGGATCATTCCTGAGAGGCTCTGAGCCAGCCCCTGTCCAGCAAGGGCTTCAGGATAAGCTTGCTCACAGCACCCTGTCATCTGCCATCACAGCATCCCGGGCCATCTCTGAGGGTGGATGTAGGGTGGGGTGGTAGGGCGGTGGAGTGGAGGAGGGCTGGTCATCTACAGGTGAGTGCTTAAATCAACCTTTGGAGAGAGAGCTGACAAGCCAGCTGTATGATCTGGCCCCCCAAAGACTTACTGTGGAGAGCAAAAATCAACAGCCTTGCACTGAACAGGTCTGAGCTGGCCAAGTTTAACCACTGCCATTTCCTGCCTGGGCGAGCACGAGTGCTCTTAACCCACATCATATTTGGAACTCTAGGAGGTGGCATAAAATCCCGAGCTGTGGTGAAGCCACCTGGTGAGGGCACTTACTATGAGAGCTTTTAGGTACTCAGAAGTCCCTGTCTCTAAAAGTCCAGACACCTTCAATATCTTGTCCAAACCACTTTACAGTTTGTTTTGTAAATAAAGTTTAGTGGCCAGCCATGAACTGTAAGGTACTATGTCAACTCCGTTGATTAGCAAAGTAATAGCCTGGCTGTCTTTTGTCTGCTCCTTTCGTTATTGTGACTTTCCAGTATTCTTTGGATGTCTGAGTCTAGGCAGCTGGAAGAGCAGCACATTGTGCTGTTGTTCATTTGGGGACAGCCACCTTGTCCCCGGGGGCTGCCACACACGGATCTAGTGCGAAACACACTTATAGGAAATGGGTCCAAACAAAAGAACTCTA
The DNA here is from genome assembly GCF_003668045.3 of Cricetulus griseus. Lineage (NCBI taxonomy): Eukaryota > Metazoa > Chordata > Mammalia > Rodentia > Cricetidae > Cricetulus > Cricetulus griseus. The sequence goes on from NC_048601.1 coordinate 87,789,900, forward strand.
TTTCCCTTTAACATGATGTTGCTGCCCTGGAACAGCGTGGCTGTTTCCGTCACAGCTGGCCTGCTTGCCTACAGTGTCAGGAAAAACACTTGTCATTTATGATGTTTCTAATTCGTGTGCAACTTTCATAGCAAACCCTTGTTATCCTCCCCTTCAAAATAAGACATTTCAAACTTTTCATAAGGATAGGGGAAACGCCCTACCATACAGGCAGTGAATGAGTGGAAAAACTTCTAGAAAGCCAGACCTTAAAAAATAAACCAATCAACTTTCTCTAACTCAGAAGTAAAATTCAGAAAATACCAGAGCTTGCCTGAATTCCGTGACTGTGTTTCAATGAAGATGGGCAGTTTTATTTATGAAGTTTAGTTTCTAAGCCTGGAAAATAATGTGTGGCAGTAAGCATGCAAATAACCTGGAGAAAACACGATGCATTGAAAATGTGTTGCTTTTGTGCAGAAAGTGGCAGGGGCAGGGTGGCAGAGGGGTGCTCGTGAGGGAGAAAGAGAACATTTGTGGGGAAATCTTTACCCTCACTTATTCTGTAAGTTCAAGAAACCCAAGCAGCTAGCAAGAGTGATAACAGAAGCCATAGGGAGTCCTAGGATGCTCGGTGGGATGGGAGCACACCGGGCTGGGTTGGGAAGGCCTTGGGAGTGGGATGGGAAGGCTGTGTGGGCACGGGACATCTGAACTAGGGTCTGGAGGTTGGGGAAAACAACTCCACATGTGGAAGATGCTGGGGTCCTTTAATTAGGGGCCATGCTTTCGTCTCTCTCCTACCAGCCCACTCTTGGGAAAGAAGCTCAGTGATGGATTGCTTAGTGAATGGATGCGGGAAGCATTCAGGACAGGGAAGTCAAGGCCCACCTGGGCTACATAATGAGACTGGTCACATGATGGAGTAGGGAAGGAAGAGGAGGGACAGACTGAGGGGAAGGGAAGAAGGAAAAGAGGAAGGGAAGGGAGAGGAGGGAGGGATGGAGGGAAGAAGGAAGGAAGGAAGGAAGGAAGGAAGGAAGGAGGGAGGGAGGGAGGGAGGGAGGGAAGGAGGAAGGAAGGAAGGAAGGAAGGAAGGAAGGAAGGAAGGAAGGAAGGAAGGAAGGAAGGAAAATGCAGAATCACACAGGAGGCTGACACAGTTGGAATGTTCAAGATGCCTGAAGGAAAGTCTCATGAAGATTGAAACTGGGAATGGTAAACTGAGGCTAGCCTAGAAAAGCCTGGAAGGCCATTCCAGCACTTCCCAGAGTAGACTATAGGGAAGGTTGATTTAAGACTATCCCATACAACATTAAAATAAGGATAAGAATGGCAAGAGGAGGACAGAGGGGAGGAAGGAGAGAAAAAGGAGGAGAAATAATTCTATATGTAAGCAAGGTAAAGAAGCATTAGGTCCAACAGTTATCTATGTGTCCTCCCTCTCCCCTTCCCTCCCTTCTTACTTTCCTTCCTGCCTTACTTTTCCTTATTTCTAAATAAGATAATGGTTTATCTCCACATTAGTGTGGATGGTGCTGGATGATAGAATTTATCCCTGTTGGTAATTTTCCAGTTGCTTGAACGATCATTTACAATCTGCTTTCCTCAGTAGATTGTGGGCTCCACGAGGGCTGGGGCCCATTGTTTTGTGCACACATCTCTGACTAGCAGAACGCCTAACATGCAGTAGGCACTCAAAAACTGGTTTCATGAATAAATAACAGTGTGAATGGGGAAAGAATTCAAGGTTCAAAATAACCATCTCAGTGTTTTCAAAGACCACTCTTCTTGATTTTCTGGAAAGTAGTGCTGATGCTTCTTCCCAAGCAGTTTGGGGTCATTCGGAATTCTATTTTTTTCATTGATAACCTGTCATTTCCTTTTTCTAGATGCTTATGGAATATTGTGTTTCTTTCTATAGATAAGCTATAAGCCATAATATCTAAGCCATTGTGTGCATAGCATCTTCTTGGTATTATTGTTGGAACAAAATTTTCATTTATACTGGAGAGGGGAGGTGCCAATAATCTTAATTTGAATACAGTTCTCTAACCGTTTTTTGTCCCAAGGCCACATGCCATTTTCAGATTGCTGAGGTTTTGAGTATAACAGAAGGGAGGGGGAAAGCTTCCATTTGTGCCTTGGGTAATAATTGCTTATGAGATTTCTTATTCTCAAAATTTCAGCTCTAGTAATGAAACCCAGTGCTATTTCCCAATGCTATTGTGTGCAAGTACATGCATGTGCAGACACACACACACACAGAGAGAGAGGGAAAGAGAGAGAGAGAGAGAGAGAGAGAGAGAGAGAGAGAGAGACAGAGACAGAGACAGAGAGAGACGGAGAGAGAGGGAGAGAGAGAGAGAGAGAGAGAGAGAGAGAGAGAGAGAGAGAGAGAGAGGCATGTGTGCACACATGTACACTTGTCTCTGCTTTTACTTCCAGGGGAAGCAGAGAGGGGAGCCTGGCATATGGGCTTGAACCAGTCAGTGTATTTGTACTTCACACTTATATTTTAAACCCATCATCCATTAGAAGTATAAAAATCATGCTGAAATATAGTTAAGCTTAATCCAATTCACATGGAAACAGATTTCTTGTGTGTTTAAATTAGTAGGTAGTTTTGAACTAAAAGTAATTGCAAAATATGTGGTCTTGAAATATTGTGTGTTTATAAAACTCAGTTTCTAGCACCTTCTGCCAAACTGTACCATGGGGATTAACAATAAAGTGTTGCACAGGGGCTTTGGGTCCCCTGCATGCAAGTCCTGCAGCCCTGAATCCCAGCATCTTTAGAGGACACTGGAGAAGTTCCTGATCCTGGTGGAGGAAGAGAACTTTGTGCTGCCTTCCATCTGCCATTCACCCATCACGTTCGGGGACAGAATGAGTGCTCTGCTGCCTTGATGGGAGTTTGGTTTGTTCTCCTTAGCTTAAAATGCACAACATCCTATCGGCATGTAGCCCCGACACCATTCCCATCTTCTGAAGTGCCACAGGAACCAGCTCCAGCTGCAGAGGGGGAGTTTCCAGATCTCGATAATTGCCTGCAAAGGCTTTACTCAGGCGTGCCTAATAAACAGGAAAATCCCATCCGCCCGGTACTCTTTGTGAGTACGTTGTTTAAAACATCGATTCTCATCCAGTCTGTGAAAGGAATGAGTCAGTAGGTCAGGGCTCTGCGGCCAAGAAGCAAACAAACCATTTGCTCTCATTTTGCAGATCTCTCAACATGAAGACCTGTGATAAATCTTGACACATGTATCATCTTTGGAGGAAAGACTCAAAGGTGGGAGGCCTGGCCAATAAAAGGGCTGATGGAAAACGCATCCATGAACTGGAAGCTAGCTTAGCTCCATGCTACTTCCCCTCAACAGGAGGCGGCTGCACTCCTCATGGCTTTCGACAGTTGGGTTGCAGCTGTCAGCCCTTTGTCGATCCCCCTCCCCAAAATAGAGACTCAACATGGCCTTCCGGTCACCCCTGGCTTTAATCAGCTCTGAGTCTGAGAACACCAGGCTTTGTCCTCCTGGGACAGCCACTCAGCCAGCTCTGGGTAAGCTGTCTATTTGATAGTGTCGCTCGTGTTTCTGGAACCTGAGTGCAGACATGCATTGTTCCCAGATGCTTGGCTCCTGGAGCAGCTGCAAGCAGGGGCTTCTCTCACTTAGCAGATAGCTGCTGCCTTCCTGTGCATCCCTGCAGCACACAGGCATCTCCAGACAGCCTAAAACTCCAAATAGAGTCAACCCAACAGAGCCTTTGAAATAAAACAAGCACTCTAATCAGTTCACAGGCACATCGTAATTATGTTTGGTCATAAAATGAATAAAATGAGTTTTATTCCTTGACTTTGAAAATTTTACCCCTGTTTTTGAAAAACAAAAGCCTGGGAGAAATAGTTATTAAACAAACAAACAAACAAAAAAACCAATTGGATACTTAACCCTATCGCTTGTCTGGAGTTAGAATTCCCCCAAGTGCAGCCATTTTTCCCCCATTAGTGCATTTATTGACAGCACATGTTGTACATTCTGAACACTGTTTGGCTCAGGGAGTAAAGAGCTCAATGTGTAAGTAGGAGGCCTCGAGTTCAGATCCCTAACACCCGAGTAACATGAGTAACATCTGGCACCTTGAAGTGTGTTTAGACTCTTACAGTTGCAGGTACAGAGACAGGCAGGTTCCAGGGGCTTGGGGGCCAGCCAGTCTAGGCCAAAGGCAAGTTCTAGGTTCAGTGAGAGGAGGTAGGGAGCAAGGGAGGAAGACACTCAAGTTGAATTCTAGCCTCCACATACACCTGAGTGGGTGCATGCACCCTCATACCAAACACAAATTAATAAAAATATGACAAGGGGGTGCAGAGGAAATGACATATAGTCACAAACACTCTGTTTTCACAAACACTCTGTTTATGAGAAGCGGCCCAGGACCGACTATGTGCCTGTCATTCTCCTGGCAGGCAGCTGAAAAATGGGAATGCCACCCCTGCCTTTGGAACAACTTCTTTTGCAAAACCTTCCCCAAGAGGTGTGGTGATGGTGGAGGCTGTAGTAGTGAGAAGGAGAATTGCAGAGACCGGGGGACAACAGGGATCTGTGCAGTTTAACACCAAGGCTGGGAGTTGTCACAGTGGACCCCCTTGTTCCTTGAATCCCTCCTGACACATTTTGAAACCAGTGTCCAGAGGCATCCGTTTGAACTTGTCACCTGCTTCTCCAATCTATACCACGAGAACATTCTCACCATCATAGCCACCACACAGTCTCTTTATACACATGGCAGGTGTGAGTAATGGGCCCGGTGCCGTACAGATGGATAAACAAGTTTTCAGAAGGGATTATGTGTGTCTGGGATCCGGTCTGCACAGAAAAGTTTTCCATCATTTGAAATGCTTGCTCTTGAACAGCCCCTTTCCACTTTTCTTCCCTTCACAATGATCTTGTGTGTATTCTTGAGTTGAGAGTTCGCTACTGTCAAATATTTTTCAGAAAAAAAAAAAAAAAACAGATGTAGGGTACAAGGTGAGCCAATCGCTTTGCTGTAACTGGGGAAAAGTGCACTGTAAAGACTTGCCCTGGAATACACATGAATCCCATGCTAAGAGAAAGTGCTGCTGGGCAGGCTCTCCTTTGAAGGCTTGACCCCAGTCACCTACTCCTTGGCTTCTTCTTACAGGTAGAGACAATGGTCAGGAGCATCTCTGAAAACTGTGGTGCAAATTCAACACTGTACCCAACTAACTTTGTTGGGATATTGCTTCCCATTTTACCCTTTGGATCCCAGGCCTTGGCTATTTATCCACCAAGTTGCCAGGAAAATCATCTGATTGATACTAGAAATTGTTCAGGGGAAAGGATGAGGTACAGAGGAAAGAGAGCAATAGACTTTCAGGTGTTAAGAAAGCCATACGTGGCAATATTGCATGAGGCTAAATTGCATATTACCTTGTTGATAGGGGAAATGATGAACTACATGCTCATGACACTCTGTTGCATCTTAAAAATAGGTATGATGATGAATAATGAACTTAAGATTCAACAGGAGTCAATTCATGCCTGGTACTGTAAACCTAGACAACTACTCATGGCTGGTGAGGTCACAGACCCTGGAAGAGAACCTACTACTGCGGCTTCCCTAAACCAGTGTAATCTCTAACTGCATTCTCAATACTTATATTCACGGGTGAGTGTATCTCTCACTTCTCATCAATGGGGCATCACTTTACAGTATGGACATCATAACAGAAGCCCACAGCTGGTCAAACTGCAGAGAGAACAACTGACTGTGAGCTGCCCACCTCAACTGAGCATCTACAATACAGCTCCTAACCGAAGGCTCAGAGGAGAGTGCAGAAGAGGGGGTGGGGGATTCTAAGAGCCAGGACATCTGCTGTGAGGCAGTACCTTCACAGGGAGCTGCACACACACACACACACACACACACACACACACACACACACACACACACACACACGTGAAATCTCAGTAACAGGGCAGCCTAAACAGGACCTGCACAATGACAACAGTAAATCAGTGGATGGGTGAAACCTCACAAGGCCCACCCCTAGATGAAGAGCTACAGGCAATTAATGACTGCTGAGGAAGAATCAGTCTTTCCCAGTGATGAACCCTCTAATTGGTTTCCCAATATCAAATGGTCTGCACTAAATACATGGACCCAGAAGGTGAAATGTATAATTGTGTGTGTGTGTGTGTGTGTGTGTGTAATGCTAGTTAAAGAAAAAGGAGTGGAAAGATGTAAATAATAATAAATTTTAATTTCTCCATTAAAAAGGGCACAAGGATCACTTTAGCAAACCTTTCACCTTCCCCTTTTCAATATTTTTGTTACTATTTTTAGCTGAAAAAAATTTAAATATAATTTGTGTTTAGTTAGAACCTTGCTTTGATTGATAATGCCTTTTTTTGTTATTTTCATGAATAAATATTATATATTGATGTGACCATCCCATAGAGGGACAAAGTGAGCTGCATTTTAGATCAATACCAGAACGTATTTCTATAAATTCCCTCTTATTTAAGAGAAATATCAATTGACTTTCTTTCTGACGTTAAAAATGTTTTTAGAGTATATTAATAAATAGTTTTGCTAGGGTTTCATTTGCTGAGGATCCTTTTATGGCTTTTTTTGTTTGTTTTTTGCACAAAGATGGGAGACTGAGGACATCTAGAGATCCCCAAATAATACTGAGTACAGAACAAAGATCCAAACAAGGAATGCCTATGAACTCACCTCTGAATATGGCTATTACAAAAATAAAAACTACACACATCACAATTGGCATAGATGCTTTTCATTAAGATTTATTATTATATTATTATTAATTATGTGTGTGTGTGCACCACTTATGAGACTATGCCTGTCCTGTAGAGGCCAGAAAAAGACATCAGATATCAGATTCCTTGGAGCTGGAGCTACAGGCAATTGTTAGTGCTGCAGACTGACACGGGGATTTGTTCTTAGGTCTTCTGGAACAGCAGGAAGAGCAAACTGCTGGGTTATCTCTCCATGTCCAACAGATACTCTTTTTTATATTCAAAATGGATACTAGTGCTGGGGAGATGACTGATCAGGTAAAATGCTTGCATATGTAAATGTGGAAGGCAGAGACAATAGCTCCCCAGAATAAATTGGCTAGTTAGACTAGACCTATTGGCAAGATGTAGGTTCAACTGAAAGACCTTGCCTCAATGAATAAGGTGGAAAGCTAACATGGAAGATTCCTTGTCAGGGCCCCGAATATAATATTTCGGAATAGGCCTCAGCTCAATTCCAGGAGCTTGAATCTCCAATTGTCTTTTAGATGTCGGCTGGTTACCTCCTGCCCTGGCCATGGCGGAGAATGGCTCCTAGTTTGCGTAACAATAGATGTAGGCCCTGGGTGGACCCACACCCACCCTGAGGGCTAGTGAAATGTGCCTGGGAACTAGTGGGATATGCCAGAAGGCTGTTGGGATGTGCCCTTGTGGAATGTCTGAGGGCTTGAGTATGCATTCTAGGACTATCTCTAGGATTAAAGGAAAGGTTTCCTGGTCAGTCCTATATACATGATAATAGATGTCTCCTGCCAGTACCCTGGCTTTTGGAGAGTTATTTAAGATGATGCTGGAATAAACCGTGGTCTCCTGTACTGACTGAGAGCCCTCCTGAGATGACAAGATGTCTCTATCTAGTCCTTAATGCCTTTGGGTAGCTGGGACTTCCCTCATCCACACTCCCCCACTCAGGGTCAAACCCAGGGTTCCAATCGAAGCCCCAAATACATCAGTCTGGAATAGGTGGCCTCTGTAGCATGGGACTGATACAGGCTGGACCCAGGCAACTCCTGACAGCAGCCACAGGGCTACACATACACACACACGCGCGCACACACACACACACACACACACACACACACACACAGAGGAAAGAAAAAAAGCATAATTTACCCTCTCAATCATTTTTAAATGTTCAAGTTCACTAAAACCTTTTCAATTTCTTTTTATTTAGAGCCTTTTTGTTATAACTTTCCAGACAGGCAAAATATTTAAAGAGTAATGCAATAAAAACTTGCATGGCTACCACTCAAATTCAGAAACAAATTCGTATTACAAACAAGAGCCTCTCTTACTTCTTTGTGGTGCCTCGCCCGTCCACTGTGCTGCTTGCTTCTATTGTAGAGAGTGAAACCCAGTGATTACTTAAAGATGGTATTGCTTCTGAACCATCTCATCTCTCCAGTTCATTCCTAGTCTCAATTCTGCAAAGTACAAGGTGAAGAACAACAAAGGAAAACAAACTGCCTAGGTCATCGGATGCCTCGTTTACAGGGTACACAATGTGAAGGGCTCTCACCTGTGACTACTTCTGGCCTACAATGCTGTTGTGCTCTAGCTCTTCATAATATATTTATAAGCACTCCACAATATGTGATAAATCACTGTGTATTGATTTAAACAATGCCATTTGCAAGCCTCAAAGTGCTGTACTATATTACACACATAAAGGAGTTGAATCTCTTTGCCAGACACTGACAGGCAGAAGTGGCTCAGTTAGGGGCCCTGGTTAGTCAGGTGGTGTCAGCAAAATGCAGTGTTCTGAGGCCTGCAGTAGGGGAGTGAGTTGCCTGGATGCATTAAAGCCTCGGCTAATTGCTCAGGGGCTATGTGTGATAGGAAGTCTTGGGTTTTTATCAGTCAGCAAGAGAAACAACCGTTGATTTGTGTAAATCAGTGTTCTCATTAGAGTGATGTTGTGTCTGTAACTTCACAGTTGTCATGTCATTGGAAATCAGAGATAGGTTTAACTGCAGTAAAGGCAAGCAAATGAAAAAAACCCCACAAGCTTCTATTGCAGATTCTAGTGACAGACACCTGACCACTTCATTCAAATGCCTCTGGATTCACCAGAAATTCAGGTGGTCAGGGCTGGGGATTTTAAAACTCAGCCTAAAAGCAATAGTTTGCTAGAGCCAACTAGTAGCAACTGTTGAAGGTCGGATTAGCAAATAGGATGGAGATGCATGTATGTATGTATATATGTATGTGTGTGTGTGTGTGTGTGTGTGTGTGTGTGTGTGTGTGTGTGCGCGCGCGCGCGCGTGTGTGTATGTGTGTGCTGAGCACATGCCCTACTACTGGCCACTCCTCCAACCTACCAGCAGGTTATTGAACTGTTGATGACCTGAAATGGACCCTGTTGACAGCACTCACACCATGACACTGAGCAAACACTGCAGACCAAGGCTTCACTTCCTGCTGTCTCCCAGGAGTTAACTTTATAGCAAACACTTCCTTAGGATGATAGCCTCTGCAGATGACTGTAATCCTTTATAAAAATCATTTTCCTTGCGTATGGTACTTATTATCATAAGGGCATTTTCACACAAGTCCACATTGTGCATTGAGCATTCCCTCTCTCCTGTGTAGAATCTGTTTTTCATTGGACTCTGAGAACTGTCTTTTGGACAGATACCTGCATGGGAAATTGTCACTGTAGCAACAGGTAAAGGTAAAGGTGAGGCTGTGTCTAGCAGGCTTTCCAGAAGAATGGAAAACTTGCATTTTCCCAGAATGTCACGTGGGTAATGGCTAGCATAGACATAACTACTTCTAAAGAAGTAAAATAAATATACAATGAGTGTTTTCAAACACACTCAGCCAAGCTCAATAAGCAGCACTGTCCTTCACTATGGAAATCTGAAAGGTCTGGTGTCGAGAAAGAGTGTGGTGTTGAGCACTGCACACTGCACAATTGCTTCTCTTCCAAAGAAAGGCAGCTATCTCTAAAACCCATCACCCAAAGCTGCTTTAAGAGGTGTAAACAGCACAAACACAAAGCGTGCTCATGAATCCAGCTGGGTCTACTTTTCAACTGGTAACCACGGTTAATTATTTATGAAAAGCCCTTGCAGAATGAACATCATTGCTGAAGAGGTACCTTCATGTCTTCTGATTGAAAGGAATATTTTCTATTCAATGTTGACATTTTATATGGAAGCAATCCAAGGTAGTCACTCCGTCTCCCCACCAAATCAAACATAACTTATCACTCATTTTCCTAATGTCACTTTTCTTCCTGATTTTAGTTCCACTCATGTCTGGGACATACAGCCCTAGGCCATCCCTGTGCGAAGATTTTCTGAACTTAGAACAGCCATCAGCAAGATTTGTTTTTAACCTTTGGACATGTATGCAAAGACAGCTGAATACCACCCATGTTGTCTTGAAGTGGATTTTCCTTGTGTTAAAATGACAGCATGACAGGCCATGGCAGATCTGAGTCATGTTATAGTGATCCATTGCAACGAGCCCACTAGAAACAGGCACATAACCCTGAAAGAGCTCATTCCATGGATGTGTGTGGTTGGAAGAGTTTCGTAGTGAGATGCTCTGTATGCACTCTCATGCTCACAACATCAGTGCAAGGGATTGTGTGAGCCCATTTCACAGAAAGAGAAACTAAGGTCCAAAAGAGGTAGAGGGGCCATGCAGAAAGTGTAGCAGACAGAATTCAGATTTGTTCTGTCTAGCTTGTTCCCACAACAGTGCCTGGCACAGTACAAGCTGTTTTGAATAAGATCATACAATATTCTCCCACTTATACCTGCTCTCTATAAGCACTCACAATCCTGGGATTTTGTCAATTTGAGTCACTCCTGCGGATGAGCCATTGTTTCTGTCATAGTTTTAAAGCAATTTAAACACGAGCATGTTTGTGTTATGAGTGAAGTTATGGAATTATGTTTCTTTTTTTTGTTTTTTCGACACAGGGAATTATGAATTACAAAATGCTGTTGCAATTCCACATGCAACTATTAATATTAATATTAGAAAAAGATACTCAGCATATTGGATTAGACAAATTGTGTAAACTTTGAAATGTGGTATATATACATTCATCTTAACAAATTTATTAAGTATTTGTACTATTTTGTATAATAGTGATATTAATATGTGAAATATCCCTTTACACTATGTGAACATATGTCACTGTGATTAGTTTAATAATTAAACAGACTGGCCTATAGCTAGGCAGGATAAGGTTAGGCAGGAGAACCAGAGTAAGGGGATGCTGAGAAGGAGAGGTCTCGGGAGTCTTGAGGATATGTGGAGGGAAGCAAGATAAACTTGCAGAGAGTAAATAAGAATGTCATTTGTACTGTTTTACAGATGGTGCCACCAGGCACCATGAATAGAAAACAGCAGGACTAGAATAGGAATTCAGCTTCCACAACTCCCTTCCAGGGCATTCTAGGCCTTACCATGTAGAACAGTGAACTGACAAGCATCAAAAACAGTGAAGGCATTGAACCAAGCAATCATCCTTCTGATAAGAAAATGAAGAATTTCAGCTGAAGTGTGATCTGAGAGCAGAGAACATGCACAATGCCTACAGTAGGAGCATTTTGATGGGGGAAAGCTAATTTAACTCTGACAGGGGCTGGCACTCAATACCTGAAGGAGAAAGAGGACCAGAAAAGGTTATAAATAGAGATTAAATTCCCAGAGGGTTTTTGTTTTGTTCTGTTTTGAGACAAGAGTTTTGCTGTGCATGGCCATCTAGTCTGGAATCCATGAACTTCTTGCCTCAACCTCCCCAAGCACCCAACCCCCAATGTCTTTCACTTAGGGCTTATTCCCTGTGTTCTATATTTATGCTCCCACACAGTTTGTAGGGTGTTACTCTGGGCCACTTGAAAATATATTTGCTGGGAAACACCCTTCCCCCATTTCCCTTCCCTCAATGGGTTTTGTGTTATTTCTGTTCTTTTGCTATCATCACTGACTCCAAATGCTCTCTGGTTTCTATTGCTTTCAATAAAACTTACCTGGTATGCTATTAAAAGATGTATGTGTTTTATAGGTTAATTTTCCAAGAGGTGCAAACCAACTTTTCCAAATAGTAATAAACAAACAACAAAACCCCTGTCTTCCAGCCACAAGCTGTCTTTGGTGGCATTCTTCCTTTCTCTATACCACAGCCAGCTTTGGATGGCTGCCACAGCTGAAAATAACCTGCAAAAGGGATTTCGTGACTACTAATCAGGGCATGTTGCTTTTCTAGGGCACAGACTCTTGCCATCTTTTGGCACATGTAGGGAACACACAAGAAAATTTTTGTATGCTATAGCAACATCTCATTGTCCAAAGGCAATTAAAATCACTGTTGGCTTTCTCCTTTTAGAACAAGGTAACTGAATTTGAGATCTACAAGGCCATCTGCTCTCCAGTGTGTTTATTCTTGTAACACTGGTGGGTTTATTGGAATAGTTTGGTATCTGTTTTGTTGTTGTTAAGAAATATCTATTCTAGAACCTCTTAATTGCTTTACATCATTGAGCAGAAATCTTCACATTCATCGCGGACAGGGAAAGATATAATTGGCCGATTCTTAGTGGCCTTCTATAGGGTGCTTCAGCATTCCACTTGAAGAATCTTAGGTTCTCCGTTCTGCATGACTGAAGCAGATGACTATGCCCTGCTAAAAGAAATCAGCTCAGGCTACGAAATGATACGTGAATGGAAATGGCCACATGACTGATTTGACTAGGGCAATCAATAGGTCCCATGAAGACAATAAACAAACCAAAAGCTGGGCTCTACTTTCATAAGCAGAGATGATAAATTGGATAAACAAATTAAGATTATTGAATAAATGAAAAGCCTTCTTCCAAGGAAGTTGAATTTCTAGGAGTAAGTGAACTTGCACAGGGTCAGCGTGTACACAGTAGAGGTCTCTACCCTGATGACAGAATCTTTCAAGTATTGAGGTGGATTATTCATGTTCAGCCTCACACATGGCCTCCTTACACAGATGTTGGGCTCCAGGGAGGTACACAAGTAAGAATGAGAGCACACAGGGACAGCATCCAGAGAAAGGAGCTTAGCACATTCTGAGTGATATGATCTTCAGCCATCATATTATTTTAAAAGGTAGCCAGGTGGCTTTCATAACAGATCTCTCTGCAACTTAAAAATATTGTTACATTTTCTATCGATTAGCTAGCTCGTTAGTTCATGACGGTATCATAATTCTTCTATTTCATGTGGAGCAAAAGATGAAAGGGTAGCTAATTTGTCTCAGGACATTTTCTTTCATTCATCAGATAATTATCAATGAACTATAGAAGATATGAGTTATGACTTATTTCTCAAAGACATGAAAATTTAATGGAAGAATGGTAAGGTGTCAAATGAAAAGACCAAAGTACCATTTCTGACACTGAGCCAAAGACATCCATGAGGGCTGAGTATCTGCTGGGTTTCAGAATGGCCCACACTATGTGTGGACCACTTCTAAAGTCAGGAAGCTGCAACCATATTTTCTGTACAGTGCTCATGGTTTAGAGTATTTATCTCTACAGGCTGTATGTCCTCTACTGCTACTCTGTACTGTAGAAAATATATCAGCAATAGGCATAGCTGTGCTCCAATTAAACTTTACTTGTAGACACTCAAATTTGAATTTGTGTCCGTTTTCCATGCTCTGCAGTACTGTTTTAGCTCTGGTGTGGTAGTATATTGGCTAATTCCACGTACTGGGGATGTAAAGTAAGAGGGTCTCAAAATTCAAGGTAGGCTGGACTAAATTATGAGTGAGATCTTGAAAATAAGGCAAATACAGTAAAATGCCATTACTCTTTTGATTAGTTTCCAATCATTTAAAAAATGTAAAAACTATGATTAAGTGGTAGGCCATACAAAAACACCTGTAACGCCAGCAATAAGAAGGAGGAGGCAGGAAAATCTTAAATTCAAGATCAGCTGTGGCCACATAAGGAAGATTATGCCTGAAAAACATAACAAAAACAACAAAACCAGCAGCTGCACCAGTTTACCAAAGAGTCCTAGGTTGGAAGACCTTTTGGGGGACTCCCCCTTTCCACTGAAAATCTTACTACTAACCAGGGAAGCTGGGAGTTTAACTGCCTGCTTTGTGTATAGCTTGCCTTCAACAACAGATGTGAAGAGGTCATCCTGATAGTCTCTGCCCTCTGAAAGAGCAGCCTGCGTTCCTCTCCCAACAGCAGAAAGCCAGCTCTTTCCTCTGATAGCTGAACAACCGGATGCTTGCTGCCAGCAGCACTTTCTTTACTATGGGAAAGCAACAAAGCTATACTGGTGTATCAAAAGCATCTAATGCATTAGACAGACAGCAAGAAAGAGGGCCTCCAACAAGCCATCAGCTCTCTTTCCTTTTTTGTTTTAAGAAGAATAAAAGCACAGGTACAGTATGAAAACACACAGGGATATTTTAGTTTTAGTTTCGTTTTGTTTCTTTCCTTTTTGAAACAAAGTCTCAGTACTTCCACATTCTGAGTACTGGGGTTTTAAGTATGGGCCATCAAGTCTGGCTAGTAATCCCTTAAGACATACTAGATTTATTTATTTATCTATTTATTTTACACGCACACATGTTTTGCCTGTGTGCATGTATGTGCATTACCTGTGAATCTGTTCTACAGAAGTCAGATGAGTACTGTGGAGTAGTCTTTTGTACACTGTGAAGATTTGTCACTCAGATTGGTTTAATAAAAAGCTGAATGGCCAATAGCTAGGCAGTATTTTCAGGGAAGAGAGGATGCTCAGAAAAAGAAGGGCGGAGACACAGAAGAAGCCAGCCATATTTGGACCAAGTCGGACACACAAAATAGGATAGATGTAAAAGCCACATGGTAGAATGTAGATGGGTAATTTAAGTTATAAGAGCTAGTTAGAAACATGCCTATGCTATCATCTGAGCTTTCATAATCAATAAGAAGTCTCCATGTTGTTATTTGGGAGCTGGCTGGTGGAACAGAAAAATCTGCCTACAGAAGAGGGCATTAGATTCCCTGCAATTGAAGTAGAGATGGTTGTGAGTGGCCATGTAGGTGCTGGGAAATGAACCCAGATCCTCTGTAAGAGCAACAAGGACTCTTAACCTCTGAGCCATCTCTATGGCCTTTGCCTAGTAACTCTTGATACTGAAATATCTAATAGTATTTTTTCAATGTGTTCATTACATTACTCCTCTTATCCCTCCAGAAGTCCGCCACTGAGGGCAATGTGATGTCTTTCACCAAGCCAGTGCTCTAGTCTGAAGGCCCGGACACACATTTTTTTCCTGAGATTGCACCCTATGAGTATTTCTTCAAATGAAATAATATCGAGAGAAATCAGAAATGTGGGTGCTAATTTGTGGTCTACCCTCAACATAAATCACAATACAATTAGCATGACCTGTGACAAGGACATCTCTGCCCTCCCAGTTTTCTCACAAGGCACAGACATAATTATCCCACATTCAACGAATCTTATGTAAGAAATAACAAACCTTATTTACCTCCAACTTCTGGGATGAGTTCCTTTGTGTGCACAGTAACTCTTAAACATTAAAAAAAAAATGTCTTCTAGATTATTTAAAAAAAAAAAAGTCCAGTGCTAGGTGTAGGACACCTCCCTTCAAGTTGTTGGTTAGGGGAGTGATAAAGACTCCCCAGACAAGATAGGCTATTTCAATTGCTCTTTGGTTGCCCACCAAAACTTGATGCTAAGATCCTATTGTAAAAGACAACATACAGTTTTGCTCACAGGACACAGGAAAGTCAGGCTGATATTGACCTGGAAGAATCCTTCCTGCTGGCTAGCTTTCATAGTGTTATAAGGGGCTATATAGACTGCCAGCAGTGTCTACATACCTACCATAGTGTGAACTCTGGGAGTTACAGCATCAACCAGCATAAAACACACACACACACACACACACACACACACACACACACACACACACACACACACATATGGTGGTGAAATGGTACCATGAACATAATAGTGGTAACCAACAACTTTCTGATTTGGGTTTAAGACTCCACCCACAGGAGGGACTCCACACCTGGTCCTGTAAATCTGGCCAAGAACTCATGGCTGGAGAGGGCACATATTCTAGGGGAAGACTCTGATACTATTTGGCTAAATGGGGACATATCATCAAACTGCCTTCAAAATACCTACCATCATACCCAGAGATTAGAAAACTCTAATCCCTCATCAGAAAAACCTGTTTTATAGACTATATCAAATAACAGATGCTCAGCACTGGTCAAAACATAGAGCTCGTGTGGCTGTGGGGTGCTCAGCTCCAAACACTCAGTGACATCTATATTACTCCTTCCTCCTGAGGCTTAGGGAGCCCTGAAGAGGATGAGGCAGAAAGAGAGAAAGAGCCAGAGGCCAGGGAGGACGAATGCAAAAGATCTCCAGTGGCAGTGGGACTCATGAACTCACAGTGGCTATGTATCTGTGTTAAGGTTATCTGTCTTAGACCTGCACAAAATCAAGCCTGTTAACGTTCTAGCATGGACGGGGGAGTTGCTCATGAGGCCCCATTCCTAACTGTGGAACTATTGACAATTAATGGCTGCTAGGTGAGAATCGGTTTTCTTCATGGTTGGGTTTTGGATATGTCGTCCATGTTCCAATGAATGGCCTTATACACATGAACATTCGTGAAGTTTGTCTAATTTCTGGGTATATGGGTAAATGCTTTGAAGGTAGTTTGAGCATGTGGTTATTTACCAAAACGACAGTAGAAAGCTTTCCTCTAGAATGTATGACCTTTCCAGCCACTGGACTCTGTGATCTATAAAGGGAAGCTATGAGAATATAAAGTTGGGAGGTGGTGGGGGTTCTGGGAGAATTTGAAGGGGAAAACTGAGTATGAATATCATCAAAATGCATTGTATGCGTGCATGAGAGTTTTGAAAAACAGATAAACAAAATAAAAAGTTAATGAGTCAATTAAAAAAATGATGAACTTTGCACTTGCTACGTGTAGTTCAAATATCCCTTCTGGCTGTATATTCTGAAGCCATGGTTTTTGATTAAATGTCATGTAACCTGTTACATCAAACTCCATAGATGTTAGACACAGTTAGTTTTAATTCATATTGAATAAGATTAAATACAATAAAAGTGCCAGCCCTTCATTGCAATAGCCACATTTCAAATTCTCAACAGCTACTTTTCAGGAGGTTCCACCGTACCATACTGACA